>NW_025813483.1:5851377-7136596 GCF_021976095.1 Xenia sp. Carnegie-2017
TCAAGGCTATTGTATAAATTATAGTTATTTACATTCAGAAAAGGTTTTTTATAAGTTGCTAGAATGGCTGCCTGGCTAAAAGTCGGTTTACTTGGGTAATCTTTTTAAATAAATTAGGCTTCATATTTAAATGGGAAATGTTTTAGGTCTATTATGTACATTTTTAAACATGTTCCTTTATACAATTATTGATAAGCAATTGCATTTAAGGGTAAAACGTTCATATAGAAACCGTTTTTAAAACCTACGATGCAAAATAACGAGTTCATAAGCATTGTTGCCAATGAAGTGCCAAGCGGGAAACGGATTCTCAATATAAATAATAGAGCCCAACAAATAATTTTAAACATAGTCTTAAACAATTTGGTTTTATGAAATTTATTAAAATAGTGACGTTTCGTCTTGACTCAAGACATCTTCAGACTAATCGGAAGTTAACAATCCGCACACTATTCAAACGTTTCTACAACGCTGCTTTCCCTCTTTTCAATGTCAGATTCGTCTTTCGTACCCCCAAACGAATCTCTTCATTTTTTCCCGTTAAGGATAAAATTCCCAAGTCTCTGAGATGTGGTGTTGTCTATTTATACACGTGTCGATGCTGTTCCGCGTCGTATGTGGGTCAAACCACACGCCACTAACCCACCAGAATCTCGGAACACTTGGGGATCTCTCCTTTGACTGGAAAACGCTATACTAACCCATTATTGTCAAGTATTCTTTCTTATAGTAACTCCTCCAACCACCCTGCTTCGCCAGACGATTTTAAAATCATCTCATCCTGCTCCGACACATTCGACCTCATGATCCACGAAAGCCTCCTCATCTCCAAACTAAAACCTTCACTTAACACCCACGGCAGCTCCATTCTTAAGCTTTTCTAGTCTCAACACCTCACCCTAACAATACATCACATCACACTTAAACAGCCACAGTAATCTGATACCTCAAACTATGTAAATAGCTCTCTATATATCTATAATTCTTGTTAACTTCCCTATTAGTCTGAAGATTTCTTGCGTCAAGACGAAACGTCACTATTTTAATAAATTTCACAAAACCAAATTGTTTATGACTATGTTCAAAATTATTTGTTGGGCAATAATATTTATTTTGAGAGTTCATAGACAATTTTGTTTGGGAATAAAAGGCAAAACGACAATTTCCTCTTTGAGAAATTTGCTGAAGTCAACAATACAATCTCACCCATTGAAGTAAATATATCATGTATTTACTTCTATGATCCTCACCATTGAGGGAGTGGTATAAAGAAGTGGAGGTAGGTAGCAACAAGAGGTCTGGGAACTATTGTCAATTCGTAAACAATTTGAAAACAATAATGACTGATGGTTTTTGTTTGACAACTTAAGTTTCTTACTACTCCAGATGGTAAGCAATGCAAAACCTTCTACTTTTCCACATAAAGAGCTAAATGCAAGATATTGTTTTCACCATCTTATCGTGTGAAATCATTTAAGTGTAATTGTTCCACAGTGATGGCCGACGAAGAACGAATTAAGGAATGGGCAGAATGGTTGAAAGTTAAGTCTGTGTTTGTAGATCTGGAATGGCTGGAAGCTTGTGTTAGATGGATATTGTCGCGTGAGTCTATAAACTCCGAAATGGTAAGTGTTCTTGTGAAATGTTAGTGTTCATTTTTAAGTTGTATGACTATAATTTAGACGCGGGAAACTTTGCAAATTTGAAATCGTTAACTTTCGTCGTACAGCAGTATCACCTTTTATAGAATAGTGCTTATCTCCATCAAACAGAAGTAAAAATAAATAAATACTAACAGTGCTTAAATTTGAATGGTTCAAAGAGCAGGCTGTTTTGTATGCTCGAAGAAATTTTAACATTTCCGTATGGAAAATTTAAATCTCAGACAGAGAATTCCTACTTGTAAATGCACAAAAGGCCCTGGTGATTTTGGTTTAACTTATGTATTTGACAATCTTTGGTCAGGGTTGCCTTCCTAAAGATGTTCAGAAATTGAAATTTTCGAGTAACTTGTGCATAATTTTTACAAATTCACCATGTACAATATATTTCTATGTCTCTCACCTCTTTAATTGAGGATAAAGTTTTGTGTGCACAGTGCAAGTCATTTCACAGGGCGATCAGAATTTATTACGATTTAGAGATTGTGAAAAAACTAGTATCTTTGTGTGACTTTGTTTGAAGAAAATGTAGGAGAAAAGTGAAGCATGTTAAATTTTCCAAGCAATTTCAATTAATCTTGTGAGGAAGGATTAAGCCTACCAAGGCCTCTCTCTCTCTTCACTTCAGATAAGCCTGTTCTTGCACGCATGGAATAATTTGTAGAATGTCACAACAATATTAACTTTAGTAGTTGTTTTTGGGTTTTGAAGATCATTTGTTGTTGAGGGGGGAGACAAATAACTTCTACATACGCATGGTCTTCAGAAATGTCATAAACTATATTACAATGTTTGTTAATAGTAAAGAATTTTAGATAAGTATTTATTATCTTAGATATTTCTACATGATTGCTTGTTCTACTTTAGGAACTAAAAAATGCCATTTATGAACAATGGTTAATGTCTGATTTAATGGAAAGTGGAAGCAGTACTTTACCACAGTCTGTGGCAAGTATTCCTAAGATGCTGACAAAGTCAACAATTGTACTTCAGGTTATAACACATTATAAAGTTATTATGAACTTGGTATTTTGTAGCATTCTAAATCAAAGAACATAGATATTTGACCAGTGCACCAGTGCCATGTAGCCTTGTGGGTGCTTACACAAAATGGCCACTTGAAGAGTTGCACCAATTTTTGCATAAAACAAGGTTAAATAGTTGGAATTTTATTAAACAAAAAGAATGATAGCATAATGCTTTAACCAACAACTACAAACAATAACGACCTTATCTAACAACATTTGAGAAATTAACCTTCCACTCCTCTTCCTTGTAAACGAGACAAGTCTATTCAAAAGCAGAGAGCCTTATATGCTACAAGTCCCTGGCTTGTGACCGATATAGCAGAGTTAAAAGGTGAAAGGTTTATCATAGATTAATCAACTGAATATTCCTGCTCATTTTTGTTTCGAAGCATGTTAAACAGTTCATATGGACAAAGCTCAAATTCCATATTAAATAAACAGTTACATAGTTCAGTGTTAATGTTAGACAATACATCATTGCCCTCAGTGAAAGCATTCAGTTGATTAATCTATAACACTTTTTACTATTTTAAACAGCCTTCTTCAAAGAATATATTTTCAGTTTCAGTAAACTATGTGTTTGCCAAAAACTGACCATTCTTCCTTGCAGATGAATTCAATTGTAAATATTGCTGAATCAGCATATAGTCAATTAAAGAAACTAAAAAATGAAGACAATGATCTTGATGACAATGTTAACAAGAATAAGACACAAGTGGTAAGATATTTTTTTGAAGATTAAATTTGAACATCAGGAGTTCTTCGTTTACTTTTAAAAGAATATGAAATTATATTTAATTTAATTAAAGTAGTTTAATCTTGTCAACAAAATGATATAATTACTGACAAATTCTTGAATGTCTATTGGAAAGTGAAGTATTCCAAAAAGTGTTAGTTATAAGGAACATGTTTCCAATGGTGTAGCCGTCCTGTGAATTGTACAACATTTTCATCATTCATTTCTTTAGAAAATTTATTGCTTCCGCAGTAAATGAACATAAAAAATTTACATATCAAGACAAAATATGCAGGATGGTTACTAATACCAAGTGGAGTACATTTGGATATATTGCACGATAATTTATTCAAACTGCTTGGAAAATTTCAATTCAACATTTTCATGCAATCTGGTTACATACTATTTTATCATGTGTCATATTTTCCTTCCAACGACGTTCTTGTTGATGTTAATGGACACAACACAAAGGTTGAGTAAGAAAATAAAATTGTTTTATTTTAATCATTTGACAGTCGCCATCCAGTCGTATGTTAAAGTTAGATTTAACGGATGGTCATCAGTTTATTGAGGGTATGGAAGTTTCACCTATAAAGAAGTTAAGTTCTGATACTTTACCAGGAACCAAGGTATGGGTTTCAGTTATTTTTAGCTTTAAAGAAGTTAAGCATTGAAACCAAGGTTTGTGTTTACGTAAGCTCTTTGATGAATACTTCTGACGTATAGAATGTACCGTCCAACTGCTCTGCAGGAGTAAAAATTTCCCCCAAACTCTCTCTATACTACAGAATGAAGGCTGACGTTTGTACGAAGCGTTAAAAGCTCTGTTCACGATATCGCTATTCTTTCTACAATGAAACTGTGTATCTAGTTCCAGTTCTTTTCTGCGTTTTTCCGTCACCATGCTATGAAATGAGGTTACGCAGTAACCAAGGTTAATATCACAGCAACGATGCGCGCAAACTGGTAACGAGTATCAAATATCGCATGCTACATGCACAGACATAGCATCGGGCCATCATTATCGACAGTTAGGAAAACCAATAATATGTCCTTATAATAGTTATAAAATTGGGCTGAAAAAGCTAGATATGTCACCAATAGAATTACACCATGAAGATTTATGTAAACGTTATTTCCAGACAATTGAAACAAATGAACGCCATAAATTAAGAAATTTACTGCCAAACAAAAATAACTGTAAATATAGCCTGAGAAGTAAACATAAATATATAGTTCCGCTTGCTCGCACCAACAGAGCGAAGAACTCGTTCATCCTGTCCTTGTGTACATAAAGTTACACAAAGTGGCCAGGTATGGAGTTTTCTTTGTCTCTGTTGGTGTTAGCGAGTACCATTTTTAGATACTTATTTTTAGATTTTTAGATACTTATTTTTAGATACTTATTTGCTATTATAATTTTACTAATGTAGATATTTGCAATTCAGCCGCAAGGCTGCAATTAATATTTTAATAAACTACCTACCTACCTACCTACCTACCGACAGTTTGCGGTGGAGTACAGAATGAATATGTTTTCATTTTCTCCCACCAAACTTGATTCGGTGTGATAAGGTGTAGTCGGGAGGGGGTTAAGAATGAATGATTGGGATCATTTTATTTCTCAAAACCTGTCTCTCAGTTCAAGACTTCGTCATATTACAATATATAGGGAACAAATAGTTGAGCCTTTATTTTTAATTTTTTTTTTTACATCGTTTATCTACGTAAGTACGCGATTAAGATAATAGCAGCCAGTTAACTGTATTTTCTTAAGAGTTCTGTGATAGCTTAACGCATCTTGATAGCTTATTTTAAGCCATGAATGAACCAATCACATTTCACATACACAGCACCTGTACTAAACGCATTATATGCGAATGTTATGTCAAGTAATAGGTAGACATTGTAAATTAGAGCTTTGAAAAGACGTCTGTGCAACTTCTCATAAATGTAGAGTACTTAGGAGTGTATAGCATGTACTACTACTGATGTTGATTCTTATAGGAAAACCAAGAACTCTACGACTAACGATGATGAATTATCTGGTGAACAACATGAAAGCAATTTCCAAGTGGAAACATCCAACAACAGTTCTGGTGATAATTTTGAGGTTGACAAATGGCTGGATGATAACGAAGATGAAAATCTGTTGGTGAATCTTGAAGATGACTTTGAAAATCAATCTGTTCCAACGGTTGTAATACTAGATGACGACATTCCACATGATGTAGTCATAGAAAAGGAGTTTGAAATTGATGATGATATTCCTAACGATGTTCTAAATGACCTGGATGGTTATGAATGTTAGTTTGATGATCTGGTGACAATGGAGATCATTTGAAGAGAAGTGGAATCATGGACAGCGGTATGTTAATGAAGATTTTTATAAAAAATTTTTGTACATTTTCATGTTGACGAGGATGTATTGAATCTCTCAAAAAAAATTAATGTTCAATACAGCTGCCTTGTTACTGGCCTTTTGATTATTTAAATTTTAGTTTTAGGTAAAGTTGGGCGGTATTGAAATGTTGGGAACATTTTCAGCACCTTAACATACCACAGTATACCAATATATAACGTTTAGATCTTGTATGTAAATGTGTGATCTACTGTAACTGCTGTTTTTACTCAATAATCCAAGGCAAATTCAATATTATTTTATTAACGATCATTATTTCCGTAAGATTCAAATTATGTCATGTTTTACAGAGACAGTAACGTTTCCAACTAGCAACAGCTACGTATTAATCATACAACTAGCTACTTCTGATTTTGTCAGCTCAAGATGCGATTTTGCAAAACACTACTTCAGCTATGCTGTAAAAATGCACTATCTGTTTTGATTGGTAAACCTTTTAGTTTAAACTCAAAGAAAAACTAGTGAAAGCCATAGTACCTTTATTATGTTAGGTTATTTACGAAATCAAAACCATTTCTGAAATTCACATGTTTTACTCAAAAGTTCCATGAACTGTACATTATTTATCAAAATGAGGTTATACATAGTATTGTAATATTTAGGGTAATATTATAATAAAAAAGATGTCAGCAAATGATTCAGCCATTTTGTACTCAACAATCAAGGCAGGCTGCCAGTTAAATACTACATGAAGCAGTAAAGAAGCCTTAAGTCATTATCTCTTCAAGGTCAAGATTTTATAGCATACAATTGTACATATGTACTGACTAAACATACACGTTTAGTGAATACTAATTCGTAATGTCAGTAAGTATGAATCAATCAACATTTCTCAATTTACCTGACAATAAAACTACTATGAAAGATCATATCTTCATTTAAGTAAAACTACTGTTAGGTTCCTAAACATCAAGTTAATGTTGATAACTAGCTACTATTTTTAATCCTCCCAAGATGAATAGATGAAAACAACTGAATTTAACAACTGAATCAAATGTTTGTAGCATTTATTCCTTCCTGAATTCCTTCCTAAAAGTTCTTACATATTTTGAATTTCATTTTGTCCTCTAATCTTCATCCTCGTCCTGCCAATCGTCATCGTCATCATCCCATTCAGATCCTGTTTCGCTCTCAGAGTCTGAGTATTCCACAGCAATACGTCGCTGATGTATAGACGTAACATCCATACCAACATTTTGTTGTTCCTTCTTCTCCGTTTCGCCTTGAACTTTCCTCAACTTCATCCCTGTGCGGATTGCTTCAAGCAAATCAGTGCGAGCATCAAGTTTCTTTGGTTCTGGAGGAGGAGCAGTCATTCCACCTTCCACAGGAGGTGGTGGTGTTGGTGGTGGTAATGGTGGGCGTGGGGGTGCTACTGGAATGTTCATACCAGGGAAGGCTGGTGTAGGGGGAGGTGGTGGCATATCTGATGACATATTAGGGGGAATAATTGATGGTGGTGGTGGTGGTAGAGGATAAATTAGGATCTATTTGACTAGGTACAGGAGGTGGTTGTGGGTGTTTGGTGGTTGGTTTTGGTTTCGATGTAATACCTCGTCTGGAAGATACTGTTCCTCTTATTTTATCATATTCGATGAACTCTTTGGTGTTTAAATTAACAGAACCATTTTGTACTGGTGGTTTAATGTCATCTTGTGCAGAGGGAACACTATCCTGCACCGAGTATTTTGATTGAGAGAACTCCTTATCCTGACCATCATACACCTTCTTTCTTAGATGTTTCACTCTAATCTGGGATTGCTTTCGGCCACCTCGATGTTGCCTCTGTAAGAAAGCATTCAACAAAGATATAATATCATTCTTTGTTTGAATTTTAATGAAGGACGATTTCATTTCCTTCTAGTGACATGATGGATTGAAATTGAACAAATACAAAATTTACAAATATCAAGAAACATTTTATGGAAAGCCTATTTAGAATAAATGGACCTTTTTAAGCTTTCACTAAAGAAACTCTGTTCATCTACTTAATGTCAATGCAGAGGAACTGAAATATTAAACTGACAAGAAAGTTTTGCTTTGACATGTTAACTTCCTATGGTTATGTAATGATGAAGTAGAAATGGTTTTTTAACGGAATTAATTCCAATGAAACTTATAACATCCAAGTAACAGAGATGAAGAATGAATACCTAATAACATTATGTCGCGATTTCCGTGTTATTCTCCATGTAATTATCCTCAAACTATTATGTAATCTGTACTAGCCTGATTGAATGATTAATGATTTACAATAGATGTGTATTACGCTAAAGTTTCTTTTTGGAATCGGATAAGATAAATATAATGCACATGCAGTTCATACTTTTCAATTCTGATGGCTATTCACGTCCACGTCGGCTTCACTGGATATTGATTTATAAAAAGCTTATCTCATTTGAAAAATTTCATTTTCCTAATCAGAAAGCCCAACAAAGACATTTACGCAACTTTTGAAAGGTCATCAAGGCTTTCTGTGCAAAACTAGTGTATATTCATTGTTAGAGTGCTGAAGTAAACTTTAAAGAAAGTAACTAGCTATTAACTTAGTTATTCAAAACATCACTTACCTGATTTGGATAAGTTAGATAGCGACTCATGGTCAACGACGTTGTAATGCTCAACTCTTAGAACTAAACATGATCACGATTTATGACATCCACGTGGCCCATGGTTCATCGTTCTTGGACACACTTGATCAAGATTGGACATATGCAGACATGCTTAAGACACTTTGCATTTTGCTGTATTTACTTTATCTTGTTTGGCTCCAAAGATATTAAAGGGAGTACTAAAATTATTGTACGATAGCTAAAGCAAAACTACTTTGACGTACATTGGAAAAAATTGCTACATCCTGTTAATGGAAATGATATTAAGATGGCGTGTTGTTTGACAGATATACAAGGTGGAAGGGAGTAGATTATTTGGTTGTCCCATCTTTTTTTCTTTGGCTCGAGAGTCCATAAAATCACCAATTTAATTCATAATTCATTTTGTTGTAGTGAGGAAAACATCTGGATTTCATTCTTAGAGAAAGCGTTCAATTTGTAAATTAGCTATTTAAAGCAGTTTCAGCCCGCATTCTCACTCCATATCTTTTTTTTTTTAATACGTTCAATATTCGAAGTTAATTACCGCATTGCAAATGTTAAGCCCGGTTTTCGCATAATCGTTTAAATCTTCTGTAGTCTGAAAGCGTGCAGGAACGATATCGCAGGCAATCGTTTCAATCGTCTGGTTATATGGATTCCCGGGCTTTATCCGCCTCAGCTTCGCCCCGGCAGATAGCAATGACATCGCTCTGAATAATTCCTGATATCATGCTCAACCTCATCCAAAAATTGCTTATTAGTATCCATATAATAAAGATCACTAAACTGCATCTCATATTTTTTTTTCAGCCAACGCTTTCATATTTTTAATTAGCATTGCAGAAGATTTTAATGACTACATCCTAATTGTTTATTGTTTAGTACATGGATTTAAAGACTTAAGCTTAGTTTTCACTAGGAACATAAGCATAAGGACAAACAAAGGGAAAAGAAAATACAAAAGAAGGCAATGAAGCGACTGACACAAGCATCGCTTAAGCATAAGAACAGCAACTTGACATAAATAAGGCAGGACAAAAACAATTTGAAAAGAGAATCCTTTTTTCTTTAATTTCCTCCAATCTCTGGAGAATAGGCTAGGCTTTGTTTTATGGCTTGTGCTTATGTCGCTAGTGAAAACTAGGCTTAACAAACAATTGCTAAGTGCGTTAGCAATCTGCACGGTATCCCAAACAAACTTTTCGTCTTTGAAACCACCCTATATAATTTGTACGATTCAACAATAATTGCTACCCAAGAAGCCGTATACGTGGTTAAAAACAACAATGCGTGAAGTTCCTTCTGATAACGTTAACGTCTTTTGGGAGTCAGTTACTGCCGAATCATGCAAATTTTAAATGTCTGCTGCTGAATTCAACGATGAACAAATTTTTTATGATGCCCTGGAGCTGCTGAAATGGCTAACGAATAGAAGATCAAGAAAATTATACATAAAAAATTTATTTAGAAATCACTATGAAAATAGCAAGCCTTTTTAATATCTCTATACCAAATGTAGAATACTGGTCTTCTCTATAGATTTTGTAAACAATGAAAAAGAAATCGTGATTACTTAATATTTTTGTTCTTTTTTCAGATTTTTTCTACTATAATTTTTTTCCTTATATTTATGAGAGAATAAACAAACTTTGTAATTTGGTGGAAATGTTAAGTTGCTTTAACATAAAAAAGGTGCGCAGCGCGCACACGTTGTTGGGCTTACAAGGTCACAAAGGTCACATGGTCACTTGGATTTCAATTTCGAACAAATGACATGCACATGCACGTGACTCATAACTTCATTATAACATGTTATAGCTTTTCGTTGTGTAAAGACACTGTTGTATATGTTATACATGTCACAATCATGTCACAATTTGACCATATTTTGTATTTAAGTAGATAAGGCTAAAGGAAATGGGAACTATAGTCCAGGAGGTTAATGCTATCCTTGCAAACTAATGGGAACACTTAGACGCTGTCTACATGAAGAGAATTTTTCCAACTAGGTAGGTTAAAATATAGGTGATCATCACTTACTATCAAGAGGTATCCTAAGGTAAGTAGGTGGGTAAATTGAAGGTGACCATCACACAATATTAACTTTTATCAAGAGGTATCCTAACTAGGTGGGTTTTTATGTGTGATATACTATCTTTAGTGTTTAACTCTTCAAAATAAACTGCCTGAAAATGATCAAAGTTCTTGAATTAATGATTCTATCAATTCTTTTTAGTGCGTATTTCACAGTACACATTTGTAAATTAGAAAAAGTTGTGTAAATAAATCAATGAAAAAATCTTGTATCTTTCAACACAAGTTCATCATGCAATTGCACAGCAATTTCCTACACCACGACAGCTGCCACATCTATACAACACTGGCAATATATTAGGACAATATGATGGAAAACAATATCCAAGAATATTGTTATCAATGTCGCACACACAGTCTGGCTCCCAGCCCTTATATCTTGTTTCTAAAGAAGAGAAAAACAAAAATAATTTCTGTAATGAATGACGGTAAATTTCTGCTAAAATTTCTGTGCCACGGGGCTGTGCAACTTAGTGCTGTATATTTTGATATACTACACACGTGGTTCATCCCCCATCTAGACCCTGTTCCTGTTGATCATAAACACATGCAAAAAGACATTGTCACAAGAAATTATTCCTACGCAACAGGAGTACGATTTTCTTCCAGTGGACTGACTTACTGTTTTGCTCACAATATGTCATTAAGTTTACTTTGCATGAAAAAATTTTTGAACAACATATGCAGCCAGGACCTTAGCTACAAGATTTAATGATAGGGGAGGGCAGTTATTCATATATTAAGTTATGCCAGATTGATTCCTTTTAAACGTGCTTTGGCTTTCTAAAGAAATCAGTTGGGCACAATTTAAAAAATTTGAAAAACTTCCCTCTCTTCCCGTTCCAATTAATTTCCTAGCAACTATCCTCAAAATTGTGTGTACTTTGACGCTCGACAAAATTAAAGAGACAAAGCCTTCATCAACAAATTCGACAAAATATCGACAAAATATTGACAACTTATATCTTTTAGGGATAGATGTATGTAAAAATTGCACCTCAGCTCTGTCTGTTAAAAATTAAGTTGTCAAATATTAATAAAGTTTAACCATTGAAATCCAAACAAAATGGCGCTGAACATGGCAGTGTTAAAAACAAATTTGTAAGACACCATTATCTTACGCGTACACATCGCACATTTCTATTTTAAAAACGTGATGATGGCACAAATATAGAAAACAACGAGATCTAATAGACGTTTCAAATCGCTTGCAAAGCTCACATTTGTATGACATTCAACTGGTTTAGACTATTGTCAAAGAAACAGATGTAAGTATTATGGCAATCCTTTAATAAATGCATTAGAAACATTTTTCCTACGTCATCTGTTTTATACTTTTTGCAGTATAACATATTGGTTATCCGACTACATTCTACCTACGAAAATTAAAAAAAAAAGTTTTTTGCGAGTAAAGTTAAAGACAATACCTTTTTCATAAAACGTCATGTTGTTAGGGAAAAGTTTTCTAGCATCAACAGCAACGGCAAACAAGATCAAAATCAATAAAACTGCCTTCATCCTGTAAAACATAAATCATTATATAGGAAGTAGTGTGACGTTAAGATAACGTCAGACTTATAACTTAGCTTTATCATGCTGACTCATTTTTATTATATAGTTACATTCTACTTTTAGTTACATTACGTCATGTATTGTAAATAGGAATGATGCCATAATTATAAAAAGGACATTACGTTATACTTTATAATTAGCTTCCAGACAATATATAAGCAGTGGACAGCTAAAGCGAGAACGATTGTACTTTGGTGAATAAGTAGTAAACTGATTTTACATTGGCAACGAGGATTAAAGAGCGCCTGTTACATACATGGTTATAATGCTCCTATATATATATGTTTTTAATGCTTCTATAGATGCATGGATATTATACTCCTGTACACAAATGGTTATAATGCTTCTATACATACATGGTTATAATGCTCCTTTACACATATGATTATAATAATCCTATACATACATGATTATAATGCTCCTATACATACAATATATCCATGTATGTGTAGAGGCATGATAACCAAATATATATTATTTTACATATAAAAAGCATATTGCTTATAGACAAGAAGTCATTATGTGCGAATTATTAATCATTAAGAGGCTTTTTAATTGACGATGGAATTTAAGTAACAACTCCAACTGATCACATGAGACCCATACGATATGCACGTGTTTAATGGCTTGACGTCATTCAACAATGATTTTCGGCCTTTTCCTTAATAAGATTTTGTAATAACACGTCATAATCTCATGACAGGATTGCATGATAAGAACAAAGGGGTAGACAGTTGAAACAAAGCTGCATAATGTAGGTCTGTGATAACAAAAAGTTAGTAAGGTTAGGAATTAATTTAAGAGCACCCCTAATTCAAGATATTCGTTAATAAACTTTCTTGCTATTTCAGGAACGAAACACTTGTATAGATATTATATATAAATCTTTAAGTTTATCCATCACATTTTGTGCATGTGATTGATCTGTGCATGCAATTCATCGTTTTAAACTAGAATGTATTGTAAAAACGTACAATAGACACAGCATTATAAGATGATTTCATGACTACGACCAAGTATTAGGTATTATAAATCTTTAAGTTTATCCATCACATTCTGTGCATGTGATTGATCTGTGCATGCAGCTCAGTGTTTTAAACATGATTTTATTGTAAAAACGTACAATAGACACAGCATTATAAAATGATTTCATGACTAAAACCAAATGTTAAGTATTTCATTCTTGTGGTATAAAATACCTCTTTGCAGCTATCTTTCTCACATTTCACAAATTGGGAAACATTTGCTAGTGGCATTTTAAATATCTTCTCTGTTAGACATATATAAATAGACTATGAAATTTCATGTAGGATTTACCTTTCTTTTTCTTACTTTTCTGTAACAAATAAAGAAACAACAGAATATCTTGGTATTCTAACTTCTCTTCTTTGTTCCTCTTTCTTTTTTTATAGCTTAATTATGAATAATTGACAGCATGAAACTTATACAAAATGTGCGCGCGCTTGTTACTTTGAGATCAATTGACCTTGTTTTGCAATGACTTGTCTTATCTTGTCTTAAACGTTTTTCATATGATGTTAAAATCTCATGACATGGCAGGATTGTGTTACAAAAACAAACTCGTTATAAAGTGTAATTTGGCTAAAAAGCAGTTTCGTGAACGCTGAGCTCCTGAGCTGAACTTCTTGCAGTATTTTGATACTATATAAGCTATATGTGAGCCTTTTTTATATGCATGTTGTATGTAATAAAAATAGGTTTTTCCAAAGTGAAATTTACGCATATTTGAAAAAATTATACAGTAGGGTCTTAACCAGGCCGGCTAATAGTCGAAATATAAATATTAGATATTTATATAAATGTTTATATATAAATATTAGATTACAACTGGACTCATAAAGATGACTGGAGGGGAAGAATCGATAGAGGATATGATCTCAATAGATATAAATAGTAAAGACATTATAATGACTGATTGTATTCAATAAAATAGATCATTTTTACAAAATCAATCTGATAGTGAGAATTGACATTTTTCATGGCCATTAAGGCACTTTACTTTCGGAGTTTTAGCTAGGATTATAAAACTGGCCATCCAAAACACTTAAGTAGGTGTTGTTGCATAGTTTTTGCAGGCATCTTGTAGTCATGACTTGTGATGTGTTGCGTTACTATACAATGCACATTTCAGACATGAAATTAGTAAAACCAAATGCACATTGCAAAGCAATATAATTAGAAATATTTTTAACAACTGACAGTACACAACCCAAGCAAAAAAGAACCACATATTCATATGCTTCAGTATTTAAAAGTGTTAAACTAAGATTCATAATAATATAAAAAATAAATACTGCCCCAGTTCATTTACTGATATTAACTAAGAACTTGAACAAGTGATGCTTTAAAATAAATATTGTGTTTTCATGTTAAACACATTAAAACATCCTAGGATAAACTTTAGAGATGAGCAAATTAACAAGGATGTAAGTAAAATATTCCCACAAACCAATTAAGGCTATCGTATAAATTATAGTTATACACATTCAGAAAAGGTTTTTATAAGTTGCTAGAATGGCTGCCTGGCTAAAAGTCTGTTTACTCGGGTAATCTTTATAAATAAATTAGGCTTCATATTTAAATGGGAAATATTTTAGGTCTATTATGTACATTTTTAAACATGTTCCTTTATACAATTGTTGATAAGCAATTGCATTTAAGGGTAAAACGTTCATATAGAAACCGTTTTTAAAACCTACGATGCAAAATTACGAGTTCATAAACATTGTTGTCAATGAAGTGCCAAGCAGGAAACGGATTCTCAATATAAATATTAGAGCCCAACAAATAATTTTAAACATAGTCATAAACAATTTGGTTTTATGAAATTTATTAAAATAGTGACGTTTCGTCTTGACTCAAGACATCTTCAGACTAATCGGAAATTAACAATCCGCACACAATTCAATCGTTTCTACAACGCTGCTTTCCCTCTTTTCAATGTCAGATTCGTCTTTCGTACCCCCACACGAATCTCTTCATTTTTTCCCGTTAAGGATAAAATTCCCAAGTCTCTGAGATCTGGTGTTGTTTATTTATACACGTTTCGATGCTGTTCCGCATCGTATGTGGGTCAAACCACACGCCACTAACACACCAGAATCTCGGAACACTTGGGGATCTCTCCTTTGACTGGAAAACGCTATACGAACCCATTATTGTCAAGTATTCTTTCTCATAGTAACTCCTCCTACCACCCTGCTTCGCCAGACGATTTTAAAATCATCTCATCCTGCTCCAACACATTTGACCTCATGATCCACGAAAGCCTCCTCATCTCCAAACTAAAACCTTCACTTAACACCCAAGGCAGCTCCATCCTTCTTAAGCTTTTCTAGTCTCAACACCTCACCCTAACAATACATCACATCACACTTAAACAGCCACAGTAATCTGATACCTCAAACTATGTAAATAGCTCTCTATACATCTATAATTCATGTTAACTTCCTTATTAGTCTGAAGATTTCTTGAGTCAAGACGAAACGTTACTATTTTAATAAATTTCACAAAACCAATTTGTGAAATTGTTTATGACTATGTTCAAAATTATTTGTTGGGCTCTAATATTTATTTTGAGAGTTCATAAACAATTTTGTTTGGGAATAAAAGGCAAAACGACAATTTCCTCTTTGAGAAATTCACGGAAGTCAACAATACAATCTCACCCATTGAAGTAAATATATCATGTATTTACTTCTATGATCCTCACCATTGAGGGAGTGGTATAAAGAAGTGGAGGTAGCAACAAGAGGTCTGGGAACTATTGTCAATTTGTAAACAATTTGAAAACAATAATGAATGATGGTTTTTGTGGTTAGCACTATTTTCCACCCAGCAAACCGCCCTTTACTTTGAAATATAATATTTTACACAATATAATATTTTACACAATCTAATATTTTACACAATATAATATTTTATATAATATTTTACACAATCGTCGAAAAACGACATATTTTCCAGCCTGGATTATAAGTTTATAACTTAAGGTGGTTGCATGAAAATTTATACTGCAACATTTATCTGTAAATATTTTCATATGTTGATATTAAAAACTGTATTATAAAAATATAAAATTACTCGCCATCTCAAAACGACCTAGCACCAGTGCATGCATGGTTTCCTTTTAGCTTTTCGTTCTTTCAAATTAGCCGCCATCTTTAATTTATTTCCGATTGTGTAAAGTAAAGGGCGGTTTGCTGGGTGGAAATTAGTGCTAACCGGTTTTTGTTTGACAACTTAAGTTTCTTACTACTCCAGATGGTAAGCAATGCAAAACCTTCTACTTTTCCACATAAAGAGCTAAATGCAAGATATTGTTTTCACCATCTTATCGTGTGAAATCATTTAAGTGTAATTGTTCCACAGTGATGGCCGACGAAGAACGAATTAAGGAATGGGCAGAATGGTTGAAAGTTAAGTCTGTGTTTGTAGATCTGGAATGGCTGGAAGCTTGTGTTAGATGGATATTGTCGCGTGAGTCTATAAACTCCGAAATGGTAAGTGTTCTTGTGAAATGTTAGTGTTCATTTTTAAGTTGTATGACTATAATTTAGACGCGGGAAACTTTGCAAATTTGAAATCGTTAACTTTCGTCGTACAGCAGTATCACCTTTTATAGAATAGTGCTTATCTCCATCAAACAGAAGTAAAAATAAATAAATACTAACAGTGCTTAAATTTGAATGGTTCAAAGAGCAGGCTGTTTTGTATGCTCGAAGAAATTTTAACATTTCCGTATGGAAAATTTAAATCTCAGACAGAGAATTCCTACTTGTACTGTAAATGCACAAAAGGCCCTGGTGATTTTGGTTTAACTTATGTATTTGACAATCTTTGGTCAGGGTTGCCTTCCTAAAGATGTTCAGAAATTGAAATTTTCGAGTAACTTGTGCACAATTTTTACAAATTCACCATGTACAATATATTTCTATGTCTTTCACCTCTTTAATTGAGGATAAAGTTTTGTGTGCACAGTGCAAGTCATTTCACAGGGCGATCAGAATTTATTACGATTTAGAGATTGTGAAAAAACTAGTATCTTTGTGTGACTTGGTTTGAAGAAAATGTAGGAGAAAAGTGAAGCATGTTAAATTTTCCAAACAATTTCAATTAATCTTGTGAGGAAGGATTAAGCCTACCAAGGCCTCTCTCTCTCTTCACTTCAGATAAGCCTGTTCTTGCACACATGGAATAATTTGTAGAATGTCACAACAATATTAACTTTAGTAGTTGTTTTTGGGTTTTGAAGATCAATTGTTGTTGAGGAGGGAGACAAATAACTTCTACATACGCATGGTCTTCGGAAATGTCATAAACTATATTACAATGTTTGTCAGTAGTAAAGAATTTTAGATAAATATGTATTATCTTAGATATTTCTACATGATTGCTTGTTCTACTTTAGGAACTAAAAAATGCCATTTATGAACAATGGTTAATGTCTGATTTAATGGAAAGTGGAAGCAGTACTTTACCACAGTCTGTGGCAAGTATTCCTAAGATGCTGACAAAGTCAACAATTGTACTTCAGGTTATAACACATTATAAAGTTATTATGAACTTGGTATTTTGTAGCATTCTAAATCAAAGAACATAGATATTTGACCAGTGCACCAGTGCCATGTAGCCTTGTGGGTGCTTACACAAAATGGCCACTTGAAGAGTTGCACCAATTTTTGCATAAAACAAGGTTAAATAGTTGGAATTTTATTAAACAAAAAGAATGATAGCATAATGCTTTAACCAACAACTACAAACAATAACGACCTTATCTAACAACATTTGAGAAATTAACCTTCCACTCCTCTTCCTTGTAAACGAGACAAGTCTATTCAAAAGCAGAGAGCCTTATATGCTACAAGTCCCTGGCTTGTGACCGATATAGCAGAGTTAAAAGGTGAAAGGTTTATCATAGATTAATCAACTGAATATTCCTGCTCATTTTTGTTTCGAAGCATGTTAAACAGTTCATATGGACAAAGCTCAAATTCCATATTAAATAAACAGTTACATAGTTCAGTGTTAATGTTAGACAATACATCATTGCCCCTCAGTGAAAGCATTCAGTTGATTAATCTATAACACTTTTTACTATTTTAAACAGCCTTCTTCAAAGAATATATTTTCAGTTTCAGTAAACTATGTGTTTGCCAAAAACTGACCATTCTTCTTTGCAGGTGAATTCAATTGTAAATATTGCTGAATCAGCATATAGTCAATTAAAGAAACTAAAAAATGAAGACAATGATCTTGATGACAATGTTAACAAGAATAAGACACAAGTGGTAAGATATTTTTTTGAAGATTAAATTTGAACATCAGGAGTTCTTCGTTTACTTTTAAAAGAATATGAAATTATATTTAATTTAATTAAAGTAGTTTAATCTTGTCAACAAAATGATATAATTACTGACAAATTCTTGAATGTCTATTGGAAAGTGAAGTATTCCAAAAAGTGTTAGTTATAAGGAACATGTTTCCAATGGTGTAGCCGTCCTGTGAATTGTACAACATTTTCATCATTCATTTCTTTAGAAAATTTATTGCTTCCAGTAAATGAACATAAAAAATTTACACATCAAGACAAAATATGCAGGATGGTTACTAATACCAAGTGGAGTACATTTGGATATATTGCACGATAATTTATTCAAACTGCTTGGAAAATTTCAATTCAACATTTTCATGCAATCTGGTTACATACTATTTTATCATGTGTCATATTTTCCTTCCAACGACGTTCTTGTTGATGTTAATGGACACAACACAAAGGTTGAGTAAGAAAATAAAATTGTTTTATTTTTATCATTTGACAGTCGCCATCCAGTCGTATGTTAAAGTTAGATTTAACGGATGGTCATCAGTTTATTGAGGGTATGGAAGTTTCACCTATAAAGAAGTTAAGTTCTGATACTTTACCAGGAACCAAGGTATGGATTTCAGTTATTTTTACCTGTAAAGAAGTTAAGCATTGAAACCAAGGTTTGTTTGTGTTTACGTAAGCTCTTTGATGAATACTTCTGACGTATAGAATGTACCGTCCAACTGCTCTGCAGGAGTAAAAATTTCCCCCAAACTCTCTCTACTACAGAATGAAGGCTGACGTTTGTACGAAGCGTTAAAAGCTCTGTTCACTATATCGCTATTCTTTCTACAATGAAACTGTGTATCTAGTTCCAGTTCTTTTCTGCGTTTTTTCGGCACCATGCTATGAAAAGAGGTTACGCAGTAACCAAGGTTAATATCATAGGAACGGTGCGCGCAGACTGGTAACGAGTATCAAATATCGCATGCTACATGCACAGACATAGCATCGGGCCGTCATTATCGACAGTTTGCGGTAGAGTACAGAATGAATATGTTTTCATTTTCTCCCACCAAACTTGATTCGGTGTGATAAGGTGTAGTCGGGAGGGGGTTAAGAATGAATGATTGGGATCACTTAGGAGCCTGAACTCCAAGTTAGTTTAATGCGAACCGGCCGCAAATCCCCGTCTGCACCTCACCTTCCACAGACATAAGTACATTTAGTGACGACAGATATTAAATCAAGATATAAGAATGAAAATATCATCAAATGTAGGTTTTATAAAGTATTTACGTATGTAACCAATGTGTACATTTTGTTCAGATCTTGATTAAACCTAATACTCTATGTCGATCTGGCATGTTGTTTTTGACTGGGAATAACATTGAGATATTGGGAGGTCATGTTCCATGGTTTTTGGAAGAAAAATCTAGAATGAATATGCTTAACAAACTTGTTATGTAAGTGAAATATCTGTTTATTAGACTTCAATGGTACAATCTTGAAATTTTATTTCTCAAAACCTGTCTCTCAGTTCAAGACTTCGTCATATTACAATATATAGGGAACAAATAGTTGAGCCTTTATTTTTAATTTTTTTTTTTACATCGTTTATCTACGTAAGTACGCGATTAAGATAATAGCAGCCAGTTAACTGTATTTTCTTAAGAGTTCTGTGATAGCTTAACGCATCTTGATAGCTTATTTTAAGCCATGAATGAACCAATCACATTTCACATACACAGCACCTGTACTAAACGCATTATATGCGAATGTTATGTCAAGTAATAGGTAGACATTGTAAATTAGAGCTTTGAAAAGACGTCTGTGCAACTTCTCATAAATGTAGAGTACTTAGGAGTGTATAGCATGTACTACTACTGATGTTGATTCTTATAGGAAAACCAAGAACTCTACTACTAACGATGATGAATTATCTGGTGAACAACATGAAAGCAATTTCCAAGTGGAAACATCCAACAACAGTTCTGGTGATAATTTTGAGGTTGACAAATGGCTGGATGATAACGAAGATGAAAATCTGTTGGTGAATCTTGAAGATGACTTTGAAAATCAATCTGTTCCAACGGTTGTAATACTAGATGACGACATTCCACATGATGTAGTCATAGAAAAGGAGTTTGAAATTGATGATGATATTCCTAACGATGTTCTAAATGACCTGGATGGTTATGAATGTTAGTTTGATGATCTGGTAACAATGGAGATCATTTGAAGAGAAGTGGAATCATGGACAGCGGTATGTTAATGAAGATTTTTATAAAAAATTTTTGTACATTTTCATGTTGACGAGGATGTATTGAATCTCTCAAAAAAAATTAATGTTCAATACAGCTGCCTTGTTACTGGCCTTTTTTGATTATTTAAATTTTAGTTTTAGGTAAAGTTGGGCGGTATTGAAATGTTGGGAACATTTACAGCACCTTAAGGTGGTCACCCCCTCTTGTCAGATGAATTTTTAAAAATTTTTCCGAAAATTTTTTTTGGTCATTTTTGGCACTTTAAGTATTGTAGTTTAAGTCTGCAGTGTTGATTTTCTTTAAAAAATAATACTCCGTGAGAAAAATGCCCTCAAACATACCTTATCGAAGAAATTAACCCTTAGCAACGCCTTAGCAACGCATTTAGGTACCAAAATCGTGAAAAATTTCGACCAAAATCCATTTTTAACCATTATTTTTTGGTTTGTCCTTTTGGCGTATGTAATTTCAAGTCTTTTGATGAATGTTGCTCCGTGATTGGTTGCTTTTGCTAGCCTTGGTTGGCCTTGACAACGCTATGACTTTGTCTGCCATGTATAGTTCGCATACACACGCTTCTCAAAGCCATCTACGAAAATCTTAGTTTTCTCTTACATTTCACGTTAAGAAAGAGCTGTTTTAGTTTCTATATAAATTCTATTTGTTTTTTTTTTATTGTATTTTCAAAAATAAATGGGAAATCTTAAAAACAGAAAGAGAAAACGGCCTAGAATTTCTCCTAAGAATACGACGAAGAGATTAAAAGATGGCGCACCTAGTGATCAAACAGCTGGGCCTTCATCTGCAAAAATTGGCACCGAGAGTGCAAAAAATGTTCCTTTCTCGGGGAATATTGACACTATAAGAGAAGGTACCATATTCATTGATTTAATGATCTTGTTTGGCGTATTCGAAAACCTTCTGAAATGTCCTGACTGTGCTGATGATGTGAGGTGTCATGTTGACATGAGGAAGAAGCATGGCTTTGCTCATTACATTGTACTGCAATGTGTGGGATGCGATTGGAAGCATTGTTTTAATTCTTCAAAAAAAAAAAGAAGGGCAATCCCATGAAATTAATGTACGAGCAGTGCTAGCTTTTAGAGAAATTGGTAAAGGTCACACTGCTATGACGACATTTACTAAAGTTCTAAACATGCCTCCTCCACCAAGGCGTGACAACTTTAGCAAAATTCAAAACAAAAAAACTTTTGCCAGTTGTGAAACAGTGTGCAATTGACAGCATGATGAATAATGCTATGCATGTTAAGGACTTGACTGTAAATGATGCTGGAGAATGTGGGATTTCCATTGATGGCACCTGGCAGAAGCGAGGATACTCTTCACACAATGGTGTTGTCACGGTAATTTCCCTTGATACCAAGAAGTGCCTTGACGTAGAAGTGCTTTCTGACAAGTGTCAGCAGTGTATCAAGTGGAGGAAGAAACAAAGTGATGCTAGATTTAAAGAATGGGAGGCAACTCATGTTTGTAAAATAAATCATACTGGGAGTTCTGGCAGCATGGAAACGGCAGGTGCACTGAGGATGTTTGAAAGGTCCATTGCTACAAGAGGGCTGAAGTATAAACATATGCTTGGGGATGGTGATTCATCTACATATAATGCAGTCCTAGCAAGCAAACCATATGGAGAAGATTGTCTACCAAATAAATTGGAGTGCATTGGGCATGTGCAGAAAAGAGTGGGAAGTAGGTTGCGAAGACTCAAAAGTAGTAGTAAAGGAAGAAAGCTCGCTGATGGGAAGGGTATGTCAGGTAAAGGTAGACTAACTGATGGAAAAATAGATGTGCTCCAAAATTATTATGGTCTGGCAATCAGAGAAAACCTTCACAGTGTTGAGGAAATGGCAAAGGCTGTGAAGGCATCACTTTTTCATGTGGCATCAACAAAGGAGAATCCACAGCATCACCTTTGTCCAAAAGGAGTGGACAGTTGGTGTGGATATCAACGTGAAAAGGATGGTTATAACCACAAGAATGGCCTTCCAAAGTCCATTGTTGATTTGTTAGAGCCTATTTTTGAGGATTTGGCTGACACTACATTATTAAACAAATGTACGCATGGTTTGACACAAAATCCAAATGAATGTTTGAATGGACTTATTTGGGATAGATGTCCGAAGACAATCTATGTTGAACATGAAACTGTGGCTCTTGCCACTTATTTAGCTGTTTTGAAATTTAATGATGGAGACATTTCCTTCCTAAAGATATTTGAAGATTTGGACATAACACCAGGTTTCTTCACTTGCCAAGGTGCACATTTGTGACCAGGCTCGAATAAAGCTTTCAGCAAAAGAGCACTGAGAAGGTGAAGGGACAAAGAAAATCCCTAAGATATTATAGAAAAAAGTATTTAGACAAGGCTGAGGACAATGAAGGAGTTACATATGAGTCAGGTAGCTTTTAAACCCTGTATAATGATATGAAAACTTTACTATAACTTTAACTTGACTTTTCTCCATTTCGTTATTTTTGTGTGTCACCAATACTTGTGACACTGTAATTTTGTAAATATTTATTGTAGAAGCTTGATATTTTGTATATTTATTTAGTACAATATAATCTAGAAACTGACATTTTCAAATTTTAAAATTTTCCTCATAGATGAATTATTTCTGCACTTTTTTCCGAAAAAATGGTGGATTAAAACCCAAAATATCTGACAATTCAATAAATCGGCTGTTAAATTTTTATAAAAAAATTTGAAGAAAATTGAAAAATGTCATTCTCTAGCTCAGATTATTGGCTTTTCAAAAATGTATAATTTGTTTCATTGTGATGTCTTGTTCTTGAGATATCATGTTAATGCTGTTAATTAATTACGGGCTAATTAATGGCCGCCATAATGGATAATTAGTGTAATTAGCAACTTCCTGAATTTTTTTTTGTGCACATCATTTTCTATCACCTTACTCATTCAGAAAATGTTATTTTCACTTTAAAATGTTTAAAAATAAAAAAAAGTTGCTATAGAGGGGGTGACCACCTTAACATACCACAGTATACCAATATATAACGTTTAGATCTTGTATGGAAATGTGTGATCTACTGAAACTGCTGTTTTTACTCAATAATCCAAGGCAAATTCAATATTATTTTATTAACGATCATTATTTCCGTAAGATTCAAATTATGTCATGTTTTACAGAGACAGTAACGTTTCCAACTAGCAACAGCTACGTATTAATCATACAACTAGCTACTTCTGATTTTGTCAGCTCAAGATGCGATTTTGCAAAACACTACTTCAGCTATGCTGTAAAAAATGCACTATCTGTTTTGATTGGTAAACCTTTTCAGTTTAAACTCAAAGAAAAACTAGTGAAAGCCATAGTACCTTTATTATGTTAGGTTATTTACGAAATCAAAACCATTTCTGAAATTCACATGTTTTACTCAAAAAGTTCCATGAACTGTACATTATTTATCAAAAAGAGGTTATACATTGTATTGTAATATTTAGGGTAATATTATAATAAAAAAAGATGTCAGCAAATGATTCAGCCATTATGTACTCAACAATCAAGGCAGGCTGCCAGTTAAATACTACATGAAGCAGTAAAGAAGCCTTCAGTCATTATCTCTTCAAGGTCAAGATTTTATGGCATACAATTCTACATATGTACTGACTAAACATACACGTTTAGTGAATACTAATTCATAATGTCAGTAAGTATGAATCAATCAACATTTCTCAATTTACCTGACAGTAAAACTACTGTTAGGTTCCTAAACATCAAGTTAATGTTGATAACTAGCTGCTATTTTTAATCCTCCCAAGATGAATAGATGAAAACAACTGAATTTAACAACTGAATCAAATGTTTGTAGCATTTACTCCTTCCTTAATTCCTTCCTCAAAGTTCTTACATATTTTGAATTTCATTTTGTCCTCTAATCTTCATCCTCGTCCTGCCAATCGTCATCGTCATCATCCCATTCAGATCCTGTTTCGCTCTCAGAGTCTGAGTATTCCACAGCAATACGTCGCTGAAGTATAGACGCAACATCCATACCAACATTTTGTTGTTCCTTCTTCTCCGTTTCCCCTTGAACTTTCCTCAACTTCATCCCTGTGCGGATTGCCTCAAGCAAGTCAGTGCGAGCATCAAGTTTCTTTGGTTCTGGAGGAGGAGCAGTCATTCCACCTTCCACAGGAGGTGGTGGTGTTGGTAATGGTGGGGGTGGTGGTGCTACTGGACTGTTCATACCAGGGAAGGCTGGTGGAGGCGGAGGTGGTGGCATATCTGATGACATATTAGGGGGAATAATTGATGGTGGTGGAGGTGGTAGAGGTAAATTAGGATCTATTTGACTAGGTACAGGAGGTGGTGGTGGGGGTTTGGTGGTTGGTTTTGGTTTTGATGTAGTACCTCGTCTGGAAGATCCTGTTCCTCTTCTTTCATCATATTTGATGAACTCGTGGGTATTTAAATTAACAGACCCATTTTGTACTGGTGGTTTGATGTCATCTTGCGTAGAGGGAACACTATCCTCCACCGAGTATTTTGATTGAGAGAACTCCTTATCCTGACCATCATACACCTTCTTTCTTAGATGTTTCACCCTTACCTGAGATTGCTTTCGACCACCTCGATGTTGCCTCTGTAAGAAAGCAATCAACAAAGATATAATATTATTCTTTGTTTGAATTTTAATGAAGGATGATTTCATTGCCTTCTAGTGACATGATGGATTGAAATTGAACAAAAATTTAATGATTTATCAAACATAGTGTACTGGGGCAATTCCACGAATATGTCAACCTCAGGGTTGAAAAAATTTTTTCCTGATATGTTGAAAATAATGATGTCACAACTTCATATAATAATTGTGCCATTTGGTGCAGGACATTTTTTTCTGCTGGCTGCATGTCACATGACTGGATACCATTTTGAAAGTTAGTGGTCAGCCATGTGGTCAGTACCCCCAAATTGAAAAGGAGATTTAAAGACTTGTACTGCTGAAGGAAACTGCCAAAAAGTAAGTTTAAGTGCATTCTTAGTAAGAGCAAATCTTTGTTTTTTATTTTATGGGAAAAAAATTGTACTTTGGTTTGATCACAAACTTTTGTTAGCCTATTTCATGCTACTCAGAGCTTTGTTACGTCAGTTACCAAGAAAGTGATAAAAGATGTGCTGTTTCTTTAGAAAAGCTCAAAGAAAAATGATACCCCCTGTGTTCTTAGCATATGGGGAGATGGGAAAGGCAACATGCAAAGAACTTTATTTGAGCTTCATATTTAACAGTTTTTATGGTAACTGATGTAACAGTTATGGCATGTGACATACAGTAACTGACGTAACATATCCAGGTAAATGATGGCACAGTCTGAAGTTTGTGATGTATTTTTATGTAGAAACCTGGATGCTCTGAATTGATACTGTATTGATAGTTTCATTATATTAACGTGGTTTGAATAAAAAAAATAATGAAATCTTTTTCATTGCTTGGCCTGACCAAACTCATAATTTTTTCAACCTGTTTCTCGTTTGATTTCAGTTTCACTGATGTTGGATCTTTAATGATGAATTATGTGAATGTATCTTGAAGCTCAACCAAACTTTAGATAAATGCCTTATGTCAACAATTTTTCAATTCTTTTTTCAGAATGCCGAAGTCCGCAGCAGAGAAAATGAGAGACTACCGGGCTCGTATGAGTGATGCTAAACGTCAGCAGATGAGGGAAACAAATAAAGAGCAACAAAGAACACGCAGAGCTCAATGGACTGAGAAAAGAAGAATTCAAGAAAATGAAAGGAGCAAGGAAAGAGTAAAAAAATCAAGACAAGCCAAGGCCTCCAACTTGAACAGCGGCAACCAGGACAGAGCCCTAGCAAATGAGTACACTGCTTTTGGTAGCAGGCAATCTCTAGCAAAGGCAATAAAAAAGGCTGCCAGTTCTCTTCCAAGGAGCCCAAGGAAGAAAGCAGCAGTAGTCAAGAAACTGTCAGACACCTTTGTTAAACAAATTGAGAAGGGCAAACAACGCACACTTTCAGAAGTTGATAAGATCGTGGAAGAGTTTTTTTAAAGTGACACTGTTGCAAGGCAGCTTCCTGGGAGAAAGGACTTTGTAACTGTGAAGAAAGATGGACAAAAAGTTCGTGTGCAGAAGAAGATCTTACTGTCAACTGTCATGGAGACATACCAGAAGTTCAAGGCTGAATATCCTGAAGTGAAAGTAGGCAAATCAAAGTTTGCCAGTCTTCGTCCACCACACGTTCTTCCTGTCTCTGAGAAGGATCATTCTGTGTGTTGTTGTTCCTACCACGAAAATTTTGAGATGCTGGTGGAGGGTCTCAAGCAAACAATTCCTGGACTTCCAAACCCTGAAGGGCTGATTCAGATGTCTGTTTGCAGTTCCCCCAAATTGAGCTGCCACTTGGGTGAATGTGAATTGTGCAAAGCCGTCACAAAGCGGAATCTTTTTCCAGACTGTGACCTCTCAAGCTCTTGTTGTTACATTCAATGGAAAGAAAACAAAAAAATCCAAGTTCAGAACACTCTGGAAGGAACAAAAGCAGAGTTCTTTGGGCAACTTTGTACCATGAGGCGCCACTGTTTCATTTCAAAGATACAGCTGAGCCAAATCAAAGCTTTGAAGGAAAATCTGAAGAGAAAGGAAGCTATTCTGCACACTGACTTTTCAGAGAACTTCCAGATAAAGCAACAGGATGAAATAATGGCAGCACACTGGGTCTCAAACAGTGTCACCATTTATACAGCAGTGATGAATACAGAAAATGGTGCAGCATCATTTGCTGTTATCAGTGATGCACTCCAACATGACAAATTCTCAGTAGTAGCATTCAACAGAGCCATCTTAGCTTCCGGACCAGCAGATATTGAAACCCTCCACATTTTTACAGATGGTGCTGGCAGTCAGTTCAAAAACAGGTTCACTCTATCCACCTTGAAAGATCCAAAACTGATTTACAGCAAACTGAAAAATGTGGACTGGAGCTTTTTTGGTACAGCACATGGGAAAGGGCCTGTGGATGGTGTAGGTGGGACAGTGAAAAGAGCAGTGTGGCGAAGAATGCTTCAGAGACAGGTACTAGTCAACACTGCCAAGGATTTTGCTAATGTTGCAGAGAGGGCATGTCCAAACATTAAAGTGATCTTCATTCCCAAGGAGGATGTTGAAGAACTCGAAAAGGAATTTCAAGAGATTTGGGACAAGTATGAACCAAAAAACATTCCAAACATCAGAAATGCACATTTTTTTCGAAGAAATTCAGTCAATGCGTTGGAAAAGTCTATCATAACTCCCTACTTTCAGGAGTTCCAGGAGAGCATTGTGTTTGAAAAGGTTGTGATCTTCAACAAGTCAACAGCCACAAACCATCAGTCAAGCAGCAGCAAGGCCAGCTCAGACACATTAGGAGTGGGACCTATTCAACCTGAACACTACTTCGCTGTGGACTACATTGATAGGTTCTACATTGGCCGAACAATTGCAATGACAAAACCTGGATTTTGGAGCATGAAATTCCTTCATCAGGCATCCCTTGCAGGAGAGGCACTTTTCAACTGGCCACAGCAGGATGACTTTGATGTTGTGCACAAGAGCTCAATTTTTTTTGGGCCAGTCACACTGGATGGTGTCCTCAAAGACTTTAAAATTTCTGAATATAAGGACATTGATGCTGCCTTCAAGAACATGAAGGCAAAAAGAAGAGCCTGATGAATTATACATATCTATATGCTCCTGTTGCGTTGCACAATATGTTCTATCTGCAGTTCATTTTTTCTTTTTCACCATTTCTTTTTCATGTCAGTTTAAATGAAATCATCTAAATTTGTCTTATAAGGATTGTTTGATTGCTTGTCATTTGAAAGTTGAATTGCTCATAAGAGATTTGGAATGAGTTGCTTCTTTGCAAAAATCAATTTTCCTAGTCAAAATACCTTTGAATTTAGACAGTGTTACGTCAGTTACCAACCATGCTACGTCAGTTACCAAATGTTTGCTTCATCTGTTACGCTTCTACTTGACAGATCAAGGTAAAACTGGCAGGGTGTGTACTTTGACATGCAATTGAAAAGCACACAATAAACTGAATCAAACAAATGACACACTTCACAGATTTTTTCACTTATAGCCCAAGTGTTGACATGTACATGTTTGTCCAAGTTACGTCAGTTACCAGTCTTATCCGAATGCTGTCAAATGGGGAAGTTGTGAATACAAATAAGATTATGGTATATAGGATGCCTTAAGTATCCTCTATCATGATGCATAAGTTGGAGTTCTTCTGCATCAAAACCCGGGCACAGTGAGAATTTATTTGCTGCAAATGTTACGTCTGTTACCCATGGAATTGCCCACTGCCTACCTTTTTCTTCTTTTTTGGCTCTTTATTCATTTCCTCTCGCCATAGTTCGAAGAAGTAAGTTGGATCAGTGTAAAATTTGAGTGCATCCTTTCCATCTTCGCGATACAAGTTCATATCTTGTAGCCTCGGTGGTGCATCGCAAGCTGTGTATCTTTCAGCCATAGACTTGGGCAATGTTGCTCTTCCCACTACTTGTTGGTCCGTGTTCACGGTCAGCTTGAATGTCTTTTTGATGTTTATGTCTTGTAAAGATGCTGAAAAAACAACAAATTGTTAAAAAACTCAAGTTAATAGTTCTCACACAAACATTAGGTCACAGTCTCTCTTTTTGTAAAGATGTAAACATACTTTCTCTTCGTGATAACTCAACACCCTATGACATATATATATATATATATATAATGTATGTGTAGTGGTGAGAGAGAAAATCACAAAACTACAGATTCATCCCGACTTACAGTCATCTCCGACTTACATGATTTTTTTCTCAACACCACTACACATATTTACGCTCTGCTCTAGGGCATCAAGCACTGTTTTACACGGAGAATCATCAAACATAAACTTCCTATATAAAAAATGTATATATGTTCTAGCATAAGCCATTTCTATTAACCTTTGGTTTTTGTGCCAAAGCTTGGGTGAATATTCATATGTTCCGAGAATTGTGCCCATTGTAAGTGATCATGTTTTGGTAGTACGGAAAAGGTCAAATTAATAGAGATGAAAAAATACATAAAAAATTAATGAGTTTCATCACCCTCTTGGAATAAAGGCATGTCATTTTTTTGGGTGGGAAACATGCTACATTTGATACAAACCAAATAAACAAGCTCGTTTCAAACAATGGATGACTTTCTTCAAGCAAAATGTGAAAATAACACATTGCACACAGTTGATGCTAACTGTGAACCCTCAAAGATATAAATAGGCCCTCTAATGAACTGTTAAGGCAGGTTTGAATCGGGTGAAACAAAGTTATTTGATTGCAAATTGATAGCTTTTACGTAGCTTTTTAATTTCCCCAGCTTTTTAATTTCCCCATACAACTATGTACAGTTATCAAAAACTTCAAGAATCATATATTCATAATGTTGCCTACTACTCTGGGTACCTTGCTTATATACACAAACATTCCTTTGTATACACAAATGTTCACCAATTCTCTCACTTGACATTTCTTGTATATGGTCAGAAAAGTAATTGAACATATTTATTGCATAGGTAAAAGTTCCGCTGATCAATAAAGATGCAAAAAAACATGTTGGTCTGTTTTAGCTATTTTCAATTTTTTCAGAATGAAATTCTTACAGGATAAAAATGAAATTAAAGGGAGAACCCATTCTGAGGTTAATTAAAATGACAATAGTTCATTTTAAGTAAAAGATAATACATTTTTGACCTTTGCCCAAGGATGTTCTTTTAATAATGAAATTTCACAATAGTCCATAGACTTTAAGACAGAGTCATACGTTTTAATGTTTATTCAGGTCAAATTAGTGTTGATACATGTTGATTAATAGCTTGATTTACAGATGTGATTATATTCTTCTTTTTTAGATAAGTAAATCATGTTTTTTAGCAATCTATTTTCCACGCAGAAATGAAATTGACTGTTTGCGCGATAAAACTCAAAATACTATCGACATTTGAAGTATTTGTTTGTTCAATAAGTATGCATCGAATTTGAATAGTAAAGCGTTTGTCATGCATTAAATTATACATTTTCGCAACATTTAATCATGCACTAATTGGTGAATAATTTGTAAGGAATTTGTTCGATTCCACTAGAAAATATTACCGTAAAAAATCTCAATTCCCCATTGCTTAATCGTAAATTTCCTCTGAAGTTAAAGAAGTTATTTTAAAATGACAAATGATGACAGGGGAAAGATCAATCGCAACGGCTTAAACATAGTCAATCATGTGTAATAAACAAATTCATCTTTTCCCCCGAAACGGTAAAATTCCCAAAAATTTATACAACTATTGCTACAACAATACATACTTTCTTCAACGTTAGAGTCGAGTTGAGTGACTTTTTCAGCAAGTCCCGATATCCTTCCCTGTAAGGATGTCGCTCGCATCTGTATACTTTTCGCTTCGTGTAAAATCTCGTCGAAAACATCTTCGGAATACTTTGCTAAACTGCTTATCTGTCTTATAATGCCCGATAACGTGCTCACAGATACACATTCAAACTCATTAACTAGTCCTTTCTCAAGTTTTACCCGGCTGACGTAGACAGGTTGTATTTGTCGTTTCACTAAAGGCATTATGTTTTATAAAATCGCTATCAGCAACACGGATTCTCTTCAGAACATGGCATCATACACGTCTTGCTGTATAATTTAAAAAAAACTGCGGTAAATCACAACATTTTGCCGTATTTACGCGGGCGACAGACACGTCCTTTCCACAACTAGACACATTCTACTAGTCAGTGGTCACTTAATGATCCCACAATGCTTTGTGGCATTGCGGAACACTTTGCCGCCGCGTCTTTGCATACCATTGTGCATGCAAACTTCATTATGAAGCACTTCTAGCGTGATTTTTCTTTCACGCACCTTGAAATTTGCCTCGAAACTTCAAACATTTGCGCTCAGTTATAATATTATGCATTTAAATAGCTCTGTGTTAATGGTTATTTTGAAACATGCTATTAATAATTGATACATAATTTAACAACAACACCAATGAAGGTAATAAATACAATGATATTATGCCGACCAGCCGAAATATTTAACATCAAAACAATGGTGTGCTCTAACGTGATTGGCTAAACTTAGTAACTCATACAAAACATGAGATTTTAGCAAATTTAGGGGATGTAACATTTATCATGTGCTGTTTTAGCAATTTTATGATTCAAATGTGAAAATTAGAAATTCTCTATGACGTTTTGTTTATCAATGTCATTCTAAAAAAAACCGTTTTATACGATTGTTGTTGTTTTTCTCATATCAGATGCAAATGTTTGCAATTTAGGTACATTTAAGTTAAAAATGGCATTTTTTTCGTTCGTGTTTATACGATTTAAAGCTACAGATCATTTATAGGTCAAACAAACGAAAAACCTTTCTTTCCAGATTAGTGATGTTGATATTTTTTAATCGACATGCAGCAGTTTGGCAAACCTTCTCAACATTAAAACACCTAAGAAATGAGATTTCAACTTTTGTTGATTTTTCAACACAAAACAAATAATGCGCTCTATTATGTAAACGGTCGTTATTCATATTTCCAAAAACTGACAAGCGGTAATGCGGTTTGGATCAATATCACTCGAAACTCGAAAGTGAAGTATTTGCTAAACAGCACATGCCAGCAATATACTTTTTGTTTTCTTTGTCTTGTCTAAAGCAGGAGCGTAGCCAGCCCGCAAGTTTGGTCGTGCTATGTAAATTTTTCTGTGTTCACTCACTGTAAAAACAATAGATTTCTAAAGAAATGAATAATGATAATGGTCTTAAATTTACATAGCACGACCAAATTAGCGGGCTGGCTACGCCACTGGTCTAAAGTATACCGCACTAGACTTCGTTCCATAAACGGTACTAAAGATATTGTCTTTTAGACTTAACTAAACATAAAATTATAACTAAACTCGTTAAATTTTCATGTTTTCACGAGAGTTGTCAATGCGCCGCGCCATTGAGGAAGGGATATAGCAGGTTGATGCTCCCCCTACCAGTGCGAGCAGTTTGACGTCTCTTGATAGAGAGTTTTCATTAGATTTTTGGTGAAGCAATTTTATTGTGTCGTGAAAAGTTTCTCTTGTAGAAAAACGTCACTACAACTATGGCGTTTAGACATTATCTTACGATATGCACTACAATTCAGAGCTTATCACTCAACTATGTCTAAGACATTTCAATACAATTTTAAGTATGTGCATCGTTGCTTTTTACTAAAGGAGTTGTTTTAATCAACGATGTTTATGGGTGGAATAGTAAACTCTGTAGCTATGCGATGAAAAGTGTATAGATCTTCCATGGCTTGCGACATGCTTGTGCTCACTCCTGTGATTCTTGGTAAGAAAAGTTGAACATCAGGTTCAATCAGAAGTGAATTGTAGCGCGGATTAAATCCACGGCCAACAGTAGGACAATATACCTCGATCAATTTATCGCCTTGAACATAGGCGGAGTAAACCGGGGCCTGGAATCGTCTCTGTTTACGTATCTCAGACTTGAAACGTGATAGTTTTGACCAAAGAGTGCTCCTCTTCTACCCAAGTTCATCGATTGATATAACGGACTGGGAACTACTCCGGCCGTTGCGTTTAGGTGGACGCGGGCATCTTTTGTCAAGTGTGTGCGGTTAGGCATAAGCGAAGTGACCGTTGGTTTTTTCCTAGCTTTCCTTTTTGAGACTCCTAAAAATAAGTTCACCATCTTTCGTTGATGAAGTGATTATCAAATATATACCTTAAAGCGCTGAGAAGCGGATTTTAGGCCGCAAGAAATGAATGTCTTATCTACAAAATGCAAGGGTTTCGAAATCGACCGAAAGAGATACATTTGCTTTTCCTTTTCTGGCGTGGACATGATCTTTTATTTTCAAACTTATATTTCTGTTTTGTATATGTTCAAAATAGATGTCAGTGCTTAAAAATCTTATAAACGCCAAACACTACCTTTAAAACAAAACAATTGACTATAACTTTCATTCCATGATAAAAAAAGTTTCATTTTCATAACGTAAATACAATCATCTTTCTAAAACGATTGACTATTCCATGATTCAATTGAAAGCTCTATCTGGTCTTTGTGCTACATGCCTAGGGCTTAATGCAACAGGCTCACGAAGCAATTGAAATATAAGAAAAACGAATGAAGTTTAAAAATCATTCGAGGCAGAATTCCACATGCTTGATATTGTATACTTGTGTTCTTCTGTACTTGCGGGATAACGAACATTCAAGTAATAGGCTGTTATGAATTGTCAAATCTTTATCAGTCGGTTAATGGTGCTCAGTTGATGCATCATGGAACTGTGGAAATAACACAATACCTGACTTTCCTCTTATGCAGTTGTCACTCATGTCTGACTTCGTTGCTTTCACCTTCCGCAATTCTTCACTTCTGAATGATACCTAAAAATGGTTGACGATAATTGATCATTTGCTGGTAGTATTTCTCACTTTTAATGTTTTGTCGTTTTGATGTCCAACTCCTGTTCAGTAATGTGTAATATGGAACTTCACTTGCTACACAATCGGCAATCGATTGTGAAATTGTCCTGATTCAAGTTCTATCGGAATGAATGCCCGATAAAATGAGATGCACTTTGGCGAATCAAACTATTAACGCTCCCATGGGAGTTAAATGGCCATTTTCTGGATCACTTTACTCATTAAAATGAATGAAACTGTTGTGGTCACAGCTCCGTCACAGTTGTCAAAGACTCACAGCTCAACTCCGGTTTCAATCACTTCAATCATATGCACGTTGGGCAGTTGACTGACATTTGATATGCAAATTATTACTTCCTAACCTTTGACTTGTGGCGCCTCGGAGCACAATTTGTTTGATCAAATTTCGTGCTCTTTCAAACGTTCTAGCGCTGTTCTTTGTTGTCAGAGATAGTTACCGAGTGCACATGGAATTTGGAAAGATTAATTAAACCATTTGGATACGATGGATGATAAATTACATGGATTGAAATTTCATTGCCGCGTTATTCTCTACGTCTTGAAGATTTTTCTTTACACTCCGAATCAGTGGAGCATGAAATGATTTTAAGGTATTGAAAAGAGTCATTTCGGCGATTGTTGTCAGAACTTGTCGAAATGGCCCTTTACCGATTCCAATGGAGATTTTTTGGTGATACTTGTCAGCTATAATAGTTTTACTTATATTTGGGCAGAATACAGTAAAAATGTTCAAGGGAATTTGTTGTATAGTAAATAGTAGATCTTTCTATTTGCATGAATCAAATTTATTCAATTCGACTCCTGCACCATTATAAAGATGTAATTCACGTTCACTTAGTATTGACAATTCTTTCATTATTGCATCAAAAGACATCATCTATGTACACAAAAAGAATAATGAGCACAATATGTAGCTATACAATCCGTTTGGTGCTTGCAGATATAAGCGAAACGTTCATTTTGTCGTCCTCATTCCCCTAGTGAAAAATTCTTTTCGAGTTTTCATAAATATCCGTAATGAAACGCATTTCTTTGACATTCAACACTTTGGTGAAAATCAATCCGAACATTTTATAACAAAGTGCAATTAATTAGCGTCTTGTTCTTCACCCTTTCTTTCCAAATATTCTTCCCACTTTTTAAGTCTTTCCTCTTTTTCTTCCTCGGTTTCTTCAACGTCGTATTTCGTCACACCATCCCATTTCTGAGCAACGAGCCTTCGCCCAGAAAACCATCGGCCATTCATTTCCTTATGAAAGAAAAACTGATAAAATTCTCCGATCCAAAACATTTCAAGGGAATTTTTCTGAATCCTACCTTTACGCAGGTTTCTGCAGGCTCCATTTCGGCAAACCCAACAGACACGACACCATCCTCGTGTCTCTAAAACAACAACGTCAATTTCTTTGATTTCAATGCCTTGTTTCCTTTTAAAATTAATAAATAAAACCATTTTCCGTGTTGATACACATTTAATCCAAAACTATAGCAAATACGAGTGTTGATTGTTTGTTAAATGAACATTTTTTCATGATAACAAAAACTACATAGTAGAAAGTTAGTTTCAAAAGTTTTTCATTATTGACATAGTAAATTCTCCATACTTTTAAATTTGAAAAGCTATGGAGCTACGGAAAATTCTTGCGGCTGCGTTTTATGAAGAAGTATTTTGACCAATCGACGTGTAGTATTAATGAATTTTATAGTAAAGAGAATTTATACTCACATCAAAAACAATAACTTTTCGAACAACACCATACTTCTCGCATTCTTTCCTTGTGTCGTTTTTAAGATCCATTATCAAACCTGGGTCTTTCTGTCGTGAAAAAATTTCACACAAATTTTACTTTAGATGAAAACGAAGGTTTGCGCCAGTCTTTTTGAAAAACTCACTTCCATATCTTTGGGATCAAACATATTCTTTATAACCACAATTCTGTCAAGTTTTGACACTTTTTCCTCGCGCTCAACCCAGTCGAGCAACCTTGAAAATTAGAATTATATTTTTGGACATTGAACAGCTTATCAAAGCATTTAAATGGGCGAATGACTTTTCGTTAACTTGCCACTCAAGCGACTTACAAACAACAAAAGTTTTTTGAAGGCGGTTTGAAAATAGCGTTTCATTTCCGCCGTGTTCCAGCCATGTCGTTTTCAAACAAGTACATAAATTTTCATGTTTAAATTAAACTTACTTATCTTGACCCTTGCCTTTCTTATTTTTCTTTTTCTTCTTTCTTTTAGGTTTCAAAGACGGATCGAATTTTCCTTTCATTTCGAAATGTGCCTTAACAATAAAACAGGTACGATGATATTTACATACACAGTAAACGCAACAAAAAAATCACTCGGAGGGAAAAAATTTGTTGAAATTTTACCTTTTCAACCTTTATGGTTCTTCCTTTGAAGTTTGATTCATCCAAAAGTTTGATGGCTAAGTCTACACTTTCGACCTGTTTTTGAAAGAAACCATTAAAATGTGAAGTCGATCAGAAATAAAATGTATTGAGGAATTGGATGTGCAAGGAGACGGACCTTAAGATAACAGCATCTTCCGTCACCTTTCAGATTACCCTCACTGTCACGATACAGTTTTATCTTTGGTTTTCCTAAAAATTTTACAAACGCCTCATAAGGCTTGGCAAACCTAACTAAATAGTTACATGTTTGTAGATGTAGATCGTCCAGGTTTGTATAGTCCTGAGAAGGACTGTTTTTGTTGTTGTTGACTGACGTTTCGACAAACCTTAGCGGTAGTCATCTTCTGAGTCGAATGAATGAGTGTTTTGACTCTGAAGATGACTACTAAACTTGTCGAAACGTCAGTCAACTCAACAAACCAGTCCTTCTCTATACAACCTGTCTACGATGTCCTTCATTTACTTTACTAACTAAATAGTCCCAGCTAACGGTGGCTAAGGTTGGTCCAGTAGGACTTGTACGTATGATAGGAATAGGACAAAATCATCAGCCCAGATTTCTATAGCCCTGGTTATCCCCAGATTTCAATACCTCTGGTCACTTCCAGATTTCTGTACCGGTTTCTATATCCTTAATCTTTTCACTTTAGCCACCCTTTCTATACCCCTAGTCACCCCCAGTTCCATACCCCTAGTCACCCCCAGATTTCTATACCCCTAGCCACCCCACGTTTCTACTCCCCTAGCCACCCCACATTTCTATACCCCTAGTCACCCCCCCTTTCTATAACCATAGTCACCACCACATTTCTATACCCCTGGTTACTTCCACATTTCTATACCCATGGTTATCCCCAGATTTCTATACCTCTAGTTATCCCCAAAATTCTCTAGCCTTGGTTACCCCCATCTTTCTATACCCATGACCACCCCCAGATTTCTATCCACCCAGGGACCTCCCGAAGATTTCTATGCCCCTAGTCACCCCCAGATTTTTATACCCCTGGTTACTTCCACATTTCCATACCCCTAGTTACCCCTGGATTTCTATCCCCAGGTACCTCCCAAATATTTTAAACTCCTGGTTAGCAAATACATATGATGCTAAATGTTAAACAATGTCCCTTCTGCAAAACTATGATTCTTATGTGTACTAAACACTTTATGCAACAACAGTAACATTTACTGGTGTCAGAATCTTCCATGATGATGCCAAACTTGCTCATGAGTTCGACAAACTCTTCCTCGGTGGTATCTTCATGCAAACCTAAAATTCCCAATGTTCATAATCAAATAACACAAAGCTAAAGAACATCTTTAATTATAAACTGTGTGTCTATCTTTAATCTTTACCAGAAACATAAACATTAGTGTTTTTGGTTTCGTCCATTTCAAACCATGCTGTAGCAAGAAATGAAAATAAATGTTTGTGAATCTTCAATGAAATTTTTAATCCGTAAAACGTAAAATGTCATGATAAAAATATTAAAAACATTTGTTTTGAAGTTCACACCTGGAGGTTCCTTCCCTTTTCTTTTCTGTCCAATGTTTGAGATCACTTCATCTTGAGGCTTAAAGATATTTTTAAGATTGAAAAAGACCATAAGAACCGCAACCATAATCTGGTACGTTTTAGATAAACAACCTTATTGATATTGGTAGTAGTGCTTCCCATTGTTGGTTGTGCTTCTGTTTTGACCTCGTCTTTGTTACTGCTTGTTTCGTTTTGTGTAAACCCATAGTTCATTTGATAAGCTGCAATAAAATCTTCATCAATCTAGGGAAACAAAGTTTCGAGTTGTGGTTGTGTACATAATCACTGAACTGAATGAGGTTAAAATTAACATAAAGCATGAAATTTGTTTAGTTAACTCTATAGTTGAAAGAGCCATGACCAGCCGACAATTTAAAGAAGTATAATATAAAACAAATTCCGAAGAAGCAAAACATCTTGAGATTGCAAAATATGAATCAAAAGAAGACGAGAAGAAAACTGTAAATTTTCGACTTTATTTCAAAGTCATCCTCAGACAAAATGATCATTTTATAGTTGAGTTACTTGGTTTCACTAGTGGCAATGCCAAAGGGAGAGATAGGTCAACCGAGCTACAGACCGCCACCCAGAATTATGATTCCTATTAACTTTAGATTATTGGTCACCTGTGTGTAATTAGGTAATTTTACAATATTAAAGAACTATATTAGATTGTATTTTTTGCAGAAACTAATAACCTTAGGAAACCATGCTCGTTTATTTTCATCCCATTCATACTGAGTTCCGTCGTTGGGATCGGTGTATACCCTGGATCCGCCTTCACTTTTCCCATTATTTTTCGATTCATCGTTTTCTTCCTCTTTCGTAGTTTGTAATGCCGCGGATTGCTGTTTTAGTTCATCTATTAATTCTTTCGATTCTTTTGCAGCTGTGTCATCCATCTCTTCAATAAGGTATGTTGTTATCTTTATCTACAAGTCAAAGGTTTTTCTTCTGGAAAAATGTACGATTGTATCACAATATTTCAAATTCGAATTATTATTGACTCCCCCCCGGTTTGCTGAGAGTGACTTCAACACTATCCTCCACTCTATCAGACTATAAGAATAAAGAATTGCTTTGTTAACTTGCAATTTCTTCCGCCATCAATTGCCATTTCTTTTGAAACAAGGCAGAAGATTTTCACAACCTCGTGATTTTATTCCCAAGCAGTTCTTTGAATCAAATATTTAATAAATAAACAAAATAACAAAATTTGTTAGGGGGTGGACTGCTTAAACGAAATATGGCGAATGCAAATATGCAAATCTCTCAACTTTGTCGTTGCTAGGTAACAAGCTTTAAAAACAAGATGGTTGCCAATCCTGGTGATAATGTCATCTTATAGTTGAAAAGAATTGCATGTATAAGCAAAACGTTGTATTTTGAGAGGATTTTCATGTCTTTCTTGGTGTTATTTTTGAAAAATAGATGAGATTATCGGGGAAAAATGGAGGGTAGCGTTGCAGGAGTGAGAATTTTCCCAGCTGTGGTTCAATTCAACGATGCCGAACCTCATGTGCTTCACCAGATGAACCTGAAAGTTCAAAATCTCAGCAAGTTCTCAAAGTTCGTACGCTTCCATTCACCCAACTCAAAGGTAAAATTCATCTTTGTTAATGTGGCTGGCATACATAAAAAGTCCTTGTGTTGGAGCTTTTTAAAGTTTATAAATATGTTTTTGACGAAAACCGGAGATATTCTTCCGATGATATCGTTACACAACGGCTTTAAATGTGTTTTTGTTTAAATTCCTTATTGATAAATGAGGTATGCTATACTCAATATTGAGCTGCTGTACTATACTGTAATCTTTACTAAATGTTGGAGTATTTTTGCAACTGTTTTAAATGTTTGACACTTGAGCTAAGAAATAATTAAATAATTTTCAGATAACTACACCAATTATTTCATTGTGCACAGTTACGAGCCTTTTTGAAAAACAGCAAAATTTTCCAACTGTTAAAGCTTAACTATCATTAAACATATAAAACTGGACGATCTACTCATGCAGACACAAACAAATGATGGTCCCGTCAAAAATTGAAGCAAGTGCTCAAAAATTTCATTCGATTGAAACTTTGTACCGGAATTATCTCTGCAGAAACTCATTTCCATAGCTTGGATATATAGTGACTTTCAGAGTACCTTAGAGAGTTGAAAGTAGCCACCTGCTGAAAGTAACTGCCCTCTGGAAAGAACATATCACTGCCATTTTACAACTTTAAATGCATTGAAAAATACAATTTATAAACGTGTGGTTAAAGATGCCTGTAGATGTAGATCATCCAGGTTAGTAGAGTCCTGAGAAGGACTGTTGTTGTTAATAGTCCTTCTCATGATTTTTCTAACCCGGACGATCTATATCTACAAACATGTAAGAATACTCCCCGGCTCAAACCATTTACTTTATGTGGTTGAAGAGTTAACCATTAGAGTTAACGGATGCTGCAAATACCAACTCGAAACTTAGCAGCCTCTAAAGGTTCTTTTCCACTCGTCGCAAAACGTACTGGCAAGCTCGCTGCGAGTGCCTGCGAGTTACTTGCAGTGAGCTTACCATGACTGGCAGCATAGTTAAATTAATTGAACAAAATTTTTTGATAGCGCGTATACAACTCGCAAGCTCGCAGCGAGAGCATTTTGCGATGAGGGGAAAAGAGGCTTAAGACTAAACACCTAAAGGTAGACGCCATATGAGGCCAATGTTTTTACTTTCTTTATATTTAGTTCTTCTCGTTGAAAGTGAAGAATCCTGACAAACCAATTGCGCCAGGTTTGGATGTCACCGTATTAGTAGAATATTACACAGAAGATTTTGAAGACAGGCAAGATCAAACCATATTATTGGTAGATGATGACATCATAGAGATACCTTTAATAGCGTAAGTATGAAACAAGAAAATGTTCATCAAGTTTCACCTTAACATGTCACATGTCACTCTCATCCCATCTCTGTTGTGAAATACATGTTAAAACTTGATGTTATACTTAATATTTTATTCACATAATTTATGCGATTGTTGTTACGTTTTCCCGCGAAAACATTATGTATGCACATGTTGTTGTCGTTAAAATAAAGTGAGAACATACGAGTTAGTATTTCTCGTGTGTTTTTTTGTAAGAATTGAGAAAAAATGTGGAATTGTTTTAACTTTCTGAGAAAATTGCGAGTTTTAAGATAATGACTTACGTAATCAGTTTTGCTTTGTGCGATGAAGCACGCGGGTGAATTTTTGATTTTGAAAGCCCCGTCACATGTCACCCTCTCTCATCACAATGATCACAAATCACCCTCTCTCATAACCTGTCTCTATCACCGCATATCACCTTCTCCCATTAAGTGCCACTCTCTTGTATCACATGTCACTCTTTCTCACATATCACTCGATCTCGCCACATACCACATTCTCTCGCCACATACCACCCTCTCTCACCACATACCACCCTCTCTCACCACATATCACCCTCTCTCACCACATACCACCCTCTCTCACCACGTATCACCCTTTCTCATCATGTGTCACCCTCTCTCATTTTCTGTTACCGTTTCCATCCTTTGAATGTCGTAATTTTACTAAACTTTATCATCTCTATTGTAGAGTTTTTATTCGCGCGGATTTGATTCCAGCTCCTATTTTCTTTGGTGCATTACATGTCTGCCGTTCTCCGCATAAAATGAATAGTTTGAAGTCAGAAGTATTGTTACATCTATGTAGATGTTTATCTTCCACATTTGAACAGTTGAACTCAGGAGTACATTTACATATACGCAGATTAACTGAGTCCTGAGATTCACTGTTGGTGTTAGTGTAGACTGACTTTTCGACAACCTCAGTGGTGATCATGATTGAACAATTAACGTCAGTCATCACATACAGCCCTTTTTAGTCTCCTCCATAAGTGTTGTTACTTGTGATTCAATGTTTGCAGTTTCACACCTTCACCGCAACTTGAAATACGTGGCGCAGTTGATTTTGGCACGACCGTGTTAAATGGCAAGATCCTAACTGGGTATTTTTCCATCGATAACTACGGGAGTAGAGAGGGAGCCTTCTCGATCAAGTACACGGGAAAACAATCGCTGACCGTAATTCCTACAAGTGACGTCATTCGAGCCCATTCATCACTGAAGATTAAGGTGGGAATGCTCTTCGGCTGCTCAGGTTTGAGTAGGTAGAGAAACAAATTCCTCATTTTTGCACTTTGTCGATAGGCTGCGATATCACTTGGCTGTTAAAAAAGTTATAGTTTTGATTGCGAAATTTGATATTTGAAATAAATGACCAAAATTTTCACCAGCAACAGGTTGCATCTACAATGGTGTCTATTATTGTCTAAAATGTGTCGATGTTCATGAAATGCTTACTTGTGCTCTTTGAGATGTTTACTTGTGCTGGTGGAGATGTTTACTTGTGCTGGTGGAGATGTTTACTTGTGCTCTTTGTGATGTTTACTTGTGCTGGTGGAGATGTTTACTTGTGCTGGTGGAGATGTTTACTTGTGCTCTTTGTGATGTTTACTTGTGCTGGTGAAGATGTTTACTTGTGCTGGTGGAGATGTTTACTCGTGCTCTTTGAGATGTTTACTTGTGCTGGTGGAGATGTTTACTCGTGCTCTTTGTGATGTTTACTTGTGCTGGTGGAGATGTTTACTTGTCCTGGTGGAGATGTTTACTTGTGCTGGTGGAAATGTTTACTTGTGCTCTATGTGATGTTTACTTGTGCTGGTGGAAATGTTTACTTGTGCTGGTGGAGATGTTTACTTGTGCTCTTTGTGATGTTTACTTGTGCTGGTGGAGATGTTTACTTGTGCTGGTGGAAATGTTTACTTGTGCTCTATGTGATGTTTACTTGTGCCCTTTGAGATGTTTACTTGTGCTGGTGGAAATGTTTACTTGTGCTCTTTATGATGTTTACTTGTGCCCTTTGAGATGTTTACTTCTGCTGGTGGAGATGTTTACTTGTGCTCTTTGTGATGTTTACTTGTGCTCTTTAAGATGTTTACTTGTGCTGGTGGAGATGTTTACTTGTGCTCTTTGAGATGTTTACTTGTGCTGGTGGAGATGTTTACTTTGCTTGCTGGAATTTCGTGAAATTTTGGGGCAACTATAAACTACTTTGCATTCATTTTCAGGTTGAATTCATCGGTAAAACATGTGGAAAATTCCAGGAAATAATCAAGTATGTTCTCGGATTTTGTGACTTTTATGTGACTAAGTTGTGAAGATATTCGAATTTCGCACTTGATTGGTTAAGCATACAAGTGAGCAGTTACTAACTAGTGTAAAAGGAGGGCGTGTATTTAATGCAACATCACTGAAACACACAGATAGACTCTGTCTTAGTCAGTCTGCAAGTTTGGTCTTGCTATGTAAATTTCAAAGAATTATCATTTCTTTATTCATAAATCTATTGTTTTTTTCAGTGATTGAACACGAAAATATATGCATAGCATGACCAGACTTGCTGAACCGCTATGTTCAGCGTCATCATCGTAGAGTGCAAGGTGTATCAATTAGATCTTACTATTTAGCCCTCGTGGTTCTATGGTCGTGCTTCTTGCCATAACTTCCCATCGTTTCGGGCGCAGTCGGCGTCACAGAAAGCGATGAACCTTATGAAACTACATGCCACACTTTCAGTTCTAGAAACATGTTTGTTTTCTCTCGTTCAGTGTTGACTTGGAAAGACAAGACCAGGCACATGTCGAGGTACTTGCAAATGTCGTTGAAAGAAGTATCGTGTTGTTAAATCCGGAGACCTGGGCACCAGTTCAACATATTGAATTCGGTCCTACATACTACGGTACTGATCAACTACGATTTTCAAGCTGTACAACAGTGGACCTGAGAGGATCAATTTTGTTGTTCTTTTGGACGAGGACACCGAAGGACAGGAAGTGGTAAGTCTTGATATGTTAGGATAGACAATGGTAGGGTTGAGGTCGGTTTCAATCTAATTGAAAAGCATTCTTCTATTTTCAATTGTTTTTTATTTTCCAGTATACTTGCTTCACTCTTATAACATTGCCTAATTTTGATTACATCGCTGTTAAAGGGTTTGGATTTGACAAAGACTGCGACAGCCTTAATGATATCCAAGACTCGTTCCGATGAAATGGAGACTGGTGACGACTTGAAATCATTAATATCCGTGTTTCCTACACAAGGTGCACTGGAGGCCGATGAGACGATGGATTTATATTTCGTATTCAGTCCACGATACGAGAAATCCTGTCGCGGTTGGAAAAATAGCGCGAAAAATCCACCGCGAAAAGATTATGCTTTGTTTGTCAACATAGAAGTTGTTGGCGTCATCAATCAGAATGTAGAGGGCGAGTTCAAACACGGTAGGACAGCGAATTTTTTCAATTATAGATTGTTCTCTGGGATGCATGAACGTTAAGGTAAAGCCTTCCTTTCCAGGGATTTTGTTGGGGGTTTTGTGGGGAGAGAGACGGTAGAACAATATTCTCTCACTACTCATTGGTGGAGTAATAAGGCATTATTTTGCCGGAATGACGGACACTAGGGAGGGGTGCATAAAGGGGTATTCGTCTCCACTCTTCCTCTTATTCCCATAGTTTTCAAAGAAAAAAATTTTTGCACGTTTAAAGCACGAGAAAATTTTGCTTTAACCCGACATAGTTTCGTTTCTACCACTCCTGCAATATTTCATCAATTGCTCACGCTGTTTCTACATTTCGAATGCATTTTCTGTAATTTAGTATTTGTTTATCATCGAAAGACTGGAAGCTTTCGATTTGTGAATCTGAGCAATGTGTCCAGAAAGACTTTGAATTCAACTTATCTCCGTTTTGAATGTGTATCTCCTTTCTTTGTGTGATGTCGTTTTTACTCTTTTACTGTAAATATCGGCGAGTTCATAAATTTTCCTTAATAAGACGTAGCATTTTGGAAGGATTCAGCTTACATTCAAGTGCTATACAATTTTTTTTTTTGAACAGCTCTTTGACAGCTCACCCATAAAAGCATTTTTCACATAACTTTAATGTTGCCAATTCCATGAGATTTTATACTTTGATGATTCAGGTTGTAAACTGGAGATAGCTGTTTCTGCTACGGCCACACCAGTTGAAGTAACCATAACACCTGAACCTAAAGTTTTATTTGGTGAATGTAAAGTGGGTGATCACGTGGAAGCCTTGTGCAAGATCACGAATCACTCTCATCTGTTACCGATAACATTCTCGACCAAACCCAAGGCTCATTTTCACCCCAAGCCGTGTAATGGTCTCCTCGAGCCAAATCAATCCATAGACATAAGTCTGACATATCTTCCACGACAATTGGGGACGTTCGATACCAATCTGGATGTTCATTTTCTTGGCCAAGTGTTGAAAAAAATGACTGGAACAAAGTCACCTCTTTCCTCAAAGATTGTCGTTCACACACGATCTTTGCAACTTCACGGTGTCTGTAATGATCCTGGCGTTGTCAAAGTCGGGAGTGCCCCTGCACGTGCGAATCACGTGGGCTTAGCTTCGTTCAATGGATCTCTCGTGCGCGGTGATGGAAATCGCGTAGATGATAGATGCGAAATTGCTGAAGCTAACGATAGAGCGACCAGCATACGGCCTGCAGAAAAACATTTAAAAATAAGGTGAAGTACGACTTAGGATATTAATAAAGTGAAAGATTTGAACCCAGTTGACTCTGAAGATGACTACCGCTAAGGTTGTCGAAACGTCAGTCAACAACAACAAAAACAGTCCTTCTCAGGACTTTACTAACCTGGACGATCTACATCTACAAACATATAAAGTACACATTATAAAACATAGTTTGCTTACAACATATTTTCTGTTTTTTGTAGAACGCAATACACTGGTATTCAGAGATATACGTATATTGATCCTGATTTCGCTTTGACTGATGAAGAAACTCGTCGTAAACAACAACATCGACAGTTGTATTTGGATTATTTACGGGATTTGAGAACATTTAGAGAGTTCAAACTAAAGAAAAGGTTTGTGCTCCACAGTGTTTTCCAGTCTTACGCGGTTTCTCCGTGGATGTCATCATGTTAATTTTTAGAGAATGATTTTTTATCGTTGAACATAAGTAATGATCCTTAATCCAAGTCTTATTGATCATTGATCGTTAAACGTAATCCCCATTCATCCCATTATCTGAGCTTGTTCATTTTTTTGCAATGTAGCGGTCCATTTTTTTTGCATTATGGACGCTGAAATCTGCCTCCGATAAATCTTTGCCCCTTGCAACGCTACATTCTGTCTGTTAAACGTAAAACGTAATCGCTCATCCATTGAATCTTTAGGCTTCAGTTTTTTGACTTTAGATCGGAATTTCTTGCACTAAAAAATGACTTGGTTTCTTATTTGTTTGCAGGAAAATGGATAGATGGGAAAACAAGAAAGATCTTGGAATTAAACCTGGACATGGTCTTCAACCCCTGAAATTATCTGTCAAAGAAGCAAATAAAATAGAAAAAAGTTAGTTATTTGCACTGAGGTAACGGGAGGGGTGACGTTATTGAAACTGAGGTAACGGGAGAAGGGTGATGGGGTTATTGACCTTGATATATCTGGAGGGTGGGGTGATGTTATTGGCACTAAGGTAACTGAGGAGGGGTGGGTGTTGTTATTGGGACTGAGGTAACGGGAGGATCGTAGGGGTGTCTGTTGACCTTTCATAGTGCTATACTAATACCTGTCGGCTATTGGAGATTAGAATTTTATCTAGTTTTTTTTTGTAAACAGTTGAAGGTCAAAATTCTTTGTCTTCTTTTTCGTTTTTCGTGTCAACGGTTTGCTACAAAAATCATTTGTGTCCATCCCTTTTTATCTACTGTATCCTTCTGTATCCTACTGTATCCTCTTGCTTTAAACCTTATAACTTTATATTCTCATTCAGAGCATCCATAAATCTCCTATTCGATCTTTCTTTTGGTCTTACATGGCAAATGTAAACTCAGAATACTAAAAAATATTCTTCCGTTATCATCAACAAAACATAAACTGTTAAATTTTATCATATTGTTCTGCTATTTGACGAAAGATTTGACAGTCTCACGTACGTAGATCTCAAAACGTATAGACAAAGTCACTTTTTTCCAGCAACTTTCGATGTTTTTGATTGCTTTTAGACGAGGAGAATAGATGTTCAAGCCTAGATGCAATGCTTACCACTAAAACATTAGCAAGTCCTCTGAAGGTAATCTTTGAATGTTATAATTACGTTAGGAAGTTCTTAGTCAGGAGCTGATCTTTGAATGTTATAATTACGTTAGGAAGTTCTTAGTCAGGAGGTGATCTTTGAATATTATAAGTACGTTAGTAAGTTCTCAGTCAGGAGGTGATCTTTGAATGTTATAATTACGTTAGTAAGTTCTTTGTAAGAAGGTGATCTTTGAATGTTATAATTACGTTAGTAAGTTCTCAGTCAGGAGGTGATCTTGGAATGTTATAATTACGTTAGAAAGTTCTTTGTAAGAAGGTGATCTTTGAATGTTATAATTACGTTAGTAAGTTCTCAGTCAGGAGGTGATCTTTGAATGTTATAATTACGTTAGTAAGTTCTCAGTCAGGAGGTGATCTTTGAATGTTATAATTACGTTAGTAAGTTCTTTGTAAGAAGGTGATCTTTGAATGTTATAATTACGTTAGTAAGTTCTTAGTCAGGAGGTGATCTTTGAATGTTATACTTACGTTAGTAAGTTCTTTGTAAGAAGGTGATCTTGCTGTTTTGTGATCAGGTATTAATGACATTTTAGTTAGTCGACGGTCTTAACGCCATCCCACTGACCGATGTTGAAAAACTGGACTGCAAAAAGACGCTTTCTCCCGAGGATATTAAGAAGATCGACATTGGTAAATTTGTCATGTGACGTACTTTGGGTGATATCAATCATTGCATGTTTGTAGACGTTGATCGTCGAAGTTTGTAAAGACTTGTGACTATCACTGGTTGACACTGAAGATGACTACCGCTAAGGTTGTCGGGGCGTCAGTCAACATCAACACCAAAAATCCTTCTCAGGACTCTACCTACCTGGACGATCTACATCTACAAACATGTTACGAAACTCCCGGGTTCAAATAATTTACTTTATAACAATTCTTGAATGATTACTTTTTCTAGACTCTGCTCTCATAGATTTTGGTGAAGTTTGTCAGCGATCCATGAAGACGAAATATTTAACGATTGGAAATAACCTAAATCAACATATTCATGCTGTCGTTCATGTATGTTAAAATTACGAGAAATTAATGGCAGATTGTAGTGCATAGTTTCCAGGGAAACTTGGATGTTGTGATTTATTTTGCTAAACGCCAGTTCACCGTTGTTTTAGTATATTGGTAGACTTTCCTAACCCAAATGGTAGCTGCTCATCGCTGTTTTACTATCCGCAAATAACCTTTATTACTCAATGCAATCCTCTGAAAACCTTTATAACCGAATGCCTTCCATATTTCTCTTATTGTTCAATTAACTAATTTCCAGTAATAATCGTGACCTTATTAGATTGATTGCCGCGAACTGCGTCAGTCGTCGCCATTATCCCAAGTGATCCCACCTCATTCCTCTGCCAGGATTAATCTCGTTTTTGAGTCCATTGCTAAAGGGTCATTTGAAAGGTAAAGTTAAGATCTGTGTTTTGAAATGTCATCATAGTCCACAGTTGGTCTTGTAGCTTAGTTGGTAGAACATTGAAGACAATGATTATCTTGTTACTATACCTAAGTACATCACAACGACGTGATGTTATTATCTATGATATTAAGATATGAAAGAAACTAGAACTGTGTTTTGAAATATCATCATAGTCTCCAGTCAACCTTGTAGTTCAATTGGTAGAACATTGTAGACAATGATTATCTTGTTATTATACCTGAGTACATCACAACGACGTGATGTTATTATCTATGATATTAAGATATGAAAGAAACTAGAACTGTGTTTTGAAATATCATCATAGTCTACAGTCAATCTTGTAGTTCAGTTGGTAGAACATTGAAGACAATGATTATCTTTTTACTATACCTGAGTACATCACAACAACGTGACGTTATTATCTATGATATTAAGATATGATTGAAAGTAAAATATCAACTCTTTTTAAGACTTTGTACCTAAGTATGTATCGCCAACATAAACTATACTATATGACAAAATCATCTAAGTAAAACAACATTATCGAACTTATTTGTATCATCTTTTTACGATTTCTTAAAAGGAATATCCAATACACGATCAACGACAATCAAAATTTTTATGTCATCACAAAAGCTTCAGTTGTACCTGTCGCTTTGCAGTTATCCTCCGATAAACTCACATTGAAACCAAATTCATCTATGGCCACCGAGTCTGGTAAGTTATGAAATTATTATTTGTTTTTCGTTGCAATTGGAAAATACTTTTCATGAGAAATCCGTGCCTTGCAACGAATTGAAAAAGCTTTTTTTATATGAAATTGGAATTGTGTAATTTATGTTTAGGTTTTCGAGGTGTTGTGAGGATTGATAACAGACGAAATGCTGATGCAGATTTTGCTTGGAAAATTGTCGATTGCAAAGATAGTTCTTCATTTTCAATATGTCCTTCAAGAGGTGTGAATTTACATAAGTTAAACAGTGCTTTTAAACATAGGTTTTTGCTCTACAAGCAATCGAAAAAATTTCTGCAAGGTGTAGCTAAAGTGATTTGTCTTTCATGCAACGTGCCCATATTTGCAGTCTTTACAATGTTTTTTGTGCCAGCTACGTAGGGGCATATTTATTTCAATATGCAGTGAATTACAGTTATATTTTTACATGTCAAGAAAGACGAGCTCTTTAACTTTTATATACTAACTATTGATATGTTTATTGTTTCATAACAAGCAGAATTGTATTCTTAATATACTCTTCAAAAAAATGCAAGTCGAAGTTGCGTTTTTCTACTGTTGGGAATCGAATACAATTATTGAAGATTCTCCTGCTTATGATACAAGTTTTATTTGCCTTTGTTTGAAATAGCTGTTAATCAACTGTGTAAAAATGCAATTTCGATTTTCGAATTTTATTTGATGAGTACTCGATCATTTCTGGTCGAAATGAAATAAAAACACTTTATTAAAAAATTAAAGAGGTCTTCATTATTGCTATATGAAAATACAATCGTAAAACACAATATCAAATACACAATAGCATGTTAAAGATCGATTCACTTTTTTCATACACACTGCTTTAAGTGTTCTTATACATTTTTCTATGTGGTTGTTCACATAAGCCCGGGCAGCCGCCATTCAGCGAATTGTCAAATCATTTCGACAAATGGAAAATATTTAATACTTCACAACAAAAAACTCATTTAAGCAATTTCTCTATGCTCTGACTTTGCAAAATCATAAAACCTTTAAAATGAAAACAAATAATTTAGCTTGATTTGAAAGTTACAACTAAAATGACTTATGACGCTTACAAAAAGGTTGTAAGTTTTTCGCTTGAAGTTTTTACTCCTTTCGATAACTCAAAATCGTTTCACATCTCGCTGAATCCCTGTTACCCAGGCTCATGTGAACAGCTCCTGAGTTTTGAAAATACAAAGAAATGTATTTTCAATGTTTTAGGTACAGTTAATGCGTCGTCATCACTTGACTGTGAAGTCGTGTTTCATCCATCTTATGGCTCAACAAGAACCGTCCAATATAATTTCCATGTTGAAGGCGGGAAGAATTCAAGACTTGCTTGTGAAGCTCAGGTACAAATATCTGCGCATGCCCACTGCACTATAAGCACACTGTGGTTGCACATAAGGATTTTTTGGCGGGTAGTGACAGGTTGGAAACTTCAAAACTTTTCACTATTGCGACAAGTGAGAAAAATTCTTATGAGTCATACGTCAGATATTAATGGTAAACTTTTTTCGCGGGGTGGGGGGGGTGGGGTCTGGTAATCCTTGTTGCTAGTTTTTTTGTAATAATTGGCGTTTTATTGCTTCGTCAAACATTTCTGGAGATCTGTTTGAATTTTTCAGTCAAAGTTTGCAGGCTGCATTGTAACATTCCTAGTTAATTTAAACGAAAAGGCAAATTACTTTATCATTACATTTTCACTTTATTCGCTCTTCCCCTAAAACAATCCTAGTGTGCTTTGCGAGTCCAATTTTTCACACATACGTATTTTACGTGACGTTTTGTGAGTATTCTTTTGTTTATCTACAGTTTGGTCCGACGCAGTGCTGCTTTGTCGAGCGACGATTTGTGTTCGGCTTTGTTCCTCTTCATTTAACAACCGTTAGAAAATGCCATTTGAAAAACACAGGCAATCATCATGCTTATTTTAAGGTGACATAATCTCACACTTAATTAAAATTTTGTTCTACGCACGATATTGTGACTTGAAATACTAAATATCCTCGTTTGATATGTCATTAATCCTTAATCCTTGCTTTATCTGTAGTTCTTGTTTAATCCTCAATCCTTGCTTAGTCTTTCATCCTTGCTTGATCTTTAATCCTTGCCAAATTCGTCATCCTTTCTTAATCCTAAATTTGTATTTATTCGTGATTTTATTAAATCGTTTTTCTTTTGGACTTTTTAAATAGCCTGTGAGTGATTTCTTTTAATGCTCATCAATGTTTTTGTTTATTTTGTCTTAAATATATGAGTGTCTAATATTTCTTATTGCTTATCTTTCGTAGGTCCATAATACCCAACCGCTGGCCGGTATGATTGTATCACCCGAACAAGGTGTGGTGCCCGTTGGTGGTACTGCTGAAATTGAGGTAAAAATAAAATCCAGTTTTATAACCTTTCGTTTTTGTTTTACCAATCCTGCTATATTTAGATGTATTCGGGTATATAAACAAGATAATCGTTTTCTTCAATGTTCTATCAATTAAAGTACAAGTCCAACTGTGGACTATGATGTTGTTTCAAAATATAGTTCTAGTTTCTTTCATATCTTGATATCATAGATATTAACATCACGTTTTTGTGATGTACTCAGGTATAGTAACAAGATAATCATTGTCTTCAATTTTCTACCAACTGAATTACAAGACTGACTGTGGACTCTGATGATATTTCAAAATATAGTTCTAGTTTCTTTCATAAATTAATATCATAGATCATAACATCACGTTTTTGTGATGTACTCAGGTATAATAACAAGATAATCATTGTCTTCAATTTTCTACCAACTGAACTACCAGATCAACTGTAGACTATGATGATATTTTAAAACACAGTTCTGGTTTCTTTCTCATTTTATTATGATTGATAATAACATAATTTGTTACCGGCATCAAATGATGTTATTATCAATGATTTTTGTTGGCTTTGACGAAAGAAGAATCAACTTTTTTACTTCCTAGGTTGCATTCACTCCAGATTTGGTGCAAAAATTCGACTCTGTGATCGAAGTGAATATCTTGGGATGGAAAACAATCTCTCTTCGTCTTGGGGGAAATGTTGAACAACCTTGTGTTGATGCTCATGTTGATGGCGTAAGTCAATGAAATGCTTATTGAGGGGGGGGGGGGCGGTGTTCTTGAAGTTTGCCGTCTATTACTAAAGTATTAAAACATATCCCAGCTAGAGTTAACATAATAAACTCACTATAAACACAACGACTTATTCGCAATACAAACAAACGATAAACTAAAAACAATACACTTCACACTAATCCACAATGACAATACACAATTGACAACCACACTTTTTCTGTACACACAATACAATGACGTAAGAACCAGATAACAAATACGGCTAACCTGACGTTTACTCCTCATTTGACTCTGAAGATGACTACCGCTAAGGTTGTCGAAACGTCAGTCAGGACTATACCAACATGGACGATCTACATCTACAAATATGTAACGATACTCTCGGGTTCAAACCATTTACTTTATAATAAACTCACGTCAACCATCATGCTCGACCCAGTCCATTCACTCGTGTGTTCTAATTCACTTGCTTTTTCATTCTTACCATTTTCATACGTAAGCCTGAGTTTTAGTGGACTGGGACGAGAATAGTGACTGAAGTTAATAAATGTAGAAAACTTTGTGATAACCTCAGCAAAGACGGATTATATGGACGTTTTATTTATTTCTAGGGTATTCTGCAATTCAATGGAGTGTATTGTGATGCTAAAGCTAAACTTCCGTTCAAATTATCCAACAAGGTATGTTATGCAAAGGCTCACCTCCGTAAATTATAGTAATTATAGTCTAATAAAGGGGGATGTCTTCACCTAACGCAGCATTGCATATTGCTAAATGTAGTGTTAATTAATGTAAACTTTTTATTAAATCAAGGTTGGTAGGGGGCAGGGAATTGATAAATGCTCTTTTTACCAACACGGTCAGTGGTCACTGCGGATGATCGTTTATTGTAACTTCAAGTTGACTTTCCGTCTTTCTGTTTTGAAGTCAGTTCGGTGAAAGCATAAATAGTTTAGGTAAGGCAAATCTGGCTACGCCGCTAATTAGTCTATTTCTCTATTTCAATAGGCTCATTCCAAAGTCAAAGTTGTCTTTGATTTGTCTCGTTATGGCGATTTTTCGATGCTATTCAACGATTACAAAGGTAGAAATTTTTTTTATATAAGACCACTTTCCTTTCCGCTTCATGTTAGTTGCCATTTCTTTATCTAATTTTGCTGGACTAATGATTGTTCACGTGTTTATGCTGTGCATGCTGACTTCTAATGTGTAACTGGACTAATGTCTGTTCATGTGTTTGTGTTGCGCATACTGACTTCTAATTTCTAACTGGACTGGTGTTTCTTCACGTGTCTATGTTGTGCATATCATTTTTTTAATGATTATAAAATTCTTTTTCGTCAGAGGAAAGCTACTCAAGTAAAGATGGTTTATATACGACATATCTTAATGCTTCGGAAGTTATTGACTGCGTTTTAATTTTCCATCCATCAGAGGTATGATTAATGTTGTATTTTAACTGTCTGAGTTTTAAGGGGCAAACTAGGTTGCAAATGCTCTTTATTTTCCTTATTGATGTCCATAGTTTACATCGAAAAGTAACAATAGATTTCCTTTGGAATTTTTATTCAAATCCTTTGTCGCGTAAATCCCAATCCTTTTCCTTGTCAATCCAAATCCTTTTACGTGTCAATCCCAATCCTTTTCCTTGTCAATCCCAATCCTTTTTGTGTCGATCCCTTTTGTGTCGATCCCGATCCTTTTACGTGTCGGTCCCAATTATTTTTCGTGTAATTACCAATACTTTTTCCTGTTGACTCGATCTTTTTTGTGTGTGTATGTATTCTTTCGTTGTCACGTCAACAATTTAGTGATGTTTTGAATGTGTAGGAGGACAAAATTTTAAAAGGAAAGTTTATTTCGTCATATTTTTGACCGGTTCCAATTTCTCTCAAGGTCGCGTCGTATAATTATATTCTTCCTGTAACCATCAACGATACACTAGCACCCAGTCCTCCACCTTCAACAGTTCCTCCTTCCCCCGCACCATCGAGTAATAACTGGAACATACCTCACTTGGAAGCACCTTCACCCACTTTCCCCACTAAAGCAACGCCACGTCTTCGTGTCCAGGCAATAGCTTTGAGACCGCCCCTACTAATTTCTCACCGGCAACTCAAGTTCAGCCTGCCCGCAGGCTACTTTGATTTGGAGGTTCAGTCGGATGCTGGAAGGATTCAGGTGTGTTTAAGTTTGTGTCATTTTATATAATTATTAATAAATATTCACCAGAAAATGTTCAAAAGTGAGGTATAGTAAGGACAATAAAGATGTGAATGATTCTTGAAGTCAGTTTTATTGTGATATCCAGAATCATCAAAGCCTTGGTTTGCGTTATTTTCTTCAACCTACGGCTTCAACTGATAATGCAAACCTTTGTTTAGATAATTCTGGATATCACGCCCAACTTCATCCAATAATTACATAATAATGCTGTACAACTATTGATGATAATCTTCTATTCAAAATAATGTGTAATTTAAGAATGTGCCAGATACACGATTGAACCAAAAAAATTTTCTGTTTCCTTACAGAAAAGTTTTAAAACGTTTGTTTGCACATTGAACAAAAATCATCACATGAAGCATGGTCGCTAATCTGTTTTGAAAAGTAGGGATGGACTTTAAGTCTCATCTCCCCTCCCATTTCATATTTTCACCTTTGACTGGAAAGCTACCTTTTGATAAACCGTTTGGCGTACGTCTTCATGTTGTATTTCAAAATTAAAAATTTTCAAGTTTTTAAATTTTGGAATGTAGTACGCGTGCTCCAATTTCAAGTGCGCTGCTCCTTTAAATACACAAAATCATATTCTTGTGACTGTGTAAACAATCTCTTACATGTTTGTAGATGTTAGATCGTCCAGGTTAGTAGAGACCTGAGAAGGACTGTTGATGTTGATGTTGACTGACATTTCGACAACCTTAGCGGTAGTCATTTGGCTCTGAAGATTGTTACTGCTAAGGTTGTCGAAACGTCAGTCAACATCAACATCAACCGTCCTTCTCAGGACTCTACTAACCTGGACGATCTACATCTACAAACATTTAACGACTCCCGGGTTCAAACCATTTACTTTAAATAATCTCATGTTGATAGAGTTGTGTGTTGGTTAATAACGGCAACAAACCGTTCCAGTGGTCCATGGATCTATCCAAATGTGCAACTTTATTCCATGATGGTGTCTTTAAGTTCGTGCGAAGATCTGGTTCACGTTACCCTAGCTCGAGAAAGTTGTCACCAAGTTTACAAGATGTTGATGGGAACCTACAGATTGGTGAAACTTGCCAGCTTTGTATTATGTTTTCCCCAAGTAGGTGATGCAGTATTTAATTCCAGGCAGGCAGGCATTTGGAAGGGAACTCAGGCCTCCGCTTCTAGTTTAACGGAGTAATCGTTTGGTCGAAAACTCGTATTGAATTTACAACTTCATGCATTGGTTTTGCAACTTGCTATAGAATGTAGCAGGATGCTACGTAAATGAATAAAACTTTGAATACATGAAGTAATAACTATATATTACACTTACATAAAGTATCTCATTTAATTACAATCTAAGACTATTTTTTAGTACAGTAGCGAGTCTAGGGGTGGGCTGAATAATCAGTAGCATCTTCATTACAGTGCTATTGGTTAAGAATTTCCAAAGAGTCTAATGTAACCAATTAAACTGTTTGTAAAGTGTTTTGAAATGTAAATTTATCTAAGCAGGATATGCTACTGTTTGTATTTAGAATCTCCAGGTTTATATCGAGCTTCAGTGCCTTTGATACTTAACGATGACCGCTATAACCCATATCGTATTCTGGAGTTAGAGGGTGAGCTACCTTCTCCCGACGTAAAGTTTGATCCATGTGTGTTGGACTTCAAAGTCGTTCCACTTCTCATTGAAACTTCTCTTGAGTTCGATATTATTGCCCGAGGATTCAGAACGTAAGTACTTCATGTTATAGTTATGAACTATAGACTTTAAGGAGTAAATATGGACTATAGGGATGAACTATGGACTATAGGGATGAACTATCAACTGTAGGAATGAACTATTGACTATAAGGATGGACTATAGACTATAGGGATGAACTATGGACTATAGGGAAGAAATATGGACTTTAGGTATGAGCTATGGATTATAGGGATGAACTATGAACTATAGGGATAAACTATGGACTATAGGGATGAACTATAGACTATAGGGATGAACTATAGACTATAGGATGAACTATGGACTATAGCAATAAACTATGGACTTTAGGGATGCACTATGGACTATAGGGATGAACTATGGACTTTAGGGATGCACTATGGGCTATAGGGATGAACTATGGACTATAGGGATAAACTATGGACTATAGGGATGAACTATGGACTATAGGGATAAACTATGGACTATAGGGATGAACTATGGACTTTAGAGATGAACTAACGACTATAGGGATGAACTATGGACTATAGGAATGCACTATGGACTATAGGGATAAACTATGGACTATAGGGATAAACTATGGACTATAGGGAGGAACTATGGACTTTAGAGATGAACTAACGACTATAGGGATGAACTATGGACTATAGGAATGAACTATGGACTATAGGGATAAACTATGGACTATAGGGAGGAACTATGGACTATAGGGATGAACTATGGACTATAGGGATGAACTATGGACTTTAGAGATGAACTATCGACTATAGGGATGAACTATGAATTATAGAGATGAACTATGAATTATAGAGATGAACTATGGATTATAATGATGAACCATAGACTATAGAGATGAACTATGGACTTTTATTATAAAATATTGACTATGATGATTAACTATGGGTAAAAATCATTGTTTCTCCAAGTAGCAACGACTGACAGGATGTACATTATAATTTTAAAACATTCAGATCGTCTGAAATCCATGTTGAGTTACCTGAGGTTGAATTGAATGACGGTAGCTACATGTGTCTGTTGTCATCTACATTCCCAAAGGGTACGACAATATCGCCATGTTTTCGTGAAGGTCCTACAGCACATACGTGTCGAATTCCATGTAAACTGACATTTAAATCACCGAAACCTGTATCATTTGCCACAGAGATTGTTTTTGCCGTTAATGGAGCAAGGTAATGAAAAGTTTTTTGTCTTCAGTCTAGTGTCTTCATCAGGAGTGATCTGATTTTGAAACTTGAGTCTTTATATACTCCAGTCTAATGTCTTCATCAGGAGTGATCTGATTTTGAAACTTGAGTCCTTATATACTCCAGTCTAATGTCTTCATCAGAAGTGATCTGATGTTGAAACTTGAGTCTTTATATACTCCAGTCTAATGTCTTCATCAGGAGTGATCTGATGTTGAAACTTGAGTCTTTATATACTCCAGTCTAATGTCTTCATCAGGAGTGATCTGATTTTGAAACTTGAGTCCTTATATACTCCAGTCTAATGTCTTCATCAGAAGTGATCTGATGTTGAAACTTGAGTCTTTATACTCCAGTCTAATGTCTTCATCAGAAGTGATCTGATGTTGAAACTTGAGTCTTTATATACTCCAGTCTAATGTCTTCATCAGGAGTGATCTGATGTTGAAACTTGAGTCCTTATATACTCCAGTCTAATGTCTTCATCAGGAGTGATCTGATTTTGAAACTTGAGTTCTTATATACTCAAGTCTAGTGTCTTCATCAGGAGTTATCTGAATGTTGAAACTTGAGTTCTTATATACTTCTGTCTAGTACCTTCATCAGGAGTGATATGATGTTAAAACTTGAGTTCTTATATACTCCAGTCTACTGTCTTCATCAGGAGTGATATGATTTTGAAACTTGAGTCCTTATATACTCCAGTCTAGTGTCTTCATCAGGAGTGATCTGATTTTGAAACTTGAGTCTTCATATACTCCAGTCTAATGTCTTCATCAAGAGTTATCTGATGTTGAAACTTGAGTTCTTATATACTCCAGTCTAGTGTCTTCATCAGGAGTGATCTGATTTTGAAACTTGAGTCTTCATATACTCCAGTCTAATGTCTTCATCAAGAGTTATCTGATGTTGAAACTTGAGTTCTTATATACTCCAGTCTAGTGTCTTCATCAGGAGTGATCTGATTTTGAAACTTGAGTCTTTATATACTCCAGTCTAATGTCTTCATCAAGAGTTATCTGATGTTGAAACTTGAGTTCTTATATACTCCAGTCTAGTGTCTTCATCAGGAGTGACCTGATTTTGAAACTTGAGTCCTTATATACTCCAGTCTAGTGTCTTCATCAGGAGTGATCTGCTTAAAATATACTCCATTGTAAAGTTGTCATCATGAGTTATTCGATGTTAAAAGTTGAATATTTTAAGATGTAGTTTTTCTTTCTAGGTTTTTTCTTCCAGTGACTGCTACAGCTGACAATTGTTTACTCACAAACTATCCTTTCCTAACCATACATCGCAATGATTATCATATCGTCTGTGAAAATAATTCTGCATTGATCAATGATGGAGATGATAACTCCAGCATCAATACTGAAATGTTCCTTCTACCCTGTATTACTTCCAATCGTCCTTTGACAAACGGTTCGACAAGCGGGACAAGCACGACATTTTGTGTTACGTCATCATCCTACGAAGCTTCCAGCAATCCTGTAGGCTCCGCTAGTGACACCTCGAGTCCTGTCGAGGGTATTAATGTACATAACGGGATCGTTCGTCACGAGGAACTCCGGCTTGTTTCTGAGCTCAGAAACCAAGATTTAACTGATGGAAACTCGCCTGAAGAATTAAGCTTTTTTAAAGAAGTTCTCAAATCTCTTCAAAGGTAAATCTGCTTTTTTGTGTTTTTTGTTGTTTTTGTTGCCGAACAGAGTGGTATCTATGGACCAGAGATGGATCAAGAATGATTTGTAAGGGAGGGGAGGGTGTTCTATTTTGGAATAGATTTTGGTAACTACTTTGTGTGTGTTGCTGTACCATGAGATTTTTTTCAGTTAAAATCCGTCACTCTCATGCCATGATTGAGGTATGATTTCTGGAAGTGTGCCCCATCAAGCATAAATCTTTAATGCTTTCGTTTATCATTGCATGAAGTATGCGTACATTGATATATTTTTATGGTTAAAACGTGTGCACCCTCCGTACTCTTCAGTCAATCAATTCCTGGATTTGACCGAAGCGAAAATTCTCTCCTTTAGATGGATCTCACTGCAAGCTTGGTCTTCGGGACCATATCCCGTAAAGATCCCGAAGTATTTTCAGGATTCATTCGAAGCCATCGAAGATTTCTCAGTCAGCGGTCAAGGTGGCCGGAATGGCGAGGCTCTTAAAGATACCCGCACAGTATTTCAATTGGTTTCGCACCTCTGCGGTCGACATGTACCTGGGATACCTCTAAATTTCTCCTTTCCGTCCAATCGTCGTGATAGAGTACGGAAACTTCATTGGATGTACTCAGCTCTTCTCTTGTTTCTGAGGTAAGAAGGATGGTTGGTGTATATGTTTGTGAGGTAAGAGGGATGGTTGGTGGATATGTTTATGAGGTAAGAGGGATGGTTGGTGGATATGTTTGAGGTAAGAGGGATGAGGTAAGAGGGAAAGTAAAGTGATACTTTACTTTCTACCATACAAACTATTGCAGAGAAACGAGCAAACAAGACAGAGACACAACACCAAATCAAACAACAACAAAAACTTGAACGTTTAAAACAAACTAAAACACGTGCAAGACATAAACATGACGATAACTGGGTGAGGAATATTTCTTCCCGCCCATTAGACGAAACTGAAACGCGACTACTATCTTACGGACTAAAACATTCCATAACACCTAGACAAATCCCGACTGAGACGATAGTATCAAGTGTCGAGGCTGTCCTAGCGTATCAAAGAGACTTGTCAGAGACAACAAAAGACGAGATCAGAAGCAGGATAGCCTCCACTTTACAATCGTCCTCTATACGTGACAACAACTTGACAAAGACGAACAACAAGCACTCAAACGACTAAAACACGACAACAACATCGTCATTTTACCAGCAGACAAAGGACGCGTGACTGTGGTCATGGACAGGAATGATTACTTTAACAAAATGGACGCACTTGTTAACGACAGACAAACGTACGAACAACTCAAACGAGACCCAACACCATCACTAGTACGCAACTTAACAGCAAGATCTTCTCTGAGAAAATCTAACATTATATCTGAACGTATTTACTATCGACTCAGATGTTCAGTACCACGACCACCCAGACTATACGGACTACCAAAACTTCACAAACCACAAATACCCATGCGACCAATTGTATCATTCTGTGGTTCGCCTACTTACGAACTTTCAAAGTACTTGACTAACATACTGCAACCACTTACAAACAAATCAAAACACAAGCTACAATCCACTGAAACTTTCATTAAAAAACTGTGCACTATACAAATACCAGACAACTATATACTAGTGTCTTTGATGTGAAATCACTGTTCACCAGTATTCCACTTAATCTGGCACTTACTTGTACAAAAACCCTCATTACAAACACCACGGATGTACTGCCATTACCGACAGAAGACATTATGGAGTTACTAGAGCTCTGCCTCACCTCGACTTACTTCCAATACAAAGGAACACACTACAAACAATTACATGGGACAGCAATGGGCTCGCCGTTTCTGTTGTAGTTGCTGAAATTGTAATGCAATCTATAGAGGAACGGGCACTCATGACTTACAAACATGCACTACCTTTTTGGTTTCGCTACGTAGATGACACAATCACAGCACTACATGCAGACGAGATTGATGACTTCCATACTCACATCAACAAACAGAACAGCCACATACAATTTACCAAAGATGTCGAAGAAAACGGAACTCTTCCTTTTCTCGACTGTTTGGTAAAACATGACAATCAAAAACTAGGAACAACAGTTTATCGCAAGCCAACACATACTGACCGACTACTAGACCAATCATCTTACTAAATCACAAAGCCACCACAATGAACATTAACAAGACGTGCACAAATCATATGTGATTCACCGGCGCTCTACAAAACGAAAACTATCTCAAACGTGTTTTTGACAAAACAACTATAACTCTGACTTTATCAAACGCAACACTTACAAACCAACGAACCCAACGAACAACAACTCAGTGACAACAGCAACGATACCTTACATCAGGGGTACGTCTGAGACTATCTCGCGTATCTTGACCATACAACATGTGTCGCACATAAACCAATCACAACATTACGACAAGTACTAACGAACATAAAGGACAAAGAACAACCCAACGAACGACAAGGTGCAGTTTACAAAATAAACTGCTGCCACGCCTCCTATATCGGGGAAACTGGCAGGAACTTAAACATAAGACTTACTGAGCACAAACGAGCTACTAAGAAACAAGACAAAACTAATCACATTGCCGAACATCACCGAATCACAAAGCACAACATTGACTGGGACTCGGCAAAATGCATCACTTACAGTACTGACTATAGACAACGGCTTACATTAGAAAGTTGGTATACCAACTTGGAACAAACCCCCCTGAACAGATCACAGCAATTACCGGCACCTTACAAACGACTTATTCACAATACAAACAAACGATCAACTAAAAACATTACACTTCAAACTAATTCACAATGACAATACATAATTGACACATTACAACTAAAACGTCACACCTAAATCACATATCAACAAAATAAAATATTTCACTTCACACCAATCCACAATGACATTTTCTGCACATTTCCTGTACACACAATACAATGACGTAAGAACCAGACAATAAATACGGCTAACCTGACGTTTACTCCTCATTTGACTCTGAAGATGACTACCGCTAAGGTTGTCGAAACGTCAGTCAACAACATCAAAAATAGTCCTTCTCAGGACTTTATTAACCTGGACGATCATCATTTACAAACATGTAAGAGGGATGGTTGGTGGATATGTTTGTGAGGTAAGAGGGAGGGTTGGTTGATATGTTTGTTAGGTAAGAGGGATGGTTGGTTGATATGTTTCTGAGGTAAGAAGCATGGTTGATGAATATGTTTCTGAGGTAAGAAAGTTGATTGGTGGATATGTTTTGAGATAAGTGGAATGGTTAGTTAATATGGGCTCCAACAAGGGAAGATCATAAACGTGGGAGAGTGGTAGTGCATGAACTTTATTTCATTGCAGTGATCTGTGTACATTATAATATGAAATTTATGAACCCATACGCGGTTTGCTTTTCTATGAAATGAATTGAATGTCATGATCGTCATGGGAATTTGCACGACCAAATTATGGACATGTTACGCCATTGATTTTATACTTTTGTAGGTATAATACTTTTATTGCGACTGTTGTAGTTTTGCTGAGGTGGATTCAGAGAGAATATGGAGGGAGGAGTGTACTCCTCGCAGATTTGAAATGATTTGTTAGTAATGATTGTTCATTAATGAATATGTTATGCCATATTACTCACCCCTCCCTGACTAAAATCCTAAACTCTCCTCTCCTACTCGGGAATATGGGAATTCTAGACTCCCTATTTTGCAATCCTGGAATATGGAAACTTATCCAACCACCTTTATCACCTTTTCTACATTTTATGATATATTTTTTATACTTGGAAAACTCTTGCTACATAAAGTCATTTATTGTTTTTATACCCAGGGCGCAAGGAGCACTGCTGGCTCATGTTAAGGCCGAGCACTTAATGAGTCACAATGATTACGTTGAATGGAAAAAGATTGCGGATCATGAATTGCGTGATAACAGCAATGCACGTGACACAGCACGTGATGGAGATGGCAAGACACGTGATGAAGACTGTAAGACGCGTGATATAGACAATAAATCTCGTGATGAATATGCTTTGAAAATGAGTTATGAACGGCTATCGTGTCGTGCCTGGACAGATCTTCTTTTTCAGATCATCAAGGTACACTCCAGTTCTGAAGAATATAGAGATCAGTGATTGATTTCGTCATGACAAATGTTTTTCATTGCAACAGATTTTTGTCTTGGGCCGAGTTACTCCACGACAGTTCAGGAAAATATCCTACCCCCCGGATGATTCTGGTGCGCCATACTTCAATCCGAACCCCCTGGCTAGCAACATTTATGGAGTTGGTGAAAGAATCATTCTTACTTGGCTCAATCATCATTATCGAGTACAAACACAGAAAGCGTGGAACGATGACAGTAAGATTGGTTTTACCATATTGATTTTTCTTCTTCTAACTCTGAAAATATGTGTGTTCATTAATTCGAAACCAAAGGCTTAAATTGTTGGATTTTTGACAAAATTACTCACAGGAAGTATTTTTGTATTTTTTTGCTGGAAATTTTTCGTTAACTTAAGCTAGATGTTGGTGTATCTTGTCAATTTTCATTCAAGATTTTTTCTAACTTCTGTAGAATCTCTACCTTCCGCTCGCTGGATTGTAAATTTTGATTTTGACTTCATGGACGGTCTTGTATTGGGTGCCGTTCTTGCTGCACATTGTCCATTTTTGGTGAGAACTTTACACTGTGTACATATTAAAATAATTGCTCTGAACCCGGGAGTATCGTTAGATGTTTGTAGATGTAGATCGTCCAGTTAACAACAACAACAACAACAGTGCTTCTCAGGACTCTGTAGATGTAGATCGTCCAGTTTAGTAAACACATTGTGTACATATTATTGCACATTGCGTGCTTTAGTTGAAGTAACATTTGCAACATATAAAGTAAGGCCTCTCCTCATGTCGCAATTAAGTATCTTAGATAAATAAGACCTCTCATCTTGACATAGAATATCTTGGAATAAAGTAAGATAAAGTAAGATGCCGTGTCGATGACATTGAGCATAATGAAACCAATGTTTTCGTATCAAAACTTTTCCTTTCTTTTTAAATCGTTTGATTTTCATTCATGAAGTTTTTCAAAGTGTTTATTGACGTCAGGTTTAAGTTTCATTCCCCATATCATTAAAACCTTCATTCTACTTTTCCTCCCAGATCGACTCTCATTTACGCAACATGTTTCTTCATCCGACGACCGCTGAGCAATGTCTCCACAACGCAATTCAGGTCGTCGAAGCTTTCAAGACGATTTGCTTGGATTACGACGTTGTGGTAAGCTGTATAGTAGTGGATCCAGGGCTAGACAAAATAGTTTAAAAAAGATAATTTAAAATACCTTTATGACACTACCATTGGTCATGAATTTCCAAAGATAAAATCCTGCCATTCAATTGGCTGTTCTAGTTTATTTAAGCCAACGTTTGTTTTAATGACGATAATGAAAATCATTTTAACGCCATCAATTGAAGTCGGTCTTCAAAAAGTGGTCGCTATTTGTTTCTTATTTTTTGTCAAATACTTCCGCCAATTTAGGTCACAGATATTACAGAGGCAAATCCAGTGTCCATGTTGCTACTTTGTCTTCATCTGTATCAACATCTACCCCACTATGTACCTCGTGCCACCGTGGAATTTTCTGGCACTCTTCACTCCACCATTACTAAGCATGTAAGTATGAAGATCTTTAGAAAGCTTGTGATCTGTTTCTGTTGAGGCTACAGCAAATGACTTGATGTGTGAGTCAGAGATTTTACATCTTATTTTGTTGAAATTTGACTTTATGTTTTGTGAGAGACTTTGATATTTGATTTGAAAAGGTTATTTCAGAAACCTTTACTTTGTGTTAATATTGATGATTTAAAATGGATGTTTTATAGTTCAAATATGCAATTTAAGACACTCAAACTGAAAACAGCATATTCAAACTTATGTTTTATAGGTTCAAATTCAAAACCCTAGTAGAAGCAAGCCTCTTCTATATCATACCGTTTTGCTGGGTAGAGATGCCGCTGACTTCATAGTACCCATGGGAGGCTCAATACAGGTTGATATGTTGTAGTCAATTACGCTTAATTTCTTCAGTACACAAAACAGAAGTTCTCCAAGTTTGAATTTTAACTCATAGAATTATTTTGTATGATACAGGTTTCTCCGAAAGCTCAAATTCAACTTCCACTTGAGTTCAAAAGTCGTTTTTTACGATCATGTTCCGCTACATTGCTGCTGGTCGGTAAGCGTGCTGGCTCGGCATGTGGAAGTACCCTGGTGTTCGACTTGAGCACTTCTGTGGATAATATTACTCCAAGGGTTAGTGAGCACGTGATCTTGTTTTCTGTTATTTCTTGATAAGTACGTTTTTATGTGTTACAGGAGAAATAACGCTTAGTTAAAATTTAAGACTCAAGATCTTGTGTCAATGTAGGTAGTGATGAATGAACAACAGAAAACAAGAACAGTCTTTACACTACATAAAATATATAAGAAATAAGATAATATGTATCAGTGTAGTTAGTGATAAATGAACAACAGAGAAGGAGAACAGTCTTTGCACCACATAAAATGTAAAATTAGATAACGTGTGTTAGTTTAAGTAATGGTGAATGAACAACAGAGAACAAGAACAGTCTTTACACTACATAAAATATATAAGAAATAAGATAACGTGTGTCAGTGTAGGTGGTGATGAACGAACAACAGAGAAAGAGAACAGTCTTTACACTACATAAAATATATAAGAAATAAGATAACGTGTGTCAGTGTAGGTAGTGATGAATAAACATCTTTCTTTACCGCAAATATGGAATGCATTTGTTAATTTAACTTTTAGGCGACAATAAGATGCGAATCACCTTTGTATGAAGTCAACAACATCACTCTTCATGTTTCAAATCCATTTGCACGCGAAGGAAATTTCCGCGTCGTTTTAGTGGAAGCACGCAATGAAATTTACACGGGCAAAAGCAAAGAGAGAAAAGTGAAAACGAAAACTTTGAAAAAAGTGGAGTCGAAAACGGATCATGGGTAGGGAAAATGATAATTATTATAATTTATACATTTGTAAATATGTATTATTACCTAATCAAAACGTACATCATCTGTTGATAGTGATAACTTTTACGAGTCTAGTACATGACTAATCAGTAAACAGTTTTTCTCTTTATACAAATGAATTTTCCCATTAGACAATCGAAGAAGACCAAATCGTCAAAGAAACAGATCATTGGTCCAATTGAAGAAAAGGATGATTCACAAATTTGTAAGTTCTGTGTTTCTTCGTGACTGCTTTGGAACACGGGACTCCAAACTACGGCCCGCGGGCCAGATGTGGCCTGTTGGGCGTCTCAATCTGGCCCGCAGAGACACTTAAGGAAAAAAATAATAATATTATTAAACAAAATAAACTTTGTGCAGAAAGTTCACGTTTTGACGCAAGCCAACTTGCAAGAGTGGCTTACGTCAATTTTTGTCCCAACTTCCTACTGAGACAGAATCTGTTGACATGCCATATTACACTGCAGTAAGATGGTTAAGTTGTGGAAAAGTTCTGTAAAGGGTTTTTCAGCTAAGAAAGGAGCTATTTTCTTAACTAATGAAGCTTGTGTTATGTACTTCGTTTTATTAAAATATTCGCTCTTTGACCAGCGGTATACGGTTCGTCAGCCCTCAACATGCTAGATGAAAGTTCATGTGACCCTATGGTTGTAAAGTTTGGAGACCCCTGGTTTAGAATTCTGAACAAACTGATTGAAATCAGAATTATCTTGAAGAAGTTAACTTTAGCTCTACGACATGTAAAACATTTGAGGAACTAAAACTTCTCATAACTTTTTCGCTCAAATTTGGCCTTCTAACTACGTCATTGGTTGCCTAGGTACCGGCGTAACAACCTTCAACGTGAAACTTTTCAAAATATATTTACAAGCCGTCTCCGTTAAAATGTTTTTTATTTGCCAAAATTCTAAGACTTGGAGGTAGCCATCGGACTAAAATATGCAGGGAGGCTACAGGACTAAGACTTGCATGACAGCTACTGCATGACAGCTACTGGACTCGCTGGATTGTAAATTTTGATTTTGACTTCATGGCAGCTACTAGAATATGCAGGGAGGCGACTTGCAAGATAGCTGCAGGTCTAAAATCTGCCTGCTAGCTGCAACGCTAAACCTTTTGTACAAGCTGCTGGCTACGCCACTAGTTTTTTCCCTTCAATCTTTTTACATTTATTCTATTTCCAATTTCTCAAGAAATCCATTTTCGTATCATTTCAGTAGCCAAGAATCAAACGTTAACCCGAGCATTCTGGTGTTCAAACGAAAATCTTCACATCGAAAGCAACGGTACATCACGACTTGATATAAACTTTATACCATTACAAATGGGTCTTCGTCAGTGCTCTGTGCTATTTATGAACGAGAACATTGGCGAGTTTTTATATCTTATTGAAACCGAAACTGGTATACCGCTTCCATGCCGCGTACCTTATGTACCGTCGGCTCACAGTGTACGCGTCAGCAGCTCCCTTGTAGCTCATCAGAGTCGTGACGTTCACGGAAGTGACGAACGTGTGTTGTATTGGAAATGTGATTCAGGTGATAGCTTCACTGAGGAGATACTTATTTATCGAACCAATATGGCGAAGGAGAGTGCTTTAGGTAAGGATTGATGGATATTTTTTTAGGGACGCAATAGAAAAACATTTTCTCTAATTTTTTTGTGAAAGGAACTAAGAATCATGTATTATTGATGATTTCCAACTTGCTTCAATGAATACAAAACGACAATCTGAACTGATAATTCACGAGACTGGAGTTTTGAAACACGAGACTGAGATGAAAATTCACGTGACTGAGATGAAAATTCACGAGACTGAGATGAAAATTCACGTGACTGAGATGAAAATTCACGCGACTGAGATGAAAATTCACTCGACTGAGATGAAAATTCATGAGACTTAGATGAAAAGTCCCGAGACTGAGATTAAAATTCACGAGACTAAGATGAAAATTCACGCGACTTAGCTAAAATTCACGAAACTGCAGTTTCGAAAAACGAGATTGAACTGACAATTCAAGAGACTGCAGTTTTAAAATATGAGGTGAATTGATAATTCAAGAGACTGCAGTTTTAAAATCTGAGGTGAATTGACAATTCACGAGACTAGAGTTTTGAAACACGAGATTGAACTCCTAATTCACGTGACAAAAGAAGAATTAACGCACGCATGTGTTTTGGGGCATCACGCAAAATTATTGCAAGACCATATGTGTCTTTTATTTCTATTACAGCTGCGATTGGCCAGAAAAACATGTCGAAGAAAGAATTCGAACGCCGTGAACTCACGAAAACTCTAAACATCACGAGCATTACGTCAGCATTAAGATTACTGGATCTAACCCCTGACTATTACCCTAATGTTATGGATCAATATGGATCACACACCGACAATACCACGACACCTTGTCTCGCATTTAAGGTTGAGTCTAACTCAAAGTATTTCTCTGTACCTGCTACCTTTAAAATACCCATGGACTCTGATGATGGTAAGTTTATGATCTTGCCAAGCTAATTTTACCAATTATCAAAGACAAGGACTTTTCCTAATCATCCATTATCTTCTAGAGAATGGCATTCCGCTTTCTGTACGATTTACGGCGAGTAAACCTGGTCACTATCCGTGCCAGATTTCAATGAAGTCGGTGAATGACGTTCGCATATATCAGATCGAATGTACGGTGAGCCCTAGTGGGCAAGAGACCACGCTAGAATTTAACACGCCACTACATCAGTATGTCACTCAAGACATTCCTGTGGTAAGGAACGTTACCTTTGCTAGGAAGCTTTGTTTTCACCTGAGTGTGTATGTATGTGTGCGCGCGCAGTGAGTTGTGATTGGAGCAGCTCAATTGCTAACTATTTTTTATTTTCAAAGGTGAATCAGACGAAACAAGATTGGCCTTTGGTTGCATCAATTGAGGGAGAGGGATTTTATGGTCCCCCTACTCTTTTGGCAAAAGCCATGCTTACCTCCTATTATCCACTAATGTTCCAGCCTGCATCGGAACTTTCTGTTCAGGTAACACATACTCAAACTCATAGAACTAAAATACATGGAGCGCTACCTGAAGCAAATAATTGAAGCCAAATGTCACACCCAAACACTCGTGTTTAGCGTTTCGAGATTCTCTCGCGGAGTGAAAATTGAGTGAAATACACACGAGTGTCTGGGTGTAATCTCGCGTGTCTGGGCATATAATTTCACTTCAAAAAATTATTAGGGTTTTCTATTACAGGTAGCGTTTAATGTATTTTAGTTCAATGTTGAAACTAGAAGTGTTTCTGAAAAACTGTGTTACTCATTTCATGTTGTAAAATTTAGGATCGTTGAACATTTAAATTCTTCCACTATGGTTAATTGACGTTCATCTGTGTTTAGGGTAAACTCACTTTGACAAACACCTTGAATGGTAGCGAGCAAGCTTATCATCTTAAGGGTGTTGGTGATGCACCTGTTGCTATGCAACACATCGTCGTCGAAGCCGTTGTACATCAAAGGTCAGGCCCACTCTTTCATTGTTAGAATTTAGTGTTTTTGTACGTCAAAGGTCAGGCCCACTCTTTCATTGTTAGAATTTAGTGTTTTTGTACGTCAAAGGTCAGGCCCACTCTTTCATTGTTAGAATTTAGTGTTTTTGTACGTCAAAGGTCAGGCCCACTCTTTCATTGTTAGAATTTAGTGTTTTTGTACGTCAAACGTCAGGCCCACTCTTTCATTGTTAGAATTTAGTGTTTTTCATTATACGTTTAAACCCGTGGTGGATTATTGTCGTTTTATTTAGTTATTTTTTAATTATAATTCAAATACCTTTTTGACAAGGCTAACCGCTAATGGTTATGAATTTCCAAAGAATAAAATCTTATCGATCGATAAAGTGATATAATTTATTTAGCATGATTATGCCACACCTCTGTTCAACGTCATTTTTTTTGCTGTTAAAAGCATTTTGTTTGGTAAGAACTTATTCTTTGAAAATTACCAAGCAATATGTTTCAAGCTTCAATGAACTTTAATACAACTGGAAGGCTAACTCACAATATACATGCTTAGACTTGTCTGAAGCCACTTAGAAGCTTATTTGCAGCTTCGCGTGTATCTCGCGTGGACTGTTTTATTTGCGTGACCGATTGTTTTGCAAAAACTGCTAACTTGGAAATAGAATGCTAAATGTTTTATTTTTTTCAAAACCGTTAGCAAAATTTGGTTATTAATGTGTTAAGATGCACTGGGAAAGGCCACATGGAACCTCACGCGAGACTTACACGCATGCTCACGAAATAAAACTACTCGTTCGCTGATCTAAGCTTGAACAGTGAACGCTACAACAACTATTATTAGAGTTCATTGGGCCTTTCTGTTGCTCGAAAAGACTGGGAATAGTCTTGTTCAAAAAAACGACCTTCTTGTAAAGTGTTAAGTTTCTGCATCCTATCAAAAAAAATGTGAATAAAGAATACTTTGGGGAGTAAACCAAACTTTTTAGATCAATTTGATTGCATCTCCTGCTTTTTGTTGTGTTTCCAACAGAACCACCCACACCATTCAGTTACCTTTTTCGAGTCAGAAACGACGAGATTTCAAGGTGGTCTCTGATCTCTCTATTATAACTGGAGAAACATACGCCTACTGCATGGCAAGTATAACCACGAGCTACGACATGGTTGTGTTGCCTTGGAAACGCGGCGTATTTAATGGAGTCGTGTCGTTTATGGAAACGCAAATCCCTGTTAAGGAAGGGAACTCGAAGATAGGCAGGTAGGGGAAGCTTTGCAAAACCCAGTAAACATCTTATACAAACCCAGTAAACATCTTATACAAACCCAGTAAACGTCTTATACAAACCCAGTAAACATCTTATAAAAATCATAGTTATGTGAACAGTTTAGCTTGTGTACCAGACTTGACCATGTTTTTATCACTATTCATGCTTAGATTAGATTTTCTACATTATCGAACTCACCCTTGGTCCAAAAACCAAGTTTTTTGTGTTACATAGTTTCGAGAAAAATTTCCTTAAAATTCCCATAACAAGGTCAGGGAAATAATTTTATTAGATAATCAAATTGAATTTAAGAACATTTGCAATATATTTGATAGAACACTTGCATTGAAGATAAAGCTTTCATTATTCGGAATAAAGCTGTTATTTGCAAATCTTTCTATAAAACTGCTCTACAATTTGAAGATGGCACATAAGTGTATTGCTTGACGACATCGTTCGAGCGAATATCAAAGAAAACGTATGAAAAGTGCGTTCTCTCCTTTTTGTGTCACGTCCTGTGCGAAATCATCTAACTTGATGAACTTGATAACTTGATTGAAGGAAAAGTTCATGAAGATAAAATTTTTGACCTATCAAATATATTGCTAATGTTTTTAAGAACGATTTAAGAAGTCCACGACCGTAATGCTGTAAATTAAACTTTGAAACATGGATCATCTTGTTATTTTAGAAGTGATGACAGCGATACAAGCGATGAAGAAACTTCTACTTTACGCTTTCGTTCATTGGACACATCACAAACAGTGTCTGAGCGTTCCAGCACTGATTTCGTGAAGCCGTACAGGTTTTGGTACTCGATTGAAGTTCGTGCCAGTCCTGCGATGCCTGTGAAAGTTCTCGACGTTTCTTGTGCCGTATTCTCGGCTGTTGGCATCGAGATAACCGTTTCAAATCCTAGTGATGATGAGGTCGTTATGAATGTCATTATCGAAGGACATGGTCTCCATGGTGATACAACTTTGGTCCTGGGCCCGAAACAACAAACAGTTTACCAAGCGAAGTACACCCCGATAGCTATTGGCAGGGAGCTAGGAAGGTGAGAAAGAGAGGTAGAGAAGTGATTTTGTCCGAAGTCAGACATCTTTATCAGGGTTTTATTCCTGTGTGTTTTCAATATCTGTCGTACGTAATCATAAGTACTTGTATTTCTTCCTTTAGTATCATATTTCAAAGTGAAATTGTTGGAGAGTTTTGGTACGAACTAAATCTCCTCGCGGAGCAACCCCATGTGCAAAATCTTCCCACAGTTGAATGCGAACTTGGCAGGTACGTAATCGAACTGTTTGAAGAAGATCTCGCTCAATTCAGAAAGAGTTCTGCTGTGAACTTGATGGGAACATTCACACAAGAACAAAGACTTCTGCCTCTGGAGTATTTTTCATTATCTTGATTGAAATTTACTCGTATGTACGCAGTTATCACTCTTTCCCAGTAATTTGGAGAATTTTCTACAAAATCTATTGAATCTAGAGGAAGTTTTTTTGTTCCTGTTTTTTCTGATTAGAAAGATCTATACCCAGTGTAGAAAAATGTAATACTGGGTTAGACCTACACTAATTTATAGCATGTCAGTGATTTACCTCCAGTGATTAGACGTATTTAGGACTGAGTTAGAACAAATTTATACCTAGATTGGACGTATTTAGTATTGAGTTAGAAATTATTTATACGTAGATTAGACGTATTTTATGCTAGGTTAGATATATTTTTTGTCCTTTTTTTTGCAGACATAGTCATCAAATAGTTCAGCTTGAAAATCCAACAGGTGAAACTTTAATATTGACACCTTATTCGTCAAATCAACGAAACTTTACTTTCGATGTCGACAATGCAAAACAGGTTTGTTTAAACATTTGATATCTTTGAATAGGAACTAGAAAATCTCCTTATAATTGGTGGGTGTAGATAATCACCTTACAATAGGTGGTGGTAGACAATCGCCTTACAACTGAAAGGGTAGACAATCACGGTGTACTTATTTATCCATAGTTATCCTTACCTCCACATGGTATTCTTGAAGTTCCACTACGTTTTACTCCATCACAGATTGGATTTGCTAAACATAAAGCAACAATTGTTTTCCGAAGTGAACAGGTAACTACGAGGATTAGAGTGTTCAGGTAGTGGACATAACTGAGGTCACTTCAAATGACGTCATTTCTAATGACATCACTTCATCGTCGAAATTAATGATCGTTATATCGGTGTGTCATACCTGTGTGTTGCATAGCAAGTCCGTTATTACACTATGTTAGTGGATATCAAATGACAGCAAGTAAAATGACGTCACTTGAAATGACATCACTTGAAGTGACATCATTTCATTTTATCGAAGTGAATATCACTGTATTAGTATATCTTAACTACGTGGTTCTTAATAAATCATGTTTTATTTTATATCAGCGCAATATGATGTACTTCATTTTAGGCTGGTGATTGGACTTTCCTGGCTTCTGGAACAGGACTGAATCCAAAACCGGCAACACCCATTAACGTGCACGGAAAACTTTTGGAAAACTCGTCGGTCATCGTGCCGTTTCGTAATCCGACGGAGCATTCCATTGTTGTGAATGTCGGTTTGAAGGAAAGATCGTTACATTCAGGTTTGTGGAGTTGTGCCTTGGTTTAAATTTTTCCTTGGACTTTACCGAGCTATGACGTCACGTACGTCTGACGTCATATATGTATGATGTCACATACATATGGCGTTACATTGGAATGCGATTTCATGGATAGATAATTGATTATAACTCTAGCAGTTTTATAGCATCGAAGTTTCATTATTCATAAAGATGTAAATTTCTTCGTTTGCTGTTGCATGTTTTCTTTAGGTCAGCGGTAAAGAGGCTCAGTATAATTTAATTATGTTTATGAACTTCTTTTCAAAAGTACATGTTGAATTCATCGTATGAAGTACTTTTTTACATAAATAGCAAAACTTGGATAAACTGTGAAACTTGTACTCATTAAAAATGTTCTTTTGCTTTTAGGGTCCGCGTTCTTTAGTGGATTATCTCATAAAAACTCCCAGGATATGGCATTTTGTCTTTTGCTTAAGGAAAACAACGATATCCTCTTGAAACCCCAGGAGGTCCTTGATATCCCTCTCACCTTTATCCCTCATTGCATGAAATCGTACGAAGCTACGGTCACCGTCTCAATACAGCGGTACGATATAGCACCCGGAACTTCATACGCGGATATTGTACCCACGAGTATGATCAATAACCTGACGTGGTTATATCCCCTTAAGGGGATTCCCGTATCGCAGGTTATGAGCGTGTCACGTGCCATAACCGTCGAATGTCAGTCACGTGATAGAACTGAACAGATTGTTGAGCTCACTTTGACTGGAGTGATGTCAGATGAGAAGATGGGATCATCTTATCACCGGTTGGATAATGTGACGCCAATCAATTTAATCGAAGAGGATTCTACTGACATTGGGAATGATAATGTGCCGTTTTCAGAGAGTTTTAGGTAAGCTCTCCCACCCCCCTCCGTAACCACTGTCAAAATATCTCGTTTAATGGGGGGGAGGGTATAAGAGAAAACGCTTTCCGTCAACAGTGACGGATTCAGGGCTATTCCAAATAAATTATAGCCGCTACTCTTTTTTCAAATTATATGTATGACAAGTGCTTATTCGTTTTTAATGCTTACGGCATATAATCTCACCTAACGATAAGCTGTATATTATTTTGCCTCTCGCTGGATTCCTCCCCGCTTTTATACACCATCAAGGTGCATATGTAATAAACTGGAAACCAAAGCATATTGTATGTTTCTCCAATTTCTCCTTCATATCTGGGTGGTTTTTACTGGTGAATTTTATAAAGGAGCATCTCTTCATTAGCATGCTATTCTGAGAAAGAAAAGTTGGGCGTGTATTTTGTTTTTCTTAGTATTATAAAACTCAGAGAAGTTACTTAACAAAGTGCTTTTAAAAACATGATCATTTTAACAGAAGTCTAAACTCAAATACATACATAGTTTCCTTTCTTCTTTGTGTATGTATTTTGAAGTGATTTATTTATTTACAGCTACGAGTTCCAGTACTCGGACAAGAATTGTGAGAATGCGTTGGAACGATCGCTTGGTTTACAGCTTGAAAAGAAATATCGTAATAAAATCTCTGGTGTCGTTACATTGATGTTCCGTCTTATTTTTTCTCCTTTTAAACCCTTCAAGTAAGTTCTTAACTGACATATTTCAACATTTACCTTTAAACCCTTCAAATAAGTTCTTAACTGACAAGTTTCAACATTTACCTTTAAACCCTTTGAGTAAGTTCCTAACTGACATGTTTCAACTTTTGTTTTTTCTTAGACGCTATTTCAACTAAAAATGTGATCGCCAATCTATAATCTTCTTTGGTTATTTTAATGCGTTAAGTGTAAAGCTCTCTGCTAGGATCCAATCCGGAACACAATAGTTAAACTTTGATGTGACTAATCAGATCTCAACGTTTTTTGCAGTCACGTGGTACATCTAGTCATCACTGCGGGCTTAGGTGCTGTCTGGAAGTTCCCCATTCGTTTCATAGCAACAGAAGCGGAAGTTGATGACACCATTATTGTTGAAGCAGCTGGTCTCAATAAGGAGGCTGTGGTTGGATTTCGCCTTACCAGTCAGTCAAGGTGAAATCGCCTTATAATGAGCATTATAAATTGATTTCTGCTTTTTATGGTATTGTTGTGTGTCGTAAGATCCGTTTGTAGTCAAACTTTGAAATCTCTAAAACATTGTATTACATGAAGTTTTCGTACGTGGATGTCGATGGAAATTTATCAATCTTTCTGTGTCAAAATTCTTGAGAAGATTTTTTAAAGTTAGATTTTCTATAAACAAAATTGTCATCAACTGAACATTAGCGTTTTGGATTTCAATAGAAATTGGTCAATCTTCAGTTTAAAGTCTAGAACTTCGAGTTTTCATGGGATCAATTAAAATGGGATCTAACATGAAAGTGTTAAAAAGCTTTGAAAGTGTTGACAGCATCGTCATGCCTTGTCTCTTTTTAATGCTTTCTTTATGCTGTATGCCCATGAAATGGATCCATCGTGTTCATTATGTTTGCAATGAATACATGAAGGTATTCTGCGCATGCTCTTGTCTTGACGTCATAACTGCGCCGATGATGTCTTATGATCGATCAATGATACAGATGTATATATGATGTCATCTGCAACCTGTAGAAACTGAGCTGGATTGCTAATTCTAATGTCAGCGCTTAATTGTTTTGGTTTAAAGGCGAAAGCTACCAACTCAAATACAGAATATTTGTCGTAGGTTATGACAATTGAGTAGGTCTTAAAAACTATTGAAAACCAAAATAATTATTTAAGTTGAAGTACAAAATGCATTTCGGCCGACTTCTCGTCAGTACAACATCAGCTTAAAAGAAACGAAAGATTAGCTTCTATTTATAATGAAGAAAAGGGAAAATGACATCACGCACCAAAGGGGGAGATGACGTTTAGACAAGGACAAGTCGAGGACATAATTCTACAGAAATTCATCGTGTCATTGAATTTTATAGCCATCTCCTTTTTTGGTTTTCATCGAACCGAACTACTCAATCGTCATTCAATATGACAAATACTCTATTCAGAGGAATATTGTTTTGATATTTATCTCCTATATATGAACTTCTAATTCTCATCGTATTTATTCTTATTGTTCCAGGCATTCTGTTCCATTCAAAGCATCATTAACTCATGACTCGGACAAGGAATTTACTCTGTACTGTTCATCGGAAGTATTGCTACCTCAAGACAGCGAGGGAACTCTGTTCAAGATTGCCTATACACCAACGTTATATGGAAAGACACATAAAGCAAAGATAATCGTTCAGGTAGGTGTGAAATCTTGCGTTCATCGCAGGATGATCCATATTAATCAAAATACTTGATCTCCACGTACCTACGTGAGGATGGTACATAAGGAATCAATGTACTTAATCTCCTTATACTTATGTGATAGTGAGGATGGTACATAAGAAATCAATGTACTTGATCTCCTTATACTTACGTCATAGTGAGGATGGTACATACGAAAACAATGTAATTGATCTCCTTATACTTATGTGATAGTGAGGATGGTACATAAGAAATCAATGTACTTGATCTCCTTATACTTACGTCGTAGTGAGGATGGTACATACGAAAACAATGTAATTGATCTCCTTATACTTATGTCATAGGGAATATGGTACATAAGAAATCAATGTACTTGATCTCCTTATACTTATGTTATAGTGAGGATGGTACATAAGAAATCAATGTACTTGATCTCCTTATACTTATGTTATAGTGAGGATGGTACATAAGAAATCAATGTACTTGATCTCTTATACTTATGTCATAGTGAGGATGGTACATAAGAAATCAATGTACTTGATCTCCTTATACTTATGTCATAGTGAGGATGGTACATAAGAAATCAATGTACTTGATCTCCTTATACTTATGTCATAGTGAGGATGGTACATAAGAAATCAATGTACTTGATCTCCTTATACTTATGTCATAGTGAGGATGGTACATAAGAAATCAATGTACTTGATCTCCTTATACTTATGTCATAGTGAGGATGGTACATAAGAAATTAATGTACGTGATCTCCTTATACTTATGACATAGTGAGGATGGTACATAAGAAATCAATGTACTTGACCTCCTTATACTTATGTCATAGTAAGGATGGTACATAAGAAACAATGTACGTGATCTCCTTATACTTATGACATAGTGAGGATGGTACATAAGAAATCAATGTACTTGACCTCCTTATACTTATGTCATAGTAAGGATGGTACATAAGAAATCAATGTACTTGATCTTCTTATACTTATGTCATTGTAAGGATGGTACATAAGAAATCAATGTACTTGATCTCCTTATACTTATGTCATAGTGAGGATGGTACATAAGAAATCAATGTACTTGATCTCCTTATATTTATGTCATAGTGAGGATGGTACATAAGAAATCAATGTACTTGATCTCCTTATATTTATGTCATAGTAAGGATGGTACATAAGAAATCAATGTACTTGATCTCCTTATACTTATGTCATAGTGAGGATGGTACATAAGAAATCAATGTACTTGATCTTCTTATACTTATGTCATAGTGAGGATGGTACATAAGAAATCAATGTTCTTGATCTCCTTATACTTATGTCATAGTGAGGATGGTACATAAGAAATTAATGTACTTGATCTTCTTATACTTATGTCATAGTGAGGATGGTACATAAGAAATCAATGTACTTGATCTCCTTATACTTATGTCATAGTGAGGATGGTACATAAGAAATCAATGTACTTGATCTTCTTATACTTATGTCATAGTGAGGATGGTACATAAGAAATCAATGTACTTGATCTCCTTATACTTATGTCATAGTGAGGATGGTACATAAGAAATCAATGTACTTGATCTCCTTATACTTATGTCATAGTGAGGATGGTACATAAGAAATCAATGTACTTGATCTCCTTATACTTATGTCATAGTGAGGATGGTACATAAGAAATCAATGTACTTGATCTCCTTATACTTATGTCATAGTAAGGATGGTACATAAGAAATCAATGTACTTGATCTCCTTATACTTATGTCATTATGAGGATGGTACATAAGAAATCAATGTACTTGATCTTCTTATACTTATGTCATAGTGAGGATGGTACATAAGAAATCAATGTACTTGATCTTCTTATATTTATGTCATAGTGAGGATGGTACATAAGAAATCAATGTACTTGATCTTCTTATACTTATGTTATAGTGAGGATGGTACATAAGAAATCAATGTACTTGATCTTCTTATATTTATGTCATAGTGAGGATGGTACATAAGAAATCAATGTACTTGATCTTCTTATACTTATATCATAGTGAGGATGGTACATAAGAAATCTATATACTTGATCTATTTTTAACTATTTTCTTAGACTTCAGATATGCAATGGACATATAATGTCAATGGTGTCACCCCAGAGTATACTCCGCCTTCTGCTCGATCAATTGTCGTTGCTAGACAAACAACTAATGTCAAACAGCGTAAAAAGAACTACATTCGTGATAATCTCAAAGTTCACGCTACAGGTGTTTCTTCTCCCATCAAAGGAGCGCCTATAGTATCACGTATTCGGCAATCTGCCATTAAAGGAGCGCCTATTGTATCACGTAGTCAGCGGCAGAAGATGAAATCTTAATGTTATTATGAAATCGAGGAATGTTAATAGCTGTAATTTTAAACTGATTGTTGTTAATTTTTTGTTATGTTATTATGAGAAAACACTTTTATGTTTCAGAATGTGTTTTTTGAGTTTTTTAACTATTTGGCGATATGGAAAAATTATGCAACATTCGATGATAATTTATTAATTTCCGGAAGTGATTGTTTCGTCCAAAACATGTCATAAAATATTTAGTTTTTTGTAAAAAAATCCCACCATTAGATAGCCTACAATGTATGCTTTCTGCTACATTGCACGAACAGCTTGAGTCAGTTGAGTTTGAACGATGCAACAAGTTTCAAACGATCAAAGGCTTAACATCGCGATTTGAGCATTTTACAGTGAAAGGTTTCAAATTACGAGACCTACACTAAGACTAGTTGATTATTCCATGTAACTCCTACTTCAGTACTTCGTCAGTAAAAAGACAGAATTTACTTTTCTTTTTACAACGTTTAAGTGATTAATTTTCGGTTGTTCACATTTCTTTTATTGACGTCATGACTAAATTTTTTTATTGTGATTGGCTCCTTAGGAGCATATCACCTTTCACAAAGGCAATAAGTAATTCTTCAATGCGTTTAAATAAAAAAATTCATTACGATCTTCAGATTTTTTTGCGTTTTAATGTCGCTATACACATTTACGATGCATGATGTTGTAGGTTAGGATTCATGAGACCGATAATGAATTTAGAAAGTAGACTTTAATTTTGCCCAAATATTTATTGAATCTTGTATTCATATCTTGCTAACTTAAGGATAGGAGAAAGTTTAATGGGCGTTCTTGTTGACGTCATCAACATGTTAATGCCCAAATCATAATATTTGCATTACTTAATAGGCTGAATAAATTTAATTAATTAATGATTTGCGTAATATCACTGAAAAATGGTCAATCGTCATTTGCATTTTACGTATATTAATGAAGGGAGAGCATTGTTCTTTTGTTTGGCAACAAAACGTTTTGTTTTTAAAAATTAGATTTGATAGATATCCGGTGATTTGTTCAAGTACAAAGAATGAATGTTAAACAATCATGTGGAACAAAAAATATAATGACATGCTTAACACCATGTATAAAGATACTATTCACTTCGACTTTGCCACATGTAAACCACGAGGCGTCGTGGCTAGCAGATGCTGTTCATACAAGGTGGAACAAGACTATACATATAAGAAAACCGTTTTGAAATGTGTTACACACGTTCTTGCTTCGATATCATGTATGAAAATAGATCCCATAGTTGGTGAGTGACTACACTGACGATAAATGATTATTTGCTTTTTGATTTATCCCTATTGTTGTTGTGAAAATCTCAATGGTTTTTATCGATGCTACTGATTTTTGGTTTGTTTCATTACTCATTACTGAATATATACAATAAATATAAGTACACTAAATTTACCATCTGTCTCCAACGCACTATGTGGTTGAGTGCAAAGATGTGATGATTTTACAGGTTATGGTGTAGACTTGCCATGAACGTGAGCTGTAATTGTCTTTTGTACGAATTTTTACGACTCCCAACGATATTTGGTGAACAGAACGCCCTTAAACCTTCGCCTAACCTTCGCCTAGCAAGGTAAATTACTGCAAGATTCAATGAATGTTTGGACAAAAATTAAAGTGTAGTTACTAAATTCATTATCGTCTCATGAATCTTAAACTATAACTCGTGAATCGTTACTATGCATAAAGACATTAAAACGCCAAAAAACCCGAAGATTCTGATGAAATTTTTTTTATTTAAACGCATTGAAGAATTACTTATTGTTTTTGTGAAAGGTGATATGCTCCTAAGGAGCTAATCACAATAAAAAATTTTAGTCATGACGTCAATTAAAGAAATGTTGACAACCGAAAATTAGTCACTTTAACTTTGTAGAAAGGAAGGTAAAGTCTGTCTTTTTAATGACGAAGTAAAAATGAGTTTCATGAAATAATTGACTAGTGTTAGTGCAGGTCCCCGGTAATTTGAAAGCTTTCATTGTAAAATGATTTGATGTCGATGTTAAGCCTTTGATCGTTTAAAGCTTGTTGCATCGTTCAAACTCAACTGACTAAAGCTATTCGGACAATGTAGTTAAATGTTTTACCAATTTGGTAAAAAAAAACATATTGCAATTTGCTCATTCTCAATTTATCTGATCAAGAATTTATAAACGCAAACTAATGTCATATGCTGAGTTATTCATCATGAAATATTGTACATGTGTTTCATATTTTCTTATATTGTAGATCCCACAAGGATGGAGTCCCTTTACCACCTGTGTCATTCACTTCAATTACTCTAACTAGTTTGTCATTATTCATGTGTCATGGTGATTCATGGCCAAGAATGTTTATCTGTAGTTTGGATTCTTTGTTGATGTCAGTTGTTTGTTCATATAATGATGATGGGCCCCATTGTTATATGAGCCCACCTAAAGGTGGTCAGCTGATACTCACAGGAGATCAACTCTGCACTAAACATTCTTTGAGTGATGATATAACTGGGGTATTGAAGTGACCCTTTTCGTTCGCTTGAAGTTACCATAAGAGTGCATTGTAAATTGTAATCCATCGAAATGGCGATTCTTGTTGTCAGCAGATACTTTATTGGATGATGCTGGTTACTTTGTGTATGGAATGGTAAGAAGTATCGAACAGACATCACATAACGGCATATGTACGTACGAACATTGACATTGAAAGTGATTGGACTATATCCTACCAAGATGGAAAACAAGCGAGTGGAAAAACACGATCCATATCTTGTGGTTTGTAAGTTGAGTAGTCAGAGGACATAAGTGTTAAAATTAACCTGTATGAGTAACTGCATGAGATAGTTAAAAAAGGATCCTGATGGTCTATTTTTATAATTTGAGCCTTAACCACGAAAAAACCCAGATAAAAAAAGTCAATAAAAGATGGCCCTTGCTTTGAGAAAATAGCTGGCTTTCACTCGCCACTTTTACTAATTTTATTTAACGTTTATAAAAAAATTGCAATGCGTTTGTAAGATAAAAATTTTACAATAACTTTCTACGACATACACGTAAAAACTGCGCGGTGAAAAAAAAAGGAAGAGACCGACTAAGTCACCTTGATCAGACAGACCAGAACAATGTTTGGAAATCAGGTATTAAAGTTTTGTTCTTTCCAATATAAATAATTTCTGTTTTTGTTCATTCATTATGCTGACATTTATAACGTGTTTTTTATAGAGTAGCTATGTCTGTAGACCTACTAACTGGACAATGAATGAACGACCAAGTCGGACAGAAGCGCCAAGAAACAAGCGTCTTTATTGAAAGATTCACACTTGCGACTGTTGTTATGCTTAATGTTTTTCAGTTGCTATAACGCATTTTCAAATTCAACGTTAAAAATTTTCGTAAAAATAATTTTTCACAATTGCTAAATTTTCTGACAAGCAAAACACACGAGTGAAAGCCAGCTATTAATGGAAGGTCTAAATGAAGCAACCTATAAATTCTGAATCAAACGAAATTTAGTAGACATCAAAAATTGTTTTTATGCAGGTCACTATGTCACTTTGATCAATTCATTTTTCATTTTTATTGATAGGGAATAGTCAGGTCATATGTACCGAATAATTTTTTCACATGATTTATTCATTGCCTGCATGCCTAAACTATTCATGTTTTATTTTTTGTCTTTTAAAGTTTTTTAACACTCTACGGTCTTTCATTCTTTCGCTACCAAAGTTTGTGTTTCTTTTTATTTGCACACAAAATATTTGCTTTCTCAATAGGGTGGTCGCTTTATAAATTTAAATTTTTATACGACTGTGTAAGACGCACGAGCCTGACTACGATGCGTGTTAAAGTAGATCATCGGGATCATTGAAAATAACAAAAATATGAAAAATCTTAAAACTACAAAAATTTGAGGAAATTTTTCTAAATTTTTCATCATTTCTTTTATCGGAGGGTTTTTTTACCAGATCTACTGGTTTTCCCTCCCATTTCGTTTTATTTTGAAAAAAAGTGTCCACATTTGGGGCCAAGCGAAGTCATTTGTCATAACATTATGTTGCAGCTATCATGAATATTCACGTTCTTTTTCATTTCTTGGCTTTTGGGTATATCTCCCAAAACACTGCGTTTAATACATGGACATATATTTCAAAATAGGTACGCAATGCGTACATATTGGTAGCCTGCATATATCTAGCTCCTGAATGAAGTAGAGTTAATGAACCTAGTTTAAAATAAATTATATATCTAATATTTACTTCAAACTTGTTCAAGATTTTAAAATGCACCTCAGTTATACCAAGCTCTAACGGTAATACGGAGTCTTCTGAGTCAAATAAAGATGACTACCGCTAAGGTTGTCGAAACGTCAGTCAACAACAACAAAAACAGTCCTTCTCAGGACTATACCAACCTGGACGATCTAGATTTACAAACATGTAACGATACTCCCGGGTTCAAACCATTTACTTTAAAGTAACATCGTATTGTTTCTTCGATCTTGAGAATATAAGTTCGGAGTGTTAAACTGCAAGCAATTGTGATGTAAACTGTATACTTATTGTTTCGTCATTGTTAAAGTCATCAGAATATTGACTGGCGACTAGTGTATTTCGATTTGTAGTCGTATGCTTTTATTTGTGCTCGTGTGCTTCCATTTGTGTTCGTTTACATGTATTTGTGTTCGTGTATTGTGGGCCACCGTACAGTTTGCATGAAGTTGTGCAAACCGATCTGGGCTAAATCAATTAAATCAAGCAAAAAAAATTAAATTCGCAAATTAATCATATTAGTGTAAAAATCAAAACATTAGTTTTGAATTTATCTGTTTCGCATTAACGTTATTTCATAAAAGAAATAAAAGATGTTTTTCGTGTTTGCACGACAGGCTTGTGCAAACGTCGGAGACTTTTGGGAGAACTCGAGAGCAGATTAGTGCAAACTTCAACCTTCGATCTCGGGCTTGCACTGATCTGCTCTCGAGTTCTCTCAAAGGTCTCCTCGGCTTGCAAAAGCTATGTAAATTTTTGTGCCTTTAAATTATGGTGTCATAAAATTCGAAATGTCTCAATTGAAAAGTAGATTAAACAATTTGGATAAATTTTTGTAGGAATTATTTTTCTTAAGCATCATAGACTCAAGGGTTTTCAATGAAGCTTGAAGCAACATATCAGATTGTGCCTATGAAATGAAAATTTTGCTAGTTAATGTTTGCAACGACCAGAACTTTTGAAATGACAATGTAGTTTCTGAAACAGTTGAGGCATAAATCTTTTCATTCTCGTGATTTTGACGTTTTTCCAACTTGTGATGTCATATTGCACATTGAGTTCCCTAAATGTTTCAAAAAATTCAGTTTTTTGACAACTTTAGGTTGACACTAGTAGGCAGCATTTTGTACAATTAACCATTTCACAATAAAGGGAACTCTGTCCTTGTGAAGTAAATTATCGATAAATATAACTAATAATACTAATTCATTATGCAATGTTACGTCACAAGTTAGTTACGTCGGACAAAACAAAAACCTCAATACCTCAAGAATTAAAAGTGATATGCCTAAGCTGGTTTAGAATGTCCACAGTCATTTTAAAATATCTCTTCAATAATAATATAACTCAGATAGAAAAATTTTCGTTTCATAGGCATTTTAAGCGAGTTACGACGTAGCTAACAATATTTTCATATTGACAAACATTCAACAACGTATGTCAAAGTGCGAACGGTGTGCACGTGGCATCTAAATACTAAACTATTTTCGTGCGATGGTCACCAGTTCTGTGAGATTGTTACATAACGCTTGACCAAGCAAGACCTCAAAGAGCTTCTGTCTAATTGTTCATGACTCTCCCGCATGTTTACATACATCAACTATCAAAAACACGGAAATCATAAAATAGCCGTACAATACAACTGCAGGGAGCCCTTTCTTTTTGCTAAACTAGCTGCTCTTTGTATGGTATGATGATTAAATTTCCTTGTGCGTAAACTCGCATTTTTAAAAAAAGGTTTTGAAAAAGACTAAAGAGATAGTTTCTATAGCATAAATGTTTTTTTTCGCTGCCCGTGAGTCCATGACCCATGTCCACGGGTATTAACTGAGTTCGTGCAATATTTCAGAAATACAAATTCCTAAATGACTTTCAGGCAAGTTAAGAAAAAGCCGATTGTCGAAAAGTCTAAGTATTTCAAATCTTAGATATTTAATTTAGAGTTATGTCGCTTGCTGATGTAATATTTGCTAAAGTCTTATGATAGTTAAGTGTCACCAGGTCAAGTAATTCTTAAGTCACATGAAGTAAGTCCGTGATCAGTCGTGTCTCGTCTCGTGTGTGCTGTGTTTGAATACAGTCATAATAACACACGTAACTCGAATTGTAATCTACAAGGGAACACACCGTCTTCTACACAGGAATTCTATTGCGCTAAGTATGTCGCCTGGTTCTCGCGCTGAGAACCCATTCGAACTTCGTTACAATCGTGAAATATTCATTGTTGTATCAATTTTCTCGTTAACTGGTTCCGTTGCCATTATTGTTACCTATTTCCTTTGGCGTGATCTGCAGATTACAAGCAGAAAATTTCTTGTGTACATATCCTTTGGCGATTTCTGGTTTGTTTTCCCGTCATTGGTAATATTGTTAAGGAGGGAATATAAAAACCATGATCTTTCTTGTAAGCTTCAAAGTTTTATTTCAACCACTGCAATTATGTGGTCATTTTTTTGGACCACATCCTTGGCGATATTCTTGTATTTTGCCTTGGTGAAAAAGCGACACGACATTGCTGAAAAATTAATGGTGCCATTTCATGTGTTGAATTGGTCAATGCCACTGGTCTTTACTGTTATGGCTTTTTTTTATGGTCAACTTGGTTATTCACATGGTAAAGGAACTGGCGGTTGGTGTTGGATTAAAGTGACACAAAATAACCCTACTAAAAGCAAAACTGTTTTATGGATGCTTGTCACTGGTAAACTTTGGGAGATATTATCTTATGTGATCAACAGTGTTTTGTACTTTTGCATCACTCAGGCAATCAAAAAAGATGTAAGTTAACAATTATGAACATTTTGGGATATTGAGTATGTTTTGCTTTCTCTTTATTAGAATTGTTTTCTATTGCAACATGAACCTTACTCCTAGTGGATTGTTTGCAAGGGAAGTCAGGAACTTGTGGTTTTTGTTTAAGTTGTGCTTCCTCAGTAATTTTCTATTTTTTATATTTATTTGATTTGAATATCCTTGAAAAGGTTGATAATAATCTCAATTGAATGATCAATTCCTATTGCACTACATGTAGAATGCTACCATATTTTATGGGCACTGCCATCATGACATGAAATGAGAAATAGGAGTAAGAAGTTAACCTGCCTCCTCACAAAGGATCATTGAAAATGCATTTACCGCATTCTTTCTTTTGTGATTTCAGATTGTTTTCTTATTTGCCCTTCTTTTTTTCTATTTCCACCTTTTTTGACTTCTAATGAAGTAATCTTGTACAAGTCCAACATGATATGGCATAAAATCATAGTGGAATTATAAGATAAGTGTGTTCTGTCATTTGTAGTCACCCAGAGAGATCTGTGGGACTACCAGCAATATTATGATAATTTAGACAACTTTAGACAGTGTCAACTCAATTTATCTCTCACACAAATTTTTGCTTTAGTTTGCCAATTTTATACTGGGTGGGAGTGGGGTGGGGAGGCTCTGTAATCGCAATTGATTTCAATAGAAATCTGGGCTACCATAGTTCTCGGTGATTACTTGTCATTTTAAAGACCCTTTCCTACATTTTTGTTCAAAGCTCTCAACTGCATCCAAAACAAAAACTCTCGTTCTTGGTATTGTAAACAACTTAGAACTTTAACAGAACTGAAATTTTTTAAAGCGATCTGCTTGAGAATTTCAATTATGATTGCGTACTAAAAGTCACAAAATACACCAGGAACCTGGGCAAATAAAGGAATAATTAGGGTTGGCAAGGTTGAAAAGACCTGTAGTACTTCTGTAAATTAGTATGAAAGAATTTGTCAAGATAACGCTGAAACCCACACCTCCTTAGCTGCTCTCATTGTTAACATTTGCTAGTCTCCCCAATTAAAAAATAAGTTGAGTGGTGCCTGCATGTACTATGTAATTCAATAAAATTTTCCTCGCAAACACAAATGTTATTTTGGAGATTAAGAAAAAGCTTTCTTAATTCTTGTAAATAATAATGCCCTTTTTTCTTAATCAGGTTGAAGAGAGAAGTCATTTGATGTCAACAAAATCTCTACAAGTTGCGGAGAAAGGCAGAGGAAAACTTGCATTCGTTCCAGTGATTTTTGTCATTCTTAGAATTTGGGGTACGCTAAGATTTCTACTCTACGCATGTTCTTTAAAACCTCCCTCATCACTTGAGCATATTTTCGTTACGCTACAGGTATGTATTGCCTAATGAGATTTTTTCTTGTCTTTCATTATACATATTTATTGATTGATTGAGTGTTGTATTTATGTTACCTAGGTATAAATATATAATATAGATACAATCAATCGATATAAAGTTTACGGTGCACGGTCTGTTACGACGGAATGGGGAAAGCTATCGTTTGTTTAAACTATTTTTAAGTATTTTAGTACGTAAGACGTTCCTTAGACTCGAAGCGCTTAACTGAAAGTTTTGCATTTAAAATTTTAGCATAACGGCATTCTGTGGGCTTTTAAACTTTTAACTTTCACTCAGTGTTCATTATTCTCCTCCTGTTTTCATTGTTGTTAGGTTATTGGTGATAATGCACAAGGTATCACGAATTTCGTTCTGTTTTGCCTTTTGACGGACAAGTTTAAGCACGAATGTCTGCGAGTTTTAGGTATTCATCGTCGTGAAAATAACTCAAAAACATTTGGAAAATTTACTAAATATGATGGGCGAAAATTACTTGTTGAAAATTAACGAACATATTCTGCGATAAGCTGATATGCCTTCTGGCTGTCATATGGCTCAGCCGACATCAATATAAAGGCAAATGTCGTTTTCTGCCTTCGCAACTGCCTTCCTTCTTCATTCAACATGGAAAATGTAACCGTAGCTACAAGATAACTAAAAAACAATATTTAAGCTCTTAAACAATATTTAATCTAATCGAGGTCGTCTAAAGAGCTACTCTTCGTTGTTTACATCAATTCATGCACACTTTGAGGTCAAAACTAGGAAGATGTTTTTCACAGTACCACGACCTTTCAACTTCACATGCAAATGCACATGTATCTATAGTTGACGATTCATAATTTTTTTCACGAACTGCCATGCAAACGTTTGTAGTTTGGCTACCTTACTTATAACGAATAAATATCATAGTTAGATCTATAGTAAAGCCTCGTATTAGCTTTATCGATAAAATTTCACGATGTGTTTTTCAAATAAATTGTATTTGACAAAGAAGCAATGTCATCCAAAAATGAATTCTATAATTCATGCCTCGAAACCTTGTTTTGTGGTTATTATATCACATACGCAAAGCTTTATTACAAAAAAAAGTTAAACAACAGTTGTGCCAACGTAGAAGTCTAATCTCGTGTGTTTAATTTTGGTTTGCCAAATTGCCACTTTCTCATCAAATTCCATACATGGCGTTTTCCCGCCGAGACTTTTGTTGCATCTGTTTGGCTTGGCTCCGAGAATCTCGGGTTTTGATTGGCTAACAGGTATATATAAATTTATGCATTAAAAATTGTAAAATCAGCGTACGACTTTATCCGAAGATATATATTTTCGCGCGAAGCGCCGGATATTGGAAATCGCCATACTTGTTGTCATTGTATAAAAGTTGAAAATTACTTCAAGGGTGATTTCTTCTCATAAAATAAAGCATGGATATTAATCATGTTACACAGGACATTGACACGCGATGTTTTGGCGTGACCCGGCCATTTTCTCACGTTGGTGTTGAACATGACTTGCAACAATTTTGAATGCAAGTCACAAGACGAAGGCTGTGATGAAAGATTCCAAACCTTGTGTCTTATGAACACAAATATCCGCTGCTGGTAAACTATTGTTTTCGATGAAACTCTGGCAGTCTAACTTAAATATCGTAGCGAGGGATAGCCTATAATGACAAGCTGGCAATGACAAGATATTCCAGCAACTGTAGCGGGGTGATTGAACTCTTTACAAAAACTACGGAAATACAAATTCTTCAGACTGTAGTTGGAATCATTTCTATACTTGGTTCGCTTATTATTATTGTCACATACTTCATATTTTTGGATATGAAATCAACGGCAAGGAAGATACTGGTATTTATCTCGTTCAGTGACATTTTTACTGTTTTTCCCTATGTTATTAACGCCTGGTATCACTCTCATTCGAGAAACATTTCAAATTGTAAATGGCAAAGTTTTTTCACTACAACTGCTGTTATGTGGTCGTTCTTTTGGACATCGTCACTGGCCATTTATGTTTTTGTTGTAATCACAAGGAAAAATTACGATTTGGGCGAAAAGTTGATGCTCTATTTTCACTTTTTTAACTGGTTGGTACCTATTGGTATTGTAACTGTGTCGTTTGCTATTAGAAAGCTGGGTTGCTCAGAAGCATTAGTATCAGGTGGTTGGTGCTGGATATCTATGGATATTGGCAGGGAAAATGCAATAAAGTGGATGTTTATCACTGGAAAGGGTTTTGAGATACCTTCTTACTTCATTATTCTCACTTTCTGCTTTCTTGCAGCAAGAAAATTAAAGACAGAGGTAGGTAACCGTCAGCCTTAGAAAATATTACACTTAAATATTATAATTTGTTGTCAACATTGATGTTCACTGGTTAATATATATGTAGAGGCTATGGAGGCTTTTTGAAGTTGAGACTGCTTAATTATCACAGGTCCGGCAGTTTCTTTAGTTTGCTATTTATGTTTTTAATTGTTTCTACATTTTGCTCTTATCACATGGTGAGATACAACATATATCCCTTGGCGTACTCTTATCAGTTTATGATTAATGTAATTAACTTCTGATTCCAGACGTTTAAAATCAAAAACAGATGTACCGAAACATTCTTAATTGTGAATGCCTGTGCTCCCCTCATTCCGTAAAAATCACACCCCCATCTCGTAATTGTTTACAGATAGACAGACACCAATCGAGATTTCATCAGTTTCACCAGTATGTAGGTCGTGTGCGGGAATGGGTCAAGGCATGCGTATGCAATGCAAGGAAATTTTGAAAATGCGTTAAAACAAAGACGATTTCTTTGCTTAAAATGACTTGCAACGCATTTCAGCAATATAAATGTCAATTTATATCAACTCTGGTGATTTTTCTAAACTTTATAGCCGGTAGTCTTGCTGTAATTTTGCGTTTTAGTGTTTTTCAATTGGTTGTTCACAAAGAAAAGCAGTTTTCTTAACTCACGCTTAAACTTTTGTGGCAGCCAGTAAATTTCATTTTCTGACCAATAAGAGCGCTTAACTGGCTAACAGCAGCCATAAGTCTAATAACTAGTAGTTACTAAGGAAGTGCTGCCTCGGCCCCTTAACTGCGAAAATTGCCACATATATATAGGAGCAGGTACGCGTTGTGAAATTTATGGCCGTAAAATGAAGTAGATTGATGAAACTAGTTCAATTAGTATAATATTATTCATATTATTGACTCTAAACTTGTTTCAGATACTTTTTGCCATGGATACTATATGTCATTTTCATTGAAAATACTTTTTTGCAAAAAATACTATATCGTCATCAACTTTTATTTTAAAACAATTTTTTGCTGTGTACATGTTGTTCATAGAACTGATGAATCAACCCGCTACACTTAAAAAAATTTATACATACACGATTCGTTAAACTATATTTCTGACGATTCTGAAAATTACGTATGCAAGACAAGCTCGTACAATTACTAGTAATGGAACCGATGCAAAAAAAGAAAGAATTTAAATCGCCATAAATCCCTGAATTTAGTTATGAATTTAGCTACATTTTAAAGATTTCATGCATTGAAAAAGTCAAAAAATTCTTCCGCAAGACATTTACCAAAACAACTACCAAACTTTACTTCCAAACGAAGCAAAATTACGCGAAATTTTGTGTAATGTATAACATGAATTATTTTATGATTGTAAATAAGAGATCTCTTAAAACGGTCAGGAATTATTTATTTTCAATAATGTCAGCATGCTTACTTCTTGAACTATTGCTGTTTTTGTGATGTGTAAATTGGAGAGTTTCAGCAAGATCTTTCTTAAGACCGTAAAATGTTTGTGGCATTAGGCTCTTCGTAAATGTGCATATTAAACCTTTTCAATCGGTTTTGTGTTCGGGACACATAGGTTCTGCTTGCTTTATCGGCGCATGTACATAACATTAGTCACTTTCGTGGCTTTGCTTTGCATTAGATTAAAATTAAAGACCAGCATATTTTTTAAATGAGTTGCAAATGGTTTATGACACATACATATCTCCTAGCGGGACACAAAGGGTCAAATACCCTTGCAAAGGAATGTTTATATTGTTACAAAATCAAACCATACACACAAAATTTTCAAGAAAGGGAAAGGTTTTTTTCAAAGCAAGCAACAAAACATATACATTTATTAAGACCTTACTATCTTCTTCATTGCCAGGAAATGTAACACCTCTTTATTTAATGAAATTGTGTGAAATCGTGTAGAAAATAAGTGGAAATTTTTGTGTTAATTGTTTAGTTGAGAAGGAAACGTTTTACATTTTCACAAGAATCAACAAGAGTGATTTTGCAAGGAAGAAAGAAGTTGATTGCTGGTCCTGTAATGTTTGTATTTCTTCGTGGATGGGGTACAGTGAGATTTTTCATTTATGTTATCTATCCTTACTCTGATTGCAATTTGTTTGCTAAAGTCCTGGCCGTACTTCATGTAAGTATGTGTTTAAATGACCACGTGAAAATTATTTACCTCTTAAATATAGTCGAAATTCAAAGTTTGATTGGAAATTATTGTAAACAAGAAATATTAGAAAGTGTTTCTCTGTGAGAGAAACTTTCTGACAAAAACTTTGTGACTAAAACTTTGTGACAGACACTTGACAGACACTTTGTGACAGAAACTTTGTGAAAGAACCTTTGCGACAGAAACTTTGTGAAAGACGCTTTGTGACAGAAACTTTGTGACAGAAACTTTGTGATAGAAACTTTTTGACATAAACTTTGTGACAAAAATATTGTTACAAAAACTTTGCGACAGAAACTTTGTGACAGAGACTTTGTGACAGAAACTTTCTCTTAAAGACTTTGTTACACAAACTTGGGATAGCGATTTTGTGTCAGAGATTTCGTTGCAGAGATTTTGTTTCAGGTAGAGTTGTGAAACAATGTCCCTGCAGGTCAGGTTTTGGACAGAAACATATCGAAGATATTACGTATTACAGGCTTTAAAATATCTGATCTTTTCATATATTTTGTAGATAATTGGAGATTCATCTCAAGGATTTGTTTTCTTCATTCTGTATTGTTTGTGCACGACCAAATTTCTCGAGAATTGTCGATTGTTGCTTAGCGTTTGTTGTAAAGGAAACAGCAATAGAAATATTCGTGAGATACTGTTGAAAAAAGGTATGCGAAGAGCGGCTGAAAATGAATATCGGAAATATCTTCTTCCCAATGACGACACTAAGGACTACAACACCCAGGGTCTGAATGAAAAGTATACGACTATAAAATAGATATATGGGATCATCAAAGATTTGGGATATTTATTGCAAATCCAATCATAGAACCAAAATTACGAATGTCATAATCGAAGGCTTTCTTTGCAAGCCTTGAAAAGTAAAGTATTCATGTGTCTATAGTATTGTTGATGATACTTAATCATAGCTTTTTTCTCTAACTGCCATGCAAACGTTTGTAGTTTGGCTACCTTCCTTATAACGGAATAATATCATAGATCTATGGTAAGTTAGACCAGGCATTAAAATAAGTGTGTTTTTTAAACACTTTGTGTCCTTGTAAATGAAAAATGTGTCCTCTAGAAAAAGAATTAGAATATGATCCATTCTTTTTTCTTATTGCTCTACCCCAAAGAGGTTTTCGTACCAACTACCAACAATGATCTTATTAGTAAAATGCACTGAGCGATATGCTTCGTCATTTGACTCCAGTGCAGTTCAGAGCATCAACAACACTTTTTAATAGTAAGCAGCGTGAGCGATTATCAATATTCAACAATGAATTAATTTCGAAAAGACAGGACAAAGACAGTCAAAATTTATAGATTTAAACACAGATTATTTCAGCTTCAGGTACAGCCCTTTATTTCATTTAACATTAAATGCAATTCGATTAGTTTGGATTGTTTCTGTTAACGGTAGGTATTTTTGGGTTGAAAGTTGCCTAGCTTGTCGAAACGTTAGACCTGTAAGACCATACATACGTGTAACTCACGCGAGATAGCGCGCGAGACAAACAATGCATATAAATCAGGGAATATATTTACTACATTAATAATATACATGAAAAATTTCTCAATTCTGATTGGTTTAGAGGAGTACAATACCAGTGCAAAAATAGGAAACACAATGCAAAAGAAGGAAATACAGTGCAATTTATTTTTGAAAATTGCGCTCCTGATTGGTTAGTCAAACAAAGAAGTGATCTAAAAGCCAATCAAAATAAAACATTTCAAAAGCGGGAAGTTAAATTATTGTAAACAAAGCAATTATAATGGCTGGCGTAAGTTTTAAGATTTTCTTTAGCGAAGGAGTTTACAGTTCACCGTTTGCAAAGTGTTTCTGGATGAAAAAAACAACACTTCTAAAAGTAGATACCTTGTTATAGCTCCTTGTGCGCAAGCTATGGTGTTGTGAAAAGTAATAATCAAACGGAATTGAAAAATACGAGCCGGAATATCGATGGTTGAACTCGCCGGCTGATATGTTCGTATGCTGAAGTTAAAAATCAACCGAATTGAGAAATTTTTTTGTGTATATTATTAAGCCCTTAATAACCGAGCGCGAGGTCTTTACGGAGAAATAACGAACTGAGGTCTATTTGTACAGACCGAGCCCGTAGGGCGAGGTTTGAACAAAAACAGAGGTCTGATATTTCTTAGTAAAGATCGAGAAAGCGAGGTTATCAAAAGGATTATTATATGGCATTATTTGACCTGAAACGAAGCTTGCTTTCTTTCTCGTCCTTGCTGTTTTGTACGGGTTAGCTTTTACTTATCTAGTTGGCTTTTACTTTTTGTGAGTTTTTCAAAAACTTCAAGTCCTTCGGACTCGTGTATGTTTGATAGTCTTTGAAAAACTCTCTCGTGCATGTTTTCCACAAATTGCACTCGAAACCATGCTATTGCCTATTACCTATACAAATCGATTGCATAAAAAAGCATAAACAGATTTCTGGGCCGCCTATGGTTTCACACACAAAGCTTTATTACAAAAAAATTGAAAAACGACTTTGCAAACATAGAAGTATACCATTTGCTGTCGTGTGTTTTGGTTTGCCAAATTGCTATCAAGTCCATACATGGTATTTTCCCGCCGAAGATTTTTGTTGTATCTGATACGCTTGGCTCCGAGAATCTCGGGTTTTGATTGGCTAACAGGTATATATAAATTTATGCATTAAGAATTGTAAAATTAGCCTTCGATTTTATCCGAGGATTTATAAATTCGCGACGCGCCGGATACTGGAAAACGCCATACTTTTTTCTCATGTACAGAAGTTGAAAATTACTTCAGTGGTGGTTTCTTCTCATAAAATGGATATTAATCCGGATATTGGCACGCGATGTTTTGGCGTGACCCAGCCATTTTCTCTCGTTGGTGTTGAACATGACTTGCGCAATTTTGAATGCAAGTCACAAGACGAAAGCTGTGATGAAAGATTCCAAACCTTGTGTCTTATGAACTCAAACATGCGCTGCTGATGAACTATTGTTTTCAATGAAACTCTGGCAGTCTAACTTAAATATCGTAGCGAGGGATAGCCTATAAGGACAAGCTGGCAATTATGACAAGATATTCCAGCAACTGTAGCTCATGGATATGGATTGAACTCTTTACATTAAGGGGAGAAATACGAATTCTTCAGACTGTAGTTGGAATCCTTTCTATACTTGGTTCGCTTATTATTATTGTCACATACTTCATATTTTTGGATATGAAATCAACGGCAAGGAAGATACTGGTATTTATCTCGTTCGGTGACATTTTTACTGTTTTTCCCTATATTCTTGTCTCCTGGTTTCCTCACGACACTAACCTACACTTGGAAAATTGTAAATGGCAAAGTTTTTTCACAACAACTGCTGTTATGTGGTCGTTCTTTTGGACATCGTCACTGGCTATTTACGTTTTTGTTGTAATCACGAGAAAAAATTACGATTTGGGCGAAAAGTTGATGCCATCTTTTCACTTTTTTAACTGGTTGGTACCTATTGGTGTTGTAACTCTGGCCTATATAAAGGAAAAGCTGGGTGGTGTAGAATCTATAGTAACAGGTGGTTGGTGCTGGATATCTACCGACATTAGAAAGGAAGAGGCAATCAAGTGGATGTTTATCACTGGAAAGGGTTTTGAGATGTCTTCTTACTTCATAATTCTCACTTTCTGCTTTCTTACAGCAAGAAAATTAAAGACAGAGGTAGGTAATTGTTAGCTTTAGAAAATATTACACTTAAATATTGTAATTTGTTGTCAGCATTCATATTAACTGGCAAATACGTTTACAGAGGCTATAGATGCTTTTTGAAGTGGAGATTGCTCAAACATTCAATAATTAAAGGAAAGGGGACTAAACAGCCAGCTACTTTGTTAGACCAAAAACCATGACCAGCAGAAAATTTAAAGAAATATAGTATAAAGCAAATTCTGAAGAAGCAAGACATCTTGAGATTGCAAAATATGCATCAAAACAAGACAAGAAGTGAACTGTAAATTTTTGACTTTATTTGAAAGTAATCCTCAGACAGAATGTCAGACAGAAAATTTACAGTTCACTTCTCATCTTGTTTTGATGCATATTTTGCAATCTCAAGATGTCTTGCTTCTTCAGAATTTGCTTTATACTATACTTATTTAGATGTCTGTCAGTTTCTTTAGTTTGTTATTTATGTTTCAAAATATTTTTACATTTTCATCATATCCCATCCCAGGGTCAGATACAGCACAACATGTGGCTAAATATCATCAGTTAATGTAGAATTTCCTTTCAGAAACTTAGAAGGAATTTTCACGCTGCAATTTATTGACAATTAACTGAAATGGTGTTTAACTATTGCTGTTTAACCCTGCATCAATTTATTGTTGATATCTATGTACACTAGACAATTGCCGCAAATTTCCAACCTTGTTGAATTATTTTTTGAATTCTCTGATGGTGTTAAGAACTAGGAGAGCCCCTTCAAATTGAAATGTCAGTAATGAACTTGCAACAGGTCTCTTTACTACAAAATTTGTTGTGACTGTTGGAAAACACCTCTTGTCTTTCCAGTTGCTGGTTTGATACGTAACACTCAGGATATATTTTTCAATGCATTTATTGAACACACATTCGACAAAACCTAACTACATTAAATTATTTACATGTATTTATAATAAAGGTTACACGAACTTAAAACATAACATTTCAAATGCAATACAAACTTCTACACTTACTAATAGTGGAACTTAAACAAATAAACAAAGAATTTAAACAGACATAAAACACCAAAATTTAGTCATGATTTTAACTACATTTCAATAATTTCATTTAGAGTAATTTATTACAAACCAACAACCAAACTTTAATTTTAAACAAAGCAAAATCATGTGAATTAAAGGGGTATGACATGAAATATTTGATTATTGTAAATAAGAAATCCTCTTCCGAAATGGTCAGGGATTTTTTTCAATAACATTAGCACCACTGAAAATTTAAGGACAGACATTTTTATTTACAAATTCAATGTATTATTCTTGCATACTTTAATTAAATTTAATAATTATGTAAGTGATCCATAGTTCAATAATGTGATTTAAGAAATAAAAGATGTTTACTGTGTTTGCACAGGCTTATGCAAACAGAGGAGACCTTTGGGAGAACTCAAGAGCAGATCAGTGCAAGCCCAAGACCAAAGGTCAAGGTTTGCACTTACTCAAGACTTTTCACAAACGTCCCCAAGGTTTGCATAAGCCAGTGCAAACATGAAAAACATCTTTTATTTCTTTTATAAAATAACAATAATGCGAAACAGACAAACATTCATGATCAATTTGCAAATTCTCTTTGACTGATTGATTGTTTTGTTTGATTTGATTGGTTGAGCTCAGATATGTTTTTCACTGGCTAATGTAAACATAGCTCTAGACCAATCAGCGCACGCGTTTCATTGTGTTTATTTTATAACACAATGTAAGAAACATACAGTGTGTGGGGCCACTCTTTGTCACACATAACTTATTAGACATGTGTTTACCATAGTGGTAGCCAGACAATTGTTTTTTCTGACCACCAGGAATATACAAGCTGGTTTGTGATGAAACGTGATTTTAAAAAAATATAAACGGGAAATGACTGATCAAATTTTCTCAAATTTACATTTGACTAAAGCTTCAATAGTTCAAGAAATAAGCCTAAAAGCATAGCATTTATTATTGTTTCTCTTTTTTAAGACGGTATTGTTGATTTTTTTAAGATCTTTTTTTAAGACGGTAAAAAATTTTGTTGCGTTTTTAACCATTTCAATTGATTTTGTGTTTTGGAGACATAAGTTCCAATGGCGTTTAAATACTTTATTAAGACCATACTCCCTCCCAGTTGCATCTGTGGTGGTTGACAAAGTCACATTTCTATCTGCCTGCGTGCCGTACTGCTTGCGGGAGATCTGCTTACTTCATGTAAACAGGGGTGGCGCCAAAGTGGGTAGGGGGGCTATAGCCCCCTGTCGGGAAATCCTAGCCCCCTCCCCCACGTCGGGAAAATTTGACGATTTGTCGGGGAATGAATAACGAAAAATGTAATTTCCAATGTCGATTATTGCCGTTTGTTTAAAGTAAGGTGAGCCCTCAGCATCAGCAATAATCTTCATACACGCCAGCTATCCCACATCAAATTTATAAAAATAATAGAGTTACTCTGAAACACTTATATTTGAATGTTTATTAGAGAACAGATATGCAAATGCGACATGAGATTAATTTGTATATGCGATCGCCACGACACTTGCCCGCTATTATTTTTCTGTCATGTTATTTGCAACTCGACTTTCGAACTTTGAAAGGAAATTTTTTGTAAAAACTAAAAAACTCTGCTGTTTCTGTTTCAAATCAGCAATGAGCATCAGATTCTGACAGTTTTACATGTATTGCGGCTATTGATTTTGATAAATCACCATCAAGCGTCTGGACAGCTAATGATGTTAGGAATTCATTGTGATCGAGGAAGCAAACTTGATTTGGTTACCGTAGTGAACAAGTTCAACGTTAAGTTTCCCAACTGTAGAATTGTTATCTGAACATCAAACAATCAAATCAAATGATTCACCGTTATATCTTACTCGTGCATTATTATATCTTATTCGTTATTTACACACAAGTTATACACTTGTGTGTATAACATCAAACAATCAAATCAAATGATTCACCGTTATATCTTACTCGTGCATTATTATATCTTATTCGTTATTTACACACAAGTTATACACTTGTGTGTATTGCCTCTTATGTTTAAAAATTATTTCCTAGCACACCACTGATTCATTATTTACATGCAGTCAAAAAGAACTGCTCACCAGCAAAAAAGTTTAACAGCGTAACATCGAGAAAAAGTGCCAAAACATGAGATTTAAGTTAAACAAGAAAAAAATAATAGTGTATCTAATAACTAATGGATCGTCGTCTTACTTTGATTGCAGCTTTGTGTAGGTTTAAGAAGATGTTCAATATGTTTATAAAGCTTTGACGGAGATAATTATTATTTCATTATTACTATCCAAAATTACTAGTAAACCCAGGGCTTTTTTTCCTTAATGTATACCTTTGTTATAGCCACTCATATGTATATCCCTGGATTGCATGCACGACTCGCAGGGCTGTTAGTACAACGATGATTAGTGGAGATATTCATAAATTTAGTTGTGTCAGACTGACTTCTTTTAAAATTAACTTTCTTTTCGAAAAAGTCAATTGGGCGCAACCAAATATATGAAAAAACAACCCATCCCCCAATATAGCGTTCTAGTTGCGGCTCTCGCAACTAGTCGAATACATAGTGTACAATTTTTCATGTAGATGTAAATTATTATTTCCAAAACAAACTATATGTTTCAACAATTTAGAAACATATAGTCGGGGACCCTAGCCCCTTCGTCGGGGAATTCCTGGCACCACCCCTGCATGTAAATAACACTTGTCTCTTTTGTGGTGTTGCTTTGCATTACATTAAAAATTACATTAAAATTAAAGACCAGCGTATTGAGACACATATGTCTTGACTGCACATAAAAGGTTAGGTACTCTCCGGGACGGCGCCACGAATTTGAACCTGAGGGGCCATAGTGTATTTAATGAAGGATTCATGCTGAACTTCAATGTCTTTGAATGTGCTTGGATTTAAATTGAAAAATTAAAGGCTTTATAAGCACCTGAATTTATAAACATGTGCTTGAAAGTGCTTCGATTCAAATTTTTTGGTCAAATTTTTGTAAACATGTCATCGCACTTCTCGAAGGGTCAATGTCTGAACTTTGAAGAAACTACCAACTTGGCGGTTTTCAAATCATACGAAAACACAATATCGGTTCAATAGAATTATGTGTTATTTGTTTAGGTGAAGAAGAGTCGTTTTATATTCTCGCAAGAATCAAAAAGTGTGCTTTTGAACGGAAGGAAGAAGTTGATTGCTGGTCCTGTATTATTTGTATTTTTTCGTGTGTGGGGTACTGTCCGATTTTTCAAATATGCTGTCTATTCCAATCCTGACTTTTGTTGCAATTTACTTAATAAAGTCCTTATCGTACTTCATGTAAGTGTTTGTGTAGACTTCATAAGAATTGTTTAGTTCTTAAATAAAGTAAAATGCAAAGTTTGGTTGAAAAATATCGTAAACAAGACGTTTTTGAAAGTGTGGCTAGAGGGCAGTTTAGCGGACACCAGTAGCCAATTTGCGGTGACCATGAAGACCGTGGGCACATATAGCAGTAAATGGCGGGAAAATGGCAATCAACAACAACACTTACGGCAAAACACCGTTTTACTCTTTAACAAGTGTAAAAAAGAACAGCAGCGTTCGAAATTTGAAAGTTAATCTATGCTATTGACATATTGTTGAACTCGCATAACTTTTTTGATTCTTTGAGCAGAAGGTGTTTGCTAAACTGCACTTCAACAGACACTTTGCGACCGAGAGTTTGGGAGAAGCTTTGTGACAGTAACTTTGGGACAGTAAGGGCCTGTTCATATGAGCCGGGGTGGCCCGCTTTACCGAGCTAGCCCGGCAGTAGCGAGATCTCACCTCTTGTAGTATTTAAATATAATTTCAAAATTTATTCCTATGAGATGCGGGATGTCCCGTCTTGCTGGAATTTCGGCACAAACATGCTCATGTGAATGCACTAGACGGGCTAACCCGGCATGCCGGGCCAAACATCGTACTAGTGCGCATGCTCATGAAACTCAATACGATGAGAAATAGAGGGCAAGCAAAAGAACAACTTTCGGTTGAGCAAACACTAATGCATAATATCATTGAGTTTCTTTCAGCTTATAAAAGTAATACGAAAGATCGGGATTTGGACTTTCATACTGCGTGCGTGTTTAATTATTTCTGTACTTGCCGGCCAGCCCGCCTCATGTAAATCAAATAATAAACTGGCCCGGCATAGCAAGCCAGCCCGGCTCATATGAACTGGCCTTAACTTTGTGACAGTAACTTTGGGACAGGAACTTTGTGACAGGAACTTTGTGACAGGAACTTTGTGACAGGAACTTTGTGGCAGGAACTTTGTGACAGGGACTTTGGGACAGTCACTTTGGGACAGAGACTTTGTGACAGAAACTTTGTGACAGGAACTTTGTGACAGGAAACTTTATGACAGCAACTTTATGACACTGACTTGTGACAGGAAACTTTGTTGCAAGGAGAGGTGGGAAACAAAGTCCCTGCAGGTTCATAAACCGAAAGGCTTTGAAGAGAAAAATATCAAAGATCTTATTTTTGTTGATCTCATTCATTTGTTTTGTAGATAATTGGAGATTCATCTCAAGGATTTGTTTTCTTCATTCTGTATTGTTTGTGCACGACCAAATTTCTCGAGAATTGTCGATTGTTGCTTAGTATTTGTGGTAAAGGAAACAGCAATAGAAATATTCGTGAGATACTGTTGAAAAAAGGTATGCGAAGAGCGGCTGAAAATGAATACCGGAAATATCTTCTTCCCAATGACGACATTAAGGACTACAACACCCAGTGTCTCAATCATTAATATACTACTATAGAATAGATATATGGGATCATCAAAGATTCGGGATATTTCTTTTCAAATCCAATTGTTCAGTCAAAATCACGAATGTCATAATCTAAGGATTTCTTCGCAAGGCTTGTGAAGAATTCCTAAATGTGAAGATTGTTGAGATTGGAAAATTTGATCGTCTAATTAGCATTTTTGTAAGATTGCAGTCATGGGATATGGTGAAGAATGTGCTATACATTTAGGCTCCAACATGAAGTCTTTACTTAAAACAACATTTACTGTTGCAAGTGTTGTCATTCTTTATTTAATGTGCTATACATGTAGGTTGCAACATGAAGTCTTTACTTAAAACAACATTTACTGTTGCAAGTGTTGTCATTCTTTATTTAATGTGCTATACATGTAGGTTGCAACATGAAGTCATTGCTTGAAACAACATTTACTGTTGCAAGTGTTAGAATTCTTTAATTAATGTGATATACATGTAGGTTGCAACATGAAGTCTTTACTTAAAACAACATTTACTGTTGCAAGTGTTATCATTCTTTATTTAATGTGCTATACATGTAGGCTCCAACATGAAGTCATTGCTTGAAACAACATTTACTGTTGCAAGTGTTAGAATTCTTTAATGTGCTATACATGTAGGTTCCAACATGAAGTCTTTACTTAGAACAACATTTACTGTTGCAATTGTTACCATTCTTTATTTAATGTGCTATACATGTAGGTTCCAACATGAAGTCTTTACTTAAAACAACATTCACTGTTGCTAGTGTTACCATTCTTTATTTAATGTGCTATACATGTAGGTTCTTTGCTTAAAACAACATTCACTGTTGCAAGTGTTACCATTCTTTATTTAATACACTATACATGTAGGTTCCAACATGAAGTCTTTACTTAAAACAACATTTTCTGTTGCAAGTGTGAGAATTCTTTAATGTGCTATACATGTAGGTTCCAACATGAAGTCTTTACTTAAAACAACATTTACTGTTGCAAGTGTTATCATTCTTTATTTAATGTGCTATACATGTAGGTTATAACATAAGTCTTGATGAGCGCATATAAAAGCAAATGTTTTCTCACCAATAGGGCTGTTCTCTTTCAGAAAATCTTAAATTAAGACAAACAGCAATGGCGAATTGTACGTTCCGGCGGCTGACGAATATTCGAGTTCTTGAAACATACCGTCTATTTTTATGTGGTTTTTACGTAATCGTGTTCACTATCTATTTATCCATCTTTCCGATACAACGACATAAAGAATTTTCTTGCTGACGCAAGCAAATCCTTAAAAAGTAGAGCCTCGGAATATTTAAAAGACCTCATTTCATTCTAAATTTTTTTTATTTTACAAGATATACAATAGCATTACGTACATTTTTACATATATTTGTAATAAATATATTTTTGTCATATCATTTTTCTGTTCTTTATCTCCAATTACTTTCTATTTGGTTCTTTAAAATAATATGATAAATATACAGCAATATTGGTCTGTTCATCAATATTAAACATTGAAGTTATCTTTAATAGACGTAATACTATCGTTAAAGTAGTACTACTGAGAGGTTATTAGTCTTTAGGCTCTATATAAACAAGATTCTTGAAAGTAACATGCGGAATTTATGCAATTCAAGTAAATTGTACTTCACTGTTTTTTCAAAAATGACATTTCTCGAGTATTCTGATTATTCTGATTATGTATTTCATGTTTTTACGAATATATAAATGTATGTATATAACTAGAAAAAGCAGGCGAATGGGTTGCATGACATACTATGTGAATTCTTTGAATCAACTAACAAGAAGTATTTCATGTACAAGAATGTACAATAAGATTTTCAAAATGGCGGACTCTTTGGTATGGCACAAAATGGGGACTCGGGAAAAGTAAGCTTTCTGCATCTATTACTATTTCATAAAACTATTTAGCAAAAGATTTTTACATTGATGTCTGTCAAGTGATTAGTTTCCCATGATCGAGGACATCACCTGCACGAACATGAACTATTTCTATGTTGTCTCAATCGTCATCCTGGCAAAGTTGAAAAGGAAAGTTTGATCTTTTCAGAAGACCACTGTGATACAAAATCACAATGAGGGACAATTGGAACAGTATGTATTATCACCAAACATATGAAAACCAATGTTACTCAAGTCAATATGGCAGTCTGCACATTTGAAACAATCACTGTGCCAAAACAGATTGTTCGTCGTCAGATAAGCACCTCCCTTGATCTTCTTTCCACAACTATGACATTGTTTCGCAAACATATCTTCATAACATATATTACAATAACGAAGACCATCACGAAGTAGAAATTTACGCGTCGACAATGGTTGTTTACAATTGTGACACACAAAGCAGGCGTTATGCCATATTTCGTTGTCATAAGTAATACCATCTTCTAAAACGGCTTGTCCGCATTGCTTGCATTTTTTCGCGAACAAATCGCGATGACAGTCGGTACAATAGAAGAAACCGCTCTTTTCCTTGAATTTCGATGTGATTTCCCTCTGACAGTTTTTGCAACGGAAGCATTCAGCATGATAGAACAGCTCGTCATGCTCAAGCCATTGTTGGCCCGATTTGATTGGCTCGCCACACGTACAACATATTCGATTGTTTTTTTGTTGGTAGCATTTACTACACAGCACCTTACCATTGCCGAGTTTGAAAGTACCTCTGACCATCTGTACATCGCATTCATCGCAAGTAAAGCACTTCTCGTGCCAGTGTTTTTGTCCAATCGATAGGGATTTTTGTCCTAAAGTTATCTTTTTCCCACAAGATACACATTCCTCGGCATAGTGAAGCTTATGACACTCAACGCAAACAACTTCGTCATTTTCGGTGGTGTATTTACCTTCGCCAATCACTTTCTTACATATTCTGCAACGGAAATGCTCCGCGTGGTACGTTTTTCCCATCGCGCGGACAATTTCACCGGAGACGATAAGCTGCAAGAAATGACAGAGATGAGTTGCAATATTACGGATATTTGGAAACTGTAGCAATTATCAAATATTTGTAACAGGTGTTAAGAAACTGTTGCAATCGTCATGGAAGTTTGCAACTTTTAAGACGGTCATGGAAAGTAGTAATTTCTTCACTTTGCAACTAAAGATGTACGGTGTGTAGTTGGACACCCCAATTTAATTTCCCAGTTGGGCCCCATGGCACAATGTCGCATAGCCCAGTCCGAGCTTGATACAAAAGCTAAATTCAAGATTTTCTCTTAGACGAAGTGAAGATCGTTGAAGAGTAGTTCCCACGATAATTATGTGTAAACAATTTAGTGAAAGACTTTATTCAATATTTACCTCGTCGCATTCGTAGCATCTTGGTTTAAATAACTCGGCGTAATGTCGACCACAGTACAACTGATGTTTATCATCAGAATAGTAGATGAGTTTGGTGAGAAATTGGTGACAAACAATGCACGAGAAACACGAAGGATGACGAAGACCATGACCAGTGGATACCACCATGTCGTTCTTCGTAAATGAATTACCGCACCCGTCACATGACTAAAATATAAAGTTTGAATTGTCAGGATTCATATATTCGTTGTAACTCAACGATCTAGAAGATATTTTTGTTGGCAAGGAATTGTGTACTTCCGGTTAACGAGTTTTCCTCCGACCAAAGACACAATCAACCTTTCCTCTTCGTTATAACTTCCCAGTATCAAGAAAGTCCGACCAACATGTGTCGATCATTATATGCTCGTTTAAACGCTACGAAGCTTATTGAAGTTTTTCTATTCCTGGGTGAAGTTTTTATGTAAAGTTGACTGTCTAACAAGTTAACAAGAAATTGTGAACGAATGTAATGACACCTGTGTGAATATATGAAGAACATATGGAAAACAGGTGCAGCGTTTAATCGAGAGCTGCTTTTATGTTTCTTTGATCCTGAGGGCAGCGGTTAACCTCTAAAACGACCATTTACGGTGTTTCACGACATCTACCCGTTCCCCTGTCCAACTATTCTGATCTTTTACATGAACTATCCACAGAATATCGAAGAGAGTGACAAAAAATTCAATATAATATGATTCATCAACTTACATCCGTATTGTTGTCTGAGATCCTTATGTATCCCGTTCCACGTGCCTTAAGTAACGTCATATAAAGAGCTTTGAGTGTCGTCTCCTGAGCCTTGGTCAGGTTCTTGCAATGACGTGGATCGGCGTCTTGTTTGGGATTTTGATGGGCTAACTGCGCATTAAAATGAGCTATACCCTCCGGAGTTAACATACTGGGGACGCTGTCGAGCGGCAACGAATCCATGAACGATTTTACCTAAAGAAATAAGAAACAATGTGCATTAGATTTTATATCCAAGAAAAAATTTGTCAGCTTTGAAATATGAATTATCCAAGATGAAATAAAGTATAATTTTAACAAAATGATTAAATTTGTTAGTAGAAAAGTTATCATGATTTAATAACGACAAAAATTGTAAGATCCTCTCGACAATTTCAAGATCGGAAACGCTAATGCTGAGAATCCACGATGTTGACGATACTGCACGTTGGTGTACCTTCGAGTTTTGAACAACATACTCGATCATAAATGTTTTTGTTTAATCAACGCGGACAAATAATACATATACAAAACAGCCACATGGCTTGATAGGAGAAGTCATTGTTTAAAATTAGAAAACACGTAACAAGAAAACCATCTTTGCCAATATCAAGACACCTGTTTATAAAAAGACATTGCCCCCAAAGTATCACGATCCTTTGCTCTCAATTCATCCATACAATCAAAATTTCATACTTTTCTATGTTTTACTAATTTACACAGAAGATATAATTGACGTTCTTTGTTGTGTTTATAATGCTATCGGTGAATGGACGCGTTCCCTTTTTTTGTTTCAAAGAAATCATCTGTTATTAATCGTTTGCTGACAAAATTTAACTGTATCATTCAACCTTTTGTTACTAAATCTAAACCATTAAAATAATGCTTAAACTATGAATTTTACTGAGTAAATACTAAATGCCATTTCCAAAGTATTTGAGTTTGCCTATTTCGCAAATCCAACCTGTTCTCTTCCTTTCTTCTGCAATGTCGGTAACGTTAACAAAGAACGTAAGACAGTTCAAAAATCCTTTTTCCTAAAATGGGCTCTTTTCGCACTTTCCTTTTTCATCCACAGTTTCGTAAGTAATAACTGACAGCTTCACGCAATGTTTATATGCATTTAATTTGCATGCGGCGTGCTTTATCAACTTTGGTATATAAATTATGTATTTTTCTCTTATATTGTGCTTCAACGATAAGATTACTTGGACACAGCCTGCTTTCCATATATGGCACTTGATGTATACCAAAGTAAACATTTACTTAAAACCTCGATCTTAAGCTCTTTCTCACGAGAACTCTTTACTTTGTAATGGAAGTCTAATTTACTTGTGAATAATAGTGATAAAAACCAGTATATATATTTTATTTCAAGTAGAAGTTTAATGAAAGCGCACGCGTAGATCGATCGAATCAATATTGACTACCACTTTATATTAATGCATTAAGCATAAGGGGAGGAGATTGCTAGAAATAGAGGGTGACTTGAGAATTGCAGGAAAATCCACGTTAATCCTTGATTAAAAGCACAGGCGCATAAAACACAGATTACGTATTTCCCAATTCTCATAAAATGAAATTGCTATGCCCCTTGAAAAGAGTTTCCTTCTCAGTCGAGTCTTGTATCAACATTCACACATCCGCGGATGTGATTCGATTGTTGTAGGTCGTTGTTGCATGCATATCTAATCTAGTGTCCACTTCAGTTGACCTATAATTATTTCGTTAATGACAATTATAATATTCGCGTAAGATACGCAACATCTAGCGTTTAGTTTATTTTTAACAATATTGCCGAGGTTCCATAGGTTACTATTACTAAAAACTGCTATAACATGACTTTTGTGTCAGCAATATAATTTAATAGTTCATCGGATGGTTGCTAATTTGCATTGAGTAAACCCAGGCAAAATACTGATGCACAATTATGTTTCATGAGAAATATCAAATAAACTTGTACAAAATTTTAAATAAATTCAGTAACAGCTATATATAAATGCCGATGATCCAAATTTGTTTTCAATGTGGAAATTTCCACTGAGGGTTCTCTGACATTTGTTCATTAATTGCTTTATAATAATTGCTATAAAAGCATCGAGTTTCACGTTTATTATACAAGGGAATGCCGTAATGATTTTATATCTCTGCATCTAATTTGAAATTTCATGACATAAATTACGCCTGCTTTTAATCTGTTATTGAAAGGTATTGAATTTATCAACAGCGGCAATCGGGTGAATGTCAATATTATATTGAAATAAGTAAATGGTAAATAGCTACAAAAAAAACACTTCATAACAATGCTCTGTATCTTATGACAATGTTATTGGTTATTATGAATTTTCCTAAAAATAAAATCTTACCAGTCCAAATATTCTTGATTTAAAGTTATACATCCAAGAATAAGTTGTTTTTAATTTTAATCTGTTTTGATATACTAGATACCCGCCAGTGTTTATTAAGTCCCCTACTGCCCCACTGTCGTTTATTGTGGACATTCTGTCACATTCACAGACATATATTCATTGATAGGCTATTGTGAATACACAAATAATCGCTCTGTGAAAAACAGCTTTTCCTTGTCTCAAATTTAGCTACATGGCCAAAAACAATAACCACCTCGTGATTTTGTTTTCTTTTTCAAGCAAAAAAAATTAATTATGGTCGACCATGTCGCCAACCACGGGAATAAGATAACTTCGCCGTCACTTGCACGGTTTTACAAATTGAGATCGATAAAATGATGTTTTAAAAGCAAAAAAAACGGCGTTTGTAGTACTATAATTCAATCTAAAATCCTTTTATTCGTCATATATTTTTCAAGCAGACCAGGCAATATTATTTATGTAATTTATTATTTAACAGTTGACCAAACAGCTGACAAGCAACTGCTGGCATTTCGTGGTCTACCTCAAACAAAAACATCTATCCTCCATCGCAATAATGTGTAAACTTAGTCTCCTTGATTAAATTATTTAAATTTATTAACTAATTTATACGCTTAAACCGTATTGTTGTCATATATTAAAAACTAACCTCTCTCATATTGTGTCCGTACGATCTCGATAAATTATTAATAACTTCCATTGGAGTTCTGACAGTTGATTTTAAAAGTGTACATGTACCAATGTACACAAATTTTGCTAAGTTTGTTGAAATTTTGATTGGTCTAATAATGATGAGAACCGACCTTAGTCAAAATAACATCTGTCAACGAGTGTCGATTGAAAAACTTTTCTGCATTTGAGCAAATCCGGTGTGTGTAGTGGAAATAAATAGTCGCGGCTTTTGACGTGGGTATAATTTGACGACAGCATGGAGTGTCGGTTTCCTTGTGGTGACGTTTATGTAAATTATCTTGCACAACCGGATGTGATGGGAACAAACTTGACGAGAATATTCCCGCCTCGTCTGGGCGTAATTTTTTTGCAATGTGATTGGATGGATTGTCGGTCGTTATTTCGTCAATTTTCTTCGGGAAGTGTCCATGCTGACATTACATTAGACGACGTTAGTTATTCGTTAGTCAAAAGAAGTATTTTTGAATTGATACTTTCATTGAAGATTGTTTCAACATAACTGAATTGTTGAAACATTATGTCGACCGACAGTGTCGATGATAAACTAGAGATCTTATTTCAAGCCGCTACTATGACGGGCAAAGTTATCTATTTATCTTTATATTGTGTAATGTCGAGACAAGTTTTCCTGGTTACGGCTTTTTGAGTCGCGAAACGTACAATTCGTGCCATTTGAAAATTAAAGAAAACAAAAAAGCTGCTTGTTGACGGCAGACATCTTGTCTTTGCTATCCAGTTGCTATGATGATATGAAATATTGTTTGTTCTTGCCAATTGTATTCATTCCAACGTTATAACAATCGATGTATTGCCCATTGCTTTCATATTGAGAAAGTCTAGAGCGGTCAAATCTCTTTAGTGGGCTTATCCTTAACATGTTTTGGAGAAAAACATGTCTAGCACAGATCTAGAAGTATTACGTGTTTGCGTTTGTCTTTGTCTTATCTGAATATTATCTCATAGACTCATACTTCGCGTAAAATTCACGTTAATCTCAGCTTATCGGACTTGTGTTACGATAAATAGGTTGTTATAGTTTTATCCCCGTTGTGAGCATGTTTTGCTTAGGTTTAAGTGTGGATATTTTGAATTCCAAGCTTTAATTAAAAGCTAAAATTATGCTTTGTCTAGGAGAGTGCGTTTGCATTTGTAATGCAATAAATCGCTACATTAGAGGACATTATACAGGATTTTTTCATACTTTCCATTCCTCGTTTTGCGATCATTTCAAAAACAAAATTTTATTTCGTACAGTACTTTTCATTGGACAAAAAACCAAAAAATAGAAAATGATAATGGGGCATTGGCAGTTATGACGTCAAGACTGCGAAATTGAAAGGAGGGGTGGGACCTAAATAATGGTATGACATGCAGAGTCCATTGTATGGGTCAATGATTTGAATGGGTATGCCTAGCCCAGTCGCCTGGCCATATGATTACGTCGAACTAAACATGGACATTAATTTTAATTTGCTCACCAATTATCATCTCTCGAAACTGTTGAGTAAAGAATTTCAATAACATTTACAATATGGAAAACTCTTACCTCATCGTTGCTTAGTCCTTCTGGTTGCCATAGATACGACGACTCATCAGTAGGTGTTCGTGGGCTCTTGTCAAAATTCCTCCCACTGTAATGACCAGAGTCGACGCTTTCTTGGGAATCCTGTGTCGATGTACTTGAATCACTACTCAATCTACATTCCTTGTTTTTCATGATACCATTTGATATTTTTTCCTGTGTTCCGCTGCTTCGCTTATAATTCCGCCGAGTTTCGGGCTCTGTCTGACAACTGATCTCTTTGGACGTAGTGAGACGCTCATTCGAGCCCATAAACGTTTCGTTGCCCATGCAAAAACTTTCCGTTTGAGACGAGTTATCACGCGTGTTTACATCATCAATCGTTTCATAAATATGTTCCTTACCAGTGTACAAACTAAAGTCGCTCTCAATCATGTCTACCGGAAGTTCAGGGAGTTCTCTGTCTCCTTTCGGCCTTTCCTCTATCTGAGGTGGTTCAATCACATCGTACGTTCGTCCGGCGAATAATTCTTGGTAGTTTTCATAAATTTTCGGTTTCTTGTCATGACCTAATCTCAATCTTCCAATTTGCGCTTTCTCTGATGGTCCATTATTGTTGTTATTTGATTTGCTGCAAGAAGGAAGAATGAATACAGTTTTAAGTAACGGTTTTTACAGCTCTATTGCATAGTCATGCGCAGTCCCTCCACATGTAAGACGGGAATATTTCCTAACTGCACGCCCTTCTCTGTCCAGCAGTCTGTGGGGGCTGCTTCCTCGCCTGCCGCCCGGTACGCGCGGCCACATTTCTTCCTATATCCACCATAATTATTTAGGTCACATGACAGCAACTTTCGCGCGTTAAATATTTACGAGAAAATAGTGTACATGCTTTTAAACTCATCAAGAATACTCGCTGTAAAGCTCGCTTGCGCTCATACTTGGGCGAAGACGAAAATGTATGAAATGACTTGTGTGAATGGTTATCATTAGTTATGAAGGTTATTTAAAGAAATGACTTTAATCTATGAACAATAGTATCAATTTTTTGTTAATACACAATTATTATTCACATATGCGAGCTTCGGCTAGCAAACTTACTGTAAAAATTGCACGAAACGCAAAAAAGCACACATAACGTATAGAAAAGCTGATATTTGGAAATTAAATTGTCGTTCATTTTATGACGAACTCGTAAGTATGACAACGGTCATGTACAAGTAAATTGTATTTTACATGGAAAGCAATGTTCTGATGTTGAATTTTAGACATATTTCTTCAATTTACCTTCGAATGTGTCTATCCTCAAACCTGAGATAATGAACAGGCAACACTGTCAACATACTGTCAAAGTAGTTTCCTAATCAACCCTATTCTTCTATAAAACTTGTCTTCACAAAACTCAGTGATCCACTCGATGTGTATTAGCTGCGCGCGTCGTTCCACTGATGAATTTTATACTTTCTGTGTAATAAATTTGAATACCATTTGGAATTCTTTCCCACAATATAAGACGTCCAATAAGACATAAATATTCCTAGCACAGAGACTGGACTTTGTTTTCAAGTAAAAAGATCTTAACGTCTTTTATAAGATAAGGCGCCTACTTGACGTCAGATAAGTCAGCGAATCTCCAAAGAACCGGATGGCCTAGCAAAAACTAAATTGCGCGTTCTCACACCATGAAGTTTATAAGCTGTTATCTCTATTCAGGAAACACGATTCTTATATTCTATACCTTTTTTGGTCAGTCAACGAAGTGTCAATCGCAACATTGCTAATTCGAATGTGGGCAATTGAAATTTATATTAACTTTGTGTTGTGCCGCCAAAGAGTGGAAAAACAAATCATCTGTCCAGGTATAGGAAGTGTAACATGCCTTTGAATAGAACAAACATTAAAAATAATTGAAAGCTTGATTAACCATTGTAGTCTGTACAATATTTCATTCTAGAGGGATCATTTGGTAATGACTCTAAACTTAGAAAGCTAGTTTTAAACCAAAGCAAAGAACTAGAAAGTATTCTGCATTTCTACTGCTTCCATGTCGAGCACTATGCGTTTTTTTTAAACCAAAACTGATTAATTTATAAATGTACTTCTACCAATAACGATTTGAGGCTGTGTTTACACTATACCGGATTCGCTGATCACGACATCTTCATTTGCTTTAAATGTAACTGTTCGGAGTAAAAGCTTATTAAGCTGATAGATTTAGTCTATTTGATTGTGTTTCTGACGTTGAACAATTTCACTGCCTTTTAATATAAAGAATATTCAACCTGCCTCGATAGCAATACTGTATTGTGTAAACGGGGCCTAAGAATGAAAGAGGTAATGACGCGGTTAATTTGGCACGCTGTTAACAATAGGTCTATTTTCAAAGGTCAACCTTCTTTGTACGCCATGAATTTAGGCATGCCGCGTTTAGGTAGGTGTCGTGCTTCAAATGCAAACATATACAGGAAGACACAATTATTCATCGTGGGAATTTTTCAAATTATGGATCTTTACCAGTCAATATAGTTGGTTTGTGTGTAAATTAAGTTTTCTTGTGTGTTACCTATAGCTATAGTACTCGTCACTTCATTCAAGTTTGCCATATAACGTACGTCAGCAATAACGTTTTATGACTAAGAATAGTTTGGTTATGCATGCGGAAAAAACACGACAAAAATTTAACACATCATTTTTGCAAGCAATTATCTAATTATGTGTCTTGATTGTTCTCAAATCCGCTCGAACAATTACTCATTTATGGCAAAACTATTATCTTCTAGCATAGGGAAGTATATATTCACGCGAAAGCTGTAGAATTGATAGCTCATTTTGAACATTATAGCTACACTCTGGAAAATAAAAACAACAAGTTCATAAATAGATATGTAATCCTAAAGCTTCATTGCTGGAAGTTCACATCGGCTAACATAGAAAATCTGTACCAGTTTACACTTTGCACCTACATTCATGGTATTAAAAGAAAGAACGTTATATATCCATGATTTTGTGGGCAGCATCCGACGTGGGTGAATGTTATTGTTTTCTAAAACACTGAAGGTGGATTACAAGCCAAACATTAAAAATTCTCAGGCTATAATCATAATAGTGTCTTTATCTTTATCGTTTTAATACATTGCTCAAGTAGGTAGTCATCATGGCTATATACAGGGCTGTGAAAGTGTGAATATTAAATGGCTCCACCAATATGGAGGGAAGACTATCAACTTGCGGCACTGATGAAATCAATTGATGACATAAACATCACAACATACATGGCTGTTGTGAATCGACAAAAGTTGCAGCCATTAAGCCATGTAATAGACCACCATGACAGCCATGAAAATTAGCTACATGGTAAGAATGACAATCACCAGGTAGCAGACTAGCAGGAATTCAACATTATGCGCAACGATCGAGTTTCGCTTCTCTGCTCAGTTAGAACTGTTGCTATTTCTGGAAATATTTTTCGCATTTCGCTTGTTGCTGGAAAAATATTCTTTTAATTCTTTAAAATTTGAGGTACCTAGCCGTTTAGCTCCAGATTAGTTAATGGTATCGAGTTCTCTGTTGTGTATTACAGAGAATTGATTACGTTTGTACTGTGTACATGATATTTTGATTAAAATTTTGATGATGTTTATGTAAGAGCATAATATCAAATTTCTGCAAATTAAACAAGACAGTTTTACTTCCGGAGCAAGTCTGAGTTGAGGAGTTGGCAAACTTTTAAATCTACAGGTGACAAACTAACGACTTAGCATTAAAAAATTATGCCAAGACCCACGATTTATATTATAAATGCAATACGATTGTATTTGCCAATAGAAATAAATATAATATCAAATGCCATATAATCAAAGTTTGTCGCCACTTGTGCCATTTGACTTTATCCGAAAGCTTTGACTGTTACTGAAGAATTAAGAATGTAAACACAACAACAACATAGAATTTTTATGCGATTACGAGTCTACCGGACCACCCCAAAGATAGTTTGAAGGAAAAAATTTCCAGAAATATGAAATATAAGGCTTTGTAACTTTTCCAAGCTGTCGACCGCAGTTGACAGGAAGTTCTGGCAAGCAAAATTACGTCATCGTGGGAATGTTTTGGCAATTGTAATTACGTCATAGTTGCGTTTTCTGGAGAGCACAATTTACGTCATTTTGACAAATTAAGAACATTGTTACCCATTTCCAGGTATTGATCGTTTTAATTCTATGCAGATATTTCAACAACGTGAGCATATTTGGAAATTGAGTTCATCTTTAACATATGTGGTAGTCCAAATGTTAAATACTCGTAAGATTTGTGGCTTTCAAGTACGATCATCAATAGTCAAAAATATTTTTTCGTGTTAACTCGATCTTAGACATAAACTTACACTTAACTTGTGTTTTCTACGCACTCGAGAATCGAGATATTGCACAAATCGTAAACTAATCACATGCTGCCTTTCTTTCGTATATTATTTTTATTCCTAAGTCTACATAATTAGTTTTTTAAAGTCACGCAAATATGTAAATCCCATTAGCAAGTTGCTCAAAATTAATACTTTAATTAAAACGAAAGTTGTCCTTGACGACAAAAGATATATTTGGAAAAACATTTTACTATGTTTTACTTCGTCTCCAACGTATAATTCCAAAATCAAAACATAAAATTATAACAATGGCTTTTATCTTGGCCGTAAGAAGTCGATAATTGAGGTTGAGCTCAAATTCGTACATGAATGTAAAACAATAGATTTCAAATAAAAGGTAACTTAACACTTAATATTATGAATACATAAATATCCTTCCTCCTCCATTATTGACTTCCACCGCCATTATCGACCATCCCACGGCCATGAAATCAATGGTAGCTAAGAAGTACATAAAATAATGTATTCAAGATATAGTTTATCAAGTTGTTCTGTGAGAAAGCACTTGGATCATTAGTTTCTCGTTTGTCCTATTCTAGTTTAGAGTCCGGTCGAGGATAAGGATTAGAGTTTGGGTTATGATTAGACTTAGGATTATGGTTAAGATTGGGATTAGGGTTAGGACTGAGATTAAGGTTATAAGTTGTATGCTATCAATAATCACAGATGATGCACGCACTATGAATGTGCGTTTTGTTCTTAAAGATGATCTTTTTAAGTACAACGTTAACATTGTGCAAATGCAATGAATGCGATTATAAGTATCTCTTAAACCAGACATCAGTACCAAACTGGCATCAAAAATTTAATTTACCACTTCAAGTTTAGTTAGTTTACCCTTGAACGTTGAAAGAAAACGAGCAGAACTACTGAAATTCGTGGTCTATGAGAGGCTATGACGAAATGTTTTTTGCCATGGTAACGGAAAAACAACTCACAGATCGAAATGACTGGATGATTTTTTTTTTATAATTTTTTCGCCATTTTTTTGTGAACTCTCCATGAATCTCATATAAAAATTATGAAGTTTTATTTTATTTGCTTCCAGTTTCAGTAACAAATATCTAATTCAGCTATTTCAATCAATAATGTAAGAATATGTGTCGAACGAGTGAAATTTCATCCTTGTAATCTACACTGTGCGGTAGCTAGAAGTTTTTGCAAGTGGGAAAGGCCAGAGGGAAAGGCCAGTTGATTAAATTGTGATTATTGTGACAAAGAATTCATTAAAATAATAAACTTGGTCATTTGTCATAATTCTTTGCCGAAACATGCATGTTTGCTGGACGTTTTACGAAATTGATATGACGTCTACACGCATCCTCCTGTGTTTATCTCTCATTATATAATACAACCGTACAATAAATTTACAAAAACAAATATGAAGAATTTCAACTGTGCCTAGTTTAATAGCAACTGCACTGTGTGTATCGTAGCAACTTAACTGACTAATTCAAGAATACACTTTCATGTTTTGAAAGTTCTTATGAGTGCGGAAAATTACTATGTTGTTTTTGCCTAAAATTCACTTCATCTGTCCATTACACGTGAAAAACTTTAATGAAAAGTTTGATTATCTTTGTGTTTGCCTTCCTACGACGAGACATGTGGAGGTTTCTTTTAGTTGTTCATGTTTGAATAAAAACTTGTTCAAAGTTATATAAACTAATACTCGAGCTTTAATACTTCAGTATAATTCTTTTGATTATCATACCTTGGTTGCAGTCCCATTTCTATGTAGATGATTAAAAGAATAGACTATAAAACCATGAAGTAAACGGAGATGTCTGTCCCGAATATAATTCAATTGAAACGTATTCATAGATTAAGATAAACTTCCCCATGCAGCTGTTCCCTTAGGTAACAAAGACGTATACGAACTCATATGCAAACTATATATAATAAAGACACCTGCTATCTCCGTGAAGGCGTTTTGCATACATCACCAAAAACAAGAAATGCTTTCTCTTTGAATATTTCGATGCGTGAATTTATAACTTCCCGTCTTTGAAACCGCAAAATGATTTGTAATTATACGTTATACAAAATGTCGTAACTATATGTCGTAAAAACCGGAAGAGGAATTTTATCCAACTGTTAGATGACAAATTTTATGCTTTTTGTGATGCAAATTCAATGCGAACAGAATCTTTTTGCTTCAATTGATTATATTGTAATTAACGGACATTATTGCACTTCAAAAAAGATATGAGAAGTATAGAAATACGTCTCTTCGTTGCATTGTCGGTTGCTAGAGGCGAGGACAATGGATGTCAAAGTGGGGGTTGAATCATTCGGGGAATGTCCGCCACTTTGTGAAACAACACGTTTTTAAGAATGCTTACATTGTGCTCGAATGTATAATACAATAATTCAAAATAATTTCCTCAGCCATATTGATAACTTATGGATGTAGTTTGTGTTTCGGATAAATTTTGAGTTCGTAGGTGTTGGAGTAAAAATTAACCTCAACATTCAAAACAGAGCACTTGTACGATGAGAAGCTAATCAAACCTTTGGTACGGCAACTGATAAAAGACTTTTCCCTAATGCCAATTGATAACTTCAAGCAATGACGCTGTGTTCTCGTTCGAGTCACAATTAAATACAAATCTGTGTATCTATGATGCCGAGAAGTCATGCGCTAAGATGAAATGTTCCCATAAAAAGTAACGAGAAATCCTCAGAAAATACTTTATATAAAATCAATCCTGCCAACTTATAATCTTTTTGGTTTTAATGGATGAAGAATTATGTCAGTATCTGCATTTGTAAAATAATTTTTATTTCTCGGCAATTGACATCTTTTCAGATAAGGAGATTTGATGAAATCAAACGAATCACTTCTTTCCATTATTGTTTCATCAATAATTTATTTGCTATGTCTACAAATCACACGATAATTGTATTTCGAATTTTAAAAATTAACGTTTCGTTAGTACAAATAATTGTTTTTTTATTAGTATTTAATGAAAACAGCGTAGCGGGCTTAAAACCTCAGAGTCCAGAGCCTTCATTTTTATGGACGAATTTTAAACTGATAAAGCAGTTCCTTCTGTCAGGTGATTTGCCTAAAGTTACGTGTAATACAACACAGTTGACTTAATCGACGTCCCAAACCTTTTCCTGCTAAAAGAATCCATTCACGACGCAACGAGTAACACTTCAAAGCTTTTTGACAGATTAAAAGTATTTTTTATTCATCGATACATTCGATCAATAACAACGGTTTTATCTTTTGTTGGCGACAGTACAACTGTTAAGATTTGTGGAAAGGTGCTAAAACAATTGGCAACTCAGGAATCCCCGAACAATTCAGTGTCATGACAACAAATAGCTACTTTTCTCCTTGTCGACAACTAAAGTGTGGGCTGAACTTTTCATGACACACTGAAATGCGAATATTTTAACGCGCTATCAGCAGATGTATGGGTATGACATACAATACATCTGATATTTTCGAGGAAAAAAACTTTAAAGATCTGACTTTTACATAATTATGAATTCTTTTTGAACTTGGCAACGAATGAGAAACATTGCCGACGAAAGGAAATTTGATTCAATTGATTGGTATTTTATGGAGATCAAAAGATTTCTGAAAAACAATGTTTTTTAAAACAAAAATTGTTTTCCAGAAACCTTTTCTTAAAATACATCTCCAAGCAAGATTACCACATTTTCAAGTACTTAATATCTAGTTGGATGAAATACATTCGTGTTGTGATTTTTATCTGCCTTTTCTTTTTAACTACAAATAAGATGAATATTTTCAAAATAATTTACTCGTTCGTTGACATAATTCCTTAATATATTTCTCAGGTATGCGTAATTTTATTGCTTTAAGAATTCCGATGAGTGTTAAGCTGTGCAAAGTTTTTTAACAGCAACTTTTTGGAGATTGGTATCCTAAAATGATATTTAATAACATTTATTTTGATATACTCAGGTATGGTAACAAGATAATCGTTCTCTTCAGTGTTGTACCAACTAAACTACAAGATCAACTGTGGAGTAGGCTGATAATACAAAAGTTTAGTTTCTTGACGTTGTTTTGATGTACTCAAGTATAGTCACAAGTTGATCAATGTGTTTTCAATTAGATCAAAACAATCAAAGTCGTCAGTAGAAAAGTTATTCTTCAACGCCTGTAAATACATATAACTACCAAACGAAAGCAAGCGTTGCTGGGAAGAAAAATGCCATAAGTGAGTCTATCTATATTTTTGAAAAGCTTCATGTTCGTGGAATATTAATGCTCGCCTACTGTCGGATGTTACAATCGATCCGGTTTATATCATAGCAACTGCCATTCATTGCGAGCAGTGCCAAGCACATCGTTCTAAATAATCTCTAATAAAATTCTGTCAATTATCTTGTGTTGCAAATATTTAAGATATGTCTACTTTTTAGAAAAATGTCTACATTAGATATTTATCTGCAGTCAAAGCGAGTAAGCAACGTCTATTTGAGAAAGACTCCCACCCAAGGGAAACTCTTAATTAGTCAGTACATGCTAAGCATCTCAGCTTATTCAGCTTAATACCAGTTCATCCGTCTATTTTTACCAAAATAAAGAGCTTTTTGAAAAGCATATTGCTCTTTCAAAAACATGTCTGGCGATTTATTGGATACGCGATATTCCGTCTTTTCCGATGACTTTTTTGTGGTTTGTGGTTCATTCACCTGCTTATCATCAATAAACAAACACCTTTAGTTTCATTGTCTTAATCCGATTGACAGAATTTTACCCTTCCGGGCGTTGATAGCAGTCGCAAAGTGTTCAAACGTCGCGAATCCAAGACCATCTTAATAATTCAGACTTCGGCATACGGTTTTGAAGCGTACAAATGCCATTAAACCTGTTTAGTTTAGTTTTATTACAAATACACAATTGTTTTCCAGAATTGATTGTCTATTCAAGTGGGGAGGAAGCTTCGACGCCACATATAATTGCATACAGCAATGCTTTTGTATCATTGAATACTAACTACAAACAGACGATTCTCCTTATTTTCTTTTTTAAAAATGTAGAAGTTTTGCACATTGTTTCTAGGGAGATTTGGGATTGTCATGTTGTCATTTGACTTATTTCATTTATTCCATTCCGGAACGCATTTCTGAATTCTCAAATCGAACATGAGAATTCTTAGATACTATATAATAAGTTGAAAAAACCGACGGACGCTGCTCTACCTTTCAAAAAATGCATATCAATCGCTTTAAAAGCCACTTCATTTACTCACTATACAGCCAAAAGTGTGCGCGTCTATGTTTCCATAAAAAATTCTTTTAAAAACAAAGAGCACGACAACAAATGTGTGAAATGTGGTCTTTCAGAAATTCAGACCAATTTCGCAATAATATTCACGGTTCGTTTTTCTATTCATTTATAAAAACACGGTTCCTTTACATGCAGCCATAGGCGTGTTTATTTGTCATTCTTTGATTTGAACAGTTTCATTTAATCGCTCACTGCATGATTTCGTTTAAGAAATAATACAGTATGATTTGAACTAAAAAAGCGGGACTTTAAAACGATATATTACCTGCTTTATAGTAAATAGGTTTCTTTGATATGTGACAATAAACTGACCGTATTTCTCATAATGGCCACGCGCAAAAAAAATTAAACTATCGTTTATGTATTTACAGAAGGATGTTTGCTGATATCATTTCTGTTGGCCCAAGCTTAAAAATCTCGACAAAAAGAAGACATATATTTCCAAATTATTTGGAATCAGTATAAAATGCGACCTTCATTTCAGACTTTTATCTTAATTCATCGGTTCTCTCCTAGGCTTATCTATACTCTCACAAGTACATCGACTTTTCACACTTCACTAGTAACGGCCTATATGACTCTCACAAGCACTTTATTTCCTTCATGTGGAGGGAAAATGTTTTAACACAACAACCTGTTGATCTTTCAAATCAAATTTACCCTTGGATTAAAACATATTCCAGAATTTTGATTTGGAGAACAGGTCCGAACTTGATTTATACGTCTGTACAATTGTTTCCACAGAATAAACAAAAGAACAATCTCAAGAGCGAGATTTAAGTTCTTACCTTGTAATATTTAGTCGAGGTGGCTTGTTCGGTGGCACCTTTTTGTTTTCATTTGAAAGAATCTGATTCATTATTTTTTAAATTATAACACGTCTCACGCAATTTATATACGGGCGAAGTTATTGATAATCCAAGCTCCGATTTCACTTCGATTATTTCGTTTGTGTTTTGAATCCCTTTGACTTTCATCACATAGCTATTAATGACCGGAGAAGAACCTTTCGACAGCCTTCACGTTGACACAAAATATCCTGTTGTTCGTTATTTAAAATGCACGCTTCGAAATGTATTGAGCTTTGATGTTACTGCGATACGCTCCTAAAAGTTTTCATGAATAATGTAAAACCGATTAAGGAAACAATCTTCACCTGACACCTAATGCAAATACATCACTCCTTTTCCTTTCGAGGCGGTCAAAGTTTTCTTCACAACAATGTATCAAAGGATGTGTGGTCAAAACAAAATTTGATTGCGTTGTGATGGAGATACGATCTTAAATTGCCACACAAAGGAAGCTTTAAAGTGAAAACAAAGTAGAAACAGAAATGAAGTTATTTAAATGTGACAGCGTATCTCTGCTCTATCTTTTACGTCTGAACCACAGGGGTCTATGTCATAAATTAATCGTCCCTTTTGCATGTCATAAACATGTTGCCTTGGCATGCTGCTAATAAAATGATTTTTCTTCAACATGTTTGGATCATTTAAGTCCATGGGGGTAAGAAATCGCTGCATTCCGGTCTTAGACATTTCATCGAACTCTTTAATAGAATAACGAATGACAAGACTTGGTAATGTGTTATTGACTGATTTCGACGTTTCCCGCTGCGAATGGCTTATCGTCCCCGAATCGGATGAATAAGCGGGAGTCTGTCATGAAGGCATGAAGTTATGATTGAGTCAAGGCTTATACTTTATAGTGAGAAAGGCATATAAGAAATCAATGTACTTGATCTCCCTGTACTTGTGTCATAGTGAAGATGATACATAAGAAATCAATGTACTTGATCTCCCTGCACTTATATCATAGCAAAGATGGTACATAAAAAATCGTACTTGATCTCCTTATACTTACGTCATAGTGAGGATGGTACATAAGAAATCAATGTACTTGATCTCCTTATACTTATGTCATAGTGAGGATGGTACATAAGAAATCAATATATTTTACCTCCTTATACATATGTCATAGTGTGGATGGTACATAAGAAAACAATGTACTTGATCTCCTTATACTTACGTCATAGTGAAGATGGTACATAAGAAAACAATGTACTTGATCTCCTTATACTTACGTCATAGTGAAGATGGTACATAAGAAAACAATGTACTTGATCTCCTTATACTTACGTCATAGTGAAGACGGTACACAAGAAATCAATATACTTTACCTCCTTATACTTATGTCATAGTGAGGATGGTACATAAGAAATCAATGTACTTGATCTCCTTATACTTATGTCATAGTGTGGATGGTATATAAGAAATCAATGTACTTGATCTCCATATACTTATGTCATAGTGAGGATGGTACATAAGAAATCAATGTACTTGATCTCCTTATACTTATGTCATAATGAGGATGGTACATAAGAAATCAATGTACTTGGTCTCCTTATATTTACGTCATAGTGAAGATGGTACATAAATTTAAAATATTTTGATCTCCAGCCCATAAGTTTTAGTCCTGCTAACTTTCAGAACATCATTATTCACTTCTTTAGAAATCTTTGTTTCTCAGTGAGTAAAAGAGAATATTAACAAAGCAGGACTAAATAAGCATGTTGCCTAGCCGCCATGCCAAATGGTCAAAGTGAAAATGTTGTACAAAAAATATATGTTCAAAATTTTTCCTCATTTTTTGTGAATTAGGCATATGTTATACAATCTCCCCCAAGCATAATTGCTTGTAAGATAATATTGTCATATTTTGCTACAATATTCATTATAGATTTGATTGCTTGAAATATGATCTTGAATGATTGAAAATACAAAATTTTGCAATATGTGCAAGTGACATAATCAGGGATGTACATTGGGGTGGGGTGGGGGCAGTGGGGATGTAAACACCCCCTAGTTTTTGTTTGTAAAATGCAGCTTGTAAAAAAAGTTGCATGGAAAGTGAGCATTGAAATGTTAGTTTGGATAAAATTGATGGCTATCAAATAACAACACTACAAACACCGGTACCATAACCCAGAACATCCCTAATATTTTGTTATGTGCATCTCTGGATGTAATGGGATATTAAGGACACACTGGGATATTACAAATGACACATGCATCACCATAGCACATGTCCAAACACCAGCAAACCATGTGAAGAAGTCATGTACAAAACTAGAGACTATTATATCATTAACACATGTATTTTACTGTAAAATAACCATCAAACATTCAATGATAGTAATTCTTAATATAATTGTTGCTTCAAAATCCTGGTATACGTCCGCTTTTTTTCTTTTTCTTCATATCTATACGATCTTGAATATTCTTTTGTCTTCTCTCTTGTCTCTCTTTCATTTGTTTTCTTTGGTTCTCAGCCCTCTCGTTCCATTCTTTTTGATGTTTTCTTTTCGCTTTCTCTTTACGTTTCATTGCTTTCTTCAGCAATGCCGGATCATCCTTCTGCTTCACTCCTTCTGACTTCCCGAGTGCTTTCTTCCATTTCACAGTTTCCAAAACTTCTTTTGAAGTCTCATCTCCTTTGTGTTTTATCTCTTCAAGTTTCTTTTTACGGCTTTCCGCTTTCTCCAGCAACTTTTTGTAATCTTTCTTTTTCCCAGTATCTTTGTCTTTCATTTTTCGAACATCAGATGTGAAATCAAATTTACTAAAGACCACCGTCCCTTGCTCGTTTACAATGTTTTTCTTGTGATTCAAGGCTGGTTTCGAGTTTATTTGTGCTGAATTTATGGCTTTAGTCCTTTTCTTTCCTTTAGTATCTTTCTTCCTTCGTTTCGTGATTGGTCTGTGATCTGGTAAAGCTGTAGGAGCTTTTCGCTTCTTGCGCAATAACTCGATGCGAGCTTGAAGTTTTGAGTGAAGATCTCCCAAATTTGAGCAAGATACATCTTCTACACTAAATATGTGTCCATTTTCTTTCGGACGACTGTTCTCTTCTTGAATTTCAGGGACTGTTTTGTGTTGTTTAGGATGAAGCCTGTTCAACTTGGCTTTCTTAGTTGCCTCTTTCACAGCCTGTTTTGGCGCTTTGTGACCTTTATTCTTATAAAACTTATTGCTTTTCTCTTCTTCATTATCAGGAAAATAATACTTTGCCGGTATAAGCCCGAGCAACGAATTAAAACAGGTAGAATGACTCAATAGTCTCTCTCTTAACTCTTTGGTGTCATCTTCGTCGTCCGCCATAGTGAATTCTATCGCACGTGTTCAAACTCTGTGGGGGTGGGGGAACTAAAATTTAAGCGGCTGCAGTGCAATAGTTGTCTAGTTAATGCATAAAAGAGCTATGACGCAAATTAGAAATGGAAAATAAGATATTTGAAAAGCTTTAAATGCTACTCTACAGACTTTAGACAAAAAATAGCTCTAAAAAGTGAGTGTTTTCAAAACACTTTTTGCCTACCTCTCCCTCCCCCCTACGAATGTGCTTTGTGTAAATAGGTCACGTGGTCCATCGATGCAACGGCATGCTTTGCTGTTGCTCGCTCTGAAGTAAACTGGACAAGAAATGGACGCTGGTTTCTTTCGGGTAATTGTCAAATATATTCTTATTTCACTTGTGTTTTCAAGCGTTTTCCGCTAAATATCCATTTTTTTGTGTAATTTAATAGGGCACGAGCTCCGAACAAGATAACAGATTTATCAATAAACAGAAAAAATTGTTGAAACAAATGAGATTTGATGATTCGCTTAACGAAAAGGTACATATATTCATGAAAGAAAACAAGTGTTAAATGCCAGGAGTTACACCATTATACACCGATTTTGCAGTAGTTCTTCATATGTTTATTGCATTAAGACATCTTTTCCATTCCGATGCCTGTGTTTGTGTTGTCATCTTCAGTAATATTAGATTACAATCAGAGATTTGATGTCATAGTAAAGTTTCTAGAATCAGAACAGAGCATCCATAAGCTTTGATGGGCCTCGTGTCGTTTTAAAGACTAATGGATTCTTCTTGTGGTCACTTTATAACATGCAATGACTATTTTTACAAATGGTGATAAGTATTTAGGAGGTATCGATGTCTGGTTAAATGCATTGAACTAGCTTCAAGGCAGTTTTCCAGAAATGGTTGTTAAGTGGTTTGCCAAGCCAAGGAATTTGACTGCCAAGTTAGATTTGTTTGTGAATTACATCTCTTTTATGAAATAACAATAATGCAAGGTGGACAAATGAAAGAGAAAGGTTTTAATTTTTCTCTAACATGTATTCATGATTGATTTGCTCTGCAAACTTGTTTGCATGGCATTATTATATGAAACAGAAGACTGCCAACAATGAACCTGAAGATGGCACACAGCTTTTAACATATATCATGTTGCATCATTGTAGATTCTCAAACGACCAAAATTGTTTGCATTTACTTACAGAAGTACACTTCAACATTTATTACAATTACATATTTTTAAATGTAGATAGTTGAGGTTAATGCATTCCTGAGAAAAAACTGTTGTTGTTGATGTTGACTGATGTTTTGACATCCTTAGCGTTAGTCAAGATGACTACCACCAAGGGATGTAAAAAAGTCATTCAGACTGAACTAGCCCGTACAATCTGTAATGGTGCTCCATCAGCTTTAAACTATTCACTCGAACATTCTTTGCTAGTTTGATCGTGTATAGAGCTATATTTCATATCTTTTAAGGTTGATATGGAAAAAGTGAACTTGGACACTATAAAACCATGGATAAGTACTCGTGTGATAGAGCTATTGGGTACTGATGATGATGTCTTGTTGGAGTTTATTATTAATATGCTGGAGAAGGAACAGGTAAGGATATAGTAGGATATGAAGAGTGTGTGGTATGGTGTTAAGGGTATATTATGATATATTAGTGTAGTTGGATATGCAGGACATTGTAGGATATAGTGGCATATGAAGTGTGTTGTATGGTGGTAAAGGTATTTTATGATGTATTGGTGTTGTTGGATACACAGGACATTGTAGGATATGAAGGTATTATACAATGTAAGGGAGTATGATTTAAATGGTTCAATGGAATGAATGTATAGTGTCATGTATGATTTAGAAGTTGCCTGAAGGATATGTATAAGGGATATGTTATGTTGCAATTTAAACAGTCTGGTGGGATGTAAAGGTTGCTGTAGGATGCATTGGATATTTATGCATCTAAAGGTTTAATGATATTATATGGGTTTTGTACAAGATGGAGTGAAAGTTTGAGTAAAATGTTGAACGAGGTTGTGAGATGTGTATTGTTTCAAATTGAAATGCGATTAAAGAATCCACATCAGGCCAGGGCTGTGTTGTACAATTATTTCACTGAAAAATATCTATTGTGATGAAGTACAATTTATCATAGGCATAACTGAATACATACAGACTGTTTATCTTGTTCTATACTATTTATCTCGCTTGTAAACAGTTTATCATCTTCCAAGTCAAGTAGTAGCATTGAACTAAAATACACGGAACGCCACCTGTAATAGAAAGCCTAATAATTTTTTAAAACCAAATCTTACACCAAGACATGCAAGATTACACCCAGACACACGTGTGTCGTCAATCAATTTTCACTCCACAAGAGAATCTCAACACCTTTCACATGCGTATCTGGGTGTAATCTCGCTTGTCTGGGTAAAAATTTGGCAAGTAGCATTCCATGTATTTTAGTTCAATGAGTCTTCGTCATGACATGAAGGTCTTCATATTAGGTGTTGAAGAGTGTTAACATAGAATGTTTATGTTGTTGTAAACTGTTTATCTTGTTGCTATGTAATATCTAAAATTACAAAATATTGCGGATGTCATGTGCTCATGAATATAACCTTAACCAATTTCAATCTGCAGAAATTAGCCAGGGAGATTTGATGTTAGCAATTTGCAAATTGGAAAAGTGAATAAATTTTGTTCACCACAGTTTGTTTATGCAATAGCTTACACACACGTGACATACATGCTTTGGGGCAAGGTTTTCTTCAATGTTGCAAAGGCCTTATGCCGTGTGTTTAATAATGCAAGTTAGCAGTATGCATGCCATTTTAAAATTTTTCTTTGAAATGTACACTCTCTGCAACCCCCCCCCCCTTCCCTCCAATTTATTTCTATATATTATAACGAGGTGGAAAATTAATTAAAAGGGTGTGTGTGGATGAAGGGGGGGGGGTTGACCCCACTTCTGTAGTTTATTTTTTAAGCAAGAATTATGCAGAGTATATGGCTTTATGCACAAATTTTGGAAATTTACAGCAAACTAATGTTTGAATTTTTTTATAATTTGTTGAATAGTTTTTTGCAAAGTTTGTTGTATCATCCGTAGCATCCTGATCCCAAAACAATGCAGATCAATCTGACAGGATTTCTAAATGGAAAGAACGCCAGGGTGTTTATGAAAGAGCTGTGGGAACTTTTGCTGAGCGCTCAGAATAATATTGGTGGCATTCCAACCATGTTCTTGGAGAAGAAAAAAGAGGAGATTCGACAGAGAAAGGTAATTTTTGATTGTGCTTGCTTTTAATGGTGTTTTTTTCTTTCAGTTTTATTCATGTTGAGAGTCTCTCTCAGTTGAAGTTTAAATATTTTGCCATGCATTTCCTCAAATATAGTAAATACAAGAAATCCTTTGTTTATGAATTTCCCAAGAATGAAATCCTACATAACCTATGGAATTGTTTTAAAACATGAATAGTTTTGATTCATTGTTTTACAATTCTCAAATTTCCTTTGTTGAGAAAGACCTAAGTTAAATAATATCATTTTCTTTGAGTACCTGTCTATCCTCAGTGACGACATTTATTAACAATGACCACATACGAGTGTTGACTATATCAAAGTCACATTAATATGCTCTACTTGCAATCAAGTCACATGACACAATGACATAATTCTCTCAATTTCTAAAAAATTGCTCGGGAACCCTTCCGTTCTATAAAAATCACGTGACAATTTTTTTTGAAGTCATGTAATAAGCCCATTCTTGTAAATTAGTCACGTGATAAGTCACGTGATAAGTCACGTGATACATCTTCTTGTGTGATAATCACGTGATGGGCGTTTTTAAAAAAGCGAGTTCACTTCTCACTGATATTGATTTCAATTTATTGCTAAAACCTACGTAGCCCTACATGAATTAACGAAATAAATTCTCACAAGTAACATTTAACGTATTGATACCCCTTTCGCAGTAAATCCTTTTTTCCCAATTTTCTGGTTACGGTTGATAATATTTAAAATACTTTTTGCGTAGATGGAACAGGAGAGAATCCAGGCGAACCTCAGTGAGAAACTTGACACTACTGAACAACTTGAACCAGACAGTACGAATGCGGAGCGATTGGAGAACGAAGACAAGGAAGATGATGAGAGGAAGAAGAAAAATGAAAGCGGATCTGAATCTGATGAACATAACAAGAATAAGGTTGGTCATTTCTTATGTGTATGGTGGATGGATGTTTTGGAACAAATGGGGATAGCATGGGGCAGTATATTGAGTGATTTGTAAAGGGGTTGCCTTCATCACGTTGGTCTAACAAGTTGATTTTTAACAAGTGCTGAAACAAACAGAACATTTACAAAGATACACGTATAACTGAAGATACTAAAATGGGGTATTACTAGTGGTAAGGCAAATGGATTTCCTTTTAAATGTTATCGGAACTTGACGTATAGCCTTTTTGGTGGATGAAATGAAAGTAGCGCTTTCTTTTGGTGGATGGAAAGTTTACAATGTCGAACCATTCAGAGCATTTGCATCCCGTAATCATTCTCTCTTAAACCACTGGTTCTCTTCTTTCAGAGGTTCTGTTGTGGTGATTAAATACTCAGATATTTTGAACAAAATTCCATTGTTAAGTATAAATGGAAGATGGTGTTGTATCGTCTTTTCACATATTTTTTGGCATTTCATATCCACGCACATCTTTTACGGCATTCTTTTACAACATCCATGACCATCGTCTTCGTGCTTCTGCAAGTACGAATGAAAAAAGAAAGCCCCGGTAAGATTTTCTTACTTAAAGTACAACATGTTGTCATTATAGAATTCCGGTGTGATCAGTTCATTTCAGACGAGGCGCAATCGTTTGGCGTCTTCTAATGCGCCCACGGTCATACCTTCCAAACGCATCAAGGCCGGCTGGCTCGAAGATCATATGGGTTTTAAGAAATTAGTGTCACGAGGAGCGGACCCTGACGTCTTACTTATCGGGGATTCTTTAGTCAAAGGTCTAGCTCGTTATCAGAGTGTTTGGCGAAAACATTTTGGCGACATGTCATGCCTTAATCTTGGTATTGGTGGCGACCGCGTACAGCATGTACTGTGGCGCTTGAAGCACGGTGAGCTGGACTGCGATCCTAAGATCATCGTTCTTCATTGTGGCACCAATAACATCGGCAAGGATTCTCCCAAAGAGATTGCCGAAGGTCTTCTAACTTGTGTTGATCAGATAAGCGAAGATTGCCCGCACACCCGGACTATCGTTACCGGCTTATTACCCCGGGATCTTGAACCCTCCGACTATCGTAAAGATATTGCCGAAGTGAATAAATTGTTGATGGAGAACATCGAGTTTAGTGACGAAATGAAAAATGTCTTCTTTCTCGAGACCGAGAAGGACTGGATACTAGAAACAGGTCGCCTGAACGAAAGCCTCTATTTCACGGACTGCCTGCATCTAGTGGAGGCGGGCGATGAAAAATTTGCCAAAGCCATACGGGGCAAAATCGACGAAGTCCTTAAGAATATCGAAAGCACGAAGGTAGTTGGATTCATATTAAGACTAAAGGCGATTTATCTTCGATATTCCTGCATTTCCTCTTAGTGGATCCTAACTTCCGTAATCTCGCTTCATTGTATCGGCACAATTTGTTTCCATGGTTATGACGAGTGGTCGTCATTGCTCTTCCCGCGTATTTTGATGTAGTTTGGAAAGAGTTGTTTTTGAAGGCGGGCGGCATTTTAGTTGTCTATTATGGCAGACGTGGTTCTATGTTCAATTTTTACATTTATAAACTCCAGAAAATTTTATTTTCAATATGAAATGATCCACTATCAATGGAAATGCAAGAATGTCTTTCTATCTTTGCTTTTATACGTATTTATTAAAAAAGAAATAAGTTTTTCGACTGTGTAGGGCTGCATCATCATGTGTATAGTGGATGATTTTATGATTTATCCATCATGAAGTTCAGAGTATGAATTTCATCCTGATTATTTTCTCTCCTATGCATAGGCTGCGATTATCTTTTAGATGTTTTCGTTCGTACGCTTCATCTTGTTACTGTTTCATAAAAATAGCTGTTATCATTTTTAATAACATGATTTTTTTGTTTCAGGAGAAGAACAAAGATAAGAAAGATAAAGGTATTGTAATTTTTATAATAATGTTATGAAACTGAGGAGAAGTACCTCCCCGTAATGTTAACATGATGCAAACTATCTTGCGCTAATCACGGTAAGGAGTTCTCTGGTCTCCCCACGCAACGTTAGCCAGATCCAAAATTTCCTTAACCATTCACGCGGAGATTTCTTCCAACTTCATTCAATGGAGCACAAGAATTTGTAGTCTTCACCAACTTTTCCTACATTTCCTACGTTTCCTACATTTCTCTTATTTGCCGAAACATGTTTGTATTAAAAAAGTTTGTTCTCTATATTCAATGTATTTTTTGAAATCGTGTGAATGCTTTTCTCGTGTTTATTTCTCTGTTTTCTTTAGATACAAAGAGACGAAGGAGGTATTCAGTAAATTTTTATTTTTGCGTTTATTAAATCGACCATTGAACTAAAATACATGGAACGCTACCTTAAGCAAATAATTAGATTTTACCCCAGACACGCGTTTGAATGGTTTCGAGATTCTCTCGCGATTGATTGACACACACGCGTGTCTGTGGTAAAATATACTGTGGCTGGAGTAATATCTCGCGTGTCTGGTGTAAAATCACGGCTTCAAAAAATTATTAGGGTTTTGTATTACAGGTAGCGTTCCATGTATTATAGTTTAATGAAATTAACTAAAGTCAGCAAACATTCATTCTCACAGAACTTTCTATTTTCTCACAGATCCTACTCTCGCTCTGATTCTCGTTCCCCATCCTCCCGTCGTCGCTCACGTTCGCCTTCAACTCGTCGTCGCTCGAGGACCCCACGTAAAAGGTCGCCATCTCCTCGTAAGCGTTCGCCACGTCGACGCTCCCCGTCACCAAGAAGAAGAAAACGAAGTTACTCCAGATCTCCTTCGAGATCAAGAACGCGTTCGCCTGTCCGTCGTAGATCTCCGCCTCGAAGATCGTACTCACGACGCTCTCCGTACAGATCCCGAAGATATTCACCTCCCAGACGTTCACCTCCGAGACGACGCTCCAGATCACCTCGACCATCTCGAAAGTAAGATGCACGCTTTCGTTTTAAAGTTTTAAACTTGTATTGGCTTCGGTTCTTGCCAGACCTTTAGGACCAGCTGTTAAAGTGTCTATAAATTGAGATATTTTAATGTCTTAGATACGTACAAGATCCTCTATAGGCCCGTTCACACGATCCGATTGTTCGGTTTCGACTTTTGGTTGCTTGTTTAAACGGTCTGATGATTTTGTTGATATTTATATTCGTTTAGATATTTATAGTCGTGTGAACAGCCATTTTTGTTATCAAGTACATTTATCGGTATATTTTTCTTTTTGTTATTGTCTAAAAGTCTTTTGCGTCAATTTTCCTACAGTATAAGTTTGACTTGCAACGACGACGAGCCACCAAAATCTAACCCGAACTATAACAACCCTCCCCTCCCTTCACAAAACCATCGGTAATCCATTCCTGAGTTTTTGTACTTCAATCGCGGAAGAAAGACATGATTGTTTATGGTGATACGTATATGTATAGCTACGTAATTTTATATTTTTATTTGCACTCTATGTGTACCTGTTGCTGATTATCCATGATGCTTCTGGGTAAGGGATGAGTGCTAGAGCAATGTTGAGCAATGTTTTTTTTTTCAACTCCTTCCACCTGCGATGTGTTTGTGATAAAAACTCATATAACTTATTTTTAGTTTATAACTTGTCGACAGACGAACGGATTTTAACATCGGTCGATCTCATTACACTGAATATTTGACGGGAAATCTACACTTAGTTGAGGATACCTTTGATGTCTATACCTGCACGCAGGCAACTTTTACTTACTGCCAACCTACGTGTTGAGAAGTAAAATATTTTAACTTACTGTCTGTTGAGCTATCTTTTGTCTGTACGTGAAAAGACTGGAACTAGTTTTATGGCTCGATTCCAATTTTGGCGGGAAGTAGCATTCCAGTTATGTTGAGTGCAATTGTTATGTCTGAACTACCGTTTTATAAGGATCGTTCCAATTAAAAATATATAAAATTGCAAAACCATGCTGCGATATGATGAGTTTGAATTAAAGGATTTTTCAATTGCAGATCGCGTTCCCCCTCTCCTCGACCTGTTCGTCGCGGACGTTCTCCTTCCAAGTCTCGGTCTTATTCTTCTGCATCTTCAAAATCGTCGCGGTCTCCTTCGGTTGCGAAAGGAGAAAAGAAACGGAAAGACAAAGTGGAAGTTGAAGCCAAGAAAGAGAAAGTCCGCGAGGAAAATTTTGAAAGTGAGACATACTTCCTGTTTACCTTGTGTTTTCATTACCAATAGTTCAAGTTTTCATGTTTACCTTGTATTTTCATTACCAATAGTTCAAGTATTTCATGTTTACCTTGTATTTTCATTACCAATAGTTCAAGTTTTTCATGTTTACCTTGTATTTTCATTACCAATAGTTCAAGTATTTCATGTATTTCATGTTTACCTTGTATTTTCATTACCAATAGTTCAAGTTTTTCATGTTTACCTTGTATTTTCATTACCAATAGTTCAAGTATTTCATGTTTCTATTGGTTTTCGGGCTCAAATTATATGTATCGAAGGTTGTTTAAGTCATATACATTCTTGTACATTGTTCACCGTAAATTCACATTACTATTTACAAAACTGACGTCATACTTGTTATTACGTCACCTTTACAAAATCTCTGTTTGGCCTGCTTTCGTAGGCTTTTGAATTGGCGTGTGTTTCTCTGTTTAAGACTTTCATTATATGTTAAACAAAGGTGAGAAGAAAGTGGAAGAAGATGATGAAGAACAAGAAGATATTGACTCGAAGAAAGAAAAGAAGAAAGACACAAAGAAGAAAAAGATCAAAGCAAGAGAAGACAGTGAAAGTGATTACTCATCAGATACCAAAACAAAACCGGATAAAGATTCTTCAAAGAAAAATAAGAACAGAAATTATCGTCGCCATTCTCCAACGTCTTCAGATTCAGACCGCAGTGATCGGGAACGCTCGCCTGACCGTCGTGATCGCCGACGTCGACCGTCCCCCAGACGTCGAGAGTCTTCACCGCGCAGACGCAGAAACAGCCCTCCCCGCAGACGGGATTATTCGCCCCCACGAAGAAGTCCTCCACGTAAAGACCGCGAACCTTTACGTCGTCGACGAATGTCTTCCGAAGATGACTCGAGAAGACGACGACGCCAATATTCTAGATCACCGATGAGACAGAAGAAACGCGAAAGATCTCAATCGCTTGAATCACCTCCAAAAAAACGAGCACGAAGTCCTCCTCAGAAAACCCGCAAGGCTTCTTCATCGCCCTCACCACAGCGAAAGGAAAAACCCAAACCCAGAAAACAACGCGAGCCTTCAAGTTCTGACTCCGAAAGATCCCCATCTCCTCAACCTAAACCCACTTCTCAATCAAGAAAAAACTCCAGGAAGACTCTCCTTCCCGCAAGCAAAGACGTAGAGAAAGCCCGGAATCAGGCAAGAAACAACGCAAAGAGTCTCCACCTAGTCGCAGGAAACATAGAGACGACTCTCCGGAAGTGCTTACCCGGAAATCACGTGAAGAACCGACAGAATCACGAAAAAAAGAACGCGATGATTTGTCTGAAATCCGCCAAAAACGTCACGATGATTCTGTCGATAATCGTGGTAAAAACAGCGTCGGAAGTCTCCGGAAGATTCGTCATCCGAAGCAGATGTAGTGGAAAAATATACCGAAGATACATCGGAGAGAGACGAAGATGTGTCTGCGAAGAAGAGCCGAAGATCTGGCGATTCGTCTGGAAAGAAAATGAAAACGGCACGACCGGAAACGGAGATGCAACAGGTAAAATCCAGAAGATCTCCGCCACCAAGTCCTCGTCGTTCCAGTCCTCCGCCCGAGCAATCAGGTGATGCATCAGAAAAAGAGGAAGAAGGTATTGTGATTTTGTTGAAAAATTGAAGCCAAAATTTGACCGTTTTATGTGAGAGTGGGCGTTATTAGTTATCGTACTATTTATCGGATTAGTTATCGTACTATTTTATTTGCATTTCCGGATAACTCATGGTCAGTTACTTTACATACATACGCATTTCACTTAAGCTGGGGGGAGGCAATCTTCATGTATTAAATTAACAAACGTGAACCGCGTGTTGACACAGTAAATTTCCCATTCTACAATTGAAACCAAACGTGAGGGATGATGCCAGCTTGGATGTCGATCCAAGTCTCCACAATTTTAAGTGACTCTGCCTTGTATTGTTTATTGTTTTGCTGGAAACTGAAGTTTGAAGTATAAACTTAATGAATGAGAGTTTGGCCCGTTAACTGCATGACGGTTAAAGTAAGCCTGAAGTTTGACCCGTAAACTGATGGTTACTTTAAGACTGAAGTTTAACTAGTAAACTGATGGTTAAAATAAGCCTGAAGTTTAACCAGTAAAATGATGGTCAAAATAAGCCTGAAGCTTAACCAGTAAAATGATGGTTAAAATAAGCCTGAAGTTTAACCAGTAAACTGATGGTTACTTTAAGACTGAAGTTTAACTAGTACACTGATTGTTAAAATAAGCCTGAAGTTTACCACCATGGTTAAAATAAGCCTGAAGTTTAACCAGTAAAATGATGGTTAAAATAAGCCTGAAGTTTAACCAGTAAACTGATGGTTACTTTAAACCTGAAGTTTAACTAGTAAACTGATGGTTAAAATAAGCCTGAAGTTTAACCAGTAAAATGATGGTTAAAATAAACCTGAAGTTTAACCAGTGAAATGATGGTTAAAATAAGCCTGAAGTTTAACCAGTAAACTGATGGTTACTTTAAGCTTGAAGTTTAAGTAGTAAACTGATGGTTAAAATAAGCCTGAAGTTTTACCAGTAAAATGATGGTTAAAATAAGCCTGAAGTTTGACCAATAAAGTGATGGGTAAAATAAGCCTGAAGTTTGATCCGTAAACTGATGGTTACTTTAAGCCTGAAGTTTAACTAGTACTGATAGTTAAAATAAGCCTGAAGTTTGACCAGTAAAATGATGGCCAAAGTAAGCCTGAAGTTTGACCCGTAAACTGATGGTTAAAGTAAGCCTGAAGTTTAACTAGTAAACTGATGGTTAAAATAAGCCTGAAGTTTGACCAGTAAACTGATGGTTAAAATAAGCCTGAAGTTTCACCAGTAAACTGATGGCTAAAATAAGCCTGAAGTTTGACCAGTAAACTGATGGTTAAAGTAAGCCTGAAGTTTGACCAGTAAACTGATGGTTAAAATAAGCCTGAAGTTTGACCAGTAAACTGATGGTAAGCCTGTTTTACCAGTAAACTGATGGTGAAAGTAAGCCTGAAGTTTGACCAGTAAACTGGTGGTTAAAATAAGCCTGAAGTTTAACCAGTAAACCGATAAAATAAGCCTGAAGTTTGACCCGTAAACTGATGGTTAAAGTACTGAAATTTGACCAGTAAACTGATGGTTAAAATAAGCCTGAAGTTTGACCAGTAAACTGATGGTTAAAATAAGCCTGAAGTTTAGCCAGTAAACTGATGGTTAAAGTAAGCCTGAAGTTTAACCAGTAAACTGATGGTTAAAATAAGCTTGAAGTTTAACCCGTAAAATGATGGTTAAAGTAAGCCTGAAGTTTAACCCGTAAACTGTTAAAGAAGCCTGAAGTTTGACCAGTAAACTAATGGTTAAAGTAAGCCTGAAGTTTGACCAGCAAACTGTGAACCCTGAAGTTTGACAAGGTTTTGTTTTTATAAAATTTTGTGCAAAATAATTATGAAAACATTTAATTTTGTGTAATTAAAATGTTTTAGGTAAAGATGAGCGAAGTGAAGCAAACGTTGACGAGGAAGCTTCTTCAGACGAAGAAAGATAGAAAAACAAAACGTCGATCCGCATCTCCACCGGCAGAAGATAAGGTACGCTCAGTCAGTTTGGCATTGTGTGATATTTCAACTACAGAGAACTTAGACCCATACACAGACGCTAAATGTTGTATAGTACATAAGTGCAATTCGGCATTACTCTAAAAACAGTGGAACGCTGTTTATTAAGGTTAACGATCTTGTTCTTTGTGGACGCAAGGCGTCTTGTTCTCAACGATCTTGTTCTTTTGTGGACGCGGGAAGTAATTCGTTTTCAAATTAGCTTTATTCTGATGATGACTAATCCTCGATTGAGTTTGATGTTGTGGATCTCGATTGGGATTATTTCGAAAATGAGCCATTTGCTCTTGAACAAACAAAGTTAGATGAAATTCCTCGCCACGATCCACTCTAAAAGCGCAGTCGATACTCTGTCATTTATTAAGAACAATCCAACATTGATCATGTACGAAACGTGAACTTATGGCGGCATGCTTTCTTTCTCAAAAAAATTGTATATTTTTTTGCCACTTTGTAAATTGCTGCGACCAATAAACTTGAGAAATTTTAATCAGATTTGAATCTTGGTCTCTCATGCGCGGGGACATAAATTTTTTTATCTTATGTTCCGTATTTGACATGCGTGTACTACACGGAGTCATCGTGATAAAAGTTGATATAAATACAATGTGAGTTACTATTAACAGCTAGCAGAAATTGACACGTAACGCCTGATGAGTTTTCTGCCCAAATGCATAGTTCTTATGCATTTCTGAAAACTCTTGGGTTATTTTTGAAAATGTGTTTTCAAAGTAACCACCACAAGAGATTGTCTGTTTTATTTAAGAACTTAGGTCATCAATTTTCTTCAAGACAATTGTTCAAACATCGATCTTTCTCTCAAGATTTTCTGTATATTTGTCTAGGAAAGCTCGGGTGAGGAAAAAGATGAAAAGTCAGAGTAGAAAGACAGAAAAGAAAAGGAAACATAAGCACAAAAACGAGGGAGAAAACATAAAAGCATAAAAGCATAAATCGAAAGACAATCTGAAGTAAGTTTCTTTGTTAGGAATGGTCGTATATTTGTTAGGAATAGTCGTATATTTGTTAGGAATGGTCGTATATTTGTTAGGAGTATCTCGTATCTTTGTTAGGAATGTTCGTATATGTGTTTGTAATGGTCGTTTATTTGTTAGGAAAGGTCGTTTGTTTTTTGTTAGGAATAGTCGTATATTTCCCTAGGAATAGTTGTATCTTTGAAACCTCAGTTTCACCATGTCACGAAGTCTTTATCTTTCCTTATAAGAAATTGGAAAGCGATGACGATGAAGATGAAGAAGAAGAGGAAGAAGAAAATCTTGATCTTGTGGAGAAATCACTGCGTGAAAAAGCTCTAGAGTCTTTACACAGACATAAAGTCAGAAATGAAGACGAGGACCACGATAACGATTAAATCGTCCTGTGTTTGAGCGATAAACGACCACAAGGAATCTCACCATTTTCGTTGATTCCACGATGTGAATTAGAGAAATCCCACAGTCTGAGTATTTTAGCTTGTGTTGACCGAAGGAATGTCAAATCGCTTTAACAGATCAATTTTTTTATTGTATAAATGTCTACCTACTTTAGCTTAAAAATACTTGACGTGTTTTCTGTTAGAACTTGTGCTGTGACCGTCACTTGTAAAATTTAATGAATTGGTCTGCATAGTGCATAAGTTCTGCATAGTCTGCATAGTGCCACTTTCAAAAACTGGAAATAAATGTTTACCGATTTTAACAGTCTTCTTGTGATGTTTATATTTTGATATTTTATGCGGTATTCAGAGAGGTCCAATAATTGGACTCGCTGAGCTACTGAGGCAAAAATAAGTCTGGCATCCGGGTTATTCTTTGTTCTACATACATGATTGTATGTCGTCTTCTATTCGTCGTCATCCTCTGTGTAGCTTAATGTCATCTATTGCCATCTTCAGTAACCTATTGTCATCCTCAGTAGTACACTGTAAACTGCTTCCAAGGCCCGTCCATTTTCATCTTCCGTAATCTGCTTTCATCCTCTGTAAATTATTGTCAACTACCGTCATTCATTGTTATCTTCAGTAACCCATCGTCGTCTACTGTCAACAACTGTATCCCACCGTCACCTGTCTTCATCTACTGTGACCTACTTTGATCTTCTGTCATCTATTGTCACCAACATTAACCTATAATCCCTTACCTTACATGTACCTATCGTCACCTACCGACGTCTACTTTCACATATTCTAACACCTTCATACTGGCGTATGAAGAACATGGAATTATCATACGCAGATAATTATTTCGCCAACAATAATACTTTTACGGCGACAAAAAATCGCACAATTTATGTTCGACAAAAAACGCGCATCAACATTCTCACGTCAAACGCGCATCAACATTCTCACGTCAAACTTTGAATAACGGAAGTACATTCCTAAAAGTATACTTTGCAAACTTGAAGACTTTTGGAGCATTTCATCAACAAAAAGGGCTGAGAAATGTCCAGTGAGGACGTTGAGAAGTTTGACGCTACGTTCTTTGCCATTGCCCAGCAATGCGAAGGTGGAATTCAAGAGGCGAGAATTTCCTGAATTTTGTTTTGTTATGATATAATTCATATTGCATGGTTCATTTACACGGTTTAAGCAACCATCCCAAGGCAACTTTGTGTGATTAATGGCGTTGATTCAATACTGGAAATGTAATGCGTTCTTGTGGTGTCTAAAAACCTTTCCAAAAAGTCCTTGAGTGTTAAATGGCTTACTTTCGAGTGTATGTCAGAATGTTGAGCACGTGGTTTATCGTTCAGATGAGAGTCTATCAAACCAGATTTCATTTTAACTATTACCTCGTGCATTTCTTGCTCGATTCTTCGATTATTTAACAATGCTCTAACTTTTTTCGTATTATAACTCGCTGCATGACAATTCATTGAAAATATCTAAAGAGGGAACAAGTCATACAACCCTTGCGGAGGAAGCCATTTTCATTTTGAAAGTTTTATCGTGTAATGTAACTTTCCAGGTCAACAGCATTCGTTATGTCTTTAGAAATATTTTTTTTCTGCGAGTGACCACCAAAATTATTACATAGCACAGTTTAACTTTCCACATGACATCATGGCTTGTTTTCTTTTGCCAATTTTTTAAAATTCTGATAGACTTTCTTTCATGAGAAAAAGCATCCTTACTGATCAGAGTCAGAGAGAGATAATCTTATCTATGGGGTTCAGTCTATGGGATGATCCAACTTTGTAGCCCAACAGAGTTTTCTATGATTCTTAATAATTTCGAATGACTATTGAAATTGTTACTTTTTGAATATGTAACCAATTCAAATGCAACCTGAACCTCACAGTGCACCGTTGATTATTCGAATGATTTATTAATGATAAAAAACTTATTCGGCTACAGTGTGAGGATCATCATTTATGTTTTCACTACAATGACAGCGAAGTGCCAGGTGGGAAACGGATTCTCAAAATAAATATTAGAGCCCAACAAATAACTTTGAACATAATCATAAACTAACCCATTAATGTCAACTATTCTTTCTCATAGTAACTCCTCCAACCACCCTGCTTCACCAGACGATTTTAAAATCATCTCATCCTGCTCCGACACATTTGACCTCATGATCCACGAAAGCCTCCTCATCTCCAAACTAAAACCTTCACTTAACACTCAAGGCAGCTCCATCCTTCTTAAGCTTTTCTAGTCTCAACACCTCACCCTAACAATACATCACAACATACTTACACAGCCACAGTGATCTGATACCTCAAACTATGTAAATGACTCTCTATACATCTATAATTCTTGTTAACTTCCTTATTAGTCTGAAGATTTCTTGAGTAAAGACGAAACGTCACTATTTTAATAAATTTCATAAAACCAAATTGTTTATGACTATGTTCAAAATTATTTGTTGGGCTCTTATATTTATTTTGAGAATGCAATGACAGCATGAAAAATGCGTGTGAACTGTGAAGTAGAGGGTAGGTAAATGTATAACTTTCTGTTGAGGGCATTGATTGCAACTTTTACTGTGACGTTGTATGTTTTTTGATAATTGTTTTTCATTTGCAGTTGCTTGATGTTTTCTTTGGTTTCCTTGGACGTAAAACTGATTTTTTTACTGGTGCGAACAGGGGTCAGGCAGAAAAGGTAAGATAATCATACATAACCTCTTTTGATTGTGAAGTGTTTATTACAGAATCATTAAAGTAAATGGTTTGAACCCGGGAGTATCGTTACATGTTTGTAGATGTAGATCGTCCAGGTTGGTATAGTCTTGAGAAGGACTGTTTTCGTTGTTGTTGACTGACGTTTCGACAACCTTAGCGGTAATCATTTTCAGAGTCAAAAGAAAAAAAAATTTACTAATCTGGACGATCTACATCGACAAACATGTAAAGAATTATTGTCAAACCCTCAAATGATCTTCGTGGCCATTTTCTTGGTTGAATAAATAGACAAACGTTGTATCAATATGCAATTTTATGCATCTTTTTATAAGTATGGATGTTTTATGCACCTTTGGTGGATGTATAAAAATTTGTGTTGTTTTTGAATCAAATAATTCTTTTCAAAAGCTTGCTGGTGATTTTTTTTATAAACGTATTTCTTTGCATGGGCAAATAACTATCCAAAACTATGGCCATCTGAACGGTTGAAAACATGCCTAAAAGAGGAAGACCAAAAATTGTTAGCTACTCAAATAAATACTTCGTATTTGGAATCAGACACTTTTAACTATTGTTGAAATTATACAAAGAGAATGATCATCCTGTGTTGGAATAAATTATCATATTTAGCATGAATATGATGAAACAAGAGGTGTGCATTGCATTGTGGTTGACAATGATTCTTTAAGAAACTGGAATAGAGTAAACATGATTGGGAAATGAAGCAATAGTGGGTTCACAATAGTTTTTTAAGGGTGGGGTGGGTGGGGTTCTCTAGTTTTAATTAGATTTTTGTTGCTAATTTGTTGCCATAGCATGCCAATGTTTTTTTCTCAAATTTTTTTTTATTTATCATTAAGAGATTTTTGGAAGTATGCTCCATTAAACACTAATCACATTTCCTTTACTCAATTGCGAACACATTCTCTTGAATCCATCCCTGCAATGATGTCGTCTTCTGTATCCAGGCTTCCCCCTTCATGTACCCATTACCCCACCAACCTATCAAATACAAAAAAACTCCATACCTAACTAGTAAGTGTACTTCCCCCTTTTCTTCCCTCTTCATTATCCTGGGCCGTGTGGTTGCCGGCTTAGAATTGCGCCAACGTATCCTCTGCGTGTCGTAAAAGACGACTAAAAGGGGTTGGTGTAAGGAAGGGCATCCTACCGTAAAACTTTTGCTCCAACAAAATTCATGAACTTTGAAAAGAAGATATGGCCCCCAGTCCCCTTCAGCCCTTCAGTGGGCAGAATCTCCGGATCGAATGTTGGGAAGTGTCACCCTTCAGGTGGGCACAGTGAACGTTGGGACAATGAAGGAAGGAGTGCAGAAGTGGCGACATGTTGAAGAGAAGGAAAGTTGATGTGTGTGGGTTTCAGGAGGTAAGGTTTAAAGGTGAAGGTACGAGAGTCATAAAGGGTGAAGATAATGGAGCGAGATTTAAGTGGTTTTGGAAGGAAACGGAAGTGGCACGAATGGTGTTGGCTTTGCGATAAGAGAGGATTGGGCGAAGTCGGTTGTAGCAGTGAAGAGTTTGGACAGAGTCCTGAGAGTTGATGTAGTTATTGAGGCGAAGTTGTGAGTTTCGTTGTGGTGTATGCTCCGCAGGTGGACGAAGTGCGGAGGAGAAGAAAAAGTTCTACGACAGCGTGTATGCAGTGAGAGCAGACATTAGAGGGCGATGTGTGATGCTTGGTGATTGGAACGGTCATGTGGGAAGCGTAAGAAAAGGATACTGTGTGCATGGAGGTTTTGAGTTGGTGATATGAATGCTGAAGGCGAGGCGATATTGGAGTTAGCAGCAAGTGGGGATGGTGAATACGTGGTTTATAAAGGAAGAAAAAAAGCTTAGACGTATGAATCTGGTGGAGTAGGACGGTGGTGGATGAAGAAGAGAGGAATGGATGGTGGATGGAGAAGAAATGACCAGCTTCAAGCTGCTGGTCATGGACTGGAGAATCAGAAGGTGAAGAGGAGAAATAAGTTGAGGGTAAAGGCAGGCTTTTGGCCATGGAAGTTACGATCGATAGAAGGGAAGCAGTGTTTCCGTGACGAAATTGCGACATTGAATATTGAGGGTGAGACGGTGGAGGAACGATGGACGTGCTTGGAGAAGGGTGTTTTAACGCGGAGAAGGTATGTTTAGAAATAAAGGCGGTGTAGTAGAAGAACAGGTATGGTGGTGGATCAACGAGTCAGCGAAGTGATTGGCGGAAAGCTGGATTTAAAAGGTGGAGAAAGTCGCGGACTGAAGCAGATAGATCGATTATCCGGTTCAAGAAAAAGGCGCGGAAAGGAGGTGGCTAAAGCGAAAAAGGCATCAGTGAGCTTCCGTAAAATGCAGGAGAATGGACGAAAAGCGTTTTGCAGAACGGCTAGAAGGAGCAAAGAAGGAGAAGAACGATATTTTTTGCGCCCCGGGCGCAGAAACCGATGGGGAGTTGAAGGTGTTATTGGAAAGAGGTTAGAAGTGTGGAGGGCGTACTGTGACCGTTTTGATGAATGTAGAGAATGAATGGAATGGAGAAGGAAGCGGATGAAGTTTTGGGGCCGTGGGAAATGGTGACTGTTGATGAGGTGGTGGCGGTCTGCAAGATGAAGAAAGGAAAGGACTGGAGTGAAATGAGAAGGAAATATGGACAATGAGAGTTAGAAGCGAATGGAGGGGCTCAAAGATGGAAATGGAACGGAAGAAAGGAAAGGGAGTAGTGAAGGGGAACAGGAAGATGGAGGAAGGAAGATGGAAAGAAGGTTGGAAGTTGTTCGGATGGGGAAGAGCGGCGGATTCATACCGGGAGAGGAACGATGGATCGTGTTTTGTGCTTGAGACAGCTGCAGGAGAAATTTTTGGAGAAGGATGGAGAATCAGCGGTGTTTGTAGATTTGGAGAAGGCGTTTGATAGAGTTCCGAGAAAGGTGACTGAGTACGCGCGCTGCGTAAGAAAGGTGTGACAGAGAATATGGTTCGGGCAGTTATGGAGACTTATGAAGGTGTAGAGGCGGTGGTTACGGAGGAAGGTGTTAGATCTGGTGTTTTGAGGTGTTGGTGTTCATCAAGGTTCAGTCTTGTCGCCGTTACTGTTTGCTTGTGTGATGGATACCAAACAGAGGAAGTGAGAAGAAAGAAGGATGCTGGTGTTTGTTGTATGCAGATACACTTGTCTTTCTGGTGCGGAGTCGAAGAAAAAGTCATGGAATGGTACCGAGAATGGAAAAACGGCAATAGAAGTCAAGGGACTGAAAGTGAATGGAGGCAAAGACGAAGGGCATGAGATGCTCGAGGCAGGTGGAGGTGAAGGACAGGATAAATGGCCATGTGTGTGGGAAAAGAGTTGGAGGAATTCGATAATGTGTGGAAATGCAGTAAGTGGGTTCATGGAAGATGTTCAGGTGTCCGTGGTGCATTGACAAAGTAACTGATTTTGAGTGCGGGACGTGTCGAAGTGGTGGGCGAGTCGCGATTGAACGGTTTGAACTGGGTGACGTGAGTTTGGAAGGTGTATCGGAGTTTAAATATCTGGGCGATGTGCTAAATGATGGTGGAGGGTGCGAGCAAGCGGTGAGGAACAGAGTTCAAGCAGCGTGGTGGAGGAGTTAAATGGAATAAAGGGAAGGGGAAAGGCATAATGGAAGGAAAGAGGAAGATGGAAAGGAGAATGATGGATGGATGGAAGTGAAGAGATAGAGTGAAGTGAGAATGGAAGGAGGGAAGAAAGCTGAAATTGCAGAAAGTTGCAGACATTAAATATGAATGTTGATGGAGTCCGCAAACGAGGTAGACCGAGAAAGAGATGGATGGATGCTGTGAACAGTGATATGAAGGCGATGGGTATAACGAGAGATATGGCGAGAGATAGAGACGTTTGGCGTGGAAAAATTCATGGACCGGTCAACCCCCCTAGCGGGGATTAATACTGGCCGGTATATAAATGTTGTTTGTTTGTTGTTTGTTCATTATCCTATCAAGTACATAACAACTCCATACCAAACTAGTAAGTGTACTTCCCCCTTTTCTTCCCTCTTCATTATCCTATCAAGTGCATAACAATCCTATACCTAACTAGTAAGTGTACTTCCCCTTTTTCTTCCCCCTTCATTATCCTATCAAGTACATAACACAACTCCATACCTAACTAGTAAGTGTACTTCCCCCTTTTCTTCCCCTTCATTATCCTATCTAGTACATAACAATCCCATACCTAACTAGTAAGTGTACTTCCCCCTTTTCTTCCCCTTCATTATCCTATCTAGTACATAACAATCCCATACCTAACTAGTAAGTGTACTTCCCCCTTTTCTTTCCCCTTCATTATCCTATCAATTACATGACAACTCCATACCTAACTAGTACGTAAATGCACTTCACACTATCTCCTTCGCCCATCGTCTTATAAAATAGACCATTACTACGTAACTAGTCACTTGCGACGGAATATTTTTGTACAATTGGAATTTCGACGGATGGAAAACTAACCTTGGTTCCTAATGTTATATGATGCGAACAAGACATCTTGCTTTCACCATGTATAACTGAAATCCATCTTTTCTGCTTTTAGATTATTTTAGATAAATTTAAAGAACACGAGAAGAAGGCCGTCAAGGTAGGCTATGGTAAAACATGAACGATTTTTCACTCTAGGGTAAAGAAACGCACGATTTTTTTCTTTTGGACTGATGCACGAGAAAGCTGAGCATAATAAGTTTTCATTACGTTGCTCTTTCGAAATTATAATTCTTTCACGAGCGGGCAAAATGAATTTCGTAATAAGGCAAGAAAGACTTCCCAAACCGCAGCTGCTGTAAATCAGCGTTGGCCATCTTTTATAAAATTGAATCAAAGCAAGAAACAAGTTTATGAGCTGCTAACTTCCTTTTCAATTGATTATACTATTTGAAATTTTAACGAGAAAACCGCTAATTTCGTTGATTGCCAATACGGTATCACTTAGTCCCGATGCAGCAAGCAGCAACCACAGGCTCGGAATTTCCCACTTACCAAGCATGCGCAGAATATCCAAAGTGGATTATTCAAACTGGAGAAGTTTTGAGACGGTTACATTACGAAATGTCCTACGTTAAATGGTTCGGTTAATAGTGCCACTTAAACATGTGTTGCTGAAAACATTCGGTGTTGAAAGGCCTGAGATTTTACTAATCCTTAATTTCAAGATGTCTAAGGCTTGGCGTGTACATTTATTTTGTTGCTTTTAGGCAAAGGAGAAGGAGAAGAGAGAACAGGAAGAAAAAAAGGCCGCGAAGGAAAAAGCAAAGAAAGCGAAAGAAATGGAGGAAGGTAAGAAGAAGAAAGAATCTGCTGACGAACCAAGGATAAAAGAACTGACTGATGAAGAAGCGAAAAAATTAGAAGAACAAATAAACTTAAATAACGGAGAGACTATGGATGACGAAACTGATGTGAAAGCGCCCGAGAGCAAGACAAATGATAAGGATAATAAGGTTTATATCCTATATATTGGTGTTTTTCATTCTACAGTTGATTTTGTAGTTTAGTTGGTAGAACATTTGAAGACAATGATTTCCTTGTTACTATACCTGAGTACATCACAACAACGTGTTGTTATTATCTACGATATTAAGATATGAAAGAAAATAGACTATGTTTTGAAATATCATCATAGTCTACCGCTGGTCTTGTTGCTATTTGGTAGAACATTGTACACCATGATTATCTTGTTACTTTACCTGAGTACATGAAAGAAACTGGAACTGTGTTTCTTAGTATCATCATAGTCCACAGAATACATGGATTATACAATTGCATCATTAATAATTTCCATCATTCAGAATGATAGCGATGAAGACGAAGATTCCAAAGGCAAACTAAAACCAAATGCTGGAAACGGATGCGATCTAGAGAACTACAGCTGGACACAGGTTGGTGCTCTTGAACTCCCGTCGTTATAGTCTGATAAACTTATTATTTCTTGAGTTCTGTGTCACAGCATGCGTAGAATAACACAGGTTTGAGTTTTTCTGGAGCTCGTGTATCCACTTTGTCTGATGACTTTTCAAACTTTATTTCCAACTTTAATAGGAGATTTAGAGTTTGTCCTCCGAAATCGATAACTATTTTAATGAAAGCGGGAGGTGTCACGTTTTAAACTTTTCATATCACTCACCTTCTAATGGCTTCACTATACTGTGTTATTTCTGTCTACAGTAATGTAACGATACTATTTTCAAACTATTTTTCCTAATCATTGCTATTTCATCTCCTTTCTCAGGTTCTTTCTGAACTGGAGGTACGTTAATGAAGTCGGGATTACTTTTTAATTACGTCATTATGTATTACGTCATCATACACGTTCGTCATTGCAAGCATGGGCAATTGGAAAATTTTATCGACGTTGTGAAGACTATTGCGAAAACTGTTAATCACTGAAACGTCAAATTGATTTTAATGTTGAAATTATTACTGGTAGTTGTGGCCGTTTGTTAACATTTGCGAGTCTTGCATGCTTTTTTCTCGAAGATATCGGTAGATTTCTGAAAGATTTGTTTCTAAAAGCAATTTTTAAGGACCTGTTTCTTACAAATTTGACGTGACAAAATGATCAGTTTGAAATGGAATTTAGGAGATAGTTTCGTCACGAGTTTGTTGAATGGTCGAAATTTGCGTCCTAAACTTTGGTAAATTTTTCGAACTGTCTTTTACTTTATTTCTTTATTATTACAGCTAAGAGTACCGTTGAAGGTCAATTACAAAGTCAAAAGTAGAGATGTTGTAGTCGATGTTAAGAAGAAGGTAAGTCAAAAGTAGAGATGTTCTAGTCGATGTTAAGAAGAAGGTATATATTTTTTTATATGATGCTTTTATAATCAAAGGACGAGACATTTAAGTAAATAATGATTATGGTGAGTCCAGGATAAGTGATAATAAATTTTAGCAGCGCAATTTGAAATTCAGAATACCATTATAAAATGGAGATGACTACCGCTAAGGTTGTCGAAACGTCAGTCAACATCAACAACAATAGTCTGTCTCAGGACTATACCAACCTGGACGATCTACGTCCACAAACATGTAGCGAAACTGCCAGGTTCAAACCATTTAGTTTATGACAAAGTTAGTGGTGCAAAATCTTTTTAACTCGTCAACTGATGTTTCGAATTGTTTTTGACGTATCCAAGATCACGATGTTGTTGTTTATTTTGACTGACACTGTATTTGACACTGTTTATGAATGGTTTTAATGTAAAGTACGCTACAGAAATAACAAATCCAAACACCAAATAGTTTCTGTTTATCGCTATTGTCTGATTCACCCAATCAGGTAAACTATTCATTTCAGTCAGGTACTTAAAGAATGCTTCTTATACGGTTGTACTAGTCGTCTCAATTCACTCGTTTCAGTTTTCTGGATACAGCTCAGTCTTATCTGTTTCCGTTCTAAGGACGACTGAGAAAACTGAAACGACTCCGGGCGACTATTCGAGAACCAGGCTTATCTGACACTGACCGTGTGGGGTGCATTTTTCTATGACAACGAAAATACTGGATGTATACATCAAAATTATAAAGCGTACCTCATTTAACGACTGCATTTTACCAACGTATGCAGAAAAACATATATATTGCAAGTCATTTTTGTTGTAACCCATTTACTCAGTCGAAGATATAAAAAGTTGCAACGAAAATAGTTGTGTCTCGTGTTTTTCAATATTTACGTAAATTGTATTTTCAGACCATCAAAGTTGGTTTAAAAGGTCATCCTCCCATCATCGACGGTGAATTATATAAAGAGGTATGTGCGATGTTAGTTATACACGTGTTTTGTTGTTTGGAAATTGTTTGGGCGAAGATTTGCATTGTGGGATATTTAAATGAAGATTGACGTGTTAACTGTCACCTTACGCAGCTAAGACTTTGTCCTGCAGTCACCTTTAAGTTGCTCTCTGCAATCTTAGAAACAGCCTTGGAACGATTTTGGCTGAAAACTAGCTTAAGACAATTACTTTTGAGATTTGATCTTTGCAAGTGCTTGAATTTTCCAACTTGAATACAATTTGCAATATTCTGTTGATATCTAACTCATCGTACTCCATAGGCAACAACATGTGGCAATTGTTTTACATACAATTAAGTTGCCAGCATTGTGTCATTTGGCAACAACATGTGGCAATTGTTTTACATACAATTAAGTTGCCAGCGTTGTGTCATTTGGCAACAACATGTGGCAATTGTTTTATACAATTAAGTTGCCAGCATTGTGTCATTTGGCAACAACATGTGGCAATTGTTTTACATACAATTAAGTTGCCAGCGTTGTGTCATTTGGCAACAACATGTGGCAATTGTTTTACATACAATTAAGTTGCCAGCATTGTGTCATTTGGCAACAACATGTGGCAATTGTTTTACATACAATTAAGTTGCCAGCGTTGTGTCATTTGGCAACAACATGTGGCAATTGTTTTATACAATTAAGTTGCCAGCATTGTGTCATTTGGCAACAACATGTGGCAATTGTTTTACATACAATTAAGTTGCCAGCGTTGTGTCATTTGGCAACAACATGTGGCAATTGTTTTACATACAATTAAGTTGCCAGCATTGTGTCATTTGGCAACAACATGTGGCAATTGTTTTACATACAATTAAGTTGCCACCATTGTATTATTTTTATAGGTGAAAATGGAAGAATGTATATGGGTTTTACAGGATCAAAATACTGTTGTAGTTACGATAGAAAAGGTCAGTCCTTGTCTCCATGGAAACTTTGCAGTATTGCAGTTAGTTGAGAAAATTCGAACGAGTCATACATACAGTACAGTAGATAGTGTAAACTTTCCATAATGTGCACGGCTTCAATTTAGACTGTGAAAATGCTTCGGCTTATTTAAGGTGAGCATTGTAAAAACTTTAAAGTGATAAAAGACAGTTTCCTTGGATGTTATAGTTTATTACATGCGAAGAACTCTAGTAAATAAAAGACATATTTCGAAAGCAAAAATTTCTGTTTTCGGTCCATGCCTCCCGATACCGTGAAATTAAAGGACACTAGAGCGTCACATATAGAGGTTTTGAGGGACATTTCGGCCCCTCCACGCTATCCTACTTGAGGATAGTATCCTACTTGAGGATAGTATCCTACTTGAGGATAGTATCCTACTTTAGCATTCATGTAATGGAACTGTTACAAGCTGTATACATATTGCATGGCGGGAAGAGTTAACATACGTAGAATCAATGAAATTAAGCATTTAGAAGCAACTAAGTTGTTGTTTACAATTGTAGGTGAATAAAATGGAATGGTGGTCCAAAGTGGTCGTCACTGATCCTGAAATAAACACGAAAAAAGTTCAACCAGAAAATTCGAAGGTAACTTTGTTGTTCAATTTTTCTGGGTATTATCCGGGAACTTGAAATGAAACAGCACTTTCGTTTCCAATTTTTCTTAGACCGCTTGCCCACTTATTTAACAGCTCAGTTCAATTGTTTAATTCTGTTTTAGACAATACACTTTGATCTATCTTCAGATTTGCCGACAGGGGAGAGGGCAAACAGGGGCATCTTGCTTTGATCACTCCCTATTTCTCTGCGTTATCTACTGATATTCCGTGCATGCTGTTAAATAACGATAAATGTGTCCTTATCAGTTTCCGGCTACTGTGTTAGCTGTAAGGTCCGAGGATTGATTTTAATTCCTGAAACGACTTCAAACTTCAATAAATACACGGTATGGTACTGTCATGAGAACAGAGATTTCTCCCTTTCCTTTTAGTTGTCTGAGCTTGATGGTGAAACACGTGGTATGGTTGAAAAAATGATGTACGACCAGAGACAAAAAGCTGTAAGTCTTTTCCCATCATGCATATTTTTAAGAAATTTTTATGCAAAATCTTTTTGATAATCGCATCTGTTAGATAGATAAAAGCATCAACAATGGGCTGTTCAAACCACTTGCGACACTTTCCGATGACTCATATATTCGTGAAGTGTCGATATGCTAGTACATAGCATCATTTTCTGTCTTCTATCGTGATCTTTCAACTGTGCTTAATGAGATAATTTTCGTAAAATACGCCAACGATTAGACATTTTATAAGTTATTCTAAGCAGAGCTCTCTATTTGTAAGCCGTTAAAAGTAGGAGATGTTTGTTTTATAATTGAAATACAATTGTTAAAAGTTATTGGTGGTTTTCCATTATGAAAAATGTAGTCCATCTCTCATCGAACTAAATATACATCTAGAATGATAGGTTAAGGTAAATATGTCTGTACTGCTAGAAACAAAATATATTTTCAGACACGCGTGTTAAGTCCCGTATTTTTGCTTACTGATGTAATGACTTTTATATGGGCCGTGCATTGAAAGACTGGAACTAGTTGGATTACTGGCTTCCAACTTAAAAGCAGGTCGTCTTCCAGTTATATCCAGTGGAGGGTGGATTTACTGGCAGGGGGGAGGGTGTGCGCAGAGATGTATAACTTGCGTTGGGTTTTTTGTTTGGAGACTGTGGTGTCTACATAAAATATGTCTATGAGGCTGCTTTGTTGTTGTGTAATGTTAAAACCTGCTCTTTTTTTCTTTTCATATTAGATGGGATTACCTACTTCGGATGATAAGAAAAAACAGGATGTTTTGAAAAAGTAAGCGATTTCACTTTCTTTGCTTTAAACGACGAGTGCAGTGATTTCACTTTCATTGTTGTGAATGACGGACGCAATGCGATTTGCTTGTTCCAGATTCGATAATCTTTACAAACGACAAAGCATTGTAACTTCTTTATCATTTTGATCGTTTAGATTCATGGAACAGCATCCAGAAATGGATTTCTCACAGGCTAAATTCTCATAATCATGCAAGCTGTTTTTCATGCATATTGTACTGTCTGGAACATGTTTTCATACAAATTTCATGATTTTTCGTTTGACTATGCTCAATGCTGCCGTAGAAAAGGAAAGTAGCACAAAATATCAATGTTTACTGCCATTATAAGTTGTCAATTCTCGCCTATCAATAGGTCCAATGGTGGAGCTTGCGTTTGGTAAAATAAGTGATAACAGCTCGTATGTATTTACGTTTTGAAATAATTTGCACTCAATTTGATTGGAAATTTTGAATTTATAATTAAGCTGCTATAATTTATTTTATCTAAAACGGTGTGTCTGCTCCGCAGATATGTTTATTAAAACTCTGTAATTTGATGCAAGGCATACATCTTGTGTAAAATTTTCACGTCATATTTGTTTTGCTCGAAGCGATCACGGTTTTTTCCAAATTAAGCCCAAACTCATCAACACCGTCGGTGACTATTATATTGATCGTCAAAACAAGTCAACGTAATATTATTCTAGATAAAAAGTTACTCCAATAGCAGCTGCTCTTTATGTATTCATGTATAAGTTGACAGTAGCCCACTTCGTCTGACTGTGATGCCATCAAACTTTTCTTAAGTACTAAGACATTGCATAGCGATCAATTATTGGCTTCAAAGGCGGGAAAATGAGTTCTTTAAAAGATGTTGTGTTTAAACTGCGAGATATTGAGCCTGCAATGGTGTCGGCTTGGAAGGAAGCGTTTCATTCCATTCGTTTTGATTGTAATATCGAGGTTAGTTTCCTTAATTTAGTGCGTAAAAAATCTGGCGTCTTTGTCTCCATTTACTTAACGTAATATTTGAAATGAAAAGCTTTTCTTCTTGGTAATTTGTCTCATTTATACTGCAGTATATGTAAACTTTCGGTAAAACGTCTTTGTTTGATTTTATCTATTGCGCGTTATTTGTTGTTCATGGCCAAAATGCATCTCAACTATACAGAACGTTGTTGTACTCCGTGCGTACCGAATTCTCAAGGTAAGTGCGACGGTAGATGTCCTTCAAATTTTTAAGTGAGGCAACTGATTCAGACAGACGACAGCACACTTCATGTATGCCGAATACAAGTTCCAGAACTATTCGTGATAAACATGGTAAATTACCCATAACAATGTCGAGTTTGAAACATCTGTTGTTTCTTTCTAATTTTCTACAACGAACTCATCTGCGAAATGATATTTTTCATAATAGAACTTTCTCGCACTACGAATGTTTACTCTACAGCGCTTCATACAGGCTACCGGTATCACCCTCACCTTTGGGGGCTATGTTATTGGGAAAGGGGAAAGCATGACGGTCGTATGAGGAAATTGAAGCTTTTTAGGGAAAATGAGCAGGACATAGTGGCAGCACTAATTATTTACTGGTTACGTGAAGTACAAGGTACAAGTGGTACAAACCGACTAGGGAAAAACATTTTTTTAACAATAAATTTTGTGTGATGGCATTTCAATTCACAGCCCCAGAAGCAATAAACACAGACGTCGCTATCAACGAAAATGAAAAAACTCAAGAAGCTGTAGCAGTGGAGGAGAATAATGCTAAAAGTTCCGAGCGCACGAGTTGCTTCTCAAAGTCATGGAAAGGTAGTGACGTAATTCTTCAAGTTGAAAGTAAAGATATTCATGCTCATCGTTTTATTTTGTCGATGCAATGTGATGTGTTTGAAGCCATGTTTAACAGTGAATACGCCGAGACAACGAAAGAAAAGGTCGAGCTGAAAGACGATAAATACGAGCCAATGATCGATTTCTTGTTATTATTGTATCCGGCCAATATGATGAACGAGGAAGTGAAACTGCGCGACGAAAATATTCTACAAGTTCTCGAAATAGCAGACAAATATGGAGCAATAAATGTTGTAAAGCAATGCATGAAGAAGGTAAGAAAGATTCGACCAAAGACAGCGATGCATTTACTGCCGTATGCTGCAAGATTTAACCTACCGACGGATGTTATAACCGATGTGATTGTTCGCCATGTTTCAGCGAAAGATTTAAAGAGTTTTTTCACACGAAACTGATACTGATCTTTTTTTGCGGTCAGTAATTAAAAAATGTGAGCTTTTAGAGAGTATTGTAGAACGAGGAAACACTTTAATAATTCAACTAATTCAAAATGTTCTACAAAATTGCGAGACAACTCAGACAACTGCTTCCTGTCACGACATGGGTTTTTCCTTGTCAAATAGTTCGAGTAACACTCGATACCTTGCCAGTAACAGCATAGGATCAAAAGGAAAACAGAATAAAATCATAAAATTTGCATTACCCTCAGATAAACGTGTGAACTGTTTGAAACATGGTGTAGGTTATCTCGAGGATTTCAATGAAGCGAGAAAATGCGAGAATTGTTTGTTGGCTTACGAGAAGAATTACGTTGTTAATTGTGCGAAGAGACTTGTTCATTGGAACGATAAGAAACTATCCATCCTTGAATTACTTAAAGATAGTGATGACATAACAGCATATAGAAACCCAGTGGGCAAAACAGCGCTGAAACAATGGTCATCTCGAATGACTGAATGAAAGATCGTGTACCTCCGAATTAAATGTAATACTAAATACAATGATAAATACAATTAATCAGTAATTAATATAATTCTATCAGTCTCAAACTTATTGTAAATAGATTTAAACTATCAATGATTTGCGTTTATATCTATAAAAATCCACATGCAAATACGCGTCCATCTTTTCATGTTGTGAACGCGAACGCTTTAAAAAGGGGGTCCAGCACTGTGCGTATGTTTTAATGCCTTTGTTGTCGTATCTGGTCTTTTTTAGGGCATTACACCACTACTAACACAAAAGTATATTTTACGAAGTCACCATTGCTATGGTTACTCAGTTTAACTCCCCATAATAGTAAATAATGGTGCATTTGTAAAAATGATATCTAGCGAAGCTAAAAGATTTTTTGGGCCGCCTATGAAATATACCGCTTGAGTTTCAAATCATTTTCTTGTCAGATTTCTTGTGGTGACATCTTCAATGACGCTCCGTGGGCAGACGCCATTGTCTCGCCTTCGAATAGTTTTGGTTTTATGGATGGTGGAATCGACTTGGTAGGAAAACATAACGTACTTATAATTTACTGCTGAAATGAAAACGCGGGATCATCGTTGGACTTTTTGACGATGATTTTGATTTAGAATTCCAAACATTAAACTCTACTGAATCTACAACTGATAAAGTAAACTATTGAACCATTAAAGTGGCAGTATAGTGGGACCGGTCGCACGAAGCCTGGATAGCGTTATCCATTGGATAGCGAAAATTTTCAAACTTGTAAAAAAGTGTTATATTTTTCTTATGACAAAGAAATTTTGTATTCTTGGAAACAATGTTTTATTTCAGTGATTGCACAGCTCAAATCGCATTAGTTCAGAAAAATTTTGGTATCCAGTGGATAACGCTATCCAGGCTTCGTGCAACCAGCACCAGATCTGCAGCAATCACTTAACGGAATGAAAACCAACTTTTTTAAAAATTTGCCACACGAAGGGTTAAAAAAACTACCAACACAAAACTGAAACCTTCAAATCCGTAAATAATATATATAATTATGTTCACAGAGATATTCAGAACATTTTGGTTGGCAGCTTCAGGAGCGTCTTCAGAATATCCTAAGAAATGAGCATTTTGGCGAGCTTCCTGTTGGCGAAGCCATAATTCTTCAAACATTTGAAGACGACCAGCCTGAGGTTGAACATGATTGGATGAAGTGCAATGACGTCAATGAGGGTTATCCAATCAAGTTCGTTATCAGCTCTCCGACGACAAGAGTTCCAGCTGACGTTAATAATACTGTAAACGCTTATCTTGCATTTAGAGCTGTATGTGTGGCTGGTAAGTGAAGAAACGTTTTCTTATTCTTCATGCATTAAGAAAATTTGGTTAGCTAGCGACGAAATTTTACAGAAAACTTTCCAAAAATTGTAAGTTTGAAAATGACTTAGTGACTTTGGGTTAAAAACTTTAACATGCAATATCTTAACTAGTATAACGCTCAGCGGACGCGTTTGATTTTTGAAATTTTACGAATGACTTTTCATAGTACATCGACATAATCAGACCGTAAACAAGCAGACTATAAGAAGTGTTCTATGTCCAGGTCTTGCAACCTCAGGTGGTCAAATGTCGTTTGAGAAATGTGCCATGCAAATGAAGATCGCTTACGAAGTATGCGTTCTTAAAGACTGCAAAGCTATTTTGAAGCCGGAGTCATTACTTGATGCTCTCAAACATCATTTGTCTATGGAAGAAACGGATCGTCTGGCCTAATTCATCTTCCGTTTAACAATGGAAATAGAAACGAAAAAATAGAAACAATTTTTGGGAATCGTTGCTCCAAAGTAGTTCGTATATGGACCTATGCTGGTTTTGTTTAGAATATTCAGAGTCTGTAATATGTTGAGACTGTAACGGACTCATTGTAGATCAGAAACATTACTATACATATGTTTCCAATGGAAAATACTTTTATAGCTGATACTAATGGTAATGTTTTCGTCTATTTAAGAATATTTTTTGAAATTATGGCAAACAGCGCTGTAATGTTTAAGTATTTTGGAGTCAAAATCATCAAGTTTATTATATACTGAATGCTAGTGTTAGTAGTTAGTCTTTCCATAGTACACAAAACATCAACCGGATGATGTACAAATTCATCTTTATATTATGTATACTACGAAAGTAGATAAGATACCAATCAATAACCAAACTGCGCATGCTCTTCGATACCTTACACTAACCGTATACCACTAGCGGACATTATAGTGAAAAAATTAATTTTGTATGTTGCATTGTTGTCTTTACAAGACATTAAAGAAAATGAAGTTCAACAAGACAAGACTGAATTTCTAAAAACTTCTATTAAATATTCGGGCAAATGGACTTTTTTCTATCAAAATCTTCAAAATGTGAGCAGTTAAGAGGTTGACAAAAATCATTTTGTGCGAATATTTCGCTTGTAAAAATCCGGATTTTCATCACAAAATCTGTAAATTGTAAGTAATTGGTCATTGAAAGGGGAGCACAAAATCAGCACTGCCCTTCAAAATACACTTCGCATACAGCAGCTGTAGTTTAGGTTTCTTATGCGAGCTCGGAGTTCTCCTAGTTGAGCTAATGATGATTTAGTTTAGCTTTATAATAAGTTGTTCTTTTATAGACAACCTTTTATACATGAATTATAAACATGAATTAAGAAATTCTCAAATGCAAAAATTAAGTTTTGTCATTATAGTTTGGTAAGCTAGCAAAAGCAGGGGACTGTGGAAGGTCGGTATTTTCTTTGGGGCATGTTCACATATGCATTTTAAGCATCATATTAGTTTGCATTGAAATCAACACCCATCGCTACCCTTATTATCGACTTTCCGCGGTCCATGAAAAGCCATGCACGAGAAGTGAGACCAATATTTATCAAGCGCTTTGAAGTAATGTTGGGCCGTAGGATGCGTAACCACAATATATGCAATTCCGTCGCACTACTTGCGAGACTACATAATATTTACATGAATAGTTACATAACTGCTTAATTCATCTTTATTCGTATAATTGTTCATTAGCAGAAATAGCATTTGTTTATTGCTGAATAGAATTTCTTTGTCAACTTTAGCAGGTTTTGTCTAGTGTTTGTCATCTGTCGCTTTTTGAAGTTTTTCCAGATTTGGCAGGGGGGGCACCCTGCAGTTCGGCATTTACTTTGAGCTTATTTTTCACATTTGAATCTTACGAACTTAGAAAAGCGCATGAAATATGATAAAATATTTGTGGAAATGCCCTTTATTAGTTTCATAGCACGACAAAAGAATGATTTTACATCCAAAGTGCGTCTTGCAAAGCTCGGCTGTAGGCAGATGTGTTTTTTTTTATCAATTTGTAAATATCTTTATCATAAAGATAAAGGTCTTAAATTTTTTTCAACATTAAATTCACAGAGGGATACGAAAGACATTGATATTTCATGTTACGAGTAGTTGGTCGAATATTTCAATTGACACCAAAAAGGTTTAGTTTGTGTTTTTAACACCTGACAAAAACTGCAATATATTTAAATATAATTGCCAGACGTAATTGCTGTAAATTATAATTACCGGGGGAGGGAATTACTGGAGGTAAACGGCTCGTATGATTAAATGTAACAAGTCACGTGATGTATATTGCCGTCGGTGCCGACGTGCCGACCCTCCCATATAAACTCTCTTGTCTCCGGAAAGGAAAAGTGTTGACTTTAGATGAAATTTAAAATATGAATTCGAGCAATATTTTGTCATCCAGCGCTGACCTAACGTGGCTTTAAAGACCAAAGTTCACTGCAAAAGATTGAACCTTCCACATGCTCATGGTATTGTATGCATAATTGAATATTTAGATTTATTATGCGGAGTTAATGTAGTCGCACGAATATCTTCCTTGCTCAAGCACTTTCAACTCTCAACACTGTGATAATGGCATCTGCGTATTTTTATCCTTTCTATATTGCTCAAATATGATTGTCGAATGATATTTTGCCTAGGTGAGTTAACTATTTCCGAGATATTTTGCTTAAATTACGTTTAACGACGGACGCCTGTTTTAGGAAAGAAGTCTGAAGTGAATGTTGTAGCTTCGGAATAGCTTGTATGAAAACGAAAGAGTTTGGGACTTAATTCATATTAGCTTTAGCAATGATAATGTTTTAGATGAAATGAAATCGTCGACTGAGTTGGCATGTCAATGGAGTTGTTTAATTATCCTTATAGGAAGTACTTTAAGGCGATGTTGTCTTTGTGGAAATTTCAATCATAAAATATCAAATACTCGTTATTTCGTAAAACTGCCTCATCGGAGTTATTCGTTACCTGCATGTTTTCTTGCTGTTTGCTCAGATATCGCTTAGACTATGGCGTATTCGTTACGCCTTGATTTTTTTTGATGGTAATTTTCGACTTTTGTACTTTTGTCAATAACTTCCTGCCTCAATGAGTATGGATGGATTTGAAGGTGTTGTTTTGACCTGGTAGAATCTTCCTGACGATCTCGTACGTACAACAAGGAAACCTATTTCGTTAATATAAAGCTCTTCCTGCGCTGTTTGGTCAGTGCAAATTGCATCAACAGAATCTTATAATTTTTGCAGCGTTGTGTGCATTTGCGATACCTAAATTGAATTTATCTTTAAAATCATTCCTTTTACCAATAATGTCTAAATCATTTCTTTTTTCAAAAGCAAAATACCAGTGATATCTGGTTGTATCATTTTAGAAACCTACAAGAATGGATCATGAACGACTGCATAATGACTTGGGAGATAAAATGCTACGATTAAATTACAAAGTTAAAAATGAGAAAGAAAGACCTGAACCAAGTAAGTAATAGATGTTTTAAGTGTAGAGTGTTAAATATAGAGTTTACATCAACGGAGGTAAAATATTACCATTGACTCATTGACCTAAACTCAATATTTAAAAGAAGGAGACTACATATGACCATAGGATTGAACTATGAAGTTGAAAAGTAGAGAGAAAAGCCATGCCCTAGGAGTAAACTAAATTGAAATAGAGATTGATTAATATTAAATTTTAGTTACCACATAATTTATGTTTTAATTATTATATTTATAGCAAGTAAATCTGTGCGAACCATTGTTTTGCCACCACCTGACCATTGGTGGAAGTTGAGCATGTCAAAATAATTTGCTGTAGCACATTTTGGCATATATTTAAATTTCTAAACAACTTAGAGGCAAATCCATTGGTAAAATTACATTCTTTAGAAAATAAAAACCAATAGTGCTTTTCTGAATGTAATTTAAATCATCACATCGATTGAAGTTTTTGATTAATGTCTACCCCCCCTGAAACATCACATCTACTAAATTTTTAACTTTATGTCTGCTCCCCTATCATGTCCACTGAAGTTGTTGATTTTGTGTCTCCCCCAAATATGTTTACTGAAATTGTATACACAATTAATAGGTGAACGTAAGAAACGAACTTCTCGCAAAACAAGCTCTTCAGATGTTGTCTTTAAAGAGGAACCGTTTAGTCTCATCCTCGATCGTTCTTCTGAATCCAAGACAAATAAAGCTGCCCTACAATGACTTTTGAAAATGCTCTCAGTGAGAATGATGAATTAAATGATGACATCATGTTATCGTCAAGCTCTGCTAATGTCTCACAAAAGACAAATCAACGATCTAAAACATTGCCGAGATTGCCAAGCAGTGAACAAGGTATAACAAAACCAAAGCAAAAAACACAATCGCTAAGTACCAGTCCCACTGCAATCACTCGACCTCATTCATTGTGGAAACACGGAGAGCATTCACCTCGTCATATGTCAGTGCCAGCACCCAGGATACAACAAGCAACTTTATTACAACCTACGTTTTTCCCTACATCTTTGCAAACATCAGGTGATTCTTTACATGAATTTAAATGAGCATTATGCTGCTGCTAAACTATTTTTGTAACCACTAAATCAACATGATCATTGTCTTTTTGTTTGTTTCTTATTTTCTCAAATGTCTTCACTTGCCTTACGTTTATGTCGTTCATGTCTTATGGTCAATGCTGACATTTCCTCGTGCATTGTTTGTATGATTTTAGAACTACCTGATATGGACAATACAGATCATCAATGGCCACAAGCCAGTCAACACAAACTCTACTTTAATACCGATCCTCAATCCCTGAATAATGTATTTGATAATCCTTCAGAAAACCAATCACTTCCATCCAATGTTGTATCAAGTCATCAAGGTAAATATTTCAACATTCATACAGACCTTATAGGAGGAAGGGGGAAGGCAAAATTATTCAAATAATTTGGTCCAATCTATGTAATGTATCAAAAACCAGCTATTCGTTTCTCATGTATTGCTTGCACATATGCAATGTTGTTGCAGCTAAGCTAATTTCAATGAGTTTCGGTGGTGCAAAGGTCAAACTCGATGCTTTCCATCAGTAAGTTACAAGTTCGGTCCCTGGTCAAGTTAAAAATTGGCATGCAATTGGATACAGCTTTATGCGGGATAAGTTCATGAAGTCTCGATTAGAGCTCGCAGGTTTTTTCAGGTACTCCAGTGTCAAGGGGGTGGATGAATATAGAAAGCAGGGCCTTCAGTGAGAACAGTTGTATAATTTAATGAGGTCACCCTGGTGTAAACAAATTAAAAAGAAGTGCTCGTTGTGTACCATGGCATGTTTTAAACTATCATATAAATTTTTATAAAAGACTGCACATTTCAAATATAAAGACATCTGTGTGGAGTTTAGAAGGTCATTGTACTCATTACATTGGAAGTAGGGAGGTTTCATTATTACATGTATTACAAATGTGTTTGTATGATTGACCTTGTATAACTTGGAGGAGGGCTTAATAGAATGATAGCTTACACTTTGGAGGGTTAGGATAATGTTATTGGTTAAATGCAGTTGTAAAGCCAGCCTGATCTTTTACTTTCACAATGCTAAATTTTCAGCCATAGTATTATTCATTTCTTTTGGAAACAAATTCCATTCATTGTTTTTTAGTTACTGAACACAATATTATTTGTAATGTAGAAGCAAAAAACGAGCAGGCTTTGCTCTCTGTAATATGTGTAATATGGTTAAATAGCATTCAAGCCATGCATAACTCAGTGAGGGAAATATTTCCGTTTATCAGTTTTTCAGCTTGAATCCTAGTTTATGTAATAAACTGGGGGGGGCAATCTGCCATTTGAAGTATTATTTTACATATTGTACAGATCATATTTATTGTTTAATAAATTGCCTATTTATTAACTCTAGCTGTAATGTTTACAATTAAAGTGTGCATGTATGTGAGCAGGGGGTGCGTAAACCCCCCTGTTTTAACGAGGTACCCCCCTAAATGATTGTATTTACATTTTTTCAGCCAATTATAGCAATTTCATTCTCACATAAATTTTCTACATTGCACCTTCCCTCCCTTCGACGCCTTTAATTAATTATTGAAAAATTCGTGGCTTGTCGATATCACAGGTCTCTGAAAGCGTATTGACATTGCCCTAAAAACGATTATTAAAAGAAAGGCCTTTAGTTTACTTATTTCATACTTCCGCCTGCGGATATTTTGTATAAAATTAGCATGTATCTATTGGTGTTGTTGCCGTTGTTATCGCTCTTCAATAATTAAAGAATACTTTGGCAAATGTTCATTTTAAGCTGAAAGAAACTTTAAGACCGAGGGAAGATTGCATGAAGGTAATAATAACTAGCAAAATACCGCCTTGCTCGCTAAAAATTGGATTATTTGTGAATTACGTGCGACTGTTGACAAAAATTGCTGTGTTTTGCAATCACATTTACGCGTTCGTTGTTGTTATCTTATGTCAATGTCGTAGAGATTGTGCCAGCGATTTAAATAAACCTAAATTATGATTTAATTTTTATTTATCAACGCTCTTCAGGCGGTTTGATTGTTGCTACCTACTCTCATAGTTGTCCTCTTTTTCGGAGTGATTTTCTTGTTGCATTTTATACTGTACGTACGCAATGTGTCATTAAAATATTTTACATATATTTCTTTCTTTTAATTCATGTGTAAAAAGAAGAAGTCTTAAAATTTTTCTTGCACTTCATAATACTGTCGAAAGACCATCAACTGCGAACTGTCAAACTGCTCATTTGAATGTTATTACTTACCTAGGTAGCTAATGTCACAGTTATTTAGTGCAAACATGATTATTTTATTGTTAAATAAACATACATACTAGTACATAATACTGTTTAACTCTGTGATAGACTGTATAGAAGTAATCATAAACTTTATACCACTTTAGATAGACTGTATAGAAGTAATCATGAACTTTATAGCACTTCAGGTAGACTGTATAGAAGTAATCATAAACTTTATACCACTTTAGATAGACTGTATAGAAGTAATCATGAACTTTATACCACTTTAGGTAGACTGTATAGAAGTAATCATGAACTTTATAGCACTTTAGGTAGACTGTATAGAAGTAATCATGAACTTTATACCACTTTAGTTAGACTGTATAGAAGTAATCATGAACTTTATACCACTTTAGGTAGACTGTATAGAAGTAATCATGAACTTTATAGCACTTTAGGTAGACTGTATAGAAGTAATCATGAACTTTATACCACTTTAGGTAGACTGTATAGAAGTAATCATGAACTTTAACACTTTATACCACTTTAACAGAGAAAAACAGTGCGCCCGATGCTATAGAAAACAATTCAAAAATGTGGCAACCGAGGGGAGGAAATCAAGGCAGCTGGGCTGATTTTCCAACATCATTCAATGGAGTATATGTTAGCAATGAAAAACCTTGGAATGAGAAAGCTGTTGTACATGAGGATGACAACATTCATGCATCAAAAAGGTGATTTGGGATGCCTTTGGCTATATGAGGTCAACTAGCTTTATTTAGGAAAACATTGATGGATATAAAGAGTGACAAGGGATTCCTTTGGGTGTTTGGGGTTAACTAGTTCACTTGATATTAGCATTGATGTATTTAAGGGGTGAACAGGGATCTTTTAGGTGTTTGGGGTTAACTAGTTCATTTTTAAGAGAATATTGACAGATCTAAAGGGTAAGCAGGCATACCTTTGGGTGTTTGGGGTTAACTAGTTCATTTTTAGGTAGACATTTATGGATCTCAAGGTTGAGCAAGGATTCCTTTTGGTGTTTGGTGATAACTAGTAAATTTTACTTAAACAGGGATGGATTTAATGCATAAGCAGAGATTCTTTTGGGTGTTTGAGGTTAACTAGTTGCATGTTGAGAAAGACATTAATGGATCTAAAGGGTGAGCAGGGATTCCTTTAGATGTTAGAGTTAGATAGTTGCTTTCTTTTTGTGTACTTCAATTGATACATTTGGTACAAATTATAAATCTTTCAGTTCCAATTCCCCATCAATATATTTTGTTTCTCTATAGAGAGAGGAGCTCTAGTCACTCATCAATATCATCAAATTCATCGGAAGATGATATTGCAGAGACAGAGGAAAGTGTGTGGAAAATCAACGATGAACAAAAGGCTTATTACCTCAACCAGTTTAGAATCTTGCAGCCTGCAGAGATGGGTGTTGTCTCCGGTTAGTGTTATAATGTCCACAGCAGAATTACTGTAGATTCTCAAAAGTAGCTATCCTGGCTAATTTTGGAATAAGTGGCATTAGGGTTTGGCTTTTTTCTGGGAGCACTTAATTAGTTAATTAGTTTCAAGTTGTTATTTTCAGGATTGGTTAACTCCAATGGTTAACTCCTAATCCATGTTTCATAAACAGTATTTTTCAACGTGTTAAAAGTTGTCTAAGGTTATGGTAGTTGACACTAATGTACAAGAACATTTTATCTGGAGAAAAGTATGGATATTGTAAAACTCTTAAAAGTTCTATAAGGAGAGTTTTTATTTACACGATTCTTTAAGTACTTAATTTCAATGAAGGAGCCTCCATTTGAGGAGGTGGTAACACTCAGTGAGAAACTACATCTGAGACTCTGTAGTGCATCCATATACGTATATGTACATGTTTGGCTGTTGCTGTATTTATAAAAACCAATGCATATGGATGTTTCGAAAAATTATCAACCTTTTTCTCCATTTCTATGCAAATCTTACCTTCATTGCCGATTGTTTTGTTTATGACATTGATTTCCTTCAAAACCATGATTTACAATATTAAAATTACTTTGAATTTATAGGTCAAAAAGCGAGAGAATTTTTCCTAAAATCTGGATTGGGAATGGATGTTTTATCGAAGATTTGGTAGGTCAATTAAACATTCCCTCAAATTTTGTTTCATCATATTTATAAGTAACTGGTTGCATGTTACATAGTGGTCGCCATGTTGGTTGAATTTTCTTGTTCACAAAGGATTTTTCTTGTTTACAATTCAAATTCCAACCAACATGGTGAACATCTCTTTCTCCTTTACTCCTAGGGACAATAGACTTGCAATCCACAGGTCTATTTAATGTCATATTGTTCCTAGCAATGTGATGTTATGTGTGTAATAAACAGCTCCCTTTTGCATTGTCAAGTACATCCCTGTTTACCATGAATGATGTAATAAGTACCCAGGGCAATTGATAGATTATTGTGTTTTAGGGTGAAGGGGGGGTAATAGACGAGTGCCGTTTATGAAGAGGCCTTTTTATCATTTTTATCTTTTTAGTTTGAACAAATTAAAATGAAACTACAACAAAATATTGTTGTTTATTTTCATCCCAATCAACACCCCCCCTGCTGTGATGATAATATAACAGTAATAGCTGTAAGTGTGGGCATCTATAAGAGATGAGGCATTTATTATAGAGAGCATTTTGATATGCACTCATGCTTCAAGGGAGGTGTTAGCTAGATACCGTACAAGATGTTTATTTGACAGGAAGCATTTATTGTACACTAACTTGTTTAATATTTAGGAATCTTGCGGACCTGGATGCTGATGGTGCCCTTGATTTCGATGAGTTCTGCATTGCAATGCATATTGTTGTTGCAGTTAGGCACGGTTTGGAGGTACCTCAATTTCTTCCATTGCATCTGGTACCGAGAAATATGAAAAACAATGTGAGTATAAATTAATATGGATCAATATTCACACTAGTATTAGAAAAGTTTCTTTCTTTTCAAGCATCAAGAGTTGATTCAACGCTTTGCTAAGTCAATCTCTATACATTAAGATTAAAAATACAACTACATATGATTTATCTTGAATTTCACTTTTTTTAAAGCGAGTTCTTCCATACCTCAAATGGATGCTAACAGCCAAGGATTATCTGCAAAAGACTCTGGACAGGTAAAATAACAAAAAATTCCTTTATTTAATTGTAAGATACAAGTGCAGTTTAGTGGATGTAGCTGTTCAGCAAAGAAATTTGTTGCAGGCTCACAAATTTGGGAAAAATGTTGACAATTTCCACTGTTAACTGAAAACTTAACAAATGTATTTTTTACTTTACTTTCCATATCCTAATTGATGCAACATCTCTGCATAGTCTGTCTTTGCAAGAATTTATGAAGTGAAAACATTGCCATCGCATTCTTTGACCAGACGTGCATCCATACATTTATTAGGAGGCTGTCCTTTGGAGAAAAGTGTGGGCTTTTACACCCACCGACCCCTCCCACATACACACTTCTGCAATCATTACATCTAAAGTTAAAATAAAACATAGTCCAAATAGAGGGATCTTATAAATTCAAATTTTAGTGATGATAAAACAAGACAATTTGTAACATTTCGGTTTTATTTCAAAATCGTGCATCAGACAGTATAATGATTGTAATCTCATCGTTGGTGTTTTGTATTTTCTCAACAAAATACGTAAATTGCGCCAACAATTTATGTATGGTCACTCAGATAGCTACTGGTTGGTTTCTGCTAAACTTCCACTTGTTCAATATTGAAACATTCGTTTAAAGAAAATGAAGAATTGTCAGAAGTTTGAGCGTGTTTTTTACCTCGTGGTTTGAGAACTTACAGGTGTTCTGGAGGGGTATTTAGGGTTATATAACTTACTGAAATTACGAATGATGCATTTTGGTGATTTAACCGTTGGGTATTTTTCAGCCCTGGGCAAGATTCTCGTCTGATAGTCGCACGAATGTTGAAGTCGATGGTCCTGAGGTAATTTGTTTGGAGTGATACTTACGTAAGCTTATAACAACTATGTTGTCTTTGTTTTTGACGTTCAGGATTTTTAGGATCTCTTACGCTGGGTCAGTGGCGCACACTAGGGTGGGTCGAAGTTGGCGCACACTAGGGTGGGTCAGTTGCGCGCACTAGGGTGGGTCAGTGGCGCACACAAGGGTGGGTCAGTGGCGCACACAAGGGTGGGACGAGGGTGGCTTGATTAAAGATCGTGCGCCAAATCGCTGAAATCACACCTATTTAACATTATTGTGACGCTAAATGATGAATGTTTGATAGACTTTAGTACTGTACACATACCAGCAGATGCATTCTTGTGAGTGTAGGATTATGTGTACGTTGGAATCCTTAAGTTAAATTACTGGAAATAAAATTTGAAAAATATGCTTATTGGCTTGCCCTGGGATTTCCTTAGAAATCTCATGCCTTGAGGACGAGCCCATCCCCCCAATATTTCACTGTCCGCCTTTATGTCCGCTACTGCTTATCACAATTTACGGCTTTATTTATGGATGGATCATTAATAGTGGACTAGGGATTCTTGTCACGATAGCTTTCTTTAGCTACTTATTTTCGAGGATCTCTCAGGATGGTTGAGGGATTCAATGCGTGGCTTTCTTTTTAGGTTCAAAACAATGGACAATTGGGGATTTCACAACGCCCTTTAACGGTTGATGTTGCCGAGCAAAGCACGAATCAACACATTTCCCCTGTCAGTCATCACACGCAACAAGTCAATCAACAACACGCGTTACTAACTAGTCAGCACGTTCAGTCTGTCAACCAACACGCTGTACAAAGCACCAATCAACACATTTCCCCTGTCAGTCATCACACGCAACATGTCAATCAACAACACGCGTTACTGACTAGCCAGCACGTTCAGTCTGTCAACCAACACGCAGTACAAAGTAGCCAACCGTTGACCCTGCTGTACAACACGTACAACAGTCTGGCAATGTAACACAAAACTTGGTGCAACAAGGACAAATTGTCACGCAACAAGATCAAACTGCTCAGAAAGAATCACCACAAGCCGTACAACCAAAGCAACCAATAACACAACAAAGTCACGGACAACTTCAGCGAACTAAATCTGATTCGAATTCCGCCGATGAGAACTCGACCCCACACCGCAAGATATCATTGGGAATACCAAGGGTAAGAGGACAACCCAGGCAGAAAAGCCTTTTAGACACTCCCCATTGGGCTATTCTTCCTCCTCCGAGTAAATTTACCACAGATACCCCGGAGGAGGTGGTGAGAAGTGGACAGTTTGTACCTACCGGAACTATTATTACCGCTGAAACCAGTGATCGCAGTGAACGAGCTGGACTCGAAAGAACTGCTCCAACGACTCGTGGATATTCTGATTCTGACTCCAGTTCTAGTGAAAACGATCAACCTAAAGATATTAGAGGCAGGGATCAGTCACGTGACATCGACTCTGTATCTTCGTCGTCCAGTCACAGCAGTAGTAATGCACTACGAGCAAGTCGGGAATCTGTTGATGGTGAAAATAGACTCACCGTAGTTGCCCCTGTTCCACCCCCGAGAAGAAAACCTGCTCACTCAAGATCTTCTTCTCTCGATCTACAAAAGTTATTTAACAAAGGTAGTTATAGAATGTTTTCACCGTCCATCAGCGCCATGTTGGTAGAAAAAGTTCTTAAGTGAAAAGAAGGATGTTGATTTCATTATCTGTTGAGCATATCAGCCTTTTATTTAAATTACCGTCATGGCCGCTTTGATGTCTTCATGATTTCAAGCATTTTTGAGCATGGACACTTTGACTATTAACCTACCGACATGGTCGTTGTGCAGTGCCCTAAAGATGAAGTTGACCAGTTATCAATCTCTCGGGATTGAGAATTGGATTATTTCAATTTACGTAACATTTGATTACATACGAAATCCCAAGTTCTTTTCCGTGTCGCTGACGCTGTGATTGTGGTACAAAATTTTCTCCAGTTAAGATGGTGTAGAATTCGTAGGTTTACCTAAGGTGGCGTTAAGGGTGGTTTAGAATTCGTAGGTGTATCTAAGGTGGCGTTAAGGGTCTACCGGTTCACTTGTAGTGGCGTAATGGTCAACTGCTTCTTTTTTGGGTGGTAGTTTTATCAATGTTCTTTAAAATATTCTTTTTTCGTACTTTAGGTGGAAACTCGTTGTCTTTGCAGGTATGTTTTCATGTTCTTCGAATCGAAAGACATTTTGTTTGCCCTGCAGCACTCGTAGTTTTGTTTTAGAAGTACGGAGATCATGGCAAAGACACCTCTCAAGGTAATCAAGAAAACTTCGCTAATTTTGAAGATTTCAATAATAAAGTGGAAAACTTGACTCGTGCAAGTGAAAACCCACCAAGATTTGGTCATCGACGATCTGCTTCACTTGATAGTACACATGTAAGTAATCTATGATATGAAAATATGAAGGAAACTAGAACTGTGTTTTGAAATATCATCATATTCCACAGTTGATCTTGTAGTTCAGTTGGTAGAATATTGAAGACAATGATTATCTTGTTACTATACTTGAGTACATCACAACAACGTGATGTTATTATCTATGATATAAAGATATGAAAGAAACTAGAACTGTGTTTTGAAATATCATCATAGTCCACAATTGGACTCGTAGTTCAGTTGGTACTGTGATATTTACCTTTTGCTACAAGAAAATCTTCATCATCAGCACCTCTCCTGTCAGAGGAACACAGATCTGCCTTTGATCATTTACTAAAATAATCTTCTCATTTCCAGTCAGCTTCAGTCGAACAACCTTCACAACCGACAACCACCGAGGACGTGAAAGGTTAGACTAATGGATTAAATTTCAACCACGGCTTTATTTTACTTAAAGATTTTCTTTTACTTCTAGTCGAAGATGTATCAAACATTAATTCTCGATTTCATTCTCCTGGGTCAGTACCAAGACCTGTACCAAGAAAGGTACTGCTCGAATTAATCTATGATTTTTTTGTTTTGATTTACAGAGACTTTGTAATCATGTAATCTTAGTAATCATTGTTATTCCTTGTTGATAGAAAAATGTATATTAACATGAAGTATATTGTATTTTCAGAAGGCTGGTGGTCCTCCACCTCCATTGAATAGACAGGATAACAGTTCTGATTCCATACCGGAGAAAGAAAAAAAAATCTCAAAAGAGCCAATTCATTTTGTTGTAAGGTACGTAATGGTTTTAACATGAGAATCCTTTACAAATATATTCTTTTCAGATTACTGGATAACACGAGAACGAGGCTTATCACAATTTTAGTATTTTGAGATGGTTACATGCATTATGCACTTAATGTATGCTCCCGAGGGAAATAATGAGTTTCGTCTTTCAAGGGTCTCAATGTTTTCCCAAAGTAACTAGAATTTCTTGTATAGGAAGAAAGATGATTGATTTCGTTAGCCGTTGAATAGAATCAACGTTTTTCGGGGGGATTCTTCCGGAGAAATTTCGAGGGGGGTCTTACAGAGGAAGTTTACGGTATTTTCCATAGCTAGGCATGTATCCCGTATAATATCGTTACTGATCTCGCATAATTCAATTCATTTTAACTTACGTTTGTATTTAGTCGTTTAATCTTCATGTTTTATGTTATTTTACGTAGACCAGTCACCAGACTTGAACAACTTCATGCAAAAATCCGAGATTTAAAATCAAAGAACACGAGATTGTCAAAAATAAATAACGACCTTCAACAGGAAGTGAAAGAGGTACTTGAGTTTACTGCACAATGCATTGTGGTATCAATGCTACGATTTTACCAGAATGCAAAGCGCTGCACCGTGAGAGAAACTATGAAAGAAACAAATAACTGAATAGGTACTGCGCATGCGTCACAAAAAATCTTGTTATTTTTCAGATGATGGAAGCAAGAGTAAGTCTTGAAAGCTCTCTCGAACAATTAAAGCCTTTTCCAAAGTAGTTTGAAGATTTTGCGAATAAGAAATGATCGACGAATAGATCCGCGATAGTTTCATAAAAAGAACAGCCTTCTAAAATGAGCTTTACACCAAGTGCATATTGTAGATATGATGAACTGTTGCGTGTTGCGAAATATGGCAAGCAAAGTTCTAGATTTCGTCGAAAACCAATATTCTTGGCTTACGACGAAGACAATTGTTACAGTGTAACCTATATATATATACAACTAAGAGAATTTGCAAAACACTTACGTTGGTTTTATTCCGATGTCTGTGTTAGTTAGAGATGTCTCTTACATAAAACGCAATAAACGAGTGTGTAATTGGATTTCAAGTAATTATTTACATTTTAGAAGCGTCTCTGTGGAAGTTTTGTTTTGTTACATGGTTATGTCAATATTCCTATTTTTAAAAAAAGTCTTTTCTTTGCAAGGCATATTTGTTCTTGCGAACAAAAAGTAGTGTTCATTGGGCGCCAAAAATGTGACAAAAAATCGACTCGTTGTTTTCAGTTATATTTCTGTTCGCTCGCGAACACCGAGAAAGAAAATTGATCGTTTTTTATGTACAGTTCTTTCGCGCTGGTTTAATTTTACAGACTTCTGTTCAGTTGTCTTTGATATGTCCAACATGTTGTGTGTCTTTCGCATTGAAATGATTTATTTCGCTATCGCTTGCAATACGTTATTTTGTACTTATCTATAAATGCAGGAAATTTTTTCATAAATAAAGTTATAGGCAACCTATAATTTTGTCTTAGATAAAGTAAAGGGAGCCTGTCACCGTAAACTTATTTATTTTAGTTGAAAATACGAATAGTATAGGAATTTGTATATATACACAAGAATAAATAAGTGAAATTTGTAAGAATTTTTGTACTAATTTTTGATTGTGTTGTACTTTAAAGATAGTCGTGTTCATATCGCTATAGAAAGATATAGATTTGCTTTGGAAATATGACAAATTGGTGAGCTGAACGGTGGAAAGTAGATTTATTAAGGGGAGGGGGGCTGTGTGCAATATGTATATTTTACGTTTCTATCGAAATCAATTTTGATTATGGATTTTAACATGAAAATGAGCTACCCCTTGTGTTGATGAATAGTATCGGTGTTCACGTGAATATCACGTGCTCTTGATATCTTTGGGCCATAAATCAATACTTTACGTTAGCCGAATGAAATTAAGAAAGAATCAAAACACAAGCACGGCGCCACTTTTTCACAAGGCTTAAGTTTTTCCTGCCCCCCTCCCTCTCCCCTTTTTTCCCCAAGATAAATTTTTTCCTAACATTTACACATTTTATCTTAACTTAAGGCAAAGTAAGACGCAGTGAATTTAGTAAATATAGTAGTAGACCCTAGGTTCTATTTCATGGCGCCGTCCCTGCAAGAAAATAGTGAAAATTTGGAAACTTGTACAATTTGTTAACAAACTCAGAAAATGCTGACTGGACTGTTTCGGGTAATTCGGAATCTCCGATCGGACTATTATTCGGACTTGAAGGATTGACAGAGGCGGGAAGGTTCAACATGGCTGCCAGCTTGTTATGTCGAAACTCCAAATTTTCTGCATATTTGGGCAAATGTCATCGTTCCGTATCCTTTGACGCTTGCAAAATTATTCAAGCGTTGTTTCATATACTTAAGATGATAAGATTACAGCTATTTATTCCTTAAACACATAATCAGATCTTTAAAATATGCCGTAGTTTTTCAACTAGCGAGGTAAGAAGTTTTGGCTTGTCGAACTGACAATGGTGTATACGGCCCGTATATCTACGTATAATTTTGTATGAAAGTAGTCAAATATTGCTTATATTCTATGATAAACATTTGCGCAGTGCATGTTTAACTTTTGATGCACGGACGAATCTTGATTCTTGACTCGAAGTCAGAAGAGTACATTAAAAACATTTGTATGAGAATTTGAAATATACTCTGTAGCTTTCATTAATCGTGTTAACCTGATGCTGATTCTTATCTAATTTCATACACAGGTCTTATTTTAATTAATGTGAATGGTGTTTATGTTTGCGAACATTTGAAGATAAGCTTTAATTTCGTAACGTTTCCGGTTTCGCTAATTATCTGTAATTAGTGTGATTACATAATTTTTGACAAACTTAAGAACAATTTGGGAAAGTGATTTGAACAAACGCATCGTGAATTTTCTCATATTTAATCATATAAATTTGAAAATTATACTGTGAAAATTCTCATATTTCTTTAAGAAGACATTCATTATGTTCTATAGTTGTTTTTTTGCATGTGAAAATTAGTTATGTTGCTCCCAGTTTGATTTTGAAAGTTGATATCATAGGCCCATTTCAAATGTCAAAATTTACATGAGCTGAACGCATTTTAAATGAAAGATAGTGCGGAAGCTCATCTCATTTTCTCTTGTCTTTAATGCATTTTCTACATGTAAAGTTTGACGTTTGAAACAGGCTTTATTAATTTTCATTTTATTTAAACACTCATGATTAATTTACTATTGTTCGAGTTAGTTTTATTTACAGTATAGTTGACTTGAGGTGGTTGAAGGACTATCAGGTGCAAAAATTAAATCTTTGTAGAAATTAGTTAGGTGACAATAACCACTTAAGCCACTTAAGGAACTTTGTCCCCCCGCCCCCATCCCCCAATGTCTAACTAAGCCACTTCTTGTTTACCAAATTTTCAATTATATTTCATAGGATGTTGTTATAGTAAGTGCAGCAAGAACTCCCATTGGCTCTTTCAGAAGTTCACTGTCATCTGTTCCAGTGTCAAAACTTGGATCTGTTGCCATTCAAGCAGCTGTTGAACGAGCAGGTACTTAATCAATGTAGGAAGTGTGTTATGCTCATTATGAAGCTGGACATTATTGTGACTTTAAAGATAATTATACATCATAATGTTTTGTCTAAACAAAAGACATACATAGTGAGGGACTTTTTATGAAGTATTGAGAGCCTCTTCATGAAATATTGGGAATTGGGGAAGCAATATGAGTCAAACAATTTTTAATCAATGTGTGTGAACTTGTTTATGAGTTTTATGAGTTTGTTTTTTTTGTGAAATGTTTGTACCAATTGTCGTAGAAAATCCCTGGATAACCAACTCCATTTACCTCCACTGTCAAAACACTATTTACATAGCAAGTTGAAAATATTGTTTTTACTACGCTCTCCCTGAAACTGTGTTGCAATTTAAATTATGATATATTTAATACAGAATTCACAATTGCCATGTTCTCGAATATAAACTATTTTATATGTATAACACCATGTAAATATAAAAAAATTTTTAAATTTTTTCAATAAATATAAAAGGTACTTGCTGTACTAAAGTACACACATTTATATCAGCAGTGCGTACCTTCCATAATGTTCACAATAAAAACTGACATCAATACTACTTCAAGATTGAAAGAACTCATTCCTTGTTGTTTGTCATGTACATCTAGCGTACCAACTTTTTCATACTTAGGTGTTTCCACTGATGATGTTCAGGAAGTATTTATGGGAAATGTTTGTGCTGCAGGTGCTGGTCAAGCTCCAACACGTCAAGCTGCCCTTGGTGCAGGTAATTGTCCCTCTTATTTATGGTAATTTATGATACATTCAGATAGTATTCACATTACATCCACAGTTATCCTTGGGTATCTATGATACATAACCCATTATGATACATTACATCCATAGTTGCCCCCTCAGTCACCAACTCACATCTATGATACCCAATATATGATACATCAAATCCACAATTATCCCTTCATATCAATGATCTGTGGCGCATTGTGGTCTATTATGTCCAAAGTTATCCCCTCATATCCATGATCATCTAAATTTTAGTCTATGGGATGCATATAGGGATGCTACGGTTTGTGGCTGAAACTTTCCTGCGTGTGCCAGAATTATTGAGCAATTGAGTTTGAATGAATTACACTAAAGAATTCGCGCTGTTAGTTCGTGCTTTAACTTTATACTGCGCGGAGCTAACTGTGAATATTTTCTGCTACATACAAAAAAAACCCATGAATATTCAGTCATGGAGAAATGTTACGAAAACCCCCATAAATTTCGGTCCTCGTCATAAGTTCCACAACATTTAAAATTTTTCACTGTCGAAGCTTGATGAGTCTTGGCAGTCTGATTGAGATTTGATCAACTTAATGGCCAGTTGACTTCTCTCTAAAACAAAAATTGTTTTAAATTTTTAAATTGTTTCTTTTATGTCATCGATAAAAGTTTCGTTTCTAGTAAACTTTTCAATAAATTTAATGTGATGATATTAAATCGATTGCAATTGATTGGGATATCCGTTATTCTACCCTATCCGTTATTCTACCCTATACGTTATTCTGCCCTAAACGTTATTCTACTCTATCCGTTATTCTACCCTATCCGTTGTTAACCGTGTTTATTTTTTGATTTTCCCCAGGCTTACCGACGTCAACACCTTGCACAACGATCAATAAAGTTTGCGCTTCCGGCATGAAGTCAATCATGTTTGCTGCCCAGTCATTGGCTTGTGGTAGTCAGGTATGTAAATACGGGGGAGAGGCTTACTGCCCAATCATTGGCTTGTGGTAGTCATATATATAAATACGTGGGGAGAGGCTTACTGTCCAAACATTGGCTTGTTGTAGTCAGGTATGTAAATACGGGGGGAGAGGCTTACTGCACTATCATTGGCTTGTGGTAGTCATGTATATAAATACGGGGGAGAGGCTTACTGCCCAATCATTGGCTTGTTGTAGTCAGGTATGTAAATACGGGGGAGAAGGATAGGTAGACGTTGCATTGAAAATCATTCAATTGATTCGACACTATGTTGCCGTACTTGATTCAATTGTAGAAACACAAGTAATTGTAAGTCAATAGCACATGTATCGTTAGTAATCTGATTCTTTGTTTGTCTTGTGATTTAGGTATTGAGATCTGATTACTTTTGTGTTTTTTTGTTCATTCATTGAATTTATAGCGGTTTCTATTTTTTTTTGAACTCTTCCAAATTCTCTTAAAAAAAGAAATCTACTACAATTTGAACTGGACAATCAATGAAATAAAATATTAGTTCTAGAATTACAAAGTTCGCCCCTGTTGACTTCTGTTGACTTGAATAATGATTATACAGAAGGGTCACTCCTGTGTACAACGCGTCCTCATGTCGGCCATTATTCCAGCCAGATGATTAGGATTTCTCTCTTTTTTCCAACCGTTAAAATTACATGACGTCAGTATTTAATAATGAATTCAAGTATATTTTGACTTAAGAAATGACTTCGGATCATTTTAAAGGTTTGGAAAAAGTCAAAAACCCTAATCTTCTGGCTGGAATAATGGCGGCCACCATGCGCGGCACGACATGCGCGAGGACAAAAACATCAAAGGTTCCGACACAAGTGACTCTTCTCTATATTTGTGTTCTGTGTTTTAATGACAACATACATGACGTAATCGTTTAAGTTCACGTTTTGACGGTAGCTAGTTGCGTGCCATAGCAACGATAATTTAACAACACATACATAAACAAACTAGTTTCCATTTTAATGGTTTCTGGTTTTGTATAAATTATGATAGTGAAGTCAGCTTATCGTCAATGTTCAATTCTTACCAGAAAGTGTAGGGTGACTAACTGTCCTCACACTGGTTTTGACATTTTTTTTTCTCCCCGGGTTGATCTTGAATTCTAGGAAATCATGGTTGCTGGTGGCATGGAAAGTATGTCCAATGTACCATTTTATATGAACAGAGATGCACCTTCTTATGGTGGACACACCTTACAGGTGAGGGATATGTAGGTACATTATGCGCATGCGCTACACGGAAGGATCATCGGGAACAAACGGGAACACTGTTTTGTATTTTGTAGGATGGTATTGTAAAAGATGGTCTATGGGATGTTTATAACCAGATCCATATGGTATGTTGTTAAAATTTAGCCATTTAGCCGAGGCCTAGCTTGCGCCGTTAAAGGCCTCGTCTACATTGTCAAAGGCTTGGCGTGCCTTTAAAAAGGCCTGGTCTACATTGTCAAAGGCTTGGCGTACCTTTAAAAAGGCCTGGTCTACAGGGACGTAGCAAGAACGTTGAATTGAGGGGGGGGGGGAGTTATTCATATATTCAGTTGTGCCCGAATAATTTCTTTTGAAAGTGATTTCAAAAACATTTCAGTGTTCACTAGCACCGTAGTTTTCACATTTATCTCCAATATAAGTAAATGTGCGATGAAAGTATCCAAAAAATAGTTCATTTTTTTTGGATACTTTCATCGTTTCAAATAAAGTATCATTTAAAATCAGTTTTGACATGTGTCTATAAATTGAATTTGAAGTGGAAAATCACGTTAAATCTTTCACTATATCAAATTCATAACGTCCTTAAATGTTTGATAGCGTTACCTAACCAAACTCGTTCCATTTAGGGAAGCTGTACTGAGAAGACTGTTAAGGATCACAATCTCACACGAGAAGATCAGGACGAGTTTGCAATCACATCTTACAAGAGATCTGCATCTGCGAATGAGGTGATCTCCAACTCTCTTTACATGAAGTATAATTTAATTGGTGTTGTAACTAGTCAAATCGTTGCAGAAAGGTGTTTTCAAGAAAGAAATAGTTCCTGTTGCTATACCACAAAAAAGAGGTAATTTGGGCTGTGTTTGATGAGCATGCATCTGTTTGATATTTGAAGGTTCCAAGTTTTACAGCTGCCCGCAAGCTCCTGTGGTTTCTTAAACTCCTTTTTACTTATTACTCTGAATTTTGTATTCACATAAGAGATTTTCAAAGGCAGTGGAGTAGCCAGCTCGATATGTGGAGGGGCAATGTTCATATATTCGTGGTCTATTAGGTTCCTTTGAAATCAAATGTTTTCTGCAGATTATAAGAAACTTTTGTGAATAATGACCCCTTTCAATTTTCGATGTTAGCTACGCCACCGTTCTAAGGGTGAAATATCTAATAACTCCGACGTACAATTAAACTTTAGTAACTTCATATTCTCCTGTTATTTATTTTATAAAATAAGGAAAACCCGACATTGTCATTGACGAGGATGAGGAATTCAAGAAAGTTAATTTTGATAAATTTACTCAACTTAAACCAGTGTTTAAGAAAGAAGGAGGTTGGTAAAGTTTGTTTCATCATCGTTCATCATTGTTCATCATTGTTCATCATTGTTCATCATTGTTCATCGTTGTTCATCATCGTTCATCATTGTTCATCATTGTTCATCATTGTTCGTCGTTGCTTAGCAAGTTCAGCAAGTTTCATGAATTTTTTATCCTATATAAATAACCAGATGATCTGAACACGCGAAAAGGATTGGAACTAGTTGTCAAATAGAAATCCTTTTCTCGATTAAAGCATCGTGGATATCTGTTTATTTCAGTTCTAAATTTATATTTGAGTTGTAGTTGTTATATCTCAACATAGTTACCAAATTTTGACTGGTTTTATAATAAATGAAAATCCCACAGCCAAAGAAATTTATTTTTCTTTCAAATCATTCAAACAACATCCTTTTTGGAGCTCTGATTGGTTGAAATATAACTCTAAGATAACTAGGAAGGCGTTTATTTCGATGTATTTGCACCTACCTTACACTTAAATGCTCTAATTTAACTCCAGATGTACTTGACTGAACTGCCTACGTTCTACTATTCCCTTAAAATACCATCACTTCAGCTATCCTTCAGTGTACCACTATGTTCTTCTATATCCTTAGGTACTATCACTGCTGCCAATGCCAGCACACTAAATGATGGTGCAGCAGCACTTGTCTTAATGACTGGTAAAGTCGCTGAGAAAATGAACGTTAAACCTTTAGCAAGAATTATTGGTATGAATAAAAGAACGATGTACCTTGCTATAGCGTACTTTAAAACATTCAAACGACTGCAAACTTCATTGCATTTTGGACAGGACCCATCGTGGGGGGGAGGGGGGGAGTAGTGAATATTCATTTAATCAGATGTGCCCACTTACTTCTTTTGAAAATGAATTGCCTTTCAGAGAAATCTTTCGGGCACAACTGATTTTTGAATAGCCATTTTGCCGTCAGGCATGGTGATACGATTTCTTGAAAATTTTAACATAAAACATGCTCCAAAAGACATCATCTTGTAAACTTTTAGATATTATCTCTTGTCAATATAACTCAAATTTCGAGTTTACAAGATTGTTTCTTTGAACATGTTCAAAACGGGTTTAAAACGGGTTCAAACCATTCACATTTCTTGAAATTGTCGTGCTCGAAATATGATTTTTCAAAATTTCAGTTTCATATGTTGTAGATTTTGTCAAACATTTTGTGTTTCCTCTCAAGTGATATTTCATTTACTTCGAGGTTTCTGTGATGCAGCTGTTGCGCCAATCGACTTTTCTGTTGCTCCTGCTTCAGCCATGCCTAAGGTAAATTTTGCTGATTTTTTTTCATCGATTTTAGCCCACTGCAAGCTATGGTGTTGTCTATAAAACTTTTTGCGACGCGGTGTATTTTTTCAAGCACTTGATGGAACTTTTTACAACGTCGTAAAACTTTTCGACCACGTGATAAAACGTTTTGTCACTTGATGAAATTTTTCAAACACATAATGAAACTTTTCAGCCACGTGATTAATACTGTCGATCATGTGAGGAATTATTTTTGCTACGTCATGAATCTTTTTCATCATGTGACTTAACTTTTCAACCACCGATACTTTTAACCACGTGATGAAACTTTTCAACCACAAGATGAAATCTTTTAAACACGTGATGAAACTTTTTAAGCACGTGGTGAGTTTTTTAAACTCGTGATGAAACTTTATGGGCAAGTGATGAACTTTTTAAACACGTGATGTAACTTTTAAACAGCTGTTGCAGTTGACTGGTCTAAAAAAGGAGGATATTACAATGTGGGAGATAAACGAAGCATTCAGTGCTGTTGTCCTAGCCAATATGGCGGTATGTGTGTCTTACATGAAGTTTATGTAGTTGTCCTAGCCAATATGGCGGTATGTGTGTCTTACATGAAGTTTATGTAGTTGTCCTAGCCAACATGGCGGTATGTGTGTCTTACATGAAGTTTATGTAGTTGTCCTAGCCAACATGGTGGTATGTGTCTTACATAAAGTTTATGTACTTTGATAAACTTCTTTTTTAATGAGTTTTTGTCTTTGTATGATTTTGTGCTTGATATGAATAATTTGCCGATGTTTTTTTGTAGATCTTGGGTTTAGATCCAGCTAAAGTTAATATAAATGGCGGAGCTGTTTCACTTGGGCATCCTATAGGGTGAGAAAAATATTGATATTTTCTTCATAGATTCTCCGCGGAAATTGAGATGGTACGCGTGCTGAAATGTGTCTTCGAAATATGGAAATTTAATCAGTACATTTCTTGTTTCTAACAATAAACTTTGAAACCTGACCTGCTTATCCTTAAGAACACATAAAACATTGTCGTTGACGAGTACTAGATTAAGTAGATTTGTAAATTTGCAAAAATATTCCGTTTGCGTTTTAATCCAACTTTCACGAAACCGGCTCCTCAACAACAATAGGTGGGTGTGCATGTTACGGCAGCCATGTTGGTTATCAAATACAAAAGAATATTTTATCAATGCCATTGTCGGCACCGGCCGACGTGGGCGAGTCACGTTGTTTGGTAATTCCGAGGAGATTGGTTGCAATCCAAGAATATCTCCACGTGATTCAAGCAGAACGTTTTTCTTGTTTAACAGGATGTCAGGTGCTCGCCTTGTCGGTCATCTTGTTCATAATTTGAATCCTGGTGAAAAAGGTTTAGCAAGCATTTGTAATGGAGGTGGAGGCGCCGCCGCTATTGTCGTTGAAAAATTTGATGTGCATGAAATGGTAAGATTGGCATAAGATCTATGTTGAGTTAATGAAGTGTGCTATACTATGGGGGCTGTTTTGTACTTTGACTTTAAACTCCGCTTGGAAATCTAAAATTGCGAAATTTATTTGCGTAAAATATACGAGGAAATGTACCACGCGGTTCGATATTTATCATTTACATATTATTCTGTGGAGTTGAACATGAATTTCACATATTTTAATTAATATTTCCCATTACTGACAAAGTACATATCATTATCCCGTATGTTCCTGTTTGATCCCACGTAATTGTTACATCAGTAATGGACCCATGTGATCCCCTTATTATTAAATAAAAACAATGAAACGTGTGCGCTGATTGGTCAATAACTATGTTTGCATTAGCCAGTACAAACTGATCTGAGCTTAATCATTAAAGAGAATATGCAAATCAATCGTGAATACATGCTAGAAGAAAATTGAAACATTTGTTTTATCTATATGTTTCGCATTATTGTTATTTTATAAAATAGATAAAAGATGTTTTTCGTGTTTGCACTGGCTGGTGTGAAAACTCTCGAACATGTTCAACCCTCGACCTTTGTTCTTGGCTTACATTGATCTGCTCTTGACTTCTCTCAAAGGTCTCTTCGGTTTCATAAGCCTGTGCAAACACAGTAAACAACTTTTATTTCTTTAAAAAAACACAAAAAAGCCGATACTTAATAAATACTCAAAATGTTATTCGAACTTTTTTACATGAAGTACATGTTATTTGTAGTAGACTAAAACAGCTTAAACTAATTGTAGAAACCTTTAGATTAGAATATTGATTACGGTAGTGTGTATTTTGTTTTGTTATAAAGGTACTCTAGCAGTCATTGCCGTAGCAACCTGGATAATTACCGGGGAGGAGGGTATTCACATATGAATGGTAGGCCGAATTATAAAATATACATGTATGAATCTTTGCCTCCTACTTATCGAAGTCAGCTACGTCACTGTTCGCAGTCAACATTAAACTGTCAAGTAATACACCAAAATTTACGTACAAAAATATATTATCGTATATTCAATTTTACATGTATAATGTACAGCTTGCAGTTCATACAAAAATCTAGAGAATAAGTTTCATACATAAGTCGTAACTCGTGTGATTGTCGGGGAAGATCTTCCCGCCTTTTCTAACGCTACTTTGTCTTTTTTCGTCGATTTAGTTCGTTCGTTTACAGATTTTTGTGTTCTTACATTTTTTGCCTTTGAACGAGCAGTGTCTTTCTTTTCCGATTTTGTTGAGGTCTGCTTCACAAGTTTTTTTTCTCTCGAATCACGAGTATTTAAAGGATGGTGAGACAACTCTGGGAAAGGAACGTCAGTCGTGCTTGCATCTTCGTTTCTTTCTCGAATTTGAGTGTTTAATCGTTTTCGAAGAGGTGAAGCTGTTTCTATCGTGAAAATGGAACGAATTTCTTCATTATCTCTTCATTATGTGGACGCAGAAATAAGTTGAAATGTTTTTATAAAATAAACACAATACAATACAATACAATACAGTACAATACAATACAATACAGTACAATACAATACAATACAACACAGTACAATACAATACAGTACAATAAAATACAATATGATACAATACAATACGATACGATACGATACAATGCAATGCAATGCAATACAATACAATACAATACAATGCAATGCAATGCAATACAATACAATACAATACAATACAATACAATACAATACAATACAATACAATGCACTACTATACGATAACATTCAGTAATAATTGATTAAAACTTCATTACCTTCTCCGTCGATTTCTGTTGGTTGTTTTTCATCCAAAACCTGTTTAAGTTGAGTACTCGTTTCTTCAAGTAATTTTCTCAGATCTCTATACTCCTTGGACATTTCGTCTCTTATTTCGTTGACGCTTCTTCCTTGGTTATCCATCAACAAATGATTATTATTACTATAGTCCATACTTGATAAACTCTCCTCCAGTCTATTCTCAAGTCGCTGAAGTTTACAAATGAGCACGTGACGCGTAAAGTCAACTTCAGCCACGCATTTCTCCTGAGTTGCTTCAAGTCTTTCTAACAAAGTGGTGCTTTCAGAACTCTGGAAAGAATTCACACAATCAGGGGTAGCATAAAGGTCTCACTGCCTAAAACATATAGGGCCTCACCAGTGCTGTAGAAGGGGGAGGGGCGCTTGGGGAGAAGCTTCCCTTCTACCTTTGAAATGGGTAATTTTAAAATGGCATTATTGACAAAAACGTCAAGAGAGCCCCCCTCTGATAAATTTAGTTCTACAGCACTGGGCCTCACTGCCAGGGACATATAGGTTCTCACTGCCAGGGACTTATAGGTTCTCACTGCCAGGGACATATAGGTTCTCACTGTCAAGGACATATAGGGTCTCACTGCCAGGGACATATAGGGTCTCACTGCCAGGGACATATAGGGTCTCTGCCAGAGACATATAGGATCTCGTTGCTAGAGACATATAGGGTCTCATTGCTACGGACATATGGGGTCTCACTGCCAGGGACATCTATGGTCTTACTGCCAAGGCGGAACATATTGAGCGTTTATTGCCTAGGAGTATAAAAGGGTACCTACCTGGGACTGATGTAAAGGATATCGCTTCCAAGGTAGTATTAAGCTAGCACAAACAATAGGGTTCACTGCCGGGGGAAGAGAATAAAGGTTTTCACTGCCAGGGACATATAGGGCTCACTGCAGGGGGAGGAGAATAAAAGTTTTCACTGCTAGTGGGAAGGGCTTGAGATTCAGAAGAAAAACTTCCACAATGAGGACTAACTTGATTCGCAATAAAAGATTACCACCACCACCCCCTTTAGAGACCTTTAGCAAACATAACTTTGAAGTTTATAATGGTGTTTGTATCGTGATATTAATAATAACAAAACGTTTACTGTAATTGACTTAAAACTTGGTCTCAGTAACTTTTACCTAATTGAAAATCATTCTTTATCGTGTACCGAAAATACTATCAACCAGTAACTATGGCCTTTCTTACCCTCAATTCCAACCATCCCTCTGTTTTCTTCATTCCTATCATCTCTAGCAACTTTTCCATCTTCTCCAAATCATTCTCGAAACTCTCGTGTTGTTTTGCCCATTTCTTTTTCAAACTTTGGTACTCCTTACTTCGCGATCGCCTGTGGTGTGAAGACCGTCTCTTTTCGTGCGACGAAGACTCGTGTGAGTGGCTACCATCGCTTGTATCGCGTTTCTTATGAATTTTTCCGTTCATTCTCCTGGTGTCTGTATCCTTGTAACCGTCAGTATCATTGAATGTCATCTTACCTCTCCTGGTAACCATTAACTTCCCACCATCACTAGTACCCGTTCTCCCTGAGCGATCACTGCTCTCGTAAATGCTGGATAGCTTATCGTGATGTCTCCTTGACTTCCAATGTTTATTTTGTCGGAGCATGTCATCTCTCGTGCTTTTTTTATGAAGCGATCCTCGATGGCGGCGATGGTGTTTTACCGCTTCAAGGTCTGAATCGCTTGCACTGCGAAATAGCTTCCCGGAAAGTTCGCGTTTGTGTTTAGCGCGTTGCGTGCCGTGTCGGTGAAAATGTTCGTGTTCTTTTCTTTCTCTGTTGGGTGATTTTTTCCTGCGATTTTCCTTGTTGTTGTCTGTCTTTCTCGTGAAGAAATCTTTCACTCTTTGAAAGAGTTTTGGTAAACTACCTGTCCTGTAAAGAACGGCGATAATACTCGTGTTAACCTTCTTTTGTGCAAAAATTATCACCGTTAAGATAATTACATCAAGTTCATTGTGATGTACTCAGGTATAGTCATAAGATAATCATTGTCTTCAATGTTCTACCAACTGAACTGCAAGACCAAAGGTGGACTATAGCCCTATTCACACGGCATAAACTATACTGGGTTCAACCCAGGTTAAAATTAATCCGGTTTCTACCCAAGTTAAAAATTAATCCGGGTTTAACCCAGGTTCATTTTTGCTTGTAAACACTACTAACCCAGGTTTTACCTGGGTTGAACTCAATCTATCTCAAGAAGTAGGTTGAGTTTATCCTAGGTTGAACCTAGTTCAGTAGTGTTTACACGCAAAAAAATAATCGTGAGTTAAACCCGGGTTAGTTTATGACGTCTGAATAGGGCTTATGATGATATTTTCAAGCATAGTTCTCACTAGCTTCTCTATAACATTTTACTATCATAGATAATGTCTTCGCGTTTTGTGATGCGTCCACTTGAAAAAGTGTCGTGGCAAAGTTGAAAAGTCCATTATAAATTTGAGAATATGTCTAATTTGACTTTCAATTAGCTACTGTTTTTCAGCTATACCAATGAATGGTTTCATTTACAAATTTGTGCCTATATTTTTATGAACTTTGAAACTTGTAATTTCGAATATTGTTCTATGAACAAATAGTTCTTGGAATCAAAATCAACCTTCCTTAAAGTCTGTATGAATTAATACACTTTCTTACGTTATCTCTTCTTTCCGTTTTCGATGCGATCTTGATTTGTGTTTTCGATGCTTTTCCTGTAGTTAAAAAAACGAGTTCGTTTACTGGATAAAACACGAAGCACTTTTTTGGCGTTAGATGAATAGATTAAAAATATTGGATTACTTCTAGTGCAGTTTGTGAGCGGAATGTCTGCTAACTGCCAGCAAAATCAGGCTAAGTTTAAAGCGGGCTTTGCGAAAGTATTTGTGAAGGTTAGAGATTATTGAAAGAAACTCTTGGCGCATATAAGTAGATGAAAAACAAATAAAAATCAACAGCTATCCAACATACATTAAGTGGATAAATAAAAGTGAAACTATCAAGACGTTTTTCCAGCTACAGAAATTACAGGATGCTGAATTGCCTGGCGTCTTTTTTTGTTTGAATTTTCACCTACTTTATTTGATTTTCGATGATATTGATATCTTGTGTAATCGTTGTAAAGTTCCGGTATTTTTTTTCTGGAATCTTTCGAACCTTGTCGCATTTGCTGTTTTTCTGAAGCATTATTATAGCGGCGTCTACCGCTTATTCGGTCTTTGCAATTGCGTTCAAACGAACTCGGTTTCTCGGAAGTCAACAAATGAATATTTTCATGTGTTGATAAAATATCGTCGCTCTTCGCTTTCTATATAAGGTCGAACTAAATGGTTAGCTGTTAAAATCTCCACCCATATCACACGAATAGGATTGGGTTCTATGCTGTGAATGATTTGAAACCACGACATAGTGAGTAAAACTGGGTTCTATGGTGTTGACGATTACGTCAATGAAAATGACGAATGAAAATACTACACCCAGACACGCGTGTGTAGTTCAATCAATTTTCACTCCGCGAGAGAATCTCGAAACACTGAACACGCGTGTCAGGGTGTAATCTCGCGTTTCTATGAGTGTAAGATTTGGCTTCAATTATTTGCTTCAGATGGCGTTCCATGTATTTTAGTTCAATGTTTGAAACACGACAAAAGTGAGTAGGACTGGGATGAGGGTGTCAAAGAACTTCTCTTCGTATTCAGCTACTGTCTCCTACATAGATTTCAACTGTATCTCTTCCTCTTGTGTTATCCTGGACAGATATTTGTTTGGCCAAAATTGGAGGTTCTGTCGATGTCTGTGACATTCTACGTAGAAAAAGATTAATACAATATGAAATTATGAACTTTACGATTTTGCGTAATATAAAATGTTTTATGCGTAAGCCCGTGTACATGCCATGTCTTACGAGACTTGAAGAAATTTTGCAGGTGTGTTCATCTTTATGAAATGTAAAGTTAGGATCTTAAGGTTTGGGAGAATGCCAGTAAAGCGTGACAGCACCATGAAAACCGAGTTTTATTATTTTTAAATATTCTTAAGTATGGCCACAATGTAAATTGGAGATGTTTTTAAAACATTTGAAATACAGCGGTGTTGTGGTGTACGTTATTGAACACTGGACGTTGATAATGATTATCTTGTTACTGTACTGTATTTTTCTATAATATTAAGATATGAAAGAAACTAGAACTGTGTTTTGAAATATCATCATAGTCCACAGTTGATCTGTAGCTCATTTGGTAGAACATGGAAGACAATGATTATCTTGTTACTATACCTGAGTACATCACAACAACGTGATGTTCTTATCTATGATATGAACATATGAATTAAACTAGAACTGTGTTTTGAAATATCATCATAGTCCACAGTTGATCTGTAGTTCAGTTCGTAGAACATTGAAGACAATGATTGTCTTGTTACTATACCTGAGGACATCACAACAACGTGATGTTATTATCTATGATATTAAAATATGAATGAAACTAGAACTGTGTTTTGAAATGTCATCATATTGTCCTCGGTGGTCTTATACTGATGTTTTCAGAAACTTCATGCAACCGAGGAGGTAGGCGCTCAAAGAATAAGATTTTCACGCCTTTAATCAACAATGGACATTAGTTTGATGTCTTCCATTTTCATAAAAATCTCTGATGATTGATTATTAGGAAAAAGTAGAAACAATTAAAACGTAAATAACCAAACCTGACAACAAAGACCAAATTTCATGAAAACATCAAACAACTGCAGCAGGTGTTTCTGTAAATCAACATGTTACATTCTCAAAACCATGCATGTACAAAGAAACAGTTCGATTAAGTAGATGCTAGCCACAGCGTCGCTGATCGAAATGAGATAGAAAGGTATCACTTGTTCTGCCTACTGTGTATGGAAAGTTAATGGGAAAATCATATGGATATCGTTATTAACTTGATATAATGCTTAGCTGGTGTGGTTACACAAACATTTGATAGTTAGCGAGAGTTCATTGGAGTGCTTGATCTTGGAAATAATCGTTCGAACATATGTGATAGTCTCATTCTAGTCATAGAAAATTATTTGGATATTTTATTCTATAAGAACGCGTGCTGCTTGGATGAAATTTTAGCCAAGCAATAATAAGATTGTTATTGATCATATATGCACAAATCCATAACTATGAAGGGAGAAGATTGTTATTGATCATATAAGCACAAATCCATAACTATGAAGGGAGAAGATTGTTATTGATCATATAGGCACAAATCCATAACTATGAAGGGAGAAGATTGTTATTGATCATATAAGCACAAATCCATAACTATGAAGGGAGAAGATTGTTATTGATCATATAAGCACAAATCCATAACTATGAAGGGAGAAAAGTATTTACTCCCGTATTCTAAAAGTTCGCGCAAGCTCTCAATCGTTGCGTGGGTGCAACGCAGATATAGTGCTTCCACTAAATGACGAACTCGAATGGAAAACTCAGTTTCTCCATTGATGGAAAGATTTTCGCTAAAATATTTCACATCAAGCAAATTCCGAAAAAGCAAGACATCTTGAGATTGCAAAATATGCATCAAAACAAGACGAGAAGTGAACTGTAAATTTCGACTTTATTTCAAAGTCATCCACAGACAGAATGATATTTAAAAATTCGAAAATTTCTTCTCGTTTTTTTGATGCATATTTTGCAATCTCAAGATGTCTTGCTTTTTCGGAATTTGCTTTATACTGTAGTTCTTTAAATTGTCGGCTGGTCATGGTTATTTCACATCAAGCAATCGGTGTAGTGAAAATATACCCTCTTCGAATAATAATGGAGCGATTTTGAAGCTCCACAGTGCGTGTGAACAGCGAATGCGCGAATGCGAGTCGTCTTTTTAAATACAGGCGATAAAGTCCCAATTTTGCAATGGGCTGAGCTGTGCAGATGTATAACATTATCTGAATAACTAAATATTTATTTAAATTATATCATGTCGTCTCGTTCTTATTAATAAGTCTTCGGAATTGTTTCGATGTATCGTACTTTTAAAACACATTTCAACCCGTAGACACAAAATAAAGATAGAAAATAAGAGCTCCGAGAAAGACTGGGTGTTTGATACCCCAGCTCTTGTTTGTTTTTATACAAGGGTCTCGATGGGGTTTACCGACTAGCGATAAACAGGTTTTATAATTAACTGCCTACCGACGAACCAGAAAAAAGATATATAATGATTTCCAACAAAAATATTTGATGACTAGCAACATTTGCTTTAATTGAAAATCTTAGAACCATTTTAAAGAACGTATTTTTATCAATTTTGTAACATAACCTTTGACAGTATTGTACTGTTTGTACAGCCTGCGCCGAGGTGGTTTTCAAACCTTTTAAACACCACTGGAAAATACTAATCTCCTTTTGCAACGATCAATGATCTTATAATTAGGTTTATTGATTACGACAAAGTAAATGGTTTGAAGTAAATGGATTTAACCCGGGAGTATCGTTACGACAAACATGGAAAATTTAACGACTCACGAATACTCCATCGAGACCCTGTTATATAATGAACATCAAGAAAAAGAAATGTTTATTTTTTGGAATTTGTCTCGAATTCCAATAACAATCTTGCACTGTTGACCTGCAAGCGTGTGCGTGACTGCAGTGAATTGAGCTCTTGGTGATCATGCGCCTATTGAAAAATTAACGAATTTTACCTTTTATAGCTCTTTTGGACTCTACTCATATATTTTTTTTATTTGTGAGCTCGAATGAGCACTCCTTCATATTTTATAACTTATTTTGCATGTATTAATTACTTTTATCAAGTACGGAAGACAATTAGGCAAAGGATGTTGCAGTTTGATCATAGATTCAAATTACCTTCATTGTAAAGTTCACAAATTATTTTGTTTGATGGTATGAAAGATACCTCTTAACTCTAACCTGATAAAACCTTTATTGGCTTGCTTTCTAAAATATTGCTACAGCGATCTAAAGTCAAGAGAATTTCTTCTAGTCGATAAATTTATTGCTGCGAAAAGACAGTTTCTCTAGCACCAAGCAATATTTGTTAATCGTTTCAATTTCCGTTTCTCGACAGGATTTGTTTACAACGCACGCAGAACGAGTATTTAAAAAGTGAGATATTCTTAAACTAAAGGATATTCGTTAACAACAATGAGCAATCGCGCTTTCACATTAAACGCGTTGTCGTCATTGCGAAAGTCATCTTAATACCGATTTCCGTTCGACCAACTATTGACAGTTTTCTTGAAGGCATTTTAAAGAAGGGATGTTGGTCTTTTATGTTTAAATTTAGTATTTATGAATTATGAGTGTAGTATTCATGACTAAATGAAGACGGTCGACCGTGTATTACATAATCGTAAGTCGCGGTATACCGTGTTTGTATCATGAAGGAACTTTATATAAAGTCATATTTGGTCCGCTACTTGCGGTTTTATTATTGATTTATTTATATATTGTAATTGGATTTGGAACTCGTAGATCTCATGTTTTATTGGTTAGAAAATTTTATCTTATAGCAAAGTCGTACTTATGCTAAATTTCTGTATAGAAACTGCTGTTGTTTGTTGTTCGTGCGAATTTTATCGTAGGTCAAACATTGCACTTATAATACCCACGGCCTCTCGTATAAAGTGATAAATTCCTCACCTTCTGAGTGTCTCGAGCGGAAAACCTCAAAACCATCCAAATGTTTTAGGTTTATCGCAGGTAATCACAAACATTCGTGATGGTTCGACGTCGAAATTTCGCGGCCTTTCACGTTGTTGAAAATTGTTAATCTTCTAATCTTTCAAGACGCGATATTGCATCGTTTTCATCTTCTATTTCTCCCCGTTTGTTGTAAGACGGTAGCCATGGCGATGGAAATGTGTTTGTCTAATGTATTTGTGCATGTTGAGGACGGATGTGCCAGATAGTTGAATGTTCGCCCTTTCCCCCGGTGGCAATCTTGTGCTTCCAAATCTCTTTCGTGATTTGAAAGTTTAACCATTTTGAGGTATTTATAACTGTCACAGTAGTGTGTAAGTTGAACATGCAAGTACTATATCATAATGTTCTGATGTAATTGGACACCAACTTTGTAACTGGCTAATATTGACATAAGAATGTTCATCAACGAAACCACGATTTTTTGACGATTTCCGATGTAATGGTAATAAAGGGGATTTTTACTTTGGCCTACAAGTGCAAACACGTATATATACGACATTAAATACACGAGGAAAAAATCAAATAAACGCATAAAAATTGAAATAAGGATCCCATACCCTTGACAACCAATCTTTGCCGAAAATTTCCCCCAACCTTTTCCTACACCTTTTTCTTTTTCGAATTTACTTTATTTTCGGTCTTTGAATACAACGAACCACCCAGATAAAGTCTAAGAGTACTGTTTATTGAAGTGGCTATTCTCTCTCTCGGGCAGTAAGTCGGTACGACTAGCACTGTTTATGGTTTGGGTTTGCTTTTGATGGCCGATCTCCAAGCCGCTCTGTTGCTTGCGGCCGTCTTCCAGTTGTTAGGTGGGATCTGTCTCACTTTCATGTGTCGTTTTACGACGTCTTTGTATCTGAGTCTGGGTCTTCCTTGGTTTCTCTTCCCTTCGCATAGTTGTGAGAACAGCAGTTGTCTTGGGAGTCTTTCCTGATCCATCCTGTGTACATGCCCCAGCCAACGAAGGTTTCTTTCTATCAGAATGTCTGCCATCGAGGGAGGTTAGCACGTTTCAGGATTTCAACATTTGTTATCTTGTCCTGCCATTTGATGCTCATGATATCTCTCAGCTGTCTCATCATAAAAGCATGTAGTTTCTTTACCTGAGTTCTGTAGATGGTCCATGTTTCTGCTCCATAAAGGAGGGTTGATAACACCACAGCTCTGTAGACTTTGCATTTTATCCTGATTGTCACATGCCTATTGTTCCGCAGTCTCTCCTGGAGCTTGCCAAATGCTGTACTTGCCTTCCCAATCCTGGCCTTCAGCTCTTTCTCTATTTTTGAAGAGCTGGAAACAGTGCTTCCAAGATATGTGAAGTCCGTGGCTTGGACAAGCGGGATTTGATCGATGGTGATGTCTTGTGGCTCAGGAGGGGGATTGTGAAGTTTGATCGGCTGATACAAGCACTCTGTTTTCTTGATGTTTATCTTAAGGCTGAACTGGGTAGCAGCCTTTGAGAATCTGTCAACAAGCAACTGTATGTCCGATGCAGTGTGAGGCACCAGAGCACTGTCGTCCGCAAACAGCATCTCTCTGAGGAGGTGTTTTGTTGTTCGTGATTTTGCCTTGAAGTGGGAGACATTGAAGAGATCTGCAGTGTTTATTGAAGTGCCTATTGCGTACATGAAAACAACGTGCATTTTTTTGGATCGAAACTTATCATTTTCCTTTCACTTCACCTGCTTTTGAAAATACCCAACATTAATAGAAATTGATGCATTCAAATTTCGAGCAGCCCGCCTAATTTTGATTGACAAATCATATGTAGAACACGACAAAACCTTCCGAAATACGACAGGTTTTCAAGAGTTGCATTTTTTGTTTATGATTTTGCAAATGGCGCAGCTAATTCTCTAAAGGGATCGAAAAGGCATCCACGAAATGGCCGAAAAATATTTGTAAATTCTGCAAAAAGAGGCAGGACCGGAGTACGGTACTCAGGCACCAATGTGAACACAACATTTTGATGGTGCCATAGTCTTGGTCTGAGCACTACAAAAGGTGGCAGAACCGGAGTGCGGTACTCAGGCACCAATGTGAACACAACATTTTGATGGTATCGTAGTCTTGGTCTGAGCACTACAAAAGGTGGCAGGACCGGAGTACGGTACTCGGGCACCAATGTGAACACAACATTTTGATGGTGCCGTAGTCTAATAGCGCATTCAGACTGAGCGTCGGAGTACGATACCCTGGTTCGTGTACAAATCTGCAGGCCGTTCACGCTATGAAGTATCCATTAGCTTCGTCTATTTATAATTTCATATTTTTTATTGTAATCAAGTTTTAAAACCATGCGTTAAATACGTGCCTCTCTGTACATGTTACTCAGGTGTCGTCGTTCACATTGGTGCCCGTACCCGAGCACCGTACCACTACTTTTACTGGTGCCCAGACCCCGGCACTTTGACTCGGGCACCATCAAAATATTTTGTTCACATTGGTGCCCGTGCCTGAGTACCGTGCCGGGGCACTCAGTCTGAACGCGCTTTAAAGTGCCCTGGTCTGGGCACCACAAAAATAGGTAGTACCCGAGTATGTTGCTCGAGCAGGGGCACCAACGTGAACGGCGACATCTGAGTAACGTTTACAGAGAGGCACGTATTCAGCACATGGTTTTAAAATTTTTTACAATGAAAAAACATGAACTTATAAATAGACGAAGCTAATGGGTACTACAAAGTGTGAATGGCCTACAGATTTGTCCCCGAACCAGAGTATCGTATTCCCGGCACTCAATCTGAACACGCTGTAAGTCTAAAATTTTCCGTAATCACAGCGGCGTAATGATTCATTTTGTAAATTAACAAATGTGATGCATTGTCGTATATGTTTTAGTGTTCGTACATATTTTATTCGTTTATTTACAAACCCTAATTTATCATTAAACCCAAACAAAATTTAGTAATTACAACTCCAACATTACGTCCTCAATCAGTTCTGCTGTTTTGAAAACATCTTATATCAACAAAAGAGTTGGAAATTTCGAAAGGATTTAAAAAAACATAAGCTGTTGCAATTGCAACTATAAAAATTTGCAGAATAAACTTTGTTGGAGGATGTAATTGTTTATGGGTTAAAATGTTTTCTCCGAGTCTTTCCATTCACATCCCCGATAGATAGCGAAGCATGAAGGTTTGACGATCGATCTTCCTCATCGTGCTGCGCAAATATGTTTCGACACGTTTTGTGCAGCTAAATTCTAACTATATGACAACAACAACATTTCTTACAATCGTTCACTGCAATAGGAATAATGAATATAAACGGTATTTTTGTTTTAATTTTTGTCATTACTGCCGATGCATCGGCGAAATCATGTAACTTACCGCCAAGCTTTTTGTGTTCATCGCGTCAAATCGCAATAGAATGCGATGTTGAAAAGCAATGTGATTCGTATTTTTCACCGCTCCCTAAATCAGAAGTCGAGCTCGTGAACTTCACCCTTTACATGGAAAGCCTGTGTCCTGGTTGCAGGGGTTTTATCAACTATCGATTGTGGCCTGCATTCAAAGCCATTGGTGAGATAATGAATTTGGTTATTGTGCCATACGGCAACGCTATTGAGAAGAAAAACGGCGACGGTTGGGAATTTATGTGTCAACACGGCAAGGAAGAATGCTACGGCAACTTAATCGAGACATGTGCTATGCACTACAACCAAAACGCCTCTGTCTTTTTACCTTTTATCCATTGCATCGAATCATCGAGTTTATTACCTCGAAATATCGCCGATAAATGTGCAAAAAAAGTCGGTTTAAATTATTCGTTGATTATCTCGTGCGTGGAAGGACGACTGGGCAACCAGTTGCAACATGAAATGGCTGAAAAAACTCATGCCCTGGAACCACGATTAAAATATGTACCATGGATAACCTTGAATGGTGTGCACACAAAAGCAATTCAAGCCGCAGCTTATACCAATCTTGTGAAGCTGATTTGCGACACGTATGAAGGTGATCCAAAACCCAACGTTTGTTTGCCAAGCAATTTAAAGACATTGGGTTGAGAATTCAATTTCAAGGTCTTGATTAATGTATGATTGAAATTATATCTCACTCAATATATGTCTAGGAAATTTTCAAAAATTTTTTAAATATTATTATTGTTATTGGGTTTCGTGAGAAACAGTCTGCAATGTGCGATTCATATTATACGTAAGTCAACTTGCAAGTTTACTGGTACTATACACATATATTGGCGTTCAGCGAGACCTGAAATGCAAATTCAACAATCAAAAGGTTTAGGGAAAGGTTAGAGTAAAGTTTCGGCTAAGTTTGGTTCCCTCCTGTTATCCAAGAAGGGTATAAGTGATCTTTATTTGACTCCAAAATAACCGAAACTGACGTGTTCGATTTTCACTGCGTGTATTTGATTTTTATTTGCGTGTATTCGATTTTTTATGCATGTGTTTGATTTTGTGTGTGTGTTTGATTTTTTTGCGTGAGTTTCTTGGCCACCGTGGGATTTTAGCAGTTGCTTTTAATCATCCCGAGCGACCATAAATATTTCACAATTCGCTTGTCCAGTGATCATCTTAACAGCAGCAACCCGTACCTAAGTTCATTACATTTTGGAAAGACCTCTAGGAGGGAATTTTGATGAATCACTAGTTGAATGAATAACAAGTTTGGGAGGTGTGATAATTTCTGACAATCACATTAAAGAATCATTAGTACTCGACCGAAGTTCCATTTTCGGGCTGACTTCAGGGTAACTATACTTGTGTTGACGTTTCAATATTGCGTTGATTTTCTTAACAAAACATTGAAAAATTCGATTAACAACGGTGAATAGCTATAGCTATTGCTTCTTTACAGAGATCATCTTACATAACGATTTTCTTTGAGTAGTTATAGTTGAGATTCTTTGCTTGACTTTCATCATTTTCCTTTCGAATACTATGGTCAAGGAAACTCCAGCGATTTGTGAGTTTATGCTTTATCAAGAAGACAATAAAACATAAATAGTTTTTCTTTGTTTCCTTTTCCGCTTTGATGGATTTTTAAAATCACGACAGCTGAATGGCCTTTCATTCATTAAATCTTAAGTATTTCCCCACTGGTCATAATCGACTTAGAGCAAAACCTTTGCATCCGTTTTCTTTTGTCGAACGTAAAATATAATGATATTACAATGGCAGCCTGCCATTGTGCACAGGGAGTTGTGAAACTTATATATAGGTGTTTACTCAGATTATTTTTTCTTGATATTAATGACAAACAAACAAATTAGTTTTTACTTCAATTTAACTGCTAGTCAGCTGTAGTGTTATATAGACAAATATTCTATTGGTCAATATACGCGTGTGCATGCGCGCCATTGGATAATAGTCGTGTGTGATGAAGACTGTAAAGTAAAACGCGGCAGTAACATGCTTGAACACTAACAAAATTCATGACGTTAATTGCCTTGCTAAGCTTTTAAACTTTTTTTTTGTCTGTGGTTGGGTTTGAACACATCTTTGATCGCGTGCATCTCAGCCAACGACCTGTGAAGTGGACTAGTGTTAATGAAATTAAATTACAACAGTTCGTTGTTGAATGTATCCATCTACAAAATACTTAAAATGTCGTCCGAAAGGTAAGATTTTATAGTGTTTGGGATTTAATAACCAATTACATCGTTATTGGGATTTTTTGTGTTTAAATTGAGTTGTTTAGCTGTTGTTATTCATTTGTCTAACCCTGCATCCCCAGCAAAAGTTTAAAAATGCGAAAGAGCCCGATGTATTTCACCATTCATAGTCTCCAGTAATAAAGAATATATTTTCATTAATTTACTGCAATATTTGCTAAAATGAAATTCAGACAACCCGACAAAAGAAGGATTATAACACACTCATCATATTTGTGTCGCTAGTTTCACAAAAGTCAGTTCTACAATATTTACATGAAAGAGGACGGTCAGGACACGTTATAGCACTTTTTTGCAATAGAAATTCCGTACAAATGCGAATTATTATTACAGCGGTTTAATCTTCGATTCTTCGTTGGTTTATCAATTAGAACCGCCGCCATCTTTGAAACCGAAAACGAAGCTTGTTTTTCCGAGTTTTTAAAGGTTTTGCGATACCTTTTTAGAATATCAACAACGATATACATCAAATACATTGGCACAAATTGCCATAAAAAGTTTTGCAACACAAGATTTAGTAATAAACATAAAAACTCAAATATAAATACGGTTAGCACTATTTTCCACCCAGCAAACCGCCCTTTACTTTACACAATCGGAAATAAATTTAAGATGGCGGCTAATGGGAAAGAACCAAAAGCTAAAAGGAAACCATGCATGCTCTGGTGCTAGGTCGTTTTGAGATGGCGAGTAATTTTATATTTCTATAATACAGTTTTTAATATCAACATATGAAAATATTTACAGATAAATGTTACAGTTTAAATTTTCATGCAACCACCTTAAGTTATAAACTTATAATCCTGGCTGGAAAATATGTCGTTTTTCGACGATTGTGTAAAATATTATATAAAATATTATATTGCGTAAAATATTATATTGTGTAAAATATTATATTGTGTAAAATATTATATTTCAAAGTAAAGGGCGGTTTGTTGGGTGGAAAATAGTGCTAACCTATAAATACATCCTGACTTGCTTCAAAATGGCGTATAGAACTAGCATACAGTTACTGTATTACAATTCTTGTTTTTATTACAAACTTTAATTGCAAGTAGAAGTTTCGGGACAGCGATTGCAGATAATTATATATACATATATTTATAATGTATATATAGTGATGTTGAAAAAAATTACGAAAACTACAGGTTCATCCCGAACTTCCTATATTTATAATGTAAGTATGCAAACAATGAAGTTAAGCATGCTTTGTGCAGTGTACCTAATATCATAGCTACAAACATGAAAGAAATTCTGGGTGCTTCCCTGCAGAATATGAAAAATTCCTCTTTCACAAGGCAACTAAGCAGCTGATTGTCATAATGAGTTCCATTATGGCAAAGTAATGAAATTATGAAATAAGGGAAACTACTTTTCATTCAAACATCCTATCCAAGATTCAATAAAATCAACAGAAGTCTATCAGGTCATCTGTGAGGTAACAAAAACTCTTATATCTGCGAATATCTTCTAAAATTTGAACCTTATACATATTAAATGAATCCTGACCTCAATGTTCAAGTTAACACTATATACGGTTGGCAAAATATACTGCTCGTCGATCACGGTAGCTTTTTCAGTTTATAGCGCCCGTATTTAGCCAGTTCATACATAATATTTCCCTTATATACTAAAAATAGCATCATGAGATTTTGAAACATGTCTGATTAGGGAAGTTCGCGTAATTTTTTCAAAAAAAAACCTTTTCCTTATTAGTGAAACAAATCAAGAAATCTACTAGAAACGCCATAAAAAGTCTCTTCCAAAGTAGATCTACATTTTTATTTTTAATATAACAGCACCTGATGGATTCGCTGGAAATAACAATCACATTTAACCAATCAGGACTTAGGAGCAATAAATTGTTCAAAAATATCACAATAGTCATATCATTCAATTCACTCTTGTTGTCACACTGATTCATCAAAATATCCATTATCTAGCTGTGTCGTGAATCGTGACGACTTGACATATCGATAAATGTTTACTGTCTGCCGAAACGACTATCTTTTCCATCTCGTGTGAAAGGATGTTGCTAGTAGACGCTTATTTTGTTTTGCCGTAAGTTTAAAATTGAAGCCATTTTAATGGCGCGCCTTCGTTAAATGAATATTTTAATAATTTAATGTTATAGACAAGTGCCGAAGTATTCCCATTCTATATTCGATTAATGCGCGAGAGTACTAATATGGAATTCCGTGTGAAAAGTAACGCTTTCATTAAATAGAAAATTTTTATCATTTAAGGACATAGATAAGGCTTAAAAACACTAAATTCTGCTGTTTATCAATGGATGGCATGTGGTATTAATAATTTCTATTCATATGTTCGACATTCTGTCGTCTTACATCAGAATTCTTTTAATTGTTGATAAAATAACAGAAATTTGACGAATGAAAGGAGTCAGTCTTAATGGGTAAGCGATCCAACCGGAAATAGCAAAAAAACAGCTCGCAGTCTCTCACACGGTCGGTGTGTTATGGAGGTGATGAAAGAAAACGAGCATCGTTGCGCCCATTGGCTTTATTTCGACCAATGTTTTTAAAGCAAACAAACTGAAAATCTTCAAATATTTCGTCTATGTTTGTGTAAAATATGTGGAGTTGTTGTTTCATATTATTCGTGTATAAGCACAGCCATATTGAAATAGCTGGATTTTAATTTCTGTGAAAACAGGGAATTCACGTGGTCTTTTTCAGTGCGAATGCATCACCGCATGGACCAGCTTGAATGAAGCTTTCTTTTGACTTAACCTTTTTTTATCATTCCAAGCAATTTGTTTCTTTATTCAATACATCAAAAACTATAGGCGGTCCTAAACTGAGCATTTTGCATGAGGGAAAAAATTCATAATTATTTCATTATGTACTTAAAGAGTAACGATTAGGCTTCACATTTGATACCTATAGAAGCTATATCCAGTCTATTATCAGATCAGTCGATGGTACAAGGTCGACCTTCATTGTTTAGAAACAAACTGGAGATTGTATGATGCTGCTTCTTCTTAAAAAATGTAGAAATATTACAGAATCCTACTACTGCTACCAAAATTTCGTCTGCCATGACGTTTATGGAAGATTACTACAAATTTACTTATTTAACAACACTTTGTTATTAACATCGCTAGATTTAAGCAACTTTAGTGGTTTTTTTGATGTGTGACAAATAAATGTGTTCGTTGGCATTATATATTGTATTTTGTTTTCAATCGTTTCCTAACTCTGTTGGGTATTACCTGCAATATTATGAGCACAGCATGTCCATTTCTACGTGTGGAAATTAAAACAATAATCAACTTAATTAAACTGCTAATGTAGGATAAAGTTCTGATATTGCTGTGACTAGTTTAAAGTGCACATTGTTTTATTAAGGTAACTCCCGTGGCCAATGCCACCGACTTTGCATCGTGTGATGGCCGTGTTTAAAACACATGGTCGTGCTTTTTTTGTGTATGTTGCAAGAATAGACTAAATTATTGCCCTTAAAATTGCTTTACTCAGCTTATATCGTGTGAGTTAACACGTAGTGGTTATTTAAAAAGAGAGCAGTCCAATTGACCATTTAAATTTAAAGCTTATACAATTTTCAATTTTTCACATTGAATTTCAGTACCATTTTGTACCATTTATAAAGAAGAAATTTGCTAAGATTACGATTCAATTAAGCTGGATTTTGTCTTGAGATGTACTTCGTTTGTGTGGTTTCGTTTTAACTTTATTAATGTTTTAAAGTGTATAAAATGCTTCTTTACTAAAAGGTTTTCAAAAGTATTTGCCAACTTGTGCTAATGTAAATAAAAGTACCTCTCGATATACATGAAATGTTAGCTATTAGCAGGTGTATGTGTGTACACAATTTGCAAATGGATGAACCTTAGCTGCTCCTTTCTCCCATAACGACGAAAATCATTCATTCTTACTTCTTTGCTCTTTCTTGCTGTTGTTCATTCGAAAATCTCATTGAAAATGCGTTCTTTCGACAAATATATAACACAAATTTTCTTTTAAACATATTTTATTTTGTGCGCACCAAAGTGTCGTGTGGAGATTTTTATTTTGTTTTGCCAACATATTCGCTTTCATAACAGTATGTAATGCTTCAAACGTCACGTTTTTTGTGATGTACACAAAGGAGATTCACCGTGGGGGTATTAGAAGTGTCTGTAAAAAGTGCAAATGTGCAAAGTTGACAATGACTTAAAATTAAGATGTTCTAAAGGGCGGGAATCTTCGTCGGCAGATGTCCAACGATATGAATAAGTCAGTTCCGTGTATTATGCTGTCGGTAACAAGCAAAGAACATAATCCATCAATTGTTTGTGAAAAGGTGCGAAACTACAGCCGAAAACAAGCCGAACGTTTTAATGCAACCATTTCATTGCTCTTACGATTTTGAAGATTATTTCGAACAATTCTTCAAGTATTAACGACTTTCTAAACGAGTTTCTTAACGCTCCGTAAATGCATGTTTGTTATAAAGACTAACATCGAAAGATTGTTAACTGAACACAATCTATTTCGATCTACTCCAACGTAATAAACTAATTATAATATCAAAATTAGCAACACCAAAATTATACTCGTATATGCAAACGTGTTTGCTAGTATGAACGTCGAGTCTCGCCCATCTGGCTATGATGTTCCCACGACTGTCGGTAATGTGAGCGATGAGTTGAATTAGTCAATTCTAACCCTTCCTATATGTGTGTTCCGTTTAGCATGGTTTTGTCAAATTATCCTCACCTAGGTGTGTGCGGCATATGGTTTTGTTTTGGACGACATGGAACGCGCAATCGGGAGTATTTTTGCCGTGCAAGTACTTGCTGATTTACAGTCGTAAAAGTATTGCTAATCGCACAGCATCATACGGCTTATCTTCACCCCACAGAACGTTAAATGGCTCTTTTTAAATGTAATAAATTGGTGAATATTTCTTGACTGATTGCTTCACATTAGGGATCGGTCTCAATCAGTGGCCTCATTAGCTTTTACATAGACAATTTGTTTGATGCAAAAGTATTTGGTTTTTATGTGTTCTGACATCCGTTGTACGTGTATTTGCGACTGTTTGGTATTTCCTGATATTTTGGTATTTCTATCGCTCTCAATTCAATTCGTTCAAATAGTACCATTTGCCTATTTCTAGTCCATCATGCGGTTTCTCTCGCAATTATAGCTTTCCTTCTGCCATGATATCACATAAACAAAAGTCTCTTCATTTTAGCCAGCTTGATTTTGATAAATCTGCGTAGAGCCGACTTACTTGGTCGAAACTTTATCATTTATTTATGAAATTGTCGTCACGAGGCTTATATTTATAATCTAAGGATTATATGTTGCATCCTTTATCTTGTCATGTGCTTGCGTGCTTGAAACATGTATGTGCACTCTTGTCTTTCAATGTCAATTCTCATGGCAAAAATAAAACCTCCTGAGCGACTATCAAAACCTGTTAGATATGATAAGCTCTCGTCGATTGATGGTTCCTGTAATACTAAATTACACGGCTTTAAGAATTCTTTATCTTAAAATCTTTTTGTACTGATATTCGTTCACTGCGTTGTTTGTTTTGCTTTAATGAAAAGCCATCAATGAATGTTTGTGTTTTGTTTAATTTGAATTTATCGCTGTTTCGTGGGAGTTGCTAACAGAACTCGTTTCCTTTGTTTGTGTTTCAACGAGGAAAAATACATGACGTTTTTAAGGAACTATTTTAACGTCTTTACAAACTTAAAGTCTATAGTTACTTGCCATTGTTTAGGCAGTAATTCGAAGCATTTATGATAGAGTGAAAACAGTCGTTCTTATCAACCCGCTGTTGAATACCAAATCATCGCAGTTGTGTAGGTTTTTTAAAAAAACATTAGTATTTTTACACTCGACGGTGCTGTGTTTTATACAACTCGCCATATCTTACGCTCGCAACGGAGACTATTGAGGATAAACTGATCCTGTTATTCATTAATTGTACGTCCCTTGTCAACTCAAATAGGAATTAAAGACGCGCGATTTCATTGGTAGAAACTCTCGCGCAGATTGTATACCGCGCGCTGATTGGTCAGATGCTATTTGCTGTTGAAAGCTGATGGCTGGAAACAAAAATAATTTGAGTGACACTGAAATCTTCGCGACAAACGAACCTTGACATATGAAATTAAATGATAATCATACGACCTCGTCAGTTGGCTGTGTCCTCTGAACGTGTGATGATCTCCGTCATTGTTATTGAACTGGATTAAACCCACAAAGATATTGAATTTGAAAGATCTTGTTTATGTGCTATACTGCCGCTAACATGAAGGGGATTTTTCCGTTGCTCATGATATTCGTCGAATTTTCGAATGTTGTGGAGGTGGCTTCGAAACGTAAAATAAAATGCGAACCATTGACGATAAAGCTTTGCAAAGGTCTGGGTTACAATATGACAACGATGCCAAACAAAATGGGACATGATACACAATGGGAAGCCGAGCAAAGTATTGCTGAGTTTCAACCGCTGATGAAAGCCGGTTGCGCGAGGCATGTTCGCCTTTTCGTGTGTTCTGTGTTTGCTCCTTTATGCGACGGTGACGTCGATTACCCAGTCCACGCGTGCCGCTCGATGTGCTACGAGATGAAAAAAGGGTGCTCGGCTTTACTGGACTACTTTGGCTTCAATTGGCCAGCGCAATTTGAATGCAGCACTTTTCCGATTTATAGTGAAAAAAAGGATAGTAAACTTTGCATGAGGGAGCCTGGCAGCAGTTCCCGCATTCCCTTCCCCAAAGGGCGAACGAATATATATAAATTGTTAAACAAAACAACCTCGGATGTTATCCATAAAACGAAAACCGAAATTATAACATACCCGACAAGCGGTCTCAATGCCACTTTTACTTCACGAAGATCAAAGACTTGCGTTAACACAAAAAAGTTCGTACAGGTTAAAATCAGAAACAAAGAGTACTGCGCAGTGAAATGTGACGCGGACATATTCTTCACTAAAACAAACAAGCAATTTTCAGACATATGGTTGCTGATATGGTCTGTTATTTGTTTCTTATCTACATTGACGACTGTCCTAACTTATTTGATCGATAGAACCCGCTTTAAATATCCAGAGCGACCCATCATCTATCTGGCTTTCTGCTACAACCTATACTCCTCAGCCTATTTGATTCGGCTCATTGCTAAACGAGAAGGAGTTTCCTGCAGCGATGAAGGAAATTATTTAATCATTGACGGGCTAAACACGGCTGGTTGTTCGGTCGTGTTTATTTTGCTATATTTTTTCGGTATGGCGTCTTCTTTATGGTGGGTGGTTTTAACTCTTACTTGGTTCCTTTCGGCCGCTATGAAATGGAGTCAAGAAGCAATCGCGAACAAGTCTGTCTACTTTCACGCAGTTTCCTGGGTCGTACCTGCCGTGCAAACTATTGTGGCCTTAGCTGCCAGGAAAGTCGACGCTGACGAACTGACCGGCTTATGTTATGTTGGTAATCAAAATGTAGAAAATCTGGCAGGATTTGTGCTTGCCCCGCTTTGCGTGTACTTGGTCATTGGTACGACTTTCCTCTTAGCTGGTTTCATTTCGCTATTTCGTATTCGTTCCGTGTTAAAGGATTGCGATACGAACACGCGCAAGTTGGAAAAACTTATGGTAAGAATCGGTGTGTTTTCTGTATTGTACACGCTTCCTGCAACTGCGGTTATAGCTTGTTTTGTATACCAATATTCGAACTTGGATGCCTGGCGCGATGATGTCGAACGCAACTGCCAGAGATTTCTGATAGATGAATGCAAGATGTCATCAAGGCCGAAGGAAGAAATCTATATGGTACGACATTTTATGTCGCTTGTGGTCGGAATAACCTCGGGCATGTGGGTATGGTCATCGAAAACATGCCAATCGTGGAAATTATGTTACCGCAGAAATCTCACCCACAAATACCCGCAAAGGCCACCGATGAAATCGCAACCTTTAATCGTCCACACGTCGACGGAAAAGCAAACTCCTATCACTACTACGCAAAACCGACCTGTTACGGAATTTACCGAACATTGCGTTCCTTCAGAACTATCTCATCCGCTGACTAATTTCACTACGCAGACTAATGGGCAGTTTTCAAGCGGATTTGCGTCCATGCAATAACAGCAGGCTGTATAAATTGATATAACAGAGAAGGTTGAGATGTTCGCCCGGTGTTATCTGTTGATTTCTGTGATAGATGTTCGAGTTATATTTGGGTACATTAAAACACCCCATTACTATCAGATAAACGCGGATTTCTATCGTACTAACGAGGTTAAAGGTTTTCTAGCTACTTAATGAATTGCCAACTCTGACAATCGATGTCGAACATATGTCTGCCGTGCGTGCTAGTTCATAAGAGTCATAGCTCCTATTTACGTTATAATCTTCGCTTTTATACAAAGTTTTTATCCTCATAACTATATAAATAGCTTTTAAATAGCGATATAACTTTACTATTAGAAGAACGTTGTCAGATTCACACTGGAGAATTGAATGACCATTATTTTTTTATTTCTTACGAGCACATGAAGTGTATTGTAGCGAAAATTTATACAAATACAAAACATGTCGAAATGTATTTTAATCTTTATTTACATTACACATGTTTTGCAGAAAGAAAAACAGCGACATTCGTCTTTGAAAGACAAGATAATGAAGCCTGTGGGATTTATAACAATTTATATGTAGGCAATTTCAAAGATAAGTGTTTTTCTTTATGTACATGTCCACTCCGTAGGTGTTCATCATCTTCCTTCAAGAATGCCAAAATAAACGAACTAATTGACTGTTTTCGTGAGACGAGAAGTTGCGGTATCGGAAACACGTTCTATTTATCGATTTACTGGCAAGATTTCTATCACATGTGATCATTATCATCCATTGGTATGTTTACATACGCAATGTGGGCTAGGTTGGTTCGGGTTTCTTCTAGTATTTATACATTCTATAAGTTATAGTTGCTCTTTCGCATCACTTCAGTTTAATGAAGTTTAATTGGATATACTTCATCCTGCCGGCTTAGCGCTTGTAGGATATTATCGTTTATCTTTTCCGACTTATTGCATCTCATAGACAAGAACTGTTGGAGGGTTGAGCTTAAAGCAAAATAAATCACACCATATTGCATCATATCGGGTGTGTTTACATTTAAAAATGTTTTCGAAGCAGTAAATTATAGTCGTAACGTTTTATTCTTTAGAAATTTACTACGGAAAGGATTTTTACGGAGACATATTTTGAATTTAAAACAGAGCTGTTGTAATTTCTTTTTGTCTAACTCTGGAGCCACGAGTTTTTAAAACATTCCTCCTTCAAAAGTTATTTGCGTGCAATGAATTATTGATGTTTTTTGTTAAGTTTGCACGATAACAGTTTGAAGTAAGATTTGCTATCTTATTAAAGCTTCGTTAATCATATTAAAAATTCATGCGTTGAATGTTTTGCGTGTAAAAATAGATCACAATAACATTGACTATTTTGGCGTTCTTTGACAAGATCAAAACGTGAAGTTGACATAATTCAACACCTGCATGGTTAGGCAGCTAGAGCACTACAAACCGAAGCAAAAGGAAAGGTGGAAAACAGAGTTCTGAGGTTGAATATGTTTAATGAAATTCATTGGGAGTTCAGGCCACTTAATGAATACGATTTGCTTGTTGAAAATACTCATCGTCATCTGAAAGAAGTTTTGTCGCCTTATCGTTTATTGATAAAATTATTGCACGAACATCACCTCTCTCTCTAGCAGCAGACTGCACTGGTTTAATTAATTTGTTTCTTAGTCAGATCAAATTTTTCGTACTTTTTGTACTAGAATGAACTAGGGGTAGAAGGGGGACAACAAATTCCCCAATACCCCTCTCGGTACCGGCATTCGTAATTAGAGAAATGAAAATTGAAATGAAATTTTTCTGTGAAAGGGTACCCCCCAATTCCCCGGTGTTTAAACCAATGTTGTCATGTTCAACTGCTGACTCTTCCCTGCAACTGGAGTAAGGAAATTGTCACGTATGATGGTTTCAGTGAACAAAATATCTTGTGGTTTTTCCCAAAATGTAGCTATATGACTTCATTTCTGCGTGCAATAATTATAGACAAGATTATTGAATGAATGCTATTTTCATTTATTGTCTTACTCCAATTCGATATTCTAATTTTCATCAAAGTATTCTCAAATACATATCACTTGATTTCTAGCAACTTTTGATCATTTTGGTAACAATTATAAGAACATTTAATGTCATTGCAAATAGTGTATGTGTTGGATATGGTCGAACACGAAAAATTGCCTCACTTTTGTTGAAACTTGCTAGTGGTAGGGTAGATGATGGAGCAGAGCACTCTGTTTAACTGTAGCTAGTCACTCAAACATTTTTAACGTATGCCATGCAAAAGTTGCTTGAATTCCGTCCATTTTGAAGTTTCTGTTGCTATTGATGCAAGTTTGCTTAATTGTCCCGATTACATCGTGAAAATAGTTCATAGGAAGCTAGCCATCTGTTTGGAAGATAAACAGATCTCTGTTTACTCTCGTGCATGATTAAAATGTAGTCTTTGGTTTGGTTAGTTAAGTGTTTTATTATCCACAAGAATTTTTGCAGCTTATCCCGCACTAAAATTCTGTTATAGAAATATTCTGATATGTAAAGACATTGAAAATATAAACGTCCATTGGAATTGACGATAAAGACTTCAATGAAATATGCTTTGTTATATTTGAAAAAGATATATAAATCCTCCTTTTCCTATGGCGGCTTGTTAAAAGTTCCCATGTTTTTTTTGGGCATTTTTACAATATCGGATTTATCTTGATGACAAACAAAACGTAGTATTATACATGGCATTGTCCGACACTTATTTATTCTCTCGAAACAACATGTTTTTTTGTAATATATCCTAAGGATTGAGCGAAGATTTTATTCGAAAAGTACTGCGTGCGTGGCTCTGCATGGAGTGTTGATTTTATCATGGTAAACTTGGTAAAAAAAAACTAATATTTATCGGCAATTGTTTTTGAATTTTGTCCTCTTGTGCCTTTAAATGTGTATCTTTGTTAAATTTGTGGTGTAGATACATGCACTTCGCCGCAGCGATCTATTTTCACAGATTTTAAAATGCAGAAGTATTTTAACTGATGCCAAAGAAAGTGACAGACTGCAACATTTTTTTATGGAGATTGTAACACTGTCACTGGCAGAAATTTAGTCCTAGACGGAGGGATTTTTCCGAGGATTTTTTTGTATTGTACGCGTTGCAACGCGAACTTTTTGATTTTCCAAAAAACTCTGGGTATTGTTTTATTTACTCAACATTTATTTGTTTTCACATTTCCGACATTACTTAACATTTCTGACGAGCCAGCGAGTTATAGAACGGGAGAGCAGCTCCCCAGACCTCGTCTTTGGATAGTCCTAAAAGCCAAGCTCAAGGTTAATAGAAAGCTTAATGCAGGGGGTAATTTTATCTGACAAAAGATTTTTCATCTTTTCCTGGAGGTTTTCAAGGATCGGCTCTTATCCCTTTGGTATTCTTCACTAAAAATAAATCATTTAATAATTGTGTTTTCTGGATAAAAAAAAATTGTTTTCCAAATATTCTTTCTCTACTGCTTGCATTTGTGTGTGGATTTCTGTTTCGCTTATGAAGTTTTGCAAAGCTTTTTCTGTTTGCTTAAAGACATGTCTTCGCTACTTTTTTCTTAGTAGAGTCGCTGCCCTTCATTCACAATACACACGTGAAAAAATGGAGCATCCTATACATCCATAAATCGTAAGTTTTGAGACAAAGAAACTGATCATTTGCATGATTTCTATCATCAAAGGATTGTTACACATAAGTGTGAATATCCACACTTCCTGTATTAAACCTAAATCACAATATTATACATAACACTTTGTTGTTAGGAAACATATTTGTATGTTTCGTCATTCACAGCTTAAAATCAGATCAATTCAAGCACGACAACATTTTCATGATTGTTGAAAAATAACCAGTGAATCGTACGATTCTGAATGACGTACTTTTTTAGTTTGTTATTTTCGCAACGCTTGTTTGTGATAAAACCAAAAATCCTAAGTTTTATTTCAAGCCGAAAATTTGATAATCAAACAATAAGATCAAGTATAAATACATCATTGCTGGGCTTCAAAATGGCGTATAGCACCAGTATTAGAGTTAGCGTTCCAGTTTACATTATATAGTTCACTGGGGGATCAAAAATTCCCTCATCCCCTTATTACCATTCAAACGGAGTATTTTCTCGCCATTTATTTCTTTATTTAAAGTATTTTAGCAAAAAAACCAGCCATCGATGGAGAAATGAGTTGACGTTTATTTACAGGCTGAGAACACGTGTTCTTTGCACGTTTAGTGTCTTTAGTGATTGGGAGTGCTATTGAGCTTTTACAGGCGTTGCACGTAGACGTGACGACATCTTTTTTATACTTGACGATTTATTTTTTTCTACAAAGCTCTTCTGGTATATATTGGGCGATAAGAGCATGATTGACAGGAGTACTAAAAATAAATGCAACGTCAATCGTTTCTATTCTAGGCTTCATGCTTGATGCGTGAGCAATGGACGTGTTTCGGGGAGTTTATTTACGTTTACGGTCACCAAACGAATATGTCAAGACTGGAAGCGACCATTTATCGTGAAAAGTAGTGGTTATTTCGTTGAGTGGCGAATTACTCGGCAGCCGCTAAATAGGCTGAAGCCTACAGGCCGCCTTTTTGAGAGGCCAGTTTTATTTAGCCATAGTTTTTACTCTTTGCCATTCCAGACTAGCTAAATGTTCTAAAGTTCGACCAAATATGCTGTTGGAAACTGTACGACCTATTGTTTTAATGCACAATGAACAGAACTCATAAAGTATGGTAGTTTACCTCGTTTGAACTTTAAAATTATTCCTCATTGTTTACATTATGAGTTACAAACAGAAGCCGAGAAAGGCGAAAGCAAAGGAGGATGAGAAACGTAAGCGTCCAAAGGCACTGAAATTATTTGGAAGAATAGATATCATTTGAAGGCCCACAATTTTATCTTAGAGCTCCTGTATTTAGTAATATGCCACTGAATAAAGTTATTGTATAAAGCAAATTCCGAAGAAACAAGACATCTTGAGATTGCAAAATATGAATGAAAACAAGGCGATAAATATATATGTGTATGTATGGTTTTAAATATTATTCTGTTTGAGGATGACTTTGAAATAGAGTCGAAAATTTAAAAAAAAAGGAAAACAGTTCACTTCTCGTCTTGTTTCGATTTCATACTATATTTTTTAAATTGTCGGCTGGCCATGGTTTTTGGAATAAAGTTATGTGTTTGAGCTTTTCATGGCAGGATTAAATAATTGATCCGAGCCAGCTGGTTACACTGTAGTCTGCATTTGTCATTACCACAAGAGGAATTTAATTAATCAATCAAATAGATTAAGCTGGACGTTACCAAAGAGCAAGCAACGAGAGAGGAGGAGCGAATGCCTCCAATTATTTAAGATACAACATTTTGAAAACGTTGAATCCAGTAAAACGTTTCCCTACAGACTACAACGACTAACCACGTATATAATTACGTCATCACCATCAATGAACATGATATTACGTAATTCAAGTCACACATATCATGGTGACATAATATAAACAATCTATGATCGCGGACTCATTTCCTATCTTGAGCGGTGTCGTGTCGTCATCACCATGGCACATTATAGGAATATACAGTAGAGCCATTTCGTTGTGCAACTGGCTGCTGTATATTAAATTAGTTTACTGGCTGCCGTTCGCCATATCGTCAATCCTATTGGTCACACAATGCAATTTATTGGCTGCCAATATGGTAATCACATGCGTAAAAAGATATGCGTGGCACAAAATATTCAATGAAGTGGGCACCGAGAAAAGCTAGTTGAGGAGCTGATGAGATCTAGGGGGTGGCCTCACCGCTTCCTCCAGGCTGCTCCCGAGGAACTGCAACGGCAAGTTGAGCTTGCGAGGGAACGAGTAGATGCCCACCTCCGCATGTTAGACTGGGTCCTCGAGGGGAACCCTCTTGACAAGTACTAACTAACTAATTATTACATCAGAACTAATAGACCCCCGACGGCCAGCCGCGCAGGCGCGGGGGGTGGGCCGGCCGTCTTTGGCTCCTGCAGTTGTCCTGGGTTTGACATTCGCTGTCCTTATGCTAGCATACGTACACGAACTAGGGTTGGGGCGCTTAGATTTACGTATACTAGGTATCAAGGTGTGAGGTGGCCCAGAAACGACGCGCTGCATACTACTTTTTAGAGGTTAAAAATTACCACAATTTGGGGTGATTTTCGCCCCCTAAAAGTTACTGCGCAACTGAGTCTTAACAATAATTTTATGAGGACAGTGAGCAAAATTGCACGTATAAACAAGTGAGTAAATGACGTTGAACTAAATATAACTGGAAGGCTATCTTCACGTGGAAATTTGAAGCCGAAGTCGGCAGTATTGTTTCCAGTCTTTCCACGCTTGTGATAAACACGGCCATAACAAAATATTCCAGTGTTTCTGAAGAAACAGTGAAAAAAAGGGAGATAAATCCCAAAAAATAGTTTCAGAAAGATATAAATTTGTCTAGCTCATTCCTAGCAAAATTTTTACGGTAATACATTATTTTATTTTATTTTGTGAATGACAACTTTTTAAATGCATCAATACTCCCAATGTAAATTAACAATTTTTCTAACTCTATCGTATGTTATGTACAAGTGTGTAAAGAAAAAAGCTCACGAGGAAGCTACAGCATGAGTAATGTGTAATTTTAAAGGAATATTTGATAAATCATTTCCATATAGATTTGGTAAAAGTTGCCCAAGAGTGGGTAAATTTAGTGAAGATACCAATTTTACGTTTAAATTTACTTTTATAAGGTTTATTTCTTATAAAAAATTAATATAATTTGAAGTTTAGGTTTGACAAAACAGTATTAGTAGGGCAAATGTGTCGTTTACATTAATCTGACTAGCACTTGAAATGCAAGTTGTTTCCGTTTACCTATACCACTCCTCAACATTTAGACATTTATTTTATGGCGTCTACAAATTGTTTGAATTCATTCAAAGCTGCCGAAGATGGTTTCAGCTCACCATTTATGTCCTCTTTATAATAATGTGTCTTGATGCTCTTTACAGTGTAAACTATACACAAATTGTATCATTTTGCTGCCGAAAATACGTACGTTGCTATTTTGATTTTTTCTCGATCAAATGAATTTGGTTATTTGCAACCACTTCACGGTGTTGTTTTAACAAAGTTTGCAAACGCAGCTATGTTAGAGCAAATCTCTATTGTATAGCAAATGGCAAGTATATCAGATCGGTTGACTTTTCAAGTATATCGGATCAACTGACTATCGGATAGGTTGACAAGACACCAGGGAAATAAGACAAGCCATACGGAAACGGCTTCTAAGATTGTCCATCCTTTCACGTTCACGAGAATTTTGCAAGATAAACAGTGACCTCATGAATAAAACTAACGAATTAAAAAGTATAGTAAATTCTCTAGACTGGACGATACTAAATAAATCTCCGAATATAAATGTAGAAACTGTAGAAACTTAACAGTTAACAACCGTTTACTGACTCACTGCAAGAAACTTAAGAAATTGACTAGAAGCGTAGCTTTACCGTATACCCACTAAGAAACTGTCACACCCCTATAATCATACAAACTCTAACACAAAGAGAATTACTAAAGAATGGTCTGGGCTTTTCTATCAAGTAATCTAAAGTCAACCGATCCGATATATTTGCTTCTTTCGAACGCATCTATTGGCCCTCGAAGAAAAACTATGCAATAAAGAAGAACATACTCTACTAAACAATGAATTTGCTCACATGGCACAAAGTTCTCATCATACAGACCAACTACATCAGATCTGAAGTAATATTAATCGAGGAACAATGACAAATGCGATTGAAACCAGGTAAAGGTAATGGAATAGTTATAATGGAAAAATAAATTTATAAGAGAATCTGCTATTAATTATTAATAATACCACCAAATTCAAATCTTATTAAAGATAGAGAGCATACCTCTACCGACAAAAATTCACACATCTTCAAACACTTCGTATCTTCACCTAACTGCAAATTACATTATAAAGAAGCCTGTTTTACAATTCTTAAAGCTGACAAATTCTCTTCCACTCTTAAAATTAAAGAAGCCTTGCATATAAATAAGTTCAAATCTGAAGTTAATAAGCAGGTTCACCATGTTAACATCTTTCTCAGCTTGTAAGTATATGCTATATACATTCAATGTTGTCACTTCACGTATCACCTGCTTTTCATATGATAATTACTTAATGTAAATAATTGTAACTCTATTACCTGCAAATAACTAATCGAATTTCATATTTAGTACAGAACATTCGTGTAACATAGCTAGCCCATTTGTTCTCACTGGCGATGGCATAAGATTGCCGAAACATGTTTGCTATAAAAAAAGTTTGTTTTATACATTCAGTTAATGATTTCAATTGTGCTTCTACGTAATTTTTACAAATAATTATGTAGATATCTACAAAAATCATACTGGGTATTAAGCGACACTTTAGTTTGAGTAAAAATCTTTGTTTTACTTTTTTTGCAATTCGTGACGAAATTACAAAACTGCATACAGATTAAATGGAAACTAATGTTCTTAAAAAATAGGTTTGAATTTCAGCTACAATCTGGTATTCTCATTGTCCGCACCAATCTTGTGATAACCTTTCCCATTGCAGGTTTTGCAATCTTCGTGCTTTTTCGCGTTTTTTCCACGAGCAAAATCTTTAATTCTTTTCCATAGAGGAAGCAACGATCCAGTTTTTCCCTCAGGTCCAATCATGGCGAGGACCGTAGTGAACAAAAAGAGGGAATAGAGAATAGAAAGCCCTATTGTACAGAAGATGAAGATGCCAAATTGCTGGAAAAAGATAATTTTTGCTGCCAGCATGAAAACGGACGAGCCTAAAGTTGTGCAAGCTCCGGAGAATACAGAAATACCAACATGACCTAATGTATATTTTACTCTGGTAACTCTGTCTTCATTCTTTAACTCCATGTATCCATCAGCTAAATGAACGACGTAATCAACAGCAAGACCAACGACAAGTGTTAGATTGAGGGATTCGAAGACCCCCAGTTTCCAACCAAGCATTGGTATCAAACCCAATACACCACACGTGACCATAGCAATTGTTATAGTTGCGAAAATGCCGACGATTACATTGGTCGTGGCCAGCACAAGAACAACTAAGGCAAGACCTATACCAATGGCAATACCTGATATGGCACTATTTACCAAGACCTAAATAAGCATAAAAACATGAAGTGTAATTATATATCAGCATGCTACAATATCCGAAATCGGCATGCAGTTTAAAAAAGCCTTAGCGCTAATGGAAATACTGTAGGAAATCAACAGAAAAAATGTAATCTGTTGTACTTGTTGTCGTGGAAAAGGATATTGATGGTTTTAATAGTTTTTATCATCAACAGCAAAAGCTGCAGGATTTCTTAAATGATTTAAGAACGAAAGTACAGATAACTCACCTTTTGTACTTTTAACCATTGCCATTCGTTCTGTGCGGAAACGGTTGCTTGAAATCCACTGTTACATGACGATGGCATGTTTCTCATCTACAACAATACAAGAACAATCATTATGAAAGCCCTTACACAAGATGAGTTAGCAATATATTGTTATATGAAGTGTTATAACAATATGTATTGATACACTATATATAAATGGTTGTACATGTAGATCGTCCAGGTTAGTAGAGTCCCGAGAAGGACTGTTAGTGTTGGTGTCATTTGATATTTCAGCAACCTTAGCGGTAATCATCGTCTGAGTTAGGTGAGGAGTAAGCGTCAGGTTTGCCGACTTGTTGTCTGGTTCATACGTCATCGTATAATGTGTACGGGTGTGTGGGTGTCAATTGCGTATTGTAACTGTGGAATTGTCTAAAGTAATATGCTTAATAATTCGTTTGGTTGTATACATTTACAGCCATGTATCGATACTCCCGGGTTCAAACCATTCACTTTCTTATTTATTTATATATTATTGGCGTATGAAGTATTGTTTGCACGGAACACATGTTCTATTTGGGAGGCCATGAAGTATTTTTTGTATTATTTGTATAAATATTCTTTGCATGTTGTCTTTTCTCATTACCTAAAAACACTTAAAAATCAACCGGTTATGGGCCCAGGACGTAGAAAGTCAGTATTTGAGTATAAAAGCATTGTAATGCAAAAAAATTTACAATAGAATTTAAACATGGCCACGTCGGATACTTAGAATAGATTAAAGTGTGCAAAATTGAACTGTACAAATAAGCAATCATGGTTGTTCAACACATGAAGGTATATTTGGAAAGTCTATATCTTTTTGAGCATGCAGAAGGGCAGCCAAATTTCTGAATGAGAATGCTAGAGCTTAAGCACGCAGAAAGCTTAACTCCACTGCAAAGAAAGCGTACACATTTATCTGTTTACCCATGGAACCTAAACAACAAATACAAGTACGCGATACGATAAACTGCCAATAGACATGAGATATTGTAAAAACCAATTTGCCTGAAAATTGCTTCTCCAGAAGGTGAGGTTTCGTCAACAATATTATTTTGTTTGGGAAGCTATTAACTATTTTTATAAATATTCTTGTTATTGTATTTTCTGATTGCAATAAAACACTCAAATATCAAATCAGTAGACTTTTCTTGCAAGCTCTATATATCTAGTAAAAATAGGGAAAAAAGGACGTAATAAATAGCCTTTAGAAATGGGCGTATAGATTTAAGTGGTATTTTAAATCTAAGCATATTTTGCGTTGTTATTGCATTGATGTGCAATGATAAATGAATATGTTTACTAAAAAGTCAGTCAGCTCTCAAAACTTGAAAATCTCACCTCTTTTTTGACAAATTCTTCCCAATAATCATGAACAACTAGACCTTTTTCGTAACCCAAAATTGCAGGATTTAATGTTGTATTTAAAGCTATTGAAGCATACAAGAGACGATTGCCATATCTATTCCCTGTGTTTTAATTAAAGAAATATGTGTGAGTATGCATGAAAAATGTCATTTCAAATGTAAATCAAGCCCGAATAAAAAAAACTTCCCATCACTCTTGCCTACCAGAGAAAAACCAATTTTATGAATTTTAATGAGCAACGCGCGGTGTTTTCAGTAAGCAAATAAACAATCTATCAACTCATCTTCACAAAAATTAACTGACAACAATTGCATCACCTAATAGATTTCGACTACTTTGTAAGGAAGATGGATCCACCTGGCCACCAATCAACCTTTCATACTTTTCGAAGTCATACGACGAAGCGAAATTTGGTGAGCCACCATCAGTCAGAAAATAGCCCATGCCAACTTCAAAGAATCTGTAGTAGGTATCAGGCAGCGAAACGTTATATAAGTGAGGATTATACTTCATCAAGTTTCCCACCTTCTCTGCGTTCAGCGGATAGCTGAAACTCGTATCTACAGGATATTTCGATTTGTTACTTTCAACCTGAAATGAGTAGACGAAAAAATAAAAGTGTGTTAAGAACACAGCGCTAGTTGCCTTATGAAAAGTTTCTGTAAAATGTGATTCCTCTCAAACATCTATCAGAAGAAATATCCATGAACAATTGTAGATTAACATTATAACCACTACAGACTTAAACAAATTTAGTTCATGTGAAAAATCAAAATACTTTCCGAGGTACATTAACAACGATATGCTATGTAGAATATTCTTTTTACCGTTAAATAATCATTCATCCGTTGAAAGATACATTCAATTTCGACTTCCCCTGTAACCTGACTTCTTCGTAACTTCAAATTTTCTTCTTCAAGGCGAGTCAAATTTTTAAACTTTCTGCAAAGTTCCTAAAAAATCAACAAAGATATTTCTCCTGAAACAAATTTTCAAAACAAGTTTGCAAGTTTTATAGTTGAATTCCTACAATCTTTTTATCTTGTTTTTCATCGCAAGTTGTAAAAATACTTATTAAGAAAAATCGTTGCTGTATTGAAATTAATGCTCTTATACCTGTTACAAATGTAATACTATGTCTGGAAATTTTTCTCAACAGCTTGCAATTGATGATGTTAGTGCATTTTATCTGTAATTGCATTGCAAAAATGTGCAATTGGATTTTTTACAATAACGATAAGAATTCCAAAGCAATGATGTATAAGAAGACGTACGCACGGAATTGACGTCACAGAATTTACTGTTTTCAAATTACAAATGAACGGCGAAATTACTTCATAATTTACCTGAACTTATCCCTAAATAGGAAAATAAAGAAGACCTAGTTGAGGCAGTTTATGTATTTGAGCAAAAAGAAAAGAAAGCGCCCGGTTTTCAAATGTTGATTTGTACTTCGTTTTTGATAAAGCAATTTCAACTAAAATTGATCAGCCATTAATTGCTTGTTTATTCTGTTAGCAAATCACATTCTAGCACGTGACTTAAACTAGCCATTGCGATTTCTTCAATCCTATAGATTGTAATGCGTGATAGCATAACATCTTCACTATTTTAATTTTCAAAAAACACCTTAGTTTGCAGGAGAAAAAATGGGGATTTTTCAGATTTATCATATAAAACAAATACATTAAATTCAACCGTTGTATTTGCAGTTATAGGTACACGGATAAGATGTACGTCATTCGTGAAAAGAACAAAAAGTGATCACTAGCCTCAGTGACGACGTTTTTAGTTCTTATTACCCATGACGTCATACCTGAGTGTCTATAACTGAACAGACAACGGTTAAATGTAAATATTATGAATAACAGAATTTGATGAAAAGCAGTGAAACTTTAACAAGCTACTTTGGATTTGAAAAACATGGCAGGTCCTGTGAAGAAAGATTTCCTTACCTACAATTGTTAGAACTTTAAAAAGAATAAAAACACGACAGAAAATATGAGTTTTTGTGAATGCTTAACAAGCTAAGTCAAAACACATATGCAACGTATACTATTAATTGTGTCTAACTTCGAATAAGCACAATGTAAGTTGACATACCAAAACAGCATTTTGACAGGGTGGTGGATTAAGATCAAAGCCTTCGTCAAATACAGTTTTCCCTTCACATTCAAAATCGGTATGATGACAGTCACTACGATCTTGCTCCTTTAAGCCCCAAATAATGTTAACAATAATAACATTGTCTTCTTGACTTGGACGAAAGGCATCTTTGGACAGTGACCGAGCTCGCCCCCAGTTGGTGTTATCTGACCAAGGATTGATCTATAGTTTAAAAAATGTTAATGAGAAAATCTTTCAATTGTCAGTTAAGTTTACATTTGAAATATGATGAGTAAACGAACTGAAAGAATAGTCTGACAGCTACGAAATTCCTATAAAGATCGGACAAGATTTCTAATCTTTGGAATTAATTATCCATTGAAGGTCACATGTCAATCGATACTAGTGTCATATTCATAAAGCAATAAATGTTTTCTTTCACAATAGTACGAATACGACTACAAGTAAGAAATTTCCCCGTGTAAGGGAATGGCACAAGGAAGTTTGTTGTTGCTCTCGCTTCTTCAAAATGTTGTTTAAGTTGTAAACAAACGACACCACCTTTTGTGAAACAGCTACGCCTTTATTTGTCAATTATAATGTCAATGTATCGGTAATAATGATTTTGCGACAATAAAGGACTCCTTAGAGAAGAAAATCTTCACTTTTTTGCATTTTATAGACTATATAATTGCAATATTTTACTGTTTGTATGCAATTCACTTTGCGTCCGAGATGTGTGGAAGTTTTGCTGATCAGACTTTTGTTTTAATTGTACATCTGCGCTTAAAAAAGTTGTTGAAGTATAGCCCATATCATCCAAAGAAGTATTCTTATCTAGCTAATATCTGACGCAATCAAAAAAATGTAACTAATTTCATTGCTTTAACAGTTTTCAAAAAACGTCGTACCCAGGTTGATGATGGCTAAGGCCCTGTTTGCACTATATCGGATTGCTATCGTAAAAGGTTGAATATTCTTTAAATTAAAAGGCAGTGAAATTGTTCAACGTCAGAAGCACAAGCAAATAGACTAAATCTATCAGCTTAATAGGTTTTTACTCTGAACAGTTACCCCATGAAACCAAATGAAGATGTCGTGATCAGCGAATCCGGTATAGTGTAAACGCAGCCTAATTGTTGTTGTCATAATCACAACAATGTTTTCGCGCCAAAATGACGTAATTCGCAGTAGTAGTCGTACTCGCTAAAGCTCCCAATAACTTCTATACTGCACTGACGATATACTTATATAAGATTTTAAGCTCGATGCAAAATACAATCAAAGAATAATCGCTAAATAAATAACTATACTATACCTGTTCAGTATCGGGCTCTAGCTGAGATGCAAAACCAATGGACACAGACAATATTACTGTAAATAAAAAAAGAACAACCCAACGGGTGATTTTATGGGTGACAACGTACTTGACGAACGTTTCCTCGAAGAAATAAGCGATACGTTGCGATATTGTTCTTCTTTCTTGATCTTCCTCAACATTTTCCGTACTTTCGTTGATTTTCCATGGTTTAAAGCTGCACATCGGCCAACAGAAGCATTTGCCATTTCTATCTCGATGATGCATGATTATCACAGTTGGAAAAAACAAAATAACCGAGAGGTAGTTCACAATTATAAGGATTGCTGAGAAGAGTCCAAATGATGATATTGCTAACAGTGGAGATGTAACATTGGACAAAAAGGCCATCATTGTCGTAAATGATGTAATAAGTGTGGCTTTGGCTGCTCTTTTGTAAACTTTACTTAAACGCTTTGCAAGGGTTTGGTGCAAGGTGTTTTCAGACTGTTTCCAGGTGTCCATGAACACGAAGACATCATCCGCACCGATCCCGAGGACGATGAAAATCGATAAAACGTGAAAAATTCCGAAGTATCTGTAGTCAAAAAGGATTCGGTAAATTAGATTGGCAATATTAAAACTAGAAACTACACAGAATATCCCGAACGCAGTGATCCACAGTGATCCAGTCTGCAGCCACATGAAGATAAATATAAACACAAAACTAGCCACGGCTAACATCATATCAAGCACAACTTGCTTTACAATGGCATCATTTCTCAAAGCACGATTTGTATAGACAAAATCCAGTTTTCCAACACCGTCTTCATATTTTCTCTCCAGCTTTGACGCAAGTACGTCCACAATTCGCTTATCTATTTTTTCTTTTTGGTCTTTGTCGCGATCGTCGGTGTTGTTAAAGCCTTCGATGGGCCAACCAAAATACACAAGTGTCCGAGTAAATTTTGAACGAGATTTACTTGGCTCAATCAAAGAGTTTTTCCCGAGATGAAAATTCAAAATAGCCCTGCTTAGACTTGTTCTTTGTGCAGCATTAAGGACTGCAGATATGTTGTCAAAATCTGGATCATAAAGAGTTGGGTCGATCCCCCGGTACGATCCATCAAAGAACCGAAGAATGGATAAAGGTTTCTTACAAGAACTTGTCAAGTTGTTGTACTCTAATTGACAAAGTTTGTTTTGGTAATCAGTGATGTTAAATAATTCGTCTTCAAGCTGTTTTATACTCAACAAATTCTCTTTGGTAAATACATTCCCTTCATCTTCATAATAAAGGGTTAACGGCTGGTATTCTATAACTCTCTTATTCTGATTCCCAACCAGGTTTACGACTGAAGGGTCATCTCTGACATAAAGCCAAGCGTCTGTTCGAAGTTTGGTTGAATCGTCCCCAAGATCAAGTGGAAGTTCTTCGAAGTTGATCGGAACAATATTATAACCAGCAGCTAGCAAAATGCATGTAAGTAATATCATAAGCAGGTGGGCGCCAAGGGTTATGCCTTAATGAACAAAAAAAATAATAGTTTAACAATATGTACAGAATTTATTTTAATCTTTTCTTTAAGAAATATTACTCCCATCATTGTTTCCGAAAGAAAATCTTTCTTTTACTCACTTGAAAGAAAAATTCATTCATGCCGGAAATCATCGAAAGCATTATTATGATACTATTGGCTCTTCAAACTTTATTTAAAAAACGGCTTGCATGCGTGTAGGAAAGCGCTTGAAATTGTCACTATTTCATTGATGCTCATAAAGTACCGGGGAAGAAGCTATGACCGCAGCCAGCATTTTAATAATACATACAGCATTGTGTTGCACAACGAAGTGACACACCATATTTTTTAATCCCTATACTGTGACGCGTCATCGCTATTGTCGTTTGCTTGAAGCTTACAAAAAATTGTGCTTTCCCGTTCCAATTGATGCACTCCATCGACGAGAAGCCTGAACCGTGAAAACATTCATGGGTAAAAACGATTAACTCTTTGCTTGCTTATTTCTTCATTTTTGTGTTTGAAGTTTACTATTCTGTTTTGCGTAGCACAATATTAAATTAAATGACACTAGCTGCACCTGAAAAATGTCGACGAATCAATACATAAAAAAATTACTTTGCTCAATTAGCTATCGCTTGATAAACATTACAAAACTAAATAGACATCTTAGCTACGAACACTTAAACATAATAAACAGGGACAGCGACGTTTTATTTTTTAACCGGTGGCGGATCTAAAGGTATATCAAAATAAATTACTGCAGCACATTTTGGCATATATTTACTTTTCTAAGCTCTTATTAGAGGCAAATCAGATGGTAATTCTTTAGAAATTCAAAACCAATAGGGATTTTCTGAAAGTACTTTAAATTTGAAATTGAGGAGCTACAATTTATTTTGATGAACGCTTGATCCGCTTCCGTATAAAACCATGGCAAAGATAAATAGTGTGTAGTAGAATAAATAATGTATTCTTTGGTTGCAATCAACTGCTGGGTGTTTCAAACACAGAGTTCAATTTGTTTGACCAGTCGGTGCTGTGCATGATTGTTTCATTAAAATATTCTTTTGTATTAAGACACGAAAATAGCTGAAATGGGAACTATGAATTTGTATTGTCTAATATTGGGTATATTTCCGTGCTGACTGCAACTGTAACAACACTAATCCTACGGAAAATTCAATTTACGTAAATTCTCGAATTGCAACAAATCTTTTGCGATTTACCAAACAACAAAATCCCCATCTGCTGGAGTTTACAATAGCATTCACAATTATTTGTATCAGCCTCAAGCATGGCTGACGTAAGTAAAATCAATACCCCTCCAATAAAATGCTTATAATGTTGCATGTGACATAAGATAAATATTGACATCCGATTTTGTTTCTAAATTGATTGCTTATTGTTCTTTAGAGCTATAGTCTCGAAAAATATTGTGTGATATCAATATTACAATATTGCCTTTCCATAGAAGGGAGAAAAGATGCGTTTCACGTTCATTCAGTATCACTGACTAAAAACATTCTGCATACTGAACTGTGGCAAAGACAAAAGTTGCGTATAGTGCGTATAGAAGAGATGAATTATTTAATCACGTCCTATTTGCATCATTTCCCACGCATCCTTTTACATCACTACCTGTGAGGAATTTCCGATGATTTGGTGGGCAGTTGCTAAAACTGACTAGACTTTGGAGTATGGACAGTGGACTATTGACTATATTAGAGTGATTTAGTAAACACGACGTTTTGTCTAAAGCCTGGTTGTCATATAGTCGTCCGAGTCGTTTCAGTCAGAAATTAATCAAACAGTCTCTCGGCAGCGCTAGTATGAATATATGAGAATTCCATAGCTTGAGTCCTCCCATTCGTTTTGAAAAACAACGAAACAACTCGGAACGACTCGGATGACTCAAGCGACTTAATGAGAACCAGGCTTGAGACGTCATCAAATTTTTGCGAGGGATCTGGGTCTAGGACGCACACGTCGTAAAGTATTTGTGATTTAGCAGACCTTTTGTAGGACTTCGTCAAAGAATAGCATAAAACAAGTTTTATGCATTTAGGCATTTTTCCTGCTGGAACGGTTTTCCAATCATTTTAAACAATTTTTTTGATATAAAATATGTACTGCAGTATATTCATTTCAAAATATATATGAGTAAAAGCAAAATCATCGACATACGGCTTTGTGACTAAAATTGTATTGACTCCGAGGAAAACTCCTAAATTAGAGCTGACCCCGGGTTGTTTATTTGTTTGTTTGTTTGTTTACAAAACAAGTATTTCTTAAATGAATATATTTAGGCCAATATAATCTTTTGAGATGCAAATATCAAGAATAATTCCTTATTTTTGTCCAAAAATTGAATTTGTTTCAGCCGTCGTCGATACGACGTCAAATTGTATGTTTTCACGTCGTAGTCGTCAACACGACTGCCGGCGAAGAGTGAATGGGAAGTAAAAGGCGCATGCACGGCATTTTCACGACGTCTTAGACGAAGCGTCGTGTTTGCTAAATACTATACTGACTATATTCGTGGATTACAACCAAACTCCAGGGAATTATCGAACAATGTGGCTTGTCCACCACGGCTGGTGCGTGGTGCCGACAATAACCTTAATAAAATATTCTTTTCTATAATTTCTTAATAGCACTATATATATCAGGCATTTCAAGTGAAAGACAAGTTTTTTTCAAAGTAAACATGTTTCGGCGTGCTTATGCCAACACTATATTCAACTTGTAAATAATTCCATCATCTATAGTACTTCGATACACTCTCACTTTAATAATATAAATAAAACTGTAAATAGATAACATAGTCATTCCTTGTACTGAAAATGGCATAAGCATGCCGAAACATGTTTACGTTAAAAAAACTTGTCGTTCACTTGAAATGCCTGATATTCTTTTCTACATGACCACCAACATGGCGGCCGTGACGTAACATACAATCACCCTGTAGGCCGTGGGATGAGCATTTCATGTTGCATCCTTCGCGAGGAACATACTTTTTACGTAGGTAGATGATAACCTCTTTAACCAGAATCCGTTGCTCCCCAAAATAAGCAGGTGGGAAATTGAAAGAAATCTTCCCTTAAAGTTTGCGATTTACGTGCTTCGATAAATACAACTTACCATTTTATGTGCTATGAACGCATGCGCACACTTAAAAGACCCGTACTACGCACGCGCAATTAGCATAGATGGGGTTTCCCTAAGGATCCCCCCCCCTTGTTTTCCCTTAATTTCTCATGTTGAAAAAAGAGAAACGTTAAAAACATCTTTATTAAAGGCTGTCAGCTGTTGGGTTAAAACACTGTTTTATTAACTGTTTATTGTCAGATAGATAGATAGATAGATATAACGTTCAATAAATCAATAATTGCAGTCTTGTCGACTGAATTATATTAACAATACATGTTTGCAAGGTGAAAAATCGATCTTTATCAAACATGACGGAGAATATATAAATTTGCCAAGGCTCACAAAGTGACAAAAAGACATTGCTGCGTTAATATTTTATAATCACCTGTGTTTTTTAAAGTATTTCATCTCAAGCATTAGGAAACATTCAGTTTATTGGCGAATACAAAACTTTAAGCCGTATGAAGAAGCTCTTATAATTCTAAACAATGTACTATACACATTACCTAAGAAGCTATGTGCAATAGTTATAAAAGTTTATCAGAAATGCTTAGTATAACAATTTTTACTGTGTTTATAACACCGCACTGTCATTGTCATGACCTGCTAAAATTATAATTTACATATATATTAAGTATAATTTCCGTTTCACTTAGAATAGAATGTAATTACAATTAGCGTTTCATTGGATGAACATATCAAAGTGAATAAAATGCATAAATGCACAAAATTAACATACATAAGTAACACCTTTCAAATGGTGGTTGCTAACACAATTTGCCTACGGCGCTTTTTCATGTTAACAATCCTATTTCGATTCCGTTCTGTATAGTATCGTACAAATCATTTCTTGTAAATAGTTTAATTACTTTTCACCAAACTTTTCATCGACTAAAGCAATGTTTCAAATCAAGATCATTTTAAGATAGAAAACTTACCAAAAGCCAAGCGATGATGATTTACAATGTAGAGACAATAACCTAAGGAAGTGTCTTCCTCGTCTTCATTTTTAAAACCTCTGCTCTCATACACCCCATTGAACTGTGAATTTTTTGCTCCACTTGTCTTCTCTAAGCCGTTTATCTGAATGGCGGTATCGTTGTCATAAGATTGCTGCGCCACACTGTTATCTAGTCCAAGCTCAGTTTCATTCATTTTCAATTTGATACTGCGTACAAGTGCTTTTCAATTATTTCTAAGGTCTCTGATCTTACTTATGTTCGTGTCATTAGTTGCAGTCATTATTTTGTGACGTCAAGCCCCACACACGCCTACTCTTTTTTTTGCGTCAGCAGCAAAGTTGGGGTTTTGTTTGATACAACATTTGCTGTAATATAACAAAGAATAACGGAAGCACAAACGACGTGAAGTATGAGATATATTTTCTATCGTTCAAATAAGAAGGGGGTTTGGCCAAAGGATTCACAATAATATTGACTGAAATACCAAGCTGACTATCGATGTATTGTTAAGGTTCAATATGAGTTCATATTTTCAAAGTCAGCTATTTCAAAAACAATTTCAACAGGCAATTTCACAGTTGGATTGCGTTTGTATACAAATCATCCTTAGCTAGAGCCACAGTATAGGTATCATACAGTATGCTCACTCTCGGAGAAACTTGTCCTCGCGCATGTTAGCTCGCTCATGTTGGTCGCCATGTTGTCAGTAAGGAAAGAGGAGTGAGAATATTAAGAAATGTATTACGGAAATGTAAAGTATACCAAGTAATTGGCAATATTTTCGATTTTCACGCATCGATCGGCTTTACCTTTGTACAAGAACTACTTTGAGGATAATACTGCGTAGTTTCATGAGTGCTTGGAGAAAATATATAGAACTAAGAATAGAACTAAGCAATATATATCCTCAAAGCAGCTAATTTATTCAGCTAAAGCCAATCGGTGGACAAAAACGCAAAAATATCGCCATTTAATTGTAAAAATCATATTTCTGCAAAACAAATCTCAGCAATCTCACTCCTCTTTCCTTACTGCAAACATGGCGGCCAACATGGACAAAAAGTTCAAAGGTTCCGACGAGAGTGAGCATACTGTATAATACCTATACTGTGGCTATAGCAAAGAGTTCTTCTTACAACTGAGCGCCAAAAAAAAATTGAAACTCCAACTTGTCACAAAATGCAAGTGCTTCACCCAAATCTAATTTGAAACTCTCCTTTTCCCGTCAATAATAGTTATGTAACAAGAGGTGGGACGCAGGGACAGGACACCCCCCTGTCAAAATACTTGCCTTCCTTGAGTATTAGGTTTAACGTACATTACAAAATAAAAAAATTACTGTTGTGTCCCCCTTTTCCTATTTACTGCCCTCTTAAAATCCTAGCTAGGCCAATGCTTCATAAGTGCTCCATCTACATTAAATGAAAGACTGGAAAGCCTTTTGTAAAGATTGCAACAAATAGTCTTTTCTGTTATAACAGACTACATTAATTAATAATTTAATTTAGAAAACTGTCATTATGATATAAATTTAAATAACATTGGACTGTTTATTATTTATGCGACCGAAATGCTGGACACCATTAATAGACAACTTGCATTATACGTCACATAGCGCAAAGCGCGCGTTGTATTTTGGTCTTAGTAATCGCGTGACTAAGAAACATTTCAATATGGCCACAAGCGAAAGTGAGTTTACTGCTGTTCTTAGTCACGTTTCTGAGTCAAGAAGTACGACTAAAGGCCTTACTTCTTTAACTTCTTTTGAGAACTCTTGCCCGGGTCTGCAGGAGACTTCTAGCTCAGAAAGTCGCGGCGAATCTACGCTAGACGATGTATCGTCAATAAAGCGAAAAGGTGGTGCTGGTCGATTTACATGTTGTGTACCTGGCTGCCGTTCAAACATCAAAAGAAAGAAAGCTTGAGCTTTCTTTTTACAATTTCCCTCAGGTCAAAGTAAGGAGTCTCCACTTCTTTGAAAGAATTTCTTATTTCTCGCAAGAATTTCAATCCAACGACCGGCCACAGTGCATTTGTTCATTTTCAACTTTCAGCTGCTGATTTTCCAACCTCGATTTCTTATTTGGACGTAAAAGTTCAAACATTTCATCGTTCAAAGTAGCGAGCTCTTCGGTCCTTACGGCAGCATCAATAATGGCCTCATCAGCTTGTTGAGGAAGTTCGATGGGGTCATTGTCTATTTCAGTTGGAGAAAACAATCGGCTTGGTTTCAAGCGTTTCGTAATTCGAACAAAAGGTGTCCTGATTCTTTCTTTTTCAGTTGGACAAGTTTTAGTTTGAGAAGGTTTGTTGGCTTTCGGAGCAATAGTTGGTAATAGATTTAAAGACGTCTTACGTCCACCTGGGAAATGTAGAGAACACACTCGGTGGCCGGCCGTTAAAATTCTTGAGAGAAAAAAAGATTGATACATTTCTTTCGAAGGTCTAGAGACTCCTTACTTTGACCTCATGGGAAAATTGTAAATAGAAAGCTCAGGGTTTCTTTTGTTGCTTGAAAAGCAACAATGAACACAACATGTAAATCCACATGAATTTCCTTTTCGTTTTGTTGACGATACATCGTCTAGCGTAGATTCATCGCAAGTTTCTGAGCTAGAAGTCTCCTGTAGACCCAGGCTAGAGTTCTCGAAAGAACTAGAGACTACAGTCGTTCTACTTGATTCAGAAAGATGAGTAAGAACAGCAGTAAGCTCTCTTTCGCTTGTGGCTGTATTACAATGTTGTCATGTGTGTGACTACTAAAACCAAAATGCAACTCGCGCTTCTCCTATTTGACGTAATAATGCAAGTTGTCTCTTAAAGTATCAAGAATGTTTACTGCACATTATGTAATTTGTATTTTGTATATACGAATATCATAAATCGTTGTATGCTGTTAATATGACCAGAATTTGCTGCGATAATAACCATAAATTGTAAGATTTTGAACAAAACTCGTTGTACGCTACGTTATTTCTGATTACCGAGACTTTTTGACAATTTTCCCCAATAATTTTGTCTGTTATCCTAAATTGGTCTATGAAGCCCAGGAGCGTCTTAAATTTGAAGCATTTCTGGTATCGCTTGATAAAAAAAAGAAGAATACATATACAACATTGTTTTCTACATGTGCAATCCTTTCCTGAAGAGGCATTCATAAACAACATCAATAGTCCAGAGTTTGAAACAATTCGCGAAAATTACGACAAGTTCATCAAAAAGTCATCTCAGAAATCCAGAACTTTCGCATTTTGGAACATGTATTTGCGAATGACAGGTACAGCATATGAATATTTAACTTGTAAGAGTACAAATGCCAATGCGGTAGGATGTTGTAAGAAAAAGCATTTATTCATAGAACCTCTCTTATCCCCAGGTATTAACACATTAGATAGAAAATACACCATGTAATTGACAGCATACTCATTTTTTTCTACCATATTGATGATCTTACTATCACTTATACGTTAGAAAAGTGATTGAAAACAAGTTGTTGACGATGTAGTATTTGTGGCAAAAGTTTATCATTAAAATTTGTGAGATATCTTAAGGGCTGTATTTTCCTTGATGTGACCCCAGTCACATATTATGCAATCTAAGCAAGGAATTTCAGAAAATACAGAAAGGGTTTGTGACAGTTCAACTGAGTCATTCAATTGAACAATGAGCAAAAAGCTCATTTTCAAGGCTTGAAGAAGCTTGGTGCATTTAATTACAAAACATATACAGTATTCAAACTGTGCTTATTATTCTAGTCCATTTTGAGGCCATATATTTGACACGCTACCCCTATTGGCTACCCACATAATCGATATTCGTAAGCGCTTTTCATCTTGAATTTGCTAATCATATGCGAGCATACTAAGTTCATAAAGATGCTAGGCTGCAAACGATTTAAAATTTTTTCTGATCTGTATAACATTTGTTTATTAATTCATTATATATTTCCTTTCATTAGTTTATTAATTCAATCATTTGTTCTGAATTTTCAAAGGTCCTCTTAGTCGCCATAAAAATAATGAAAGCTTTAATGATAACAGTTCTGATGATGACAGTACTAGAGATGACAGTTCTAGTGATGATAATTTCATCAATAATAGCCCTGGTTATGGTGCGTCAAATGATCTCTTCAAATCCGATGATGATCATTTATTTGAAAAGATGTTTCTTGATGATGAATATGACATTAAAGAAGATGTGCACATAAAGCTCAAAAGGTTATTTTCTCGATAGTTACGTCTATAGTCTTACTGTTAGTAAAAGAGGATGATATTCCGTATGATCTTAATAGCACTAGATTAATTAAGCATTTAAAATATAGACAATCGACTTATAACATTAAGTCATCTTCAATTTATAAATGAAGCAGAGTATTTACAATGGTAAATATACAGTATGACATGCATATGAGACATATGGAGTAGTAATCAGTAGAGGGATGATTTTTTATAATAAAGTCTTAGATTAGAAGTAATATTTACATAGCATGCATTGTGAGTGTCATAGAGACTAATTGAAATATTACGTTTGTTGGTTGAGATCGGTTTGTGTTTGCGTATGTGTAGACATCTATAAGTTTGAGAGAAAATTTTGTGTTGGCAGTGTCTAAGATGGTGAGGCAAAAGTGAGTGTATTCGGATTTGCAGTTAAGATTTTTTATATTTTTTTCGGAAATTATGTGCTTTTTAAGCCAGGTGCTTGCCAGGTGGCTACATGACGGGTTATCATTCACCATGACAAATACGCTGTTCAGAGCCAATTTTAAATTTATTAGCACGACGAATTTCTTATTTTTCACTTTTATTTTACAGTTTGCCTTGGATGCGGGGCGTTTATGGAAAAGTCGGTCCAAACGAGAAAATACAGTATTTCCATTTGTTTATCACAGTTGATTACGAGAATGTTCATGAAGCTAAATTGAAAGATAAAATAGATCGATAAAATTTCTTCATCCGGTAGTTTTCCTGTTCTGATAATATGGTTACTAGTTTGTCAATGCATCGAAGATTATTTTACAAATTCCGCAGAGATTGTGCTAAGATCACAAAAATTTTGAGAAATCATTGTTTTTAATTCAATTTTGTAACATTTGAATGTCAATTAATTGTGTAAAGGATCTTACTCAGGATTCAGGAACACCTGATTCTTTCACAATCATATTTGTATAGGAAGCGTACGAATCTAGGAAGTCACACAGTGTAGTTTTCAAATTGTAATAAGCACTGGATATTGAATGAATCTTCGAGAATCTACTCGTTTTATGCATGTTGTTAAATGTTATGTATAAACCTTGTAGAGCTCTACTGCTAGTTTAAAGACAAAGTTTTGCAGGACCTTTGATAAATTTTTGCTGAAAGCTTAAAAATGTATTGGTATGTAGAAGTCAATGTGGTAGGTTATAATGCATACGAGAACGTTTAAACTTCCAAAATCTAAAGCAGAGGCCGCGGAGAAGGGGGCAAGGGGGAGGGGGAAATTGCTCCCTCACTTTTTTCCTTATTTCTTGTTTTTCAAAGTGTAAAAGTATAAAAATCCGCTTTAACAAATACTTACATTTGATAAGTATCGATTTTTAACAGTATTTCATGTCTCACTTATCTTCTACTTTAATTTTATAGGGTACGTTAGATTGATCAATTATAGCACGTTTAGACTTATTGCCGGAGTACGATACCCTGATTTGGGCAAAAATCTGCAGGCCCTTCACACTACGTAGTGCCTACTAGCTTTGTCTACTTATAATTTCATGTTTTTCTTTGTAAACAAGTTTTGAAACCATGTGCAAAATACGTGCCTCTCTGTACACGTTACGCAGGTGTCGTTGTTCAAATTGGTGCCCTTGTCCGAGCACCGTACTTGCGTACTATCTATTTTCCTGGTGCCCAGACCCGGGCACTTATACAAGGGGCACCATCAAAATGTTTTGTTCACATTGGTGCCCGTGTCGGAGCACCATGCTAGGGTATTCAGTTTGAACGCTCTATAATAAACTTTACAAACAAAATCAAACAAATTTTGTATATTGAACGATTCCTGATAAAACTGTTAAAAACAGCTTTGCTAACAACAATGCGATTCTGCGACTTTCTTTTGCCCCCTTACTTTTCAAACCTCTACGCGGCCCCTACAAAGCACGGATAATTTAAATGTATCGTTTTTTAAGGGCCAGTATGCGAAAATTTTTCTCATTCAATTACGTTTCCATTGAGGAAAAATCTTAAAATGGTAGTGGACTTTCTAAAACATTTTATTCAGATCTCTTTTCTTTCTTAAGATATTAAAGTTTTTCTAATGTCTGATGTGCACAGCCAGTGACTTCATAATCATCGTTGCAAATTTATAGTTATCCTTGGATGAAATACTTATGCAGAATTACATATCATTGACACTTCACAACCGCAGGAACTCAGTCCGGTTGAAGTGCCAGCAAATACTGAATCCAATACAAAAAATTTCAAACTCATTACGTAACGTGACGTCATTGGTCGTCTAGTGAGACGTGTTTACAGAAAGTCCACTGTAATTTTAAAAGGTCTCTTTAAAACGTGTAATTTAAGTGAGCAAAATTTTTGCTTCAATGGCCCTTTCAATGCCATTTTTTACAATCCTCCCCATACGTGGTGGAAGTTGATGATTAGGAGGGGGGGGATATATTCCTATTTTCAAATTGTACAATCCGTAATCGCACAATTGATTTGAATTGAAACTAAAGAATAAAGTAGAACATGCAAATATGAATGTTAGACCCCCAATTAGTGATATCCACCGCCCTCGATCCTTCTCAGCATTATTTTTGCAAACATTGCATAATTAAGTGGAAATTCGAATGTAAATTATTGCGTGGGAGAATAATTAGGAACAAAACAACTTTCAAGTAACAAATAGCACAATATAATTATTTAAACTATAAACATGGCTGGTATTGAGTCTGGATTTGAACGCAATAAAAGTCCAGAAGAGCTAATAAAAAAGTTCCAGAAATACGGGTAATCTTGAGGAACATTGCGGATGAGTTAACAACATCTGAATTGAATGCAATGATATTTTTGGCCAGAGATGATCTGCCCAAGGGTAAATGCGAGAATATGACTCCGCTAGCATTTTTGGTGGCTTTGGAGGAACGACAATTAATTGACACTAAGGAGAAGAAGATGGATTACTTAGTGAATCTTTTAAGTCTTTTACCGCGCGTTGATTTAATGAAGAAGCTTACGGGAAAGAATTATATTTCGTTTGGATATAGTCAGGTCGAGAATGTTGTTATCGAAGAAAATGTTACCATTAATAATTGTGTCGTCGCAAGCGCAACAACTGAGAAAAACATTGTTGAAATTCATTCCACTACAAGTAGTTTTGAGGAAAATGAAGTGAGTGGCATTAAACAATTTTTAGAGGAAGCCGATGTGATGTATCAAAGATATAGGCAAATGGAAATTGATTTAGGAGAAGCCATGGCAGGAATGCCGAATTGATAAGAAAAAACCAAGAATTAGAATCAGAAATTTACGAGTTGAAGAACGATCAGTGCCATTTGACACAAGAACGTAATTGTGCTTTAGGGGAAAAAGCGAAATTTGTTTTTCGAGAGAGCGAAGCAAAAAAAGAATTGTATGATTTAAAGTGCATGGTTGACTCGTTGAGCAAGGAAAGTGCTAAAGATAAAAGCCTTATTTCCAATAAAGATAGACAGATCAATGAGTTAAATGAAACTTTAAAGGTGTACGAACATGCAGCCATTCAAATGAAATCTATTAATGAAAAAATTAATGAAGACAAAGCGGAACTGGCGAAGCAATTGTTAAAATGGAAAACAGAGACCAAAGAAAATACTCAAGTTTTATGCAAACGTTGTGGATTAATGTTCGATCCAGAAAATAACTCAAAGGATGCATGCGTTTCACATCCTGGAGTATTTGAATGGGCTGGCTCTGTGTTAAAGAGAAGGGAATGGTCATGTTGTAAGAGTACAAATGCCAATGCGGTAGGATGTTGTAAGAAAAAGCATTTGTTCATAGAACCTCTGTTATCCCCAGGTATTAACACATTAGACAGGAAATACACTATGTAATTGACAGCATACTCAGATTTTTTCAACCATATTGATGATCTTACTATCTCTTATACGTTAGAAAAGTGATTCAAAAGAAGTTGTTGTGGCAATAGTTTATCATTAAAATTTGTGAGAAATCTTAAGGGCTGTATTTTCCTTGATGTGACCCCAGTCACATATTATGCAATCTAAGCAAGGAATTTCAGAAAATACAGAAAGGGTTTGTGACAGTTCAACTGAGTCATTCAATTGAACAATGAGCAAAAAGCTCATTTTCAAGGCTTGAAGAAGTTTGGTGCATTTAATAACAAAACATATACAGTATTCAAACTGTGCTCATTATTCTAGTCCATTTTGAGGCCATATATTTGACAGGCTACCCTATTGGCTACCCACATAATCGATATTCGTAAGCACTTTTCATCTTGAATTTGCTAATCATATGCGAGCATACTAAGTTCATAAAGATGCTAGGCTGCAAACGATTTAAATTTTTTTCTGATCTGTATATTATTTGTTTATTAATTCATTATGTATTTCCTTTCATTAATTTATTAATTCAATTATTTGTTCTGAATTTTCAAAGGTCCTCTTAGTCGTCATAAAAATGATGAAAGCTTAAATAATGACAGTTCTGATGATGACAGTACTAGAGATGACAGTTCTAGTGATGACAATTTCATCAATAATAGCCCTGGTTATGATGCGTCAAATGATCTCTTCAAATCCGATGATGATCATTTATTTGAAAAGATGTTTCTTGATGATGAATATGACATTAAAGAAGATGTGCACATAAAGCTCAAAAGGTTATTATCTCGATAGTCATGTCTAGGGTCTTACTGTGGGTAAAAGAGGATGATATTCCGTATGATCTTAATAGCACTAGATTAATTAAGCATTTAAAATATAGACAATCGACTTATAACATTAAGTCATCTTCAATTTATAAATGAAGCAGAGTATTTACAATGTTAAATATACAGTATGACATGCATATGACACATATGGAGTAGTAATCAGTAGAGGGATAATTTTTATAATAAAGTCTTAGATTAGAAGTAATATTTACATGGCATGCATTGTGAGTGTCATAGAGACTAATTGAAATATTACGTTTGTTGGTTGAGATCGGTTTGTGTTTGCGTATATGTGTAGACATCTATAAGTTTGAGAGAAAATTTAGTGTTGGCAGTGTCTAAGATGGTAAGGCAAAAGTGAGTGTATTCGGATTTGCAGTTAAGATTTTTTATTTTTTTCGGAAATTATGTGCTTTTTAAGCCAGGTTCCTGCCAGGTGGCTACATGACGGGTTATCATTCACCATGACAAATACGCTGTTCAGAGCCATTTTTAAATTTATTAGCACGACGAATTTCTTATTTTTCACTTTTATTTTACAGTTTGCCTTGGATGCGGGGCGTTTATGGAAAAGTCGGTCCAAACGAGAAAATACCATATTTCCATTTGTTTATCACAGTTGATTACGAGAATGTTCATGAAGTTAAATTGAAAGATGAAATCGATGAAATGTTTGGACCGAACGCTTCGAGGTACTTTGAATTTCGTCCAAAACCATCGAAAACACCAAAGCTTCAACTGCTATCAAAGATTGCAGTAGAAAGAAACAGTCGGTCAGTTTCAAGAGGCACATTAACGATGTTCTGTTACCAGAACGGGAAACATTACGCGTTGACCTGTTGTCATGTTTGTTACAACTGAGATGGTGATGACAAACTTTATGAAATGCTCAATCAAAACAAAAATCAATACAACTACACATCATCTTCAGAACCCAAAATTCACTTAGGCCATTTCAGCTACTATAATTTACAAACTGATATGGACATTTTGTCAATAGAAGTCAATGAAGATTTTAAAGAAAATTGCAGACGAAATAGAATACACAGACCTTCTTGGAATGATGTATGGAGGGAGCTGAATAAACGAGTTCATGTTGCGCACGAGACAGTTGAAGTAAAAAAGTATGAGAAGTAAAAGATTGGGAAAATTTATGATGTTTCTTTTTCCTGTAATGATCCTGAAGGGAAGGTCGTGTATCAGGATGCCGTTCTGGTGAAAAGCAAAGAACATTTCCTTAAAAGTGGTGAGTCTGGCGTGCTAGTATATTTTCGGGATGAGCATGGAAGAAGAATTCCCTTTGGTTATGGTATTGCTCGGGTTTATCACGAGGAACTCTGCGAGCCAGGGTATAAGTATTATATATTCTTCAAACTGAGTAAGGCTTTAAAAAAGTTATTTGGTGAAGAAAACTGTGAGAGCTGTGGCTGTTTTCATGATTGTGCAAATGCCATGCAATGATGGCGCTTGATTGGAAAGCATCTTTTCATCTTGCTTATATTCTGTTGAAGTATATTACACACCACGCCCGTATTGACAATTTCATAACATCTCCAATTTATATAGGAGAGTTTATATTTAGCCTTACACTTATTATAATAGATTAATCACTGAAATATAGAATTGTTTTTGTATTGTGTACAAGGTTACTGGAGGATCAAAACTGGAAAGTTATATGCCCTTTTAGCAGTAAAAAAAATGAAGCAATTCTTGAGAGCTGCATTTTTTTTTGAAGTTAACTCACTCGCTGTTCAAATATTTTTATACAATATATAACAATTTATCATGCAGTTGTATGAATTTGTAGAAGGAAAGATCTTAAGGAAATGAATTAAAGTTAAAATTTATTTTTCATTATTTTTTTAGTTGTGCAAGTCAAATGCCTGAAAAATGAAGAGGGTTGCGTCTTAAGGAAGAACATCCGGCTTAAAAACCATTGCCAAAATGAAATATGTACATCAGTTCTTTGTCTTCCATACCAGATCAGTCGCATAGCCTGCTGGAAATGGAATTGAATTACTGTAGGTCTGCAAAGAGGAGAAAACGTATCTTCACAAAGAAAGAGTTGACGAATGACAGAGTTAAGCACTGCATGAAGTTAGAACTTTAAATGTTGGGATAATGTAAGTAAAAGCTAGACAGTTGGTGGACATAATGTAATGGGAAGAAGTAAATATCTTGAAGGGAAAGGTAATAAAGCTAGAAGATGAGAGCAGGATTTATAATGAGTGGACTGAAAAGCCGCATCAAGTAATTTTTATGAGGGGAACTAAGTTTTTGTCCACTTGTAAGTTTTTTTCATTAAAAAAAGAGAAGGATTTATCTTGATGGAGGAGTTTATCAAGAATGTTATAGAGAATAGAAATTCAGTAATGTGCGTGAAGTTAAAAATCAAAGGTTTGATGTTTAATGCAAGAGGTGGTTCATATTAAGCTCCAAATGTAGAATGCAAATTAGAGGAAGATATTTTTAGTGCCTAAGATGAAGTGGTACAGAAAATTTCATGAAGTGTGAGGATAGTTATTGGTTCTGACTTCAAAAGACATTTGACAAAATGTCTCCAGTTGACAAAATGATGGCACTATAGGTTTTCCTTCAGCTATGAGTTTCGGCATCCATGTTGTCGCAATGTGAAACCACCTGTACTGCGTTTCGAGCATGACTTAACCAAGACATCTCAAGACATCAGAACTACAAACATAATCGCTAGCACATAGTTAGAACACATAGTTACAAAAAAATTAGAATGCACAGAAGTTACAGTGTTACAACTTATAGTCAAAATGACAGTGGAAAACCAGTTTAATTACAGAATGTGAGAATGCCATAATTTTCCAAAAAGACTACCTCGGAGGTGCTCAAATGTTTCCAAAAAATCTCACCAGGTCAACTGATATTTCAAGAATTGGTACGCAGCTTTGTACAAGTCGGTAGCCATACCATAGGAAACAAACAGTAGTCAGTACTCAGTACAGTCTTGTTTACTGCGTTATTGTGTATCTTTCATTAAATAAAATATTGGCTGTGGTTAATCATCTGCACGCTCCTATTGGTCACAAAATTCAATTTACCTGGCAAAATTACGTTAATCATATTAGCAATAAGATACTTGTTACAAAAATATATTCAGTAGAGTTGAAGGAATTTTTCTTTCTATACTGTGGTCTTGCGATGAACTGCACTTGAACGATAAAGCACATAAAACTGTATAAAACAATCTTTATTAAAATCAAAAATTCATCACAGGCTACCCACAAAAACGACTTCAGTTGTTTTAATCTAATGCAAAAAAATAATTCTGAATTAAGTATGTAGAATACATACCATGCACGCACACCTTTATTGTAATGCTAGAATAAAGTTGTGTCATAGTGATTTCTTTCTGTTAAAATGTTACGAACGAGCTTGTTAAACTGAAATAAAGCATGTGGTTAAGACTAGTATGAAAATTATACATGAAATTGATTCGTGCGAATAAATTTATCAACAATATTAAATTTCTCACCATGTTACATGTAGGTATGCAGACAGTCGTTTGTGCATCATTTAAAGTGGCTATTAAAACAAAAAATTTCTATCTAATTTATATTTTCGTCTGACGTAACTTTCAAAATGACAGAAGAATTTCGAAAACAATCAATGCATATCACTTTTTTTTTACTATAATATCGTTTTTAGAAAACAAATGACATCCCATTATATATTGACAACTTGAATTATCACTTATATTTACTGACATTTCTTCATCCGGTAATTTTCCTGTTCTGATAATATGGTTACTAGTTAGTCAATGCATCGAAGATTATTTTACAAATTCTGCAGAGATTGCGCTAAGATCACAAAAATTTGAGAAATCATTGTTTTTAATTCAATTTTGTAACATTTGAATGTCGATTAATTGTGTAAAGGATCTTATTCAAGATTCAGGAACACCCGATTCTTTCACAATCATCTTTGTATAGGGATCGTAAGAATCTAGAAAGTCACACAGTGTAGTTTTCAAATTGTAATAAGCACTGGATATTGAATGAATCTTCGAGAATCTACTCGTTTTATGCATGTTGTTAAATGTTATGTATAAACCTTGTCGAGCTCTACTGCCAGTTTAAAGACAAAGTTTTGCAGGACCTTCGATAAATTTTTGCTGAAGGCTTAAAGTGCTACTATGACGAAAATTTTGCCTCTCGAAAATTTTTTCATAGATTAATAGTGTATGTAAAAAAATGTCTTCTGGCAAAATTTAATGCCAGATTTAATCGCAATATATTTAATGCTGCTCGAGTTACGTAGCGATAAAACTTGAACTTTAAGAGCCGCCATTAAAAGGCGCCATATTTAATTTTCAAGAAGGAAGGTGCTTGTGACGTCATAGTGTTAACTCGCGGCTGTTTACAATATAACACTATATACATATAGAGATTTAAAAGGTTGTATAACTCAATTTTTTTAACATCCCAACACGCTGTGTCGGGCAAGATTGCAGTAATAAAACTGATAGAAGTACAGGCATTTCTTTGCATAAAAGCCCAAATGACGAGTCTTTTGAGAAGAATTTGGGTTAAATTTGTTCAGACGAAGCGCGCAAATTTTAATCCGAGTTCGCGCGAAATTCGATTTATGATTTGTTCGAATCACTTACATTTGATAAGTATGGATTTTTAACAGTATTTCATGTCTCACTTATCTTCTACTTTCATTTTTTAGTTGACGTTAGATTGATCAATTATAGCACGTTTAGACTGATTGCCGGAGTACGATACCCTGATTTGGGCAAAAATCTGCAGGCCCTTCACACTACGTAGAACCCAATAGCTTTGTCTATTTATAATTTCATGCTTTTCTTTGTAAACAAGTTTTGAAACCATGCGTTGAATACGTGCCTCTCTGTACACGTTACGCAGGTGTCGTCGTTCAAATTGGCGCCCTTGCCTGAGCACCATGTTAGGGTATTCAGTCTGAACGCGCCATAATAAACTTTACAAACGAAATTAAACAAGTTTTGCATATTGAACGATTCCTGATAAAACTGTTAAAAACAGCTTTGCTAACAACAATCCGATTCTGCGACCTTCTTTTGCCCTTTACTTTTCAAACCTCTACGCGACCCCTGCAAAGCACGAATAATCTTAAATTTATCGTTTTTTAAGGGCCAGTACGCGAAAATTTTGCTCATTTAATTACGTTTCCATTGAGTAAAACTCTTAAAATGGTAGTGGATTTTCTTAAACATTTTATTCAGATCTCTTTTCTTTCTTAAGATATTGAAGTTTTTCTAATGTCTGATGTGCACAGCCAGTGACCTCATAATCATCGTTGCAAATTTATAGTTATCCTTGGATGAAATACTTATGCAGAATTACATATCATTAACACTTCACAACCGCAGGAACTCAGTCCGGTTGAAGTGCCAGCAAATACTCATGAATCCAATGCAAAAAATTTCAAACTCATTACGTAACGTGACGTCAGTGGTCGTCTAAATGAGACGTGTTTACAGAAAGTCCACTGTAATTTTAAAAAGGTTTCTTCAAAACGTGTAATTTAAGTGAGCAAAATTTTTGCTTCAATGGCCCTTTCAATGCCATTTGTTATAATCCTCCCCAAGCGTGGTGGAAGTTAATGATTAGGAGGGGGGGATATGTTCATATGTTCAAATTGTACAATCCGTAATCGCACGATTGATTTCAATAGAAACTAAAGAATAAAGTAGAACATGCAAATATAAATGTTAGACCCCCCCCAATTAGAGATATCCACAGCCCTCGATCCTCCTAACTATTATTGTTGCAAACATTGCATAATTAAGTGGAAATTCGAATGTAAATTATTGCGTGGGAGAATAATTAGAAGCAAAACTTTCAAGTAACAAATAGCACAATATAATTATTTAAACTATAAACATGGCTGGTATTGAGTCTGGATTTGAACGCGATAAAAGTCCAGATGAGATAATAAAAAAAGTTCCAGAAATACGGGTAATCTTGAGGAACATTGCGGATGAGTTAACAACATCTGAATTGAATGCAATGATCTTTTTGGCCAGAGATGATCTGCCCAAGGGTAAATGCGAGAATATGACTCCGCTAGCATTTTTGGTGGCTTTGGAGGAACGACAGTTAATTGACACTAAGGAGAAGAAGATGGATTACTTGGTGAATCTTTTAAGTCATTTACCGCGCGTTGATTTAATGAAGAAGCTTACGGGAAAGAATTATATTTCGTTTGGATATAGTCAGGTCGAGAATGTTGTTATCGAAGAAAATGTTACCATTAACAATTGTGTCGTCGCAAGCGCATCAACTGAGAAAAACATTGTTGAAATTCATTCCACTACAAGTAATTTTGAGGAGAATGAAGTGAGTGGTATTAAACAATTTTTAGAGGAAGCCGATGTGATGTATCAAAGATATAGGCAAATGGAAATTGATTTAGGAGAAGCCATGGCAGGAATGCCGAATTGATAAGAAAAAACCAAGAATTAGAATCAGAAATTTACGAGTTGAAGAACAATCAGTGCCATTTGACACAAGAACGTAATTGTGCTTTAGGGGAAAAAGCGAAATTTGTTTTTCGAGAGAGCGAAGCTAAAAAAGAATTGAATGATTTAAAGTGCATGGTTGACTCGCTGAGCAAGGAAAGTGCTAAAGATAAAAACCTTATTTCCAATAAAGATAGACAGATCAATGAGTTAAATGAAACTTTAAAGGTGTACGAACATGCAGCCATTCAAATGAAATCTATTAATGAAAGAATTGATGAAGAGAAAGCGGAACTGGAGAAGCAATTATTGGAATGGAAAACAGAGACCAAAGAAAACACTCAAGTTTTATGCAAACGTTGTGGATTAATGTTCGATCCAGCAAATAACTCAAAGGATGCATGCGTTTCACATCCTGGAAAATTTGAATGGGCTGGTTCTGTGTTAAAGAGAAGGGAATGGTCATGTTGTAAGAGTACAAATGCCAATGCGGTAGGATGTTGTAAGAAAAAGCATTTGTTCATAGAACCTCTGTTATCCCCAGGTATTAATACATTAGACAGGAAATACACTATGTAATTGACAGCATACTCAGTTTTTTCCTACCATATTGATGATTTTAGTATAATTTGTAAGAAAAAGTAATTGTTCATAGAACCTCTGTTATCCCCAGGTATTAACACATTAGACAGGAAATACACTATTTAATTGACAGCATACTCAGTTTTTTCTACCATATTGATGATTTTAGTATAATTTGTAAGAAAAAGTAATTGTTGATAGGAATTTTATCATCCCCTGATATTTACCATTAGGCAGGAAATATGCAATTGACCAAAGGTCTTTGGTCTTTGCAACTATATTGATGATTTTAAAATAAATAAGATGTAAGAACCTATATTATATTCCCAGATATTGACACATTGGGCAGTAAATACACTATGCAATAGAGAAAATACACTTAGTTTTTGTAATTTATTATTTATTTTTTATGAATTTGTTACATCCATTGATTTATAAAGTTGACACTGCACTTGTAACATGAAATTACGTCATCACCCAATTTTTGAACTTCATTCTTGAAACGACAAGTTTGTATGTTATTGTATTAAAATATACATGAAATGTAAATTTTTAGAGAATTCATGAGCATTTTTTCATAATTAATTAAAACCTTTTTTTCATATGCCAATGGAGAGTTGACTCAAATTCTTTGAATAATATGAGAGCTTAATTCTAAGAAAAGAGGAAGGCAATGTGAAACTGAACATGTTGTTTTTGTGTGCCAGTACTGAAATTTGACATTTGCTATAATCCAAATATTGACTTGGTGTTGACATATCTGTAATATATCAATATTTTTAAATTTAATACCACTCCTTTGGCTGATTTGTGGTGAAAATTTATTGTTTGAGGAGGTTTTGCATATAGCTTGTTGCTAAAAGAGTGTGCAGTGAGTCAGAACTGCCTTTTTATGGGGTTTTTTGCTGCTTATTTGAGATTTTACAGTATATATTATTTGGTCCTGCTACATTAATTTTTCTGTGTTCACTCAAAAACAACACTGTAAAAATAACAGATTTCTAAAGAAATGAATACTGTTAATGATCTAAAATTTACATGGCAGGACCAAAACATGCGAGCTGGCTATGCCACTGAAAGTTCATACTATTGTGATCTGCACCATATTTTCTAGAGATGCACAAATTGATTTAGTACTGCACATTTTGTGTTGAACTACCTGATAAAAAACCTGTCTTGAAGAAAGTCTTTACAACATCATTACTGTATAGCAGGTGAAAGCTAAAGTTTTTTTATTAACTTAGAAGTAATTTGTGAACTTACTCCATGACATTCACTGTGAATTCTCAATGACATGAAAGAGTGTTCAAAATAGTTCTTTATAGGGGCAAGGAGTATCATAGTTTGTTTTAAGTTCTTTGTGCTCCCAACCACTTTCTAGTCTCAATCATTCTTCTCTTTAAAGCCTCCCCCTGGCGAGATAGCTTAAGGTGTTTTGAACTGCCTTTCTAAAGACCGAAACTAACTTGATTTTTGACATTATTATAGGTTCTGAATGTGAGACACTCGAAGAGTAACTGCAGAGGCAGTCAGACTCAGACAGCTTGTATAAACCTGTCATATTTTCAATATAAAATTACAACTGACAAGTACAAACTGCCGACATGCGCTGATGCGCAACAGAACAAATATAACGTGTTTGCTCACTTTGGCTGCACTCAAAATTTCACCAAACGACGGAACGTGGATGAAGAAGAAAAGAACATTGCGATTTTGCGGAAATTTAATAAGTAGTTGTAGAACAATGCTGTTATTAAAGACGACTTGTATATAAATATAGAAACAATTCTATTTATGTATCGAAGAAATGAACAACAATGAAAGGCGTTAAATAGTTTAAAATTAATGATATAGGTGTGGTATTTTTCTTCACCATTGGTGGCCGTCTTTTGAAAGTGATGGTTATTTTTAACTTAGGCCCGGTTCAAACGTCGCATTTTACATGCGCCGAATCAAATGCGAGAATTATGTGCATGTAAAATGCGACGTTTGAATCAATTAAATTCGACGGATTTTAATTTAATGCGACTTTAGTCGCATATTCGACTGAGTTAGTCGAATATTCGACGGAAATTCGATGTTGATTCAAACGTCGCATTTTACATGAGCCGAATTTAATGCATAATTTATTTTAAGATATTTCTAAGCAAAATCAATTATTTCCATGCTAAATGCCATGCGCAAAGTTGTAAAACATGGCGGCGGCGAGTGATGGTAATGGCCCTTGTATTTCGTGCACAAGTTTAACAAAATACACTTGTTTAAAGTGCAAAAAATTTATATGTACAAGGAAAGTTTCCTCGAGATACACGAAATGTTTTTTTGAATCAGAATAAATACTCCAAACTTTCTTCCACCAGCCGGAATTTCTATCTTGTCTTCGACATGATCGATAAGGAGGGCTACGTATGAAGGCTTTTTTTTTACCAATTAACGGTAGAAAAACATGGGAAATTTGCAGAAGCTGCCGTCTCGTTTCTAATAGTTTATTTGCTGTAACATGCATCAATATTCGTCTTTTCCTATTAACACGAATCATATTTGAAATGCATAAACTCAACATTTTTCTGTTCGCCATTTTAGGAAATTAGTACAAGAAAATGAATAAACTATGAAAAAGTGGAAGCATAACTATAATAAATGCGACTATTAAATTCGACGTCTGAATCAAACTACGCATAAAACTATTTTAGTCGACTAAAACTCAGATTTGATTCGGCGCATGTAAAATGCGACGTTTGAACCGGGCCTTATTTGCAAATCAAGCGAGGCTTTCGCTCTCAAATATATTATAATTTGTACTTGCTTTCTCCGCGTCGTTTAATTTTTAAGTCGAAATTCGAACACCATTGAGGCCGAGTCTGGCCGACAGCCGACTCACTGATGAGATGAAAAAGATTCGGAGCAGTTTAAAAGTTTTAAAAACCAGTTAGTTACAAATTTACTGATATTTTTTCGATAACAAGGCGAAGATATTTGGCAGAGCAGATAACGTAGCTTCTTGGTGACAGCATGAGGCCTCCAAAAATTGTTTTCGAAATCAATTCAATTCACAACCTCATTGAGTGTTTTATTTTAACGAATACTTAGTATTCAAAGACGCAACAACTTTTGGCTCGAGTTTCATAATTTTAGTTTAACTCTGTACTGTAGAGACTGGCATGCAATTTATCTTGCTCAGCAAGCAATTTATTTATAAGCCGATTTACAAGCCGATCTGAGCTCAATCAAAGAGAATTTTCAAATTAATCATTAGTACATGCTACAGGAAAATTCAAAACTTTTGTTTTAAATTTATTTATTTCGTGAAACCTCGGAGACATTTGTGAGAAACTATTTTGTCTCGGGCTTGCAATGATCTGCTTCGATAAGTCTGTGTAAACGAAGTAAACATCTTTCATTTATAAAAAACATATTGACGTAGGGGCGATCGCTTACTTTTGTAACCTTTTGTATGGAACATATACATCGAAGGTATACAGGTCAAACAAATGGCACTGGATCAATTGGTTGGTCACCTGTGTTAAGTGGTCACGTGGCAATGTCGCAAAATTTCACAAAACCCACTTTCTCTCTTAGTCACCTTTATTGAACGGGTTACCTCTATAAAACGGACGCAGTCAACTTTTCGAAAGTCGCAATCCCGAACTTAATATTTCATTATTTTGTCAAAAAAGCGAAAATCTGTCGTGAAAAGTATGGGAGTCATGAGAGTGTAGTATTAGTTTTCCTAATGTTTTACACTATGTAATCCTTGATTTTTAGAAAAGTGGAGGGGACATGTCCGCTCCCCAGGATTTGCGCATTGGTATGAAAATATAAAACGTTCGGGTAAAGTAACAGCACATAATACAACATGTGATTCAATATTTCAGTCTTCAGAAACTTGCCAAAGTCTTTATTTTTGAGCAGGATGCAAAAACAAACAAAAAGTCATGTCGTTTTTACAAGACTTGTAGTCAACCATGTCAAATCGCCAAGAGTACCGTTTAACACAGATTTGACTTTATTTTATGATCGAATGCTTTTAGGTATAATCAGATGTAGAAACTTCTTGGCCCTCGTTTGCTCAAGACTTTAAATGATTAATTCAGCTTTTGTATATTTGCATACTGTTCTTCAATGGTTTGTCATCCCAATTTAAGAATAATTTTTTTTTATTAACATCGTAACTTGATCGAATTATAACATGTGCATCTCTTTTATGTAATTTTTGTAATGGATTAAACCAAATACAAACCAAGCATCTCCGCAGTAGTTAAAATAAAGTTGTACAATAGCTTCGTATTTGTCAACATGCTCTATCAGTCATTTAATAGCACCGATATCTGTAGAAAGATCTTAAGTATTATTTTTCCAGAAAAAATTTTGGTTGACAAATCAGCTTAGTGTTTTACATTCCGAAACCTGTCTGAAATTTCCATCATGTAAGTATTTTGATATTTGTTTCAGACTTTTGTCCTGAAAAATAATAAACAAATGGGTACCAACACCAGGTGCAAAGACGCATCAGTACTGTTTACGCTGTGGAAGTTAGACAAATTGGGTGGAAAACAGCCATCAGCATCGAGATTGAGTAAAAGAGGCCAAAAGGCTAAAATATCGTCTGAAATATCTTCTAAACCGATTATAAAAACGCAAATCTCGGGTATTTGAACTCAAGAAGGCCAGACTGACAATTTTGTATTCTTATTTCTGCAATATTTGAGGTTCTTATGCATGAAAATTAGATAATACAGGGATCATTAAATCTGTTTTATAATATTTCGCTGTTTCGCTTCAAATTATGGTTGCTGTTTTATCTAAAAAATATTGTTGTTGTGAAAATTAGTGACCTGCAACGGCGGTCAAAAAAGCTGCTCAAATTGCTGTTTCCGATACAAGTAAAAGTGTTAGCTTGCTATGAAATTTTGCACTTTGTTGCTAATTGCGGAGTTCTTTAGGCTATTCCCTAAGAAAAATTGTTGGTAAAGTGGGTCAAAGCCATAAAGTGCTTCGTTCCCATAAGTCTCCTCTCTGGTAAGAGATTTTAATCCTTGCGCCTTGAAAAAAACACGTTGCTATGTGTCTGTGGCCTTTGCAAAGGAGGAAAATTGCGCATATGTTCACTCTGGAGTAATTTTTTTGTTATTTTACCTGGTATCATTAATAAAAAGATTACACGCTCGTAAAACACAGCAATCAAAGTGTTGTAAATTTAGCGAAAATTGTTTCAAAAATTGGAAAAATTTATTGTTCTCCATCGTGAATCATCATCTTTTGGTCTCTCCAATTCTTTTTATAAAACTTCTGGATATTTCTGTTCAAATCCCAGTGGAAGTAATTCAAGTTTTTTGCTTGTCGTTCTGTGAGCATTGGTTACGTACTTTTAGAAATTTATGATTATTATTTGTGGCAATATATTTCGATGTAATGGTACCATGTGTCAGTGTGAATCGACCCAGTGTGCTCTTTTCTCCTTAATCGTCTCCACAAAAATGTTTCACGCGATGATTTTGAACATTGTAAAATCGTGAATAATTAATGGCGATCCCTTGAACGGATGTTAGAGTTTGTCTGGTTGTTGTTTTTGGTATTTTATGATTATTTTGGTTTTAGTTTATAGCTGTTTTGGTTTGCTGTTTTTGTGTTGGTTTTTGATCTAACCGAACAAAGTTCAAAGGGCTAAGAGTTTTTTTATCTTAATTATGATGCGTATTCAGATACAATGCGGTTAGGACGAAGCGGAAAGAATTTATGTTTTTTAGCACGAATTGGACTAAATCTTAGACCAATCTGAAAAGTGTATACGGTATTGTTAATCGATGTTCTAATTTCTTGAGGAAGTTGCAATTAACGTATAATTATCAATTATGGAAGCAATTTAGTCTGTAATTTCTTCGAATCCTCGTGAGGGTTTTTGGCAGCATAAGTTAAGTGATGTATTGATTGAAGCTTCGTTCTGCAGCAGTTGCCTGTATAGGGTTTCGTCGCGATTTCAGCGTCTGCAACGGAAGGAATTTGAGGTATTATGCTTTATTTTTGTATTGAAGTGGCGCATATCAGTTTACTGCCAGCCATTAAACGTCATCTGTCATCGCGCGTTTTTGCACTACTGCGGTGAACCGCCGTGAAAATCGACATGAGTCCTGCGAAAGTACAACCGTTTTGATTTGGTTTGTTTGCCAGATTAACTATCACGGTTGGATAGTGGCCTTCCTTTGCCCTTCGAGCACTCTTACATTTTACGCATGCCTTTAAGTTTCCCCGTCTTATCTCGTTCATAATGGGGGCGAAGCTAGATTAACCAATGGGATTGCTTATCGAAGCGACTAATTGATACGTCTACTTTGAAATTGGACGTGAGGCGGAGTTGTTAATATGAAAGAAGCGTTGTGATTGGCCAAACTCCTCTTGTATTTCTGACATAAACAAAATAGGCAACACTTGCCAGCCAAGACAAGAAATGTCGCATAGTTTATCGTCTTAAATTCAGTGAATGCCAGGGAGATTTTTATTTATGCGTTTTGACATGGCGAGATAGGAGGCTCTCCTTGTTGTGCCATTCTTTCAAAAGTAAACCAACTTTTCAGAGTGTCGCTTGCACGTTTCCAAGCCCGTGGTATGCTCTTGATCGTCAGTGTACACACGAAGTTAACATGAGTAAACTTTTTCTAAAAATACAAACATGCTTTGTTGTTATTCTCGTGCTTTTGCCCTTGGTATTGGGTTTTAAGAACGGCGAAGAGTTCCACGCAAAATGTCAACCAATGGACGTTGTACAATGCCGCTCAATTGATTATAATGTGACAGGACTTCCAAATATGTTCGGTCATAAAAATCAGATACAAGTTGAACAAAGTCTCAGGGATATCACAATGCTATTGACTTCAACTTGTGCCGAACCTGTCCGTTTCTTCTTTTGTTCTATGTACGCTCCGATGTGTTCAAAACAGACAAACAGTTTGATCACAACATGTGGTTCGCTTTGTACGTATGTCACGAAGCGATGTAAACCAACTGCGATGTCGCTGGGCATTCCTTGGTTGAAAGAATGGAATTGTTCTCAGTTTTACTGGAGGAATAACCGAGATGAGATGTGTATGGAAGGGTCCACATTCAACTTTAGTCCCTTTGATCCGTCCACAAATGTACCTGCAACTGAAGGTACAAAATTTCTGAAGAACGTTCACAGTAATAATGTTCGCAAAAGCTCGACACTTCGCTGCCACAGCACGCGAATTTTCACGAAAGACGACCAGGAATATGCCGAAGTATGGATGACTGTATGGTCCATTGTTTGTTTCGTCTCAACGAGCATTGCTTTGCTTGCCTTTATTTTTGGCAGAAAGAAATATCGTTATCCGGAGCGCTGTATTGTTATTCTCGCCATGTGCTATAATCTACATTGTGTCGGTTATATTGTGCGTGTGATCGTCGGATATAGTGAAACAGCATGTGTTCTCGACGAAAACTCCGAGCTGCTATTGACGAAGAACAAATTGGGGAATCCTCGTTGCGCTATCGTCTTCCTCTTTCTGTATTTCTTCGGCATGGCCGCATGCGTTTGGTGGGTGATCTTAACACTCACATGGTTTCTCGCGGCGGGAATGAGATGGAGCTTCGACGCCATCGAGAATTACACGAACGTTTTTCATCTCATCGCATGGGTATTGCCCGCTTTAAAAGCTGCCGTTGTGCTAATTCTTCGTAAGGTGGACGGAGATGAATTGACCGGCTTGTGTTATGTCGGCAATCAAGATTTACTAGCTTTGACTGGCTTTGTCCTTGGACCACAGTTTACTTATTTAATTACTGGAGTTTTGTTCTTGCTTGCCGGCTTCGTTGCTGTGTATCGAATGAAATTTGAGCAAAACAAACAGCGCTTGCATGGGGTTGAGAAATTCGATGTTGTACTCTTTAGAATAGGCATTTTTGCTGGGATTATATGCCTTCCCGCCTCCTGTATGATAGGAATCCATTTTTACGAATATAATACTCGCGATAAGTGGGCGAAAGGCGAGTCGGGAGCGTATGTGACAGTACTTATGATGAAAATCTCTGCAAGCGTATTTGCTGGTTTACTGTGCAGCTTTTGGTTATGGACGTATAAAATCATTGTGACTATGAAAAGCTTTTTTAAGCGGAAATTTCCAAAAGAAAACATTTCTGAGAACAATCAAATTGCATTAAGAAATTTGACCGTGAATGGATTCCAAACCGACGCAGATGTATAAAAAAAGGCGAGGAAAATTGAATGTATAAAATACGCACATTTAAAATATGAAATACTTGTAAACTATTAAATGGATGTCTGTAGATAAGGTCAAATGACTATTTAAGATTGCCGTTTCCCTGTGTTATGTCTGCGGAGATTATTGTTTACCCCCAGTCGTTTGGTAAATTATGAACAAACGATAAAATCTAAACGCAAGTAAAGTAATTAGCACCTCATTATTTGGGTCTATTCATTAATTTGTTGCTTAAAGAGAAAATGCTTTCAGACATTCAATGTACCACTGTGAACTGCACGAAAGACGCTTCTCTCTGCGTCTGTGGTGCAAAAGTGCGTTGATGCTATATGATAATTTGCGTGTTTATTTTCTGGCAGGTCTGGCTTATAAGTATTTACAGCGTTTGTTCCTTCCATACATGGATTTGATGGCGTCTTTAGTCACAGAACATGCTTTGGTTTTGAGCTGTTAAATAATATTTAAATAATATTCAATTTAAATACCAACTACCTCACTGGTGTTTATATTTTGTGCCTTACTTGGCACCAGGGATAGTATTTAATGTTCCTTAAAACTCTCACAAGTATTTGATGTTCTTAAAGTTTTGAAGTGGCAACAGCTAGTTTGTGTCGTATTGCCCATCTGAATATGAACCAGTTGCGTTGAAGGGACCTGAAATTTTCAAGTGACATGTTGAACCTGTTGAACATGCTTGCGCCTTTATAGGGGGTCCATCCTTCCAATGTTTAGAAATAGGATAAAGCGTTTTCGCTCATTCCACTGGGATCAAATCAACAGGACCATGGAGGAGCAACCATATCGCCGCTCCAAGCCGTACTCCAAGTTACATATCAGAGCTTGATTAACCAACATGGCCACTATTACGTCGGGAGAAAACGCTCTATAAACTACACTGTTTTTCTCAAGTGTAAATACATTACTTTACTACGTTATTAACCATTGTTATTCGCATGTACATTTGTTGGCAAGTACTTTCACATATTGCCTTTTTATTACCTGTATTACCAGAGGTATTGGCGGTATTGCTATTGGCTTATTGTTGACGTGACCTGCATATTTTCGGACACAATTTCACGTTTCAGATTTAGCACAATAGATACAGTTTCTCCAAAACCATTCAAAATAATTTAGTTTTAGTTAATTGCTGCTAATTTCCGAGTTTCTGGTTTAATTTCTTGAATTTCGTGTGAACCCACGTGTGAAATACAAAGACAACAATACATCTTGCTTGTGTAAACCCCCCGTTTGTTTTGGAGTTTGATAAATAATTATATATTTTAAGTTAAATTTGCTGGGGGGAAGGAATGAACTGTGTTTTCAACTTCACGACAGGTTCTCCAGCACAAAGAAGCACGAGCCACGAGAAGGATTAAAGGAACTTAAGCGTCCGAATTTTGTGTGTAAAAATTTAAAGTGCGACCTAATTTGGGTGATCTTTTGGTATAAATGCCGGACATTCGTCAACGGAAGCAACAGCGTAAGACGGAACATGGCGTTAAACCTAAACATAAACATGAAAAGACAAAGACTGTCGAGAGTAATGGCGTTAACAACGAGGAAGAAAAATCCAGGATCTCTTCCGTTATTTCGCAATACTTTAATATTTTATTGGGAGTATCTGCGTCTTTTTATATTGGATATCGTTATGCATTGTACATGAAAGAGTTGCACGAAAATGATATGTGGTTCTCAAACATTGGCGTGAGTCTTTATAAAGAGATTATTTATGAGTTGCAATTTAATAGTCCTTTGTCTTGTTGTGCATGTGTTTCCGAGCAACAATGTCTACAGTCTAGCTTTGAAAAGTTGTTTTTATTGAAGTGACCCCATTTTTCAAATGCTGCCATTGACATATCTTTGTTAAATTAGTTGTTCATTTATAAATGCTTATGCTTTCTTTGAAACAATAACATTTGTCATATCTAGTTAAGAAATTCATGTTTCTAATGGTTTTAACATAATTTATGGTGTGTGAACCCTGTTTACATAGAGTAGTATACTTTACCAATCACTAAAGTTCTGACTTGCTTCTGTAATTGCTTCTTGAAAAGCTTTACCATATAAACTGATTTATATAAACAAAGCTAGTTTGCCTTCCCTTTATCTCAGATTTTACAAATCTCCCTACAAAAGGACCAATGCTGGTTGTGTGCTTGTTACTCATTAAAATGTAGCTTGTAAAAACCATGTCATACATGGTGCATGTCAATTTTTGGAAGGTGCTAGTCAGTTTTAGATGGTGCACCCCCAGAAAATCCGCCCATGGATGATGTATGATTAAAATAATTTTTGGAGCTACGTAATGTTTTCAAACTTCATGACTGTAGTACATAAATAGGTAAATGATGTCATAATTCCAATGTTTTAATTTTGGGAAATTTGTGTATTATCTTAGCAACTTGAACGGGAAATCTCATTCAGAACTGAATCTGGATTGTATTTCTCATATTACAAGCAGCTAGTCTTGTCACCTACCTTACGACAAGGTTTGTTGGCTAGTTTATTGATAAACTTTTATTTGTTTCAACATCTAATAGTTTTAACTACTTTAGGCAATAACATTTATTTTGCCCCCCCTCATCTTTGGTATCATATTTTATCTGTATGTCACTTTTGATTTTAGGTGTTCATGATCTAATGGTTGATAATAAAACAGAGCATTTAAGAACAATCAATATCCTGGAGAGATTCAACATTTATCAAGAAGTTATATTGGCTATTATATACAGGGTGACATCATTAAAGGTACTTTTTTCAACATTTCTTATGTTTATGTCATACATGTCTTCATTTGTCTTATGTTTATGTCATACATGTCTTCATTTGTCTTATGTTTATGTCATACATGTCTTCATTTGTCTTATGTTTATGTCATACATGTCTTCATTTGTCTTATGTTTATGTCATACATGTTTTCATTTGTCTTATGTTTATGTCATACATGTCTTCATTTGTCTTATGTTTATGTCATACATGTCTTCATTTGTCTTATGTTTATGTCATACATGTCTTCATTTGTCTTATGTTTATGTCATACATGTCTTCATTTGTCTTATGTTTATGTCATACATGTCTTCATTTGTCTTATGTTTATGTCGTACATGTCTTCATTTGTCTTGTGTTTATGTCAAACATGTCTTCATTTGTGTTATGTTTATGTCATACATGTCTTCATTTGTCTTATGTTTATGTCATACATGTCTTCATTTGTCTTATGTTTATGTCATACATGTCTTCATTTGTCATATGTTTATGTCATACATGTCTTCATTTGTGTTATGTTTATGTCATACATGTCTTCATTTGTCTTATGTTTATGTCATACATGTCTTCATTTGTCTTATGTTTATGTCATACATGTCTTCATTTGTGTTATGTTTATGTCATACATGTCTTCATTTGTGTTATGTTTATGTCATACATGTCTTCATTTGTCTTATGTTTATGTCATATGTCTTCATTTGTTTCATGTTTATGTCATACATGTCTTCATTTGTCATATGTTTATGTCATACATGTCTTCATTTGTGTTATGTTTATGTCATACATGTCTTCATTTGTCTTATGTTTATGTCGTACATGTCTTCATTTGTTTCATGTTTATGTCATACATGTCTTCATTTGTCTTATGTTTATGTCATACATGTCTTCATTTGTCTTATGTTTATGTCATACATGTCTTCATTTGTCTTATGTTTATGTCATACATGTCTTCATTTGTCTTATGTTTATGTCATACATGTCTTCATTTGTCTTATGTTTATGTCATACATGTCTTCATTTGTCTTATGTCATGTCTTCATTTGTCTTATGTTTATGTCATCTTCATTTGTCTTATGTTTATGTCATACATGTCTTCATTTGTCTTATGTTTATGTCATACATGTCTTCATTTGTCTTATGTTTATGTCATACATGTCTTCATTTGTCTTATGTTTATGTCATACATGTCTTCATTTGTCTTATGTTTATGTCATACATGTCTTCATTTGTCTTATGTTTATGTCATACATGTCTTCATTTGTCTTATGTTTATGTCATACATGTCTTCATTTGTCTTATGTTTATGTCATACATGTCTTCATTTGTCTTATGTTTATGTCATACATGTCTTCATTTGTCTTATGTTTATGTCATACATGTCTTCATTTGTCTTATGTTTATGTCATACATGTCTTCATTTGTCTTATGTTTATGTCATACATGTCTTCATTTGTCTTATGTTTATGTTATACATGTCTTCATTTGTCTTATGTTTATGTCATACATGTCTTCATTTGTCTTATGTTTATGTCATACATGTCTTCATTTGTCTTATGTTTATGTCATACATGTCTTCATTTGTCTTATGTTTATGTCATACATGTCTTCATTTGTCTTATGTTTATGTCATACATGTCTTCATTTGTCTTGTGTATTAGCACACACGCCTTACATTTGTTTACTAAATTTTTGCCTCATTGTGTTCAGGAAAGAATAGAGTATGTGTATTTCTACATCAATACTGTGTTTGGCCTTCATGGAATGTATATGGTTTCATTGTTTGCTGCAGCATGGCTGCTAAGTGGATCATGGATAGCTGGTATTTTGGCCAATGTGTTTTTCATATTTAACAAGTGAGTTCAATACATCATGTTATATTCTGGCTGTCTTACATTCATGGTTGTCTTACGTACATCCTACTGTATCTAAGGAATAGTAAATTCAGCATCCTGCAATGATTGCAAACAGTGTTACCTGTTTTGGTCTGTTGTTCATGTCATGTTGCACAATGTTTATAGATTACTTTGTTACATCAAAACAGCGTAGACTTATTTATAAGTATCTGGTAATGTCTTAGAAAAATTAAGATTTTTCTAATGGATTGCAATTTAATCCTTTTTGTGGGTGATTTTGTCCGCAATGGACATTCGAAATAAATGCAAGCTCTAATTTAAGCAAGTCAATGTGAGATTAAAGTTGATTAAGTGATGGTCACAAATGATTACGTTATGCCTTTACCACCAGTCAAGTTCAGGGGTTAGAGTGCTAGATCTGAGAGTAAACACTACATATGTACTGTGAAGTTCAAGCACTGATGGTTGCAATGCAGTACCATATCTCTCTTTAAAGAACAAGTGAAATTTAATTATTTAACGAAAAGATGTGTGAGAGTAGGTTTTTGGTTTGGGCAATTTTGAAGATGTAAAATTTCACTCACAATTGTAAGTGACAAATATTGTGGTTGTGGGAAGGAAGCTTTCTTTTTCTTTTTATGTTTAAGACTATACTTGACAAGTTCATCATTTTTGCCATCTTTTGAAGGTAATATCACTAGACCATTCCTTGCAATTCCTTTGACTGTAGTGCCTCTATTTTCCCTATATTTTTGAGCTGATATGACCTGATTGTCCTTCACAATTCCTTTGCGATGTGCGAATTAGTTGAGAAAAAACGATGTGCAATTTTTTTTGACAAAAGTGTTTCTTTAGAAGCATAATCAAATCGATATTACGTTAATTATTATACAGCGCTAATTGCTAAATTAATATTTTTAAACGTGCACAAATTCATATGATTTACGACAATGTTTTTCGTTACAACCGCTGATCCAGTTACAAATGTATGAGAGAAATTTTTTGTGCATGTTATTCTCTCCTCTTTTTTGTGCAAAGTTTACAGCGCAATAAATTAACCACTTGGCCATCATCCCAGTAATCAAGCGAGTCAGCATTTAATGTTTCCATCCATTTTTTTACTGTATTAACTTTGCTGATAGCCTTTCGACAAGATGGCAAGAAAGACAAAAGTGAAAAGAGAAACACCGATTATACTTTTGCCTTCTGATTATTAACAGTAACATCCTTGATGTTTACTTACGATAAAAACATCATATTTATGTCATATTACAAACAATAAGTAAAAGCAAAAAGTATGGCTGATCAAGGTTGCCAGTTTGGCTTAATGTTTCTTGCCAAATTTGACTGAAAATATTCAAAATAGCTATGATGCCAAAAACAGTACGTAACGGTTTACAAAACAACGCAAATGCAAAATTTGACATAAATAATGTATTACATCCTTATTGTTACAAGCATATAAGCACCATGTATGTGGTCTCTTGACAGACTTCCCAGTACCAAAAAGACAACGTGTTTGAATTTGATGACATTGTGTCAACATGGATTTTAATGTCGTGCAGCGCACTCGTTTATAAAGGAAAGATCAGTAAAAACTAAGCTTGAAAACTTTTTTCAATTTATTTGGTGGTAATCAATAAAGAAGTTTTTTGCATATCGTTTGAAAAAGTGATGTGCAATTGTGTTCATTTTAGCTAAAACGATGTGCAAATTGCACATTGCACACCGTTAATTCCCACACTGCCTTTGCCTGTAGTGCATGTATTTCTCATATATTTTAGAGCTGATATGACCAGATTGTCCTTCACAATTCCTTTGCGAGAGAGTTTTGGGTTTCCTTTTCTCTATGTTCAAATAGCCATCACAACAGCTTATTTCAAACAAGACATAAGTCGTGGAAAGCAGGTTTGCTAAGAAATTTTTATGCAAAAAATATTTCCATTTTAAACATGATAGCCCAACATAAGACTTTTAAAAAAGCCATTGAGACAATGAATTAGAAATAAAGATAAAAGGTTTTTTAATAATGACGTTTCGATGATAAGAATACACACAAGGCTTTAAATATAAGCATATATGTACAGGGTCTTAAATTACATAATAGATAATAAATTACCTATTTACATCCTGTAAATATATGCTTATATTTAAAGCCTTGTGAAATTTTTATCATTTCATGTGAAGATGTCTTAAGTTAAAGATGAAATGCCATTCTTAAAAAACCTTTCATCTTTATTTCTAATTTATTGTTGCCATGGCTTTTTTAAAAGTCTTATGTTGGGCTATTATGTTGTCTCATGAAAATGCGCTTTCCTCCTGGCAAATCTCTGGCCACGATTTTAAACTTATTTCATTGATTTAGATTCTCTGTTTGTTGCTGTTGGCTATTTTTACATTTCTGTTCACATTAGTATGGCAGTTTGCACAGTTCATTCTTTTGTTGCAAGGCATGGCTATTTTTGGTGTATTTTGTCTTGGTTTTGTACCATCTCATAAGGTATGTTTTATCGTAATTTACCAAAACTTCACAAGCAGAGAGAGAATTTATTCAATATGTGACATATAATGATCTGCTAGGTGAATTGTGTTTATTTAAGTACATTGTCTTGAGGGTGAATTGTGTTTATTGGAGTACATTGTGTTGAGGGTGAATTGTGTTTATTTAAGTACATTGACTTGACGGTGAATGCTTCATTAAAACACCTGGTAGGAAGGTTGGTTACTTCATTACCAAGTCAAAAGGGAAAATGTGCTATTCATAATTATGTTTTGGTATATTCTTGTATACTCCTATTATCAGCATTGATTTCACCCTCCCTCCCTTCCCTTCCCTCCCCTCCCTCCCTTCCCTCCCGTCCCCTCCCTCCTGTCACCCGAATAGCTTACTCTGAGAAATACATATCACATTTTCCATATTCAAATTCTATGGTGCTGTGAATATTTTCATTTTAGATAAAAAATATGTTCTTTATAATTATTGGTTCCTTGTTGTTGGTCTTCGTTCTCCAGTTCATGAATGATATGATCATTAGATCATTGGCTTTAAGCTTTTCATTTTCATCCTTATTGGTTATTTCTAAAGTTAGCAAGGTATGTGTTAAAGACATTGGTGTATTTTTAGGGTTATAAGAGATTTTAGGGTTTGTGTAAAATAACTAATGGAGTGAGTTGATTATAAGATAAACTGAATGTTGTAGTGGTGTATGGTTATATGTAATAAGGAAGAATTACGTCATAAGATAAACAGAATGATGTAGTGGTGTATGGTAATATGTAATAAGGAAGAATTACGTCATAAGATAAACAGAATGATGTAGTGGTGTATGGTAATATGTAATAAGGAAGAATTACGTCATAAGATAAACAGAATGATGTAGTGGTGTATGGTAATATGTAATAAAGAAGAATTACGTCATAAGATAAACAGAATGATGTAGTGGTGTATGGTAATATAAATACAAAGAAGAGTGGAATGTGGTGAATGAATCAACGAGAAAGAAGGATATGTATTGTTTTGGTCCATGCGTTGGTTTCCAAGATTGCTAATTTCAAATTAAATTTTTTGTTCTGTACGACATCAATTTTATCATATTTTTTTGTTATAATCCTTACTTCTACACAACTTTGTCAAAGGCTAGGGAGTCGTGTTATGGCATACAATAAAGCCTGGAATTATCTCCCATTTTTTTTCTTCAGATTGACAAATGTGATGGAATTTTGAAAAATCTGATGAAAGTTGTGGCTCGTGTATTTGGCGTCTTGACGTTGACTGTTGTTTTGAATATTTGTGTCAAGGTATGTTTATGATGAAAGGGGATAACGCGAGATATATGAGGATATGTTTGGACGTGTTTGTAACATAGTACACGAGGATAAACCATGACACACGAGTATAAGGTTTGACATGTTTGTAATATAGTACATGAAGATAAACCATGACACACGAGTGTAAGGTTGGACATGTTTGTAATATAGTACATGAAGATAAACCATGACACACGAGTAAAAGGTTGGACATGTTTGTAATATAGTGCATGAGGATAAACCATGACATACGAGTATAAGGTTGGACATGTTTGTAATATAGTACATGAAGATAAACCATGACACACGAGTATAAGGTTGGACATGTTTGTAATATAGTGCATGAAGACAAACCATGACACACGAGTATAAGGTTGGACATATGTATACGTACATAATGGCATGAACCCTCTATTAACATTGCGAGTAGCTACTTAGTTAATTAATGACCATCACAAAGTGCAAATTGTTTACGCTTTTCATTATATTATATTTTAGTTGTTCGTAAAAGCCAGCTCTGACGAACACATATTCAAGTTTTTACGAGCGAAATTTGGCTTTGATGAAGCAAGGTACGTGGTAATGTGTTTTTTTATTGAACTATAAGATTGAACCTACATATGGACCAGTGATTGTATCTTTGAGGAAGATGTAAAGAGGAGAAAGTGCTTTAGTTTGGGTTGGACTTATTTGGTCAGTTTTTCTTAGATTTCTGTGACTACTTAGTGTGTTACTATGGATAGGAGAGGACAACCCTCTCCTCCAGCATACATACATACGTAGTAAATGTGTGTTACCATGGATAGGAGAGGACAACCCTCTCCTCCAGCATGCATACATACATACGTAGTAAATGTGTGTTACCATGGAGAAAGGAGTTACAGCCCCCTCCTCCAGCATCCATCGTAAATATGTGTTACCATGGGGAAAAGCCTTTTCTTTTCCTTCAGCATCCATAGTAAATCTATCTTTGTGTTTAAGTTTAGAAATACATAATCTTGGCTTGAATGCTGAAAAACCGTATCCAGCTAACCTTGTATATATCATATAGGATCTGTTCCTTGTACAACTGGTTTTTTCTCCATTGTGTAGAGATTTTGATGCTATGCTGTACCTATGTGAGATGTCATTTCGTATGCTACCTGTAGACACATACTGGCGTTTGACTGAGGGTGTGGTCTTTCCTTGTTATGTATTTGCTGTGGTCTTTGGTTTTATATTACTGGCTGTTGGTGTTCTTGAAGAATGGAGGTATGCCTGTATTTTTGTTACATTCTGACAAGTTTTACTTGATTAAAACATGGTCATGATTTTAACATTTGAAATTTATCGTTGATCATTTGAAATTTGAAACATTGATTTGTAAAACAAAGAGGGAATTTATGTTTCAGTACCTGGAGCTTTGACAGTACATAATGACTTGTTGGTATTGTCCATGGCTGGTATTCTTGGGTTCTGAGAAATGTTAAAGTGTTATCACTAGTGATGCACCAATATACATATTTAGCGATATACCAATTAGCAGATATTAAAATGCCGATATTGTGCCGATACCGATATTTTACGCCATTTTACGAAACTTAAGCATCATAAAGTATGCCAATTTGTGCTCACCATTGACTGTTCATTTCATAAAAAAATATAAAATTCAAAGCGGTTATTTACACTGCAGCAATCTTTCACAACACAACCCAATTGTCAATGGAAGTTGATATCATGTGGAACTAAAAAGTTTAAAGTAATATTAATTTAAGAAAAATTGTTAAGGTAATATATATTTAGTATTGTTAAACTATGATTCATTTCAATTGTATTTCTATTTCGATGCAATGTTTAAATGTCGGTATTATGAGCAATGAGGACGAAAAATACCAATGTCGTTATTCTGTTTTGGAGCCGGTACGCAGATATCGATGTCCGTATATCACTAGTTATCACCTTGTTCATATCGACTGCCGGTAATATATAAAACGCTGGTAATATATAAAACATATAGACTGTACTTAATGCTGGTAATATATAAAACATATATTAATGCTGGTAATATATAAAACATATAGACTGTACTTGTAGGGGTAGAAAGGGTTATAGTGAGGGTTACACCGATAATTTTTCTCAAAGGGTTACACCGATAATTTTTCTCAAAACATGCTACATTTCTTTTTTAGTGGTAATGATTTTATTTCATGGGGGAAAAATGTTCATACTTCGTTGAAAAGACGTCCTGAAGTCGTTTATCATCTTGTACAAACATTCTTCTTTACCTTTATGGCCGTAACTACGTTGAGATTTAAGTTTTTATGGATGCCACATATTTGCGTTGTCGCCGCAGGAATAATTTGTTCACAGGATTTGTGGAGCTTTCTTTTGTCGAAAATTTACCTGACATGTGCAAAGGTACGAGATTATATTAAATAATATGAAATGACATGTTTGTAAATGTAGATCGTCCAGGTTGGTAAAGTCCTGACAAGGACTGTTTTTGTTGTTGTTGACTGACGTTTCGACAACCTTAGCGGTAGTCATCTTCCGAGTCAATATGAATTTGAATCTGACTTTTGACTCTGACGATGACTACCGCTAAGGTTGTCGAAACGTCAGTCAACAACAACAAAAACAGTCCTTCTCAGGACTATACCAACCTGGACGATCTACATTTACAAAAATGTAGCGATACTCCCGGGTTCGAACCATTTACTTTAATGTGAAATGAATTACAGAAACTCAAATCACAACTCGGTTGTGCATTTTATGAGCAACTTTAAGGTATATACATCAAGGTACATGTTAAACACTAGATCGTTAAACGATCCATAAAGATACAACTAAAAGCAATTTTGAAATACACTATGATAATTTATACAACTCATTTAGATACATTCAGACATTAACATGCATTATGCAAGAGCATTAACATACATCAGCATCATTGTGTAAGATACATTAACATTCTTCAGCATACATAGTGTAAGAACTTTAACATACATTAGCATACATTTTAAGATTAAAGATGCATTAAAAAGATCCATGGAGATACATTGTAAGAGACATAATTTTTTACATTAAACATACATCAGCATACATTGTGTAAGATACATTAACATACATCAGCATACATTGTGTAAAATACATTAACATACATCAGCATACATTGTGTAAGAACTTTAACATACATTAGCATACATTTTGAAATTAAAGATACATTAAAAAGATCCATGGAGATACATTGTAAGAGACATAATTTTTTACTGCTAGATGTTCGTTTTATTTTTGAACTAATAGTGATTTGTCGTCATTGTTTTACGATGAGATGAGACTGTCTCAGAAGATACTCATTTAAAGTTATATGTGACCAAGTATCTTTATCAAGGGATCATCGTAAATTTGCTCTTTTTCACAGGCTAAAATTGGAAGTTCCTTGGTTCCGATAATTTTGATTGTTTTGGTGTTGTATCAGGTACAATGTGATCTTAAATATTAACAGTTTCTGCTGAAGTTATTTTATATTTTAATCAAGGCGAGATTTTAAGGGGAGGCGCGGGGAGGTGGGCACGTTTCCTAAGATCGCTTTTCCCCTGACATGTTTCCCACCTTCCCTTGAAACGTAGAATTTTTCCCATTCACTGCCAAACACACGCCACAAACTCGAAATATAAATTCTTAAGTAGAACTGTAGAAAATAAGACATTTCCGTTATCTGTCAAATGAAATCCGGCAAACCATGAATTTGAGGAGAATTCAACCAATCAGAGCCCAGGTTTTTAATGGGCTATTTTATAATAAACTCTAGTGTATGCAGTATTCATTGATATTTATTAGTATACTCGTTAAAAGTCTTAAATCATGTTAAGTATGTTCACAGGGTTATCGAACGTTAATAGAGAGGACCATATTTATATATTCTCCAATGCCAGGCTGGTTTCTTTTGAAACTGAAATTGTTTTCAAAAGATAATAGCCAAGTATAGCTGAATATATGAATATAGTGCCCCACCTCCAATTGACGTACATACCCTGACAAGGCAAACAACCAGACCTCCACGCACCTTAAATCCGGCATCGAGTTTAATGTGATGTATGTGATTACTCTATAGAGAATGGAAGGAGCGTTGAACGAATTAAAAGATTTGAAAGAGTTTTACGACCCGGACACAGTGGATTTAATGAGATTTATCAAGTAAGTAATCTGATAATGTCGATTTAGTAACTGTAAGAAAATTCATAAAAATTTTTTCAACCCTAACCCTCAACATAACCTTAACCCATAATTTAACCGTAAAGATAACTTGTATAACGTTTTTTCACTCGTTAAAGAATGATACGGCGTTTAGCTGTGAAGTTATTGATTAGCATTTTCCCGCTATTTACTGCTGTATGTGCCCACAATCTTCATGGTCATCGAAATATGGCCACCGGTGTCCGCTAAACTGTACCCTAGCCGAAGTTGCAAACAAAAAGTTACAAAACATAGCCTTTTACCAACCATTATTTTTCCTGGAAGTTTATTTTCAGGAACATATATTTTTGTTCAAACATCGAATGTACCTCAAATGTTTTTATTTCAAAATACCTACATCTGCTGGGGGCTTAATCACTATTTCACATTTCAGTGAGAAAACGGGAAAAGGGAGATCTTTCAGTGGAAGTATGCAACTTATGGCTGCAGTAAAATTGTGTACAGACAGACCAATAACAAATCATCCACATTATGAAAATAAATTATTGAGACTACGAACAAAGGAGGTAAGTGAAAGTTTTTGTAATTTCGATCTGAAAAGTTTGTGCTTGGAGATTGAAGATGCAAGGGTGTTAACCAATAGGTATTTGAACTTCAAAATACCACAGAAACAATGTCATTTGTCATGGTTTGATTCTAAAGAGAAACAGATTACCATTATTAAAGTATGATATTGTGTTTTGAAATTCAAATTTCTGTTCGTGGTTTTTCATGAATTGTATTTTTCAGTTGTATTTTTCACTTCATTTCGAATCTTTAAAAAAGCGATGAGAACACGATCTATGTGATGTTAGGAGTATTCAATGCTATCGTTTTAATGTTCAAATTATAAAGCACGTACTGAAATCACAGTAAATTGTGGGTAAATTATAACAAGTGACTGTGAACTACAATTTTAAAGATGAGAAAGCAACGAAAATACAAGGGCCGTTTAGAACCGATAATTTCAGATGATGAAGTTATTATAATACTTCGAAAAGTAGTTTTTAAGCTCAAAGTTTGAAATCCATTGATGTTTACATACTAACCCCTTTGTTGTGCTGTAGCTTTTAACTGCCTGAGTGCAGGAGGTGACCGGATTAAAGGAAATTTACTTTAACTCCACCACCCCCTGCACCTTGGGAGTGTTGTCAAGCGGTTGACCTTCACTGACGATATTATGTGGTCAGCGGATGACTAACAACAAATTAATTACAAATTTACAAGCGGAAAAAGAGGTCGAAAGTTATGTTTTAAAACTATAACAAATTCATCATCAGGTACACAGGTCTTGAACGTTGAACTAAAGATGAACTGTTATTCTGTATCATAAAACTACTTTAAACAAAACTGGTTTTGATAAACTCTTCGGAGAACTTTCCATAGTTCATTTACACGAGCGACTAATATTCATAAAAACAGATTAATTTCTAGTAGAACTTTTACTCTTCTATTTCATTATATTTTGATGTTTAAAAATTTAAACCGTTTTGGCTGTCGTCATTCACGACGCCACTTATTTTTAAAATTTTTGTTTCTCCGTCCAGATCTATCAAATTTATGCCAAGCGAACGCCGAAAGACGTCTATCATTTGCTGCGAAAGCATGGGACTGACTATGTGATCTTAGAAAATAGTATTTGTTATTCTCGACAAAAGTTAGGTTGTAAGATTAAAGATATCTTAGATTATAATAACGGTCATGTTATAGAGGGTGGAGTTGCCGACAGGGGTCTGGTACATAGTGATGTTTCCCGCTTCTGTCATGCAATTAAATCAGGTGGCGAGGAATTTAGTTTATATTTTAAGAAGGTGTTTGAAAATAGAACATTTTATATGTATAAATTATTAGGTAGTGGTAGTTAGGGATAGTGGTGGATAACGGCTGTACAGGCATGTACAGTGTGGAAGCCTGCCCAAATTTTTACTCCTACAATGCAGATTTTTTACTTTAGAAAATTATTTCTATTTATTGTTTTTCCGTGAATGAACACAAAAATATTTGCACTGCAGGAGTACAAAGCGAGCTGACTTCGCTAGTGGATATTTACATTGATAGTCAAAAACAGGTTTTTAAACTAGAGTTTGTCACTTAGCAGTACTTTAGCCAATGGAGAAATTTTGCAATTTCTTAATATCGTTAATGAATGACTAAATTGATGCCGTTTTTAATTTATGAAAAATGTTCCAATATCAAAATGTGCACTTTTCACCACTATATGATATAGGATTGGAAATTGTTATTCGTACATGTGAGCGTTCGTATGATAATCTTATGTTTTGTGAAATATTTGTGTACTGCAAACTGTTTTCAATGGGGGTATATTTTATCATGGGTAAATAATTTTTATGTGTACAAATAAACTCCAGTAAGAGTAGGTTTCAATTCGTATTAATACTGTACATATACAGATGATCTTTTATGGCTGTTGAGGATAAATTGTTTATACCTTATATAGCTATCAACTATAAAGGAATTGACTTCATTCTAGCTTTCCTAGCTGGAGTAATGTACCATGTCGATATAGTCAATGGGACGTTGGTTTGTTTTTCAATAGTTCATCCATAAGTGCAAATAAGTTACAACTGAACTGTATCGAAATTATAACTAAAATATCCAATCAAAATGCTGCTACTAATATAATATATGTGTTCACTCGGGCTACTCAAGAACAATGTTATATATAAAACGAATGAAAATTTAAGTTGTGAATGAAAATTCATAAAAAAATTTTCAACCCTAACCCTCAACATAACCTTAACCCAAAATTTAAACGTAAAGATAACTTGTATAACGTTTTTTCACTCGTTAAAGAATGATACGGCGTTTAGCTGTGAAGTTATTGATTAGCATTTTCCCGCTATTTACTGCTGTATGTGCCCACAATCTTCATGGTCATCGAAATATGGCCACCGGTGTCCGCTAAACTGTACCGTAATATATGTGTTCACTCGGGCTACTCAAGAACAATGTTATATATAATAGTTACCAGATGCAACAACTAACTTAACGGTGATGCAATGTCACATCATATGTGGTAATCTATTATGTAAGTAAATCGTCATTCATTAAACATTCATTTGTGACACTCACGCGTGATTTAGAAAAAAATCGAATTTTAAACTCGTCACTTCGGTAGCCCAAGCAACAACACCGTCAATTCTTCTTGGCGATGCACCAACCTGGACGATAAACATTTACAAACATACATTTATATTAACGGGTTCAAATCGTTTATTTTATTTACAAAAATTTATTAGAGAAACAACAAACCATTTCCTGTGTTTCTGGGTGCGATTTAGTATAATTCGTTCGTAACATAGACAATTCACTGGTCATCACCTCCATCATAGTTTCTACACGGACTTCCTTTTTCACAATGGCGCTCCTTCGATTGAATGTGAGGGCTAAGCCCCACTCCTCCTCTTCTTGTAAACGTTACTGTCAATCAATCCTTGTAAATGTCTATCCACATTATAAACCAGCATGAATCTTTACGTGTCGAATGAAGCTACCACGCGTTGCAAATCTTTTACCACAGTGTTCACATTGATAAGGTTTCTCCCCAGTATGTATCCTAATGTGTGTTTTCAAGTCACCCTTGTTATTAAATCTTTTACCACAATGTTCACATTGATAAGGTTTCTCCCCAGTATGTATCCTAATGTGTGTTTTCAAGTTACCCTTCTTATTAAATCCTTTACCACAATGTTCACATTGATAAGGTTTCTCCCCAGTATGTATCGTAATGTGTGTTTTCAAGTTACCCTTGTTATTAAATCTTTTACCACAATGTTCACATTGATAAGGTTTCTCTCCGGTATGTATCTTTATGTGACGTTTTAAGTTACCAAGCAGTGTAAAGGTTTTACCACAGTGTTTACATTGATAAGGTTTCTCTCCCGTATGTATCCTTACGTGTTTTTTTAAGTTACCAAGCACAGTAAATCTTTTACCACAATGTTTACATTGATAAGGTTTCTCTCCGGTATGTATCCTAACATGTTCATTCAATTTAGAAAGTTGTCTAAATGTTTTACCACAATGTTCACATTGATAAGGTTTCTCTCCGGTATGTATCTTTATGTGACGTTTTAAGGTACCAAGCAGTGTAAATGTTTTACCACAATGTTGACATTGATAAGGTTTCTCTCCTGTATGTATCCTAACATGTTCATTCAATTTAGAAAGTTGTCTAAATGTTTTACCACAATGTTTGCATTGATAAGGTTTCTCTCCTGTTTGAACCCTCACATGTCGTTTTAATCGTGGATTTTTTCCGCATTCATTTTTCATGTGAACATTTAGATAGTCTTCACTACTGTACTTTCGACCACAACGTGGACATTCCCAAGGATTCGTACAAACAAGCATTGGACATCGTTTTAAATGTTTTTCTAAATAATCGGGATAAGTATACATCCTTCCACAGTGTCTACAGCTGTGACCTCCAACTAAAAAGAAAAGTTAGAATTACATCACAGGATAAAGAACTAAATGATCATACATAACTAAGGCACTTCGTATACGTAAACTGACTAACCTTCAAACTGATGCTTGTCATTATCTTCCTCATCAAACAACGATATTCCTAACTGTTCAGCATACTCATCTCCATACCAAACGAGCAATTCTTTATCGGCTTCAATCTCTTTATAAACTCGGTAGTAAATTTCTCCATTATATTGATATGCAATTATATTTTGTTCTTCTTCAAATCGGGCACAATTCACAAATCTCATCCAATTACCTCGAGCAAGATCCTTACCATCAATGCAATATACAACCTTTCCTCCTTGTACAATCTGTAAACACGGACAGATAAATAATTATGACAAAGCATGTATGTTTAATATCTGCATGGTGAAAATAGAACAGGCAGAAAATATTTTAATAAAAAGAAATTATTCATTTATTTAAATATGTTCACCTCCCACATATACGAAGTATCTCTTCCATCCTCTGCGTCTTTAAGCGAAAGTACCTCTCCTCTGTATGGTCCAAAATGAGTGTTAATTTCAACTTTTTTCCTTGTAAAAACACCCCTGCCTGCTTTGGGGATTGTAGCGGTATTTATGTAAAGATCTTTTGGAAGTGTCTTCATAGCATTTGATGTTCCCTTCCATTGATGTACTTCAAAGAAATGAAATTTGTTCGAAAAGTTCTCCATCGTTAAAACAACTGCATTGGTCACAATTTTAAATCAAATATCAAATCACAGTAATGAACTGATGTTTAACTATTCATGACTCTACACTAAAAGTAAAGTACTTACAAATGTTAAGATCATCATCAGATACATCTTCCTCTGTATGAATCTTTATGGATGACTTTCTTAATGATCGTCTTAAAGAAGTCTTTTTCAGAGCTTTACAGTTATATTTGATGGATTTTCTTTTAATAATGGATTTAGTTTTCTTATCATTTACATCGTTGACCTTGGGTTTTGATGTTGAGGAATTACCGATTGTTTTAGAAGAAACCTGTAAAAACGTTTGATTGAAATTCAACCAAGAAATGTGAAAATGTTTACTTAGCGCTCATCCTTTCCTTTTACCCATTTTCTAAAACATACCTGTTTATTTGCAAATTTCTTCATGACTTCAGTTTTTAATGTTGTTTTAAAAACTATAAGAAAGCAATTTCATTTTTTATAAAACTATACTTCTTACAGTCAAAAGTAAAAATTACAAAAGAAATTCCCAGTGAACGACGTGTCATACGCTTGCACGAAATCTTTTTAAAGCAAATTGTTGGAGATGTAATGTTTATCTCAAAAATAGTTTTTGTTCAAAATCGCAATGAACTTGTAACTTTGTTGATTTATACTACAGCAGACAGAAAAACATGACGATCATTTCATACGCTAAGACTAAACTGAAACACCACTACGGTTGAAGCTGTTCTATGGTGTAAAAAGAGGCTTGTCAGAGACCATCAAAAATAAAATCAAGATTAGGGCAGCCTCCACCATACAATTGTCCTCTATGTGTGAAAACACATTTATTTCAAGGTAACAGAGGCCGCGCAAGTTCGATAATTGGGGGCAAATATTCATATATGCATGTCCTACCTTAGTAGCTTCTATTGAAATTTATTTTGGGTATGGATTTAACAAAAGATTAAAACATACCAATATATAAATACTTTCTCCTTCAATTATCAATCTTGCGACAATTATAAATTGTCACACAACATGAGCTTTTATAGTTTTTTTAGTACAGTGTTTGTTTTGGCGCCGCATACGGGCAGTGCACGTAAGGGAATTAAAAAGTGCCGCGGCGTTAAAACGAGCATTCACAGAAAATAAGCTGTGCATAGATGATGTCATAAAAACCTTTAAAAACCTCTAATGTATCATGTTTCTACATATTTGATTCCTTATAAATGATGGAGAATATCTAAAGGTTGCAATTATATTTCATAATGTGATATGTAGTCATCTAATGGTTGCAATTACATTTCATAATGTGATATGTAGTCAAATCACTCAAATACAGTTAAAGTACATCATGTAAAAAAATTTAATGAAGATAACAACATTGAACTAATATAATTAAAAAGTAAAGTTCCATCGTTCAAATTAAATACGTTTCATCATTGCTACCTACTTGAATCCAGAGACGAAGCAACTTGAAATTGTCGATAAAACTCTGTTTGATGTAGAAAGTTCCCAAATTTTTCAAGCTTTTAAACTTGAATTCAGACGTTTATTGCTCTTTAAAATCATACACACTCAGTGCCAAGTAAATATTCAACGTTTACCGTAGGTTTTGAATGTTTTGTATTACATTTCAAGTTTTGGCGGAAATATGGCGCATGCGTGGTAGGCTTTGTCTAGCAGCCGGAAATCCCCGTACCATGATCGGAGATGTCTTTTACATTTAAATGTCGTCTTTACACTCTTGCACTGTGTTTTACAACATTTATTGAGTTGAATGCTGCTGAAACGTCTTCCAAGCAAAGACTGTGTCAAGATTAGTTAGTATGCAAGAAGAACAACACAAAATATCTCATACTTTATCATATTCAGGTGAGAGTGGGGAGGTGTACTTGTTCTTGGTTTAATTTTAATGACAGAGAGGATGGAGTTCAGCATTGAGTTGAGGAAACTGTCAAATTGACTGATTCGTCGAGATTTCTAAATTTACATGACTTTCCTTTAAAGGTATGAATTACATATGAGCATTGATACATTAAACAATGTGTATTGAGTTAACAAATGCTTGTTAATAATTTGACCATTTGTTGTGTCTTCATTAAATTCAAATCGAGATTTCATTAGATTTGCATAAAGACTAAAAAGATGACGGCTGCAAAGGGAATTTACTTGATTTAACATAATTTCAAATTTTGACATTAAACTTGTTGTTCGTTTCTTGGAAATATCATAAAAATTCATCTGCTTGACAGTAAAAATTTGCATCTAGTTTTCATTGTGAAACATGCAGCTGACAAATTGCAGAAGAAACAAACGTTACAAAAATGCATTCCTGAAGTGGCAAGAAAATTGAAAAATTTCATGGAAAGAAAACATTTACTAAAGTACCTGGTAGGAGGGGTGGTTATTTTATGACAGAGTCAGTAGGGTGAATGCTTTAAAAAAAGCAATTTACAGGAAGGATGGTTACTTCATAAGTTCAAGAAGATAATACTCCCATTCATAAATGTGTTTGAAACATAAACATATATCATGATTATCAGCATTTATTTTATCAACAAAATGATGTGAATATTTTCATTTTAGTTATGAAATATGTCCTTTGTAATCATTGGTTCCCTGTTGTTTGTCTTTGTTCTCCAGTTCATGAATGACGTGATCATTTAATGATTGGGGTTAACAGTTGCATCATAATTGGTTATTTCAAAAGTTAGCAAGGTATGAGTTAAAATGATGAATAAATTTGCATGTAGGTAATAGCATGGTTTCTTGTGCAATTTGGAAAGAAACTTGCGCAAGTGAGTTTTTAACTATCAAATCAATACAGCATGAGTCTGAAGGATGAGAAGAACTTAGAAGTCCATGTTTTGAAAACTATGCAATTACTTATTATTAATATGCTTAAAAAATTTCCTCGATTTTGTTGATTGTTAGCTTTAGCACAACAACATTTTGAACCAAAAGTTATTGAAATCAATTGACTTATATTTTTCAATTTGATAGATATTATTTTCGTTGCACCATTGCCTGCTTCCACACATGCACATAGCCAAAAACATGGTACTTTTGAAAGTGTTCATAATTTTGGCAATGTCATGCAAATGCTGAATTCTAGATTGGGTCACCAAAGACAAAGAAAAATCTACTTAAAATTTACAGTGAGTTATGCCAGGCACTGTTATTGCATTTTGTTACATTATTGTATATTTACAACTTGCAAATGTTTTATTTCATTGGTTTTTATGACTTTATCATTGTTTTGAGAAACCTTAAGGAGCAATTTAAAAAATTATTAAATGATATTGACTCCTGGATGTATAAGCTTGAGATTGATCCAAGAAGAATTTGTATAGGGCATGCTTTGGTTTAGATTAGATTTTGAAAGCTACTTTGAGTGTGTTACTATTGATAAGACGGGTATGACCCTCTTGCAACATCGATAGTAAATCCATCTCTACGTATGTTTAGATAATGAGAGACAAAGTTGGCTTGATTGCTAAAGAAATGTGCCCAGCAAACCTTGTTTGTATCATATACAACCATCTTCTTATACAACTGTTTTTTTCTCAATTGTATATATATTTTCATGCTATGCTGTACTTATGTGAGTTGTCATTTCGTATACTACCTAAGGACACATACTAACGTTTGACTGAGTGTGTGGTCTTTCCTTGTTATGTATTTACCGTGGTCTTTGGTTTTATATTACTAGCGGTTTGTATTCTTGAAGAATGGAGGTATACCTGTATAATTGCTACATTCTGACAAGTTTTACTTGTTTAAAACATGATCATGATTATAACATTTGAAATTTATCGTTGATCATTTCAAATTTATCGTTGATCGTTTGAAATTTATCGGTGATCATTTAAAATTTATCGTTGATAATTTGAAATTTATCGTTGATCGTTTCAAATTTATCGTTGATCATTTGCAATTTGAAACATTGATTTGTAAAACAAAGAGGGAATTTATGTTTCAGTACCTAGAGCTTTGATTGTAGATAATGACTTGTTGGTATTGTCCATGCCTGGTATTCTTGGGTTCTGAGAAATGTTAAAGTGTTATCACTAGTGATGCACCAATATACATATTTAGCGATATACCAATTAGCAGATATTAAAATGTCGATATTGTGCCGATACCGATATTTTACGCCATTTTACGAAACTTAAGCATCATAAAGTATGCCAATTTGGGCTCACCATTGACCAGGGGCGGATCTAGGATTTTTCAAACATCAGTCATAAAACGTCGAAGGCGCTCCGCACCTGGGGGGGGTCTGAGGCATTCTCCCTGAGAAATTTTGAATTTCAGAGCCTTGAAAATGCCATTTTCAGCGTTTTAGAGTAGTACAAAATGTATTTGTGGGCATCGTTTTTGCGTAAAAACAACACATTTTGCTTACGTTTTTTTTCAAAAAAAAATGAAGTGAACAATACTTGAATGTTTTGCCAATAATTTAGGCTCATTATCATGTCTAGGAACGTAAAATTTATTTTACAATAATGCTATTCAAAAACAGATATAGTCTTTAAAAATTTCTACCAAGTTGTCAGGCATAGACTCCCCTAGAGACCCCCATTCAAACCTCAATGTAATGAGTTTAGTTAAGTTAGAAATTTGGTACTACAAGTGACAGTTCATAGATATAGAAAAGCTCAGACTTCAAACCATGCAAGTTTATTGTAACCCTTTACCCATCTCCACATCAGTGCCAGCAAATTCACCTTTTGAGAAAAAACTAAAAAATTTTTCTGCCAAAGGTTAAGCAAAAATTATCAGAGTGAAAATTTGCAGTTAAGGACAGCTTAATGCCATAAATGTTTATTAGGCATTTCACTAGACTATTATCTTCTGTAAGTATATGCAAGGTGTGCTATATAGCAATCACTAGTAGCATTGTATTGGCAAATACAAACAGAATGTAACCAACATGTCTTTAATTATATAATTACATGAATGTTAAAATTGGTTCATGTGTCATGTTTACTGGTTATGATAAATATCTTTTCATATGATCAAAGCTCGTTTAAATGTAAATCTGAAATAATTTAGTTTAGAAATTATAATGATCATCAGAAAAATTACCTAGTGATCATGAAAAATACTTTGCTGTTTTGCCAAATTTCAAGGTTTATCTGCATACATAGAAAGACATTTTTACTTTATAGAAAATGCTTTTCACACATCAATAGCCCTTTGGAATTTATGGCAAACAATCTGGTATGAGCCGTAGATTAACACACCTTTACATCTCTACATGAGGTGTTCAGTTAGAAAAGGGGACAATATGTGACATGGGACAACATTTCATGTATGTGAAATACTCAGGTTTAATACCATTTCAGTCAAATTGTCAAAATAAAAAGCTTCATGGATGAGAAGACTCAAAATCACAGGTTATAGTAAACAGCTTCTCATGTAATCAATGTTAGTTTTCTCAAATCTTAAACACTATGTAGTATAACTGTCCAATGATTGAATGACCAATGATCATAAACTGAAAAGCCCCAAACATTTGTTTATGATTAAGTAAATAATAGTATGGCGCCTTATGGCCACAGATTTTTTTTCCATTGAAATATATTTGCAGGAATGTAGGATTTCGCTGCCGTATAACGGCCACGATTCCCCAAGCACTAAAGAAATCATAGCTAAAAGTCCTTTGTCAACAACAATTTTAAAAGCATCGATCTGCTTACCATACGCCATATTGACATAAATCGCATCACCACTCGCATAATTGACTTTGATATATTACATTCATGCATACACTTAACTTGTCCTTTACTTACGATTTTGGATGTAAATTTCTGCTGATAAAACTCAAAACAATGTTGGCTTGCTTTTGAACATCAATGACTGAAATGTCGCTCGCGAGATCGTCTTTGCCAAACATTTATAATTCATCCATAAATTTTTCGCCCTCTTGAAAAAATTCCCATTTTGGAAAGCAGCATTCATGTCAATATATAAATTTGTAAAAGATTTCCATAAATTCCATCTGATTGTAGTTTAGTTTCTATCATGCTTATAAAAATTACTATGAAACGATCAAACATTCAATTCAGACAGTGAGCTTCACTATGTTAGTTCAGTTGGCTATCAGTCGAAATCCGTCAAACCAATCACAATAAAACAAAAATTCAAATGAACCAATTGTAAGATAGCAATTGGACTCCCTTATACGTCCGGCCACCCTTATTATCAGTCGAGACCATTCCAGACTGTCCACTGATCTGGCTATTGACCAATAAAATAAGCGTTTTTGACGTTCATAGACTCCTTTATAAGTCGAACCAGTCAAGCCACCCGCTTTCAGTCGGTTATTCCAGGTCAATTAAAATTCAACTGATCTGGTTACCAACGAGATATTCATTGGATTAGTCATTAGTTTTCAAATAATAAATAATGCGGGATTTTTATCACGAAGTAAATGCGATAAGAAAGTAAGAATAATTAATGAATTTTTAATTAATATGAATAGGTAATTTTTGAATTTCAAACATCAATCGCGCGACGGATTTGACATACTCTAGATCCGCCCCTGTCATACATTGTGTAAGAACTTGAGATACATTGTAAGAGACATAATTTTTTACTGCTAGATGTTCGTTTTATTTTTGAACTAATAGTGATTTGTCGTCATTGTTTTACGATGAGATGAGACTCAGAAGATACTCATTTAAAGTTATATGTGACTAAGTATCTTTATCATGGGATCATCGTAAATTTGTTCTTTTTCACAGGCTAAAATTGGAAGTTCCTTGGTTCCGATAATTTTGATTGTTTTGGTGTTGCATCAGGTACGATGTGGTATTAAATATTAACAGTTTCTGCTGAAGTTGTTTTATATTTTAATCAAGGCGATATTTTAAGTGGAGGCGCGGGGAGGTGGGCACGTCTCCTAAGATCGCTTTTCCCCTGACATGTTTCCCAACTTCCCTGGAAATCAATGCACCTCCCTTGAAACGTGAAATTTTTCCCATTCACTGCCAAGCACACGCCAAAAACTCGAAATATAAATTCTTAAGTAGAACTGTAGAAAATAAGACATTTCCGTTATCTGTCAAATGAAATCCGACAAACCTTGAATTTGAGGAGAATTCGACCAATCAGAGCCCAGGTTTTTAATGGGCTATTTTATAATAGACTCTAGTGTATGCGGTATTCATTAATATTTATTAGTATACTCGTTAAAACTCCTAAATCACATGTTAAGTATGTTCACAGGGTTTATCGAACGTTAATAGAGAGGACCATATTTATATATTCTGCTATGCCAGGCTGGTTTCTTTTGAAACTGAAATTGTTTTCAAAAGATAATAGCCAAGTATAGCTGAATATATGAATATAGTGCCCCACCTCCAATTGACGTACATACCCTGAGAAGTCAAACAACCAGACCTCCACGCACCTTAAATCCGGCCTCGAGTTTAATGTGATGTATGTGATTACTCTATAGAGAATGGAAGGAGCGTTGAACGAATTAAAAGATTTGAAAGAGTTTTACGACCCGGACACAGTGGATTTAATGAGATTTATCAAGTAAGTAATCTGGTAATGTTTATTTAGCAACTTTAAGAAAATTCATAAAATTTTTTCAACCCTAACCCTCAACATAACCTTAACCCAAAATTTAACCGTAAAGATAACTTGTATAACGTTATTTCACTCGTTAAAGAATGATACGGCGTTTAGCTGTGAAGTTATTGATTAGCATTTCCCGCCATTTACTGCTGTATGTGCCCACAATCTTCATGGTCATCGAAATATGGCCACCGGTGTCCGCTAAACTGTACCCTAGCCGAAGTTGCAAACAAAAAGTTACAAAACATAGCCTTTGCCAACCATTTTTTTTTCTGGAAAATATTTTTTCGTTCAAACATCGAATGTACCTCAAATGTTTTTATTTCAAAATACCTACATCTCCTGGGGGCTTAATCATTATTTCACTTTTCAGTGAGAAAACGGGAAAAGGGAGATCTTTCAGTGGAAGTATGCAACTTATGGCTGCAGTGAAATTGTGTACAGACAGACGAATAACAAATCATCCACATTACGAAAATAAATTATTGAGACTACGAACAAAGGAGGTAAGTGAAAGTTTTTGTAATTTTGATCTGAAAAGTTTGTGCTTGGAAATTGAAGATGCAAGGGTGTTAACCAATAGGTATTTTAACCTCAAAATACCACAGAAACAATGTCATTTGTCATGGTTTGATTCTAAAGAGAAACAGATTAACCACTGTAAAAGTATGATTTTGTGTTTTGAAATTCAAATTTCTGTTCGTGGTTTTTCATGAATCCGTTACTCGAGTTTGAACAAAAGTTGTATTTTTTACTGATTGGAATCCTACGATGAACAAAAGTTGTATTTTTTACTGATTGGAATCTTTAAAAAAGCGACGAGAACACGATCTATGTGGTGTTAGGAGTATTCAATTCTATCGTTTTAATGTTCAAATTATAAAGCACGTACTGAAATCACACTAAATTGTGGGTAAATTATAACAACTGACTAAGAACTACAATTTTAAAGATGGGAAAGCAACGAAAATACAAGGGCCGTTTTGAACCGATAATTTCAGATGATGAAGTTATTATAATACTTCGAAAAGTAGTTTTTAAGCTCAAAGTTTGAAATCCATTAATGTTTACATACTAACCCCTTTGTTGTGCTGTAGCTTTTAACTGCCTCAGTGCAGGAGGTGACCGGGTTAAGGTAAATTTACTTTAACTCGACCACCCCCTGCACCTTGGGAGTGTTGTCAAGCGATTGACCTTCACTGACGATACTATGTGGTCAGCGGATGACTAACAACAAATTAATTACATATTTACAAGCGGAAAAAGAGGTCGAAAGTTATGTTTTGAAACTATAACAAATTCATCATTAGGTACACAGGTCTTGAACGTTGAACTAAAGATGAACTGTTATTCTGTATCATAAAACTACTTTAAACAAAACTGGTTTTGATAAACTCTTCGGAGAACTTTCCATAGTTCATTTACACGAGCGACTAATGTTCATAAAAACAGATTAATTTCTAGTAGAACTTTTACTCTTCTATTTCATTATATTTTGATGTTATAAAATTTAAACCATTTTGGCTGTCGTCATTCACGACGCCACTTATTTTTAAAATTTTTGTTTCTCCGTCCAGATCTATCAAATTTATGCCAAGCGAACGCCGAAAGACGTCTATCATTTGCTGCGAAAGCATGGGACTGACTATGTGATCTTAGAAAATAGTATTTGTTATTCTCGACAAGAGTTAGGTTGTAAGATTAAAGATATCTTAGATTATAATAACGGTCATGTTATAGAGGGTGGAGTTGCCGACAGGGGTCTGGTAAATAGTGATGTTTCCCGCTTCTGTCATGCAATTAAATCAGGTGGCGAGGAATTTAGTTTATATTTTAAGAAGATGTTTGAAAATAGAACATTTTATATGTATAAATTGTTAGGTAGTGGTAGTTAGGGATAGTAGTGGATAACGGCTGTACAGGCATGTACAATGTGGAAGCCTGCCCAAACTTTTACATATACAGATGATCTTTTATGGCTGTTGAGGATAAATTGTTTATACGTTATATAGCTATCAACTATAAAGGAATTGACTTCATTCTAGCTTTCCTAGCTGTAGTAATGTACCATGTCGATATAGTCAATGGGACGTTGGTTTGTTTTTCAATAGTTCATCAATAAGTGCAAATAAGTTACAACTGAACTGTATCGAAATTATAACTAAAATATCCAATCAAAATGCTGCTACTAATATAATATATGTGGTGACTCGGGCTACTCAAGAACAATGTTATATATAAAACGAATGAAAATTTAAGCTGTGAATGAAAATTCATAAAAAATTTTTCAACCTTAACCCTCAACATAACTTTAACCCAAAATTTAACCGTAAAGATAACTTGTATAACGTTTTTTCACTCGTTAAAGAATGATACGGCGTTTAGCTGTGAAGGTATTGATTAGCATTTTCCTGCTATTTACTGCTGTATGTGCCCACAATCTTCATGGTCATCGAAATATGGCCACCGGTGTCCGCTAAACTGTACCGTAATATATGTGTTCACTCGGGCTACTCAAGAACAATGTTATATATAATAGTTACCAGATGCAACAACTAACTTAACGGTGATGCAATGTCACATCATATGTGGTAATCTATTATGTAAGTAAATCGTCATTCATTAAACATTCATTTGTGACACTCACGCGTGATTTAGAAAAAAATCGAATTTTAAACTCGTCACTTCGGTAGCCCAAGCAACAACACCTTCAATTCTTCTTGGCGATGCACCAACCTGGACGATAAATATTTACAAACATACATTTATATTAACGGGTTCAAATCGTTCATTTTATTTACAAAAATTTATTAGAGAAACAACAAACCATTTCCTGTGTTTCTGGGTGCGATTTAGTATAATTCGTTCGTAACATAGACAATCCACTGGTCATCACCTCCATCATAATTTCTACACGGACTTCATTTTTCACAATGGCGCTCCTTTGATTGAATGTGAGGGCTTAGCCCCACTCCTCCTCTTCTTGTAAACGTTACTGTCAATCAATCCTTGTAAATGTCTATCAACATTATAAAGTTTTCTTACCAGCATGAATCTTTACGTGTCGAATCAAGCTACCACGCGTAGCAAAACTTTTACCACAGTGTTCACATTGATAAGGTTTCTCCCCAGTATGTATCCTAATGTGTGTTTTCAAGTTACCCTTGTTATTAAATCCTTTACCACAATGTTCACATTGATAAGGTTTCTCTCCCGTATGTATCCTTACGTGTTTTTTTAAGTTACCAAGCACAGTAAATGTTTTACCACAATGTTGACATAGATGAGGTTTCTCTCCTGTATGTATCCTAAGGTGTTTATTCAAATCACAATTCTGTGAAAATGTTTTACCACAATGTTGACATTTATAAGGTTTCTCTCCTGTATGTATCCTTACGTGACTTTTTAAGTTACCAAGCACTGCAAATCTTTTACCACAATGTTTACATTGATAAGGTTTCTCTCCTGTATGTATCCTAAAGTGACGTTTAAAGCTACTATGCTCTGTAAATGTTTTACCACAATGTTCACATTGATAAGGTTTCTCTCCTGTATGTATCCTAAGGTGTTTATTCAAATCACAATTCAGTGAAAATGTTTTACCACAATGTTGACATTTATAAGGTTTCTCTCCTGTATGTATCCTTACGTGACTTTTTAAGTTACCAAGCACTGCAAATCTTTTACCACAATGTTTACATTGATAAGGTTTCTCTCCTGTATGTATCCTAAAGTGACGTTTAAAGCTACTATGCTCTGTAAATACTTTACCACAATGTTGACATTGATAAGGTTTCTCTCCTGTATGTATCCTTACGTGACTTTTTAAGTTACCAAGCACTGCAAATCTTTTACCACAATGTTTACATTGATAAGGTTTCTCTCCTGTATGTATCCTAAGGTGTTTTTAAAGCTACTATGCTCTGTAAATGTTTTACCACAATGTTCACATTGATAAGGTTTCTCTCCTGTATGTATCCTAAGGTGTTTATTCAAATCACAATTCTGTGAAAATGTTTTACCACAATGTTCACATTTGTAAGGGTTCTCTCCCGTATGTATCCTTACGTGTTTTTTTAAGTTACCAAGCATAGTAAATGTTTTACCACAATGTTCACATTTATAAGGTTTCTCTCCTGTTTGAACCCTCACATGTCGTTTTAGTCGTGGATTTTTTCCGCATTCATTTTTCATGTGAACATTTAGATAGTCTTCACTACTGTACTTTCGACCACAACGTGGACATTCCCAAGGATTCGTACAAACAAGCATTGGACATCGTTTTAAATGTTTCTCTAAATAATCGGGATATGTATACATCCTTCCACAGTGTCTACAGCTGTGACCTCCAACTAAAAAGAAAAGTTAGAATTACATCACAGGATAAAGAACTGAATGATCTTACTTAACTAAGGCACTTCGCATACGTAAACTGACTAACCTTCAAACTGATGCTTGTCATTATCTTCCTCATCAAACAACGATATTCCCAACTGTTCAGCATACTCATCTCCATACCAAACAAGCAATTCTTTATCGGCTTCAATCTCTTTATAAACTCGGTAGTAAATTTCTCCATTATATTGATATGCAATTATATTTTGTTCTTCTTCAAATCGTGCACAATTCACAAACCTCATCCAATTACCTTGAGCAAGATCCTTACCATCAATGCAATATACAACCTTTCCTCCTTGTACAATCTGTAAACACGGTCAGATAAATAATTATGACAGAGCATGTATGTTTAATATCTGCATGGTGAAAGTAGAACAGGCAGAAAATATTTTAATAAAAAGAAATTATTCATTTATTTAAATATGTTCACCTCCCACATATACGAAGTATCTCTTCCATCCTCTGCGTCTTTAAGCGAAAGTACCTCTCCTCTGTATGGTCCAAAACGAGTCTTAATTTTAACTTTTTTCTTTGTAAAAACACCCCTGCCTGCGTTGGGGATTGTAGAGGTATTTATGTAAAGATCTTTTGGAAGTGTCTTCATAGCATTTGATGTTCCCTTCCATTGATGTACTTCAAAGAAATGAAATTTGTTTGAAAAACGTTCTCTATCGTTAAAACAACTGCATTGGTCACAATTTTAAAGCAAATATCAAATCACAATAATGAACTGATGTTTAAATATTCATGACTGTACACTAAAAGTAAAGTACTTACAAATGTTAAGATCATCATCAGGTACATCTTCCACTGTATAAATCTTTGTTGCTGACTTTCTTAATGATCGTCTTAAAGAAGTCTTTTTCAGAGCTTTACAGTTATATTTGATGGATTTTCTTTTAATGATGGATTTAGTTTTTTTGTCATTTACATCGTTGACCTTGGGTTTTGATGTTGACGAATTACCGATTGTTTTAGAAGAAACCTGTAAAAACGTTTGTTTGAAATTTATCCAAAAAATGTGAAAATGTTTACTTAGCGCTCATCCTTTCCTTTTATCCATTTTCTAAAACATACCTGTTTATTTGCAAATTTCTTCATGACTTCAGTTTTTAATGTTGTTTTAAAAACTATAAGAAAGCAATTTTATTTTTTAAAAAACTATACTTGTTACAGTCAAAAGTGAAAATTACAAAAGAAATTCCCAGTGAACGACATGTCATACGCTTGCATGAAATCTTTTTAAAGGAAATTGTTGGAGATTTAATGTTTATCTCAAATATAGTTTTTGTTCAAAATCGCAATGAACTTGTAACTTTGTTGATTTATACTACAGCAGACAGAAAAAACATGACGATCATTTCATACGCTAAGACTAAACTGAAACACCACTACCGTTGAAGCTGTTCCAGCGTATAAAAGAGGTTTGTCAGAGACCATCAAATATGAAATGAAGATTAGGGCAGCCTCCACCTTACAATTGTCCTCTATGTGTGAAAACACATTTATTTCAAGGTAACAGAGGCCGCGCAAGCTCGATAGTTGGGGGAGGGGGGGAAATATTCGTACATGCATGTCCTACCTTAGTAGCTTCTATTGAAACAATTGTGGGTATGGATTTAACAAAAGATTAAAACATACCAATATATAAATACTTTCTCCTTCAATTATCAATCTTGCCCCCACCTCCGCATAAATTGTCACACAATATGAGCTTTTATAGTTTTTTTTAGTACAGTGTTTGTTTTACCGCCGCTTATGGGCGGTGAACATTAGGGAACTAATAAGAGCCGCGGCGTTATAACGAGCATTCACAGAAAATAAGCTGTGCATAGATGATGTCGTAAAAACCTTTAAAAACTTCTAATGTATCATGTTTCTACATATTTAATTCCTTATAAATGATGGAGAATATCTAAAGGTTGCAATTATATTTCATAATGTGATATGTAGTCAAATCACTCAAATACAGTTAAAGTACATCATGTAAAAAAAATTTAATGAAGATATCAACATTGAACTAATATAATTAAAAAGTAAAGTTCCATCGTTCAAATTAAATACGTTTCATCATTGCTACCTACTTGAATCCAGAGACGAAGCAACTTGAAATTGTCGATAACACTTTGTTTGATGTAGAAAGTTCCCAAATGTTTCAAGCTTTTAAACTTGAACTCAGACGTTTATTGCTCTTTAAAATCATACACACTCAGTGCCAAGTAAATATTCAACATTTACCGTAGGTTTTGAATGTTTTGTATTACATTTCAAGTTTTGGCGGAAATATGGTGCACGCGTGGTAGGCTTTGTCTAGCAGCCGGAAATCCCCGTACCATGATCGGAGATGTCTTTTACATTTAAACGTCGTCTTTACACACTCTTGCAATGTGTTTTTCAACATTTATTGAGTTGAATGCTGCTAAAACGTCTTTCAAGCGAAGACTGTGTCATGATTAGTTAGTATTTAAGAAGAACGACACAAAGTATCTCATACTTTATCATATTCAGGTGAGGTGGGGGGGGGGAGGGGTACTTGTTCTTGTTTTAATTTTAATGACAGAGAGGATAGAGTTGCGCATTGAGTTGAGGAAACTGTCAAATTGACTGATTCGTCATGATTTCTTAATGTACATGACTTTCCATTAAAGCTATGAATTACATATGAGCATTGATACATTAAACAATGTGTATTGAGTTAACAAATGCTTGTTAATAATTTGACCATTTGTTGTGTTCTCAAATCGAGATTTTTTTAGATTTGCATACAGATTACAAAGATGACGGCTGCAAACGCAATTTACTTGATTTCAATATAATTTCAAATTTTTACAGTGAACTTGTTTTTGGTTTCTTTGAAATATCATAAAAATTCATCTTCTTGACAGTAAAAATTTGCATCTAGTTTTCATTGTGAAACATTCAGCCGGCAAATTGCAGAAGAAACAAACATTTAAAAAATGCATTCCTGAAATGGCAAAAAATTGAAAAGATTTCATGGAAAGAAAACTTTTACTAAAGCACCTGTTAGGAGTGGTAGTTATTTTATGACAGAGTCAGGAGGGTGAATGCTTTAACAAAAGCAATTTAGAGGATGGATGGTTACTTCATAAGTTCAAGAAGGTAATTCCCGCCATTCATAAATGTGTTTGAAACATAAACATATATCATGATTATCAGCATTTATTTTATCAACAAAATGATGTGAATATTTTCATTTTAGTTATGAAATATGTCCTTTGTAATCATTGGTTCCCTGTTGTTTATCTTTGTTCTCCAGTTCATGAATGACATGATCATTAAATGATTGGTGTTAACTGTTGCATCATAATTGGTTATTTCAAAAGTTAGCAAGGTATGAGTTAAAATGATGAATAAATTTGCATGTAGGTAATAGCATGGTTTCTTGTGCAATTTGGAAAGAAACTTGCGCAAGTGAGTTTTTAACTATCAAATCAAAACAGAATGATTCTGAAGGATGAGAAGAACTTAGAAGTCCATGTTTTACAAACTATGCAATTATTATTAATGTGCTTAAAAAATTTGCTCAATTTTGTTGATTGTTAGCTTCAGCACAACAACTTTTGAACCAAAAGTTATTGAAATCAATTGACTTATATTTTTCAATTTGTTAGATATTTTTTTCGTTGCATCATTGCCTAATTCCACACATGCACATAGCCAAAAAAAAGGTACTTTTGAAAGTATTCATAATTTTGGCAGTGTCATGCAAATGCTGAATTGTAGATTGGGTCACCAAAGACAAAGAAAAATCTACTTAAAATTTACAGGGAGTTATGGCAGGCACTGTTATTGCATTTTGTTACATTATTGTATATTTACAACTTGCAAATTTTTTATTTCATTGGTTTTTATGACTTTATCATTGTTTTGAGAAACATTAAGGAGGGTTTTAAAATATAACTAAATTATATTGACTCCTGGATGTATAAGCCAGAGATTGATCCAAGAGGAATTTGTATAGGGCATGCTTTGGTTTAGATTAGATTTTGAAACTAATTTGAGTATGTTGCTTCTAATAAGAGGGGTATGACCCTCCTCCAACATCGATAGTAAATCCATCTCTACGTATGTTTAGGTAATGAGAGACAAAGTTGGCTTGATTGCTAAAGAAATGTGCCCAGCAAACCTTGTTTGTATCATATACAACCATCTTCTTATACAACTGTTTTTTCTCATTTGTATAGATATATTGATGCTATGCTGTACCTATGTGAGTTGTCATTTTGAATGCCTCCTGTGGACACATACTGGCGTTTAACTGAGTGTGTGGTCTTTCCTTGTTATGTATTTACTGTGGACTTTGGTTATATATTACTGGCTGTTGGTGTTCTTGAAGAATGGAGGTATACCTGTATAATTGTTACATTCTCACTAGTTCTACTCCATTAAAACAAGATTATGATTTTAACATTTGAATACTATCGTTGATCGTTTGAAATTTATCGTTGATCATTTGCAATTTCAAACATTGATTTGTAAAAGAAAGAGGGAATTTATGTTTCAGTACCTGGAGCTTTGATTGTACATAATGACTTGTTGGTATTGTCCATGGCTGGTATTCTTGGGTTCTGAGAAATGTTAAAGTGTTATCACTAGTGATGCACCAATATAAATATTTAGCGATATACCAATTAACAGATATTAAAATGCCGATATTGTGCCGATACCGATATTTTACACCATTTTACGAAACTTAAGCATCATAAAGTATGCCAATTTGTGCTCACCATTGACTGTTCATTTCATAAAAAAATATAAAATTCAAAGCGGTTATTTACACTGCAGCAATATTTCACAACTCAACCCAATTGTCAATGGAAGTTGATATCATGTGGAACTAAAAAGTTTAAAGTAGTATTAATTTAACAAAAATTGTTAAGGTAATATATATTTAGTATTGTTAACAGTGCTGCCATTCGTAGGGGAAATACCCCACAGTAGCGGGATTTAGTGGTTTGTAGGTGGTAGGGGAAACCTACAGGGAAAACTGTAAATTGTAGTGGGATTGTAGAGAGAAAAGAAAATCGTTTAAAAATGAGCCTCATTTTTGCCCAAAATACTCTTTTCTTCCTGTGTTCTCACCATTTAGCAAGTGATTGCAACAGAATCTTTCTTCTGGCATAATCATATGATGTTAAACTGTCAACTCATTTGACTAATATTGAAATTAAATGAAACGTGAAAGCCAGAAAGACATAATTGCAGATGACGATTAAATATCGTGGCCAGAGATTTGCCAGGAGGAAAGCGCATTTTCATAATGAACATAATCGCCCAACATAAGACTTTTAAAAAAGCCATCACGGCAATAAATCAGAAATAAAGATAAAAGGTTTTTTAATAATTACGTTTCTTCTTTAACTTAAGAAATCTTGAGGTTAAATGATATAAGTTTTTACTTGAGGCTTTATATAAGCATATATTTACTGGGTAGTAACCAGGGATATACCGGGCGGCAACAGTGGCGTGGTGGCAGGGGGGCAAGCCTCTCCCCCGAGCTGTTGATTTCTGGAGGGGGGGAAGTAATAAATATGAGTCACGAAGTTTTAAATTTGGGCTAGAAAAATGAGTTGAAGCAGAACAGTTATTTCCACAGTTATAATATACAGTTAATGAAGTTAACTTTGGGGAAAAAGTAAGACTGATCAAAATGAAACCTTGTAAGTGGGTCGTTTTATAGTCTATTAAGGAATAAAGTAATTCAGGAGCATTCTTGATGTTTCTTATGTGGCCACAACACCTGACTTGTCAATTGTCACAATGACTGTAGACAACATACAGGGCCAAATTTAGTGTCTTCTTAGGGGGCGCAACAAGGCGTGAAATTGTATAGTTTTTTGCCTATTTTAATGAATTTTATTTGCTTTCTCCCACAGACAGGAATCGTTACTGGCATTGCATCTTATTATTAATCCAAGCTTAATAATATTTTTTGTGGGTAGCCTTCTCACAAGCTATTTACAATGTTATACTAAAAAATGTCCAGATGTCCAGGTGTAAGAACGGTAATTCACGAATTGACACGACTACATGACGATGATGCGTTACGGAAAATATTCGAAAGTATAAAATTAAGGAAATTTGTAAAATTTTACTGGCTATAGTTGAAATAAACATCTCAAAATATCATACAGGTATACTAAAGGTTAGTATTAATACTGAACATCAGTCATCTACAATTCAAGACCTACCGTAGGATTAAAATAGAAAGATATTGTATAAAATTCTGTTATAAAGATTCTGTATTGAAGTGAAAAAAAAAATTATTTTTTGCTAAAATTTTTGAGATTTCTTGAGGACGTCGCTACTGTTGTTATAATGGCAAGCCTACTTAGCAGGTCTATTGAGTCATTGACTGAATCCTGTCTCTCAAACAGACGTCTGACTTGTTTTAGTCGTCAGTCGTCCATAGAGCGCTAGCTAATAAACTAATAAGACAGACTTTTAGTTGGTGGTAATTGGAGACAAAATTATCATTTTGTTGATAAATGATCTATAATATTTTGGTTATCATTACAAAAAAATGACCGTCGGACTTCTCTAGTGATTTCTCATGTAGTTAATTAAATATTAGTCATTTACGCTGTTCGCGTACCTATTTTTAATTTTTTGGTGGTAGCGCAGTCATCGGTAGAGTGTAATCAAAATGCAAAGGCTAACATAAAGTATCGAGACTCAATATTACTGCGGCATGTACTGCAAATTTCATTAGTTCAAAGGTGAAGGGGGCGCGAAATTTGCTTTAGCCTCCGCAGTCAAAATTGCACCACCACGCTACTGGGCGGGAAGCGAATTCTTATTATAAATATTAAAGCCCAGCAAAGTGCTTTTAAAAGAGCCATTCAATACAAAAATAATGTATAAAAAAGAAATATTTATTAGCGCAACGTTTCGTCTTGACTCTCAAGGTATCATCAGACAGTAGTAAATTACAAGTAGTGAGGGATTTATATAAAATAGTTATTTATATAATATTAAATTACATGGTGGGATGAAAAACGTGACCCCCAATAGTAAAGCCAGCACGTTTTTCACTGCTACAATGTAAATATTTTTGTGTTCAATCACCGGAAGACAATAAAATAAACCAATTTTGTAAAGACATCGAAACATTTGAATTGTGGGAGTAAAAGATCAGGCTAATTTCGTCACTGATTATCTCCATCATAATTTCTCTAAGGATATCATTTTTTCATGATGACAGTCCTTCACAAGATTAGAAGGGCCAAGGCCTCCTTCTTGTCAGCCTTACTCTCAATCAATCCTTTGTAAATCCCTTGCGACAGTATTAATATCATAAATGTTACTTACGAGCATAGATCTTACCGTGTTGTTTCAAGTTACTCTTCTTATTAAACGTTTTACCAAAATGTTCACACTGATAAGGTTTTTCTTGTGTGTATCCTCATGTGTCTTTTAAAATTATTAGACTTATTAAATGTTTTACCACAATGTTCACATTGATAAGGTTTCTCTCCAGTATGTATCATTACGTGACTTTTTAAGTTACAAAGCTGTGTAAATGTTTTACCACAGTGTTTACATTGATAAGGTTTCTCTCCTGTATGTATCCTAAGGTGTTTATTCAAATCACAATTCTGTGAAAATGTTTTACCACAATGTTCACATTGATAAGGTTTCTCTCCTGTATGTATCCTAAGGTGTTTTTTCAAATCACAGTTCTGTGAAAATGTTTTACCACAATGTTCACATTTATAAGATTTCTCTCCTGTGTGTATCATACCATGACGTTTTAAGCTACCAAGCTGTGTAAAGGTTTTACCACAATGTTGACATTGATAAGGTTTCTCTCCTGTATGTATCCTAAGGTGTTCATTTAAATCATAATTCTGTAAAAACATTTTACCACAATGTTCACATTTATAAGGTTTCTCTCCTGTATGTATCATACCATGACGTTTTAGGTTACCAAGCACTGTAAATCTTTTACCACAATTTTCACATTGGTAAGGTTTGTCTCCAGTATGTATCCTAACATGTTCATTCAATTTAGAAAGCTGTCTAAATGTTTTACCACAATGTTTGCATTGAAAAGGTTTCTCTCCTGTTTGAACCCTCACATGTCGTTTTAGTCGTGGATTTTTTCCGCATTCATTTTTCATGTGAACATTTAGATAGTCTTCACTACTGTACTTTCGACCACAACGTGGACATTCCCAGGGATTCGTACAAACAAGCATTGGACATCGTTTTAAATGTTTCTCTAAATAATCGGGATAAGTATACATCCTTCCACAGTGTCTACAGCTGTGACCTCCAACTAAAAAGAAAAGTTAGAATTACATCACAGGATAAAGAACTAAATGATCATACTTAACTAAGGCACTTCCCATACGTAAACTAACCTTCAAACTGATGCTTGTCATTATCTTCCTCATCAAACAACGATATTCCCAACTGTTCAGCATACTCATCTCCATATCAAACAAGCAATTCTTTATCGGCTTCAATTTCTTTATAAACTCGGTAGTAAATTTCTCCATTATATTGATATGCAATTATATTTTGTTCTTCTTCAAATCTTGCACAATTCACAAATCTCATCCAATTACCTTGAGCAAGATCCTTACCATCAATACAATATACCACCTTTCCTCCTTGTACAATCTGTAAACACGGACAGATAAATAATTATGACAAAGCATGTATGTTTAATATCTGCATGGTGAAAGTAGAACGGGCAGAAAATATTTTAATAAAAAGAAATTATTCCTTTAATTAAATATGTTCACCTCCCACATGTACGCAGGATCTCTTCCATCCTCTGCGTCTTTAAGCGAAAGTACCTCTCCTCTGTATGGTCCAAAACGAGTGTTAATTTCAACTTTCTTCTTTGTAAAAACACCCCTGCCTGCCTTGGGGATTGTAGCGGTATTTATATAAAGATCTTTTGGAAGTGTCTTCATAGCATTTGATGTTCCCTTCCATTGATGTACTTCAAAGAAATGAAATTTGTTTGAAATGTTCTCCATCGTTAAAACAACTGCATTGTTCACAATTTTAAAGCAAATATCAAATCACAGTAATGAACTGATGTTTAACTATTCATAACTCTACACTAAAAGTAAAGTACTTACAAATGTTAAGATCATCATCAGGTACATCTTCCGCTGTATAAATCTTTTTGGATGACTTTCTTAATGATCGTCTTAAAGAAGTCTTTTTCAGAGTTTTACAGTTATATTTGATGGATTTTCTTTTAATGATGGATTTAGTTTTTTTATCATTGACATCGTTGACCTTGGGTTTTGATGTTGACGAATTACCGATTGTTTTAGAAGAAACCTGTAAAAACGTTTAATTGAAATTCAACCAAAAAATGTGAAAATGTTTACTTATTGCTTATCCTTTCCTTTTATCCAATTTCGAAAACATACCTGTTTATTTGCAAATTTCTTCATGACTTCAGTTTTTATGTTGTTTTAAAAACTATAAGAAAGCAATTTCATTTTTTAAAAAACTATACTTCTTACAGTCAAAAGTGAAAATTACAAAAGAAATTCCCAGTGAACGACGCGTTATACGCTTGCACGAAATCTTTTTAAAGCAAATTGTTAGAGATGTAATGTTTATCTCAAAAATAGTTTTTGTTCAAAATCGCAATGAACTTGTAACTTTGTTGATTTATACTACAGCAGATAGAAAAACATGACGATCATTTCATATGCTAAGACTAAACTGAAACACCACTACTTTTGAAGCTGTTCTATCGTGTAAAAGAGTTTTGTCAGAAACCATGAAAAATGAAATCAAGATTAGGGCAGCCTCCACCATACAATTGTCCTCTATGTGTGAAAACACATTTATTTCAAGGTAACAGAGGCCGCGCAAGCTCGATAATTGAGGGGGTGCAAATATTCGTATATGCATGTTCTACTTTAGTAGTTTCTATGGAAATCAATTGTGGGTATGGATTTAACAAAAGATTAAAACATACCAATATATAAATACTTTCTCCTTTAATTATCAATCTTGCGCGCCCCCCGCATAAATTGTCACACAATATGAGCTTTTATAGTTTTTTTAGTACAGTGTTTGTATTGGCGCCGCATTCGGGCGGTGAACATAAGGGAAGTAATAAGTGCCGCGGCGTTAAAACGAGCATTCAAAGAAAAAAGCTGTGCATAGATGATGTCATAAAACCTTTAAAACTTCTAATGTATCATGTTTCTACATATTTAATTCCTTATAAATGATGGAGAATATCTAAAGGTTACAATTATATTTCATAATGTGATATGTGGTCAAATCACTCAAATACAGTTAAAGTACATCATCTAAAAAAAAAATTTAATGAAGATAACCACATTGAACTAATATAATTAAAAAGTAAAGTTCCATCGTTCAAATTAAATACGTTTCATCATTGCTACCTACTTCACGATCTTAACAATCCAGAGACGAAGCAACTTGAAATTGTCGATAAAACTTTGTTTGATGTAGAAAGTTCCCAAATTTTTCAAGCTTTTAAACTTGAATTCGGACGTTTATTGCTCTTTAAAATCATACACACTCAGTGCCAAGTAAATATTCAACGTTTACCGTAGGTTTTGAATGTTTTGTACTACATTTCAAGTTTTGGCGGAAATATGGCGCATGCGTGGTAGGCTTTGTCTAGCAGCCGGAAATCCCCGTACCATGATCGGAGATTTTTTTACATTAAAACGGTCGTCTTTACACACTCTTGCACTGTGTTTTTCAACATTTATTGAGTTGAATGCTGCTAAACGTCTTCCAAGCGAAGACTGTGTCATGATTAGTTAGTATGCAAGAACAACGACACAAAGTATCTCATACTTTGTCAAATTCAGGTGGGGGGGGGGGAGGTGTGTACTTGTTCTTGGTTTTAATTTTAATGACAGAGAGGATAGAGTTGAGCATTGAGTTGAGGAAACTGTCAAATTGACCGATTCGTCATGATTTCTAAATGTACATGACTTTCCATTAATTAGTTAATAAATGCTTTCTAATAATTTGACCATTTGTTGTGTTGGCATTAAATTCAAATGGAGATTTCATTAGATTTGCATACAGACTAAAAAGATGACGGCTGCAAACGGAACATACTTGATTTCAACACAATTTCAAATTTTGACAGTGAACTTGTTTTTGGTTTCTCTGAAATATCATAAAAATTCATCTGCTTGACAGTAAAGATTTGCATCTAATTTTCATTGTGAAACATGCAGCTGACAAATTGCAGAAGAAACAAACATTACAAAAATGCATTCCTGAAGTGGCAAAAAAATTGAAAAGATTTTATGGAAAGAAAACTTTTACTAAAGCACCTGTTAGGAGGGGTTGTTATTTTATGACAGAGTCAGGAGGGTGAATGCTTTAACAAAACCAATTTAGAGGAAGGATGGTTACTTCATAAGTTCAAGAAGGTAATACTCACCATTCATAAATGTGTTTTGAAACATAAACATATATCATGATTATCGGCATTTATCTTATCAACAAAATGATGTTAATATTTTCATTTTAGTTATGAAATATGTCCTTTGTAATCATTGGTTCCCTGTTGTTTATCTTTGTTCTCCAGTTCATGAATGACATGATCATTAAATGATTGGGGTTAACAGTTACATCATAATTGGTTATTTCAAAAGTTAGCAAGCTATGAGTTACAATGATGAATAAATTTGCATGTAGGTAATAGCATGGTTTCTTGTGCAATTTGGAAAGAAACTTGCGCAAGTGAGTTTTTAACTATCAAATCAAAACAGCATGAGTCTGAAGGATGAGAAGAACTTAGAAGTCCATGTTTTGCAAACTATGCAATTACTTATTATTAATATGCTTAAAAAATTTGCTCAATTTTGTTGATTGTTAGCTTCAGCACAACAACTTTTGAACCAAAAGTTATTGAAATCAATTGAATTATATTTTTCAATTTGTTAGATAGTTTTTTCGTTGCATCATTGCCTACTTCCACACATGCACATAGCCAAAAACATGGTACTTTTAAAAGTGTTCCTAATTTCAGCAATGTCATGCAAATGCTGAATTGTAAATTGGGTCACCAAAGACAAAGAAAAATCTATTTAAAATTTACAGTAAGTTATGGCAGGCACTGTTATTGCATTTTGTTACATTATTGTATATTTACAACTTGCAAATGTTTTATTTTATTGGTTTTCATGACTTTATCATTGTTTTGAGAAACCTTTAGGAGCATTTTAAAAAATGATTAAATGATATTGACTCCTGGATGTATAAGCCAGAGATTGATTCAAGAGGAATTTGTGTAGGGCATGCTTTGGTTTAGATTAGATTTTGAAAGCTACTTTGAGTGTGTTGCTAATGATAAGACGGGTATGACCCTCCTCCAACATTGATAGTAAATCCATCTCTACTTGTGTTTAGATAATCAGAGACAAAGTTGGCTTGATTGCTAAAAAAATGTGCCCAGCAAACCTTGTTTGTATCATATACAACCATCTTCTTATACAACTGTTTTTTTCTCCATTGTAAAGAGATTTTGATGCTATGCTGTACCTATGTAAGTTGTCATTTCTTATGCTACCTGTGGACACATACTGGCGTTTGACTTAGGATGTGGTCTTTCCTTGTTTTGTATTTACTGTGGTCTTTGGTTTTATATTACTGACTGTTAGTGTTCTTGAAGAATGGAGGTATAATTGTTACATTCTGACAAGTTTTACTTGATTAAAACATGATCATGATTATAACATTTGAAATTTATTGTTGATCATTTAAAATTTAGCGTTGATCATTTGAAATTTGTCGTTCATCATTTGAAATTTATCGTTGATCATTTGAAATTTAGCGTTGATCATTTGAAATATATCGTTGATCATTTGAAATTTATCGTTGATCATTTGAAATTTATCGTTGATCATTTGAAATATATCATTGATCATTTGAAATTTGAAGCATTGATTTGTAAAACAAAGAAAGAATTTATATTTCAGTACCTAGAGCTTTGATTGTACATAATGACTTGTTGGTATTGTCCATGGCTGGTATTTTTGGGTTCTGAGAAATGTTAAAGTGTTATCACTAGTGATGCACCAATATACATATTTAGCGATATACCAATTAACAGATATTAAAATGCCGATATTGTGCCGATACCGATATTTTACGCCATTTTACTCTTCTTATTAAATATTTTACCACAATGTTCACATTGATAAGGTTTCTCTCCAGTATGTATCCTAAGGTGTTGATTTAACTCACTATGCCCTTTAAATGTTTTACCACAATGTTTACATTGATAAGGTTTCTCTCCCGTATGTATCCTTACGTGTTTTTTTAAGTTACAAAGCTCTGAAAATCTTTTATCACAATATTTACATTGATAAGGTTTCTCTCCTGTATGTATCCTAAAGTGACGTTTAAAGCTACCATGCTCTGTAAATGTTTTACCACAATGTTGAGATTGATAAGGTTTCTCTCCTGTATGTATCCTAAGGTGTCTATTCAAATCACAATTCTGTGAAAATGTTTTACCACAATGTTGACATTGATGAGGTTTCTCTCCTGTATGTATCATACCATGACGTTTTAAGTTACCAAGCAGTGTAAATGTTTTACCACAATTTTCACATTGGTAAGGTTTCTCTCCTGTATGTATCATAACATGAGATTTTAATGCGTCAAGGTGTGTAAATATTTTACTACAATGTTCACATTGATAAGGTTTCTCTCCTGTATGTATCATACCATGGCGTTTTAGGTTACCAAGCACTGTAAATCTTTTACCACAATTTTCACATTGGTAAGGTTTGTCTCCAGTATGTATCCTAACATGTTCATTCAATTTAGAAAGCTGTCTAAATGTTTTACCACAATGTTTGCATTGATAAGGTTTCTCTCCTGTATGTATCCTAAGGTGTTTATTCAAATCACAACTCTGTGAAAATGCTTTACCACAATGTTCACATTGATAAGGTTTCTCTCCTGTATGTATCCTAAGGTGTTTATTCAAATCACAATTCTGTGAAAATGTTTTACCACAATGTTCACATTTGTAAGGTTTCTCTCCCGTATGTATCTTTACGTGTTTTTTTAAGTTACCAAGCATAGTAAATGTTTTACCACAATGTTCACATTTATAAGGTTTCTCTCCTGTGTGTATCATAGCATGACGTTTTAAGTTACCAAGCTGTGTAAATCTTTTACCACAGTTTTCACATTGGTAAGGTTTGTCTCCAGTATGTATCCTAACATGTTCATTCAATTTAGAAAGCTGTCTAAATGTTTTACCACAATGTTTGCATTGATAAGGTTTCTCTCCAGTTTGAACCCTCACATGTCGTTTTAATCGTGGATTTTTTCCGCATTCATTTTTCATGTGAACATTTAGATAGTCTTCACTACTGTACTTTCGACCACAACGTGGACATTCCCAGGGATTCGTACAAACAAGCATTGGACATCGTTTTAAATGTTTCTCTAAATAATCTGGATAAGTATACATCCTTCCACAGTGTCTACAGCTGTGACCTCCAACTAAAAAGAAAAGTTAGAATTACATCACAGTTTAAAGAAGTAAATGATCATACATAACTAAGGCACTTCGCATACGTAAACTGACTAACCTTCAAACTGATGTTTGTCATTATCTTCCTCATCAAACAAGGATATTCTCAACTGTTCAGCATACTCATCTCCATACCAAACAAGCAATTCTTTATCGGCTTCAATCTCTTTATAAACTCGGTAGTAAATTTCTCCATTATATTGATATGCAATTATGTTTTGTTCTTCTTCAAATCTTGCACAATTCACAAATCTCATCCAATTACCTTGAGCAAGATCCTTACCATCAATGCAATATACAACCTTTCCTCCTTGTACAATCTGTAAACACGGACAGATAAATAATTATGACAAAGCATATATGTTTAATATCGGCATGGTGAAAGTAGAACGGGCAGAAAATATTTTAATAAAAAGAAATTATTCGTTTATTTAAATATATTCACCTCCCACATATACGCAGGATCCCTTCCATCCTCTGCGTCTTTAAGCGAAAGTACCTCTCCTCTGTATGGTCCAAAACGAGTGTTAATTTCAACTTTTTTCTTTGTAAAAACACCCCTGCCTGCGTTGGGGATTGTAGCGGTATTTATGTACAAATCTTTGGGAAGTGTCTTCATAGCATTTGATGTTCCCTTCCATTGATGTACTTCAAAGAAATGAAATTTGTTCGAAAAACGTTCTCCATTGTTAAAACAACTGCATTGGTCACAATTTTAAAGCAAATATCAAATCACAGTAATGAACTGATGTTTAACTATTCATGACTCTACACTAAAAGTAAAGTACTTACAAATGTTAAGATCATCATCAGGTACATCTTCCGCTGTATAAATCTTTTGGATGACTTTCTTAATGATCGTCTTAAAGAGTCTTTTCAGTTTTACAGTTATATTTTCTTTTAATGATGGATTTAGTTTTTGTCATTTACATCGTTGACCTTGGGTTTTGACGTTGACGAATGACCGATTGTTTTAGAAGAAACCTGTAAAAACGTTTGATTGAAATTCAACCAAAAAATGTGAAAATGTTTACTTAGCGCTCATCCTTTCCTTTTATTTTTTCTAAAACATACCTGTTTATTTGCAAATTTCTTCATGACTTCAGTTTTTATGTTGTTTTAAAAACTATAAGAAAGCAATTTCATTTTTAAAAAAACTATACTTCTTACAGTCAAAAGTGAAAATTACAAAAGAAATTCCCAGTGAACGACGTGTCATACGCTTGCACGAAATCTTTTTAAAGCAAATTGTTGGAGATGTAATGTTTATCTCAAAAATAGTTTTTGTTCAAAATCGCAATGAACTTGTAACTTTATTGATTTATACTACAGCAGATAGAAAAACATGACGATCATTTCATACGCTAAGACTAAACTGAAACACCACTACTTTTGAAGCTGTTCTATCGTGTAAAAGAGTTTTGTCAGAAACCATCAAAAATGAAATCAAGATTAGGGCAGCCTCCACCATACATTTGTCCTCTATGTGTGAAAACAGATTTATTTCAAGGTAACACAGGCTGCGCAAGTTCGATAATTGAGGGGTGTGTGTGTGTGCAAATATTCATATATGCATGTCCTACCTTAGTAGCTTCTATTGAAATCAATTGTGGGTATGGATTTAACAAAAGATTAAAACATACCAATATATAAATACTTTCTCCTTCAATTATCAATCTTGCGCGCCCCCCGCATAAATTGTCACACAACATGAGCTTTTATAGGTTTTTTAGCGCCGCTTATGGGGCGGTGCATGTTTATGACTTTCCATTAAAGCTATGAATTACATATGAGCATTGATACATTAAACAATGTGTATTGAGTTAACAAATGCTTGCTAATAATTTGACCATTTGTTGTGTTGTCATTAAATTCAAGTCGAGATTTCATTCGATTTGCATAAAGACTAAAAAGATGACGGCTGCAAATGGAATTTACTTGATTTCAACATAATTTCAAATTTTGACAGTGAACTTGTTTTTGGTTTCTTTGAAATATCATAAAAATTTATCTGCTTGACAGTAAAAATTTGCATCTAGTTTTCATTGTGAAACATGCAGCTGACAATTTGCAGAAGAAACAAACGTTACAAAAATGCATTCCTATAGTGGCAAAAAATTGAAAAGATTTCATGGAAAGAAAACTTTTACTGAAGCACCTGGTAAGAGAGGTGGTTATTTTTTGTCAGAGTCAGGAGGGTGAATGCTTTAACAAAAGCAATTTAGAGGAAGGATGGTTACTTCATAAGTTGAAGAAGGTAATACTCACCATTCATAAATGTGTTTTGAAACATAAACATATATCATGATTATCAGCACTTATTTTATCAACAAAATGATGTGAATATTTTCATTTTAGTTATGAAATGTGTCCTTTGTCATCATTGGTTCCCTGTTGTTTGTCTTTGTTCTCCAGTTCATGAATGACATGATCATTAAATGATTGGTGTTAACAGTTGCATCATAATTGGTTATTTCAAAAGTTAGCAAGGTATGAGTTAAAATGATGAATAAATTTGCATGTAGGTAATAGCATGGTTTCTTGTGCAATTTGGAAAGAAACTTGTGCAAGTGAGTTTTTAACCATCAAATTATAACAGCATGAGTCTGAAGGATGAGAAGAACTTAGAAGTCCATGTTTTGAAAACTATGCAATTACTCATTAATAATATGCTTAAAAAATTTCCTCGATTTTGTTGATTGTTAGCTTTAGCACAACAACATTTTGAACCAAAAGTTATTGAAATCAATTGACTTATATTTTTCAATTTGATAGATATTATTTTCGTTGCATCATTGCCTGCTTCCACACATGCACATAACCAAAAACATGGTACTTTTGAAAGTGTTCATAATTTTGGCAATGTCATGCAAATGCTGAATTGTAGATTGGGTCACCAAAGACAAAGAAAAATCTACTTAAAATTTACAGTGAGTTATGCGAGGCACTGTTATTGCATTTTGCTACATTATTGTATATTTACAACTTGCAAATGTTTTATTTCATTGGTTTTTATGACTTTATCATTGTTTTGAGAAACCTTAAGGAGCATTTTAAAAATTATTAAATGATATTGACTCCTGGATGTATAAGCCTGAGATTGATCCAAGAGGAATTTGTATAGGGCATGCTTTGGTTTAGATTAGATTTTGAAAGCTACTTTGAGTGTGTTTCTATTAATAAGAGGGGTATGACCCTCCTGCAACATCGATAGTAAATCCATCTCTACGTATGTTTAGATAATGAGAGACAAAGTTGGCTTGATTGCTAAAGAAATGTGCCCAGCAAACCTTGTTTGTACCATATACAACCATCTTCTTATACAACTGTTTTTTTCTCAATTGTATATATATTTTCATGCTATGCTGTACCTATGTGAGTTGTCATTTCGTATGCTACCTAAGGACACATACTAACGTTTGACTGAGTGTGTGGTCTTTCCTTGTTATGTATTTACCGTGGTCTTTGGTTTTATATTACTAGCGGTTTGTATTCTTGAAGAATGGAGGTATACCTGTATAATTGCTACATTCTGACAAGTTTTACTTGATTAAAACATGATCATGATTATAACATTTGAAATTTATCGTTGATCATTTGAAATTTATCGTTGATCATTTGAAATTTATCGTTGACCTTTTGGACTTCATCGTTGATCATTTAAAATTTATCGTTGATAATTTGAAATTTATCGTTGATCATTTGAAATTTATCGGTGATCATTTAAAATTTATCGTTGATAATTTGAAATTTATCGTTGATCGTTTCAAATTTATCGTTGATCATTTAAAATTTATCGTTGATCATTGCAATTTGAAACATTGATTTGTAAAACAAAGAGGGAATTTATGTTTCAGTACCTAGAGCTTTGATTGTAGATAATGACTTGTTGGTATTGTCCATGCCTGGTATTTTTGGGTTCTGAGAAATGTTAAAGTGTTATCACTAGTGATGCACCAATATACATATTTAGCGATATACCAATTAGCAGATATTAAAATGCCGATATTGTGCCGATACCGATATTTTACGCCATTTTACGAAACTTAAGCATCAGAAAGTATGCCAATTTGGGCTCACCATTGACTGTTCATTTCATAAAAATATAAAATTAAAAGCGGTTATTTACACTGCAGCAATATTTCACAACACAACCCAATTGTCAATGGAAGTTGATATCATGTGGAACTAAAAAGTTTAAAGTAGTATTAATTTAACAAAAATTGTTAAGGTAATATATATTTAGTATTGTTAAACTATGATTAATTTCAATTGTATTTCTATTTCGATACAATGTTTAAATGTCGGTATTATGAGCAATGAGAACGAAAAATACCAATGCCGTTATTCTGTTTTGGAGCCGGTACGTAGATATCGATGTCAGTATATCACTTGTTATCACCTTGTTCATATCGACTGGCTTTAATGCTGGTAATATACAAAACATACAGACTGTACTTGTAGGGATAGAAAGGGTTATATTGAGGGTTACACAGATAATTTTCTCACTTGAAAAAAAACAACATGCTACATTTCTTTTTTAGTGGTAATGATTTTATTTCATGGGGGAAAAATGTTCATACTTCGTTGAAAAGACGTCCTGAAGTCGTTTATCATCTTGTACAAACATTCTTGTTTGCCTTTATGGCTGTAACTCTATTGTCGCCGCAGGAATAATTTGTTCACAGGATTTGTGGAGCTTTTGTCGAAAATTTAGCTGACATGTGCGAAGGTACGAGATTATATTAAGTAATATGAAATGACATGTTTGTAAATGTAGATCGTCCAGGTTGGTAAAGTCCTGAGAAGGACTGTTTTTGTTGGACTGTTTTTTGTTTTTGTTTTTACATAGTGTAAGAACTTTAACATACATCAGCATACATTTTAAGATTAAAGATACATTAAAAAGATCCATGGAGATACATTGTAAGAGACATAATTTTTTACTGCTAGATGTTTGTTTTATTTTTGAACTAATAGTGATTTGTCGTCATTGTTTTACGATGAGATGATACTGTCTCAGAAGATACTCATTTAAAGTTATATGTGACCAAGTATCTTTATCATGGGATCATCGTAAATTTGCTCTTTTTCACAGGCTAAAATTGGAAGTTCCTTGGTTCCGATAATTTTGATTGTTTTGGTGTTGCATCAGGTGCGATGTGATCTTAAATATTAACAGTTTCTGCTGAAGTTATTTTATATTTTAATCAAGGCGAGATTTTAAGGGGAGGCGCGGGGAGGTGGGCACGTTTCCTAAGATCGCTTTTCCCCTGACATGTTTCCCACCTTCCCTTGAAACGTAGAATTTTTCCCATTCACTGCCAAACACACGCCACAAACTCGAAATATAAATTCTTAAGTAGAACTGTAGAAAATAAGACATTTCCGTTATCTGTCAAATGAAATCCGACAAACCATGAATTTGTGGAGAATTCAACCAATCAGAGCCCAGGTTTTTCATGGGCTATTTTATAATAGACTCTAGTGTATGCAGTATTTGTTGAGATTTATTAGTATACTCGTTAAAAGTCTTAAATCACATGTTAAGTATGTTCACAGGGTTATCGAACTTTAATAGAGAGGACCATATTTATATATTCTGCTATGCCAGGCTGGTTTCTTTTGAAACTGAAATTGTTTTCAAAAGATAATAGCCAAGTATAGCTGAATATATGAATATAGTGCCCCACCTCCAATTGACGTACATACCCTGAGAAGGCAAACAACCAGACCTCCACGCACCTTAAATCCGGCCTCGAGTTTAATGTGATGTATGTGATTACTATATAGAGAATGGAAGGAGCGTTGAACGAATTAAAAGATTTGAAAGAGTTTTACGACCCGGACACAGTGGATTTAATGAGATTTATCAAGTAAGTAATCTGGTAATGTTAATTTAGTAACTGTAAGAAAATTCATAAAATTTTTTCCCCAACCCTCAACATAACCTTAACCCAAAATTTAACCGTAAAGATAACTTGTATAACGTTTTTTCACTCGTTAAAGAATGATACGGCGTTTAGCTGTGAAGTTATTGATTAGCATTTTCCCGCTATTTACTGCTGTATGTGCCCACAATCTTCATGGTCATCGAAATATGGCCACCGGTGTCCGCTGAACTTTACCCTAGCCGAAGCTGCAAACAAAAAGTTACAAAACATAGCCTTTTACCAACCATTTTGTTTCCTGGAAATTTATTTTCAGGAAAATATATTTTCGTTCAAACATCGAATGTACCTCAAATGTTTTATTTCAAAATACCTACATCTGCTGGGGCTTAATCACTATTTCACATTTCAGTGAGAAAACGGGAAAAGGGAGATCTTTCAGTGGAAGTATGCAACTTATGGCTGCAGTAAAATTGTGTACAGACAGACGAATAACAAATCATCCACATTACGAAAATAAATTATTGAGACTACGAACAAAGGAGGTAAGTGAAAGTTTTTGTAATTTCGATCTGAAAAGTTTGTGCTTGGAGATTGAAGATGCAAGGGTGTTAACCAATAGGTATTTAAACCTCAAAATACCACAGAAACAATGTCATTTGTCATGGTTTGATTCTAAAGAGAAACAGATTACCACTGTAAAAGTATGATTTTGTGTTTTGAAGTTCAAATTTCTGTTCGTGGTTTTTCATGAATCCGTTACTCAAGTTTGACTCCTACGATGAAGAAAAGTTGTATGTTTCACTTATTAGAATCTTTAAAAAAGCGATGAGAACACGATCTATGTGATGTTAGGAGTATTCAATGCTATCGTTTTAATGTTCAAATCATAAAGCACGTACTGAAATCACAGTAAATTGTGGGTAAATTTTAACAAGTGACTGTGAACTACAATTTTAAAGATGGGAAAGCAACGAAAATACAAGGGCCGTTTAGAACCGATAATTTCAGATGATAAAGTTATTATAATACTTCGAAAAGTAGTTTTTAAGCTCAAAGTTTGAAACCATTGATATTTACATACTAACCCCTTTGTTGTGCTGTAGCTTTTTACTGCCTGTGTGCAGGAGGTGACCTGATTAAAGTAAATTTACTTTAACTCGACCGCCCCCTGCACCTTGGGAATGTTGTCAAGCGGTTGACCTTCACTGACGATACTATGTGGTCAGCGGATGACTAACAACAAATTAATTACATATTTACAAGCGGAAAAAGAGGTCGAAAGTTATGTTTTAAAACTATAACAAATTCATCATTAGGTACACAGGTCTTGAACGTTGAACTAAAGATGAACTGTTATTTTGTATCATAAAACTACTTTAAACAAAACTGGTTTTGATAAACTCTTCGGAGAACTTTCCATAGTTCATTTACACGAGCGACTAATATTCATAAAAAAAGATTAATTTCTAGTAGAACTTTTACTCTTCTATTTCATTATATTTTGATGTTATAAAATTTAAACCGTTTTGGCTGTCGTCATTCACGACGCCACTTTTTTTTTTAAATTTTTGTTTCTCCGTCCAGATCTATCAAATTTATGCCAAGCGAACGCCGAAAGACGTCTATCATTTGCTGCGAAAACATGGAACTGACTATGTGATCTTAGAAAATAGTATTTGTTATTCTCGACAAGAGTTAGGTTGTAAGATTAAAGATATCTTAGATTATAATAACGGTCATGTTATAGAGGGTGGAGTTGCCGAAAGGGGTCTGGTACATAGTGATGTTTCCCGCTTCTGTCATGCAATTAAATCAGGTGACGAGGAATTTAGTTTATATTTTAATTTAATTATTTAATATTTAGTTTATAATATAGAACATTTTATATGTATAAATTGTTAGGTAGTGGTAGTTAGGGATAGTGGTGGATAACGGCTGTACAGGCATGTACAGTGTGGAAGCCTGCCCAAACTTTTACTCCTACAATGCAGATATTTTACTTTAGAAAATTATTTCTATTTATTGTTTTTCCGTGAATGAACACAAAAATATTTTCACTGCAGGAGTACAAAGCGAGCTGACTTCGCTAGTCGATATTTACATTGATAGTCAAAAAGAACTTTTTAAACTAGAGTTTGTCACTTAGAAGCAGTACTTTAGCCAATGGAGAAATTTTGCAATTTCCTTAATATCGTTAATGAATGACTAAATTGATGCCGTTTTTAATTTATGAAAAATGTTCCATTATCAAAATGTGCATTTTTCACCACTATATGATATAGGAATAGAAATTGTTATTCGTACTTTCAAGGTTAATGGTTGTAATCCTTCTTACATGTAAGCGTTCGTATGATAATCGTATGTTTTGTGAAATTATTGTGTACCGCAAACTGTTTTCAATTGGGGTATATTTTATCATGGGTAAATAATTTTTATGTTGTACAAATAAACTCCAGTAAGGGTAGGTTTCAATTCGTATTAATACTGTACATATACAGATGATCTTTTATGGCTGTTGAGGATAAATTGTTTATACGTTATATAGCTATCAACTATAAAGGAATTGACTTCATTCTAGCTTTCCTAGCTGTAGTAATGTACCATGTGGATATAGTCAGTGGGACGTTGGTTTGTTTTTCAATAGTTCATCCATAAGTGCAAATAAGTTACAACTAAACTGTATCGAAATTATAACTAAAATATCCAATCAAAATGCTGCTACTAATATAATATATGTGTTCACTCGGGCTACTCAAGAACAATGTTATATATAAAACGAATGAAAATTTAAGTTGTGAATGAAAATTCATAAAAAATTTTTTCAACCCTAACCCTCAACATAACCTTAACCCAAAATTTAACCGTAAAGATAACTTGTATAACGTTTTTTCACTCGTTAAAGAATGATACGGCGTTTAGCTGTGAAGTTATTGATTAGCATTTTCCCGCTAGTTACTGCTGTATGTGCCCACAATCTTCATGGTCATCGAAATATGGCCACCGGTGTCCGCTAAACTATACCGTAATATATGTGTTCACTCGGGCTACTCAAGAACAATGTTATATATAATAGTTACCAGATGCAACAACTAACTTAACGGTGATGCAATGTCACATCATATGTGGTAATCTATTATGTAAGTAAATCGTCATTCATTAAACATTCATTTGTGACACTCACGCGTGATTTAGAAAAAAATCGAATTTTAAACTCGTCACTTCGGTAGCCCAAGCAACAACACCGTCAATTCTTCTTGGCGATGCACCAACCTGGACGATAAATATTTACAAACATACATTTATATTAACGGGTTCAAATCGTTTATTTTATTTACAAAAATTTATTAGAGAAACAACAAACTATTTCCTGTGTTTCTGGGTGCGATTTAGTATAATTCGTTCGTAACATAGACAATCCACTAGTCATCACCTCCATCATAATTTCTACACGGACTTCATTTTTCACAATGGCGCTCCTTCGATTGAATGTGAGGGCTAAGCCCACTCCTCCTCTTCTTGTAAACGTTACTGTCAATCAATCCTTGTAAATATCTATCCACATTATAAAGTTTTCTTACCAGCATGAATCTTTACGTGTCGAATGAAGCTACCACGCGTTGCAAATCTTTTGCCACAGTGTTCACATTGATAAGGTTTGTCCCCAGTATGTATCCTAATGTGTTTATTCAAGACACTATTGTAGGTAAATGTTTTACCACAATATTTACATTGATAAGGTTTCTCTCCTGTATGTATCTTTATGTGACGTTTTAAGTTACCATGCTCTGTAAATATTTTACCACAATGTTCACATTGGTAAGGTTTCTCTCCTGTATGTATCTTTATGTGACGTTTTAAGTTACCATGCTCTGTAAATATTTTACCACAGTGTTCACATTGGTAAGGTTTCTCTCCCGTATGTATCCTAACGTGTCTATTTAAGGCACTATTGTGGGTAAATGTTTTACCACAATGTTTACATTGATAAGGTTTTTCTCCTGTATGTATCCTAAGGTGTATCTTCAAGCTATCACTCGCTATAAAAGTTTTACCACAATACTCGCAATGATAAGGTTTCTCACCTGTATGTATCCTAAGGTGTTTATTCAAGACACTATTGTCGGTAAATGTTTTACCACAATGTTTACATTGATAAGGTTTCTCTCCTGTATGTATCTTTATGTGACGTTTTAAGTTACCATGCTCTGTAAATATTTTACAACAATGTTCACATTGGTAAGGTTTCTCTCCCGTATGTATCCTATCGTGTCTATTCAAGGCACTATTGTCGGTAAATGTTTTACCACAATGTTTACATTGATAAGGTTTCTCTCCTGTATGTATCTTTATGTGACGTTTTAAGTTACCATGCTCTGTAAATATTTTACCACAATGTTCACATTGGTAAGGTTTCTCTCCCGTATGTATCCTAACGTGTCTATTCAAGGCACTATTGTCGGTAAATGTTTTACCACAATGTTTACATTGACAAGGTTTTTCTCCTGTATGTATCCTAAGGTGTATCTTCAAGCTATCACTCGCTGTAAAAGTTTTACCACAATACTCGCAATGATAAGGTTTCTCACCTGTATGTATCCTAAGGTGTTTATTCAAATCCAAATTCTGTGAAAATATTTTACCACAATGTTCACATTTATAATGTTTCTCTCCTGTATGTATCATACCATGACGTTTTAAGCTACCAAGCAGTGTAAAGGTTTTACCACAATTTTCACATTGGTAAGGTTTGTCTCCTGTATGTATCCTAAGGTGTCTATTCAAGTCATCTTTCTGTGAAAATGTTTTACCACAATGTTCACATTTATAAGGTTTCTCTCCTGTATGTATCATACCATGACGTTTTAAGTTACCAAGCAGTGTAAATCTTTTACCACAATTTTCACATTGGTAAGGTTTGTCTCCAGTATGTATCCTAACATGTTCATTTAATGTAGAAAGATGTCTAAATGTTTTACCACAATGTTTGCATTGATAAGGTTTCTCTCCTGTTTGAACCCTCACATGTCGTTTTAATGGTGGATTTTTTCCGCATTCATTTTTTATGTGAACATTTAGATAGTCTTCACTACTGTACTTTCGACCACAACGTGGACATTCCCAGGGATTCGTACAAACAAGCATTGGACATCGTTTTAAATGTTTCTTTAAATAATCGGGATAAGTATACATCCTTCCACAGTGTCTACAGCTGTGACCTCCAACTAAAAAGAAAAGTTAGAATTAGATCACAGGATAAAGGGCTAAATGATCATACATAACTAAGGCACTTCGCACATGTAAACTGACTAACCTTCAAACTGATGTTTGTCATTATCTTCCTCATCAAACAACGATATTCCCAACTGTTCAGCATACTCATCTCCATACCAAACAAGCAATTCTTTATCGGCTTCAATCTCTTTATAAACTCGGTAGTAAATATCACCATTATATTGATAAGCAATTATATTTTGTTCTTCTTCAAATCTTGCACAATTCACAAATCTCATCCAATTACCTTGAGCAAGATCCTTACCATCAATGCAATATACAACCTTTCCTCCTTGTACAATCTGTAAACACGGACAGATAAATAATTATGACAAAGCATGTATGTTTAATATCTGCATGGTGAAAGTAAAACAGGCAGAAAATATTTTAATAAAAAGAAATTATTCATTTATTTAAATATGTTCACCTCCCACATATACGCAGGATCTCTTCCATCCTCTGCGTCTTTAAGCGAAAGTACCTCTCCTCTGTATGGTCCAAAACGAGTGTTAATTTCAACTTTTTTCTTTGTAAAAACACCCCTGCCTGCGTTGGGGATTGTAGCGGTATTTATGTACAAATCTTTTGGAAGTGTCTTCATAGCATTTGATGTTCCCTTCCATTGATGTACTTCAAAGAAATGAAATTTGTTCGAAAAAGTTCTCCATGGTTAAAACAACTGCATTGGTCACAATTTTAAAGCAAATATCAAATCACAGTAATGAACTGATGTTTAAAATATTCATGACTCTACACTAAAAGTAAAGTACTTACAAATGTTAAGATCATCATCAGGTACATCTTCCACTGTATAAATCTTTTGGATGACTTTCTTAATGATCGTCTTAAAGAAGTCTTTTCAGAGCTTTACAGTTATATTTGATGGATTTTCTTTTAATGATGGATTTAGTTTTTTTGTCATTTACATCGTTGACCTTGGGTTTTGATGTTGACGAATTACCGATTGTTTTAGAAGAAACCTGCAAAAACGTTTGATTGAAATTCAGCCAAAAAATGGGAAAATATTTACTTAGTGCTCATCCTTTCCTTTTATCCAGTTTCTAAAACATACCTGTTTATTTGCAAATTTCTTCATGACTACAGTTTTTAATGTTGTTTTAAAAACTATAAGAAAGCAATTTCATATTTTAAAAAACTATACTTCTTACAGTCAAAAGTGAAAATTACAAAAGAAATTCCCAGTGAACGACGCGTTATACGCTTGCACGAAATCTTTTTAAAGCAAATTGTTAGAGATATAATGTCTATCTCAAAAATAGTTTTCGTTGAAAATCGCAATGAACTTGTAACTTTGTTGATTTATACTACAGCAGAGAGAAAAACATGACGATCATTTCATACGCTAAGACGAAACTGAAACACCACTACCGTTGAAGCTGTTCTATCGTGTAAAAGAGTTTTGTCAGAGACCATCAAAAATGAAATCAAGATTAGGGCAGCAATCACCATACATTTGTCCTCTATGTGAGAAAACACATTTATTTCAAGGTAACAGAGGCCGCGCAAGCTCGATAATTTGGGGAGGGGGGTGCAAATATTCATATATGCTTGTACTACTTTAGTAGTTTCTATTGAAATCAATTGTGGGTATGGATTTAACAAAAGATTAAAACATACCAATATATAAATATTTTCTCCTTCAATTATCAATCTTGCGCACCCCCCGCATAAATAGCCACACAATATGAGCTTTTATAGGTTTTTAGTACCGTAAGTGTTTGTTTTGGCGCCCCATACGGGCGGTGAACATAAGGGAATTAATAAGTGCCGCGGCGTTAAAACGAGAATTCACAGAAAATAAGCTGTGCATAGATGATGTCATAAAAACCTTTAAAAACTTCCAATGTATCATGTTTCTACATATTTAATTCCTTATAAATGATGGAGAATATCTAAAGGTTGCAATTATATTTCATAATGTGATATGTAGTCAAATCACTCAAATACAGTTAAAGTACATCATGTAAAAACATTTAATGAAGATAACAACATTGAACTAATGTAATTAAAAAGTAAAGTTACATCGTTCAAATTAAATACGTTTCATCATTGCTACCTACTTGAATCCAGAGACGAAGCAACTTGAAATTGTCGATAAAACTTTGTTTGATGTAGAAAGTTCCCAAATTTTTCAAGCTTTTAAACTTGAATTCAGACGTTTATTGCTCTTTAAAATCATACACACCAAGTGCCAAGTAAATATTCAACGTTTACCGTAGGTTTTGAATGTTTTGTATTACATTTCAAGTTTTGGCGGAAATATGGCGCATGCGTGGTAGGCTTTGTCTAGCAGGCGGAAATCCCTGTACCATGTTCGGAGATCTCTTTTACATTTAAATGTCGTCTTTACACACTCTTGCACTGTATTTTTCAATATTTATTGAGTTGAATGCTGCTAAAACGTCTTTCAAACGAAGACTGTGTCAAGATTAGTTAGTATGCAAGAAGAATGACACAAAGTATCTAATACTTTATCATATTCAGGTGAGGGGGTACTTGTTCTTGGTTTAATTTTAATGACAAAGAGGATAGAGTTGAGCATTGAGTTGAGGAAACTGTCAAATTGACCGATTCGTCAAGATTTCTAAATGTACATGACTTTCCATTAAAGCTATGAATTACATATAAGCATTGATACATTAAACAATGTGTATTGGTTAACAAATGCTTGTTGTTAATTACAGTTAAACAAATTGATTCAACAACAACACTAGTACGCAAACTTAACAGCAAGATCTTCTCTATGAGAAAATCTAACATATCTGAACGTAGTTACTATAGACTTAGATGTTCAGTACCACGACCACCCAGACTATACGGTCTACCAAAACTTCACAAACCACAAATACCATGCGACCAATTGTATCATTCTGTGGTTCGCTTACTTACGAACTTTCTAAATACTTGACTTACATACTGCAACCACTTACAAACAAATCTAACAAATGCGTGCTAATAATTTGACCATTTGTTGTGTCGTCATTAAATTCAAATGGAGATTTCATTAGATTTGCATACAGACTACAAAGATGATGGTTGCAAAAGGAATTTACTTGATCTCAACATAATTTCAAATTTTGACTACAGTACACAATGACAACAGTGAACTTGTTTTTGGTTTCTCTGAAATATCATAAAAATTCATCTTCTTGACAATAAAAATTTGCATCTAGTTTTCATTGTGAAACATGCAGCTGTCAAATTGCAGAAGAAATAAACGTTACAAAAATGCATTCCTGAAGCGCAAAAAATTGAAAAGATTTCATGGAAAGAAAACATTTATTAAAGCACCTGGTAGGAGGGGTTGTTATTTTATGACAGAGTCAGGAGGGTGAATGCTTTAACAAAAGCAATTTAGAGGAAGGATGGTTACTTCATAAGTTCAAGAAGGTAATATTCACCATTCATAAATGTGTTTTGAAACATAAACATATATCATGATTATCAGCATTTATCTTATCAACAAAATGATGTGAATATTTTCATTTTAGTTATGAAATATGTCCTTTGTAATGATTGGTTCCCTGTTGTTTGTCTTTGTTCTCCAGTTCATGATGACATGATCATTAAATGATTGGGGTTAACAGTTGCAACATAATTGGTTATTTCAAAAGTTAGCAAGGTATGAGTTAAAGTGATGAATAAATTTGCATGTAGGTAATAACATGGTTTCTTGTGCAATTTGGAAAGAAACTTGCGCAAGTGAGTTTTTAACTATCAAATCAAAACAGCATGAGTCTGAAGGATGAAAGAACTTAGAAGTCCATGTTTTGCAAACTATGCAATTACTTATTAATAATGTGCTTAAAAAATTTCCTCAATTTTGTGGATTGTTGGCTTCAGCACAGCAACATTTTGAACCAAAAGTTATTGGAATCAATTGACTTATAGTTTTCAATTTGTTAGATATTTTTTTCGTTGCATCATTGCCTGCTTCCACACATGCACATAGCCAAAAACATGGTACTTTTGAAAGTGTTCATAATTTTGGCAATGTCATGCAAATGCTGAATTTTAGATTGGGTCACCAAAGACAAAGAAAAATCTACTTAAAATTTACAACTTGCAAATGTTTTATTTCATTGGTTTTCATGACTTTATCATTGTTTTGAGAAACCTTAAGGAGCATTTTAAAAAATGATTTAATGATATTGACTCCTGGATGTATAAGCCAGAGATTGTGTCAAGAGGAATTTGTATAGGGCATGCTTTGGTTTAGATTTGATTTTGAAAGCTACTTTGAGTGTGTTGCTATTGATAAGATGGGTATGACCCTCCTACAACGTCGATAGTAAATCCATCTCTACTTGTGTTTAGATAATTAGAGACAAAGTTGGCTTGATTGCTAAAAAAAGACACTAGTATATAGTTGTCCGGTAATTGTATAGTGGTCAGTTTTTTAGTGAAAGTTTCTGTGGATTGTAGCTTGTGTTTTGATTTGCTTGTAATTGGTTGCAGTATGTCAGTCAAGTACTTTGAGAGTTCGTATGTAGGCGAACCACAGAATGATACAATTGGTCGCATGTGTATCTGTGGTTTATGAAGTTTTGGTAGTCCGTATAGTCTGGGTGGTCGTGGTACTGAACATCTAAGTTGATAGTAAATACGTTCAGATATAATGTTAGATTTTCTCATAAAGAAGATCTTGCTATTAAGTTTGCGTACTAGTGATGGTGTTGGGTCTCGTTTGAGTTGTCCGTAAGTTTGTCTGTCGTTAACAAGGGTGTCCATTTTGTCCTAGTAATTATTCCTGTCCATGACCACAGTCACACGTCCTTTGTCTGATGGTAAAATGACGATGTTGTTGTCGCGTTCGAGTGCTTGTTCTTCGTCCTTAGTCAAGTTGTTGTCACATATAGAGGACGATTGTAAAGTGGAGGCTACCCTGCTTCTGATCTCGTCTTTGGTTGTCTCTGACAAGTCTCTTTGATACGGTAGGAAAGCCTCGACACTTGATACTATCGTCTCAGTCGGGATTCGTCTAGGTGTTATGGAATGTTTTAGCCCGTAAGATAGTAGTCGTGTTTCAGTTTCGTCTAATGAGCGGGAAGAAATATTCCTCACCCAGTTATCGTCATGTTTATGTCTTGTACATGTTTTAGTGCGTTTTAAATGTTCAAGTTTTTGTTGTTGTTTGATTTGGTGTTGTGTCTCTGTCTCGTTTGCTTGTTTCTCTGCAATAGTTTGTATCGTAGAAAGTAAAGTATCACTTACTGTCGTTGGCATGAGTTCCTTCAGCTTGTTCAGTCTTTGTTCTTGTTGCTTGATGTAATTGTTGATTCGTCTATGACAGTCGTTAATCCGTGCTCGTATCAGTCGTCTGCTGGTGGATTTGACAATCTGAATAGCCTCTTGTGTGTTCAACGGGGACTTAATTTTAAAAAAGTCCTGCCGGAACGAGACCAAAATCCTTGCAGCGGTGGTTGAACCAGAGTTGTTGGCGTATGCGTCTGACTTGCAAAACGTATGTAGTCGTTACCAAGTTGTTCGCTCTGTCGTCCGAATGATCGTATTAAAGTAAATGGTTTGCACCCGGGAGTATCGTTACATGTTTGTAAATGTAGATCGTCCAGGTTGGTATTGTCCTGAGAAGGACTGTTTTTGTTGTTGTTGACTGACGTTTCGACAACTTTACTAGTATTCGCCTTTTGTTGTTGTTGACTGACGTTTCGACAACCTTAGTGGTATTCATCTTCAGAGTCAAATGAGGAGTAAACGTTAGGTTAGTCGTGTTTGTACTGGAAGTAAGTCGAGGTGAGGCAGAGCTCCAGTAGCTCCATAATGTCTTCTGTCGGTAATGGCAGTACGTCCGTGGTGTTTGTAATGAAGGTTTTTCTACAAGTAAGTGCCAGATTAAGTGGAATACTGGTGAACAGTGATTTCACATCAAAAGACACCAGTATATAGTTGTCCGATATTTGTATAGTGCTCAGTTTTTTAATGAAAGTTTCAGTGGATTGTAGCTTGTGTTTTGATTTGCTTGTAAGTGGTTGCAGTATGTCAGTCAAGTACTTTGAGAGTTCGTAAGTAGGCGAACCACAGAATGATACAATTGGTCGCATGGGTATTTGTGGTTTGTGAAGTTTTGGTAGTCCGTATTGTCTGGGTGGTCGTGGTACTGAACATCTAAGTCGATAGTAAATACGTTCAGATATAATGTTAGATTTTCTCATAGAGAAGATCTTGCCGTTAAGTTTGCCTACAAGTGATGGTGTTGGGTTTCGTTTGAATTGTTCGTACTCGCCTGAGTTGGCATCTTGTTTAATCTTAGATTATTACATAGATATTGTAAAAAAGTAAATGGTTTGAAACCGGGAGTATCGCTACATGTTTCTAAATGTATATCGTCCAGGTTGGTATAGTCCTGTTTTTGTTGTTGTTGACTGACGTTTCGACAACCTTAGACGTTTCGACGTTTTTTTTCGACGTTTTGACGTTTCGTCAACCTTCAGAGTCATTTGACGAGAAAATATTCAAATGTAACCCGCAACACAAGGCCCCCGACAAATTTAAGGCGGTAGAGATTAAAAATACTGAAATGCTTTTACCTTTCATGACAACAAAGAACAAAGATAAATGAGTTCCCTTTCCAAAACCATCACCATTCATATAGATCTTAGCACACATCTTGTAACCATATTGAGAACTGTAGAATGGTGCACTGTACAATGCTGTTTTGATACCATTAATGGCGTCCTGTCTTTTTCTATTGTAGTTATCTATTTTCCAAAGTAACGAACCATTGTAGCTGTGTATGGCTTGATTCGACCCCAGTGCACGCGAGCCACGTTGCGCTTCAAGGTCGGTCATCTTCACCGTGTTTCTAGCTAGTGATTCGTCGATTTGATCTAAGCGCTCACGATATCGTAGTAAAGTTGAGGATTTTCTCTCACTTGTCGTTCGAGAGTTGGAATTTTATCACGCATCGAAGAAACCTCTAATGACGAGTTGGCATTATTACTATCGTTATCACCACGAACCTCCAGATTCTCAATCCTCCTTTCAAGACCTGTAAGTTTACCCACTAACATAACAAATCTCTCTGAAAGATTTGCACGAACAGTAGTAACTTGGTCACCCATATTTTGAACAGCAGTGGTAAACGCAGTGGTAAACTGCATTCCATATAAAAGTTTTACCACAGTCTTCACATTTGTAAGGTTTCTCTCCCGTATGTATCCTTACGTGTTTTTTTAAGTTACCAAGCTCTGCAAATCTTTTACCACAATGTTTACATTGATAAGGTTTCTCTCCTGTATGTATGCTAAGGTGTTTATTCAAACACAATTCTGTGAAAATGTTCTACCACAATTTTCACATTGGTAAGGTTTGTCTCCAGTATGTATCCTAACATGTTTATTCAATTTAGAAAGGTGTCTAAATGTTTTACCACAATGTTTGCATTGATAAGGTTTCTCTCCTGTTTGAACCCTCACATGTCTTTGTAATCGTGGATTTTTTCCGCATTCATTTTTCATGTGAACATTTAGATAGTCCTTACTACTGTACTTTCGACCACAACGTGGACATTCCCAGGGATTCGTACAAACAAGCATTGGACATCGTTTTAAATGTTTCTCTAAATAATCGGGATAAGTATACATCCTTCCACAGTGTCTACAGCTGTGACCTCCAACTAAAAAGAAAAGTTAGAATTGCATCACAGTATAAAGAACTGAATGATCATACATAACTAAGGCACTTCGCATACGTAAACTGACTAACCTTCAAACTGATGTTTGTCATTATCTTCCTCATCAAACAACGATATTCCCAACTGTTCAGCATACTCATCTCCATACCAAACAAGCAATTCTTTATCGGCTTCAATCTCTTTATAAACTCGGTAGTAAATTTCTCCATTATATTGATATGCAATTATATTTTGTTCTTCTTTAAATCTTGCACAATTCACAAATCTCATCCAATTACCTTGAGCAAGATCCTTACCATCAATGCAATATACAACCTTTCCTCCTTGTACAATCTGTAAACACGGACAGATAAATAATTATGACAAAGTATGTATGTTTAATATCTGCATGGTGAAAGTAGAACAGGCAGAAAATATTTTAATAAAATGAAATTATTTCTTTATTGAAATATATGTTCACCTCCCACATATACGAAGGATCTCTTCCATCCTCTGCGTCTTTAAGCGAAAGTACCTCTCCTCTGTATGGTCCAAAACGAGTGTTAATTTCAACTTTTTTCTTTGTAAAAACACCCCTGCCTGCTTTGGGGATTGTAGCGGTATTTATGTAAAGATCTTTTGGAAGTGTCTTCATAGCATTTGATGTTCCCTTCCATTGATATACTTCAAAGAAATGAAATTTGTTTGAAAAAGTTCTCCATCGTTAAAACAACTGCATTGGTCACAATTTTAAAGAAAATATCAAATCACAGTAATGAACTGATATTTAAATATTCATGACTGTACACTAACAAAAGTAAAGTACTTACAAATGTTAAGATCATCATCAGGTACATCTTCCACTGTATAAATCTTTATGGATGACTTTCTTAATGATCGTCTTAAAGAAGTCTTTTTCAGAATTTTACAGTTATATTTGATAGATTTCTTTTAATAATGGATTTAGTTTTCTTGTCATTTACATCGTTGACCTTGGGTTTTGACGTTGACGAATTATAAGACTTTCTCTTTTAATTATCAATCTTGCCTTCCGCATAAATTGTCACACAATATGAGCTTTTATAGTTTATTTTAATACAGTGTTTGTGTTACCGCCGTTTATGGGCGGTGAACATAAGGGAACTAATAAGAGCCGCGGCGTTATAACGAGCATTCACAGAAAATAACTTATGCATAGATGATGTCATACAAACTTTTAAAAACTTCTAATGTCTCATGTTTCTACATATTTTATTCCTTATAAATGATGGACAATATCTAAAGGTTGTAATTATATTTCATAATGTGATATGTAGTCAAATCACTCAAATACAGTTAAAGTACATCATGTAAAAAAAATTTAATGAAGATAACAACATTGAACTAATATAATTAAAAAGTAAAGTTCCATCGTTCAAATTAAATACGTTTCATCATTGCAACCTACTTCAATCCAGAGACGAAGCAACTTGAAATTGTCGATAAAACTTTGTTTGATGTAAAAGGTTCGCAAATTTTTTAAGCTTTTAAACTTGAATTCAGACTTTTATTGCTCTTTACAATCATAAACACCAAGTGCCACTTAAATATTGAACATTTACCGTAGGTTTTGAATGTTTTGTATTACATTTCAAGTTTTGGCGGAAATACGGCGCATGCGTGGTAGGCTTTGTCTAGCAGCCTGAAATCTCCGTACCATGATCGGAGATCTCTTACATTTAAATGTCGTCTTTACACACTCTTGTACTGTGTTTTTCAACATTTATTGAGTTGAATGCTGCTAAAACGTCTTCCAAGCAAAGACTGTGTCAAGATTAGTTTGTATGCAAGAAGAACAACACAAAGTATGTCATACTTTATCATATTCAGGTGAGGTGGGGAGGTGTACTTGTTCTTGGTTTAATTTCAATGAGAGAGGATAGAGTTGAGCATTGAGTTGAGGAAACTGTCAAATTGACCGATTCGTCAAGATTTCTAAATGTACATGACTTTCCATTAAAGCTATGAATTACATATAAGCATTGATACATTAAACAATGTGTATTGGTTAACAAATGCTTGTCGTTAACAAGGGTACACCCTTGTTAACGACAGACAAACATACGAACAACTCAAACAAGATCCAACACCATCACTAGTACGCAAACTTAACAGCAAGATCTCTATGAGAAAATCTAACATTATATCTGAACGTAGTTACTATAGACTTAGGTGTTCAGTACCATGACCACCCAGACTATACGGACTACCAAAACTTCACAAACCACAAATACCCATGCGACCAATTGTATCATTCTGTGTTTCGCCTACTTACGAACTTTGACCATTTGTTGTGTCGTCGTTAAATTCAAATGGAGATTTCATTAGATTTGCATACAGACTACAAAGATGACGGTTGCAAAGGGAATTTACTTGATCTCAACATAATTTCAAATTTTGACTACAGTACACAATGACAACAGTGAACTTGTTTTTGGTTTCTCTGAAATATCATAAAAATTCATCTTCTTGACAATAAAAATTTGCATCTAGTTTTCATTGTGAAACATGCAGCTGACAAATTGCAGAAGAAACAAACGTTACAAAAATGCATTGCTGAAGTGGCAAAAAATTGAAAAGATTTCATGGAAAGAAAACATTTACTAAAGCACCTGGTAGGAGGGGTGGTTATTTTATGACAGAGTCAGGAGGGTGAATGCTTTAACAAAAGTAATTTACAGGAAGGATGGTTACTTCATAAGTTCAAGAAGGTAATACCATTCATAAATGTGTTTTGAAACATAAACATATATCATGATTATCAGCATTTATCTTATCAACAAAATGATGTGAATATTTTCATTTTAGTTATGAAATATGTCCTTTGTAATCATTGGTTCCCTGTTGTTTGTCTTTGTTCTCCAGTTCATGAATGACATGATCATTAAATGATTGGGGTTAACAGTTGCATCATAATTGGTTATTTCAAAAGTTAGCAAGGTATGAGTTAAAATGATGAATAAATTTGCATGTAGGTAATAGCATGGTTTCTTGTGCAATTTGGAAAGAAACTTGCACAAGTGAGTTTTTAACTATCAAATCAAAACAGCATGAGTCTGAATGATGAGAAGAACTTAGAAGTCCATGTTTTGCAAACTATGCAATTACTTATTATTAATATGCTTAAAAAAGTTCCTCAATTTTGTTGATTGTTAGCTTCAACAACAAACAAACAAACAACATTTGTATACCGGCCAGTATTAATCGCCGCCAGGGGGGTTGACCGGTCCATGAATTTTTCCATGCCAAACGTCTCTATCTCTCGCCATATCTCTCGTTATACCCATCGCCTTCATATCACTGTTCACAGCATCCATCCATCTCTTTCTCGGTCTACCTCGTTTGCGGACTCCATCAACATTCATATGCAACGTTCTACGAATTTCAGCACTTTCTTCCCTCCTTTCCACATGCCCAAACCACCTCAAACGCTGGCGCCTTACCCAATTCTCGATACACTCAACACCAACTCTTTCTAATCTCTTCACTTCGAATCCTATCCATCAACGTTACACCACACATCATCCTAAGCATTCTCCTTTCCGTCGACGCCAATCTTCTCAGGTCCTCTGCTTTCGGCGCCCAACACTCTGCTCCATATCCAAAACACTTCTAACACATGCCTTATACAATTCTCCTTCTGCTTCAACGAAGTCGACTTTCCGCACAACATTCCCGACAACTCTCTAAAACTCCACCACGCTGCTTGAACTCTGTTCCTCACCGCTTGCTCGCACCTCCACCATCATTTAACACATCGCCCAGATATTTAAACTCCGATACACCTTCCAAACTCACGTCACCCAGTTCAAACCGTTCAATCGCGACTCGCCCACCACTTCGACACGTCCCGCACTCAAAATCAGTTACTCTTGTCAATGCACCACGGACACCTGAACATCTTCCATGAACCCACTTACTGCATTTCCCACACATTATCGAATTCACTCCAACTCTTTTCCCACACACACCACATGGCCATTTATCACTGTCCTTCACCTCCACCTGCCTCGAGCATCTCATGCACTTCGTCTTTGCCTCATTCACTTTCAGTCCCTTGACTTCTATTGCCGTTTTCCATTCTCGGTACCATTCCATGACTTTCTGCTTCGACTCCGCCACCAAGACAATGTCATCTGCATACAACAAACACCAGCATCCTTCTTTCTTCTCACTCCTCTGTCAGTACATCCATGACACAAGCAAACAGTAACGGCGACAAGACTGAACCTTGATGAACACCAACTTTTACCTCAAAAACACCAGATCTAACACCTTCCTCCGTAACCACCGCCTCTACACCTTCATAAGTCTCCATAACTGCCCGAACCATATTCTCTGTCACACCTTTCTTACGCAGCGCGTACTCGATCACCTTTCTCGGAACTCTATCAAACGCCTTCTCCAAATCTACAAACACCATATACAATTCTCTGTCCTTCTCCAAAATTCTCCTGCAGCTGCCTCAACACAAAACACGCATCCGTCGTTCCTCTCCGGTATGAATCCATACTGCTCTTCCCCATCCGAACAACTTCCCTCAACCTTCTTTCAAACACTCTCTCTACTATCTTCAACGCATGCTCCATCAGCTTAACAGTCCTGTAATTCCCACATACCGTCGCTGCTCTTTTCCTTTGTACAGCGGGACCACTAGACTCTTTCTCCATGTACTCGGCATCTTTGAGCCCCTCAAAACCTCGTTCGCTACATTACACAACTCTCTCACGCATAGTTCATTGTCCAACATTTCGCTACCCACTTCACTCGGTCCCGTCGCCTTTCCTTTCTTCATCTTGCGCAGAGCCGCCGCCACCTCATCAACAGTCACTATTTCCCACGGCCCCAAAACTTCATCCGCTTCAACTTCTCCATTCCACTCATTCTCTACATTCATCAAACGGTCACAGTACGCCCTCCACACTTCTAACCTGTCTTCCAATAACACCTTCAACCCCCCATCTTGGTTCTGCACGCCGAGCACCAAAATATCGTTCCTCTCCTTCTTGCTCCTTCTAGCAGTTCTAAACAACGCTTTTCGTCCATTCTCCTGCATTTTACGAGCTCTTTCTGATGCCTTTCTATCGCTTTAGCCACCTTTCGCGCGAACCGGTAATCGATCCTATCTGCTTCAGTCCGCGACTTTCTCCACCTTTAAATGCCAACTTTCGCGCCAATCACTTCGCTGACTCGTTGATCCCACCACCATGCCTGTTCTTCTACTACACCGCCTTTATTTCTAAACATACCTTCTCCGCTGCCTTTAAAACACCTTTCTCCAAGCACGTCCATCGCTCCTCCACCGTCTCACCCTCAACATTCAATGTCGCAATTTCGTCACGGAAACACTGCTTCCCTTCATTCGATCGTAACTTCCATAGCTTAAGCCTGCCTTTACCCTCAACCTTTCTCCTCTTCACCTTCCTGATTCTCCAGTCCATGACCAGCAGCTTGTGCTGGATCACACATTCTTCTCCTGCAATCACTTTGCATCCTTCACGTTTTTCCTCTCTTCTTCATTCACCAGTATATAATCCACAACCGTCCTACTGTCACCAGATTCATACGTCACAAGCTTGCTTTCTTCCTTTATAAACCACGTATTCACTACCACCATCCCACAACTCGCTGCTAACTCCAATATCGCCTCGCCTTCAGCATTCATATCACCAACTCCAAAACCTCCATGCGCACAGTATCCTTTTCTTACGCTTCCCACATGACCGTTCCAATCACCAAGCATCACACATCGCCCTCTAATGTCTGCTCTCACTCTATACACGCTGTCGTAGAACTTTTCCTTCTCCTCCGCACTTCGTCCAACCTGCGGAGCATACACCACAACGAAACTCACAACTTCGGCCTCAATAACTACATCAACTCTCAGGACTCTGTCCGAAACTCTCTTCACTGCTACAACCGACTTCGCCCAATCCTCTCTTATCGCAAAGCCAACACCATTCGTGCCACTTCCGTTTCCCTTCCAAAACCACTTAAATCTCGCTCCATTATCTTCACCCTTTATGACTCTCGTACCTTCACCTTTAAACCTTACCTCCTGAAACCCACACACATCAACTTTCCTTCTCTTCAACATGTCCGCCACTTCTGCACTCCTTCCCTTCATTGTCCCAACGTTCACTGTGCCTACCCGAAGGGTGACACTTCCACCAACATTCGATCCGGAGATTCTTCGCACCCCCTGCCCACTGAAGGGCTGCCGGGGACTGGGGGCCATATCTTCTTTTTCAAAGTACATGAATTTTGTTGGAGCAAAAGTTTTACGGTAGGATGCCCTTCCTTACACCAACCCCTTTTAGTCGTCTTTTACGACACGCAGAGGATACGTTGGCGCAATTCTAAGCCGGCAACCACACGGCAATATTGTTAGCTTCAGCACAACAATATTTTGAATCAAAAGTTATTGAAATCAATTGACTTATATTTTTCAATTTGTTAGATATTTTTTTCGTTTCATCATTGCCTACATCCACACATGCACATAGCCAAAAACATGGTACTTTTGAAAGTGTTCATAATTTTGGCAATGTCATGCAAATGCTGAATTGTAGATTGGGTCAATAAAGATAAAGAAAAATCTACTTAAAATTTACAGTGAGTTATGGCAGGCACTGTTATTGCATTTTGTTACATTATTGTATATTTACAACTTGCAAATGTTTTATTTCATTGGTTTTTATGATTTTATCATTGTTTTGAGAAACCTTAAGGAGGGTTTTAAAATATGACTAAATTATATTGACTCCTGGATGTATAAGCCAGAGATTGATCCAAGAGGAATTTGTATAGGGCATGCTTTGGTTTAGATTAGATTTTGAAAGCTACTTTGAGTGTGTTGCTTCTAATAAGAGGGGTATGACCCTCCTCGAACATCGATAGTAAATCCATCTCTACGTATGTTTAGATAATGAGAGACAAAGTTGGCTTGATTGCTAAAGAAATGTGCCCAGCAAAACTTGTTTGTATCATATACAACCATCTTCTTATACAACTGTTTTTTTCTCAATTGTATAGATATTTTGATACTATGCTGTACCTATGTTAGTTGTCATTTCGAATGCCTCCTGTGGACACATACTGGCGTTTAACTGAGTGTGTGGTCTTTCCTTGTTATGTATTTACTGTGGTCTTTGATTATATATTACTGGCTGTTTGTGTTCTTGAAGAATGGGGTATACCTGTATATTTGTTAGCTTATGACTAGTTTTACTTGATTAAAACATGATCATGATTTTAACATTTGAATATTATCGTTGATCATTTCAAATTCATCGTTGATCATTTGAAATTTATCGTTGATCATTTAAAATTTATCGTTGATCATTTGAAATTTATCGTTGATCATTTGAAATTTATCGTTGATCATTTGAAATTTATCGTTGATCATTTGCAATTTCAAACATTGATTTGTAAAACAAAGAGGGAATTTATGTTTCAGTACCTGGAGCTTTGATTGTACATAATGACTTGTTGGTATTGTCCATGGCTGGTATTCTTGGGTTCTGAGAAATGTTAAAGTGTTATCACTAGTGATGCACCAATATACATATTTAGCGATATACCAATTAACAGATATTAAAATGCCGATATTGTGCCGATACCGATATTTTACGCCATTTTACGAAACTTAAGCATCATAAAGTATGCCAATTGTGCTCACCATTGGCTGTTCAATTCATAAAAAAATATAAAATTCAAAGCGGTTATTTACACTGCAGCAATCTTTCACAACACAACCCAATTGTCAATGGAAGTTGATATCATGTGGAACTAAAAAGTTTAAAATAGTATTAATTTAACAAAAATTGTTAAGGTAATATATATTTAGTATTGTTAACAGTGCTGCCACTCGTAGGGGAAATCCCCTACACTAGCGGGATTCAGTGGTTTGTAGATGGTAGGGGGAAACCTACTGGAAAATTATAAATTGTTGAGAGAAAAGAAAATCGTTTAAAAATGAGCCTAATTTTTGCCCAAAATACTCTTTTCTTCCTGTGTTCTCACCATGAATATGAGTCACGAAGTTTTAAATTTGGGCTAGAAAAATAAATTGAAGCAGAACAGTTATTTCCACAGTTATAATATACAGTTAATGAAGTTAACTTTGGGGGAAAAGGAAGACTGATCAAAATGAAACCTTGTAAGGGGTTCGTTTTATAGTCTATTAAGGAATAAAGTAATTGAGGAGCATTCTTGATGTTTCTTATGTGGCCACAACACCTGACTTGTCAATTGTCACAATGACTGTAGACAACATACAGGGCCAAATTTAATGTCCTCTTCGTGGGCGCAACAAGGCGTGAAATTGTATAGTTTTTTTGCCTATTTCAATGAATTTTATTTGCTTTCTCCCACAGACAGGAATCGTTACTGGCATTGCATCTTATTATTAATCCAAGCTTAATATATTTTTGTGGGTAGCCTGCTCACAAGCTATTCACAATGTTATACTAAAAAATGTCCAGATGTCCAGGTGCTAGGACGGCAATTCAGGAATTGACACGACTACATGACGATGATGTGTTACGGAAAATATTCGAAAGTATAAAATTAAGGAAATTTGTAAAATTTTACTGGCTATAGTTGAAATAATCATCTCAAAATATCATACAGGTATACTAAAGGTTAGTATTAATACTGAACATCAGTCATCTACAATTCAAGACCTACCGTAGGATTAAAATAGAAAGATATTGTATAAAATTCTGTTATAAAGATTCTGTATTGAAGCGAAAAAAAAAATTATTTTTTGCTAAAATTTTTGAGATTTCTTTAGGACGTCGCTACTGTTGTTATAATGGCAAGCCTACTTAGCAGGTCTATTGAGTCATTGACTGAAGCCTGTCTCTCAAACAGACGTCCGACTTGTTTCAGTCGTTTAAGTCAGTCGTCCATAGAGCGCTAGCTAATAAACTAATAAGACAGACTTTTAGTTGGTGGTAATTGGAGACAAAATTATCATTTTGTTGATAAATGATCTATAATATTTTGGTTATCATTACAAAAAAATGACCGTCGGACTTCTCTAGTGATTTCTCATGTAGTTAATTAAATATTAGTTATTTACGCTGTTCGCGTACCTATTTTTGATTTTTTAGTGGTAGCGCAGTCATCGGTAGAGTGTAATCAAAATGCAAAGGCTAACATAAAGTATCGAGACTCAATAATACTGCGGCATGTACTGCAAATTTCATTAGTTCAAAGGTGAAGGGGGCGCGAAATTTGCTTTGGCCTCCGCAGTCAAAATTGCACCACCACGCTACTGGGCGGGAAGCGAATTCTTATTATAAATATTAAAGCCCAGCAAAGTGCTTTTAAAAGAGCCATTCAATACAAAAATAATGTATAAAAAAGAAATATTTATTCATTAGCGCAACGTTTCGTCTTGACTCACAAGGCATCATCAGACAGTAGTAAATTACAAGTAGTGAGGGATTTATATAAAATAGTTATTTATATAATATTAAATTACATAGTGGGATGAAAAACGTGACCCCCAATAGCAAAGCCAGCACGTTTTTCACTGCTACTATGTAAATATTTTTGTGTTCAATCACCGGAAGACAATAAAATGAACCAATTTTGTAAAGACATCGAAATATTTGAATTGTGGGAGTAATAGATCGGGCTAATTTCGTCACTGATTACCTCCATCATAATTTCTCTAAGGATATCATTTTTTCATGATGGCAGTCCTTCACAAGATTAGAAGGGCCAAGGCCTCCTTCTTGTCAGCCTTACTCTCAATCAATCCTTTGTAAATCCCTTGCGACAGTATTAATATCATAAATGTTACTTACGAGCATAGATCTTACCGTGTTGTTTCAAGTTACTCTTCTTATTAAACATTTTACCAAAATGTTCACATTGATAAGGTTTTTCTTGTGTGTATCCTCATGTGTCTTTTAAAATTATTAGACTTATTAAATCTTTTACCACAATGTTGACATTGATAAGGTTTCTCTCCAGTATGTATCATTACGTGACTTTTTAAGCTACAAAGCTGTGTAAATGTTTTACCACAGTGTTGACATTGATAAGGTTTCTCTCCTGTATGTATCCTAAGGTGTTTATTCAAATCACAATTCTGTGAAAATGTTTTACCACAATGTTCACATTGATAAGGTTTCTCTCCTGTATGTATCCTAAGGTGTTTATTCAAATCACAATTCTGTGAAAATGTTTTACCACAATGTTCACATGTATAAGGTTTCTCTCCTGTATGTATCCTAAGGTGTTTATTCAAATCACAATTCTGTGAAAATGTTTTACCACAATGTTCACATTGATAAGGTTTCTCTCCTGTATGTATCCTAACGTGTCTATTCAAGGCACTATTGTGGGTAAATGTTTTACCACAATGTTCACATTGATAAGGTTTCTCTCCTGTATGTATCCTAAGGTGTTTATTCAAGGCACTATTGTGGGTAAATGTTTTACCACAATGTTCACATTTATAAGGTTTGTCTCCTGTATGTATCCTAAGGTGTTTATTCAAATCACAATTCTGTGAAAATGTTTTACCACAATGTTCACATTTATAAGGTTTCTCTCCTGTATGTATCCTAAGGTGTTTATTCAAATCACAATTCTGTGTAAATCTTTTACCACAATGTTCGCATTTATAAGATTTCTCTCCTGTGTGTATCATACCATGACGTTTTAAGTTACCAAGCTGTGTAAATCTTTTACCACAATTTTCACATTGGTAAGGTTTCTCTCCTGTTTGAACCCTCAAATGTCGTTTTAATCGTTGATTTTTTCCGCATTCATTTTTCATGTGAACATTTAGATAGTCTTCACTACTGTACTTTCGACCACAACGTGGACATTCCCAGGGATTCGTACAAACAAGCATTGGACATCGTTTTAAATGTTTCTCTAAATAATCGGGATAAGTATACATCCTTCCACAGTGTCTACAGCTGTGACCTCCAACTAAAAAGAAAAGTTAGAATTAGATCACAGGATAAAGAACTAAATGATCATACATAACTAAGGGCCTTGGCATACGTAAACTGACTAACCTTCAAACTGATGCTTGTCATTATCTTCCTCATCAAACAACGATATTCCCAACTGTTCAGCATACTCATCTCCATACCAAACAAGCAATTCTTTATCGGCTTCAATCTCTTTATAAACTCGGTAGTAAATTTCTCCATTATATTGATATGCAATTATATTTTGTTCTTCTTCAAATCTTGCACAATTCACAAATCTCATCCAATTACCTTGAGCAAGATCCTTACCATCAATGCAATATACAACCTTTCCTCCTTGTACAATCTGTAAACAAGGACAGATAAATAATTATGACAAAGCATATATGTTTAATATCTGCATGGTGAAAGTAGAACGGGCAGAAAATATTTTAATAAAAGAAATTATTCATTTATTTAAATATGTTCACCTCCCACATATACGCAGGATCTCTTCCATCCTCTGCGTCTTTAAGCGAAAGTACCTCTCCTCTGTATGGTCCAAAACGAGTGTTAATTTCAACTTTTTCTTTGTAAAACACCCCTGCCTGCGTTGGGGATTGTAGCGGTATTTATGTAAAGATCTTTTGGAAGTGTCTTCATAGCATTTGATGTTCCCTTCCATTGATGTACTTCAAAGAAATGAAATTTGTTCGAAAAACGTTCTCCATTGTTAAAACAACTGCATTGGTCACAATTTTAAAGCAAATATCAAATCACAGTAATGAACTGATGTTTAAAATATTCATGACTGTACACTAACAAAAGTAAAGTACTTACAAATGTTAAGATCATCATCAGGTACATCTTCGTCTGTATAAATCTTTTTGGATGACTTTCTTAATGATCGTCTTAAAGAAGTCTTTTTCAGAGTTTTACAGTTATATTTGATGGATTTTCTTTTAATGATGGATTTAGTTTTTTTATCATTTATATCGTTGACCTTGGGTTTTGACGTTGACGAATTACCGATTCTTTTAGAAGAAACCTGTAAAAACGTTTGATCGAAATTTATCCAAAAAATGTGAAAATGTTTACTTATTGCTTATCCTTTCCTTTTATCCATTTTCTAAAACATACCTGTTTATTTGCAAATTTCTTCATGACTTCAGTTTTTAATGTTGTTTTAAAAACTATAAGACAGCAATTTCATTTTTTAAAAAACTATACTTCTTACAGTCAAAAGTGAAAATTACAAAAGAAATTACCAGTGAACGACGTGTCATACGCTTGCACGAAATCTTTTTAAAGCAAATTGTTGGAGATGTAATGTTTATCTCAAAAATAGTTTTTGTTGAAAATCGCAATGAACTTGTAACTTTGTTGATTTATACTACAGCAGAGAGAAAAACATGACGATCATTTCATACGCTAAGACGAAACTGAAACACCATTACCGTTGAAGCTGTTCTATTGTGTAAAAGAGTTTTGTCAGAGACCATCAAAAATGAAATCAAGATTAGGGCAGCCTCCACCATACATTTGTCCTCTATATGTGAAAACACATTTATTTCAAGGTAACAGAGGCCGCGCAAGCTCGATAATTTTGGGGGGGGGGTGCAAATATTCATATATGCTTGTACTACTTTAGTAGTTTCTGTTGAAATCAATTGTGGGTATGGATTTAACTAAAGATTAAAACATACCAATATATAAATATTTTCTCCTTTAATTATCAATCTTGCGCGCCCCCCGCATAAATTGTCACACAATATGAGCTTTTATAGTTTTTTAGTACAGTGTTTGTATTGGCGCCGCATTTGGACGGTGAACATAAGGGAACTAATAAGTGCCGCGACGTTAAAACGAGCATTCAAAGAAAATAAGCTGGGCATAGATGATGTCATAAAAACTTTTAAAAACTTCTAATGTATCATGTTTCTACATATTTGATTTCTTATAAATGATGGAGAATATCTAAAGGTTGCAATTATATTTCATAATGTGATATGTAGTCATCTAAAGGTTGCAATTATATTTCATAATGTGATATGTAGTCATATCACTCAAATACAGTTAAAGTACATTATGTAAAAACATTTAATGAAGATAACAACATTGAACTAATATAATTAAAAAGTAAAGTTCCATCGTTCAAATTAAATACGTTTCATCATTGCTACCTACTTGAATCCAGAGACGAAGCAACTTGAAATTGTCGATAAAACTTTGTTTGATATAGAAAGTTCCCAAATGTTTCAAGCTTTTAAACTTGAATTCAGACGTTTATTGCTCTTTAAAATCATACACACCCAGTGCCAAGTAAATATTCAACGTTTACCGTAGGTTTTGAATGTTTTGTATTACATTTCAAGTTTTGGCGGAAATATGGCGCATGTGTGGTGGGCTTTGTCTAGCAACCGGAAACCCCCGTACTCTTTTACATTTCAATGTCGTCTTTTACACACTAAAGTGTTTTTCAACATTTATTGAGTTGAATGCTGCTAAAACGTCTTTCAAGCGAAGACTGTGTCATGATTAGTTAGTATGCAAGAAGAACAACACAAAGTATCTCATACTTTATCATATTCAGGTGAGGTGGGGTGTACTTGTTCTTGGTTTAATTTTATTGACAGAGAGGATAGAGTTGAGCATTGAGTTGAGGAAACTGTCGAATTGACCGATTCGTCGAGATATCTAAATGTACATGACTTTTCATTAAAGCTATGAATTACATATGAGCATTGATACATTAAACAATGTGTATTGAGTTAACAAATGCTTGTTAATAATTTGACCATTTGTTGTGTTGTCATTAAATTCAAATCGAGATTTCATTAGATTTGCATACAGACTACAATGATGACAGCTGCAAAGGGAATTTACTTGATTTCAATATAATTTCAAATTTTGACAGTGAACTTGTTTTTGGTTTCTTTGAAATATCATAAAAATTCATCTGCTTGACAGTAAAAATTTGCATCTAGTTTTCATTGTGAAACATGCAGCTGGCAAATTGCAGAAGAAACAAACATTACAAAAATGCATTTCTGAAGTGGCAAAAAAATTGAAAAGATTTCATGGAAAGAAAACATTTACTAAAGCACCTGGTAGGAGGGGTGGTTATTTTATGACAAAGTCAGGAGGGGGTGAATGCTTTAACAAAAGCAATTTAGAGGAAGGATGGTTACTTCATAAGTTCAAGAAGGTAATACTCACCTTTCATAAATGTGTTTGAAACATAAACATATATCATGATTATCAGCATTTATCTTATCAACAAAATGATGTGAATATTTTCATTTTAGTTATGAAACATGTCCTTTGTAATAATTGGTTCTCTGTTGTTTGTCTTTGTTCTCCAGTTCATGACTGACATGATCATTAAATGATTGGGGTTAGCAGTTGCATCATAATTGTTTATTTCAAAAGTTAGCAAGGTATGAGTTAAAATGATGAATAAATTTGCATGTAGGTAATAGCATGGTTTCTTGTTCAATTTGGAAAGAAACTTGCGCAAGTGAGTTTTTAACTATCAAATCAAAACAGCATGAGTCTGAAGGATGAGAAGAACTTAGAAGTCCATGTTTTGCAAACTATGCAATTACTTATTATTAATATGCTTAAAAAATTTCCTCAATTTTGTTGATTGTTAGCTTCAGCACAACAACATTTTGAATTAAAAGTAGTTGAAATCAATTGACTTATATTTTTCAATTTGTTAGATATTTTTTTCGTTTCATCATTGCCTGGTTGTACACATGCACATAGCCAAAAACATGGTACTTTTGAACGTGTTCATAATTTTGGCAATTTCATGCAAATGCTGAATTGTAGATTGGGTCACCAAAGACAAAGAAAAATCTACTTAAAATTTACAGTGAGTTATGCCAGGCACTGTTATTGCATTTTGTTACATTATTGTATATTTACAACTTGCAAATGTTTTATTTCATTGGTTTTTATGACTTTATCATTGTTTTGAGAAACCTTAAGGAACATTTTAAAAAATGACTAAATGATATTGACTCCTGGATGTATAAGCCTGAGATTGATCCAAGAGGAATTTGTATAGGGCATGCTTTGGTTTAGATTAGATTTTGAAAGCTACTTTGAGTGTGTTGCTTTAATAAGAGGGTATGACCCTCCTCCAACATCGATAGTAAATCCATCTCTACGTATGTTTAGATAATGAGAGACAAAGTTGGCTTGATTGCTAAAGAAATGTGCCTAGCAAAACTTGTTTGTATCATATACAACCATCTTCTTATACAACCGTTTTTTTCTCATTCGTATAGATATTTTGATGCTATGCTGTACCTACGTGAGTTGTCATTTCGTATGCCTCCTGTGGACACATACTGGCGTTTAACTGAGTGTGTGGTCTTTCCTTGTTATGTATTTGCTGTGGTCTTTGGTTTTATATTACTAGCGGTTTGTATTCTTGAAGAATGGAGGTATACCTGTATAATTGCTACATTCTGACTAGTTTGACTCGATTAAAACATGATCATGATTTTAACATTTGAATTTTATCGTTGATCATTTGCAATTTGAAACATTGATTTGTAAAACAGAGGGAATTTATGTTTCAGTATCTGGAGCTTTGATTGTACATAATGACTTGTTGGTATTGTCCATGGCTGGTATTCTTGGGTTCTCAGAAATGTTAAAGTGTTATCACTAGTGATGCACCAATATACATATTTAGCGATATACCAATTAACAGATATTAAAATGCCGATATTGTGCCGATACCGATATTTTACGCCATTTTACAAAACTTAAGCATCATAAAGTATGCCAATTGTGCTCACCATTGACTGTTCATTTCAGAAAAAATATAAAATTCAAAGCGGTTATTTACACTGCAGCAATCTTTCACAACTCAACCCAATTGTCAATGGAAGTTGATATCACAGCGCTATAACCAACAACTACAAACAATAACGACCTTATCTAACAACATTTGAGAAATTAACCTTCCACTCCTCTTCCTTGTAAACCAGACAAGTCTACTCAAAAGCAGAGAGCCTTATACGCTACAAGTCCCGGGCTTGTGACCGGTATAGCAGAGTTAAGATGTTGTTAGATAAGGTCGTTATTGTTTGTAGTTGTTGGTTATAGCGCTGTGCTATCATTCATTTTGTTTAATAACATTCCAACTATTTAACCTTGTGGAAGTTGATGTCATGTGGAACTAAAAAGTTTAAAGTAGTATTAATTTAACAAAAATTGTTAAGGTAATATATATTTAGTATTGTTAACAGTGCTGCCACTCGTAGTGGAAATTGCCCTACAGTAGCGGGATTTAGTGGTTTGTAGGTGGTAGGTGAAACCTACGGGGAAAACTGTAAATCGTAGGGGGTTTGTAGGGAGAAAAGAATCTTTCTTTTGGCATAATCATATGATGTTAAACTGTCAACTCATTTGACTAATATTGAAATTAAATGAAACGTGAAAGCCAGAAAGACATAATTGCAGATGACGATTAAATATCGTGGCCAGAGATTTGCCAGGAGGTAAGCGCATTTTCATAATGAACATAATAACCCAACATAAGACTTTTAAAAAAAGCCATCACGGCAATAAATCAGAAATAAAGATAAAAGGTTTTTTAATAATTACGTTTCGTCTTTAACTTAAGAAATCTTGAGATTAAATGATATAAATTTTTATTTGAGGCTTTATATAAGCATATATTTACAGGGTAGTAACCTGGGATGTACCGGGCGGGAAGCGAATTCTTATTATAAATATTAAATCCCAGCAAAGTGCTTTTAAAAGAGCACTTCAATACAAAAATAATGTATAAAAACGAAATATTTATTCATTAGCGTAACGTTTCGTCTTGACTCTCAATGTATCATCAGACATTATTAAATTACAAGTAATGAGGGATTTATATAAAACAATTATTTATATAATATTAAATTACATGGTGGGATGAAAAACGTGACCCCCAATAGCAAAGCCATCACGTTTTTCACTGCTACAATTTAAATATTTTTGTGTTCAATCGCCGGAAGACAATAAAATGAACCAATTTTGTAAAGACATCGAAATATTTGAATTCTGGGAGTAAAAGATCAGGCTGATATCGTCACTGATTACCTACATGTTAATTTCTCTAAGGATTTCATTTTTTCATGATGGCAGTCCTTCACAAGATTAGAAGGGCCAAGGCCTCCTCATTGTCAGCCTTACTCTCAATCAATCCTTTGTAAATCCCTTGCCACAGTATTCATATCATAAATGTTACTTACGAGCATGGATCTTACCGTGTTGTTTCAAGTTACTCATCTCATTAAATGTTTTACCAAAATGTTCACACTGATAAGGTTTTTCTTGTGTGTATCTTCATGTGTCTTTTTAAATTATTAGACTTATTAAATCTTTTACCACAATGTTCACAATGATAAGGTTTCTCCCCAGTATGTATCCTAATGTGTGTTTTCAAGTCACACTTGTTTGTAAATGTTTTACCACAATGTTCACATTGATAAGGTTTCTCTCCAGTATGTATCCTAAAGTGACGTTTAAAGCTACCATGCTCTGTAAATGTTTTACCACAATGTTCACATCGATAAGGTTTCTCTCCAGTATGTATCCTAAGGTGTCGATTTAAGTCACCATGCGCTTTAAATGTTTTACCACAGTGTTTACATTGATAAGGTTTCTCTCCCGTATGTTTCCTAAGGTGTTGTTTCAAGGCTACATTCCATATAAAAGTTTTACCACAATGTTCACATTTGTAAGGTTTCTCTCCTGTATGTATCCTTACGTGTTTTTTTAAGTTACAATGCTGTGTAAATGTTTTACCACAATGTTGACATTGATATGGTTTCTCTCCTGTATGTATCTTCATGTGACGTTTTAAGGTACCAAGCAGTGTAAAGGTTTTACCACAATGTTGACATTGATAAGGTTTCTCTCCTGTATGTATCCTAAGGTGTCTATTCAAATCACAATTCTGTGAAAATGTTTTACCACAATGTTCACATTTATAAGGTTTCTCTCCTGTATGTATCATACCATGACGTCTTAAGTTACCAAGCTGTCTAAATCTTTTACCACAATTTTCACATTGGTAAGGTTTCTCTCCAGTATGTCTCCTAACATGTTCATTCAATTTAGAAAGCTGTCTAAATGTTTTACCACAATGTTTGCATCGATAAGGTTTCTCTCCTGTTTGAACCCTCACATGTCGTTTTAATCGTGGATTTTTTCCGCATTCATTTTTCATGTGAACATTTAGATAGTCTTCACTACTGTACTTTCGACCACAACGTGGACATTCCCAGGGATTCGTACAAACAAGCATTGGACATCGTTTTAAATGTTTCTCTAAATAATCGGGATAAGTATACATCCTTCCACAGTGTCTACAGCTGTGACCTCCAACTAAAAAAAAATTTAGAATTACATCACAGTTTAAAGAACTGAATGATCATACATAACTAAGGCACTTTGCATACGTAAACTGACTAACCTTCAAACTGATGCTTGTCATTATCTTCCTCATCAAACAAGGATATTCCCAACTGTTCAGCATACTCATCTCCATACCAAACAAGCAATTCTTTATTGGCTTCAATCTCTTTATAAACTCGGTAGTAAATTTCTCCATTGTATTGATATGCAATTATATTTTGTTCTTCTTCAAATCTTGCACAATTCACAAATCTCATCCAATTACCTTGAGCAAGATCCTTACCATCAATACAATATACAACCTTTCCTCCTTGTACAATCTGTAAACACGGACAGATAAATAATTATGACAAAGCATGTATGTTTAATATCTGCATGGTGAAAGTAGAACAGGCAGAAAATATTTTAATAAAAAGAAATTATTCATTTATTTAAATATGTTCACCTCCCACATATACGCAGGATCTCTTCCATCCTCTGCGTCTTTAAGGGAAAGTACCTCCCCTCTGTATGGTCCAAAACGAGTGTTAATTTCAACTTTTTTCTTTGTAAAAACACCCCTGCCTGCGTTGGGGATTGTAGCGGTATTTATGTAAAAATCTTTTGGAAGTGTCTTCATAGCATTTGATGTTCCCTTCCATTGATGTACTTCAAAGAAATGAAATTTGTCCGAAAAACGTTCTCTATCGTTAAAACAACTGCATTGTTCACAATTTTAAAGCAAATATCAAATCACAGTAATGAACTGATGTTTAAAATATTCATGACTCTACACTAAAAGTAAAGTACTTACAAATGTTAAGATCATCATCAGGTACATCTTCGTCTGTATAAGTCTTTATGGATGACTTTCTTAATGATCGTCTTAAAGAAGTCTTTTTCAGAGCTTTACAGTTATATTTGATAGATTTTCTTTTAATGATGGATTTAGTTTTCTTGTCATTTACATCCTTGACCTTGGGTTTTGACGTGGATGGGTCACCGATTGTTTTAGAAGAAACCTGTAAAAACGTTTGATTGAAATTCAACCAAAAAATGTGAAAATGTTAATTATTGCTCATGCTTTCCTTTTATCCATTTTCTAAAACATACCTGTTTATTTGCAAATTTTTTCATGACTTCAGTTTTTAATGTTGTTTTAAAACTATAAGAAAGCAATTTCATTTTTTAAAAAACTATACTTCTTACAGTCAAAATTGAAAATTACAAAAGAAATTCCCAGTGAACGACGTGTCATACGCTTGCACGAAATCTTTTTAAAGCAAATTGTTGGAGATGTAATGTTTATCTCAAAAATAGTTTTTGTTCAAAATCGCAATGAACTTGTAACTTTGTTCATTTATACTACAGCAGACAGAAAAACATGACGATCATTTCATACGCTAAGACGAAACTGAAACACCACTACTGTTGAAGCTGTTCTATCGATTAAAAAAAGTTTGTCAGAGACCATCAAAAATGAAATCAAGATTAGGGCAGCCTCCACCATATAATTGTCCTCTATGTGTGAAAACACATTTATTTCAAGGTAACAGATGCCGCGCAAGCTCGATAATTGAGGGGGGGGGGCAAATATTCATATATGCATGTCCTACTTTAGTAGCTTCTATTGAAATCAATTGTGGGTATAGATTTAACAAAAGATTAAAACATACCAATATATAAATACTTTCTCCTTCAATTATCAATCTTGCGCCCCCCGCATAAATTGTCACACAACATGAGCTTTTATAGCAGTAAGTGTTTGTTTTGGCGCCGCATATAGGCGGTGACCATAAGGAAATTAATAAGTGCCGCGGCGTTAAAAAGAGAATTCACAGAAAATAGCCTGTGCATAGATGATGTCATAAAAACCTTTAAAAACTTCTAATGTATCATGTTTCTACATATTTAATTCCTTATAAATGATGGAGAATATCTAAAGGTTGCAATTATATTTCATAATGTGATATGTAGTCATATCACTCAAATACAGTTAAAGTACATCATGTAAAAACATTTAATGAAGATAACAACATTGAACTAATATAATTAAAAGTAAAGTTCCATCGTTCAAATTAAATACGTTTCATCATTGCTACCTACTTGAATCCAGAGACGAAGCAACTTGAAATTGTCGATAAAACTTTGTTTGATGTACAAAGTTCCCGAATGTTTCAAGCTTTTTAACTTGAATTCAGACGTTTATTGCTCTTTAAAATCATACACACCAAGTGCCAAGTAAATATTCAACGTTTACCGTAGGTTTTGAATGTTTTGTATTACATTTCAAGTTTTGGCGGAAATATGGCGCATGCGTGGTAGGCTTTGTCTAGCAGCCGAAAATCACCGTACCATGATCGGAGGTCTCTTTTACATTTAAATGTCGTCTTTACACACTCATGCAATGCGTTTTTCAACATTTATTGAGTTGAATGCTGTTAAAACGTCTTTCAAGCGAAGACTGTGTCAAGATTAGTTAGTATGCAAGAAGAACAACACAAAGTATCTAATACTTTATCACATTCAGGTGAGGGAGAGGGGGGGGGGGTGTACTTGTTCTTGGTTTAATTTTAATGACAGAGAGGATAGAGTTGAGCATTGAGTTGAGGAAACTGTCAAATTGACCGATTCGTCAGGATTTCTAAATGTACATGACTTTCCATTAAAGCTATAAATTACATATGAGCATTGATACATTAAACAATGTGTATTGAATTAACAAATGCTTGTTAATAAATTGGCCATTTGGTTTGTCTTCATTAAATTCAAATCGAGATTTCATTACATTTGCATAAAGACTACAAAGATGACGGCTGCTAGGGGAATTTACTTGATTTCAACAAATTTTTAAATTTTGACAGTGAACTTGTTGGTTTCTTTGAAATATCATAAAAATTTATCTGCTTGACAGTAAAAATTTGCATCTAGTTTTCATTGTGAAACATGCAGCTGGTAAATTGGAGAAGAAACAAACGTTACAAAAATGCATTCCTGAAGTGGCAAGAAAATTGAAAAGATTTCATGGAAGGAAAACTTTTACTAGAGCACCTGTTAGGAGGGGTTGTTATTTTATGACAGAGTCAGGAGGGGGTGAATGCTTTAACAAAAGTAATTTAGAGGAAGGATGGTTACTTCATAAGTTGAAGAAGGTAATACTAACCATTCATAAATGTGTTTTGAAACATAAACATATATCATGATTATCAGCATTTATTTTATCCACAAAATGATGTGAATATTTTCATTTTAGTTATGAAATATGTCCTTTGTAATCATTGGTTACCTTTTGTTTGTCTTTGTTCTCCTGTTCATGAATGATATGATCATTAAATGATTGGGGTTAGCAGTTGCATCATAATTGGTTATTTCAAAAGTTAGAAAGGTATGAGTTAAAATGATTAATAAATTTGCATGTAGGTAATAGCATGGTTTCTTGTGCAATTTGGAAAGAAACTTGCTCAAGTGAGTTTTTAACTATCAAATCAAATTAGCATGAATCTGAAGGATGAGAAGAACTTAGAAGTCCATGTTTTACAAACTATGCAATTACTTATTATTAATGTGCTTAAAAAATTTCCTCAATTTTGTTGATTGTTAGCTTCAGCACAACAACATTTTGAACCAAGATTTATTGAAATCAATTGACTTATATTTTTCAATTTGTTAGATATTTTTTTCGTTGCATCATTGCCTACTTCCACACATGCACATAGCCAAAAAAAAGGTACTTTTGAAAGTGTTCATAATTTTGCCAATGTCATGAAAATGCTGAATTGTAGATTGAGTCACCAAAGACAAAGAAAAATCTACTTAAAATTTACAGTGAGTTATGGCAAGCACTGTTATTGCATTTTGTTACATTATTGTATATTTACAACTTGCAAATGTTTAATTTCATTGGTTTTCATGACTTTATCATTGTTTTGAGAAACCTTAAGAAGGATTTTAAAAAATGACTAAATGATATTGACTCCTGGATGTATAAGCCTGAGATTGATTCAAGAGGAATTTGTATAGGGCATGCTTTGGTTTAGATTTGATTTTGAAAGCTACTTTGAGTGTGTTACTATTGATAAGACGGGTATGACCCTCCTGCAACATCGATAGTAAATCCATCTCTACTTGTGTTTAGATAATTAGAGACAAAGTTGGCTTAATTGCTAAAGAAATGCGTCCAGCAAACCTTGTTTGTATCATATACAACCATCTTCTTATATAACTGTTTTTTTCTCATTTGTATAGATATTTTGATGCTATGCTGTACCTATGTGATTTGTCATTTTGAATGCCTCCTGTGGAAACATACTGGCGTTTAACTGAGTGTGTAGTCTTTCCTTGTTATGTATTTACTGTGGTCTTTGGTTATATATTACTGGCTGTTGGTGTTCTTGAAGAATGGGACCTGTATATTTGTTAGCTTAGGACTAGTTTTTCTTGATTAAAACATGATCATGATAATAACATTTGAAATTTATCGTTGATCATTTGAAATTTATCGTTGATCATTTGAAATTTATCGTTGATCATTTGTAAAAGAAAGAGGGAATTTATGTTTCAGTACCTGGAGCTTTGATTGTACATAATGACTTGTTGCTATTGTCCATGGCTGGTATTCTTGGGTTCTGAGAAATGTTAAAATGTTATCACTAGTGATGCACCAATATACAAATTTAGCGATATACCAATTGGCAGATATTAAAATGCCGATATTGTGCCGATACCGATATTTTACGCCATTTTACGAAACTTAAGCATCATAAAGTATGCCAATTTGTGCTCACCATTGACTGTTCATTTCATAAAAAAATATAAAATTCAAAGCGGTTATTTACACTGCAGCAATATTTCACAACTCAACCCAATTGTCAATGGAAGTTGATATCATGTGGAACTAAAAAGTTTAAAGTAGTATTAATTTAACAAAAATTGTTAAGGTAATATATATTTAGTATTGTTAAACTATGATTCATTTCAATTGTATTTCTATTTCGATGCAATGTTTAAATGTCGGTATTATGAGCAATGAGGACGAAAAATACCAATGTCGTTATTCTGTTTTGGAGCCGGTACGCAGATATTGACAAACCATGATTTTGAGGAGAATTCAACCAATCAGAGCCCAGGTTTTCAATGGGCTATTTTATAATAGACTCTAGTGTATGCGGTGTTTGTTGATATTTAATAGTATACTCGTTAAAACTCCTAAATCACATGTTAAGTATGTTCACAGGTTTATCGAACGTTAATAGAAAGGACCATATTTATATATTCTGCTATGCCAGGCTGGTTTCTTTTGAAACTGAAATTGTTTTCAAAAGATAATAGCCAAGTATAGCTGAATATATGAATATAGTGCCCCACCTCCAATTGACGTACATACCCTGAGAAGTCAAACAACCAGACCTCCACGCACCTTAAATCCGGCCTCGAGTTTAATGTGATGTAAGTGATTACTCTATAGAGAATGGAAGGAGCGTTGAACGAATTAAAAGATTTGAAAGAGTGTTACGACCCGGACACAGTGGATTTAATGAGATTTATTAAGTAAGTAATCTGGTAATGTTAATTTAGTAACTGTAAGAAAATTCATAAAAATTTTTTTTAACCCCAACCCTCAACATAACCTTAACCCAAAATTTAACCGTAAAGATAACTTGTATAACGTTTTTTCACTCGTTAAAGAATGATACGGCGTTTAGCTGTGAAGTTATTGATTAGCATTTTCCCGCTATTTACTGCTGTATGTGCCCACAATCTTCATGGTCATCGAAAGATGGCCAACGGTGTCCGCTAAACTTTACCCTAGCCGAAGTTGCAAACAAAAAGTAACAAAACATAGCCTTTTACCAACCATTTTGTTTCCTGAAAATTTATTTTCAGGAAAATATATTTTCGTTCAAACATCGAATGTACCTCAAATGTTTTTATTTCAAAATACCTACATCAGCTGGGGGCTTAATCACTATTTCGCATTTCAGTGAGAAAACGGGAAAAGGGAGATCTTTCAGTGGAAGTATGCAACTTATGGCTGCAGTGAAATTGTGTACATACAGACCAATAACAAATCATCCACATTACGAAAATATATTATTGAGACTACGAACAAAGGAGGTAAGTGAAAGTTTTTGTAATTTTGATCTGAAAAGTTTGTGCTTGGAGATTGAAGATGCAAGGGTGTTAACCAATAGATATTTAAACCTCAAAATACCACAGAAACAATGTCATTTGTCATGGTTTGATTCTAAAGAGAAACAGATTACCACTGTAAAAGTATGATTTTGTGTTTTGAAATTCAAATTTCTGTTCGTAGTTTTTCATGAATCCGTTACTCGAGTTTGGCTCCTACGATGAACAAAAGTTGTATTTTTCACTTATTGGAATCTTTAAAAAAGCGATGAGAACACGATCTATGTGGTGTTAGGAGTATTCAATGCTATCGTTTTAATGTTCAGATTATAAAGCACATACTGAAATCACAGTAAATTGTGGCTAAATTATAACAAGTGACTGTGAACTACAATTTTAAAGATGGGAAAGCAACGAAAATACCAAGGCCGTTTAGAACCGATAATTTGAGATGATGAAGTTATTATGATACTTCGAAAAGTAGTTAAGCTCAAAGTTTGAAATCCATTAATGTTTACATACTAACCCCTTTGTTGTTCTGTAGCTTTTAACTGCCTGAGTGCAGGAGGTGACCGGGTTAAGGTAAATTTACTTAACTCGACCACCCCCTGCACCTTGGGAGTGTTGTCAAGCGGTTGACCTTCACTGACGATACTATGTGGTCAGCGGATGACTAACAACAAATTAATTACATATTTACAAGCGGAAAATAAGGTCGAAAGTTATGTTTTAAAACTACAACAAATTCATCATTAGGTACACAGGTCTTGAACGTTGAACTAAAGATGAACTGTTATTCTGTATCATAAAACTACTTTAAACAAAACTGGTTTTGATAAACTCTTCGGAGAACTTTCCATAGTTCATTTACACGAGCGACTAATATTCATAAAAACAGATTAATTTCTAGTAGAACTTTTACTCTTCTATTTCATTATATTTTGATGTTATAAAACTTAAACCGTTTTGGCTGTCGTCATTCACGACGCCACTTATTTTTAAAATTTTTGTTTCTCCGTCCAGATCTATCAAATTTATGCCAAGCGAACGCTGAAAGACGTCTATCATTTGCTGCGAAAGCATGGGACTGACTATGTGATCTTAGAAAATAGTATTTGTTATTCTCGATTAGAGTTAGGTTGTAAGATTAAAGATATCTTAGATTATAATAACGGTCAAGAGGGTGGAGTTGGCGACAGGGGTCTGGTACATAGTGATGTTTCCCGCTTCTGTCATGCGATTAAATCAGGTGGCGAGAAATTTAGTTTATATTTTAAGAAGGTGTTTTAAAATAGAACATTTTATATGTATAAATTGTTAGGTAGTGGTAGTTAAGGATGTGGTGGATAACGGCTATACAGGCATGTACAGTGTGGAAGCCTGCCCAAACTTTTACTCCTACAATGCAGATATTTTACTTTAGAAAATTATTTCTATTTATTGTTTTTCCGTAAATGAACACAAAAATATTTGCACTGCAGGAGTACAAAGCGAGCTGACTTCGCTAGTCGATATTTACATTGATAGTCAAAAAGAACTTTTTAAACTAGAGTTTGTCACTTAGCAGTACTTTAGCCAATGGAGAAATTTTGCAATTTCCTTAATATCGTTAATGAATGACTAAATTGATGCCGTTTTTAATTTATGAAAACTGTTCCATTATCAAAATGTGCACTTTTCACCACTATATGATATAGGAATAGAAATTGTTATTCGTACTTCAAAGGTTAATGGTTGTAATCCTTCTTACATGTAAGCGTTGGTATGATAATCGTATGTTTTGTGAAATATTTGTGTACCGCAAACTGTTTTCAATGGGGGTATATTTCATAATGGGTGAATAATGTTTATGTTGTACAAATAAACTCCAGTAAGGATAGGTTTTGATTCGTATTGATACTGTACATATACAGATGATCTTTTATGGCTGTTGAGGATAAATTGTTTATACGTTATATAGCTATCAACTATAAAGGAATTGACTTCATTTTAGCTTTCCTATAGCTGTAGTAATGTACCATGTCGATATAGTCAATGGGACGTTGGTTTGTTTTTTCAATAGTTAATCAATAAGTGCAAATAAGTTACAACTAAACTGTATCGAAATTATAACTAAAATATCCAATCAAAATGCTGCTACTAATATAATATATGTGTTCACTCGGGCTACTCAAGAACAATGTTATATATAAAACGAATGAAAATTTAAGCTGTGAATGAAAATTCATAAAAAATTTTTCAACCCTAACCCTCAACATAACCTTAACCCAAAATTTAACCGTAAAGATAACTTGTATAACGTTTTTCGGTTATAAAAGTTAAGCCCCACTCTCTTCTTGTAAACGTTACTGTCAATCAATCCTTGTAAATATCTATCCACATTATAAAGTTTTCTTACCAGCATGAATCTTTACGTGTCGAATGAAGCTACCACGCGTTGCAAATCTTTTACCACAGTGTTCACATTGATAAAGTTTCTCTTCCGTATGCATCCTAAGGTGTTTATTCAAGGCACAATTCTGTGAAAATGTTTTACCACAATGTTCACATTTATAAGGTTTCTCTCCTGTATGTATCCTTACGTGTCTATTCAAGGTACTATTGTGGGTAAATGTTTTACCACAATGTTCACATTGATAGGGTTTCTCTCCTGTATGTATCTTTATGTGACGTTTTAAGTTACCATGCTCTGTAAATGTTTTACCACAATGTTTACATTGATAAGGTTTCTCTCCTGTATGTATCTTTATGTGACGTTTTAAGTTACCATGCTCTGTAAATATTTTACCACAATGTTCACATTGGTATGGTTTCTCTCCCGTATGTATCCTAACGTGTCCATTCAAGGCACTATTGTGAGTAAATGTTTTACCACAATGTTCACATTTATAAGGTTTTTCTCCTGTATGTATCCTAAGGTGTATCTTCAAGTTATAACTCTCTGTAAAAGTTTTACCACAATGTTCACATTGATAAGGTTTCTCTCCTGTATGTATCCTAAGGTGTTTATTCAAGGAACCATTCCGTATAAATGTTTTACCACAATGTTCACATTGATATGGTTTCTCTCCTGTATGTATCCTAAAGTGTCTATTCAAGGCACTATTGTGGGTAAATGTTTTACCACAATGTTTACATTTATAAAGTTTCTCTCCGTATGTATCCTAAAGTGTCTATTCAAGGCACTATTGTGGGTAAATGTTTTACCACAATGTTTGCATTGATAAGGTTTCTCTCCTGTTTGAACCCTCACATGTCGTTTTAATCGTGGATTTTTCCGCATTCATTTTTCATGTGAACATTTAGATAGTCTTCACTACTGTACTTTCGACCACAACGTGGACATTCCCAGGATTCGTACAAACAAGCATTGGACATCGTTTTAAATGTTTCTCTAAATAATCGGGATAAGTATACATCCTTCCACAGTGTCTACAGCTGTGACCTCCAACTAAAAAGAAAAGTTAGAATTACATCACAGTATAAAGAACTGAATGATCATACATAACTAAGGCACTTTGCATAAGTAAACTGACTAACCTTCAAATTGATGCTTGTCATTATCTTCCTCATCAAACAACGATATTCCCAACTGTTCAGCATACTCATCTCCATACCAAACAAGCAATTCTTTATCGGCTTCAATATCTTTATAAACTCGGTAGTAAATTTCTCCATTATATTGATATGCAATTATATTTTGTTCTTCTTCAAATCTTGCACAATTCACAAATCTCATCCAATTACCTTGAGCAAGATCCTTACCATCAATGCAATATACAACCTTTCCTCCTTGTACAATCTGTAAACACGGACAGATAAATAATTTTGACAAAGCATGTATGTTTAATATCTGCATGGTGAAAGTAGAACAGGCAGAAAATATTTTAATAAAAAGAAATTATTCATTTATTTAAATATGTTCACCTCCCACATATACGCAGGATCTCTTCCATCCTCTGCGTCTTTAAGCGAAAGTACCTCTCCTCTGTATGGTCCAAAACGAGTGTTAATTTCAACTTTTTTCTTTGTAAAAACACCCCTGCCTGCGTTGGGGATTGTAGCGGTATTTATGTACAAATCTTTTGGAAGTGTCTTCATAGCATTTGATGTTCCCTTCCATTGATGTACTTCAAAGAAATGAAATTTGTTTAAAAAGTTCTCCATCGTTAAAACAACTGCATTGTTCACAATTTTAAAGCAAATATCAAATCACAATAATGAACTGATGTTTAACTATTCATGACTCTACACTAAAAGTAAAGTACTTACAAATGTTAAGATCATCATCAGGTACATCTTCCACTGTATAAATCTTTTTGGATGACTTTCTTAATGATCGTCTTAAAGAAGTCTTTTTCAGAGCTTTACAGTTATATTTGATGGATTTTCTTTTAATGATGGATTTAGTTTTTTTGTCATTGACATCGTTGACCTTGGGTTTTGATGTTGACGAATTACCGATTGTTTTAGAAGAAACCTGTAAAAACGTTTGATTGAAATTCATCCAAAAAATGTGAAAATGTTTACTTATTGCTTATCCTTTCCTTTTATCCATTTTCTAAAACATACCTGTTTATTTGCAAATTTCTTCATGACTTCAGTTTTATGTTGTTTTAAAACTATAAGAAAGCAATTTCATTTTTAAAAAACTATACTTCTTACAGTCAAAAGTGAAAATTACAAAAGAAATTCCCAGTGAACGACGTGTCATACGCTTGCACGAAATCTTTTAAAGCAAATTGTTGGAGATGTAATGTTTATCTCAAAAATAGTTTTGTTCAAAAGCGCAATGAACTTGTAACTTTGTTGATTTATACTACAGCAGACAGAAAAACATGTCGATCATTTCATACGCTAAGACGAAACTGAAACACCACTACCGTTGAAGCTGTTCTATCGTGTAAAAGAGGTTTGTCAGAGACCATCAAAATGAAATCAAGATTAGGGCAGCCTCCACCATATATTTGTCCTCTATGTGTGAAAACACATTTATTTCAAGGTAACAGAGGCCGCGCAAGCTCGATATTGAGGTGGGCAAATATTCATATATGCATGTCCTACCTTAGTAGCTTCTATTGAAATCAATTGTGGGTATGGATTTAACAAAAGATTAAAACATACCAATATATAAATAGTTTCTCCTTCAATTATCAATCTTGCCCCACCCCCGCATAAATTGTCACACAATATGAGCTTTTATAGTTTTTTTTATTACAGTGTTTGTGTTACCGCCGCTTATGGGCGGTGAACATAAGGAAACTAATAAGAGCCGCGGCGTTATAACGAGAATTCAGAGAAAATAAGCTGTGCATACATGATGTCGTAAAAACCTTTAAAAACTTCTAATGTATCATTTTTCTACATATTTAATTCCTTATAAATGATGGAAAATATCTTAAGGTTGCAATTATATTTCATAATGTGATATGTAGTCAAATCACTCAAATACAGTTAAAGTACATCATGTAAAAACATTTAATGAAGATAACAACATTGAACTAATATAATTAAAAAGTAAAGTTCCATCGTTCAAATTAAATACGTTTCATCATTGCTACCTACTTGAATCCAGAGACGAAGCAACTTGAAATTGTCGATAAAACTTTGTTTGATGTAGAAAGTTCCCAAATGTTTCAAGCTTTTAAACTTGAACTCAGACGTTTATTGCTCTTTAAAATCATACACACTCAGTGCCAAGTAAATATTCAACATTTACCGTAGGTTTTGAATGTTTTCTATTACATTTCAAGTTTTGGCGGAAATATGGTGCACGCGTGGTAGTCTTTGTCTAGCAGCCGGAAACCCCCGTACCATGATCGGAGATCTCTTTTACATTTAAATGTCGTCTTTACACACTCTTGCAATGTGTTTTTCAACATTTATTGAGTTGAATGCTGCTAATAGTCTTCCAAGCGAAGACTGTGTCATGATTAGTTAGTATTTAAGAACAACGACACAAAGTATCTCATACTTTAACATATTCAGGTGAGGAGGGTACTTGTTCTTGGTTTAATTTTAATGACAGAGAGGATAGAGTTGAGCATTGAGTTGAGGAAACTGTCAAATTGACTGATTCGTCATGATTTCTAAATGTACATGACTTTCCATTAAAGCTATGAATTACATAAGAGCATTGATACATTAAACAATGTGTATTGAGTTAACAAATGCTTGCTAATAATTTGACCATTTGTTGTGTTCTCAAATCGAGATTTTTTTAGATTTGCAAACGCATTACAAAGATGACGGCTGTAAACGCAATTTACTTGATTTCAACATAATTTCAAATTTTGACAGTGAACTTGTTTTTGATTTCTTTGAAATATCATAAAAATTCATCTTCTTGACAGTAAAAATTTGCATCTAGTTTTCATTGTGAAACATGCAGCTGGCAAATTGCAGAAGAAACAAACGCTACAAAAATGCAATCCTGAAGTGGCAAAAAAATTGAAAAGATTTTATGGAAAGGAACTTTTATCAAAGTACCTGGTGGGAGGGTGGTTATTTTATGACAGAGTCAGGAGGGGGTGAATGCTTTAACAAAAGCAATTTAGAGGAAGGATGGTTACTTCATGAGTTCAAGAAGGTAATACTCGCCATTCATAAATGTGTTTGAAACATAAACATATATCATGATTATCAGCATTTATCTTATCAACAAAATGATGTGAATATTTTCATTTTAGTTTTGAAATATGTCCTTTGTAATCATTGGTTCCCTGTTGTTTGTCTTTGTTCTCCAGTTCATGAATGGCATGATCATTAAATGATTGGGTTTAACAGTTGCATCATAATTGGTTATTTCAAAAGTTAGCAAGGTATGAATTAAAATGATGAATAAATTTGCATGTAGGTAATAGCATGGTTTCTTGTGCAATTTGGAAAGAAACTTGTGCAAATGAGTTTTTAACTATCAAATCAAAACAGCATGAGTCTGAAGGATGAAAAGAACTTAGAAGTCCATGTTTTGCAAACTATGCAATTACTTATTAATAATATGCTTAAAAATGTTCCTCAATTTTGTTCATTGTTATCTTCAGCACAACATTTTGAACCAAGAGTTATTGAAATCGATTGACTTATATTTTTCAATTTGTTAGATATTATTTTCGTAGCGTCATTGCCTGGTTGTACACATGCACATAGCCAAAAACATGGTACTTTTGAAAGTGTTCATAATTTTGGCAATGTCATGCAATTTGAATTTGAATCTGACTTTTGACCCTGACGATGACTACCGCTAAGGTTGTCGAAACGTCAGTCAACAACAACAAAAACAGTCCTTCTCAGGACTATACCAACCTGGACGATCTACATTTACAAACATGTAGCAATACTCCAGGGTTCAAACCATTTACTTTAATGTGAAATGAATTACAGAAACTCAAATCACAACTCGGCTGTGCATTTATGAGCAACTTTAAGGTACATACATCAAGGTACATGTTAAACACTAGATCGTTAAACGATCCATAAAGATACAACTAAAAGCAATTTTGAAATACACTATGATAATTTATACAACTCATTTAGATACATTCAGACATTAACATGCATTATGCAAGATGCATTAACATACATCAGCATCATTGTGTAAGATACATTAACATTCTTCAGCATACATAGTGTAAGAACTTTAACATACATTAGCATACATTTTAAGATTAAAGATACATTAAAAAGATCCATGGAGATACATTGTAAGAGACATAATTTTTTACATTAAACATACATCAGCATACATTGTGTAAGATACATTAACATACATCAGCATACATTGTGTAAAATACATTAACATACATCAGCATACATTGTGTAAGAACTTTAACATACATTAGCATACATTTTTAAATTAAAGATACATTAAAAAGATCCATGGAGATACATTGTAAGAGACATAATTTTTTACTTCTAGATGTTCGTTTTATTTTTGAACTAATAGTGATTTGTCGTCATTGTTTTACGATGAGATGAGACTCAGAAGATACTCATTTAAAGTTATATGTGACCAAGTATCTTTATCATGGGATCATCGTAAATTTGCTCTTTTTCACAGGCTAAAATTGGAAGTTCCTTGGTTCCGATAATTTTGATTGTTTTGGTGTTGCATCAGGTGCGATGTGATCTTAAATATTAACAGTTTTTGCTGAAGTTATTTTATATTTTATTCATGGCGAGATTTTAAGGGAGGCGCGGGGAGGTGGGCACGTTTCCTAAGATCGCTTTTCCCTGACATGTTTCCCACCTTCCCTTGAAACGTAGAATTTTTCCCATTCACTGCCAAACACACGCCACAAACTCGAAATATAAATTCTTAAGTAGAACTGTAGAAAATGAGACATTTCCGTTATCTGTCAAATGAAATCCGACAAACCATGATTTTGAGGAGAATTCAACCAATCAGAGCCCAGGTTTTTAATGGGCTATTTTATAATAGACTCTAGTGTATGCGGTGTTTGTTGATATTTAATAGTATACTCGTTAAAACTCCTAAATCACATGTTAAGTATGTTCACAGGTTTATCGAACGTTAATAGAAAGGACCATATTTATATATTCTGCTATGCCAGGCTGGTTTCTTTTGAAACTGAAATTGTTTTCAAAAGATAATAGCCAAGTATAGCTGAATATATGAATATAGTGCCCCACCTCCAATTGACGTACATACCCTGAGAAGTCAAACAAACAGACCTCCACGCACCTTAAATCCGGCCTCGAGTTTAATGTGATGTAAGTGATTACTCTATAGAGAATGGAAGGAGCGTTGAACGAATTAAAAGATTTGAAAGAGTTTTACGACCCGGACACAGTGGATTTAATGACATTTATTAAGTAAGTAATCTGGTAATGTTAATTTAGTAACTGTAAGAAAATTCATAAAAATTTTTTTTAACCCCAACCCTCAACATAACCTTAACCCAAAATTTAACCGTAAAGATAACTTGTATAACGTTTTTTCACTCGTTAAAGAATGATACGGCGTTTAGCTGTGAAGTTATTGATTAGCATTTTCCCGCTATTTACTGCTGTATGTGCCCACAATCTTCATGGTCATCGAAAGATGGCCAACGGTGTCCGCTAAACTTTACCCTAGCCGAAGTTGCAAACAAAAAGTAACAAAACATAGCCTTTTACCAACCATTTTGTTTCCTGAAAATTTATTTTCAGGAAAATATATTTTCGTTCAAACATCGAATGTACCTCAAATGTTTTTATTTCAAAATACCTACATCAGCTGGGGGCTTAATCACTATTTCACATTTCAGTGAGAAAACGGGAAAAGGGAGATCTTTCAGTGGAAGTATGCAACTTATGGCTGCAGTGAAATTGTGTACAGACAGACCAATAACAAATCATCCACATTACGAAAATAAATTATTGAGACTACGAACAAAGGAGGTAAGTGAAAGTTTTTGTAATTTTGATCTGAAAAGTTTGTGCTTGGAGATTGAAGATGCAAGGGTGTTAACCAATAGGTATTTTAACCTCAAAATACCACAGAAACAATGTCATTTGTCATGGTTTGATTCTAAAGAGAAACAGATTACCATTATTAAAGTATGATTTTGTGTTTTAAAATTCAAATTTCTGTTCGTGGTTCAACGAAAATACAAGGGCCGTTTAGAACCGATAATTTCAGATGATGAAGTTATTATAATACTTCGAAAAGTAGTTTTTAAGCTCAAAGTTTGAAATCCATTAATGTTTACATACTAACCCCTTTGTTGTGCTGTAGCTTTTAACTGCCTGAGTGCAGGAGGTGACCGGGTTAAAGCAAATTTACTTTAACTCGACCACCCCTGCACCTTGGGAATGTTGTCAAGCGGTTGACCTTCACTGACGATACTATGTGGTCAGCGGATGACTAACAACAAATTACTTATACATTTACAAGCGGAAAAAGAGGTCGAAAGTTATGTTTTAAAACTATAACAAATTCATCATTAGGTACACGGTCTTGAACGTTGAACTAAAGATGAACTGTTGTTCTGTATCATAAAACTACTTTAAACAAAACTGGTTTTGATAAACTCTTCCGAGAACTTTCCATAGTTCATTTACACGAGCGACTAATATTCATAAAAACAGATTAATTTCTAGTAGAACTTTTACGCTTCTATTTGATTATATTTTGATGTTATAAAATTTAAACCGTTTTGGCTGTCGTCATTCACGACGCCACTAATTTTAAAATTTTGTTTCTCCGTCCAGATCTATCAAATTTATGCCAAGCGAACGCCAAAAGACGTCTATCATTTGCTGCGAAAGCATGGGACTGACTATGTGATCTTAGAAAATAGTATTTGTTATTCTCGACAAGAGTTAGGTTGTAAGATTAAAGATATCTTAGATTATAATAACGGTCATGTTATAGAGGTGGAGTTGCCGACAGGGTCTGGTACATAGTGATGTTTCCCTTCTGTCATGCAATTAAATCAGGCGAGGAATTTAGTTTATATTTTAAGAAGGTGTTTGAAAATAGAACATTTTATATGTATAAATTGTTAAGTAGTGGTAGTTAGGGATAGTGGTGGATAACGGCTGTACAGGCATGTACAATGTGGAAGCCTGCCCAAACTTTTACTCCTACAATTCAGATATTTTACTTTAGAAAATTATTTCTATTTATTGTTTTTCCGTGAATGAACACAAAAATATTTGCACTGCAGGAGTACAAAGCGAGCTGACTTCGCTAGTGGATATTTTCATTGATAGTAAAAAAGAACTTTTTAAACTAGAGTTTGTCACTTAGCAGTACTTTAGCCAATGGAGAAATTTTGCAATTTCCTTAATATCGTTAATGAATGACTAAATTGATGCCGTTTTTAATTTATGAAAAATGTTCCAATATCTAAATGTTCACTTTTCACCTCTATATGATATAGGAATAGAAATTGTTATTCGTACTTCAAAGGTTAATGGTTGTAATCCTTCTTACATGTTAGCGTTCGTATGATAATCTTATGTTTTGTGAAATATTTGTGTACTGCAAACTGTTTTCAATGGGGGTATATTTTATCATGGGTAAATAATTTTTAAGTTGTACAAATAAACTCCAGTAAGGATAGGTTTTAATTCGTATTGATACTGTACATATACAGATGATCTTTTATGGCTGTTGAGGATAAATTGTTTATACGTTATATAGCTATCAACTATAAAGGAATTGACTTCATTCTAGCTTTCCTAGCTGTAGTAATTTACCATGTCAATATAGTCAATGGGACGTTGGTTTGTTTTTCAATAGTTCATCAATAAGTGCAAATAAGTTACAACTGAACTGTATCAAAATTATAACTAAAGTATCCAATCAAAATGCTGCTACTAATATAATATATGTGTTCACTCGGGCTACTCAAGAACAATGTTATATATAAAACGAATGAAAATTTAAGCTGTGAATGAAAATTCATAAAAAATTTTTCAACCTTAACCCTCAACATAACCTTAACCCAAAATTTAACCGTAAAGATAACTTGTATAACGTTTTTTCACTCGTTAAAGAATGATACGGCTATTAGCTGTGAAGTTATTGATTAGCATTTTCCCGCTATTTACTGCTGTATGTGCCCACAATCTTCATGGTCATCGAAATATGGCCACCGGTGTCCGCTAAACTGTACCGTAATATATGTGTTCACTCGGGCTACTCAAGAACAATGTTATATATAATAGTTACCAGATGCAACAACTAACTTAACGGTGATGCAATGTCACATCATGTGGTAATCTATTATGTAAGTAAATCGTCATTCATTAAACATTCATTTGTGACACTCACGAGTGATTTAGAAAAAAATCGAATTTTAAACTCGTCACTTCGGTAGCCCAAGCAACAATACCGTCAATTCTTCTTGGCGATGCACCAACCTGGACGATAAATATTTACAAACATACATTTATATTAACGGGTTCAAATCGTTTATTTTATTTACAAAAATTTATTAGAGAAACAACAAACCATTTCCTGTGTTTCTGGGTGCGATTTAGTATAATTCGTTCGTAACATAGACATTCCACTGGTCATCACCTCCATCATAATTTCTACACCACGACTTCATTTTTCACAATGGCGCTCCTTCGATTGAATGTGAGAGCTAAGCCCCACTCCTCCTCTTCTTGTAAACGTTACTGTCAATCAATCCTTGTAAATGTCTATCCACATTATAAAGTTTTCTTACCAGCATGAATCTTTACGTGTCGAATGAAGCTACCACGCGTTGCAAATCTTTTACCACAGTGTTCACATTGATAAAGTTTCTCTTCCGTATGCATCCTAAGGTGTTTATTCAAGGCACAATTCTGTGAAAATGTTTTACCACAATGTTCACATTTATAAGGTTTCTCTCCTGTATTTATCCTAATGTGTCTATTCAAATCACAATTCTGTGAAAATGTTTTACCACAATGTTCACATTGATAAGTTTTCTCTCCGGTATGTATCTTTATGTGACGTTTTAAGTTACCAAGCTGTGTAAATCTTTTACCACAATGTTTACATTTATAAGGTTTCTCTTCTGTATGTATCTTTATGTGACGTTTTAAGTTACCAAGCTGTGTAAATATTTTACCACAATGTTCACATTGGTAAGGTTTCTCTCCTGTATGTATTCTAAGGTGTCTATTCAAATCACAATTCTGTGAAAATGTTTTACCACAATGTTCACATTTATAAGGTTTCTCTCCTGTATGTATCATACCATGACGTTTTAAGTTACCAAGCAGTGTAAATGTTTTACCACAATTTTCACATTGGTAAGGTTTGTCTCCAGTATGTATCCTAACATGTTCATTTAATGTAGAAAGATGTCTAAATGTTTTACCACAATGTTTGCATTGATAAGGTTTCTCTCCTGTTTGAACCCTCACATGTCTTTGTAATTGTGGATTTTTTCCGCATTCATTTTTCATGTGAACATTTAGATAGTCTTCACTACTGTACTTTCGACCACAACGTGGACATTCCCAGGGATTCGTACAAACAAGCATTGGACATCGTTTTAAATGTTTCTCTAAATAATCGGGATATGTATACATCCTTCCACAGTGTCTACAGCTGTAACCTTGAACTAAAAAGAAAAGTTAGAATTAGATCACAGGATAAAGAACTGAATGATCATACATAACTAAGGCACTTCGCATACGTAAACTGACTAACTATCAAACTGATGTTTGTCATTATCTTCCTCATCAAACAACGATATTCCCAACTGTTCAGCATACTCATCTCCATACCAAACAAGCAGGTCTTTATCGGCTTCAATCTCTTTATAAACTTGGTAGTAAATTTCTCCATTATATTGATATGCAATTATATTTTGTTCTTCTTCAAATCTTGCACAATTCACAAATCTCATCCAATTACCTTGAGCAAGATCCTTACCATCAATACAATATACAACCTTTCCTCCTTGTACAATCTGTAAACACGGACGGATAAATAATTATGACAAAGCATGTATGTTTAATATCTGCATGGTGAAAGTAGAACGGGCAGAAAATATTTTAATAAAATGAAATTATTCCTTTATTTAAATATGTTCACCTCCCACATATAAGAAGGATCTCTTCCATCCTCTGCGTCTTTAAGCGAAAGTACCTCTCCTCTGTATGGTCCAAAACGAGTGTTAATTTCAACTTTTTTCTTTTGTAAAAACACCCCTGCCTGCGTTGGGGATTGTAGCGGTATTTATGTAAAGATCTTTTGGAAGTGTCTTCATAGCATTTGATGTTCCCTCCCATTGATGTACTTCAAAGAAATGAAATTTGTTCGAAAAACGTTCTCCATCGTTAAAACAACAGCATTGTTCACAATTTTATAGCAAATATCAAATCACAGTAATGAACTGATGTTTAAAATATTCATGACTCTACACTAAAAGTAAAGTACTTACAAATGTTAAGATCATCATCAGGTACATCTTCCACTGTATAAATCTTTTTGGACTTTGACTTTCTTAATGATCGTCTTAAAGAAGTCTTTTTCAGAGTTTTACAGTTATATTTGATGGATTTTCTTTTAATGATGGATTTAGTTTTTTTGTCATTTACATCGTTGACCTTGGGTTTTGACGTTGACGAATGACCGATTGTTTTAGAAGAAACCTGTAAAAACGTTTGATTGAAGTTCATCCAAAAAATGTGAAATCAATTTTCTAAAACATACCTGTTTATTTGCAAATTTCTTCATGACTTCAGTTTTTAATGTTGTTTTAAAAACTATAAGAAAGCAATTTCATTTTTTAAAAAACTATACTTCTTATCGTCAAAAGTGAAAATTACAAAAGAAATTCCCAGTGAACGACGTGTCATACGCTTGCACGAAATCTTTTTAAAGCAAATTGTTGGAGATGTAATGTTTATCTCAAAAATAGTTTTTGTTCAAAAGCGCAATGGACTTGTAACTTTGTTGATTTATACTACAGCAGACAGAAAAACATGTCGATCATTTCATACGCTAAGACGAAACTGAAACACCACTACTGTTGAAGCTGTTCTATAGTGTAAAAGAGGTTTGTCAGAGACCATCAAAAATGAAATCAAGATTAGGGCAATCTCCACCATACATTTGTCCTCTATGTGTGAAAACACATTTATTTCAAGGTAACAGAGGCCGCGCAAGCTCGATAATTGAGGGGGGCAAATATTCATATATGCATGTCCTACTTTAGTAGTTTCTCTTGAAATCAATTGTGGGTATGGATTTAACAAAAGATCAAAACATACCAATATATAAATACTTTCTCCTTCAATTATCAATCTTGCCCCACCCCCGCATAAATTTTCACACAATATGAGCTTTTATAGTTTTTTTTTATTACAGTGTTTGTGTTACCGCCGCTTATGGGCGGTGAACATAAGGAAACTAATAAGAGCCGCAGCGTTATAACGAGCATTCACAGAAAATAAGCTGTGCATAGATGATGTCATAAAAAGCTTTAAAAACTTCTAATGTATCATGTTTCTACATATTTAATTCCTTATAAATGATGGAGAATATCTAAAGGTTGCAATTATATTTCATAATGTGATATGTAGTCAAATCACTCAAATACAGTTAAAGTACATCATGTAAAAAAAATTTAATGAGGATAGCAACATTGAACTAATATAATTAAAAAGTAAAGTTCCATCGTTCAAATTAAATACGTTTCATCATTGCTACCTACTTGAATCCAGAGACGAAGCAACTTGAAACAGGGGCGGATCTAGGATTTTTCAAACATCAGTCATAAAACGTCGGAGGCACTCCGCACCTGGGGGGGGTCTGAGGCTATCTCTCCTGAGAAATTTTGAATTTCAGAGCCTTAAAAATGCCATTTTCAGCGTTTTAGAGCATTACAAAATGTATTTTGTGGGCATCGTTTTTGCGTAAATACAACACATTTTGGTTACGTTTTTTTCAAAAAAAAAAAAATGAAGTGAACAATACTTGAATGTTTTGCCAAATATTTAGGCTCATTATTATGCCAAATATATGGCTCATTAGCACGTCTAGGAACGTAAAATATATTTTACAATAATGCTATATTCAAAAACAGATATAGCCTTTAAAATTTTCTACCAAGTTGGCAGGCATAGACCCCCCTAGAGACCCCCATTCAAACCTCTATGTAATGAGTTAAGTTAGAAATTTGGTACTACAAGTGACAGTTCATAGATATAGAAAAGCTCAGACTTCAAACCATGCAAGTTTATTGTAACCCTTTACCCATCTCCACATCAGTATTAGCAAATTCACCTTTTGAGAAAAAACTCAAAATTTTTTTCTGCCAAAGATTAAGCAAAAACTATCAGAGTGAAAATTTGTAGTTAAGGACAGCTTAATGCCATAAATTTTTATTAGACATTTCACTTGACTATTATCTTCTTCAAGGTGTGCTATATAGCAATCACTAGTAGCATTGTATTATCAAATACAAACAGAATGTAACCAACATGTCTTTAATTATATATTTACATGAATGTTAAAATTGGTTCAGGTGTCATGCTTACTGGTTATGATAAATATCTTTTCATATGATCAAAGCTCGTTTAAATGTAAATCTGAAATAATTTAGTTTAGAAATTATAATGATCATCAGAAAAATTACCTAGTGATCATGAAAAATACTTTGCTGTTTTGCCAAATTTCAAGGTTTATCTGCATACATAGGAAGACATTTTTACTTTATAGAAAATGCTTTTCATACATCAATAGCCCTTTGGAATTTATGGCAAACAATCTGGTATGAGCCGTAGATTAACACAACTTTACATCTCTACATGAGGTGTTTAGTTAGAAAAGGGACAATATGTGACATGGGACAACATTTCATGTATGTGAAATACTAAGGTTTAATACCATTCCAGTCAAATTGTCAAAATAAAAAGCTTCATGGATCAGAAGACTCAAAATCACAGGTTATAGTAAACAGCTTCTCATGTAATCAATGTTAGTTTTCTCAAATCTTAAACAATATGTAGTATAACTGTCCAATGATTGAATGATCAATGATCATAAACTGAAAAGCCCAAACATTTGTTTATGATAAAGTAAATAATAGTATGGCGCCTTATGGCTACAGATTTTTTGTCCATTGAAATATATTTGCAGGAATGTAGGATTTGGCTGCCATATAACGGTCACGATTCCCCAAGCACTAAAGAAATCATAGCTAAAAGTCCTTCGGCAACAATTTTAGAAGCATCTATCTGCTTACCATACGCCATATTAACATAAATCGCATCACACACTCGCATAAATTGACTTTGATATATTACATTCATTCATACACTTCAGTTGTCCTTTACTTACGATTTTGGATGTAAATTTCTGCTGATAAAACTCAAAACAATGTTGGCTTGCTTTTGAACATCAATGACTGAAATGTCGCTCGCGAGATCGTCTTTGCCAAGCATTTACAATTCGTCCATAAATTTTTCGCCCTCTTGAAAAAATTACCAGTTTGGAAAGCAGTATTCATGTCAATATATGAATTTGTAAAAGATTTCCATAAATTCCATCTGATTGTAGTTTAGTTTCTATCATGCTTTAGAAAACTATTATGAAACGATCAAACATTCAATTCAGACAGTGAGCTTGACTATGTTAGTTTAGTTGGCTATCAGTCGAAATAGGTCAAACCAATCACAGTAAGACAAAAATTTAAACGAACCAATTACACGATAGCAAGTGGACTCCCTTATAGGTCCGGCCACCCCGCTTATCGGTCGAGATTATTCCAGATCGTCTACTGATCTGGCTATTGACCAATGAAATAAGCGTTTTTGGCGTTCATAGACTCCTTTATCCGTCGAACCAGTCAAGGCACCCCGCTTATCAGTCGGTTATTCCAGGTCAATTAAAATTCAACTGATCTGGTTACCAAGGAGATATTCATTGGATTAGTTATTAGTTTTCAATAATAAATAAAGCTGGATTTTTATCACGAAGTAAATGCGATAATAAAGTAAGAATAATTAATGAATTTTTAACTAATATGAATAGGTAAGTTTTGAGTTTCAAACATCAGTCGCGCGACGGATTTGACATACTCTAGATCCGCCCCTGACTTGAAATTGTCGATAAAACTTTGTTTGATGTAGAAAGTTCCCAAATGTTTCAAGCTTTTAAACTTGAATTCAGACGTTTATTGCTCTTTAAAATCATACACACTCAGTGCCAAGTAAATATTCTACGTTTACCGTAGGTTTTGAATGCTTTGTATTAAATTTGAAGTTTTGGCGGAAACATTGCGCGTGCGTGGTAGGCTTTGTCTAGCAGGCGGAAATCCCCGTACCATGATCGGAGATCTCTTTTACATTTAATTGTCGTCTTTACACACTCTTGCACTGTATTTTTTAACATTTATTTAGTTGAATGCTGCTAAAACGTCTTCCAAGCAAAGACTGTGTCATGATTAGTTAGTATGCAAGAAGAACAACACAAAGTATCTCATACTTTATCACATTCAGGTGAGGGGTGTACTTGTTCTTGGTTTAATTTTAATGACAGAGAGGATAGAGTTGAGCATTGAGTTGAGGAAACTGTCAAATTGACCAATTCATCAAGATTTGTAAATGTATATGACTTTCCATTAAAGCTATGAATTACCTATGAGCATTGATACATTAAACAATGTGTATTGAGTTAAGAAATGCTTGCTAATAATTTGACCATTTGTTGTGTCCTCATTCAATTCAAATCGAGATTTCATTAGATTTGCACAAAGACTAAAAGATGGCTGCAAACGGAAATTACTTGATTTCAACATAATTTCAAATTTTGACAGTGAACTTGTTTTTGGTTTCTCTGAAATATCATAAAATTCATCTTCTTGACAATTAAAATTTGCATCTAGTTTTCATTGTGAAACATGCAGCTGACAAATTGCAGAAGAAACAAACGTTACAAAAATGCATGCCTGAAGTGGCAAAAAATTGAAAAGATTTCATGGAAAGAAAGCATTTACTAAATCACCTGGTAGGAGGGGTGGGTAATTTATGACAGAGTTAGGAGGGTGAATGCTTTAACAAAAGCAATTTACAGGAAGGATGTTTCATAAGTTGAAGAAGGTAATACTCACCATTCATAAATGTGTTTTGAAACATAAACATATGTCATGATTATCAGCATTTATTTTATCCACAAAATGATGTGAATATTTTCATTTTAGTTATGAAATATGTCCTTTGTAATCATTGGTTCCCTGTGGTTTGTCTTTGTTCTCCTGTTCATGAATGACATGATCATTAAATGATTGGGGTTAACAGTTGCATCATAATTGGTTATTTCAAAAGTTAGCAAGGTATGAGTTAAAATGATGAATAAATTTGCATGTAGGTAATAGCATGGTTTCTTGTGCAATTTGGAAAGAAACTTGTGCAAGTGAGTTTTTAACTATCAAATCAAAACAGCATGAGTCTGAAGGATGAGAAGAACTTAGAAGTCCATGTTTTGAAAACTATGCAATTACTTATTATTAATATGCTTAAAAAATTTCCTCGATATTGTTGATTGTTAGCTTCAGCACAACAACATTTTGAACCAAAAGTTCATGAAATCAATTGACTTATATTTTTCAATTTGTTAGATATTTTTTTCATTTCATCATTGCCTACTTCCACACATGCACATAACCGAAAACATGGTACTTTTGAAAGTGTTCATAATTTTGGCCATGTCATGCAAATGCTGAATTGTAGATTGGGTCACCAAAGACAAAGAAAAATCTACTAAAAATTTACAGTGAGTTATGCCAGGCACTGTTTATTGCATTTTGTTACATTATTGTATATTTACAACTTGCAAATGTTTTATTTCATTGGTTTTTATGACTTTATCATTGTTTTGAGAAACCTTAAGGAGGGTTTTAAAATATGACTAAATGATATTGACTCCTGGATGTATAAGCCAGAGATTGATCTAAGAGGAATTTGTATAGGGCATGCTTTGGTTTAGATTTGATTTTGAAAGCTACTTTGAGTGTGTTGCTATTGATAAGACGGGTATGACCCTACTGCAACATCGATAGTAAATCCATCTCTACTTGTGTTTAGATAATTAGAGACAAAGTTGGCTTAATTGCTAAAAAAATGTGCCCAGCAAACCTTGTTTGTATCATATACAACCATCTTATACAACTGTATTTTTTGTCAGTTGTAAAGAGATTTTGATGCTATGCTGTACTTGTGTAAGATGTCATTTCGTATGCTACCTGTGGACACATACTGGCGTTTGACTGAGGGTGTGGTCTTTCCTTGTTATGTATTTACTGGTCTTTGGTTTTATTACTGACTGTTGGTGTTCTTGAAGAATGGGACCTGTATATTTGTTAGCTTATGACTAGTTTTTCTTGATTAAAACATGATCATGATAATAACATTTGAAATTTATCGTTGATCATTTGAAATTTATCGTTGATCATTTGTAAAAGAAAGAGGGAATTTATGTTTCAGTACCTGGAGCTTTGATTGTACATAATGACTTGTTGCTATTGTCCATGGCTGGTATTCTTGGGTTCTGAGAAATGTTAAAATGTTATCACTAGTGATGCACCAATATACATATTTAGCGATATACCAATTAACAGATATTAAAATGCCGATATTGTACCGATACCGATATTTTACGCCATTTTACGAAACTTAAGCATCATAAAGTATGCCAATTTGTGCTCACCATTGACTGTTCATTTCATAAAAAAATATAAAATTCAAAGCGGTTATTTACACTGCAGCAATCTTTCACAACACAACCCAATTGTCAATGGAAGTTGATATCATGTGGAACTAAAAAGTTTAAAGTAATATTAATTTAAGAAAAATTGTTAAGATAATATATATTTAGTATTGTTAACAGTGCTGCCATTCGTAGGGGAAATTCCCTACAGTAGCGGGATTTAGTGGTTTGTATATGGTAGGGGAAACCTACGGGGAAACTGTAAATTATAGGGCGATTGTAGAGAGAAAAGAAAATCGTTTAAAAATGAGCCTAATTTTTGCCCAAAATACTCTTTTCTTCCTGTGTTCATTTAGCGCCCCTGCGCCTGGATTATCACGTTGTAGTCGTGCAGGGGCTTAAGTACTTCACTGAAGGAAAACTAAGAATGATCCAAACCCAGTCTCCGAACTTCGATGTCGAACTCTCGGAACCACACCTCCAATCTCTGCTGGCTTCATGAGACATACATGGAGGTGTGACTACCATACAAAACTACTACTACTACCATTTAGCAAGTGATTGTAACAGAATCTTTCTTTTGGCATAATCATATGATGTTAAACTGTCAACTCATTTGACTAATATTGAAATTAAATGAAACGTGAAAGCCAGAAAGACATAATTGCAGATGACGATTAAATATCGTGGCCAGAGATTTCCCAGGAGGTAAGCGCATTTTCATAATAAACATAATAGCCCAACATAAGACTTTTAAAAAAGCCATCACGGCAATAAATCAGAAATAAAGATAAAAGATTTTTTAATAATTACGTTTCGTCTTTAACTTAAGAAATATTGAGATTAAATGATATAAATTTTTACTTGAGGCTTTATATAAGCATATATTTACAGGGTAGTAACCAGGGATGTACCGGGCGGGAACCGAATTCTTATTATAAATATTAAAGCCCAGAAAAGTGCTTTTAAAAGAGCCATTCAATACAAAAATATTGTATAAAAAAGAAATATTTATTCATTAGCGTAACGTTTCGTCTTGACTCACAAGGCATCACCAGACATTAAATTACAAGTAATGAGGGATTTATATAAAATAGTTATTTATATAATATTAAATTACATTGTGGGATGAAAAACGTGACCCCCAATAGCAAAGCCAGAACGTTTTTCACTGCTACAATGTAAATATTTTTGCGTTCAATCACCGGAAGACAATAAAATGAACCAATTTTGTAAAGACAACGAAAAGTTTGAATTGTGTGGGTAAAAGATCGGGCTAATTTCGTCACTGATTACCTCCATCATAATTTCTCTAAGGATTTCATTTTTTCATGATGGCAGTCCTTCACAAGATTAGAAGGGCCAAGGCCTCCTCCTTGTCAGCCTTACTCTCAATCAATCTATTGTAAATCCCTTGCCACAGTATTCATATCATAAATGTTTCTTACGAGCATGGATCTTACCGTGTTGTTTCAAGTTACTCTTCCTATTAAATCTTTTACCACAATGTTCACATTGATAAGGTTTCTCTCCAGTATGTATCATTACGTGACTTTTTAAGCTACAAACCTGAGTAAATGTTTTACCACAGTGTTGACATTGATAAGGTTTCTCTCCTGTATGTGTCCTAAAGTGACGTTTAAAGCTACCATGCTCTGTAAATGTTGTACCACAATGTTGACATTGATAAGGTTTCTCTCCTGTATGTATCCTAAGGTGTTTATTCAAAGCAGAATTCCGTGAAAATTTTTTACCACAATGTACACATTTATAAGGTTTCTCTCCCGTATGTATCCTTAGGTGACTTTTTAAGTTACCAAGCACTGCAAATCTTTTACCACAATGTTTACATTGATAAGGTTTCTCTCCTGTATGTATCGTACCATGACGCTTTAAGCTACCAAGCAGTGTAAAGGTTTTACCACAATGTTGACATTGATAAGGTTTCTCTCCTGTATGTATCCTAAGGTGTTCATTCAAAGCACAATTCCGTGAAAATCTTTTACCACAATGTTCACATTTATAAGGTTTCTCTCCTGTATGTATCATACCATGACGTTTTAAGTTACGAAGATATCTAAATCTTTTACCACAATTTTCACATTGGTAAGGTTTGTCTCCAGTATGTATCCTAACATGTTCATTCAATTTAGAAAGCTGTCTAAATGTTTTACCACAATGTTTGCATTGATAAGGTTTCTCTCCAGTTTGAACCCTCACATGTCGTTTTAATTGTGGATTTTTTCCGCATTCATTTTTCATGTGAACATTTAGATAGTCTTCACTACTGTACTTTCGACCACAACGTGGACATTCCCAGGGATTCGTACAAACAAGCATTGGACATCGTTTTAAATGTTTCTTTAAATAATCTGGATAAGTATACATCCTTCCACAGTGTGTACAGCTGTGACCTCCAACTAAAAAGAAAAGTTAGAATTGTATCACAGTATAAAGTACTGAATTATCATACATAACTAAGGCACTTCGCATACGTAAACTGACTAACCTTCAAACTGATGTTTGTCATTATCTTCCTCATCAAACAACGATATTCCCAACTGTTCAGCATACTCATCTCCATACCAAACAAGCAATTCTTTATGGGCTTCAATCTCTGTATAAACTCGGTAGTAAATTTCTCCATTATATTGATATGCAATTATATTTTGTTCTTCTTCAAATCTTGCACAATTCACAAATCTCATCCAATTACCTTGAGCAAGATCCTTACCATCAATACAATATACAACCTTTCCTCCTTGTACAATCTGTAAACACGGACAGATAAATAATTATGACAAAGCATGTATGTTTAATATCTGCATGGTGAAAGTGGAACGGGCAGAAAATATTTTAATAAAAAGAAATTATTCATTTATTTAAATATGTTCACCTCCCACATATACGCTGGATCCCTTCCATCCTCTGCGTCTTTAAGCGAAAGTACCTCTCCTCTGTATGGTCCAAAACGAGTGTTAATTTCAACTTTTTTCTTTGTAAAAACACCCCTGCCTGCGTTGGGGATTGTAGCGGTATTTATGTAAAGATCTTTTGGAAGTGTCTTCATAGCATTTGATGTTCCCTTCCATTGATGTACTTCAAAGAAATGAAATTTGTTTGAAAAACATTCTCCATCGTTAAAACAACTGCATTGGTCACAATTTTAAAGCAAATATCAAATCACAGTAATGAACTGATGTTTAAAATATTCCTGACTCTACACTAAAAGTAAAGTACTTACAAATGTTAAGATCATCATCAGGTACATCTTCCTGTATAAATCTTTTGGATGACTTTCTTAATGATCGTCTTAAAGAAGTCTTTTCAGAGCTTTACAGTTATATTTGATGGATTTTCTTTTAATGATGGATTTAGTTTTTTGTCATTTACATCGTTGACCTTGGGTTTTGGCGTTGACGAATTACCGATTGTTTTAGAAGAAACCTGTAAAAACGTTTGATTGAAATTCAACCAAAAAATGTGAAAATATTTACTTAGCGCTCATCCTTTCCTTTTACCCATTTTCTAAAACATACCTGTTTATTTGCAAATTTCTTCATGACTTCAGTTTTTAATGTTGTCTTAAAAACTATAAGAAAGCAATTTCATTTTTAAAAAAACTATACTTCTTACAGTCAAATTGAAAATTACAAAAGAAATTCCCAGTAAACGACGTGTCATACGCTTGCACGAAATCTTTTTAAAGCAAATTGTTGGAGATGTAATGTTTATCTCAAAAATAGTTTTTGTTAAAATCGCAATGAACTTGTAACTTTGTTGATTTATACTACAGCAGACAGAAAAACATGACGATCATTTCATACGCTTCAGACGAAACTAAAGCAACAGTACCGTTGAAGCTGTTCCAGCGTATAAAAGAGGTTTGTTAGAGACCATCAAAAATGAAATCAAGATTAGGGCAGCCTCCACCATACATTTGTCCTCTATGTGTGAAAACAGATTTATTTCAAGGTAACAGAGGCCGCGCAAGCTCGATAATTGAGGGGGGGCAAATATTCATATATGCACGTCCTACCTTAGTAGCTTCTATTGAAATCAATTGTGGGTATGGATTTAACAAAAGATTAAAACATACCAATATATAAATACTTTCTCCTTCAATTATCAATCTTGCGCCCCCATAAATTGTCACACAATATGAGCTTTTATAGTTTTTAGTACAGTGTTTGTTTTGGCGCCGCATACGGGCGGTGAACATAAGGGAATTAATAAGTGCCGCGGCGTTAAAACGAGCATTCACAGAAAATAAGCTGTGCATAGATGATGTCATAAAAACCTTTAAAAACTTCTAATGTATCATGTTTCTACATATTTAATTCCTTATAAATGATGGAGAATATCTAAAGGTTGCAATTATATTTCATAATGTGATATGTAGTCATATCACTCAAATACAGTTAAAGTACATCATGTAAAAACATTTAATGAAGATAACAACATTGAACTAATACAATTAAAAAGTAAAGTTCCATCGTTCAAATTAAATACGTTTCATCATTGCTACCTACTTGAATCCAGAGACGAAGCAACTTGAAATTGTCGATAAAACTTTGTTTGATGTACAAAGTTCCCGAATGTTTCAAGCTTTTTAACTTGAATTCAGACGTTTATTGCTCTTTAAAATCATACACACCAAGTGCCAAGTAAATATTCAACGTTTACCGTAGGTTTTGAATGTTTTGTATTACATTTGAAGTTTTGGCGGAAATGTGGCGCATGCGTGATAGGCTTTGTCTAGCAGCCGAAAATCAACGTACCATGATCGGAGATCTCTTTTACATTTAAATGTCGTCTTTACACACTCTTGCAATGTGTTTTTCAACATTTATTGAGTTGAATGCTGCTAAAACGTCTTTCAAGCGAAGACTGTGTCAAGATTAGTTAGTATGCAAGAAGAACAACACAAAGTATCTAATACTTTATCACGTTCAGGTGAGGGAGAGGGTGTACTTGTTCTTGGTTTAATTTTAATGACAGAGAGGATAGAGTTGAGCATTGAGTTGAGGAAACTGTCAAATTGACCGATTCGTCAAGATTTCTAAATGTACATGACTTTCCATTAAAGCTATAAATTACATATGAGCATTGATACATTAAACAATGTGTATTGAGTTAACAAATGCTTGTTAATAATTTGACCATTTGGTTTGTCTTCATTAAATTCAAATCGAGATTTCATTACATTTGCATAAAGACTACAAAGATGACGGCTGCTAGGGGAATTTACTTGATTTCAACATAATTTTAAATTTTGACAGAGAACTTGTTGGTTTCTTTGAATTATCATAAAAATTCATCTGCTTGACAGTAAAAATTTGCGTCTAGTTTTTATTGTGAAACATGCAGCTGACAAATTGCAGAAGAAACAAACGTTACAAAAATGCATTCCTGAAGTGGCAAGAAAATTGAAAAGATTTCATGGAAGGAAAACGTTTACTAGAGCACCTGTTAGGAGGGGTGGTTATTTTATGACAGAGTCAGGAGGGGGTGAATGCTTTAGCAAAAGTAATTTAGAGGAAGGATGGTTACTTCATAAGTTGAAGAAGGTAATACTCGCCATTCATAAATGTGTTTGAAACATAAACATATATCATGATTATCAGTATTTATCTTATCCACAAAATGATGTGAATATTTTCATTTTAGTTATGAAATATGTCCTTTGTAATCATTGGTTCCCTGTTGTTTATCTTTGTTCTCCAGTTGATGAATGACATGATCATTAAATGATTGGAGTTAACACTTGCATCATAATTGGTTATTTCAAAAGTTAGCAAGGTATGAGTTAAAATGATGAATAAATTTGCATGTAGGTAATAGCATGGTTTCTTGTGCAATTTGGAAAGAAACTTGCGCAAGTGAGTTTTTAACTATCAAATTAAAACAGCACTAGTCTGAAGGATGAGAAGAACTTAGAAATCCATGTTTTGCAAACTAAGCAATTAAAAAATTTCCTCGATTTTGTTGATTGTTAGCTTCAGCACAACAACTTTTGAACCAAAAGTTATTGAAATCAATTGACTTGTATTTTTCAATTTGTTAGATATTTTTTTAGTTGCATCATTGCCTACTTCCACACATGCACATAGCCAAAAAAAGGTACTTTTGAAAGTATTCATAATTTTGGCAATGTCATGCAAATGCTGAATTGTAAATTGGGTCACCAAAGACAAAGAAAAATCTACTTAAAATTTACAGTGAGTTATGCCAGGAACTGTTATTGCATTTTGTTACATTATTGTATATTTACTACTTGCAAATGTTTTATTTCATTGGTTTTCATGACTTTATCATTGTTTTGAGAAACCTTAAGGAGCATTTTAAAAAATGACTAAATGATATTGACTCCTGGATGTATAAGCCAGAGATTGATCCAAGAGGAATTTGTATAGGGCATGCTTTGGTTTAGATTAGATTTTGAAAGCTACTTTGAGTGTGTTGCTTCTAATAAGAGGGGTATGACCCTCCTCCAACATCCATAGTAAATCCATCTCAGCGTATGTTTAGATAATGAGAGACAAAGTTGGCTTAATTGCTAAAGAAATGTGCCCAGCAAACCTTGTTTGTATCATATACAACCATCTTCTTATACAACTTTTTTTTCTCAATTGTATAGATATTTTGATGCTATGATGTACCTAGGTGTGATGTCGTTTCGAATGCTTCCTGTGGACACATACTGGCGTTTGAGGATGTGGTCTTTCCTTGTTATGTATTTACTGTGGTCTTTGGTTTTATATTACTGACTGTTAGTGTTCTTGAAAAATGGAGGTATACCTGTATAATTGCTACATTCTGACAAGTTTTACTTGATTAAAACATGATTTTAACATTTGAAATTTATTGTTGATCATTTAAAATTTATCGTTGATCATTTGAAATTTGAAACATTGATTTGTAAAACAAAGAGGGAATTTATGTCTCAGTATCTGGAGCTTTGATTGTACACAATGACTCGTTGGTATTGTCCATGACTGGTATTCTTGGGTTCTGAGAAACGTTAAAGTGTTATCACTAGTGATGCACCAATATACAATTTTAGCGATATACCAATTAGCAGATATTAAAATACCGATGTTGTGCCGATACTGATATTTTACGCCATTTTACGAAACTTAAGCATCATAAAGTATGCCAATTTGTGCTCACCATTGACTGTTCATTTCATAAAAAATCATAAAATTCAAAGTGGTTATTTACACTGCAGCAATATTTCACAACACAACCCAATTGTCAATGGAAATTGATATCATGTGGAACTAAAGTTTAAAGTAGTATTAATTTAACAAAAATTGTTAAGGTAATATATAATTAGTATTGTTAAAAGTGCTGCCACTCGTAGGGGAAATCCCCTACTGTAGCGGGATTTAGTGATTTGTAGATGGTAGGGGAAACCTACGGGGAAAACTGTGAATTGTAGGGGGATTGTAGAGAGAAAAGAAAATCGTTTAAAAATGAGCCTCATTTTTGCCCAAAATACTCTTTTCTTCCCGTGTTCTCACCATTTAGCAAGTGATTGTAACAGAATCTTTCTTTTGGCATAATCATATGATGTTAAACTGTCAACTCATTTCACTAATATTGAAATTAAATGAAACGTGAAAGCCAGAAAGATATAATTGCAGATGGCAATTAAATATCGTGGCCAGAGATTTGCCAGGAGGAAAGTGCATTTTCATAATGAACATAATCGCCCAACATAAGACTTTTAAAAAGGCCATCACGGCAATAAATCAGAAATAAAGATAAAAGGTTTTTTAATAATTACGTTTCGTCTTTAACTTAAGAAATCTTGAGATTAAATGATATAAATTTTTATTTGAGGCTTTATATAAGCATATATTTACAGGGTAGTAACCTGGGATGTACCGGGCGGGAAGCGAATTTTTATTATAAATATTAAATCCCAGCAAAGTGCTTTTAAAAGAGCACTTCAATACAAAAATAATGTATAAAAAAGAAATATTTATTCATTAGCGTAACGTTTCGTCTTGACTCTCAATGTATCATCAGACATTATTAAATTACAAGTAATGAGGGATTTATATAAAATAGTTATTTATATAATATTAAATTACATGGTGGGATGAAAAACGTGACCCCCAATAGCAAAGCCAGCACGTTTTTCACTGCTACAATGTAAATATTTTTGTGTTCAATCACCGGAAGACAATAAAATGAACCAATTTTGTAAAGACATCGACATATTTGAATTGTGGGAGTAAAAGATCAGGCTGATATCGTCACTGATTACCTCCATCATAATTTCTCTAAGGATTTCATTTTTTCATGATGGCAGTCCTTCACAAGATTAGAAGGGCCAAGGCCTTCTCATTGTCAGCCTTACTCTCAATCAATTCTTTGTAAATCCCTTGCCACAGTATTCATATCATAAATGTTACTTACGAGCATGGATCTTACCGTGTTGTTTCAAGTTACTCATCTCATTAAATGTTTTACCAAAATGTTCACACATAAGGTTTTCTTGTGTGTATCTTCATGTGTCTTTTTAAATTATTAGACTTATTAAATCTTTTACCACAATGTTCACAATGATAAGGTTTCTCCCCAGTATGTATCCTAATGTGTGTTTTCAAGTCACACTTGTTTGTAAATGTTTTACCACAATGTTCACATTGATAAGGTTTCTCTCCAGTATGTATCCTAAAGTGACGTTTAAAGCTACCATGCTCTGTAAATGTTTTACCACAATGTTCACATCGATAAGGTTTCTCCCCAGTATGTATCCTAATGTGTGTTTTCAAGTGACTCTTGTTATTAAAGTTTTTACCACAATGTTCACATTGATAAGGTTTCTCTCCAGTATGTATCCTAAGGTGTTGATTTAACTCACTATGCCCTGTAAATGTTTTACCACAATGTTGACATTGATAAGGTTTCTCTCCTGTATGTTTCCTAAGGTGTTTTTTCCAGGCTATATCCCATATAAAAGTTTTACCACAGTGTTCACATTTGTAAGGTTTCTCTCCCGTATGTATCCTTACGTGGCTTTTTAAGTTAGAAAGTTGTGCAAATCTTTTACCACAATGTTTACATTGATAAGGTTTCTCTCCTGTATGTATCTTTATGTGACGTTTTAAGTTACCAAGCAGTGTAAAGGTTTTACCACAATGTTGACATTGATAAGGTTTCTCTCCTGTATGTATCCTAAGGTGTTTATTTAAATCACAATTCTGTAAAAACATTTTACCACAATGTTCACATTTATAAGGTTTCTCTCCTGTATGTATCCTAACGTGTCTATTCAAGGCACTATTGTGGGTAAATGTTTTACCACAATGTTCACATTTATAAGGTTTCTCTCCTGTATGTATCCTAAGGTGTTTATTCAAATCACAATTCTGTGAAAATGTTTTACCACAATGTTCACAATTACAAGGTTTCTCTTCTGTATGTATCATACCATGACGTCTTAAGTTACCAAGCAGTGTAAATCTTTTACCACAATTTTCACATTGGTAAGGTTTCTTTCCAGTATGTATCCTAACATGTTCATTCAATTTAGAAAGGTGTCTAAATGTTTTACCACAATGTTTGCATTGATAAGGTTTCTCTCCTGTTTGAACCCTCACATGTCGTTTTAATCGTGGATTTTTTCCGCATTCATTTTTCATGTGAACATTTAGATAGTCTTCACTACTGTACTTTCGACCACAACGTGGACATTCCCAGGGATTCGTACAAACAAGCATTGGACATCGTTTTAAATGTTTCTCTAAATAATCGGGATAAGTATACATCCTTCCACAGTGTCTACAGCTGTGACCTCCAACTAAAAAAAGTTAGAATTACATCACAGGATAAAGAACTGAATGATCATACATAACTAAGGCACTTTGCATACGTAAACTGACTAACCTTCAAACTGATGTTTGTCATTATCTTCCTCATCAAACAAGGATATTCCCAACTGTTCAGCATACTCATCTCCATACCAAACAAGCAATTCTTTATGGGCTTCAATCTCTTTATAAACTCGGTAGTAAATTTCTCCATTATATTGATATGCAATTATATTTTGTTCTTCTTCAAATCTTGCACAATTCACAAATCTCATCCAATTACCTTGAGCAAGATCCTTACCATCAATGCAATATACAACCTTTCCTCCTTGTACAATCTGTAAACACGGACAGATAAATAATTATGACAAAGCATGTATGTTTAATATCTGCATGGTGAAAGTAGAACAGGCAGAAAATATTTTAATAAAATGAAATTATTCCTTTATTTAAATATGTTCACCTCCCACATATACGCTGGATCTCTTCCATCCTCTGCGTCTTTAAGCGAAAGTACCTCTCCTCTGTATGGTCCAAAAGGAGCGTCAATTTCCACTTTTTTCTTTGTAAAAACACCCCTGCCTGCGTTGGGGATTGTAGCGGTATTTATGTAAAGATCTTTTGGAAGTGTCTTCATAGCATTTGATGTTCCCTTCCATTGATGTACTTCAAAGAAATGAAATTTGTTCGAAAAACGTTCTCCATCGTTAAAACAACTGCATTGGTCACAATTTTAAAGCAAATATCAAATCACAATAATGAACTGATGTTTAACTATTCATGACTCTACACTAAAAGTAAAGTACTTACAAATGTTAAGATCATCATAAGGTACATCTTCCTCTGTATAAATCTTTCTCGCTGACTTTCTTAATGATCGTCTTAGAGAAGTCTTTTTCAGAGCTTTACAGTTATATTTGATAGATTTTCTTTTAATAATGGATTTAGTTTTTTTGTCATTTATATCTTTGACCTTGGGTTTTGATGTCGACGAATTACCGATTCTTTTAGAAGAAACCTGTAAAAACGTTTGATTGAAATTTATCCAAAAAATGTGAAAATTTTTACTTAGCGCTCATCCTTTCCTTTTATCCATTTTCTAAAACATACCTGTTTATTTGCAAATTTCTTCATGACTTCAGTTTTTAATGTTGTTTTAAAAACTATAAGAAAGCAATTTCATTTTTTAAAAAACTATACTTCTTATAGTCAAAAGTAAAAATTACAAAAGAAATTCCCAGTGAACGACGTGTCATACGCTTGCACGAAATCTTTTTAAAGCAAATTGTTGGAGATGTAATGTTTATCTCAAAAATAGTTTTTGTTGAAAATCGCAATGAACTTGTAACTTTGTTGATTTATACTACAGCAGATAGAAAAACATGTCGATCATTTCATACGCTTCAGACGAAACTGAAACACCACTACCGTTGAAGCTGTTCTATTGTGTAAAAGAGTTTTGTCCGAGACCATCAAAATGAAATCAAGATTAGGGCAGCCTCCACCATACAATTGTCCTCTATGTGTGAAAACACATTTATTTCAAGGTAACAGAGGCTGCGCAAGCTCGATAATTCAGGGGGTGCAAATATTCGTATATGCATGTCCTACTTTAGTAGTTTCTATGGAAATCAATTGTGGGTATGGATTTAACAAAAGATTAAAACATACCAATATATAAATACTTTCTCCTTTAATTATCAATCTTGCGCGCCCCCCGCATAAATTGTCACACAATATGAGCTTTTATAGTTTTTTAGTACAGTGTTTGTATTGGCGCCGCATTTGGACGGTGAACATAAGGGAACTAATAAGTGCCGCGACGTTAAAACGAGCATTCAAAGAAAATAAGCTGGGCATAGATGATGTCATAAAAACTTTTAAAAACTTCTAATGTATCATGTTTCTACATATTTAATTCCTTATAAATCATGGAGAATATACAAAGGTTGCAATTATATTTCATGATGTGATATGTAGTCAAATCACTCAAATACAGTTAAAGTACATCATGTAAAAACATTTAATGAAGATAACAACATTGAACTAATATAATTAAAAAGTAAAGTTCCATCGTTCAAATTAAATACGTTTCATCATTGCTACCTACTTGAATCCAGAGACGAAGCAACTTGAAATTATCGATAAAACTTTGTTTGATGTAGAAAGTTCCCAAATGTTTCAAGCTTTTAAACTTGAATTCAGACGTTTATTGCTATTTAAAATCATACACACCCAGTGCCAAGTAAATATTCAACGTTTACCGTAGGTTTTGAATGTTTTGTATTACATTTGAAGTTTTGGCGGAAATGTGGCGCATGCGTGATAGGCTTTGTCTAACAGCCGGAAATCCCCGTACCATGATCGGAGATGTCTTTTACATTTAAATGCCGTCTTTACCCACTCTTGCAATGTGTTTTTCAACATTTATTGAGTTGAATGCTGCTAAAACGTCTTTCAAACAAAGACTGTATCAAGATTAGTTAGTATGCAAGAACAACGACACAAAGTATCTCATACTTTAACATATTCAGGTGAGGTGGGGGGTGTACTTGTTCTTGGTTTAATTTTAATGACAGAGAGGATAGAGTTGAGCATTGAGTTGTGGAAACTGTCAAATTGACAGATTCGTCGGAAATTACGGCTGCAAACGGAAATTACTTGATTTCAATATAATTTCAAATTTTCACAGTGAACTTGTTGGTTTCTTTGAAATATCATAAAATTCATCTTCTTGACAGTAAAATTTGCATCTAGTTTTCATTGTGAAACATGCAGCTGACAAATTACAGAAGAAACAAACGTTACAAAAATGCATTCCTGAAATGGCAAAAAATTGAAAAGATTTCATGGAAAGAAAACTTTTACTAAAGTACCTGGTAGGAGGGGTTGTTATTTTATGACAGAGTCAGGAGGGGGTGAATGCTTTAACAAAAGCAATTTAGAGGAAGGATGGTTACTTCATAAGTTGAAGAAAGTAATACTCGCCATTCATAAATGTGTTTGAAACATAAACATATATCTTGATTATCAGCATTTATTTTATCAACAAAATGATGTGAATATTTTCATTTTAGTTATGAAATATGTCCTTTGTAATCATTCGTTCCCTGTTGTTTATCTTTGTTCTCCAGTTGATGAATGACATGATCATTAAATGATTGGAGTTAACACTTGCATCATAATTGGTTATTTCAAAAGTTAGCAAGGTATGAGTTAAAATGATGAATAAATTTGCATGTAGGTAATAGCATGGTTTCTTGTGCAATTTGGAAAGAAACTTGCGCAAGTGAGTTTTTAACTATCAAATTAAAACAGCACTAGTCTGAAGGATGAGAAGAACTTAGAAATCCATGTTTTGCAAACTATGCAATTACTTATTATTAATATGCTTAAAAAATTTCCTCAATTTTGTTGATTGTTAGCTTCAGCACAACATTATTTTGAACCAAAAGTTATTGAAATCAATTGACTTATATTTTTCAATTTGTTAGATATTATTTTCGTTTCATCATTGCCTACTTCCACACATGCACATAGCCAAAACCATGGTACTGTTGAAAGTGTTCATAATTTTGGCAATGTCATGCAAATGCTGAATTGTAGATTGGGTCACCAAAGACAAAGAAAAATCTACTTAAAATTTACAGTGAGTTATGGCAGGGACTGTTATTGCATTTTGTTACATTATTGTATATTTACAACTTGCAAATGTTTTATTTCATTGTTTTTATGACTTTATCATTGTTTTGAGAAACCTTAAGGAGGGTTTTAAAATATGACTAAATTATATTGACTCCTGGATGTATAAGCCAGAGATTGATCCAAGAGGAGTTTGTATAGGGCATGGTTTGGTTTGGATTAGATTTTGAAAGCTACTTTGAGTGTGTTGCTTCTAATAAGAGGGGTATGACCCTCCTCCAACATCGATAGTAAATCCATCTCAACGTATGTTTAGATAATGAGAGACAAAATTGGCTTGATTGCTAAAAAAATGTGCCCAGCAAACCTTGTTTGTATCATATACAACCATCTTCTTATACAACTGTTTTTTTCTCATTTGTATAGAGATTTTGATGCTATGCTGTACCTATGTGAGTTGTCATTTCTTATGCCTCCTGTGGACACATAATGGCGTTTGACTGAGTGTGTGGTCTTTCCTTGTTATGTATTTACTGTGGTCGTTGGTTATATATTACTGACTGTTAGTGTTCTTGAAGAATGGAGGTATACCTGTATATTTGTTACATTCTACTAGTTAAACTCCATTAAAACATGATTTATTGATTTTAACATTTGAAATTTATCGTTGATCGTTGATCGTTTGAAATTTATCGTTGATCATTTGAAATTTGAAACATTGATTTGTAAAACAAAGAGGGAATTTATGTTTCAGTACCTGGAGCTTTGATTGTACATAATGACTTGTTGGTATTGTCCATGGCTGGTATTCTTGGGTTCTGAGAAATGTTAAAGTGTTATCACTAGTGATGCACCAATATACATATTTAGCGATATACCAATTAGCAGATATTAAAATGCCGATATTGTGCCGATACCGATATTTTACGCCATTTTACGAAACTTAAGCATCATAAAGTATGCCAATTTGTGCTCACCATTGACTGTTCATTTCATAAAAATATAAAATTCAAAGTGGTTATTTACACTGCAGCAATATTTCACAACACAACCCAATTGTCAATGGAAATTGATATCATGTGGAACTAAAAGTTTAAAGTAGTATTAATTTAACAAAATTGTTAAGGTAATATATATTTAGTATTGTTAACAGTGCTGCCACTCGTAAATCCCTACAGTAGCGGGATTTAGTGGTTTGTAGGTGGTAGGGGAAACCTACAGGAAAACTGTAAATTGTAGGGGATTGTAGAGAAAAGAAAATCGTTTAAAATGAGCCTCATTTTGCCCAAAATACTCTTTTCTTCCTGTGTTCTCACCATTTAGCAAGTGATTGTAACAGAATCTTTCTTTTGGCATAATCATATGATGTTAAACTGTCAACTCATTTCACTAATATTGAAATTAAATGAAACGTGAAAGCCAGAAAGACATAATTGCAGATGACAATTAAATATCGTGGCCAGAGATTTGCCAGGAGGAAAGTGCATTTTCATAATGAACATAATAGCCCAACATAAGACTTTTAAAAAAGCCATCACGGCAATAAATCAGAAATAAAGATAAAAGGTTTTTTAATAATTACGTTTCGTCTTTAACTTAAGAAACCTTGAGATTAAATGATATAAATTATTACTTGAGGCTTTATATAAGCATATATTTACAGGGTAGTAACCAGGGATTTACCGGGCGGCAACAGTGGCGTGGTGGCAGGGGGGCAAGCCCCTCTACCCAGCTGTTGATTTCTAGACGGGCGCAGAAATGAATATGAGTCACGAAGTTTTAAATTTTGGCTAGAAAAATGAATTGAAGCAGAACAGTTATTTCCACAGTTATAATATACAGTTAATGAAGTTAACTTTGGGGAAAAAGGAAGACTGATCAAAGTGAAACCTTGTAAGGGGGGGGGGTCGTTTTATAGTCTATTAAGGAATAAAGTAATTGAGGAGCATTCTTGATGTTTCTTATGTGGCCACAACACCTGACTTGTCAATTGTCACAATGACTGTAGACAACATACAGGGCCAAATTTACTGTCCTCTTAGGGGGCGCAACAAGGCCTGAAATTGTATAGTTTTTTGCCTATTTCAATGAATTTTATTTGCTTTCTCCCACAGACAGGAATCGTTACTGGCATTGCATCTTATTATTAATCCAAGCTTAATAATATTTTTTATGGGTATCCTGCTCACAAGCTATTTACAATGTTATACTAAAAAATGTCCAGATGTCCAGGTGTAAGAACGGCAATTCACGAATTGACACGACTACATGACGATGATGCGTTACGGAAAATATTCGAAAGTAAAAAATTAAGGAAATTTGTAAAATTTTACTGGCTATCGTTGAAATAAACATCTCAAAATATCATACAGGTGTACTAAAGGTTAGTATTAATACTGAACATCAGTCATCTACAATTCAAGACCTACCGTAGGATTGAAATAGTAATATAATTGTATAAAATTCTGTTATAGAGATTCTGTATTGAAGCGAAAAAAAAAATTATTTTTTGCTAAAATTTTTGAGGTTTCTTGAGGACGTCGCTACTGTTGTTATAATGACTTAGCAGGTCTATTGAGTCATTGACTATTAAAGCCTGTCTCTCAAACAGACGTCTGACTTGTTTCAGTCGTTTAAGTCAGTCGTCCATAGGACGCGAGCTAATAAACTAATAAGACGGACTTTTAGTTGGTGGTAATTGGAGACAAAATTATCATTTTTGTTGATAAATGATCTATAATATTTTGGTTATCATAGCAAAAAAATTACCGTCGGACTTCTCTAGCGATTTCTCATGTAGTTAATTAAATATTAATCATTTACGGTGTTCGCGTACCTATTTTAATTTTTAGTGGTAGCGCAGTCATCGGTAGAGTGTAATCAAAATGCAAAGGCTAACATAAAGTATCAGACTCAATACTGCGGCATGTACTGCAAATTTCATTAGTTCAAAGGTGAAGGGGCGCGAAATTTGCTTTGGCCTCCGTCAAAATTGCACCACCACGCTACTGGGCGGGAAGCGAATTCTTATTATAAATATTAAAGCCCAGCAAAGTGCTTTTAAAAGAGCCATTCAATACAAAAATAATGTATAAAAAAGAAATATTTATTCATTAGCGTAACGTTTCGTCTTGACTCTCAAGGTATCATCAGACAGTAAATTACAAGTAGTGAGGGATTTATATAAAATAGTTATTTATATATATTAAATTACATGGTGGGATGAAAAACGTGACCCCAATAGCAAAGCCAGCACGTTTTCACTGCTACAATGTAAATATTTTTGTGTTCAATCACCGGAAGACAATAAAATAAACCAATTTTGTAAAGACATCGAAACATTTGAATTGTGGGAGTAAAAGATCAGGCTAATTTCGTCACTGATTACCTCCATCATAATTTCTCTAAGGATATCATTTTTTCATGATGGCAGTCCTTCACAAGATTAGAAGGGCCAAGGCCTCCTTCTTGTCAGCCTTACTCTCAATCAATCCTTTGTAAATCCCTTGCCACAGTATTAATATCATAAATGTTACTTACGAGCATAGATCTTACCGTGTTGTTTCAAGTTACTCTTCTTATTAAACGTTTTACCAAATGTTCACATTGATAAGGTTTTCTGTGTGTATCCTCATGTGTCTTTTAAATTATTAGACTTGTAAATCTTTTACCACAATGTTCACATTGATAAGGTTTCTCCCAGTATGTATCATAGACACTTTTACCACAATGTTCACATTGATAAGGTTTCTCTCCAGTATGTATCAATGTTTTACCAAATGTTTTACCACAGTGTTGACATTGATAAGGTTTCTCTCCTGTATGTATCCTAAGGTGTTTATTCAAATCACAATTCTGTGAAAATGTTTTACCACAATGTTCACATTGATAAGGTTTCTCTCCTGTATGTATCCTAAGGTGTTTATTCAAATCACAGTTCTGTGAAATGTTTTACCACAATGTTCACATTTATAAGGTTTCTCTCCTGTATGTATCATACCATGACGTTTTAAGCTACAAAGCTGTGTAAAGGTTTTACCACAATGTTGACATTGATAAGGTTTCTCTCCTGTATGTATCCTAAGGTGTTTATTTAAATCATAATTCTGTAAAATGTTTTACCACAATGTTCACATTTATAAGGTTTCTCTCCTGTATGTATCATACCATGACGTTTTAGGTTACCAAGCACTGTAAATCTTTTACCACAATTTTCACATTGGTAAGGTTTGTCTCCAGTATGTATCCTAACATGTTCATTCAATTTAGAAAGGTGTCTAAATGTTTTACCACAATGTTTGCATTGATAAGGTTTCTCTCCTGTTTGAACCCTCACATGTCGTTTTAATCGTGGATTTTTCCGCATTCATTTTTCATGTGAACATTTAGATAGTCTTCACTACTGTACTTTCGACCACAACGTGGACATTCCCAGGGATTCGTACAAACAAGCATTGGACATCGTTTTAAATGTTTCTCTAAATAATCGGGATAAGTATACATCCTTCCACAGTGTCTACAGCTGTGACCTCCAACTAAAAGAAAAGTTAGAATTACATCACAGGATAAAGAACTAAATGATCATACATAACTAAGGCACTTCCCATACGTAAACTAACCTTCAAACTGATGCTTGTCATTATCTTCCTCATCAAACAACGATATTCCCAACTGTTCAGCATACTCATCTCCATACCAAACAAGCAATTCTTTATCGGCTTCAATCTCTTTATAAACTCGGTAGTAAATTTCTCCATTATATTGATATGCAATTATATTTTGTTCTTCTTCAAATCTTGCACAATTCACAAATCTCATCCAATTACCTTGAGCAAGATCCTTACCATCAATACAATATACAACCTTTCCTCCTTGTACAATCTGTAAACACGGACAGATAAATAATTATGACAAAGCATGTATGTTTAATATCTGCATGGTGAAAGTAGAACAGGCAGAAAATATTTTAATAAAAGAAATTATTCATTTATTTAAATATGTTCACCTCCCACATATACGCAGGATCTCTTCCATCCTCTGCGTCTTTAAGCGAAAGTACCTCTCCTCTGTATGGTCCAAAACGAGTGTTAATTTCAACTTTTTCTTTGTAAAAACACCCTGCCTGCGTTGGGGATTGTAGCGGTATTTATGTAAAATCTTTTGGAAGTGTCTTCATAGCATTTGATGTTCCCTTCCATTGATGTACTTCAAAGAAATGAAATTTGTTCGAAAAGTTCTCCATCGTTAAAACAACTGCATTGTTCACAATTTTAAAGCAAATATCAAATCACAGTAATGAACTGATGTTTAACTATTCATGACTCTACACTAAAAGTAAAGTACTTACAAATGTTAAGATCATCATCAGGTACATCTTCGCTGTATAAATCTTTTGGATGACTTTCTTAATGATCGTCTTAAAGAAGTCTTTTCAGAGCTTTACAGTTATATTTGATGGATTTTCTTTTAATGATGGATTTAGTTTTTTGTCATTTACATCGTTGACCTTGGGTTTTGACGTTGACGAATTACCGATTGTTTTAGAAGAAACCTGTAAAAACGTTTGATTGAAATTCAACCGAAAAATGTGAAAATGTTTACTTATTGCTTATCCTTTCCTTTTATCCATTTTCTAAAACATACCTGTTTATTTGCAAATTTCTTCATGACTTCAGTTTTAATGTTGTTTTAAAACTATAAGAAAGCAATTTCATTTTAAAAACTATACTTCTTACAGTCAAAAGTGAAAATTACAAAAGAAATTCCCAGTGAACGACGTGTCATACGCTTGCACGAAATCTTTTAAAAAATTGTTGGAGATGTAATGTTTATCTCAAAAATAGTTTTTGTTCAAAATCGCAATGAACTTGTAACTTTGTTGATTTATACTACAGCAGACAGAAAAACATGACGATCATTTCATACGCTAAGACTAAACTGAAACACCACTACTTTTGAAGCTGTTCTATCGTGTAAAAGAGTTTGTCAGAAACCATCAAAAATGAAATCAAGATTAGGGCAGCCTCCACCATACATTTGTCCTCTATGTGTGAAAACACATTTATTTCAAGGTAACAGAGGCCGCGCAAGCTCGATAATTGAGGGGTGCAAATATTCATATATGCATGTCCTACTTTAGTAGTTTCTATGAAATCAATTGTGGGTATGGATTTAACAAAAGATTAAAACATACCAATATATAAATACTTTCTCCTTCAATTATCAATCTTGCGCGCCCCGCATAAATTGTCACACAATATGAGCTTTTATAGTTTTTAGTACAGTGTTTGTATTGGCGCCGCATGGGCGGTGAACATAAGGGAAGTAATAAGTGCCGCGGCGTTAAAACGAGCATTCAAAGAAAAAAGCTGTGCATAGATGATGTCATAAAACCTTTAAAACTTCTAATGTATCATGTTTCTACATATTTAATTCCTTATAAATGATGGAGAATATCTAAAGGTTGCAATTATATTTCATAATGTGATATGTAGTCAAATCACTCAAATACAGTTAAAGTACATCATGTAAAAAATTTAATGAAGATAACAACATTGAACTAATATAATTAAAAGTAAAGTTCCATCGTTCAAATTAAATACGTTTCATCATTGCTACCTACTTGAATCCAGAGACGAAGCAACTTGAAATTGTCGATAAAACTTTGTTTGATGTAGAAAGTTCCCAAATGTTTCAAGCTTTTAAACTTGAATTCAGACGTTTATTGCTCTTTAAAATCATACACACTCAGTGCCAAGTAAATATTCAACGTTTACCGTAGGTTTTGAATGTTTTGTATTACATTTCAAGTTTTGGCGGAAATATGGCGCATGCGTGGTAGGCTTTGTCTAGCAGCCGGAAATCCCGTACCATGATCCTTTTTACATTTAAATGTCGTCTTTACAACTCTTGCAATGTGTTTTCAACATTTATTGAGTTGAATGCTGCTAAAACGTCTTCAAGCGAAGACTGTGTCAATTAGTTAGTATGCAAGAAGAACAACACAAAGTATCTCTACTTTATCATATTCAGGTGAGGGTACTTGTTCTTGGTTTAATTTTAATGACAGAGAGGATAGAGTTGAGCATTGAGTTGAGGAAACTGTCAAATTGACAGATTCGTCAGATTTCTAAATGTACATGACTTTCCATTAAAGCTATGAATTACATATGAGCATTGATACATTAAACAATGTGTTTGAGTTAACAAATGCTTGCTAATAATTTGACCATTTGTTGTGTTGTCATTAAATTCAAATGGAGATTTCATTAGATTTCATACATAATTTCAAATTTTGACAGTGAACTTGTTTTTGGTTTCTTTGAAATATCATAAAAATTCATCTGCTTGACAGTAAAATTTGCATCTAGTTTTCATTGTGAAACATGCAGCTGACAAATTGCAGAAGAAACAAACGTTACAAAATGCATTCCTGAAGTGGCAAAAATTGAAAAGATTTCATGGAAAGAAAACTTTACTAAAGCACCTGTTAGGAGGGGTTATTTTATGACAGAGTCAGGAGGGTGAATGCTTTAACAAAAGCAATTTAGAGGAAGGATGGTTACTTCATAAGTTGAAGAAGGTAATACTCACCATTCATAAATGTGTTTGAAACATAAACATATATCATGATTATCAGCATTTATCTTATCAACAAAATGATGTGAATATTTTCATTTTAGTTATGAAATATGTCCTTTGTAATCATTGGTTCCCTGTTGTTTGTCTTTGTTCTCCAGTTCATGAATGACATGATCATTAAATGATTGGGGTTAACAGTTGCATCATAATTGGTTATTTCAAAAGTTAGCAAGGTATGAGTTAAAATGATGAATAAATTTGCATGTAGGTAATAGCATGGTTTCTTGTGCAATTTGGAAAGAAACTTGCAAGTGAGTTTTAACTATCAAATCAAAACAGCATGAGTCTGAAGGATGAGAAGAACTTAGAAGTCCATGTTTTGCAAACTATGCAATTACTTATTAATAATATGCTTAAAAATTTGCTCAATTTTGTTGATTGTTAGCTTCAGCACAACATAATTTTGAACCAAAAGTTATTGAAATCAATTGACTTATATTTTTCAATTTGTTAGATATTTTTTGTTTCATCATTGCCTACTTCCACACATGCACATAGCCAAAAACATGGTACTTTTGAAAGTGTTCATAATTTTGGCAATGTCATGCAAATGCTGAATTGTAGATTGGGTCACCAAAGACAAAGAAAAATCTACTTAAAATTTACAGTGAGTTATGCCAGGCACTGTTATTGCATTTTGTTACATTATTGTATATTTACAACTTGCAAATGTTTTATTTCATTGGTTTTTATGACTTTATCATTGTTTTGAGAAACCTTAAGGAGGTTTTAAAATATGACTAAATGATATTGACTCCTGGATGTATAAGCCAGAGATTGATCCAAGAGGAATTTGTATAGGGCATGCTTTGGTTTAGATTAGATTTTGAAAGCTACTTTGAGTGTGTTGCTATTAATAAGATGGGTATGACCCTCCTCCAACATCGATAGTAAATCCATCTCAACGTATGTTTAGATAATGAGAGACAAAGTTGGCTTGATTGCTAAAAAATGTGCCCAGCAAACCTTGTTTGTATCATATACAACCATCTTCTTATACAACTGTTTTTTCTCCATTGTAAAGAGATTTTGATGCTATGCTGTACCTATGTGAGTTGTCATTTTGATGCCTCCTGTGGACACATACTGGTTTGACTGAGTGTGTGGTCTTTCCTTGTTATGTATTTACTGTGGTCTTTGGTTATATATTACTGGCTGTTTGTGTTCTTGAAGAATGGGTATACCTGTATATTTGCTACATTATGACTAGTTTTTAAAACATTATCATGATTAAAACATTTGAAATTTATGTTGATTATTTTAAATTTATCGTTGATCGTTTGAAATTTATCGTTGATCGTTTGAAATTTAAAATTTATCGTTGATTTTGTTTGAAAAACAAAGAGGAATTTATGTTTCAGTACCTTGAGCTTTGATTGTACATAATGACTTGTTGGTATTGTCCATGGCTGGTATTCTTGGGTTCTGAGAAATGTTAAAGTGTTATCACTAGTGATGCACCAATATACATTTTTAGCGATATACCAATTAACAGATATTAAAATGCCGATATTGTGCCGATACCGATATTTTACGCCATTTTACGAAACTTAAGCATCATAAAGTATGCCAATTTGTGCTCACCATTGACTGTTCATTTCATAAAAAATATAAAATTCAAAGCGGTTATTTACACTGCAGCAATCTTTCACAACACAACCCAATTGTCAATGGAAATTGATATCATGTGGAACTAAAAAGTTTAAAGTAGTATTAATTTAACAAAAATTGTTCAGGCAATATATATTTAGTATTGTTAACAGTGCTGCCACTAGGGAAATCCTACAGTAGCGGGATTTAGTGGTTTGTAGGTGGTAGGAAACCTACAGGAAAACTGTAAATTGTAGTGGGATTGTAGAGAAAAAGAAAATCGTTTAAAAATGAGCCTCATTTTGCCCAAAATACTCTTTTCTTCCTGTGTTCTCACCATTTAGCAAGTGATTGTAACAGAATCTTTCTTCTGGCATAATCATATGATGTTAAACTGTCAACTCATGTCACTAATATTGAAATCAAATGAAACGTGTAAGCCAGAAAGACATAATTGCAGATGACGATTAAATATCGTGGCCTGAGATTTGCCAGGAGGAAAGTGCATTTTCATAATGAACATAATAGCCCAACATAAGACTTTTAAAAAAGCCATCACGGCAATAAATCAGAAATAAAGATAAAAGTTTTTAATAATTACGTTTCGTCTTTAACTTAAGAAACCTTAAATGATATAAATTATTACTTGAGGCTTTATATAAGCATATATTTACAGGGTAGTAACCAGGGATTTACCGGGCGGCAACAGTGGCGTGGTGGCAGGGGGGCAAGCCCCTCTACCCAGCTGTTGATTTCTGGAGGGGCGCAGAAATGAATATGAGTCACGAAGTTTTAAATTTTGGCTAGAAAAATGAATTGAAGCAGAACAGTTATTTCCACAGTTATAATATACAGTTAATGAAGTTAACTTTGGGGGAAAAGGAAGACTGATCAAAATGAAACCTTGTAAGGGGGTCGTTTTATTGTCTATTAAGGAATAAAGTAATTGAGGAGCATTCTTGATGTTTCTTATGTGGCCACAACACCTGACTTGTCAATTGTCACAATGACTGTAGACAACATACAGGGCCAAATTTAATGTCCTCTTAGGGGGCGCAACAAGGCCTGAAATTGTATAGTTTTTTGCCTATTTCAATGAATTTTATTTGCTTTCTCCCACAGACAGGAATCGTTACTGGCATTGCATCTTATTATTAATCCAAGCTTAATATATTTTTGTGGGTAGCCTGCTCACAAGCTATTCACAATGTTATACTAAAAAATGTCCAGATGTCCAGGTGCTAGGATGGCAATTCACGAATTGACACGACTACATGACGATGATGCGTTACGGAAAATATTCGAAAGTATAAAATTAAGGAAATTTGTAAAATTTTACTGGCATAGTTGAAATAAACATCTCAAAATATCATACAGGTATACTAAAGGTTAGTATTAATACTGAACATCAGCCTTCTACAATTTAAGACCTACCGTAGGATTAAAATAGAAAGATATTGTATAAAATTCTGTTATAAAGATTCTGTATTGAAGCGAAAAAAAAATTATTTTTTGCTAAAATTTTTGAGATTTCTTGAGGACGTCGCTACTGTTGTTATAATGGCAAGCCTACTTAGCAGGTCTATTGAGTCATTGACTGAAGCCTGTCTCTCAAACAGACGTCTGACTTGTTTCAGTCTTTAAGTCAGTCGTCCATAGAGCGCTAGCTAATAAACTAATAAGACAGACTTTTAGTTGGTGGTAATTGGAGACAAAATTATCATTTTTGTTGATAAATGATCTATAATATTTTGGTTATCATTGCAAAAAAATGACCGTCGGACTTCTCTAGCGATTTCTCATGTAGTTAATTAAATATTAGTCATTTACGCTGTTCGCGCACCTATTTTTAATTTTTTAGTAGTAGCGCAGTCATCGGTAGAGTGTAATCAAAATACAAAGGCTAACATAAAGTATCATGACTCAATACTGCGGCATGTACTGCAAATTTCATTAGTTCAAAGGTGAAGGGGGCGCGAAATTTGCTTTGGCCTCCGCAGTCAAAATTGCACCACCACGCTACTGGGCGGGAAGCGAATTCTTATTATAAATATTAAAGCCCAGCAAAGTGCTTTTAAAAGAGCCATTCAATACAAAAATAATGTATAAAAAAGAAATATTTATTCATTAGCGCAACGTTTCGTCTTGACTCTCAAGGTATCATCAGACAGGAGTAAATTACAAGTAGTGAGGGATTTATATAAAATAGTTATTTATATAATATTAAATTACATGGTGGGATGAAAAACGTGACCCCCAATAGCAAAGCCAGCACGTTTTTCACTGCTACAATGTAAATATTTTTGTGTTCAATCACCGGAAGACAATAAAATAAACCAATTTTGTAAAGACATCGAAACATTTGAATTGTGGGAGTAAAAGATCAGGCTAATTTCGTCACTGATTACCTCCATCATAATTTCTCTAAGGATATCATTTTTTCATGATGGCAGTCCTTCACAAGATTAGAAGGGCCAAGGCCTCCTTCTTGTCAGCCTTACTCTCAATCAATCCTTTGTAAATCCCTTGCCACAGTATTAATATCATAAATGTTACTTACGAGCATAGATCTTACCGTGTTGTTTCAAGTTACTCTTCTTATTAAACGTTTTACCAAAATGTTCACATTGATAAGGTTTTTCTTGTGTGTATCCTCATGTGTCTTTTAAAATTATTAGACCTTAAATCTTTTACCACAATGTTCACATTGATAAGGTTTCTCTCCAGTATGTATCATTACGTGACTTTTTAAGTTACAAAGCTGTGTAAATGTTTTACCACAGTGTTGACATTGATAAGGTTTCTCTCCTGTATGTATCCTAAGGTGTTTATTCAAATCACAATTCTGTGAAAATGTTTTACCACAATGTTCACATTGATAAGGTTTCTCTCCTGTATGTATCCTAAGGTGTTTATTCAAATCACAGTTCTGTGAAAATGTTTTACCACAATGTTCACATTTATAAGGTTTCTCTCCTGTATGTATACCATGACGTTTTAAGCTACAAAGCTGTGTAAAGGTTTTACCACAATGTTGACATTGATAAGGTTTCTCTCCTGTATGTATCCTAAGGTGTTCATTTAAATCATAATTCTGTAAAAACATTTTACCACAATGTTTACATTTATAAGGTTTCTCTCCTGTATGTATCATACCATGACGTTTTAGGTTACCAAGCACTGTAAATCTTTTACCACAATTTTCACATTGGTAAGGTTTGTCTCCAGTATGTATCCTAACATGTTCATTCAATTTAGAAAGGTGTCTAAATGTTTTACCACAATGTTTGCATTGACAAGGTTTCTCTCCTGTTTGAACCCTCACATGTCGTTTTAATCGTGGATTTTTTCCGCATTCATTTTTCATGTGAACGTTTAGATAGTCTTCACTACTGTACTTTCGACCACAACGTGGACATTCCCAGGGTTCGTAAAACAAGCATTGGACATCGTTTTAAATGTTTCTCTAAATAATCGGGATAAGTATACATCCTTCCACAGTGTCTACAGCTGTGACCTCCAACTAAAAGAAAAGTTAGAATTACATCACAGGATAAAGAACTAAATGATCATACTTAACTAAGGCACTTCCCATACGTAAACTAACCTTCAAACTGATGCTTGTCATTATCTTCCTCATCAAACAACGATATTCCCAACTGTTCAGCATACTCATCTCCATACCAAACAAGCAATTCTTTATCGGCTTCAATCTCTTTATAAACTCGGTAGTAAATTTCTCCATTATATTGATATGCAATTATATTTTGTTCTTCTTCAAATCTTGCACAATTCACAAATCTCATCCAATTACCTTGAGCAAGATCCTTACCATCAATACAATATACCACCTTTCCTCCTTGTACAATCTGTAGACACGGACAGATAAATAATTATGACAAAGCATGTATGTTTAATATCTGCATGGTGAAAGTAGAACGGGCAGAAAATATTTTAATAAAAAGAAATTATTCCTTTATTTAAATATGTTCACCTCCCACATGTACGCAGGATCTCTTCCATCCTCTGCGTCTTTAAGCGAAAGTACCTCTCCTCTGTATGGTCCAAAACGAGTGTTAATTTCAACTTTTTTCTTTGTAAAAACACCCCTGCCTGCGTTGGGGATTGTAGCGGTATTTATGTACAAATCTTTTGGAAGTGTCTTCATAGCATTTGATGTTCCCTTCCATTGATGTACTTCAAAGAAATGAAATTTGTTTGAAACGTTCTCCATCGTTAAAACAACTGCATTGTTCACAATTTTAAAGCAAATATCAAATCACAGTAATGAACTGATGTTTAACTATTCATGACTCTACACTAAAAGTAAAGTACTTACAAATGTTAAGATCATCATCAGGTACATCTTCCGCTGTATAAATCTTTTGGATGACTTTCTTAATGATCGTCTTAAAGAAGTCTTTTCAGAGCTTTACAGTTATATTTGATGGATTTTCTTTTAATGATGGATTTAGTTTTTTGTCATTTACATCGTTGACCTTGGGTTTTGACGTTGACGAATTACCGATTGTTTTAGAAGAAACCTGTAAAAACGTTTGATTGAAATTCAACCAAAAATGTGAAAATGTTTACTTATTGCTTATCCTTTCCTTTTATCCATTTTCTAAAACATACCTGTTTATTTGCAAATTTCTTCATGACTTCAGTTTTATGTTGTTTTAAAACTATAAGAAAGCAATTTCATTTTTAAAAAACTATACTTCTTACAGTCAAAAGTGAAAATTACAAAAGAAATTCCCAGGGAACGACGTTTCATACGCTTGCACGAAATCTTTTTAAAATAAATTGTTGGAGATGTAATGTTTATCTCAAAAATAGTTTTTGTTGAAAATCGCAATGAACTTGTAACTTTGTTGATTTATACTACAGCAGACAGAAAAACATGACGATCATTTCATACGCTAAGACTAAACTGAAACACCACTACTTTTGAAGCTGTTCTATCGTGTAAAAAGAGCTTTGTCAGAAACCATGAAAAATGAAATCAAGATTAGGGCAGCCTCCACCATAATTGTCCTCTATGTGTGAAAACACATTTATTTCAAGGTAACAGAGGCCGCGCAAGCTCGATAATTGAGGCGGTGCAAATATTCGTATATGCATGTTCTACTTTAGTAGTTTCTATGGAAATCAATTGTGGGTATGGATTTAACAAAAGATTAAAACATACCAATATATAAATACTTTCTCCTTTAATTATCAATCTTGCGCGCCCCCCGCATAAATTGTCACACAATATGAGCTTTTATAGTTTTTTTAGTACAGTGTTTGTATTGGCGCCGCATTCGGGCGGTGAACATAAGGGAAGTAATAAGTGCCGCGGCGTTAAAACGAGCATTCAAAGAAAAAAAGCTGTGCATAGATGATGTCATAAAAACCTTTAAAAACTTCTAATGTATCATGTTTCTACATATTTAATTCCTTATAAATGATGGAGAATATCTAAAGGTTACAATTATATTTCATAATGTGATATGTGGTCAAATCACTCAAATACAGTTAAAGTACATCATCTAAAAAAAATTTAATGAAGATAACCACATTGAACTAATATAATTAAAAAGTAAAGTTCCATCGTTCAAATTAAATACGTTTCATCATTGCTACCTACTTCACGATCTTAACAATCCAGAGACGAAGCAACTTGAAATTGTCGATAAAACTTTGTTTGATGTAGAAAGTTCCCAAATGTTTCAAGCTTTTAAACTTTAATTCAGACGTTTATTGCTCTTTAAAATCATACACACTCAGTGCCAAGTAAATATTCAACGTTTACCGTAGGTTTTGAATGTTTTGTATTACATTTCAAGTTTTGGCGGAAATATGGCGCATGCGTGGTAGGCTTTGTCTAGCAGCCGGAAATCCCCGTACCATGATCTTGCACTGTGTTTTTCAACATTTATTGAGTTAAATGCTGCTAAACGTCTTCCAAGCGAAGACTGTGTCATGATTAGTTAGTATGCAAGAACAACGACACAAAGTATCTCATACTTTGTCATATTCAGGTGAGGTGTACTTGTTCTTGGTTTAATTTTAATGACAGAGAGGATAGAGTTGAGCTTGAGTTGTGGAAACTGTCAAATTGACAGATTCGTCGGAAATTACTTGATTTCAATATAATTTCAAATTTTCACAGTGAACTTGTTGGTTTCTTTGAAATATAAAAATTCATCTGCTTGACAATAAAAATTTGCATCTAGTTTTCCTTGTGAAACATGCAGCTGACAAATTGCAGAAGAAACAAACGTTACAAAAATGCATTCCTGAAATGGCAAAAAATTGAAAAGATTTCATGGAAAGAAAATTGACAGATTCGTCGAGATTTCTTAATGTACATGACTTTGAGGAAACTGTCAAATTGACAGATTCCTCAAATTGACAGATTCGTCGAGATTTCTTAATGTACATGACTTTGAGTTGAGGAAACTGTCAAATTGACAGATTCGTCGAGATTTCTTAATGTACATGACTTTGAGTTGAGGAAACTGTCAAATTGACAGATTCGTCGAGATTTCTTAATGTACATGACTTTCCATTAATTAGTTAATAAATGCTTTCTAATAATTTGACCATTTGTTGTGTTGTCATTAAATTCAAATGGAGATTTCATTAGATTTCCATACAGACCATTAAGATGACGGCTGCAAACGGAACATACTTGATTTCATCATAATTTCAAATTTTGACAGTGAACTTGTTTTTGGTTTCTCTGAAATATCATAAAAATTCATCTGCTTGACAGTAAAAATTTGCATCTAGTTTTCATTGTGAAACATGCAGCTGACAAATTGCAGAAGAAACAAACGTTACAAAAATGCATCCCTGAAGTGGCAAAAAATTGAAAAGATTTCACGGAAAGAAAACTTTTACTAAAGCACCTGTTAGGAGAGGTGGATATTTTATGACAGAGTCAGGAGGGTGAAGCTTTAACAAAAGCAATTTAGAGGAAAGATGGTTACTTCATAAGTTGAAGAAGGTAATACTCACTATTCATAAATGTGTTTGAAACATAAACATATATCATGATTATCAGCATTTATCTTATAACAAAATGATGTGAATATTTTCATTTTAGTTATGAAATATGTCCTTTGTAATCATTGGTTCCCTTTTGTTTGTCTTTGTTTTCCAGTTCATGAATGACATGATCATTAAATGATTGGGGTTAACAGTTGCATCATAATTGGTTATTTCAAAAGTTAGCAAGGTATGAGTTAAAATGATGAATAAATTTGCATGTAGGTAATAGCATGGTTTCTTGTGCAATTTGGAAAGAAACTTGCGCAAGTGAGTTTTTAACTATCAAATCAAAAGAGCATGAGTCTGAAGGATGAGAAGAACTTAGAAGTCCATGTTTTGCAAACTATGCAATTACTTATTAATAATGTGTTTAAAAAATTTGCTCAATTTTGTTGATTGTTAGCTTCAGCACAACATAATTTTGAACCAAAAGTTATTGAAATCAATTGACTTATATTTTTCAATTTGTTAGATATTTGTTGTTTCATCATTGCCTACTTCCACACATGCACATAGCCAAAAACATGGTACTTTTAAAAGTGTTCATCATTTTGGCAATGTCATGCAAATGCTGAATTGTAGATTGGGTCACCAAAGACAAAGAAAAATCTACTTAAAATTTACAGTGAGTTATGCCAGGCACTGTTATTGCATTTTGTTACATTATTGTATATTTACAACTTGCAAATGTTTTATTTCATTGGTTTTTATGACTTTATCATTGTTTTGAGAAACCTTAAGGAGGTTTTAAAATATGACTAAATTATATTGACTCCTGGATGTATAAGCCAGAGATTGATCCAAGAGGAATTTGTATAGGGCATGCTTTGGTTTAGATTAGATTTTGAAAGCTACTTTGAGTGTGTTGCTATTAATAAGATGGGGATGACCCTCTTCCAACATTGATAGTAAATCCATCTCTACGTATGTTTAGATAGTGAGAGACAAAGTTGGCTTGATTGCTAAAAAAATGCACCCAGCAAACCTTGTTTGTATGATATACAACCATCTTCTTATTCAACTGTTTTTTTCTCCATTGTAAAGAGATTTTGATGCTATGCTGTACCTATGTGAGTTGTCATTTTGAATGCCTCTTGTGGACACATACTAACGTTTGACTGAGTGTGTGGTCTTTCCTTGTTATGTATTCGCTGTGGTCTTTGGTTATATATTACAGGCTGTTTGTGTTCTTGAAAAATGGTGGTATACCTGTATATTTCTTAGCTTATGACTAGTTTTACTTGATTAAAACATGATCATGATTATAACATTAGAAATTTATCGTTGATCATTTGAAATTTAAAACATTGATTTGTAAAACAAAGAGGGAATTTATATTTCAGTACCTTGAGCTTTGATTGTACAGAATGACTTGTTGGTATTGTCCATGGCTGGTATTCTTGGGTTCTGAGAAATGTTAAAGTGTTATCACTAGTGATGCACCAATATACATATTTAGCGATATACCAATTAGCAGATATTAAAATGCCGATATTGTGCCGATACCGATATTTTACGCCATTTTACAAAACTTAAGCATCATAAAGTATGCCAATTTGTACTCACTATTGACTGTTCATTTCATAAAAAAAATATAAAATTCAAAGCGGTTATTTACACTGCAGCCATATTTTACAACACAACCCAATTGTCAATGGAAATTGATGTCATGTGGAACCAGAGGCCGCGGAACTGGGGCATTGGGGCAAGTGTCTCCCCACTTTTACAACAGGGAAAATTTGTTCTTTTCTGGAATGAAAGTGCCCTTTTTCATGGTGTAGAAATGCCCTTGTTTTAGGTAAAATTGGACTGAAGAAGTTTTTCTTAGATACAAGTAGCCCCGAGAGTAGATCAAAGTCTGTCGGCATCATGCAAAATCAGCTATAGCTTAGTTTTTTATCTTGATTACCCAGATGGATCAAAAATCGCGTTTGTCGATTGGGGTTGTCTTCGCAGACGTCCGCCCAGTAACTTAACAAACAATGAGAAGTCGCAATTTATGATCCACATGAGACTATAAATTCTACGGCTACGCATTGCTCCCGTCGTATTGTCTTTCAGGCCATTGGTTCTACAAAACTGATGACAATTCATAATCATAATAATTGAAAATTTTGCGGTTTAAATCACTTCTAATCAAAATCATCATGCTTAGAGCTGCTAGGTGAAAACGAGAAAAGGAAAAAGAGCTTGTAGAAACAGCTAAAAGGATGCGAAAACTGACGAGTTTTTTAGTAGTGCTCCAGAAGAGAACGTTGTTGACCAAAACATCGACTCTAGGTCTAGTTTGACACTGCCGTCAGCTACAGAAACTCCATCAACGTATTTATCTCCTCATTCTCATTCCAAACCAAAATTCGGCGATTCTGACTTTACAACGTCTTTAGAGATACTAGTCGCGCCGCCGACCGAGCCAGTTCACACACCTTCTCAAAACCTAACGTATGCGTCTTTGCCAAGTTCCACGACTACCGCCCTATTGGTAGGACCTATGCAAATTGAGTCAACGGAATGTTTGCTAGGACTCGATTGTAAGCATTTGTGCTGTACAGGCCGACAGCCTTACCATCCTACACTAGAAGAAATAAAGCACACGTCTTACCTTGATTTACCTTGTTGCTCCGATGAGCGCATCCTCTGGAAAACTTTTTTTTCTTGCCAGTGGCTTGTCAAACACATCTCAGGAGCACAATGACGGCAGCACGCTACAATAATCTTATTGTTATGCATGTAAACAAGGCCAGAACTGACGAACTGGACTTACGTTTAATAGCTAAGGACTTTGTTCTGAAAAACGAACGTAGGGTTAGATTTTTTGGGAAATTTTATTGAGATCGCTTTACTTAATAAAATTGTTCATTTCGTCATCTTAGTTCAATTTGTTAGCACGCACGCCGAGCAGTAGAGAATACGCATAGCATTCTAAGAATGTTTACCAATATTTTGCAGACTTTGAAACTTAATCATGATTCATGAAACAAGGCATATATAAAATATACTAAAACAGTAAACTGCAAACTCACATGCCCTTTTCGGTCAGTGCCCCCCCACTTTTGAGATACTTCCGCGGCCCCTGTGTGGAACTAAAAAGTTTAAAGTAGTATTAATTTAACAAAAATTGTTAAGGTAGTATATATTTAGTATTGTTAACAGTGCTGCCACTGTAGGGAAATCCCTACAGTAGCGGGATTTAGTGGTTTGTAGATGGTAGGGAAACCTACGGGAAAACTGTAAATTGTAGGGGACTGTAGAGAGAAAAGAAAATCGTTTAAAAATGAGCCTAATTTTTGCCCAAAATACTCTTTTCTTCCTGTGTTCTCATCATTTAGCGCCCCTGCGCCTGGATCATCACGTTGTAGTCGTGCAGGGGCTTAAGTACTTCACTGAAGGACAACTAAGAATGATCCAAACCCGGTCTCCGAACTTCGATGTCGAACTCTCGGAACCACACCTCCAAACTCTGCCGGCTTGATGGGACATACATGGAGGTGTGACTACCATACGAAACTACTACTACCATTTAGCAAGTGATTGTAACAGAATCTTTCTTTTGGCATAATCATATGATGTTAAACTGTCAACTCATTTGACTAATATTGAAATTAAATCAAACGTGAAAGCTAGAACGACATAATTGCAGATGACGATTAAATATCGTGGCCAGAGATTTGCCAGGCGGAAAGCGCATTTTCATAATAAACATAATAGCCCAACATAAGACTTTTAAAAAAGCCATCACGGCAATAAATCAGAAATAAAGATAAAAGGTTTTTTAATGATTACGTTTCGTCTTTAACTTAAGAAATCTTGAGATTAAATGATATAAATTTTTACTTGAGGCTTTATATAAGCATATATTTACTGGGTAGTAACCAGGGATATACTGGGCGGGAAGCGAATTCTTATTATAAATATTAAAGCCCAGCAAACTGCTTTTAAAAGAGCCATTCAATACAAAAATAATGTATAAAAAAAATATTTATTCATTAGCGTAACGTTTCGTCTTGACTCACAAGGCATCATCAGACATTATTAAATTACAAGTAATGAGGGATTAATATAAAATAGTTATTTATATAATATTAAATTAAATGGTGGGATGAAAAACGTGACCCCCAATTGCAAAGCCAAAACGTTTTTCACTGCTACAATGTAAATATTTTTGTGTTCAATCACCGAAGACAATAAAATGAAATAATTTTGTAAAGACATCGAAAAATTTGAATTGTGGGAGTAAAAGATCGGGCTAAAATTCGTCACTGATTACCTCCATCATACTTGTTATACGGATATCATTTTTTCATGATGGCAGTCCTTCAGCAGATTAGAAAGGCCAAGGCCTCCTCATTGTCAGCCTTACTCAATAAATCGTTTGTAAATCCCTTGCCACAATATTGATATCATAAATGTTTCTTACGAGCATGGATCTTACCGTGTTGATTCAAGTTACTCTTCTTATTAAATGTTTTACCAAAATGTTCACATTGATGAGGTTTTTCTTGTGTGAATCCTCATGTGTCTTTTAAAATTATTAGACTCTTTAAATCTTTTACCACAATGTTCACATTCATAAGGTTTCTCCCCAGTATGTATCCTAAAGTGTTTCTTCAAGTCATTATTCCTTCTATTTTTTTTACCACAATGTTCACATTGATAAGGTTTCACTCCTGTATGTATGCTGATGTGTGTTTTCAAGTTACCCTTGTTATTAAATCTTTTACCTCAATGTTCACATTCATAAGGTTTCTCCCAGTATGTATCCTAATGTGTGCTTTCAAGTTACTCTTGTTATTAAATCTTTTACCACAATGTTCACATTGATAAGGTTTCTCCCAGTATGTATCCTAATGTGTGTTTTAAGTTACTCTTATTATTAAATCTATTACCACAATGTTCACATTGATAAGGTTTCTCCCCAGTATGTATCCTAATGTGTGTTTTTAAGTTACCCTTGTTATTAAATCTATTACCACAATGTTCACATTGATAAGGTTTCTCTCCAGTATGTATCCTCAGGTGTCGATTTAACTCACTATGCCCTGTAAATGTTTTACCACAGTGTTTACATTGATAAGGTCTCTCCCCAGTATGATGTATCATAATGTGTGTTTTCAAGTTACACTTGTTAGTAAAGCTTTTACCACAATGTTCACATTGATAAGGTTTCTCTCCCGTATGTATCCTTACGTGACTTTTTAAGTGACCAAGCACTGCAAATCTTTTACCACAATGTTTACATTGATAAGGTTTCTCTCCTGTATGTATCCTTAAGTGACGTTTAAAGCTACCATGCTCTGTAAATGTTTTACCACAATGTTGACATTGATAAGGTTTCTCTCCTGTATGTATCCTAAGGTGTTTATTCAAAGCACAATTCCGTGAAAATCTTTTACCACAATGTTCACATTTATAAGGTTTCTCTCCTGTATGTATCATAAGGTGTTTTTTCAACTCATAATTCTGTGAAAATGTTTTACCACAATGTTCACATTTATAAGGTTTCTCTCCTGTATGTATCCTACCATGACGCTTTAAGCTACCATGCAGTGTAAATGTTTTACCACAATGTTGACATTGATAAGGTTTCTCTCCTGTATGTATCCTAAGGTGTTTATTCAAAGCACAATTCCGTGAAAATCTTTTACCACAATGTTCACATTTATAAGGTTTCTCTCCTGTATGTATCATACCATGACGTTTTAAGTTACCAAGATGTCTAAATCTTTTACCACAATTTTCACATTGATAAGGTTTCTCTCCAGTATGTATCCTAAAATGTCTATTTAATCGAGAAAGCTGTGTAAATCTTTTACCACAATTTTCACATTGATAAGGTTTGTCTCCTGTATCCTAACATGTTCATTCAATTTAGAAAGCTGTCTAAATGTTTTACCACAATGTTTGCATTGATAAGGTTTCTCTCCTGTTTGAACCCTCACATGTCGTTTTAATCGTGGATTTTTTCCGCATTCATTTTTCATGTGAACATTTAGATAGTCTTCACTACTGTACTTTCGTCCACAACGTGGACATTCCCAAGGATTCGTAAAAACAAGCATTGGACATCGTTTTAAATGTTTCTCTAAATAATCTGGATAAGTATACATCCTTCCACAGTGTCTACAGCTGTGACCTCCAACTAAAAAGAAAAGTTAGAATTAGATCACAGGATAAAGAACTAAATGATCATACATAACTAAGGCACTTCGCATACGTAAGCTGACTAACCTTCAAACTGATGTTTGTCATTATCTTCCTCATCAAACAACGATATTCCCAACTGTTCAGCATACTCATCTCCATACCAAACAAGCAATTCTTTATCGGCTTCAATCTCTTTATAAACTCGGTAGTAAATTTCTCCATTATATTGATATGCAATTATATTTTGTTCTTCTTCAAATCTTGCGCAATTCACAAATCTCATCCAATTACCTTGAGCAAGATCCCTACCATCAATACAATATACAACCTTTCCTCCTTGTACAATCTGTAAACACGGACAGATAAATAATTTTGACAAAGCATGTATGTTTAATATCTGCATGGTGAAAGTAGAACAGGCAGAAAATATTTTAATAAAAAGAAATTATTCATTTATTTAAATATGTTCACCTCCCACATATACGCAGGATCTCTTCCATCCTCTGCGTCTTTAAGCGAAAGTACCTCTCCTCTGTATGGTCCAAAACGAGTGTTAATTTCAACTTTTTTCTTTGTAAAAACACCCCTGCCTGCGTTGGGGATTGTAGCGGTATTTATGTAAAGATCTTTTGGAAGTGTCTTCATAGCATTTGATGTTCCCTTCCATTGATGTACTTCAAAGAAATGAAATTTGTTCGAAAAAGTTCTCCATCGTTAAAACAACTGCATTGGTCACAATTTTAAAGCAAATATCAAATCACAGTAATGAACTGATGTTTAACTATTCATGACTCTACACTAAATGTAAAGTACTTACAAATGTTAAGATCATCATCAGGTACATCTTCGTCTGTATAAATCTTTTTGGATGACTTTCTTAATGATCGTCTTAAAGAAGTCTTTTTCAGAGCTTTACAGTTATGTTTGATGGATTTTCTTTTAATGATGGATTTAGTTTTTTTGTCATTGACATCGTTGACCTTGGGTTTTGATGTTGACGAATTACCGATTGTTTTAGAAGAAACCTGTAAAAACGTTTGATTGAAATTCAACCAAAAAATGTGAAAATGTTTACTTAGCGCTCATCCTTTCCTTTTATCCATTTTCTAAAACATACCTGTTTATTTGCAAATTTCTTCATGACTTCAGTTTTTATGTTGTTTCAAAAACTATAAGAAAGCAATTTCATTTTTAAAAAACTATACTTCTTACAGTCAAAAGTGAAAATTAAAAAAGAAATTCCCAGGGAACGACGTTTCATACGCTTGCACGAAATCTTTTTAAAATAAATTGTTGGAGATGTAATGTTTATCTCAAAAATAGTTTTTGTTCAAAATCGCAATGAACTTGTAACTTTGTTGATTTATACTACAGCAGATAGAAAAACATGACGATCATTTCATACGCTAAGACTAAACTGAAACACCACTACTTTTGAAGCTGTTCTATCGTGTAAAAGAGTTTTGTCACAAACCATCAAAAATGAAATCAAGATTAGGGCAGCCTCCACCATACATTTGTCCTCTATGTGTGAAAACACATTTATTTCAAGGTAACAGAGGCTGCGCAAGTTCGATAATTGAGGGGTGCAAATATTCATATATGCATGTCCTACCTTAGTAGCTTCTGTGGAAATCAATTGTGGGTATGGATTTTAAAAGATTAAAACATACCAATATATAAATACTTTCTCCTTCAATTATCAATCTTGCGCGCCCCCCGCATAAATTGTCACACAATATGAGCTTTTATAGGTTTTTTTAGTACAGTGTTTGTCTTGGCGCCGCTTATGGGGCGGTGAACATTAGGGAATTAATAAGTGCAGCGCTGTTAAAACGAGAATTCACAGAAAATAAGCTGTGCATAGATGATGTCATAGAAACTTTTAAAACTTCTAATGTATCATGTTTCTACATATTTAATTCCTTATAAATGATGGAGAATATCTAAAGGTTGCAATTATATTTCATAATGTGATATGTAGTCAAATCACTCAAATACAGTTAAAGTACATCATGTAAAAACATTTAATGAAGATAACAACATTGAACTAATATAATTAAAAAGTAAAGTTCCATCGTTCAAATTAAATACGTTTCATCATTGCTACCTACTTGAATCCAGAGACGAAGCAACTTGAAATTGTCGATAAAACTTTGTTTAATGTAGAAAGTTCCCAAATGTTTCAAGCTTTTAAACTTGAATTCAGACGTTTATTGCTCTTTAAAATCATACACACTCAGTGCCAAGTAAATATTCAACGTTTACCGTAGGTTTTGAATGTTTTGTATTACATTTCAAGTTTTGGCGGAAATATGGCGCATGCGTGGTAGGCTTTGTCTAGCAGCCGGAAATCCCCGTACCATGATCAGAGGTCTCTTTTACATTTAAATGTCGTCTTTACACACTCTTGCACTGTGTTTTTCAACATTTATTGAGTTGAATGCTGCTGAAACGTCTTCCAAGCAAAGACTGTGTCAAGATTAGTTAGTATGCAAGAAGAACAACACAAAGTATCTTATACTTTATCATATTCAGGTGAGGGGAGGTGTACTTGTTCTTGTTTTAATTTTAATGACAGAGAGAATAGAGTTGAGCATTGAGTTGAGGAACTGTCAAATTGACCGATTCATCGAGATTTCTAAATGTACATGACTTTCCATTAAAGCTATGAATTACATATGAGCATTGATACATTAAACAATGTGTATTGAGTTAACAAATGCTTGCTAATAATTTGACCATTTGTTGTGTTGTCATTAAATTCAAATCGAGATTTCATTAGATTTGCATAAAGACTAAAAAGATGACGGCTGCAAATGGAATTTACTTGATTTCAACATAATTTCAAATTTTGACTAAAGTACACAATGACAACAGTGAACTTGTTTTGGTTTCTTTGAAATATCATAAAAATTCATCTTCTTGACAATAAAAATTTGCATCTAGTTTTCATTGTGAAACATGCAGCTGACAATTTGCAGAAGAAACAAATGTTACAAAAATGCATTCCTGAAGTGGCAAAAAATTGAAAAGATTTCATGGAAAGAAAACATTTATTAAAGCACCTGGTAGGAGGGGTGGTTATTTTATGACAGAGTCAGGAGGTGGTGAATGCTTTAAAAAAAGCAATTTAGGGGAAGGATGGCTACTTCATAAGTTGAAGAAGGTAATACTCACCATTCATAAATGTGTTTTGAAACATAAACATATATCATGATTATCAGCATTTATCTTATCAACAAAATGATGTGAATATTTTCATTTTAGTTATGAAATATGTCCTTTGTAATCATTGGTTCCCTGTTGCTTGTCTTTGTTCTCAAGTTCATGAATGACATGATCATTAAATGATTGGGGTTAACAGTTGCATCATAATTGTTTATTTCAAAAGTTAGCAAGGTATGAGTTAAAATGATGAATAAATTTGCATGTAGGTAATAGCATGGTTTCTTGTGCAATTTGGAAAGAAACTTGGGCAAGTGAGTTTTTAACTATCAAATCAAAACAGCATGAGTCTGAAGGATGAGAAGAACTTAGAAGTCCATGTTTTGCAAACTATGCACTTACTTATTAATAAAATGCTTAAAAAATTTCCTCAATTTTGTTGATTGTTTGCTTTAGCACAACAACATTTTGAACCAAAAGTTATTGAAATTGATTGACTTATAATTTCTAATTAGCAGCAATTTTAAAAAACACTTGAGAAAAACGACAATTTTTTTGAGAGCAAACATGTTTCAACATTATCAGAATGCCATCTTCAGTGCAGAATGATTAGTGTTAAGTAATATGATACATAATGATAATGTCGAAACATGTTTGCTCTCAAAAAAATCGTCGTTTTTCTCAAGTTTTTTGATTGACTTATATTTTTCAATTTGATAGATATTTTTTTCGTTGCATCATTGCCTACTTCCACACATGCACATAGCCAAAAACATTGTACTTTTGAAAGTGTTCATAATTTTGGCAATGTCATGCAAATGCTGAATTGTAAATTGGGTCACCAAAGATAAAGAAAAATCTACTTAAAATTTACAGTGAGTTATGGCAGGCATTGTTATTGCATTTTGTAACATTATTGTATATTTACAACTTGCAAATGTTTTATTTCATTAGTTTTTATGACTTTATCATTGTTTTGAGAAACCTTAAGGAGCATTTTAAAAAATGTCTAAATGATATTGACTCCTGGATGTATAAGCCAGAGATTGATCCAAGAGGAATTTGTATAGGGCATGCTTTGGTTTAGATTAGATTTTGAAAGCTACTTTGAGTGTGTTACTATTGATAAGATGGGTATGACCCTCCTCGAACATCGATAGTAAATCCATCTCTACGTATGTTTAGATAATGAGAGACAAAGTTGGCTTGATTTCTAAAGAAATGTGCCCAGCAAACCTTGTTTGTATCATATACAACCATCTTCTTATACAACTGTTTTTTTCTCATTTGTATAGATATTTTGATGCTATGCTGTACCTATGTAAGTTGTCATTTCGAATGCTTCTGTGGACACATACTGGCGTTTGACTGAGGATGTGATCTTTCCATGTTATGTATTTACTGTGGTCATTGGTTTTATATTACTGACTGTTGGTGTTCTTGAAGAATGGGGGTATGCCTGTATAATTGCTACATTCTGACAAGTTTTACTTGATTAAAACATGATCATAATTATAAAATTTGAAATTTATCGTTGATCATTTGAAATTTATCGTTGATTATTTGAAATTTATCGTTGATCATTTGAAATTTATCGTTGATCTTTTGGACTTCATCGTTGATCATTTAAAATTTATCGTTGATCATTTGAAATTTATCGTTGATCTTTTAAAATTTATCGTTGATCATTTGAAATTTGAAGCATTGATTTGTAAAACAAAGAAAGAATTTATATTTCAGTACCTGTAGCTTTGATTGAACATAATGACTTGTTGGTATTGTCCATGGCTGGTATTCTTGGGTTCTGAGAAATGTTAAAGTGTTATCACTAGTGATGCACCAATATACATATTTAGCGATATACCAAATAGCAGATATTAAAATGCCGATATTGTGCCGATACCGATATTTTACGCCATTTTACAAAACTTAAGCATCATAAAGTATGCCAATTTGTGCTCATGTTCATTTCATAAAAAAAATATAAAATTCAAAGCGGTTATTTACACTGCAGCAATCTTTCACAACACAACCCAATTGTCAATGGAAATTGATATCATGTGGAACTAAAAAGTTTAAAGTAGTATTAATTTAACAAAAATTGTTAAGCTAATATATATTTAGTATTGTTAACAGTGCTGCCACTGGTAGGGGAAATCCCCTACAGTAGCGGGATTTAGTGGTTTGTAGGTGGTAGGGAAAACCTACGGGGAAAACTGTAAAATGTAGGGGGATTGTAGGGAGAAAAGAAAATCGTTTGAAAATGAGCCTAATTTTTGCCCAAAATACTCTTTCTTACATGTTTGTAAATGTAGATCGTCCAGGTTGGTATAGTCCTGAGAAGGACTGTTTTTGTTGTTGTTGACTGACGTTTCGACAACCTTAGCGGTAGTCATCTTCAGATTCAAATGAGGAGTAAACGTCAGGTTAGCCGTATTTGTTATCTGGTTCTTACGTCATTGTATTGTGTATACAGGAAATGTGTATTTTCATTGTGAATTAATGTGAAGTGAAATATTTTTATTTTAGTTGTGATGTGTGATTTAGGTGTGATGTTTTTAGTTGTAATGTGTGGGTGTCAATTGTATATTGTCATTGTGAATAATTAGTGTGAAGTGTAATGTTTTTAGTTGATCGTTTGTTTGTATTGTGAATAAGTTGTTTGTAAGGTGCTGGTAATTGCGGTGATCTGTTCAGGGGGGTTTGTTCCAAGTTGGTATACCAACTTTCTAATGTAAGCCTTTGTCTATAGTCAGTACTGTAAGTAATGCATTTTGCCGAGTCCCAGTCAATGTTGTGCTTTGTGATTCGGTGATGCTCGGCAATGTGATTAGTTTTGTCTTGTTTCTTAGTAGCTCGTTTGTGTTCAGTAAGTCTTATGTTTCAGTTCATGCCAGTTTCCCCAATATAAGAGGCGTGGCAGTCGGAGCAGTTTATTTTGTAAACTGCACCTTGTCGTTCGTTGGGTTGTTCTTTGTCCTTTATGTTCGTTAATAACGTTGTGATTGGTTTATGTGCGACATGTATGTTGTATAGTCGTATGATACGCGAGATATCATACACATTTCCTGTACACACAATACAATAACGTAAGAACCAGATAACAAATACGGCTATCCTGACGTTTACTCCTCATTTGACTCTGAAGATGACTACCGCTAAGGTTGTCGAAACGTCAGTCAACAAGAACGAAAACAGTCCAGTAACAGTTTAATTATTACCTTTTGTCTTTAACTTAAGAAATCTTGAGATTAAATGATATAAATTTTTACATGTGGCTTTATATAAGCATATATTTACAGGGTAGTAACCAGGGATATAGTGGGCGGGAAGTGAATTCTTATTATAAATATTAAAGCCCAGCAAAGTGCTTTAGAAAGAGCCATTCAATACAAAAATAATGTATAAAAAAGAAATATTTATTCATTAGCGTAACGTTTCGTCTTGAATCACAAGGCATCACCTTACATTATTAAATTACAAGTAATGAGGGATTTATATAAAATAGTTATTTATATAATATTAAATTACATGGTGAGATGAAAAACGTGACCCCCAATAGCAAAGCCAGCACGTTTTTCACTGCTACAATGTAAATATTTTTGTGTTCAATCGCCGGAAGACAATAAAATGAACCAATTTTGTAAAGACATCGAAATATTTGAATTGTGGGAGTAAAAGATCCGGCTAATTTCGTCACTGATTACCTCCATCATAATTTCTCTAAGGATTTCATTTTTTCATGATGGCAGTCCTTCAGAAGATTAGAAGGGCCAAGGCCTCCTCCTTGTCAGCCTTACTCTCAATCAATCCTTTGTAAATCCCTTGCCACAGTATTCACATCATGAATGTTTCTTACGAGCATGGATCTTACCGTGTTGATTCAAGTTACTCTTCTTATTAAATGTTTTACCAAAATGTTCACATTAAGGTTTCTCCGCAGTATGTTTCCTAAAGTGTTTCTTCAAGTCATAATTCCTACTAAATCTTTTACCACAATGTACACATTGATAAGGTCTCTCCCCAGTATGTATCCTAATGTGTGTTTTCAAGTTACCCTTGTTAATAAATCTTTTACCACAATGTTCACACTGATAAGGTTTCTCTCCAGTATGTATCGTAAGGTGTTGATTTAACTCACTGTATGTATCATACCATGACGTTTTAAGGTACCAAGCTGTGTAAATCTTTTACCACAATTTTCACATTGATAAGGTTTGTCTCCAGTATGTATCCTAACATGTTCATTCAATTTAGAAAGCTGTCTAAATGTTTTACCACAATGTTTGCATTGATAAGGTTTCTCTCCTGTTTGAACCCTCACATGTCGTTTTAATCGTGGATTTTTTCCGCATTCATTTTTCATGTGAACGTTTAGATAGTCTTCACTACTGTACTTTCGACCACAACGTGGACATTCCCAGGGTTCGTACAAACTAGCATTGGACATCGTTTTAAATGTTTCTCTAAATAATCGGGATAAGTATACATCCTTCCACAGTGTCTACAGCTGTGACCTCCAACTAAAAAGAAAAGTTAGAATTACATCACAGTATAAAGAACTAAATGATCATACATAACTAAGGCACTTCGCATACGTAAACTGACTAACCTTCAAACTGATGTTTGTCATTATCTTCCTCATCAAACAACGATATTCCCAACTGTTCAGCATACTCATCTCCATACCAAACAAGCAATTCTTTATCGGCTTCAATCTCTTTATAAACTCGGTAGTAAATTTCTCCATTATATTGATATGCAATTATATTTTTTTCTTCTTCAAATCTTGCACAATTGACAAATCTCATCCAATTACCTTGAGCAAGATCCTTACCTTCAATACAATATACAATCTTTCCTCCTTGTAGAATCTGTAAACACGGACAGATAAATAACTATGACAAAGCATGTATGTTTAATATCTGCATGGTGACAGTAGAACAGGCATAAAATATTTTAATAGAAAGAAATTATTCATTTATTTAAATATGTTCACCTCCCACATATACGAAGGATCCCTTCCATCCTCTGCGTCTTTAAGCGAAAGTACCTCTCCTCTGTATGGTCCAAAACGAGTGTTAATTTTAACTTTTTTCATTGTAAAAACACCCCTGCCTTTTTTTAGCGGTATATACTAGCGGTATTTATGCAAAAGATCTTTACATAAATACCGCTACAATCACCCGTTGGGGATTGTAGCGGTATTTATGTAAAGATCTTTTGGAAGTGTCTTCATAGCATTTGATGTTCCCTTCCATTGATGTACTTCAAAGAAATGAAATTTGTTCGAAAAACGTTCTCCATCGTTAAAACAACTGCATTGTTCACAATTTTAAAGCAATTATCAAATCACAGTAATGAACTGATGTTTAACTATTCATGACTCTACACTAAAAGTAAAGTACTTACAAATGTTAAGATCTTCATCAGGTACATCTTCCCCTGTATAAATCTTTATGGATGACTTTCTTAATGATCGTCTTAAAGAAGTCTTTTTCAGAGCTTTAAACTTAATCCATCATTAAAGACAATCCATCAAATATATTTGATGGATTGTCTTTAATGATGGATTTAGTTTTTCATTTACATCGTTGATCTTGGGTTTTGACGTTGACGAATTACCGATTGTTTTAGAAGAAACCTGTAAAAATATTTGATTGAAATTCAGCCAAAAAATGTGAAATTGTTTACTTAGCGCTCATCCTTTCCTTTTATCCATTTTCTAAAACATACCTGTTTATTTGCAAATTTCTTCATGACTTCAGTTTTTAATGCTTTTTTAAAAACTAGTCAAGAAAAGAATGTCAGTTTTAAAAAACTATACTTCTTACAGTAAAGACTGAAAATTAAAAAGAAATCTCCAGTTATACGCTTGCGCAAAATCTTTTTAAGGAAAATTGTTGGAGATATAACATTTATCTAAAAAATAGTTTTTGCTCAAATCACAATGAATTTTTACTTTTGACGATTTAAACTATAGCAGACAACTGCTGAGACAGAACAACGAACTCAGTTATACTATGATATCAAGTGTCCAAACAGCCCTTGCGTATATAAGAGATTTGTCAGAGACCATCAAGAAAGAAATCAAGGTGAGGCTAGCCTCCAACTTACAACAAGGCGCTATACGTGAAAACAATTTGACAAAGGACTCATAAAAAGTACTCCAGCAGCACGACAACAGCTTCGTCATACTACCAGCAGACAAAGGACGTGTGACTGTTGAACAAGATGCAGTTCAACCCAGCAGTATTATCAAAGCAAAGAAGAAAAGTCATCAAGAAAGACTTAAGGCTGTGGTAGGAACAAGTATTACATACAATTGGTTAAGCATGGCCATGGTAGAAATCTTATTAAGATCCTTTAAAACCTTATAGGATTTTGTTAGTCTTTCTGTAAGATCTTAAGTAAGATCCTTGCAAGATTTTTATCAAGAGTTTCATTAAAACTAGCATTGAAACAAGCATGCTCTGAAGCTTATGAAGATATGAGACATGGTGAAATCCAAGCTACAACAAATGAAGATTTATCTTGTTGGCATGAATGTCAGGTATTGAGAATATTGCAGATTAGCTCACTCCACGTAGCTTTGGTGTGGTCACATAAGGATGAAGTCTTTCCTGAGCTGTGTTTATAGGACAATGTTTACATTTACAAATATCACTATAGTATGTATTGATGTGAAATTGTATTAATGTCGATTTTGGAACTCAAGTGTAGTAATTGTATAGAAACAGGTTGAATAAAGCAATATATATACTAAAGTGTAATTAGTGAACTATTTTTGAACAAAGTAATTTGTTTTGTTTTAAGCAATGTTCAACTTAAATCATCATACAATGCAAGCATTTATAGTTGAATAATTCCATAAGTTCTCTTTGGTGCTTTCGTAAAATCTCGGCTTAGCGCCGCTTCCACGCGCTGAACTTTGGATCGGGAAATTGATAAATGCCGCTGCCAAAGAATAGTGATTATACAGAAGGTTCACTCAGGTGAACAACTCGTCCTCGTGTCGGCCATTATTCTAGATGATTAGGATTTCTCACTTGTTTCCAACCATTAAAATTACATGACGTCAATACTGAATAATGAATTCAAGTATATTTTGACTTAAGAAATGACTTCGGATCATTTTAAAGGTTTGGAAAAAGTCAAAAACCCTTATCATCTGGCTGGAGTAATGGCCGCCACCATGCGCGGCAAGACATGCGCGAGGACAATAACATCAAAGGTCCTGCACGAGTGACCTGTATATTCTTATTCTGTGCCGCGGCGTTAAACGAGAATTCGTGGTACATAAGCTGTGTATAGATGATGTCAAAAAACCTTGAAAAACTACTAAAGTTTTAATTATGTTTCTACACATTTAATTCCTTATAAATGACGGAGAACGTAGCATTCATATTTCATAATGTGATTTATCGTCTAGTTTTTGATGTTTTGAATCATCGAATGCATGATCGGTTAATTCGTTTGGCAATCGAAAACTGAACTTATTAAATCGAAATACAGTTAAAGTACAACATGTGAAAATCCTTAATCAAGATAACAATATTGAACCAACATATTGAAATAGCAACGTTTCATCTTTCAATACGATTCAATGCAACATACCTGGGTTAGCGAGCAACCACGAGGCAACTTATTGATAAGGGTTTGCGCATTTAACAAAAACGACAAGTTTTTTAAAATAAACATGTTTTAACATCTCATGATGCCATCTTCAGTATTATAAGGAGTATTATGTGTGTGATGAATATGTATGAGTAATATGATACTGTGATACAATATATGCACTTATGAATAGATTATTATATTACAATGAAATAATGGTTAGAATTAATGATGAAGGTATTTGCTGAATATAGTGTTAAAACGAAAATTTTGAACGTTGAGATTAGGGTTAGTTTTGTTAATGTGAAGTGCTTCTTTGATTTTCAGTGCGAATGTAGTATCTGCAGTGTCGATGATTTTAAAGCAAGCGGGTAAATAGTTAGATCACAATATCAATAGTGCTTTTAAGCAGTTACGGTGATAAGAGTTTGTTACAGTTAGTTTGTTTTATGTTTCAAAGCCTTTAAACCTGACGTCAGACGTTTACTACTCTTTGCAATCATACACTCCCATCGGAAAATAAATATTCCACAATGTTTACTAACGTTTAGCAAACCAAAGGCAACGTTATGTTTTAAACATTTTAAAATTTTTGCGGAGTAGTGGCGCATGCGTGATAGGCTTTATCAGCTAGCCGGAAATCCTCGTACCAAGATCGGAAGAATATCGTTGTTTCTTTACCAGTTCTATACTGTCACTGTTTTTTCATCATTTATTGGGTTGAATGCTGTTAAAACGTCTTTCATATAAAGACTGTGTATTGATTGGTTTGTATGCAAGAAAAATGTTTAGAAATATCACATACTTTATCATATTCAGAACATATGATATGGGGGTGTGATGTGGCATCCGGTTTAAAAATGACAGAGCTGACCCATTTTGATGTGGAGTTATTCTAAAAAAGAGCAAAGAATTTTGAGATATGATGATTGAAAAAAGCGATCTTTATATTAAATTGCTAATTTGCCAGCCTTATAATGGATAAAGGCTAAAGACAAAAGAATACAATTGCTACCCTGCCACTGTTTACCTTGGTTGACTCACTTGACTGCAGTATAAAAACAGTGAAGACTACAACCTTTCCTAGGCATGGCTCAACAGAAATAAAACAAAAATTCACATGCTTCGCAACAATACATGCTTTCACTCTGCAGCATCCAGCCCAAACAATTGCAAAAGAAACAAACCGTTTGGAAGTTTGGTTATTCATAAATGTCTTTTGGTACCTAGATGTAAATCCTCATTCTTAGCATTGATTTCATAACCATAATAATGTTAATATTTTTATTTTAAAAATTTGTTTGTAATCCTTGATTCCCTACTGTTTGTCTATTTTCTTCAGTTCATGAATATGATCATTAGATCATTTGCATTATGCTTTTGATTTACATAACTATTGGTTGTTTCTAAAGGTAGCAAGGTGTGAGTTTAAATAATGGATGAATTTGTTTGTAGGCATATGCGTACTGGACCAAAAAATTTGGGGCTGCCGACATGACACTTTCTTGCTGGGTGAAAACAAAAATTGCCTTTTATGAAATTTATTTTTTATAAATAAACATTATATGCCTGGCTTTGCTGGCCGACACATAGTATTAAGGTCAAAATTAATGCTAAACTGTTTAAATTAATACTTAATATTTGTGTTTGTATTTCTTGAGTACTTAACTATTTACATACAGATATCGTAGCGTACTTAGGTACTTAAAGATGAAATATTTTGTCAATTTATCATGAGCTTAAAGGTTGCCACATGTTGCGTATTTCCAACTAGTGGAATTATTTGCACAAAAGTATAAAAGAAAAATGCATGCAAGAATGAAACATAGCAATAATTTATTATATATAATGTCTATAGAAGTCTGGATGATTGAAAAGGATTTAGCTGTGATGTAAGCAGAGGAGGGCCCAGTGCCGAGTCTTAGTAGAAGAATTTTTGAAAATAAAAAAACAGTACTATTTATTTAATAACCACTTTGAATATTTGTCTTTGTACTTTTCTGTTATCATATGATGTTAAACTGTCAAGTCATTCGACTAAAACTGAAATTAAATGAAATGTGTAAGCCAGAAAGACGTAATTACAGATGACAATTAAAAATCACGGTTAGAGATTAGCTAGGTGGAAAGCAGATTTTCATTATGAACATAATAGCCCAACATAAGACTTCTAAAAAACCCACCACGACAGTAAATCTGAAATAATAAATAAAAAGTTTTTTAAAAATTTACTTTTTGTCTTTAACTTAAAACATCTTCAGATTAAATGATAAAAATTTTTGCATGAGGCTTTCAATATGAGCATGTATTTACAAGGTGTTAAATTACAGAGGAGAGTATGAAGTTTGCATAACAGAACAAAGTAGAAAGGGCAACCTATCAGAGAAGGTGAAGGGGGATTGTACGGTGGCCGGTACGGGTCACCAGAAAAATAATTTAAAAACATAACAAAGAATAAGAAAACATCACTCAAAATCATATTACACATTTTAAAATACTCACTACACATTTCAAAATACTCACTACACATTTCAAAATACTCTACATTTCAAAATACTCACACATTTCAAAATACTCGCTACACATTTCAAAATACACTCACTACACATTTTAAAATACTACTACACATTCGTCCTAGTCTTACCCTTGTCTGGCCTGCCCACGGTCATCATTAGTTTCCATCTACGAAACTGACGTGAAATCATAAAGTAAACATATTAAATGTATAATTCCGCATTTCACAAGACAAACAAATTGGGGCATTGGGACAATAGCATGAAAATATTGGCTGAACTCTAATTAGAAATTCTTCCAGGGTTTTGCTGGACTAGGTCGGGCAACAACATTAGTAGACGATCTACATATCGCAAGCAAATGTATTTGCAGTGGCTTTCGACACATGTCCTTACTTTAATATACCAAAAATTTGAGTATATGAATTTGCATTCGCTATGTCGCGTATACGTACTTGTGTGATGCGTTACAAAAATAACAAGGAAACCAAAGAAAAAATTTGAACATAGCGCTATAATTTGTTGCACAAGAAACGCCAAAGAAAATGAAAAGTTCGGTAATTTCGAGTAAAAGCAATAAATTTAGAACTTCAACACCAGTCACGTCAATAAGTGCATTAGTTAAATTAACGACTGTCGAATATAAAAAATACAATTACATGCAATCTGTAGATTGACCACTCATGTTGTGTTGTCTAACCAAGACCAAAAATCCCTGGAAGAAATACTACTAATAGTTCATGTACGCGTATCACATATTTTGATGCTATTGTGGCGATATGTTTGTCTATGTGCCGAATTGCACATAGACAACATATCGCCACAATAGCATCAAAATGTCCTTACGCGTACTGAACTATTAGTTATATCGAAAGCGTATATTTACTTTAGCTTTCTGTCGTCACCTCAATTTCGTAGATGGAAACTAATGACGACTGTGGGCAGGCCAGACCAGGGTAAGACTGGGACGAATGTGTAGTGAGTATTTTGAAATGTGTAGTGAGTATTTTGAAATGTGTAGCGAGTATTTTGAAATGTGTAGTGAGTATTTTGAAATGTGTAGTGAGTATTTTGAAATGTGCAGTGAGTATTTTGAAATGTGTAGTGAGTATTTTGAAATGTTTAGTGAATATTTTGAAATGTGTAGTGACTATTTTGAAATGTGTAGTGAGTATTTTAAAATGTGTAGTATGATTTTGAGTGATGTTTTCTTATTCTGTGTTATGTTTTTTAAATTATTTTTCTGGTGAACCGTACCGGCCACCGTAGGATTGATTGGCCTTGGTTGTTAAGAGAGGGTTTAAGCTTAGATATAAGAAGACTTTCATGAATCATAAGATCGTAATTTTTGGGGAAAGAAGAGTGAATTGAGAAGTCATTGAAATCAGCAGAGTAAGATATGTTTCTTATATGGGAAAGAATTGTGGATGATGGTGGACAACAGGAAGGTTTCCCTGTTAAGGGAGACATTCCCAAGTGTTCCGATATTCTGGTGTGTAAATGACGTGTGGTTTGACCCACATACGTTGCGGAGCAGCATCGACACTTAAATGAGTATACAACACGAGATCTCAGAAACTTGGGAACCCTATCCCCAAAAGGAAAGAAAGAGGATCGACGCTTAGAAAAGAAACAAAGAAATAAGCTGTGACGTAGGCGAAGGAAAGCCTAGGGCCGATTTTTACCAAAAAAATTTTTAAAAACAGAAAAACAATAATTTTTTAATAACTACTTTGAATATTTGTCTTATTCTGTTATCATATGATGTTAAACTGTCAACTCGTTTGACTAATATTGAAATTAAATGAAACATGAAAGCCAGAAAGACGAAATTACACATGACAATTAAGGACAAGAGATTTTAAAGCCCTGTTACTGCGTTCTTTTGTGTTTGCAATGGCTTATGCACACCTTAGAAACTCTCAAGCAGGTTCAAACACAGAAGCCTGTGAAAACACAGTAAACATCATTTATTTCTTAAATATACAATGTAGGTAGATTATGTTTGGTTTTACTTGCCGTTGGTGACACTCACGCCCAAAACAATCCAAGTAAGATTTTGATTGGTTCAAGAGATTGTATGAAATCTTGCGACAGTATAGAAAAATCTGAATTTAAAACTTTCTCAGGAATGGACTTACCTGTGCGATCAACATCTACAAAGTTATAGTCGTACTACCGGGCTCAAAGCATTTATTTTATTTACAGGAATTTATTGGAGAAACAAGAGACCATTTCCTGTGTTTCTGGGTACGATTTAGTATAATTCGTTCGTAACATAGTTTTTCTACTAGTTATGACCCCCAGTAGCAAAGCTAGCAAGTTTTTCACTGCTACAATGTAAATATTTTTGTGTTCAATCACTGGAAGACAATGAAATGAATTAATTTTGTAAAGACATCGAAAATTTGTATTGTGGGAGGAAAAGATCAGACTAATTTCGTCACTGATTACCTCCATCGTAATTTCTCTAAGGATTTCATTTTTTCATGATGGCAGTCCTTCACAAGATTAGAAGGGCCAAGGCCTCCTCCTCCTTGTCAGCCTTACTCTCAATCAATCCTTTGTAAATCCCTTGCCACAGTACTCGTATCATAAATGTTTCTTACGAGAATGGATCTTACCGTGTTGTTTCAAGTTACTCTTCTTATTAAATGTTTTATCAAAATGTTCACATTGATATGGTTTCTCTCCTGTATGTATCCTAAGATGTCTATTCAAGTCACTATTCAGTGTAAATGTTTTACCACAGTGTTCACATTCATAAGGTTTCTCTCCTGTATGTATCATAAGGTGTCTACTTAACTCACCATTCTGTGTAAATCTTTTACTACGATGCTCACACTGATAAGGTTTCTCTCCCGTATGTATTCTAATGTGTTTTGTTTATTCAAGGCATCAATCCGTGTAAATGTTTTACCACAATGTTCACATTGATAAGGTTTCTCCCCCGTATGTATCATTATGTGTTTTTTAAGCTACAATTCGGTGTAAATGTTTTACCGCAATGTTCACATTGATAAGGTTTCTCTCCAGTTTGAACACTCACATGTCTTTGTAATTGCGGATTTTTCCGCAGTCATTTTTCATGTGAACATTTAAATATTCCTTTTGTAATCTTAGAAGCAATATTTTATTTCAGTGGTTGCTCCATTCACACCTTATCTTTTCCCTTTTTAAGAAGTTTTTTAACCGTTTAAGAAAAATTTGCTATCCAATGGATAACACTATCCATGCTTTGTACAACCGGCCCCAGATCCTTATTTAAGAGATAAACTTGCCAACCACATGCCATGCCTATTAGCATATAATACTTAGCTAATAAGTGGATTTCAATATGTATTAATCCTAAAAATAAAGATCACCTTTATTGGTTAAAATTCACATTAAATTAGTGTAATTTGTAACATTTGTTCTTGAACATACTATATATATGACGTTGTGGTCTTCAATGCTTCTCTTGATTTTTTATACTAACGATGCAATTTTACACGAAGCTACATACTATGTAAGTAAATCATGTTTGTAAGTAAATCATATTGACACTCACGCGTGAAGCAATCCAAGAAAGATTTTGATTTGTTCATACTTTCGTGTCAGACACGCGTGATTTATGTAATTTTTCTTAAGTACTAAATGCCAACATAATGGTCTTCAACGTATTTTTTTATTTCTATAATAATCGTGAACATAATTATAGTGAGGCTTACATTCCTGTATCATGTGTAAGCCGGTGCATGGTGTGGAAACAAGAAAAACCTGTTTGATATTTGTGTGCGTAGGGTGGAGTGAGGTGCATGGTTGACTGGTTGATGCATGACTGGAGACAAACCTCAATAACAAGAATCAGTGTTTAATGGTTGTATTTATAAGTAACCGGTGAATCTGGATATGTTTTCCAGTCTTTCAAATCACTTTTTTGAAGAAGCGAGTGTTCCAGTAATGCGGGCTTTCAGCTTTGCTTAGCACAACTTACATAACATATAGCGCATCAGGTAGGATGAGACAAGCTCATAGAAACAGCTTTGTAACACATGCATGATTCTGTATAAATCAGCCATTCTTTGTGCTATTGAATGTTTTCGAAGCTTTATCTGTTCCACGGAAATGTGCTCGACTGACTTCGACCATGCTCCAGCTTTGTCAACGTTTCTTTTTGTATTTTATGAATTATAAAAGCATCTGGTCCAATTGTTAATAAAAATACGACGTATTTAGGAGTTCTCTGCAGCGCTACCATGTTTTCAAAAATCTTGACAGTCAAACCTGTTTAACAGCGTGTGTACTGTGTATAGCCAGTAAAAGTAGTCATCAAAATAATATTTTCCTGTCAGTATTAACCGATTGACTTGTTCATCTATTATGCAACAACGATTGTCATCTTAGAAATCCAGTCCATGCATATATAAAACTGTAACATTCCATTCTTTGACTCGTCGCTCACACTTTAACTTATGATAGTTAAAGACGGCTATAAGATGATTTAGGTGTAAGGACCGTGGAAAGTAGATAAATATGGGGGGAGTGTCTAATATTCATACATTTATTTTTTACTATATTATTCTCTTTGTAATTAAGTGTGATTACGTATTCTATAACATAAAAGTATGACTCCTTCTCGATCATCCATGTAGTGAGAGGACAAACTAGAATATTTCTTAAGGATGCACTGTTCAATGTTTGCCATTTTCTCCATTTATCATAAAGTGCATACACCTTTCATACTTCAAAATGTGTTTCGCGATCGCAAACTTTGGTAAATTATACAGACAAAGACTTTCATCAATGTAAAAATACTTGCCGTTTGCATTTTTCGAATCTGTCGTCAGTAGAAAAACGGTCAAATATCAATTGTATCATTCATTTACTAGGAACAACTCCTTAGAGAACACGCGTCATCAATGTGAACAACCGTGACGGTTGAAAAGCACTTCTCCTGCATAGATTAATTAAGATATATTAATAGTTTACATAATAACTCGTAAATAAAACTAGCGGAATAATTAATGTCCGTATTGCATAGAAAGGAATTTTTGGAAGCTAACTCCTCTTTTACCAGTTAGCACTCCTGCACCAATTTATCAGTCGACCACTGAATCTAATATTTCAGTCAGTCCTATCACTATATGGACTGCGGAAGATCGATGATTGGGAAGAAGCCATACTTTCACATTCACATATGTTATAATACCTAATCACAATCAATTTCAAAGGAAAATAATATAGTAGAAAATGTATATATAAATATTAGACCCTCTCCCCTCCCCCCACATATCGATCTTCCGTGGTCCCTGCATTAAGGAGAAGTCTAGTACAACCGACTCTTTTGCTATCATAATTTGTTGCCGCCTGTGTGTGGGTATATTTTTCCGGGGGGAATTTTTACGTTTTGAGGGAGATAAATACCTTCCATATTGGTCATATTTATGTGCTGGATGTATTGTGTACAATGTGATTTTATTTGCTCGTTATTTTACTAGCAATGATTAATACTAAATACTTCAAGATAACGAAAATATAATGCAGCATCGCAAATGATCACAAACATAATTTACATCTCAGTTGGCGAATACAACAAGATACATGATGCATTGTTCGTAGATGTATTTAGTCCAGTTCGGTATTTCTACGCATTGTTATCCCACATTACCCACTCTCTGTTTACAATACTGTTGACTGACGTTTCGACAACCTTAGCGGTAGTCATCTTCAGAGTCAAATGACAAACATGTAACGATACTTCCGGGTTCAAACCATTTACTTTAATGTGAAAGTAGATATATAAACATTTTAACACGTGAATGACATGTACAGATACAGCCGAATGAAGCTGTAAATTACTTTCCGCGTGGGAAGTCTCTCTGTTCAAGAAGTAAGTGTAACTACACATAAATCAATAGCAATTGGACCAGAATCGTCAGTAATGAGCAATATAGTCGTATCAAAGTATAAATGAAATAACACAAGCAATAACACTACTCGGCTGTATGCCCAAAATAGTGATACAGTTTTATGTTTGTCAGGGACTTGGGAAGCCATGCATGAGTGTCGGGATGTCCGAACAGGGCACATCCCACAACTTTTACGTTATGGATGGGCCTTATATGAAAGACACCCATATGTTTAGCATCTTGCTTGAGTGTTTATGACATAGTGCATCAAATTTTGTATCAAATTTTCAAATTGATAAACTGGCACCATGCAAGAATTGAAAATTTCAAATGGTTTAAAACATTGACAAAGTCATTTCTCCGTAATGAAACACCACAAAAGGATTTTTGAGGACTTTTATGTTTGCTCGAAAGAGAAGAAAAACCGATTTAAAATAACTAATACGAAACAGTTTCATCAGTTGCGTTATGACATGGCGGGCATAGAACACCCAGAACTTTGGGAAGCTTCCAAAGACCCTTGGTTTTCATGTTTCACCACAGACACACACACACACATATATATATATATATATGCAGCTCACCTTTATAGGTTTGAGCACTCTGGTGACTCTACAATACAATCCATACAATGTGTAACCGTACATCCTGTGTCTCAAGTTTAGGAGTCACCATTGCACTGTGGTGATAGCCGGGAGGGCACATAATATATACACTTTGTACTTTCAACGCAAAATTTGGGACGAAAACTGCAGTTCAGTTCAGTTTTATGATATAGGCAAAATGAAATAAGTTTATCATGTTATTATGGTTGTGCATTGTTTATCGTCATGCGTGAACTTGTAAAGTGAAAATTTAAATCCCTCTGTATGTATTCGTGGAAAAAGGCCTTTGGAAAAATTTTAAAAAGAAATAAATGATGAAGCGGAATGATGTCTAAACCATTAGGTATTAGGTCTGTTTTGAGCGGTAAACCAGTGATTGTAACATTGTAACATACATAGAAAGTGAGAAAGCTTCACTGCACAATCTCAAATACATTTCAAACGCTATAATCTTCCATGAAAATTTCATGCGATATAGTGTTGCCCAAAAATGCGAATTTCAGAAAGAATGATTAACACACTTAAGCGACTTCTTGCTTTAGTGAAGCTTTAGCCACCTAACTCGAGAGTAACATGTCTTTGTATTGCTTAAAGGTGACATGAGTGAACTTTAGTTTTCAATATTTTCAGTCATACAATATCGACTACCCCATCTAGTGGGTTTCCTTGCCTTCATTATACCGCAATATTATGAGAAGCATGCAAACAGTTATTAAAGTGCAAGCAAATTGACGTCACATGGCTTTAAGGTGACATGAAGCGAATTGCTTTCGACATCAATTTTGCCAAAAATTATCGAAATTTATTGTCTGTAAAAGTGAAAGAGTGTCTAAACTTTGTTTTTGACTGTATTTTTAGTTTGAATTCAGTAGTAAAATGTCATCTGTTTGTCCCAGGGATGGATTAAATAAGGTTTTTTAAATTTTTTTCTTTGTTCTTTAATTCAATTAAAGACAATTAAAGACAATTAAAACAAACTCTTCGAGAAAACCATTAAAACTTTAACAAAATTTCAAACCAGCTAAATGGATAACAAAGAACCCCAATAACAAAGCATCTCAAAACGTTCCAAATTTAAATGTCCCCTTTACACAAGTGTTTTTTACTTTAACTAGATAAGATCCTTAGTGCCTTGCTAGACCTCTAATCTTCCAAAATAACTTCTTCGTCTGAGTCGTACTCGCCGTACTTTTCTTTGAACATCACATCTGACATCTGAAGGGTGTTTGTTTTGATATATACCAGTTTCCGAACTTTCTCGGGACCAAGACGATTTCTTAATTGGAATGGATGAGTCCAAAGGTGGAAAAATTCCGCTCTGAGGCAGCACTCGATGCTGCCATAGAAAACACGCACGGCTAAGTTTTGCAGTAATGGCCAATCTGTGCCGTCTGCTAACCACCACTGGAGTACTGACTTTGCTTTGCCAATCATTTTGAAGCGGAAGGTTTCCTGACTTCTTTCGCTAAGCGCTTCAATCCGAAAGGCAGTGTACTTTTGTGCCATTTGGTTCATCTGTTCCTCACTTGTTGTGCCATCCTTTTTTGGAAACTTAAAAATGTAATCTTTAATCTCGTTTCAAAGAGTGCGCAGCATTCCATCACCCAAGTATCTTGGATCTAGAAGATAGGCCACCCCATGCGCATCTCCACACATAAAATTAAACCGGTTATGCACCAATTCTACCAAGTAAGCCTTCTTGTCAGCATCACCATTCTTCAGGCTGTGCATCTCCTCCTCTTGCTCAATAAACGCCTTGTACACATCAGAACTTGGGACTGCATCATTTTGGAAGAACTTTATGTACTTACCGATTGGTGCCAGTATTGTTATGCATTTTTCAAGCTTGACAACAAAATTGGGATCTGTGATTACTGCCTTAATTGTCACACGCTTTTCTCTTTGTTTGGCAATTCCTTTGGTAACGAAATCACGCTCAGATACCAAACCATTGAGGATATTGTCAGCCTTTCGCAACGATTTTAAGCAGCCATCCAATGTGCCCCAACGTGTTGGTACAGGCTGTACCAAACCACTCAACTTAGCTGCAGCCAATGCTCTCTTTAGCTCTGCTTTAGGGACATGATGATTATGGAAAAAAGAAACAACATCCTTACACTCGACGGTAAACTGGAGCAGGTCTTCAAATGGGTAACCAGCTGGATACTCTGGACCACCATCAGGGGCATCCTTCTTTTTGACTGCAAAGATGTCTTTTACTAGAAGGTGTAGCCCATGGGACACACAGCCATGGAAAAAGAGGGTAGGGTATTGCTTTTTCAGTTTACTCCATGCCTTTTTGTTGGCTGCTGTATTATCTGTAACTGCACCAACTACATTGTCTCCAAGACTATCTATTACCCGACCTAGGTCTGTGAAAAGCCATTCAGTTGTGTGGCTTTGCCCTTCTGTGTGTACTGCTTCCAAGAATAATGATTTTGTTGGACACACGGCCATATAATTGACAACAAGGTCATTCGCTACATTCGACCATGCATCACTTGTAATGCATACAAAGAGATTATCAGTGGAAAGCACGTTATTGACCTCTTTCTTTACCCTCTGGAAACATTCATCAAGCAGGCCTCCAGGACTATCATCTGCTAGCTGCCTGCGGGTTGGCAATTTAGCACTTGGGCGTGCTAATTGAACAGCCCGAAGGAGAAATTTATTTTCAACCCTCTGGAAACTCGAACCTGTGCAGTAGAAAAACATTGCCATTTCATGATTGAACCTTTTTTGTTCTGAAGCAGTGAACGAGGGTATGATGAATGATCTTACTGATGATTGTGACTTGGTACTAACAGACAAAGAGCTTTGGCAGGTTGCTGACCCAATTGACTTCTTCGTTGTGCCCTTTTTCCCAATCCACCATTCTGGGCGATCATTGACAGCCATGTCCAGCATTACTTTTCTAAACTTGGGGCATTTTAGAAGGTGGGCTTTGACAGATGCAGTTTTGTGGTGATGGCGAACAGATGTTTTGCAGTGTTTGCATACAGCATTGTTAGGGCTTTTGATGGAGAAACAAGACGGGTCATCAAATGCGTAACTCCATATTGGATGTACTGGTAGGCCACGTTTGGGTTTGCTGATAGTAACCTCCTCAACCTGCATATTTTCAATTGGTGTATTGTTGTCAATCATTTCAATGGCATTGTCGTCATTTGTTTCTACATCTGTTGTACTTGTAAGCTCAGGTTCACTGTCAGTCATGATGTCCTCAAATAACTCCAAGGCTGCAAGTAGCAACAAACATATTGTGTACCAGTTTGATAAATCTCATATATTTTAGTGATATAAATAATAATTATGTATGTTTTAGTTCCCCTTTACAATAAACCAAAAGGTAGAGTGTAAGGCAAGGCAGTCTTTCGTAATCCTACTCCTTACAACTGTACAGATTTGTGGCTTTGTGGGTATCCTTGGAATTTTTAATTGGTTGCAAAAATTGATTGTTTTAGTTTCTTAATCAATCTGTTGGCACTAGTAGTCTATCTAATATTCTATCTAATATTCTATTTGCAACAGTAAATTAAAATAAAAAGTAAACAGCAAATAGCAGTTGATGTCAAATAGCTCTAACTTACAAGGAAATAACAGAAAAAAGTCAAAAAGGAAATATTTCTTCCTGAGCTAAATATTCAATAGTGCTAAAATGCAAATATGAAGTACAAATTTTACCTGGCGCCGCCATTATGAGACTTCAACAAGTCACCAAGCTCTGTATTCTCATCAAGACATCATCATATTACATTGTGAATGCACAAGTGAACCACGGAGAAAATACGCTATTATTTAATATTTTAATGTGACATTTGATAAACACTATTTCAGAAATAAGAGCATAAATAAGGAACATTAAAGACAATTTTTAGTTTTGATTCAAATCTTCTTTAATCATTGTATGACTGAAAATATTGAAAACTAAAATTCACTTCATGTCATCTTTAACTCTCATTCATCACTATAATAAAAAAATGTATATTTTAAAAGGAAAATATTGTGAAAAATGAAGGCAGTTGCATTGTTTTTGATCTTACTTGTCATCGCTGTCGATGCCGGAAAACTTTCTCCTAATATCAAGACGTTTGATGAAGAAGGTAATGACTTCAACTTAGTGTAAAATAAAATTGTTTAGCAAATTATGGTCGCGATATTATATACATTCAAATACGCACCTTAAACCATGATGCCTTTCACAATTGGTAAATTAGGTTTTCGTAACTATAGTAGCTAATACAACGTATAGCAAAACCTGAAAAACTGTTTAATTTATATACTTTGATGCCATATCGCTTGTTACGCTTGTACGCCATGTATTTCGTGGTCTGGTCATCTGTTTACGACTGAAGACTAGGGGCTAGCTTTTAGGATTTATCATGCAGACTAAAAATATGAAATTTTAAATGCGGAAAGAATAGGCCAGAATATTTAGTTGCCATATTGTGCGTGGTATGAATTGTTGATGTCATTTTGACTCTGAAGATGACTACTGCTAAGGTTGTCGATACGTCAGTCAACAACAACAATGCTAACCTGGACGATCTACATCTACAAACATGTAACGATATTTCCGGGTTCAAACCATTTACTTTATTCATTGTTGGCTTCTTTGAATACTAATATTATATTTTTTCTGTTTAGAAACACCAAAACGTGCACGATGTCTTTGCGACAACTCCAACCTAATTGGAGATATTTATGCGGATTCCTGTCCTACACTTTCGATGTGGGAATGTGGCGAAGTTGATGAAGGAGGAGTGTGCTGCATGCCTTATTTAGTTTGAATTTAAGTTGAAAGTTTGCAAAATTTTCTCCTCTATTGTCACTTAGTTTGTTTCTTCTTTGACAACTTTTCTTAATTTTAAGATCTGTACATAGATGTTCTATGAAATATGTGTTTAAAAATACATTCAATTGAATTGTTTCACTACTTTCCTTTGAAGAGTCTAATATTTTACAACCGCCTTTATAAGGCTGATTCATAAAATGGAACTTCAGGCGTCAGCTGTTTCTACCCCATTTATGAAAGCCAACCGCGCAAAGCTGAAATGTCAAATTATAGTAAGAATATACTTTTATTTTGTTGCTTGTGAGGCGTTTTCGTTCGTACTTTAAACGCACTATTAGTTCGTAAATAGAAAAGAAAAGGAATTTTCTTTTTTGTCTTATAAGTAATACATTAATGCGCTAAAGATGAGTAAAATGCATGAACAATAGTCTTTGGTGTTAAAATGCATCAACTATAGTCTCTGTAGTGAAAATTCGTAAACAATAGTCTTTTGTGTTAAAATACATTGACTTTAGTCTTTGGAGTGAAAATGCATGGACTATAGATTTTGGAGTAAAATTCATGTACATTAGTCTATGATTTAAAATGCATGGCCTATAGTCTTTTGAGTGAAAATGCATTAACACTAGTCTTTGGTGTAAAAATGCATCGACTATAATTGTTGGTGTAAAAATGCATGGATTATAGTTAATTGCGTAATAATGCATGAACTGTAGTCTTTGGAGTGAAAATGCATAAACAGTAATCTTTGGTGTGAAAATTCATGGCTATAGTCTTTTGAATGAAAATACATTAACTTTAGTCTTTGGTGTAATAATGCATGAGCTATAGTCTTTAGATATGTTATAGTCATTTGATATGTTTATAAAATCATATTTATCAGTGTGTTATTTATTATAAAGTAATGATTTGTTCTAGTACTACGTACGTATGTTTGTAGTATTGTATTGGACTTCCTTAGCACTTGTTTTAAGAAACACGGCTAACCTGACATTTACTTATCATTTGACTCTGAAGATGACTACTGCTAAGGTTGTCGAAACGTCAGTCAACAACAACAAAAACAGTCCTTCACAGGACTCTACTAACCTCGACAAAACGTAACGATACTTCCTGATGCAAATATTCACTTTATACAGCATTTTGTAATAACATTTATGTATTTTTTCCTGTAGTTCATTCTTCTACCGTCGTGATAAAAGAAAGCAATGGAGATATTCTTACTTATGTATTATTGTACTATTTCATCTTTGTCTTAGGTCTGGTCACAGTAAAGTTGTTTCTGCAATAAGATTCTTTCCGAAGTCTGCTCATCTTCTTCTGTCGTGTAGCATGGATTGTAAAATTCATGGGTAAAAAGTCATTTTGTCTGTCTTACATGTCGTTGGTTATTTTGAGTTTGGTTGTACATCGTTCAATGTTCCTCCAACATTACTGGAGGCGAGAATTTTAAATAAATTACCATCACGACAAGCAATACATTTGAAACAATACATTTCCTTTCAGAAACTGCAAGACGATATTCATGTAAGCGCCAATGGCTCTGTTTTTGTAAAATCTAACATAAGACGAGGAATTTTACCAAGGTAATGTGGGATATTTTACATTCATTTGGTTACAGGTCACATTTTTATTGATTAAAAAGATTGTTGAAAAAATAACATTTGCATTTTGTTGTATATTTTGCAATGTACATAGCGTTCCTTCTTAAGTCTTTACTGTCCTAAATGGGTCTTGATATCTTTGGCTTTTATATTTTCAATAAGTTTAATTTATTTTAGAATGTTAGAGGAGATATTATACACACGTATTATGGTAAAGAAAGCTATGAAAGATTGTAAAGATGATAAAGTAAGTTGGTTTTTTGAAACCTTTGTTTTCGAAGCGATCTTTGATGTTTTATAAGATCCAATAGCTAAAACGTCATGGAGTTTTCATCATGTTCCAAAAAGATGCCTTTCCACTCTTCGTTCGTCTTCTTTAATCATTCAATATCATAAATAATTTACATTTTAGACTCTTCTTCAACTTCTTGATGCTCGACAACTTGCTTTAAAGTTGATTGCAAATGTCACTTATGGTTATACATCAGTAGTAAATATATAATATATTTACTACAGATAATTGGTAAATATATAATATATATAATGTAGATACATGTTGATTATTATGATTATCGTGAGTCTGGACTAAGTCACATTCTCTGATTGAAAATCTGTCAAGTGCTTATTGTCATACTGGATTCATTTTACTCTTAAAACCATCTGAATATTCTTTTCTGTTTTTCATCAGATTGCTGACGCCATTGTTCCTAAAGCACGCGAGACCCTAGAACGAGCTATCAATCTCGTGAACACATGGGATGAGTGGAGTGCTCATGTGGTATATGAGGACACCAATAGTCTTTTCGTATTAGTAAAATGTGCCAGTAAAGAGGAAGCGTTTAAGATTGGAAAAGAAATTGTTGATGCTGTTACTGCAGAGAATCCTAAACCTGTGAAACTAAAGTTTGAAAAGGTTTTTATCTACTGTAAAATTGTTTCTATTTGAGAGATTTGGACTTTAAGATACATTTATGTATAACTAGGGATGTTTTTTAGGTATATATGCCTTGTGTTCTTCTAACAAAGAAACGTTACGTTGGTTATATGTACGAAACATTAGAACAGAAAGATCCAGTGTTTGATGCGAAAGGAATAGAGACTATACGGCGAGATACATGTCCAGCAGTCGCAAAGGTATGGAACAATCGACAATATTTACTGTGTCATTTAATCACACAAGATTCTGCAGGTAGGGAGTAGTTTTGAGTTTAAAGCAGTTTGTGATTTTATTTTTCTAACAGATTTTAGAGAAGTCTTTAAGGATTTTGTTTGAAGAAAGAGACGTGAGTCTTGTGAAGAAGTTTGTCCAGCGGCAGTTCGTTAGAATGATGAAAGATAGAGTATCGATTCAGGATTTCATCTATGCTAAGGAATATAGTGGTATGAAAAGATATAAACCAAAAGCATGTGTTCCAGCTTTGGAAATTGCAAGGCTCGTTTTATTGTTGAAATGAAAAATCCTCTTTATATTGCTGTCATGATTACAGTTTCACTATTTCTATATTTGTTTAGACGTCATTTGTCACGTGATCGTTGCGCGGAACCTCGCGTGGGAGAACGTGTACCTTACGTCATTGTTAACGGCAGTCCTGGACTACCATTGATTCAATTGGTTAAAGAGTAAGTTGAAATGTTGCTGTCATTCATTATTTTACGTTATGTATCATGACAAAAGCTGTTGGAATGTTATTAATAAATACTTTAGTATAAATATGATTGTCTTCATTAAACAATCTTCTTGTTTTAATTTTCTTCAGTCCTATTGATGTGTTAAATGATAAAATGTACGCCTCAATACCATCTACTATGTTCAGAAACAAATACTTCCTCTATTGGATCGAGTTGTTTCCTTGATTGGTGTTGATGTGTTTTCATGGTATACACAACTACCCCGCTATATCCCTCAACATCGTGTTATTGCAAAGAAACAAAAAGTTAGTTGTCATAAGTACATTCATGAATTGATGTAAAAGCTAAATTAATTTATTTGAACAAATTTTAGCGTTCGATTTCTCGGTTTTTTACAACTCTGCACTGTCCTATATTTGAACAATTAACAGCACGGTTTGTGTCAAAGTTGTCGTAGCAACCCTCAAAAGTCTGTCTTTATTCTGGCAAGTAGTGTGGGGAACAGGGAAAGAGAATACAGTCATCTTAAAGAGGTATGCATAATAAATAACCTAATAATTATGGTTTGGCTTTTTCATGACATTTAATTTTTTTCATATTGTAGATATGTTTTCAGTGTTGTGGAGCTAGAAATGAACAACTGGGCTGTATATAACTGGATTGTCCTGTTATGTTTAAACTAGAGAAGTTAAAAACAAATATGGAATATGGAATGACATTAAAAGACCTTCAAAAACAATTGAAGAAATTCATGGTCAGTCAGAGGTAAACAATATAACCACCAAGCGTAGATGGTATATTATCATCGCTGAAGTCTTGATGAAATAGAGATTTCACATTTTTCACTAGAGCATTTTCTTGGCGCAGCACATTTGTTATAGATTTAACTTTGTGAGATTAAACCAAAGGCGGCCCAAAAAATCAGTTCAATTGTATAAACAAACGATAACTCGCCCCATTCCATTGTAACAGACCGTGCCCCGCAAACTTTGTATTGATTAATTGCATCTATATTATGTATTCATTTATGTATTTGTTTTTATTATTTATTAATATATTTTTTACGTAAATATATAATATAGATACAATTAATCAAGACAAAGTTTGCGGGGCACGGTCTGTTACAATGGAATGGGGCGAGATATCGTTGATTTATACAATTTTAGTGATTTTTTGGGCCGCCCATGGTCAAACTTTGTTATTTAAACATTCAATTTTTTTATAGCACAAATCTAAAGGGTTTTAGAGTTCCAGTAATTTATAATGGATCATAATGGATCACCATTTCGCTATTCTGTCAAGGATTGCCATCTAATACAGGTATAAATGTACATAAATGATCACAAGAAATATTTTTTTCCTCAATTGACTTAACTTCTTTGGATGTACTAAACAATGTCATTTCTATTATTCATAAAATATTATTTTGTTTTTGGACCACTAACAATGTTTCATTGTAACTCATTATTTTCGATATCAACAGACACATAAATGCAAGCAAAACATTAATTAAGCATAGACGGACAAACAACGAAGCATGCAACATAAATATCAAAATAAGCCGAATAACAAATAGTGACTTTTAAACAACTTTTATGTTAATCAATTTTTATTTCCTCAATTCATTTACCGTTTCATCAGGTTGGTTGCTGACGCATTCGACAATTGTTTGTTTAATGTGCTTATAACATTTTAAAGTTTTCTTTTAATAATTATACAGGATGTATCATTGAAACATTCTTTATACAATGATAATTTCTAAAAAATAGGCACTCGATGAGTACGTAAGGATTTGCTTTTTTATGATTGACAATTACAAAATACCAGTATGATTGATATAATCTGACAAAAATGGGTGGGAACTCAAAATGTTGGATATCAAAACTCAACACCATAACAAGGTTTTGCCAACACAACCACTACAACTTTGTTGTTTACATTTTCTATGTTATGTATCTGCATAATGTCAAAAACATCTCGCTATTGCCTGCGTTTCACTAGTCTATCGAACATTGGTGTCTACTATCAAATCTCTAAACAAACAAACGTTTAAATTAATAATAAATTTGGGAATGATATATATAAAAGTGGAAATATAAATTACACTATATCTTAGTAATGAGATGCCCTGATCCTCGTCGAAAACATTTCTCAATACTGCCTTTGAAAACGTTTTAACCTATGAATTAAAAAGCAAATAATGTTTCCTTACCATTATGTTATTTGCTTATATATTTTCAAAATTATCCCTGTTCCTCATTAGAAAATTTTAAATAATGACAAACATTAATGTCGAAATGTACGTTCAGGCGGTTAACGAATATTCGAGTTCTCGGAAAATACCGCCATTTTTTAAGTGCTTTTTATGTCATTGAGTTTACTATTTATCTTAGTCCTGTTTGAAACGTCGAATTTTACATGAGCCGAATGCATTTAAAACAAAAGATATCGAGGATTTCTTTCTCATTTTATTTTATTTTTATTGCATTTGGTTCATGTAAAATGTGACGTTTGAAAAGAACCTTACCCTTACAACGACATAAAGAATTCTCTTCTTAAGCCTGGTTCACCTATGACTGAGACATGTCTGAGGCATTATTAAGGCAAGCCTGAGATACTTTCTGATCTTGTGGCTGAGACAGACCTCAGGCATGGCTGCGATGCTTTACAATGACATAATTCAAATTGCCGATAGACCACAAAAATTTAGCGGCAGTTTGAATTTGACAAAATAGTGCTTCGTAATTTGAAAATAGCGTTACTATTTGCAAATTGTGCGGCCCCTTTAACAGTCGTTTCAAAATACATCAAAGATGGGAGAGCCGGTTTGAAAAAAAGAGAATAATTTGTATTTTACTCTTTGATTTTTGTACTCTGGACACGATTTATCCTAAATAGCTCGATAGTTTCGTACTGTATCCAAGAGTTTTTATTTTTATCGTAAAGTGATTGAAATTTTTGCATTGTGTCTTTTTTTGGTTCCATGTCCTGTGTTGAAAATTCATCCGCCATCTTTGTACCCAAATGCATGATGGGAAGTATTGCCGCCGGTCTATCGGAGAAGCGTTCACATTTAACAGAAATAACCAAAATAAGTTCCGTACACCGCTGATTAGCCGCCGACATGCCGGGAAACTTGAACACAACTCAACTTTTACGGCATTTCGGCGGCATACTGCAGGTAACTACTACGACTGCCTCAAACACCATTAGTGTGTCAGCGATGAGTGTTTACATTTGCCTTAAGAACAACGCAGGCCTCGTCACAGGTATGCCTCAGTCATGTCTCAGTCATATGTGAGCCAGGCTTTACGCAAGCAGCAAACCTTAAAAATTAAAGCGTTCGCTCATAAAAAACAAAAAGAAATGAGATGCAATTAACAAGTAATTTTTACTTGTGTGCCATGTAGAATTAAGTACGCGCCTAAGAACTGACCAATCAGAAAACGCACGCTCCTCAGCTGGTTCACCAACACTCTTCGTTTTGAACCTTTCATTTTACAAGCTAAACAAGCTACAAGTACATCACTGGAGTATTCTTACGCTATCTATTAGAGTTTATTATTTACATGTTATTTATACTATCGGTAATTACATAAGTCGAGCTTTCCTTTTCGTCATTAGCAGTACTCACTCTTTCATTGCGTTTCAAGTTCTCACGCGTTGCAACAAAAAATAAGAACTAACTAAACAAACAAAGAACTTACAAAACGTATTTAAAACAAAGAGTTGTTAAAGGGAAACTAACATAGGTACGACAATTTTATTGCTAAGCTCAAAAGAATGCAATATCCTACACACACCCCTCTTTGAACACTTATGGTTCAAGCATTGCTGCTGTTTTCCACTTAGAGTCCAACGCTGCGGCTCGACGAAATACTCGTGACGTTGCTTCCTCGCCAACCTGATTAGATTCACCTTTACAAGTCTTATTTTACGTGTCTCAACCATTGAGTTCTATAATAACTGGAGCGGCTAATTTACCTATCTATTTGCAAAATAGTTTCCTAAAGCAAAAAGACCCTGCACACATTTTGCTCTGTGAAAAGTATCAAAAAGAAATGATCAGCCCCAACAGTACCCATGATTTGGAGCAGAGCTTGTTATGTTCTATTTGCTGACAACATGCAGGGAAGACCAACGAGTAAAGATGACTGGAAGGTGTTATTGACCAGGCAGAGTCTTAAAAAAATGATAATGCTGTAAAGATAATTGATTTATTGTCTGCCTTATGCAGAGTTTTTTAATTTGATCATGGTCAAATTCTATGGATGGAGACAATGGATTCACTTATGATGCCTTGAATGCTTTGAAGTTAAAGTTCATGAACCAAAAAAAGATGGCAAGAAGATTGTGTGTGTTTTGATGCTTAATTAAATGTCAATTCACAACATATAAAATGGCAAGGCCATAAAGTTTGTGTCTATGTAAACATTTGTACTGAGATTGATGATTACTCGATGCAGATGTGAAGCATCAAACTGTATAAGCCATTGGGTTTTATATAACTTAATGTTTAAATAATGTCATATCTTTATCAAAATATTTTAGTTGAGTGTTGTTTAAATGTTACTAATATCTAATGCACTATACTGAAGCATTAAATATTCAGTGATGAAACCTTTAAAATTACTGTACTGTATATTTCTTATATATTTCTTATATTTCTTTAAGAAACAGTTTGAGCTTATTTACCTATTACAGTACAGAATGGAGATTTATCATATGCATCATTGCTGCTTTTTTAAATAAATGTTTTTCACTTTTCAAAGCTTTTCTACAAATATTTTTCTTCTTATTTCTTTTCATGAGATTGATGATATAGAGGTAATATAATCCAATAACTTTATAATTTCTAGAAAGCTTTTAAGCTTCTAGCATAAAAGTACACTATAGGTATTTAATTCATTTGGTTTTATTGCCTTGCTATGACATATCCATATGCATTTCATCATTCATGTATGAAGAAAACACCAAATGTGGATACTCAGACAACAAAATGCACTACCAACTGCTTATGAAATTTATTGTTGAGGTGAAAACTGTGTTAATCATTCAAATTGTGCACTTATATTGCAAATATAGGAAAAACAAAACAAAGTGAAAAGAAGGGTAGAAGTATTAAAACTAAAAATGAATTATAAACACCATTGGAAGCATAAGTGTTTTGATGATTATTTGCATTTTGCCCAATTCACATATCAATACAACAAAATCAAAATGTGCTACAACTTTACAAGTATTTGATGCAGTTCCACTTCAGAACATCACAAAAAGGTTACTTAAAGTAATTTCTATACAATATTGTTTGTTTTCATTTACCAAACCTATGCAGACTTGAGTCTTTTTGAAATTTAATACGAAACTCAATTACAGAAAATCCGTAAATATCCTGAGATTTAATATTTTCTTTTTTAAAGAAACAATTGTGGCGAAAAAAGCCGTTGCCTGTTCCACGAAAAGAAGCAAAATAGCAATGATAACAAATAAGCTAAATTCTCTCCCGTGAGCCACTGTGGAGATGAGCTATGATATACTTTTTTGTATAGACTAAAGAGTTTAATCGATCAAACAAGTTTGACGCTGGTAAGAAAACGACGCACATCTACATTCATACATGTGTAGCCGACATATAGCTCTTTCGTCATAGTTATAAATACATCCTCGTAGGAGCCAATAACTCGAAAGCTAGGTTGACTCGCTGTTACGAATTGTAGGTTTTTATCGTGATTTTCATCAAAAAATTGCTTGCCGAATCCCAAATACACACATACATTTTCCTCACTCTTTCCTCAGGAGGGAGTGGGAAATTGTGAAATTTTCGGAAAAGCGGTCAATTTCGGTAAATCTCAGCGGCAACGGACGAAATCCGCCATTTTTTTTGGCGTCATCAGATATCTAAGGCCGCGCTTGAGATAGCCGCTCCAGTTATTATAGAACTCAATGGTCTCAACCTCATTCAAACATTCTTCACTTATTTCCAAGGGATGCAGCTTTTGCAGTGGCCTGTTTAAAACCCTTGATCGTCCCTTCTCAACCATTAACAGCGGGTAAAACAATTCTCTATACTTTAATTTCTTCCAAATGCTTCACAGTGTAGTTAAACACCTCGATCGATTTCAGCGTAGTGAGCGTACACTTGATGATCTTTGCAAATTTTTTATAATCAAAATATCTTACAAAATGTCTCAAAAGAACCGGTGATCTTTGAAATCAGCCGATAGTTTGAAATTTGCATGATTCAGCGGCAATGATTGATCTCCACACTAGGAGGTATAAATGTAATTAAAATAAGTTTCTTGACTGGGATTTTTAATGCACTGTAGCTTCTATATTATACTTATGTAGTTATTAATTTTTCATGTATTTAACTACGTTTAATTAAGGCTCCTTGAGGATCAATTTTTGCTGAATCATGGAAATTGTAAATGTCAGATAATTTCAAATATTGTCAAGGTTGAAAAATGAGACATCACCATGAAATATGTGATAGTCAGTCAACAAACCAGCAAAATCAAAGTGAAGCACCTTTCATGTTGATGGAAAAATGCTCGAAGGTTAAAGAATGCGACTTTGACAAAAAACGCGCTTGCATTTCACTCATTTTCCTTCCAAATCGCAACAAACTACAGCATTCCATAGCTAGAACCTAGAACTTTTTTTAAATATTTAAAACTGCAGTTATTTATTCAGTAATTTACACACGTCAGGAAATAAAAAGTGAATTAACTTTTTTTGAAACACTCTGTATCAAGAACTTAGATCCCCAGACCGTGGGGGTTCCCCTTTGGATAAATCAACTAAATGTACATTTTATTAAATACGTGTATAATTTATGGAAAATAAAAAAATAAGAATCAAAGGAAGATATCAGAATTCAGCCCTCTAATAACACCATGACAACTCGTTGCGTATAGCAAGTCTACCAGTGATATGAAAATAAATATTTTATTGTTCAATTACTTTTTCGTTACTCACTACACCACATATGAGATGACAACAGTAAATATAGGCCATACACACATAATTAGAGTAAAAGCTCCATTTTTCTTGGCTACATCACTACCTAAAACACAGATAAATTACATTGTCAGGTGGTCACCAATGCCAGATATGTCAAAACGCTTGTCAGCAAAGCATTTTTATTGTGTTTAGTCTTTACAGAAAGGAATGGATTTGTGGCTCCATTTCAAGGAACAAGATGCTTTGTTAGCCCTGGCTTTTGGGTATGTTTTCTTTCTCCTTTAGCTGACCAGCAACAGTTGTATTTTCAATTTCTGTAGGCAAAGGTTTAAATGGAGTGTTTGTTTGGTTCTTTTTGTTGTTTAATAAGAAAAATCTTTACATGTGCATTATCTGCATGAAAAATTTATAGTGCTTAGCAAGTTTTATAAAAAGCCCAAACACTGGCTTTGCTGTATAAATATACAAATTTCTGTTCACTGTGATAAATGGTAAAATATAATTTGTATTTAAAAGAATTGTGTGTGGAGAGAAGATCAATAGTTTGGTTACTTGATTCAACATTTCTTTCTATTTACGGTTGGGGATTCACACCTTAATTGTTGTGACAATGTTCTTTTTTTGCTTACATTTAAATGTAGTAAATCTGATTTTTGATTTATATTTGGTTTTCTTAAGATCAGAGATAACCACAACATTTTGTATTGTGATTTTGTGGTAAAATCATTTATGTAGCTGGGAGAATCAGTTTCAAAGCAATGTAAAGTATAAACTATAGCAAAAGCAAGACATGAATGTCATAGCAATGAAAATGACTCATTACTGTCCATATCAGTAGTAAAGACACCAGTAGAAATGACTCATTTACTGTTCTTATCAGTTGTAAAGACATTAGCCAAAAATGTCTGGTCATGTCATTCACTCTGAACATGGATACATACTTTAAAGGAGGGTGTTGCCCTAGAAATATATTCCTAATATAAACTTTTTATAGTTTGTACAGAAGTTCTTCAATGTTCAAATAATGTTTAGGTTGAATAAGAAGTTCCTTGAAAAATGAAATACTAACTGTTACACACAATGCCAGAGCTCTTCAAGATGCCCTGGGAATAAATGGCATAGCAGACTCTTTATTTTGGGTAGGAGACTAGGAGGCACATATTCATATACTCATGTTCTGCCACATTAAGTTCCTTTGAAATCCATTGTTTTAAACGGATTAAGACATGCATATACAAAATTTATGCCCCCCCCCAAATTGAAAAGTATCCTGCGCCACTGCTGGGATTTTTTATATATTAGTAAATCTGGTAGTCTAAAATCTGGTAGTCGGACAGTTAAATGTGTCCTTTTCACTTCTGTCAATGCTATGGCAATGATATCCTGTTTTTTCTTCTTCAGGTTATTTATAACTTTTACTTTACATTGTCTTTATAGTTTGAACTATAATAAAGTATTATTGAATCAATCATTAAATAAATATTTCCTCCAAAGTAAAAAAAAACGAACATTGTCACAACAATTAAGATGTTAGTCCCCAAATCAAGTATGATTGAATCAAATAACAATAACTGCATGTCCATTTCAAACAACTACAATTCTCATAAATAGAAAGTATATTTTGTAAATTATATGAATGAATAGAAATAAATATAGAAAAGACTGTATTCATACTTATATAGCAAAGCAAATCTTGTGGGTTTTCAGCATTTCAAAAAGTGATGTTACATGATCATGGTTGCTGTAAGATCAGTATTTACTCTCATTATACAAGAAAATGACCCAACAACATTCATTTTGATGAACTTCACAACTTCTGAATAGCTAGATATTGCAAACTAAACTCATAAATATACTTTGATAGTTCCATACAAGTTTCTTCATAAAAACTGTTCCAGTAAATAAATGACAGTTGAAAACTTGAAAATACAAATGTTTGTATATTGTCAATAATATATTTATAGCTTTTATAAATATACAACTGTTCTTATTTGAACCTTTGTTAAAAGAAATCTACAATACAACTGTTTCTAATCACCTTTAGTATAAAGGAAACATGCCTAAAATGAAAAGAGAAATAAAATCTTCTTCATTTAATATGAGTTAGAAGTTCATTTCTTCTTCTTCTATCTCCTTGTACGTTATCTGAAAAACAGGAGTATTTTATCTTATCGCAAATAAAAGATAAATAGAAGTCCAAATGCTTTAGTTTCAATATCTATAGTTTGTTTATAACCAAATGAAGATTGTTGTATAATATTGCAGTACATGTTCAGGTCCACATGCTTTTCTTTCAATTTCTATCCCTCTAAACTGAAAATACAACTGTCTTTTGTCCTTTTTTTTCTTCCTTTATCTCGTGAAATGTTTCTCAATTACGGAAGACTTTTAGCTGTTGGCAAATAAAAGATAAATATAGAGGTCAAATGCTTTACTTTCAAGTTCTATCTTTATAAACTTTATTATGTTGGTTTTTTGTGTTTTCCTATCAAAGTCAATTACAATTGATGCTTAAAGTGATTGCTTTTTCGTAATATTAACATGGTCAGGTCCAAATGTTTTCTTTTTAATTTCTATCGCTCGTTCATAAAACTCTTTTGATTTTTCGTACTCTCCCATTTTACTGAAAACCGAGCCCAGATTGTTATACGTTTTCGCAATATTAACATGGTCAGGTCCAAATGCTTTTGTTTGAATTTCTATCGCTCGTTCATAAAACTCTTTTGATTTTTCGTACTCTCCCATTTTACTGTAAACCAAACCCAGATTGTTGTACATTATCGCAATATTTACATGGTCAGGTCCAAATGTTTTCGTTTGAATTTCTATAGCTCGTTCATAAAAATCTTTTGCTTTTTCGTACTCTCCCATATCGCTGTAAACAAAACCCAGATTGTTGTACGTTGTCGCAATATTAACATGTTCAGGTCCAAATGTTTTCGTTTCAATTTTTATCGCTCGTTCATAAAAATCTTTTGCTTTTTTGTACTCTCCCATTTTACTGTAAACCGAACCCAGATTGTTGTACGTTGTCGCAATATTAACATGTTCAGGTCCAAATGCTTTTGTTTGAATTTTTATCGCTCGTTCATAAAAATCTTTTGCTTTTTCGTACTCTCCCATTTTACTGTAAACCAAACCCAGGTTGTTGTACCTTATGGCAATATTAACATGGTGAGGTCCAAATGTTTTCGTTTCAATTTTCATCGCTCGTTCATAAAAATCTTTTGCTTTCTCGTACTCTCCCATATTATTGTAAACCGAACCCAGATTGCTGTACGTTATCGCAATATTAACATGGTCAGGTCCAAATGCTTTCGTTTCAATTTTATCGCTCGTTCATAAAAATCTTTTGCTTTTTCGTACTCTCCCATATTATTGTAAACCGAACCCAGATTGTTGTACGTTGGCGCAACATTAACATGGTCAGGTCCAAATGTTTTTGTATCCATTTCTATCGCTCGTTCATAAAAGTATTTAGCATTTTCATATTCTCCATTCTTCCAAAGCAACACACCCAACTCGTTGTACGAATATGACACATCAATATGATCAACACCTAACACTTTAGTTTGAATTTCTGTTATTTCATAAAGTACTTTAGTTGCAAGTTTATAGTTGCAAAATCTTTTCAAAACATCTACAAAATATTTGGCAATAGTCCAATTTTTTTTATCAAGTTTTTGTTTAGATGATTTTACATCGATCAACTTATTTAGGAAATGTTGAAATGATGAATTTGTTATGAATTTAATTAGATGCGGAATTATATTGATTTCATCTACTCTGTCTTCAAAATGATTTAGTGTCCAAGCAACTTGACAGGCAAGATCATCTGCAGAGTTTTTAGAATTATTTTCGTTTTGTTTACAGCCAAAGGTCTGCGATGAATAATCTATTATGGCTTCGTGTACAACGCTGTGCATGCGGATGTCGTTGTTTTCCGTTTGAAGGAATAAAGAACAATGCTTTAATTCAAGACAGACATCTTCTGCAGATTTTTGTGGATCAATGCTTTTAATAAATTTTATTATCACATCTTGTGGTAAGGGATCGAAAGATATTATTGAGAAAAGTTTAAAAACATGTTCCAACAAGTTGGATTCTTCGGCATTTTTTTGTACTGCTAACATAACAGTTTTCATTCCTAGGTAAGCTGAGTTTATTTTTTGAAAATTGGCATCCATGTTCTGTCGCTCTCCTTCATTCAACTTATCAAAATATTGCTCCCACGTGAATGTCGGATTTACACTTTTACTCTACCTACGTAGGAGCATTTGATTTGAAACAGCGGTTGACGATCTAATTTGTCTGATAAATTCTTTAAAAATTTTTCATCTTTATTATGAATATCAGAAAAGACAGATAGAAGTTCTCGACATTCTTCATCATTCATACCATTACTAACTGAAATGTTTTTATTTAGATTTCCATCTGATGGTATAGCATCTGTATTTTGGACAGTTACTATAATTTGACCATTTTTCCAGCTATGATCACCAACTTGAGGTAATAATGGATAAATTTTATGAAGTTCAACCACGTTATCTACAATAATCCACCATGTTTGCCAAGATTTCAGTTGTTGTGTCAGCAATAATTGAAAATCTTTAATTTTGTCTTCGCTGCTTTTTGCTTCTTTTCGAATATTTTCAATGACAGTTTTATCATTGCTTAATCGTTGATAAAGTTCAGCATAAGTGTTCAAAAGAGAGTCGATATCATTTCCTTCGAGTGTCATCACAAATGTCGTATTCTTTTCCCAGTCAAACGAGTTATACATTTCTTCACAAATTTGTCTAGCTAATTGAGATTTACCACTGCCAGGATTACCAGAAATATAGTAATATGTTAGTTCATTATTGTTAGTACTGCGCAAGTTATTGAGATCTGCTGTGATTTGATTAAGTAACTCTGTACGTTTAACCACATTGTGATTTGGTTTGCAAGGAAGCTTTTGAAATGAATTGAATGTGTTTCGTTGACATTTAATTTTATTAATTTCAGTGAATGAAAATGCTAGATCTTTAAATGACTTTTCAATATCACAAACCATTGTATGAAATTTCGAATCAGAAACTTTTCCTTTATTTTCATGGATGAATTTGTTTCTTACATCACGAAGTTTGTCCACAGCAGCTCTAACTTTATCATTAATGTTTTTTCCAATTGAGTGGGTAAACAATATTGCTTTACATATTGTCGTGCAATCCCACTTACTTGTGTCACCATCTTTAAGTTTTGACAATATTTTTTCATCACGAAATATTTTTTTTGATCTTTCAATGTTGAACAATTTCTGACCACTGACATTTGTATTTTCCCATTCTCCGAGAGATTTTTTGTAATGAGTGTTCCATTCTTGGATAAAAAGATCAACAAGTTTCTTTTCAACATCTGTAAGTATTTTCTGCAGGGAGGAGTTATTAATTTCTTCTCTTGAATGCATCTAAGAGTCATAAAATTATTAATATTAACGTAAATTGGTTCTTTAATTAAAGTTTATACACAACTAAAATTGTTGAAGATCAAACATAGCTACGTAATGTTACAGTTTTACTTGTACGTGTAAATGAATTTTTTAACTTCCCAGTTAAACCCTGGGGGATTTGTACATTCTTCGTGTTATAACGTTACGTAGATTGATTATTGATTTTAATGAAATGTTTTCATATTATAATACTTCCAGAATTGCAGTATTTTCATGAGCCGTACTCTTAGTCATTGCTATATTTGTATTTTTGTGTCTACAAGTTTGAGTCTACGAGTATACTTGTCCACGATCTCATACAAGTTTTATGATATGGTGTAAAATACGTAAATATTGTGACATGCATGACAATATTCCTTGTTCTTCCTTGCCCACTAGACACTTGAATTACTTTAGAATTATTGTTTTGCTCTTCATTTTTAAGGAATTAATGTCTTCACCACTCGGTTAACAACCCAGAAAGGGTAAATGCAACGCAAACTAGTCTACACATCTAATTGAATGCTTCCCTTTACAGTAAAGTTGTGCGAATTCCATAACAGCTACATTAATGCCATGTGCTTCTTTTTCAATTTCGAATGATGCATATAAAGACTCTTATGTAAAATTCAAATGTTGGGCACTTGGATGGCACAGCCAAATTATAGGGGGGCATGTGCCCCCTTCCCAGGCACCCTTTAGTGACACCACTGCATTTTGAAATGAAAATGGAGGTACTGAGTTATATTATCACTTAGGAAGTGTTTAACAATTTTTCTGACTGACACACAAAGTTTGTGCAGGCAGTCTACTTGAATACAATGACTACTTAGTCAGCTGTACATTAGAAATATATATGAAGCAGAGTGTTCTGTAATTTAGCCTTTGCATTTAAAAAAAATTCCTATTTCTTACAAAAGATCTGATTGCCTTTTAGAATTAATTGTAAAGACAACCATGAGAAATTTTTCAAGTATTTTTCCTTTTCAATGACAAAATCATGTAAAATATAGGACATGTCATCTAAGTCATGTTTTATAGAAAAAAAACAAAAAATTCATTCTAGTTGTGTAGAATGCAGATTGAGACTGTGTCCAGGCGTACTTTTAAAAAATTAATCAATTACACACTGTGAAATATTGTGGTGTATTCTGGCATTGCCGTTTTATAATATTCTGTATGTAATCGACATCTGAATTTCATGTAAATGCCATAAAATGTACAATTTACTTATTGTGTTTCTTTGCATGCATTTCAAGTTTTTTACAACATGCTTAACACTTAAAATGTTTTGGAAAAAAAATGACTAAAAAAATCAAAAAATTTGTCTTACATCTACACCATCAAAACAGTATCACGTGTCTGTTTCTTACAATAAAAATTTGTTGTGGCATAGGCTTATTGGAGAGGGGGCACAGTACCCAAAGATTTGAGTAACCGTTAGGCATTTGAGTTTAACTCCATAGGTCGTTTGCATAAGCAATCAAAAAAAAGCCAAAAAGACGTCAATGGAATTAAGTTATAAGGAAGAAATGGAGCATGAAGAAAAAGATTTAAGTAAAGGGAGTTAGCTCACCTGCCATCTACTTACACTCCCATTAACACAGATTGAACTTAGTAATCCAGAAATCACTCTCATATGTTGAACCATTGCATTTGAAAAGAAAGCAACCAGTTACATACCCTTTTTGGTAATGCGCATTGTATAACAGCAATCCAAAGCTCACACTCAAATCCCAATATGAAACCAGGTGTTTGTGTTGTTACAAATCCGTCAATGCAGTTATTCGGCAAGTCAAGAGTATTACCAAAGCATTGGCTTAATTAACAAAGCATAAGGATCCATAAACATCACTGCCCGCAAATTTATAATTCGATACTGTTTGAGGTTTCGTATTCGTCTTCTGTTTTGTTCTTCTAGAAATAAAATTGTGAAAATGTTACTCTCTTAAACATATATTTACAAAGTAGCAGTGTGGATGTTATCAGTGCTCGTAAAACAACACACAGAACAGAACGTTACGATAACATTCTCTTCAATGTTATCGTAACGACAAAAACTTTCATGGTGTCTGACAAATGGCGAAAAACACTGGCAACCAAATAAAGCGTGTAATCAAGAGACACGAAATTTTCATTCAAATAAGCAATTACACCAAGAATTTACCATTTTACAAGACGCCTCCAAACTTTAGTTGATGGGTCATATAATGGCCAATATAATGATCATATACCAATATAATGTCAGCCATTGCTTATCATTGAGTGAACACTTATTTTGTTGCTTTAGACATAGTTGTTGGGAAATCAAAAGGAAGGCTTACTTTGGTGGACAAAGACATCTTGTTTGTCATTGGTGACGTAGTGTTAAATGACAGCCTAGCAGAATTTTTCCCAAAGTTCACATTTTTTCTGACTTTCCATGATGCGTGAGTGTAAATGCCCACACCAAACAAAGTTCACATTTTTTCTGACTTTCAATGATGCGTGAGTGTGAATGCCCACACCAACCAAAGTTCACATTTTTTCTTACTTTCCATGATGCATGAGTGTGAATGCCCACACCAAACAAAGTTCACATTTTTTCTGACTTTCCATGATGCGTGAGTGTGAAAGCCCACACCAACCAAACAGAACAAGAAACACATGCAACTGGAAATGATAACGACCAATTTGTCTTAAGAATCATCGATTCTATTAACATCTACCTGCAGAGATCCCACGAGATACTACGCATGCCCACCTTGGTCATTCTCTAACTTGCTCACCGCCATTACAGATGGCGTGTTTGGTCATATACGAATAATCCATAAAATAATTTGCCATCTGTTAGGTTGTGCTCTCATGTGATGTGTATGTGTGTATCTTGTAAAGTGGGTGTTAACTTCCTACATGTTTAATTATAAAAATGTTTGTAAACGTAATCGATATTATTTGTAACAAGAGCTGAGGAAATAAACTGACCAATCATAGTTTAGCGTCAGGTATGTAAATAGCTGTATCATTATGTGTATCAGTTAGTTGTCGTGTGCTATCCTTTCTTCTATGTGTGGGAATAAATGTAATAAAACCTCCAGACATCAGTGTGATTATTTATCATGGTCACTGCATCAAACCCAACCAAACACCATCCGGCTGTGTAGAACGACAAAAAAGTTTTAAAAAACAATACAGGACAAAACACCTACATAACCACTGAGTTTGCGCGGCAAACTCTTTTTCTGTGGTTAGATAATCTATTCAACAACAAATGGCACAAGTCAGCGAAGCAATTGAGCAAGCAGTTGAATTGACGCTCTTGCATAACCATCCTAATCCGACGCTGTCGGGCTTATTAAGAGACGTGAATGTAGACGATGAACCGAAACAGGAACGGTCTCGTCTACAAGGGAAAATGACCAAATCTGGCGGGGCCGGGTATAAACACCCTGCTAAAGCCAACAACAACAATCTACTAGAAGAAGGAAACGACGGGAGAACTACTTTGGATGACCTTAACAGGAAAGTCGATCAACTTACTGTCTTGATGAATACTTTTGGTCCTGTCGTAAAAGAGCTTAAGCAGGCTTATGATGCTGCACGCCAAATGAACGATGATGTTGATATGTCTGAAGGTGAAACTTATGACGAAAACTCAACCAACGGGGCTGCTGCTGAAGTTGCAGATACAGCTCCAGCTCTAGCACACCAAAGCGATGCTATGGTAGATGAGCAGATTTACGAAGTGACTGAGAACGAGCTGACAGACCAACCATTGGACTAAACGAACAAACATTATGAAAACGGAAGGAACGGGTAAAACTCCCCGAAAACCCTGACCTGTTAAGAGTTACAAAGGTGAACCCAGAAATTTGGGACATTGCTAGGAAATCCACGCGTAGCATGGATACACGTCTACAAAAATTACAAGAAGCCTTAATAAAGGGCTTCATTCCGATTTCCCGAATTGCGGGAACGATTAGTACCTCTCTTGGAACAAACCCTACAACACCTACACCGACACCAGAGGTTATCAGGGATGGGCTGTCCAAATCAATTGTGCTTCTTGCTTCATGATCTGAACATGTGCCGCAGGGACTTGTTCAAAGTTGACCTTAATGAAAATTACAAGGCAATCTGCAGTAACAAAGAACCTGTTTCTGCAGAACTGTTTGGTGATGATTTAAAGGAACGCCTGAAAACAGTAAAAGAAAGCAAAAAGGCTGCACAGCAACTGACAAGCCAAAAACGGAAACGCAACGATCAACGGTCGACCAGCTCATATAAATCTAGTATAGTTGCAGTATAGATTGTAGTATAGATTGTAGTATAGTTGCAGGCCGGATACAACAATTTATTGAGAAGTGGAGGGAGCTAACTCACGATCCTTCCATTTTATCAGCACACTATAAAAATGTCTCCTTCGGAAGTCCAAAATGTCGACGTCAAGTTACAAAATTTCTAGAGAAAGATATCATTGTTACAAACATGCATGAACAGAGCGAGTTTATCTCCAATATCTTTCTTAGAGCAAAGAAAGATGGATCTTTTAGAATGATATTAAACCTAAAAGAGCTCAACACATTTGTAACATATCACCACATTAAAATGGAATCTATCCATACTTGTACTCAGCTCATGCTACCTGGGTGCTTCATGGCATGCGTTGACCTTAGAGATGCCTATTGCTCAATACCATTACACATATAGCATCAAAAATATTTAAATTTATGTGGAAAGGTAATCTGTACGAATTCACATGCCTTGCTCAAGGATTATCTTCCGCTCCACGTTTATTTACAAAATACTCAAGCCTGTATATTCTAAGCTGAGGGAGCTTGCGAACATTTCTAGCGGTTAAATTGATGACTCTTTTTTAATGGGCTACTCCTATTCAGACTGCGCGAAAAACGTACATGCCACTCTACAATTGTTTCAGAAGTTAGGATTCCTACCCCATAAAGATAAATCTGTTACGGAATCCACACAGATTTTATAACATTTAGGGTTTGTGTTAAATTCAATAGATATGACTATTTCTATATCCATAGAGACACACAACAAATTATGCGAGGTTGCCAGGGGGTGCTGAAATCTGACTCTCCTAGCATACGGGAAGTGGCCAAGTTAATTGGTATGATGGTAGTTTGTTTCCCTGGCGTTGAAATGGCCCACTGTTTTATCGTGATCTTGATAGGGACAAAACAACAGCTCTTAAGTCTAACAGGGGTAACTTTAATGAGACATTGAAACTCTCCTCTTCGGCACTGGAGGACGTATCTTGGTGGATTAATAATGCATATGAGTCCAAAAAACATCTGAATCACGGCAAGATTGACCACGTATTGTATACGAACGCCGAAGAGGAATGGTCAATCAGTCCACCGAAGGCGAATGGTCAATCGCCGAGAAACACTCGCACAATAAATGTCTAGAATTAGTTGCTCATTAATTGTCTAGTCCACACCCGCATTAAAGTAATGACTGACAATACCACTGCGGAAATTCTACGATTGGTACACATTATATGGTTTAGAGATTTATGAAGGGAGTGTTCCAATCTAGACCAACATTCCCAAGATATTAAGAGACCTGGGACACCTCCATTATTTTAGAGTATTAAAAGACACATCCCGCAGTAGGAGATTTAACCCTACAACAGCTTACTCATAAGTTGGTAATGCTCTGTGCATTGGTCACAGGGCAGCGTGCCCAATCACTCCACCTTATGAACCTCTTAACTGCAAAGAAGGAAGAGGACTCATACACCTTCTATATCGACCAACTTGTCAAACAGTCTGGACTAACACGCATTCAACCTACTTTAGTGATACCAAGGTTCCCTGTCAATCACCGACTATGTGTTGCCTCAGTCATGGAAGAATATATTAAACGCACTGCTCCTATTCGGGGTCAGGAAAATCAACTATTTCTTAGCACAATTCGACCCTTTCATAAAGTATCAAAGTCATCTATATCTCGTTGGATAAAGGTTGTCATGCAAGCTGTAGGACTTGATATAGAAACGTTCAAAGTACATAGTACACGAGCCGAAGCCACCAGTAAAGCGAAGCAATGTAATGTTTCGATAAACTCTATACTGAAAACTGCAAGTTGAAAGACTGATTGCGTTTTTCATCGGTTTTACAATAAGAACGTTGTGTCTCAACGTGGTGATGTGGATTTTGGGAATGCCATTCTTTCAGCATCCCAACAAGAAAGATATTGGATGAGAATTCTCTTTAGTTGAACTTGGCAGGGAGTTCAGAACAAATATACTTGCATGTATAGTGCAAGAGAAAGAAATATTTGAATTCATATTTGTTACTATTTCTGGGTATGTTTGATACATCTCCAATTGAAATATGTTTATAACTTAATGTCGTATTTGCGTGTATGCATGAAGTGTGTCCACATGACTTTCAAATCTCGTGGGATCTCTGCGGCAGATGCTAATAGAATTAGGAAATTGAACGAGACTTACCAGAAGTTGAAGTTCGATTGGGATTCTATTAGCATCTACAGAGCAGAGGTTACACGCCCACCCATCATGTTACTGCCTCCCTGCATATCGTTCATATGCACATTTAGGCGGTTCATGTGGCCACTATCTTTGAAATATGACCAATGTGCGCATGCGTAATCTCGTGTAATCTCTGCTCTGTAGATGCTAATAGAATCCCAATCGAACTTCAAGTGCAGGTACGTCTTGTTCAATTTCTTAATTTTGTGTAATATTAATGAATTTTTTGTTGACATCAATTAAAATGCATCAAAGATAATTGTTTTCAGTTGATCATGAATAAGATTTTCAGCAAGAGAATCCAATAAGAAATAAAAAAAATGTTGTGCTTCTTGAAGATAGTCATGTCAGAAAAATTAAAATCATTCCGCATAATGATATGCATAACTGAAATTCTGTGATGTGTCATGATTTTGACACATTTTGTTGATTTTTTAAAATAATATTTGAAATGAACTATTAGAATGTATTGCTAGCGATCATGCTGGAAAGTTTAGTGTTTTCCAACGTCAAATTATCTAAAATTTATTTGTGATTGTTTAAAACCCATGAAAGTCAACAATTGATAGTCACATCAAAAATGCCTTTCAACAAAGACGCAGAAAGGGCACAAAAATAGTGATGATGCAAATCTGTAGAAACTAATTGTTCATAGATATCTAACGAGAAATTTGCGAAATATAAACATCTAGATAATAAACTTCACACTCTCTTTCGATGTAAATATCCTTTTCCTATATTGTATTAAGTGTTGTACACGTCTTGATAAAAGCCATGTTAGAAAAAGTAAAATTATTGCACATTATGACATGCATATCTAAAATTCTTTGAAGTGTCATTATTTTGACTCAACACGTTAATTTATTAACTTTGCTGTATAAATATCATTTGAAATAAACGATTGGAGCAAATTGGTATTGACGTGAGAAAAGTCGCATTTTCCACATGTAATGCATCAAAAATTTATCTGTGTTTTAAAATCCCACCAAAATGAAGAAAATTCATCCTTATAAAACATACGTGGCACTAATTTATAAGTTATATTTAACTACAATGTTCGTGACATCAAAACAAAACAATTGATACATGGACACAAAATATTAAATCAGAAGGTTAAAATACACCATTACATAAAGGCGAGTAAACTTTAAAATAAACATACTTCACATATTCAGAAAGATAAAAAACGACGCAGCCATCTACATGATGTGTTTACTTTTGCCTGATAATAAAGAAATTGGAATGTTCAATAAATGCTTGATTTTAATCACCTGCTGTTTTATTTGTAAAATATTGAATTCTGGTCATGCCCAATAGAATATGAAATGAAAATTTTTTATTTTAGCTATGACTGAAGTAGACGCAAAGAAGTTTTGACTTGGAAGCTTTACGCCAGTAAATCTTTCACAGTTTACTATTATTTATTTCAATTATTAAACATCCTGACTTACATACAAACTAACTGAAATAATCATAAAGGAAGACGGGGCAGCCAGCCTTTTACAAATAAGATAGCTCAAAAATCAAAGATTTATAATTTAGGAAGTTTAGAAAATCGATAAACGGAGCTACTCTGAAATTGTCAGTGTTCCAACTTTGAAACGTTGTCAATGAAGTTTTGTCATTTTGTAAACTTTTGATACGGATAAACAAATAATCTGATCACGGGCGTGAGAAGCAAGTAAAAGTTGGGAGGCTCAAGATTTTAGGGGCAGTCTTTATTTAAAAAGGGAATTTCAGAGAAATTAATCTCGAAGTCTCTATGTTTGAATATATTTGTCACATCTCAGTAATCAAAGATACTTCAAAATTGATAGCGTTTGGACTTGACAGTTCATCATGCAAAGTTTTGTCATTTTGTCAACTTTTGACGCAAACAAATATTTTAAATTGTCTATCTTACAACAAGTTTAACAATTATAGACCAGAAAAAAATCACGTGTACTATCACGTGAAGAAGTAAGCTTTTTATTCCAAGTATTTCTAAAGACATACCATACCTAGCAAAACCTTTTTATGTCATCATCTGTGTTATGAATAAAATAAATAGATATATGACTTTATGAATGAGGAAAAAAATTCTTCTTGATAAGAGCCATGTTAGATAACATTTAAATTATTGCACATAATGATATGCATAACTGAAATTATGTGATGTGTCATAACTTTGATTCATCTTGTTGATTTTTAGCCCTGCCGTACCAGTGATATTTGAAAAGACTAATGAAATTAATTGTTGGTGATAATGCAAGAAAGGTCAGTATTTTGAAACGATAAATTATCCAATGTTTTATTGGGAAAATCCCACCAAAATCAACAGACGTATCAATATAAAACATTTGAAGTGTGAATTCTACCACAAAAATGACATTCAGGTTTTTTATGACAAATATAACAAAATTCTAGACATAAGAACAAACAATGACACTATAATAGGTGAGCTTTATAATCAACATACCTTAACAAATTTAGAAAGATTAAAGAAGACGCAACCATCTACATGATGTCTTTGCTTTTTCTTGATAATAAAGAAAGAGGAATATTCAATAAATGCTTGATTTTAATCACCTGCTGTTTTTATTGTAAAATATTGAATTCTGTTCATAACAACGAGACGATAAAATGGGATGAGCAAATTTTATATTTTAGTTATAATTGAAATATACACGACAGGGATTGATTTAGAAATTTTATTACAATTTCAATTTCAGTTCAACTCAATCAACTCATAAATTTTGTACACATTTAACTATTAATAATTTTCAGGATTGACATGGGTGTACGGGACCAAAAACATCAGGATGCGGACACAATTTTGCTCGACGAAAGTGGAAATCCTTTAAATGCAGTGTCGTAGTTAGACATGAGGAAAGACATGAACTTCTGGGGAGCATAGTTCCTAACGCCAAAGGCGTGAGTCTTTCTAGCGAGGTTTATAAAGTCATGCTCACGCTTGGAAAATTTCTAAATCTGGAGTTCGTCAATAACCATTACCAGTGTTTCTGATATGTGATTTTCCATAATTCTTAAAGGTATTTGCTACAGGAAAAGCATTATTTTTGTTGTTTACTTAAACAAAGCTACTGAAAATGTGTGAAAATGCAAAGACTATAGACTTTGGCATGAAATTGTATGAAAATGCAAAGAGTATAGTCTTTAACTCGACAATGTTTGAAAATGTATGAACTATAGCCTTTGGCCTGAAAATGTGTGAAAATGTAACGACTATAGTCTTTGGCATGAAAATGTGTGAAAATGCAAAACCTATACTCTTTGGCATGAAAATATGTGAAAATGAAAGACAATAGTTATTTGCATGAAAATGTGTGAAATTGCAAAGACTATTGTCTTTGTTGTGAAAATGTGTCAAAATGCAAAGACTATAGTCTTTGGAGTGAAAATGCATAAACAATAGTCTTTGTTGTGAAAATGCATGGCTATTGTCTTTGGAGTAAAAATGCATGAACTGTAATCTTTGGTGTGGAAATGCATGGCTATAGTCTTTAGATGAAAATGCTTGAACAATAGTATTTTGTGTGAAAAAGCATGGACTATAGTCTTTGGAGTGAAAATGAATGGACTATATATAGTTTTGGTGTAAGAATACATGAACTATAGTCTTTGGAGTGAAAAGGCAAGGACAATAGACTTTGCAGTAAAAATGCATGAATAGTTGTCTTTGGTGTAAAAATGCATGGCTATATTCTTTGGTGTAAAAATACACCGACTATTGTCTTTGGTGTAAAAATGCATAGACTATAGTCTTTGGAGTGAAAATGCATAAACAATAGTCTTTGGTGTGAAAATTTATGGACTATAGTCTTTGGAATGAAAATGCCTGGATTATAATCTTTAATATAAGAATACATGAACTATAGTCTTTGGAGTGAAAATGCATGGACTATAGACTTTTGAGTAACAATGAATGAATAGTAGTTTTTCTTTTGAAAATGCATGGACTATTGTCTTTGGAGTGAAAATGCTTGAACAATAGTCTTTTATGTGAAAAAGAATGGACTATAATCCTTGGATTGAAAGTGCATGGACTATAGTCTTTGGTGTAAGAATGCATGAACTATAGTCTTTGGAGTGAAAATGCATGGACTATAGACTTTTGAGTAACAATGAATGAATAGTAGTTTTTGTTTTGAAAATGCATGGACTATTGTCTTTGGAGTGAAAATGCTTGAACAATAGTCTTTTGTGTGAAGAAGCATGGATTGCTACAGTCTTTGGATTGTAAATGCATGGACTATAGACTTTTGAGTAGAAATGAATGAATAGTAGTTTTTGTTTTGAAAATGCATGGACTATTGTCTTTGGAGTGAAAATGCATGAATAGTAATCTTTGGTGTAAAATTCCATGGCCTATAGCCTTTGGTGTAAAAATACATGGACTATAGTCTTTGGTGTAAGAATACATGAACTATAGTCTTTGGAGTGAAAATGTATGGACTATAGGTTTTTGAGTAAAAAGGCATGAATAGTATTCTTTGGTGTAAAAATGCATGGCCTATAGCCTTTGTTGTAAAAATACATGGACTATAGTCTTTTGTGTACAAATTTATGGACAACAGCCTTTGGAGTGAAAATGCTCGAACAATAGTCTTTTGTAAGAATATGCATGGACTACAGTCTTGCATATTTCTTACAAAAGACTACAGCTACATTGAAAAAGGTTGGACTATAGTCTTTGGATTGAAAAATGCATAGACTCTAATCTTTGTTGTACGAATACATGAACAATAGTCTTTGGATTGAAAAATGCATGGACTATAGGCTTTGGTGTAAAAACACATGAGCAACAGTCTTTGGAGTGAAAAAGCATGGACTATAGTCTTTGGCTTGAAAATGCATGATTTATAGTCTTTGCTGTATTAATACATTAACTATAGTCTTTGGAGTGAAAATGCATGGACTATTGTCTTTGGAGTGAAAATGCTTGAACAATAGTCTTTGGTTTAAAAATGCATGGAATATTGTCTTTGGACTGAAAATTGCTTGAACAATAGTCTTTTGTGTGAAGAAGCATACACAAAGGTCTTTGGATTGAAAAAGATGGACTATAGTCTTTGGATTGAAAAATGCATGGACTATAATCTTTGTTGTAAGAATACATGAAGAATAGTCTTTGTTGTGAAAATGCATGGATTATAGTCTTTGGAGTAAAATGTTTAACAATAGTCTTTTATGTAAAAAAGAATGGAATACAGTCCTCGGATTGAAAACACATGGACTTATTATATACTAAAGTGAATTTAGTTTGCTATAAATGCTAGCCAAAATTGATTCTTTCTACTTATCTCCCTATTTACGACATAATCCAATCAAGTTGCATCTCTCTGTTTCTGTAGATTTTTTGTTTGTTTTATCCTGAAATCTGAAATAGCGTTCCTCACCAGCAATAGCAACTAAAATCCCGCCAAAATGGTGAAACACTTCAATAAGACGCAAACCGATACAACGGCAACGGTATTTCTTTTTATTTGCAACTTAATACATCATAAAAAGATATTTAAATTCGTAATCATAAATTGTCGAGAACAATTATTATAATATAGGTCATAATTTTACCACAGCCAATTCTTTTTACGAAGTCACGTTGTCAATTTATCTTTGAAGAAGCGTCCCACGACTCCATGTACAAAATACCTTTGAAAATATAAGAAAAAATTCAAGCATTTTCAGTAAGCACGAAATTCCTCGGTGCAAACTTCCCAAAGCCGTCGCAAAGTTCAAAGAAGACATAAAGGAGCCTCCGTCTTATAAAAAAAGAGAAGTTCAAAGTATTTGTTACAGTATAGTTTGACTATTGTCTCTAGCCCTGTGGGTACAACATTGAAGACAATGATTAGTTTGTTACTGTACCTAAGTATATCAAAACAACGTGATGTTATTATCTATGATATTAAAATATGAAAGAAACTAGAACTGTGTTTTGAATCATCATCATGGTCCACAGTTGGTTATGTAGTTCAGTTAGTAGAACATTGAAGACATGACTATCTCGTTACTATACCTGAGTACATCACAACAACGTGATGTTATTGTCTACAATATCAATGTTTTGTTGCATGTTATCATCGTTGTCCAATGTCGGTGATGTGATATTTGAGAAAAACATGAGTCAAGATGTTTCAAGTCCTGACCTAGATATTGCAATACGACACGAAGATTTAATGTCTCATACCTGCAACACACGCCGTCACCATACAAGCAAGAGTTGCAGCAATCAAAGTCCGCACGGCGATCTTCGCCATGTCTGATTTACGTGAAGGCGCCAGTTGTCCATAACCACCGAGAAATATTCCAACGGAGAGAAAGTTCGTGAATCCAGTCAACACGTAAATTGCAAGGATCTCTGAACGATGCTGAAATAAAGATGAGAAATAATCAATAAACCTATTGACGACTCATTAAATCGTAGTAGAATATTTAATTTGAAATATGGCAGTCCAACCTAGTCTTACGTAGTTGTGAATAGAACTTATTAAATGTTTTCATGAGGTTGATCTGAGGTTGAAACTTGAATTCTTATATACTCCAGTCTAGTGTCTTCATCAGGAGTGATCTGATGTTGAATCTTGAGTTCTTATACAGTCCAGTCTAGGGTCTTCATCAAGAGAGATCTGATGTTGAAACTTGAGTCCTTATAGAGTGCAGTCTAGTGTCTTCATCAGGAGCGATTTGATGTTGAAACTTGAGTCCTTATATACTCCAGTCTAGTGTCTTCATCAGGAGCTTGAGTTATGAGTGTTGAAACTTGAGTCCTTATATACTCCAGTCTAGTGTCTTCATCAAGAGTGATCTGATGTTGAAAACTTGAGTCCATATATACTCCAGTCTAGTGTCTTCATCAAGAGTGATCTGATGTTGAAACTTGAGTCCTTATAAAGCAGTCTAGTGTCTTCATCAAAATATAAACTCCATTCAGCACTGGAGTTTACATACAAACTCAAGTTGATATACGGACTAGTATGATTTAAATAGAAAGAAAGAAATACCACCACCTACAGATAGCATGGGTCCAACATTAGCTTGACGGTTCTTCAATAAAATGGACAGTTGATTGAAGGCCAAAAATTCGTTGATAAAAGTCTTCACACCGACAAGCTTAGCAACAATCATGCAGTCATTCCATTCAACACCCATTAAGAATGAAATTGGCGCAAAAACATACGAACATATCACCTGTAATTGAAAATAATAACAGTCAAAACAACATCAACTGCACATGTGCAAATTGGGTTTTTGTCGTGGTTCTGTTAGAGTTATCCCGACGTCACTTAAGAGTTATCCCGACGTCACTTAAGAGTTATCCTGACGTCACTTAAGAGTTATCCCGACGTCACTAAAGAGTTATCCCGACGTCACTTAAGAATTATCCCAACGTCACTTAAGAATTATCACGACGTCACTTAAGAGTTATCCTGACGTCATTTAAGAGTTATCCTGACGTCATTTAAGAGTTATCCCGACGTCACTTAAGAGTTATCCTGACGTCACTTTAATGTTATTCTCATTAAAATAAGTCCAACTACATAAAACGCAACATCTTCGTATTTTTAATATACCTCAAAAGCAACTGCAATAGTAAGATTGTATTCTTCGAGTTTAAAATAAACTGTTCTATTATTTTGATTCAACGTTATAGATACATCTCAGCCTTCGGATAATACTCCCCTCCCTCCCCAACCCGCAAAAAAAAGATGAATTGTCCTTCACGGTACCGACATTAGTAGCGTCTTTATTTGATTGAAAAGCCCACAATTTTATCCGTACCAACTTCATTCACAAAAGATAAGGACTGTAACTGCTCGCCCCCATTTTCAATGTGCATTCCTAGTCATGATTGTCAAATACCTCAAAAGAAAGCTCAGGATATGCAACTAGACCACCAAGATATGAGAGGACTGCATTTACGAATGCCAAAAGAGAGAAAAAAGCGATAAGATTGGCACCAATATTCGCGACTATACCAACAGCGACACTAGCACCTCTTGCAGCAGCTTCGATCACATTTTTCTCTTTCCTGCAAGAAACGAAATAATTTACACTAAAACGTACAACACTTTATTGGAATGCATTCACTATTCTGGTGTGGAGTGGAAGGGTGATGAACTCGACTTGTGTCATAAATAAAAACCTTTCTTCCATTTTTACAGCAGCAACCCCGGATGTTGCCGGGACTTCGGTTTCAGGATACATGAGCTTTGATATGGCTAAAGAGGCTGGGGCAGACATTACAGATGCAGACATCACATGTTGAGCATCAATTCCAAGACTGACGTAGGCAGCTAACATACCACCAGCAACAGTAGCGAGACCGCTGGTCATAATTGAATGCAACTCAGACATTGTTACTTGCTCCACATAAGGAGAGACCATGAGAGGCGCCTCCATCTATGAATGATAAATTATTGTAGATGACGTACTTCGTTTAAAAATGATCGATTTAAACAAATATGTAGTAGACACTAGAATGGGGTATAAAAATTCAAGTTTCAACATAAGATCACTTCTAATGAAGGCTGGAGTATATCAGGATTCTAATTCAACAGGAGATAGTAATGCGCAAGCGCAGATCCATACTAGTAATGTATTGGAGTTACAGCGACGATCTTTGGCTCATCTAAAAGCTCTAGTCAATCTTTTTCCAATGAGCTGAAGATCATTGCCGTACCACAAATACTTTAGGAGATAGTACAGCGCATGCGCAGATCTAGAGAGTACTTGCGCATGCACGAAGTACTATTGCAAAGTACTAAAGATTACCCCTGATGAAGACACTAGACTGGAGTGTATAAGAACTTAAGTTTCAACATCAGATCAATCTTATGAAGACACTAGACTGGAGTATATAGACTCAAGTTTCAACATCAGATCACTCCTGATGAAGACACTAAACTGGAGTACATTAGGGCTCAAGTTTCAACATCAGATGACTATTGATGAAGACACTGGACTGGATTATATAGACTCAAGTTTCAACATCAGATTACTCCTGATGAAGACACTGGACTGGAGTATATAAGGAATTAAGTTTCAACGTTAGTTCATTCCTGTTAAAGACGTAAGATTGCAGAATAGAAAAACTTAAGTTTTGAACTCCAGAGATCTACCCAAATACAAACACTAAAAAGGAGTATATAACACTCAAATGTACATCAGATCATTTCAAATGAAGACACTGTACTAGAGTGTTCTGAATGAAACTCATGATTCGCCATTCGTAACTACCAACATCACATACGTCAAAAGTCACATACACTTACCATTCCAACAAAGATGTTAGCAGCTGCACACAATGCCTCGACTCCAGAAACATGAAGGGTACGAAACATGAGCCACGCTAATTTCTTCATAATTACTTGTAATACTCCCCAATAATATAATATTGACGCCACAGAAGTGAAAAACACTATAACCATTAAAACCTAAAAATAATGTGGATGGCGTACTTCATGTTTTGGTTAAAGTAGAGTAAATGTTCTGACAACTAGGAGCATATGCTACAAGCTGTCCGTATTGAGATATCCCAGGCTGTCATTTTGGACAAGTTGCATTGGCGAAAGAAAAAGTAAATTTTAATTTTTCCACCAAATAACAGTCATTACTATGATAAGGCACTGGTATAAAACTAACCTAACCTTGTCTACACCCACCATCCACATAACGACTGATTATCAATAGTAAAAGCAATATGTCATGATGTCATCCCGTCATAGCCCTATCTGTTCCTCATTACTCACACAGTAAGAAAATGACGATACATACTAACAGTTACGTCATTTTCTCTATTAGACACAATCACGTGATATTCGAAAGCATTTTAAACACGTACATATAAATATTGATAATGTACAAAACATTGACAGTAAACATCAATACTTTTGTAACATAGACGAAAATGCAACAAGAAAATGTTTTGTGAATACCTTAAACGCTATAAAATGTTCATAATACGTTGCTCCAAATACAAATTCCACTCCAACGGTAGAGAATTCAAGAAATATGGTCACTTTATCTCCCAAATATTTCGTGATATCATAACCTCCTTTTGTTCGCAGGATCAAAATACCGAATATGAACTGAAGACTTAGACCCCATAAGACTGGACGCCATACAACCTGACAAATATATACATTAACAATTAAACACAAACATCAGATCACTTCTAATAAATGAAGACACAAAACTGTAGTATCATATAAGGACTCAAGTTTCAACATCAGATCACTTCTGATGAAGACACTAGACTGGAGTATATAAGAACTCAAGTTTCAACAATAGATCACTCCTGATGAAGACACTAGACTGTAGTATATAAGAACTCAAGTTTCAACATCAGATCACTCCTGATGAAGACACTAGACTGGAGTATATAAGAACTCAAGTTTCAACAATAGATCACTCCTGATGAAGACACTAGACTGGAGTATATAAGAACTCAAGTTTCAACATTAGATCACTCCTGATGAAGACACTAGACTGGAGTATATAAGAACTCAAGTTTCAACATTAGATCACTCCAGGTCAAGACACTAAATATGGGTGTGTAAGGACTAAAAATTTCCTTGTCAGATCGCTCCTGATGAAAAGACTGGACGTTGGAGTATACAATAGCGTAAAACAGTCTCACTTTTAGTTTTTACTCCCGCTATTAAAATTCACTGAACGTAAGAACAACAAGTGAACATTTGCAATATTTCAGAATTTACAAAGCGGAGTAAATTTGCCGGATGGCTATGCTACTGGGGGTATATAAGAACGCACGTTTCAACTTCAGATCATTGCTAATGTAAAACGATGAATGCAAATTTATTGCACTGTTCAACTTAACATTATTTCATTCATAGAAAACAGGAAACGATCACTTAATTCTTCCCTTACCTTTCTTCTCTTTACCGACATGCAGTATGCAAGAAAAATAAAAACAACCAAACCAAAAACAGATTGAAGTCTGCGCACATCTTTTATGGTGTCAAGTATTATCCACAGAACAACGAACAAAACTGGACCACCATACGCAAACCTGGGAAACAGTAATACATGAAGACGAAGTGATGCTATCTTCGAAACAAATAAAAACAAGAGCTGCCTCGAAGGTTTTATTGCGGCAAGTGGCGAACCTCTGAAAACTGCACATCTTCGAAGGGGTGTACAAAAATCTGCTGAACCCATTGTCCCCATAAATTGTGTGAATTAGTTGATGTACATGTTTGTAACCTGAACGATCTACATCTACAAACATGCAACGATACTCTCGGATTAAAACCATTTACTTTATTACATTAAAAGTCAGGATTGAATAAACATCAGCTTTTACACAAAGCAACTTAAAGTCATATCAAAAGAAATACTTTATTAAGCTAAATATGGTGCAGCTGTAAACAAATATCTTTAAAACATGCGTTTATAGTACCATGTAGGGCACTGGTTCAACTTTTCTTATGTTCGCATGTTTTTATTCGCGTTTGCATCATGTTACTAAAAATCACATTGATATCATATTAAAAATAATGCCAATTTGCATGCACGTAACTAATGCGAAACATATCCTTCTTTTGAATATCGCCTGAAAAAATATTGTGCAATTTTTCAGCCAAAACAATGCACATTGCTCATCGTTAATTCGCACATTTAATTGCTTCCTATACTTTTCATACCTGCTTACTCATAACGTACCTTCACCCTTACAACAAAAGCATAGGCGCAGCCACCCCACTAGGCTCTTGATGACATTTATGAAGCGAATGGGGAGTATTGTTACATGTTTGTTTCAAAATGTTGATTGTCGAGGTAAGTGCAGTCCTGAGAAGGACTGTTGATGTTGGTGGTCACTGATGCTTTGACGTTATTCGTGGTGGTCAATCACCATTGGTGTTGAGAAGTTCATCCTCCTAAAGATGACCACTTCCACGGATATCAAAATGCAAGTAAACACCAACACCAGGGGCTGGTTGGCGGTTGCAGGAAGCTTGGATAGCGATAATAAAGTTTTCAAACTTGTAAAAAAATTGTCTATATTTTCGTTACGCCAAAGAAATTTTGTAGTCTTAGAAGCAATATTTTATTTCAGTGATTGCTAGTTCAAACTTTATATTTTTCCTTTTTGAGTGGTTTTTTAAACGTTTAAAAAAATCTGATATCCAATGGATAGCCCTTATCCAACGCTATTCTATATTGAACTAGATGGTAGTATAAAACACATATTCATGGGACTTTTTACATAAAATAGTTAGTACAAAGCAAGTATTAATAGTAGTTTCATATCACAATTGCCCAGTTTCTACCAATCAACCCCACACTATTTACATTTGGATAAACACGAAGTGTAGGTATCACACCTATTAACCCCTCTTCCCCTTAGCCGCTTAGCTACACCTCAACACATTGCTGCATAATGGTAATCAACACAAACTGCTCTTACCATCTGAAAACTCTCCAGTTGTGGTCTATCCTCGCATATAATGGTTTGAAAACCAACACATTGATCTGCGTGCCAAAATTATCTCTTATTGTAACATAAAAAACACAAATGGCACCAAACACAAGAATGCCAAAGAGATCTTTACAATTCTTGAATCCGGTTACCATAATTCCGAAGATCAAGTATAAGGTCAATGAAATAATGAGGGAATACATCACAATGGCTTTCTTGTGCTTTAGCCACAATGGAAGAGAGCGAGGTGAATGTTTCACAATGATTCGATTAAAAAATGACCCTTTTCCTGTTGTTGGTGAATCATTCTCCACCAAAGAATCAACATTTGGTTCTGGTGTTGCAGAACTCTTCAATTCAATGTTTTCTGGTTGTTTTTCAACATCACTGATATTCAAGGAAGCCTAACAAACAAACAGATAAATAAACACTGATTTCAAATGCTCACAGCTGGAACTAAACAATGGTGCAGAGAGTGCACACGACTCCTGAGCTCCGATAATTTAATGGTAATGAAAGCTAATTATAAAAAGGTTATTGCATTGTGGCATTACCAAATAATGAAGCTTTCCCTGGATGACCTGGATTACAAATTAGCTATTATAATTTTTTACAAAGTTCATTTCCTACAACCCAGCATGAAACATATGTGTCTCACTTCCCATTTGATTTTTATTCTATTGACAATCTGTATCTAGATCAAGTTTATACTTCAGAATTCATGAGGGGAATTAGCATATATTAACTATAAACAACATGACTAAATAACAATGACTTTTGTAATTTTTTTGAAACCTGGATCATTTGTAGGGTGTTTTACGTATGTTGTACTATGGCAATGCCATTGCAAATTTTTACTCCTACATTACCAAGTTTTCCGCAAAAGTTATTTGTAGCCTGGGTAAAAAACAGGCTAGCTGGCTTTGCTACAGTATTTGCAATGTACTTAAAATGTATAATTTTTGGTATACTTACACAATATATATGGTATATCTATATATATATTAACTATAAATATACAATATTTATGCATATTAAATATAAATATACAATATATATTATAAATTAAATTGGTGCAAATTTTCCTGACCTAAAATACATTGTGGACTAACTTTGAACCATCAGCAGGAAAACAAACTGTGTGCTGTAGCTGATGGTTCACACTAACATATTCTCCGTCAAACAAGTCATCAGTATAAAAAGAACTTATCATTATCATTATAATTTAATTATTATTATCAATTATGACGATTACTCTAGCAACCATTGTTCAAGTGCAACTGATATCTCGCGGTCAACTTTTTCATAATTTATGAATTAACTTTAAAATTTAATCAAATTTCACATTGTCATGCGCATAAAATGTAAATCCGCCTCCCCAAAACGGCATACGTTGGAGGTGGAGTTAATCTTTTGGTTTACAACAAGAAATTTGATGTTTTTCAACACCGACACACATTTAGGACAACATTGATCGGGAACACTTACAGACATCTCCGGAAAAACAAGAATTTTCTTCAACAATAATCTTCGCGCAGAGGTCACCCACTCAATTCATCATACCGCCACAACATATAAAATATTGAAACTGAGCTTTACCATGTTTGGTAGTTGGAATATTCCAGAAATATAACACGTAAGAATTGAAAATATTTGAAAATATAATACACGACGAGTATTTCCGTTAGACATGAGCAATTTCCGCCGGAGTTGTTCTGGAAAAATCTTTATTGTAAAATTTTGTCCTAGTTTTCCTTCAAATTTCAACAAGAATTTTAAGAATGAGAAAAATGTCGTTTCAACAGTAGTATTTTCATAAAAATATTTCTAGTATTGATTGTGAGCGTTGCGGTTTTGGATGTAGTAACAATAATCTCTCTCATTAAGTATGCTAATGTGTTTAAGGTGTGGACTTTGAATAATTTGTTTGTCGACAAGAAGCATTCAACTGTGCTTTAAAAGCGTCTAGGCACAGAGTGCAAGTACATTAATCACAATCGACAATCAAAGAAACGAATTGTTGTAGAAATAATTTTTAGTTAACTTAAAATGGCTTCTCGACCGAAGGGATTTGGTATGACGGCCGAACTAGCGGCAAAGGTTAGATATCGATTTTGATACTCGCGAGATCTTCACAAAAGCTTGTTTGCATTGTGGAATTTAACGGCGATTTCTATTATATCGTTTCATTTCGATTTGCAAATGATTTGTCCAAAACAGAACGATTTCATTGTGTTTGAAATGTCAGCCGTTGTATGATTTAATTATTCAAGGCGTTGCACCTAGAATTGCCGTGTAAAATTCAGTGCAACTTTGGAATGCGTATGTTTGGGTGGGAAGTGCAGATTTTTAAAGTTAAGGCAACATAAATGATCGCCACTATTTTCACGTACTATATTACACAGAAATATTTCAAAAATTTCACTGGGTAAAAAGCTGTTCTTCGTCACCATCAGAATTTCAATAATTTTACGTAATAAAAGTTTACCGTAATCTTCGTGAGCCGTCGTTTACAGGCTGGCGGTCATTAACCGTAGGAATCATCCCACGGTTATGTACGGGTAAATCTAACATTAAATCATAAAACACTACAGAAAGATGCAAAATTCAACCCTGCACTGGAACGGGAAGCGTTAGACTTTATTGAAAGCAAGACTGGTCGCAAGTGCGATGGAGCAACGCAGGCAGCCTTGAAGGACGGTGTTCTTTTGTGCCAGTAAGTAACTGGGTGGCTGGAACAGATTTCATAATTTTATTTTGATTAAAAAACAAGTTGATAGATAGTGTGTTGCATAGAGTACATGTGAAATCGTAGAATTGCAAACATAATTAAATTTGAATTTGTAGTTTAAACTTTAAACTCTTGAAAATTATTTGGCATTATGATTCATTACAATGTTAAAAGTCGTCTCCCACACTCTTTTTCTTTAGTTTTAACTCTATTTGAATGCGTTATGTTGATTCTCCACATGCATTCAGATTGTTTTGTATTTGTATATATTATTCATATTTAGTCACTCATTGTCATCTGAGTTTTTATTTAGTCACTCAAAATCTGGTTTTTATTTAATTTGTTAGCTTGGCCAATGCAATCAGACCAGGAGCAGTCAAAAAGATTAATGAGTCGAAGATGGCCTTCAAAATGGTACTGTTGATTAGTTACTGATTTATATAGTTTTTGTGATAGCCAAATTGTATGTTGAATGCCCAATTGTTTTATCTAGATGGAAAATATTGGGAACTTCCTGACATTTGCTGAATCATTAGGTTGTGCAAAAAGTGACTTATTTCAAACAGTTGATCTGTATGAAGGTCAAAATATACCTCAGGTAAGAAAGACCATGTCCCCAAAAGCTCACCTTAGACCTTGAAGAACCATAAAAAATAATTCTGTCTTATCATATAGGTCATCAATGGAATTCTGGCCATTAAAAGAAAGGTAACTTTCACCCATTATATTCAAAAACTTGCTTTGAAATTTACGAAGAAGTTTTAAAGTGTGTAAAGAATATTGAAAGTGGAAATATGAAGCTTAATGTCAACCTTTTTCTGTTCTCATTTCCAGCTCTCTGGAGGAGAGTCTACGCCCAATGTCCGAAACTTCTCAGAAGAACAGCTCAAAGCAGGCAGAAATGTCATTGGTCTTCAAATGGGAACTAATAAAGGTGCATCTCAAGCTGGCATGTCTGCTCCTGGAGCTGTCAGACAAATACGTCACGAAGATAATATGGACAGATCTGCCAAATAATCACGAACTTTCCATGACTTTTTCAAACGTTGAACACACTTAACTAATTTACTCGTCATATGGGGATAATACATGTATATTTTCTAGTATAAACAATTCATATTAAATCATTGAAACAACAACTTTGAATTTGTGTACGTTGTTAATAGTGTTTAGCGAGACCATAACAATCTTGGGTATTGTCAAGTACAATCCGTCTGGGAGTCGCACTTGTCAGACTTGTAACATAATGGGGAAGGAGGGTAGTAGCTATCAATCCGTGATGAAAACGGTGATGGGAGGAGTGTAGTAGCCATAAGTAAGTGTTGAAAACGGTGATGAGGAGGGTAGTAGCCATAGGTCTGTGTTGAAAATGGTGATGGGGAGAGGGTAGTAGCCATAGGTCTGTGTTGAAAACGGTGATGGAGAGAGGGTAGTAGCCATAGGTCTGTGTTGAGGGACGGGTGGATGGTGGGAGGAGGAGCCATAGGTCTGTGTTGATAACGGTGTGATGGGGAAGGAGGTTAAAAGGTCTGTGAAAAAACGTGATGGGTGATGGGTAGTAGCCATAAGTCTGGTGATGAAAAGGGTGATGGGGAGGGAAGAGGGTATAAGTCCGTGTTGAAAACGGTGATGGGGAAGGTATAGTCCGTGTTGAAAACGGTGATGGGGAGGGTGGTAGCCAGGTCTGGAAAACGGTGATGGGAGGGTAGTAGCCATAAGTCCGTGTTGAAAACGGTGATGGAGGGAATAGAAACCATGGAATGGATGGGAAGGAAGGAAGGATAGGGGTGAAAAAGTATGAAGGAAAAATGGTGATGGAGGGTGGAATGGAATGGAATGGAAAAGGAATGGAAATGGTGATGGAATGGTATGGAAGGAAATGGTAGGAAACCAGTGGAATGGTGGAAAGGTGGGTAATGAAATGGAAGGGTCTGAAAACGGTGATGGGGAGAGGGTGGAAGGAAATGGTGGATGGGGAAGGAAAGGAAGGAAATGGAAGGAAATGGTAATGGATGGAATGGAAAATGGAAATGGAAGATGGAATGGAAATGGAGGGAAGGAAATGGAATGGAGGAAATGGAGGGTGAAATGAGTAGGTCTGTCTTGAAAACGGTGGAGGGGAGGAGGTCTAGGGTGGAAAAGGGGGTGGAAATGGTGGAGGGAAGGAAAGAAGGAATGGAATGGTGGAAGGGAGTTCAGTGGAAGGAAATGGAAGGAATGGTAGGGTCTGAAGGAATGGAAGGAAGGAATGGAGGGGAAGGATATGGTGGTGGAAAACCAGGATGGGGAGAGGGAAAAGCCATAGGTCTGTGTTGAAAACGGTGATGGAGGGTAGCCATAGGTCTGTGTTGAAAATGGTGATGGGGAGGAGGGGTAGTAGCAGGTCTGTGTTGAAAACGGTGGATGGGGGAGTGGGTAGTGGATGGTTGAAAATGGTGGAAGGGGAATGGGTGGAAATGGTATGGTTGAGGTGATGGAAGATGGTAGGGGTAGCCATAAGTCTGTGTTCCTAACGGTGATGGGGAGAGGGTAGTAGCCACAAGTCTGTGATGAAAACGGTGATGGGGGGAGGGTTTTTAGAATTACAAAATTCCCTATAGCTTTGGTATGAAGTTATCACTAGTCGATTTTTGAGTAATCACTCCATCATTTCATCTTTACAGTTTTAAGTAAGAAATGCAGCGATTATTGGACACCGTAAATCAAAGAGTATTTCTCCATGAAAAGAGAGACGTGGGGATGTCATGTCTACACTAATAAATTATAGGTACGCTAATGCCTACCGACAGGGTGTATAAAAACAAGAAATTCACTTAAAGCATCATAATAATTTCAATGCCTTTCACAGTTTCACTATGGCCCCGTTTACACTATACCGGATTGCTATCGTTACAGGTTGAATATTCTTTTATTAAAGGGCAGTGAAATTGTTCAACGTCAGAAACACAATCAAATGGACTAAATCTATCAGCTTAATAATCAGATTTTACTCTGAACAGTTAACCTTTTAAAGCAAACGAAGATGTCGTGATGAGCGAATCCGGTATAGTGTAAACGCAGCTTATGTTAAGCCAACGGGTGCATAGAATTTCATCAGTTTGTGTATGTGTAACATATCTTTGTCACTACCACAAAAGCTTCTCCGCTCCTGGGAATTAAAAAGAACTTCTAACAGCTAAACATGCACAGTCATGCACCAGTGGGATTAGCATATAGTGATCAGGCATTAAAATTGAACAATAGGTCAATTTCTTAAGTCTTATTTTCTTTCATACGTCTATATATTGTAATCTTATTGGTAGCCTAAGATTAACTGTGATTAAGCCTTATGCATAGAATTGAGCTAAGCCTTTCGCAGCTACTAGTCAGCGGTGTTTACGTTTCTTTCTGCGAAGACCTTTCATAATTTTTCTACGGTATTTGCATCCCACAAAATATCTTATTAAAGAAGCGGTTAAATCCTGAGCACGAAATTTCTTTCAATGACCTTTATGTCTCCTTAGTGATAAATCATTGAACTTCTGAACATCGGGTTACTTTAAAAGGTAGCAGAAAAAAAACTTTAGAAATTAGCCACATTGACTACGCTAATCCTACGGGTGTTTTAATGTAAACATTTCGCAGTTTAAAGTTATTTTAATTCGCCTGGAGCTAAAAAGTTTTTGTGCTTGTAATTAAGATATGCAAAATTTTTCCGCCCTAGGGCTTAGCATAATGATCAGGCATTCAACGGAAATTATAACAATAGTTTGATTTCTACTGTAGTGTCGCATTAAAACCCTTTTAAATTGTGTTTGTACATCCTTGGGCATCAAGTACTGTTGAATGTAATGCAGTATGAAACGTTGAAGGGATTTGCATTGTCAAAAACAATAATTTACACAAAATACATCTCAGAGCTTTTAGTGACTGAGTAAAAAGGTTTGATATTTTGAAAAAGAGAAGTTTCTCGATAACTTTGTGGCTGGTACTAAATACTTACACATTTCTTGTTTTGCTTTTAAATATTGTTTTTTATTGCCTGTTGGTAGACTTAAAACTTCTTTGATCGTTTTCCTTATAATTATCACTCATTTCACAAATAAAGGGAGTAAAGTAATTCCTTCAATTTCAGTTACATTTGATATTTTATCGGCGTGTGTAATAAAGAGCCCGTATTGTATGCCTTGGCAAAACAACGGCACCTAGGCCAGTCCAAGCCTGACCTAGGAATGGAATAATATACCAGCAAATATAGCTCCGAAATTCTCCGACTGATAATTTAGATCATAAAAATTGTTTCAATTATATCGATAGTAGTAAGGCTTTTTCATACAGTATATTTAATTCTTTTGTGTTTCTATAGTCAGCGTGATGCTTCATCCACTTGATGACGATGATCTTTAAAATAAACACTTAAAATGGAGAGTCCGTCCAAAGTCAAATCTGTGTATTGGATCGGCTGCTTCTACTTCTCAATCGCGTGCAGATCATTGGTGCGGATGGTATCAAGTTAAAATGTGTTGAATATATCTCATATATATATGTCAGAGAGAATCATATATTTTATTCCTTGGCACTGAGTGGGCGCTTAATAGCTATCTTCTCTTATCAACCATGCTATTTTCTTCAGTAGCGGGAAGACAACGCTTTTCAACTTTAGGTCTTCGCTTCAAAAGTTGGTATAAATGTACGCGCATTCAACGTGATTGCGTTGAAATGCGTTTGCAACATTCAAGTCCGTTAATTCTAAAGCGCAAACCGCCCCTCGTTTTGTTAACATTCCATGATTATCGTTTACAGTATTAATTCCAAAAAAAAAATCCATGTTTCGTCTCGACATAAACAATCTCAAATAAATACCATCAACTCGAACACTTATTGTGCTTTTCTTAAAAACAATCTTTAGGCCACTAAACTTTACGTTGTGAATTCACAATGGTCTCCTTAAAAACCAAGATTGGTTAACAAATAGTGTGGCAGGCTTACCTTTCTTTAGGCCATTCTCCTACTTTGAGCCTTTTGTCTTATCGAAATGTGAAATGATCAGGTTCTAACTCCCTTTTCTCAGTGAAAAGTCGAAAATCATGGCTATCACCAGTCTTGTGTCTCCACTAAAGGTCTTCTCATAATGACCCGAAGTAGAATCTAATGTACAAAGTGTATAAAAATCTGTGTCTTTGAAATCAGCCGACATGATCAGCAGTAATTCTTGACTTGCAATTCAGCCATGTTGGTGGTCTGATACAAGAATATTTTATCAGAGCTTTTGTTGGCCCCAGCCGGCGTGGGCGAGCAACATTGTTTGGCAAATCTCAAGAGAATGGTTGCAAGTCAAGAATTGATCTTAAGGAGGCGTAGACCACTCTTAAAATGAATTTCACGCTGGAAATTTGCAGATGTATAGCCGTAATTCGTATTTGCTGTTGTTTTTAATTACGTATACAGGTCTCTGGCGATCAATTCGTATTGAAGGCCATCAAAACCAAAGTCTTCATCATTTAAACCATATTTTTGTTGAAGAGAACTCTTTAAATGACATCGTATCTTTTTTTGTTCACAAGATATTGTAGTTTATGTAATGTCCGCTATGCACAACAAGTCACGGATGTAAATAAATTTGCAGCGACATTAAAAAAACTTCAATATCTTAAGATCAAAAAGACGCATTGAACTACACGTAAACTGTATCAAGAAGTCTAATATATTCTCATTTTAAGAGTTCTCTTCAATCGGTTCAATGAAAATGCAATTTACCTAACAAAATTTTCCTTTTACTGGCCATACAAGATTTCTATAATTAGTTTAGCACATGAAAGTAGACAAATGATGGATTATAAATTTCTTCATCCGGAGTGGACATACATTTATTATCAAATCAGGGGGGCGTAACAAAAAACATGGCGCCGTAATACGTTAGTTTCTACACTCGTAGCTTCCGAGATGAAGTAGGAAATGCTTGACTTTTCTAACTACCTATAATTCTTACAATAAAGATCTTCGTATAAAATATCTGAGCTGCAATCATTACACACACGAGCAAAAATCGCCTGTCAGCAAAATAGACCTTTTAAATTTCCTGGAAATTATTATCGTTTGAAAAGGATACGTCCACGTGATCAGTTTCAAAGGGGCTATAGGCCCCGAAATTTCAAGATTTTTTAAGTAATGCTAAAAATGCTAGGAGCTTGTTTGATTCTTAATCAACTTTCTTAACCGACTGACTTCTACGTCCAAAGCCGAGCGGAGTTTTTTCTCCTCGTCGAGTTCTTTCGTGAGATCTTCAATCTCGTCCGTAAATCGTTTTTCCAATTTCTGAATTTGTTTTTCCGTTTTTTGGGCGTGTTCATTGAATTTTTTCGTGAGCGACTCAAATGCATTTTTCATAGATAGTACATCGTCCTTAAGTTTCTTGACTTCCGCAGAATCCGACTTAGTGTCGGAAGGTTTCGCCAGTGGTTTCACAGATTCGGAGACGATTGGTTTGGAAGGCTGAAATATGGAAATATTACAAAATCAAAACACTTACATAAATTCGGAATACTAAAATTTGAAAATGCAACATTATTTTGTTCAAATACAATAAGTTATGCGATTTCAACTTGCCATTAATTACATCACATAATGTTGTATTACGATAACTAATTGTACATAATGATACATAACCATACATACATAAATGATACATAAAGTACATTATCATACATAATGATGCGTTGTGTTACATTACAATACACAATAAGACACGAAATGAGTTCCAAAAAGCAAATCAAAATCGAGAATAACACAATGATTATTGCATAGTTCGAAAAAATATCGAAATGAGGTGTATAGGGATGAGCATAAAAACTGGTCAATAACTACAGACAACTTTACGCGCCAACAAAAATTCATAGTTGATTTGAAATCCAACATTCTGAGAAATATATGACCGGTAAAGTCAAATACACTAAACATTAAGCAACACGTTCGACTTACCTTTTCATGCGCAGGAGGTTTGTCAGGAAGGACATTTTTTATATTTTTCTCCTGTTTTGAAGATAGAGATGCGTCGGGTAACTGATAAAAAGTAGAAACAAGATCAAACAACACGATGGCATTTTTCTCTAAACATTTCCAAAAACTTTCAAAGGACTACACCTAGTTCAAAAAAAACTTATAACACATTTACAGAACATACAACACATAAACGGAACAACATACAACACATTTACAAAACAACATACAAACATTTACAAAACAACACACGACACATATACAGAAAAGCATAAAACACATTTACAGAACAACATAAAACACATTTACAGAACAACATACAACCATTTACAGAACAACATACAACACATTTACAGAACAACATACGACACATATACAGAACAACGTACAACACATTTACAAAACAACATACAACACATTGACAAAACAACATACAGCACACATACAGAACAACATAAAACACATTTACAGAACAACATACAACACATATGTACACAGAACAACATACAACACATATACAGAACAACATACAACACATTTACAGAACAACATACAACACATTTACAGAAAAACATACAACACATATACAGAACAACATACGACACATTTACAGAAAAACATACAACAAATTTACAGAAAAACATACAACACATTTAAGAAACAACATACGACACATTTAAAAAACAACATACAACAAATTTACAGAAAAACATACAACACATTTAAAAAACAACATACGACACATTTACAAAACAACATACGACAAATTTCCAGAACAACATACAACACATTTAAGAAACAACATACGACACATTTCCAGAACAACATACAACACATATACATAGCAACATACAACACATTTCCAGAACAACATACAACACATATACATAGCAACATACAACACATTTCCAGAGCAACATATAACACATATACAGAGCAACATACAACACATTTACAAAGCAACATACAACACATTTACAGAAAAACATACAACACACATGCAGAACATCATATAACATATCCACCTAAACTGATTTTCTTCGCTATCTAAAAATTGAGTCTTACCTCTGAAGGAACAGTTTTCTTCTGTACGTTCTATTCAAAATAAGTGACAAAAAGAAGGAAATGAAAATCTTGAATACATTAACGCAAAAAACAAAGATTTTTCTTACCGACGATGAAGTATATTTCGTTGGAGGATTTTTAGCTGGATTTTTCGGACGATCCGATGTCAGGGGTTGCAAAACTGAATTCGATTTGATGTCATTAAAATTTACAGGAATTTCTAAAAGAAACAATTACAATGATGGCATCAAAATATAGACTCGATATTATGATAAAACATTATTCTGAAGTATACAATAACTCCAGATTCAACATCAGATCACTCCTGATGAAGACATTAGACTGTAGTATATAAGTACTCCAGACTCAACATCAGATCACCCCTGATAAAGGCACTAGTCTGAAGTATACAAGAACTCCAGATTCAACATCAGATCACTCCTGATGAAGACATTAGACTGTAGTATATAAGTACTCCAGACTCAACATCAGATCACCCCTGATAAAGGCACTAGTCTGAAGTATACAAGAACTCCAGATTCAACATCAGATCACTCCAGATGAAGACATTAGACAGTAGTATATAAGTACTCCAGACTCAACATCAGATCACCCCTGATAAATACACTAGTCTGAAGTATACAAGAACTCCAGATTCAACATCAGATCACTCCAGATGAAAACACAAGACTGGAGTACATAACAACTCAAGTTTCAACATTAGATCACTCCTAATGAAGACACTGGACTGGAGTATATGAGGACTCAAGTTGCCGTATTTGATCACTCCTGATGAAAACATTAACAGTGGCGTGGCCAACACGTTCATTGTAGGAGGGGGGAGGGGACGAATTTATATGTGCATGTTTTAATCAGTAGAAAAGAACCTGCAAATAGAAAACAGCAAGTTTTCACGTCGTGAAAAACACTAAGACGACGTCGCAAAGGTAGCGGAAGTAAAGTAACCTGATGTTTACGACAGATTACGCCATACTCACGTCGTCTTAGACTTCGCGTCCTCAAATCTAATCTATTTATTAGAGTGATTTAGCAAACACGACGTTTCGTCTAAGGCGTCGGCAAATTTTCGCGAGGGATCTGGGTCTAGGACGTCACCACGACGTAAAGTATTTACGATTTAGCTGACCTTTGTAGCACTTCGTCAAATGATAGTATGAAACAAGTTTCATCCATTTCGGCATTTTTTCTGTCGGATAGTGTTTTCCGATAATTTTAAACTAATTTTTTGATATCAAAAATATACTGCAGTATATTCATTTCAATAAAATTATAAATAAAAGCAAAATCATCGACATACGGCTTTGTGACTAAAATTGTTTTGAATCCGAGGAAACCACCGAAATTAGAGCAGACCCCGCGTTGTTTATTTGTTTGTTTTTTTCGCTTTAGGAAACAAAATATTCGCAGTTTTTTCTTAAATGAATAAATGTAGGCCTATAAAATCTTTTAACATGCAAATATCAAAGATATTTCCTTATTTTGTCGAAAAATTAAGTTTGTTTCAGCCGTCGTCGATACGACGTCAAATTGTATGTTTTCACGTTGTCGTCCTTAACACGACTGCCGTCGTAGATTGAACCGGAAGTAAAAGACGCACGCCACGCTATTTTCACGGCGTCTTAGACGAAACGCCGTGTTTGCTAAATCACTATATTATCGAGTTTGCAACGCCAGTGGGCGCTAGATGACTATATGAACATGTGCTCCCCTCCTGAAATTATCGAGTTTGCAACGCCAGTGGGCGCTATGTTGGAGAAAATAACGACTCCAGCACTAGATACAATACGTATAAAAAAATACGATCCTTCGATTTCATCAACAGATCAATATTCAGAAAGCTTATACAAATACCTCCTTGCGAATGTCTCTTTAGATGCGCATCTAGAGGTTTCTCTACGGGTGCGACGGCGGCAGAAAGTCGTTTTGTCGGATCTTTATCGACATTGTTCAATCGCTTATGTAAAAACTCGGGCTGTTTGGGTTTTTCAGGCTTTTTGGGTAACAACGGGGGAGATTTCTTGATCGGTAATTTCGGTTTATCTTCAACACTAGGTTTGGAGTCTGGTACAGGAGGGGTGTCTGGCTTTTTTTGGACGCTTTCATTGGGGGGATGGGGCACAGGTTTCAACTTAACGGGTATCTCAGTTTGGTTGACTGTGCTAACGGGGGGAGGTCGATCCTCTTTGTTGGTTTTTTTAAGTTTAGGAAACTCGGGTCGCGGGGGTTTATTGTCGACGGCATCTTCTCCGGCCAGAACCGGAGGTTTCTTGGGAAGATCTAAAGTTCAAAGCAAAAAAAGCAGATTGTTACACTCATGAGACAACTGATTGTAAGAAATATCACATTCAACACGTTGGACTAAAATATCTCTTTCTAACGACGTTTTTGCTTTAATACGATTTTTATTGATACTAGAACGAAACTTCAAGCTGAATAAACGCAATCAGTTTATATAATATAGTTGCAATGACTCTGAAGAATGATTTTTATATAATTAAAAATTTGTAATCAATAATCGCCATTAGAACCGATTTCACGTTGTCAAGATTTTGAAGCTGTCTTAAAAGCATTGTTAATATTGTAGATCAAACTCTGTCATATTCACGGTAAGGGGAGGGGGGTGTGTCTGACAAATTGACAAATGCATGAAAAGCCGGGAGCTTTTGACAAATCCCGGTGCGAGACATTGTAAACAAAAAGCTTATGGGGATATGATCCATTACGCAATGAGATAAAATGTTTTTCAATTTTTGATTCAGTTTAGGCTCATACAAATTCATCACGACGTTTGCGATGAATCCACAAATGATAAAATGTTAAACCGAGGCGATTTCTGTTATGCAAAATTGTTCATACGGGAAAATTTGGCAATCAGTATTCGGCGTCAGAGTTTTTAATCCAGAGTTTCTAATGAAACAAAATTCAAAAAGTACTAAATGTTGTATGGAAAATAATCGCTAGGAAAGCGACGACTACAAGATAGAAAATAGAAGCGACTTCTTCCTCGATATAAGCATTAATAAATTAAAACATTTTACATTGCAAGGAAGAGATGCTAACTGATATGATCTACACAACGCGTTTGGCTCAAAGAAATCAAATAAAATGAAACACGTACGTAATGCGTTAAAGCTTACAAAATGCACAAAGTACACGGATTGTACACAACGCGTTTGGCTCAAAGATAACGAATAAAATGAAACAGGCAGTGCGTTAAAGCTTACAAAATGCACAAAGTACACGGATTGTACACAACGCGTTTGGCTCGAAGAAATCGAATAAAATAAAGCAGATGATGCGTTAAAGCTTACAAAATGCACAAAGTACACGGATTGTACACAACGCGTTTGGCTCGAAGAAATCGAATAAAATGAAGCAGATGATGCGTTAAAGCTTACAAAATGCACAAAGTACACGGATTGTACACAACGCGTTTGGCTCGAAGAAATCGAATAAAATGAAGCAGATGATGCGTTAAAGCTTACAAAATGCACAAAGTACACGGATTGTACACAACGCGTTTGGCTCAAAGATAACGAATAAAATGAAACAGGCAGTGCGTTAAAGCTTACAAAATGCACAAAGTACACGGATTGTACACAACGCGTTTGGCTCGAAGAAATCGAATAAAATAAAGCAGATGATGCGTTAAAGCTTACAAAATGCACAAAGTACACGGATTGTACACAACGCGTTTGGCTCGAAGAAATCGAATAAAATGAAGCAGATGATGCGTTAAAGCTTACAAAATGCACAAAGTACACGGATTGTACACAACGCGTTTGGCTCGAAGAAATCGAATAAAATGAAGCAGATGATGCGTTAAAGCTTACAAAATGCACAAAGTACACGGATTGTACACAACGCGTTTGGCTCGAAGAAATCGAATAAAATGAAGCAGATGATGCGTTAAAGCTTACAAAATGCACAAAGTTCACGGATTGTACACAACGCGTTTGGCTCGAAGAAATCGAATAAAATGAAGCAGATGATGCGTTAAAGCTTACAAAATGCACAAAGTACACGGATTGTACACAACGCGTTTGGCTCGAAGAAATCGAATAAAATGAAGCAGATGATGCGTTAAAGCTTACAAAATGCACAAAGTTCACGGATTGTACACAACGCGTTTGGCTCGAAGAAATCGAATAAAATGAAGCAGATGATGCGTTAAAGCTTACAAAATGCACAAAGTTCACGGATTGTACACAACGCGTTTGGCTCGAAGAAATCGAATAAAATGAAGCAGATGATGCGTTAAAGCTTACAAAATGCACAAAGTACACGGATTGTGTCTTGTGAGAATTTGTAAATACAATCTTAAAATACATCGCGCGCGACAAAAATAACATAGCAAGTACTTGTATATAAATAAATATAAAACACAAGGTAAACTCTACCTGGGATCCAAGATTTCGTCATCTCTGGTTCCTGAAATAAAGAGTGACCCTTTAAACTCTTATCCATTGATAAAATATTGTTTGAACGGAGGAGGAAAAGTTTGTTTGTTATTTAATATTAAAATTGAGTTGCATATTAAATCTCCTTGACGTATTTGCAAAAACATTTGCTTCATTGTTTGATTAGGATTACAAAAATTAGCATAAACTAACATACACATGACGGTGACTGAAAGTGAGTTTTTCAAAGAAAACAAGTTTTTACTTGATATGTTTGTCATTGACATTATGTGCTATGAAGTCGCGCATGGTATGATGGTAATGTCAAAAAACAGTAATGGGAAAATCGCGGGAAAAACGTAATCTAAATTCAACACATCAATACTACCACAATGCAACACGCGACTTCTATCTTTTAAGGCCCGTTCACACGATCCGATTAGCCGGATTCGATTGTTTCGGTTCCGACTTCTTGTTACTTGTTCAGATAGTTTTGCTAACATTTATATTCGTTTAGGAGAAGCCATTTGTTCTATCCAGTACATTTATCGATATATTTGCGTATTTTTATTCTTGTTTTCAAGACTTTTTCAAATCTAATTTCTCGCGCCAAATCAAATTTTGGAAGTATAGAGAGTAAAAAGTTTGAGGCTAGTCGACTTCTTTTGATCTTTTTGGATAAAAATAGAGCAAATTCTATTTCTATCCGATTTTTGAGACTGTCGGGTGCTCACTTTATACTTGTTCACACGATCCGTTTTTTACGATCCGACAAATCGGATCGTTTGAACGGGCCTTTACGGTGTAATCTTTTTTACCTTATTGGGAAGTTCAGAAGGAAGCGCTTTGACAAAGTTGTCAGGAAATAATCCAACAATTCCGTTTAATTCTCCTTTGGACCAGCCGTCACTAACATCCTTCTCAAGTACCGTCACAATATTACCAACACGCAGAGTCAACTCATCACTTTGTTCGCCATCGTAATCATACTCCACAACGACTCGTTCCTTTCCTTTCAATGGCGGTCCTGAAATCACAGATCAGAGAAAATTAATGTGAATATGTGATAATGAAAGCTGCTGACAACACCACAAGCGAGTTTTACACTTTAATGGGTTTCCTTTTGAAGTGTATGGTGTGGGTTTATGGTATGGAGTTCCAAGTGAAGTTTTACACTTTAATGGTTTTCTTGTGAGGTGTATGGTGTGGGTTTATGGTATGGAGATTTACATATCAATGGAGATCCCTAAATTATAAAGTTAAGGAAAATGAAAGTGATGACGTAATAGTGAAAGTAACCAATCGCCCACTATCGTTTATGGTGTGGGTTTATGATATGGAGATTTACACTTTAATGAAGATCTCTAAATTATGGAGTTAAGGAAAATGAAAGTGATGACGTAATATTGAAAGTAACCAATCGCCCACTAGGTAAGGATAACTTTTTTACAGGTGTTCCTATATCGAATCATGGAGTCAAAGAAAATGAAAGTGAAGATGTGACTGTGAAAACTGCTAACCACCACTCAGCAGGTGAGGTTTACACTTAAAATGAAGGTCTTTAAATTATGACGTCAGACAAAAGCTAATGCGTTATTGTTAAAAGTGTCAATCGCCCAGCAGGTAGTTTCCATTTGAAATGGCAAACCTTCAAACATGATAATCATTAAATCATGTTCCACCATATTTTTCTGACAATATAAACTTGCAGCTTAGTAGAATTTTTCTTGAGCATACAAACGAATGGTGATTGGACAATTAAGTCGACACAACTTTACGACCACCAACCGGAACACGTATTTCACACATCGCGGTAAAAAATCACACAATGGAAAGACAGGTAAACTCACTGTTTTCCGTTAGCAAAAAGAACCCGCTAAAACTTGTAAAGATTTTGATATCAGGGAGCTAAAAAAAAGTACTCACTTTTTGGCCCACCATGTCCGGTGGCTGGTGGAGCAGGAGGAGCCGTTCTCCTCGGTAAAGACTATGAAAAAAAACAATTTCATAAAAAATCAATTGCATTTAAGGGGGCAGTTTTTTTTCTTCATAAATTACCAAGTGATTTGAAAACAAAATTATCAATTATACAATTAAAGTCGGATTGTGAAAATTTCAATTTAGCCGGTTCACTTTCCAAAGAAATCAGTTGGGCACAAATATTCACACCCATTTATCACCCCCAAATTATCATTCTAGCTGCGGGCCTGATTTTCAAAAAAATCAACAAAACATTCAACTTACTGCTTTACTGTGTTGAGGTGGTTCCACAGGTTTCTCCGATTTTATGTTACCATTTCCCAATATTCCACTCGTGTTTTTCTTAAGTTTTACTTTCGAAAGAGCATCCTGTGTGAGTCCCATACCTAATCCTCCCATCATTTTTGCTTTCTTTTCTCCAGTAACTAAGAGAAAATTTTGAAACTTATCACGTGTATGTGAGTCCCATGCCCAGTCCTCCCATCATTTGCGCTTTCTTTCCTCCATTAACTAAGAGAAAATTTTTAAACTTATCATGTGTATGTGAGTCCCATACCCAGTCCTCCCATTATTTTCGCTTTCTTTCCTCCAGTAACTAAGAGAAAATTTAGGAACTTATCACGTGTATGTGATAAGTTCAAAACGTTATCTCCGATCGTCGGTCCAATAACAAACACAAACTATCCGCAAATAAATTTTGATGAACTATACCCAGATTATATAACCCTAGGTTGCAGAACTATTCTTGCGCTATAGAACTACTCCCAGCTGTAGAATCACCCCCAGGCTGCAGAACTATCCCCAGGCTGTAGAACTATTCTCAGGCTATAGATTTATTACCAGGCTATAGAACTATAACCAGGATGTAGAACTATTACCAGGCTATAGCACTATGACTAGGTTGTAGAATTATCCCCCAGGTGTAGAGGCACATGTAGACTGCAACTCTAGTTCAATCTTACCTGGTTCTTTTGGTGGTTCTGGTGGAGATTCAACAGGACCAGGTGGGGGACCATGAATGAGTTCAACAAAATTTGAAGGGAATACTCCAATCTTTCCTTTCAACTCTCCCTTCCACCATCCTTCTTCTTCTTGATCGAGCACTTTCACTATGTCTCCCTCCTTCAACGTCAATTCATCATCGTTCTCAGCATCATAGTCAAAGGTCACCTTTGCTCTGCTGCTCTTGTCACTCATTGCTGAAGTAACAATAAACTGGTTATGTGAAAGATGAAATGGTGGAGTAAAGATCCACTTCAGTAGTTTTAGGGATTAGGAGATTGGAGGGCGTCAGTTTAGCACCTATCTAAATCACCGACTATGATTATCGATTAAGTAGTAAATATGTGAAAATTATCAATTATACATTAAATAACTGAATAGGCTAATGGGACTTTCGTAGTTTTGAAATCACTGACTATGTTTAACTGCGTGAAAATTATCGACTATGTATAAACTGATTGAATAAGCAAATGTATCTATGTAATTTTAAAATCACCGACTATAATTAACTTTCAAAAATTATGAACGATACAATTTTATATCTTAATGAACTTACGTAATTTTAAAATCACCGACTACAATTAACTTTCAAAAATTATCAACGATACAATTTTATATCTTAATGAACTTACGTAAGTTTAAAATCACCGACTTTAATTAACTATCGAAAATTATCAACTATAAAATTTATATCTTAATGAACTTACGTAGTTCTAAAATCACCGACTTTAATGAACTATCAAAAATCATCAACTATATAATATCTTAACGAACTTACGTAGTTTTAAAATCACCGACTATAATTAACTTTCGAAAATTATCAACTATACAATTTATATCTTAATGAACTTACGTAGTTCTAAAATCACCGACTTTAATGAACTCTCAAAAATCATCAACTATATAATATCTTAATGAACTTACGTAGTTTTAAAATCACCGACTTTGATAACTATCCGAAATTATCGACGATTCATAAACTTATAGAACAACACAATTCATAATTGGACATCTTTCATATATGACAAACTATTTCACATTTGGCTACTAGCCACATTCATACTTTTCATTCAATGACAAAAAAGATTTATAAACGGTCAATAGAATGAACGAAATTTTAAAATCCTGACGTCAGTATGAGGTGTAAAGTCGCGATAAAAATTGACAATTTGACCAATTGCATCAGTTATAACTAAGTTTCACGAGTCACCAAAAATAGATTAACGATTGACCTTAATCTTTTAACGAAATTTCTCACGGTCTCAATTCAAATCGAACGCTCGTGGATTGTACTTTCTATTCTTAATGTCATCTGCATGCAGCAGAATATCGACTGCTTTGATCATCTTTTTCTAGCGTAGCGATCAAGAAAAGGAAACAAAAATGAAATAAAGCTGCAAAAGCCGAAGTTATACATTACGGGCCAAAATTCGTTCTGATTGCTTTTTGTTTCATTCTAATACTGCCAATCAAAACACCGTTAATAATTTAAGAAGAATCAACCGAACAAAAATATGTAATAAAGGAAGAACATCTTGTTATTAAATATTAAAGAGCGAACGCATTGGAGTAGGTATTATAACAAAGAGATTTCGAATAATTTAATACTTATAAGGAAACCTTTGCAAACTTACCTGAACGTCAGCGCAGTATTCAGACTTTATAAACAAGTATATAATACAAAGTGAGAACAGCCGAGTTTCATCATATTATTACAGAAATCATTTATGATCGACGGTTGATAAGTGGCGATTCAGGCGTAAGTGAAAATCAATTACAGCCGCCCGATTTCAATACACGTTTGTATCGAAAATTTTAGTTAGGAATTTCTAAAGAATAATGGCGTATTATTGAAATGTATTTTTTTAAAGAAATCTAACAATGTGTTTCAGAGATTTGGTATTACAAACTACGGATTTGTAAATAGTCACAGTAATCGGTAAAGTTATTTACAAAAATAAAGATTCATATGGAAATATTTCACAAACGTTCACATCCCACGAAATGCCTGACTCGTCAAGCCAGCCTTTTATAGTGATATGTAGCAAGATTCGTGAGATGCCCGCAGTGGTTTTGTTCCAGAATTGACAATTGGGATGACACATATGGGAATGATGGACGGACCATTTGAAATTGGGGGGTGGGGGGGGTGGGGTGTGTGAAAATTTGTTCGCATAACTCAACGATATTTGTTTCTTGTAACAAATCTATGCGCGACATTTTTTCGCCAGTTTGGGTCTAGCACGATATTCGTGTGTGTATAATAGTTCACTTTTTAATGGCCATTCAAAACAGCCCATTTATGCATTGCTTCTTGATTTGCATCAGGTACAAAACTGTTGGTTTTCAATACAAATCGGGGCATGAAATGAATATTAAAATTACCAAGGAAGACTGGGGACAAGGACTCGCGGAAAATTTTTGATTTCCTAAACCTGTAAACCGTCGTTTACCGCATTTTTGTGAATATTTTTAACCCTTCATCGACCACATCTATTTTTCAATAGCAGTTCGTTTTTCTAAACGATTGTCCAAAACTTACAATTTGAAGTTCTGAATTGATGAAACATCGCGCGGAAACAACTGAAACACAATATGCTTTTAAATAGTTTTTATATTAAAATTCGCATATAATGGTATTTAATTGTCTTATTTCATCCATGCAATCATAGATTCATAGTATAGTTATAGCTTAAAAATTTCACTTTTGCTCATGAAACTTTGTAAATAGATCTGAAAAACCCATTGTAGGGAGATCTCTTCAAATTCATGATGATCATAATAATATAAACGTCGAAGTTTGAATATTGAAATTGATATGAAAGACTATATACGTCTGACGAAGCAAAGCTTCAGTAGAAATAACTTGTTTTGCAAATAAACAAACCTTAGGGAAGTATTGTATAGTTTAGTGTACATTGAACATCATCGAATTAATGTCAATATTACTGAATAATTTAGGGAGCGGGAATACTTTGTGATTCTTACTAACAATTGACCTGTTTGTTGTTGTTTTGTATCGCACGGCATTTACAACTAATTACACGTAGTTTACTAACACAAACTCGCGATAAAATATCCTTACAAAGCTCTGAATACTTGTATCGTTCTGAACGATAGCTTTTTTATGATAAGACAAGCAAACGTTATTCAAAATTTGACTTTGCTGGGATTACACCCAAAAATATAACGATTACTCTAAAAATTGTCGTCATTCACTGTCTCAAATTATAGTAATATATGTCTTGGTCAGCATCGAAACTGTTAATCTATTGCTAACGTTATTCAAATTGTTTTGAAAACTTTCTTTACCTAGAGTTTGAACTTAGCAATAGCAAAGGCACAAAACAATATAAATACGAGATTCAAGCAATTAAATACAGAAAATTTTACTTTATTGTACGATTATATTCGGCAAAATCGCGTGCTATTTCCGCTTTACATATATACTATTGCTCACTTTACTAAACGTGTCCAAAAGGCAAGAATCGTCAAAGTACATGAGGAAATCTTAATTTTATAATTTAGGGAACAACAATACCACAGAATTCGATGAAAAAGTATAAGAAAGATCTTGGACGGAAGTATAATACAGAGAAGCTAAACAGTAACTGTCAAAATGAACTTACGGTTCGTAGGTAATTGGGGCTCTGGAACTATATTGTCTAAAGGAGCAGGTCTCTTTATTTCCTCGACAAAATTCTCGGGAAACATTCCTCTTCTACCGTGCAGTTCACCTTCCCACCAACCATCTTCTTTCTTGACTACATTTCGGATGAAATCCCCTTCTTTAAGCGTCAATTCATCATCTGCCTCGGCGTCATATTCGAACAGAACTTTCGCATCACCTTTGTAAGACATTATTGTGTAACTTTCGTTAATAAATCGCCAAGACAAGGTGTGCAGAATCTTAAAACAGACTGTATACTTACTCATCCTGCCTTTGTGCACCGAAACAGGTCAAAATAGGGCTAAATTCACCGCAAAACCGAGCAGGAAAGGCTTGTTCTTAGCCACAAAACCGACAGGTAATTTGAACTTGTCGGTGCATCCATTTCCTATTAGCACCTTTCCTTTGTAGATCCCAAATATTTTTGTCGTTTTCATGAAATCATACCAACGTTCCTGCCCTCGGCAAAGGCAGGAGTCATCACAAGTTACAACAATGCATTAAGTACGTGTTCAATATATATATTTTTAAGTTTTGTATTCAATAGTCGATCTTAAGCTGTGTGTGAAAATCTGAATTGTAAAATCTCGTTAGGCACGTGTTGACTCGAGGCGTTTTACGTTTTGGGTAATCTTTTCACATGCAAAAATTCCAAGTATTGAATTATCTAACAGTATAGCACAATGTTAAATAATTAACAGCAAATACTAACAATAACTTACTCTTCAACATCGATTAAGAGGCTGATTACATGAGCCCGGGTAGCCGGGATTCAGCGAAGCGTTAAATGATTTTGGCAAATGGAAACGATTCAATACTTATCGTCAGATAAATCTTCTCTGGCAATTTCACAATATTCTGGTTTGATAACTACACAAAACATTTAAAAATGAAAACAACCAATTTGGCCTAATTTGAGAATTACAACAGGAATGACTTGTGGCGCTTAATAAACAGTTGTAATTTTTACGCTTGAAGTTTTGACTCCTTTACATACCTCGAAATCATTTCACGCCTCACTGAAACTCGGTTAGCCGGGATCATGTAAACAGCCCCTAAGTGGAGCAGTTTCAAGTCAAGTGTGAACAAACAGTGAATTATCACGAATTATTACATCATGTACATGATATACGTACTTATCCAAACATCAAAACATACCACCAATTATCACATCATGTACATGATATAGGTACTTATCAAAACATACCACGAATTATCACATCATGTACATAATATAAGTAGTTATCAAAACACCCAAAGTGAGGCATTTTGAGGTTTTTAGGACTCATTTGGTAATTTGATCTTGTTAGTGCATCCTTTTCCTTTAATGACCTTTCCTAGAAGAACCCAAACATTTTTTGCCATTTCCATGAAATCACAGAAACATTCTTGTCATAATGTCATTGATAAAGCCAAGTGGCTCAGCAACAATGCATGATGATCATTTGATATTAATATATTGTAAGTTTTGTTGATTCGCATCAACGAAAAGCTTTGCATTTTTGGTTTTAATTCCTTACGTCAAGAATTCCAAATGCCCGAAATGTCTAATCATATAAAACAATGCTGAATAATGTTGAGCAACTACTCAAACAACAATGTCTAGTGAAAAGAAATTAATCGAAACATATCCATTATAAACCATTCGGTTTCACATTGGCACCAAATATATGAACCAAACTATAATAATTTAATTTGCGACGGCGAATTTAAATATCATCAAACAAAAAAACAAAGATTCAATTATAGTTGTTTGTTTTTCGTAAAAATAGGAAACGAACGGCTATCTGGGGGTAATTGTGTCGGTTTATCTTGTTTTATGTTTAAATTATAACATAAAAATGGTCCGGAAATTCATACGATACGCTAATAAACGGCTGTCTTTAAGATCAGTTGTACGCTCGTCAACGACTCGAATTTGATAACAAAACCATCTTGTTATAATTAATGTTGTTAAATCTTGTTATGACAGTTTATTCTTTCGGCAAACGATTTAATACGACGAGTTGCAGCAATCAATGAAATTATGTGAAAGAGCCTTTATTGAGAAACATGGCTGCTGGACTTTAAAAGTTCCCACAATCAGAGTTTTTTAAAAGACATCTTGTTGTATTTTATCAACATATAAATGTCTTCTTTTAATTCTGTATAAATTGATCTCATTCAATTTTTGAGGGGTTCGCAGCGAAGATGAGACCGTTTGCTGCGTCGTCTCTATAATCAACAGCAAGGTGCGTGGAAATCAAAAAGAAAGCAATATTGAGATCAATTTCAACACAAAAGATAGGAAACTTGACTTGATTGCCAAAAATCTGCCAATAGCCAATAGGGGGCAAGTTATTTTGCACCTCTTATCGCGTTTTTGCAAAACTGCTATTCAATGCCAACACGTTCTGAGAGCATTAGTAGAAAGGTCGACTTCGGAAGAAATTTCTCTTTGCTAGCATGTCTATCAAATGGTGCTTACTGCTATTTATTGTGTTCCATGTTTTGCCACGCGAATCAGCGACTCAAGGATCAGGAGACGCCGCAGGGATTTGGTCTGACGACTCGGATTTGAACCTAACATCCAATTATAATACGCATAAAAACTCAAATCTTGTTAATAACCTCGCAGCGAATAATCTAACAAGAAACGCTTCGGACTTTCACTACATTGCGCGCGATGATCACGAAGTTGTACACAATGTAAGGCGGCAAATGCGACGACTTTCGCGCAAGCGAGGAGCAAAGTTCTGTTGGGTGAGTACTGTGTGTATTTGGAAAGATTTGTCGTGCTGGCCATAGTATACTTATGGTTTTCGTGAGTGGATATGGGCAACATAGATAAGTGAAGGGTCATTTCACTAATTAGACCTGAATAGTAATTGAGTGTATTGGTGTTGTGTGGGTAGTGATGAATGAACAACAGAGAACAAGAACACTCTTTACACGACATAAAATATATAAGAATAAGATAACGTTTGTCAGTGTAGGTAGTGATGAATGAACAACACAGAACGAGAACAATGTTTAACTACATAAAATATATAAGAAATAAAATAACGTGTGTCAGTGTAGGTAGTGATGAATGAACACCAGAGAACGAGAATAGTCTTTATTACACTATCTAAAATATTTAAGAAATAAGAAAACGTGTGTCGGTGTAGTTAATGCTGAATGAACAACAGAGATCAGCAATCCTTATAAAATAACTATGAAACCAAAACTGATAAACTAACGACGCCATGGAAAACTGAAGGCGAATGTCATCACCCTGACATTAATCACCGCTTCCTCATTTCCACAAAAGATTTCAAACAAAGTTTTACAAAAAAAAAAAGTAAAAGAAATTTGAATTTCCTCAAAAACTCCGATACTCAACAATTACATCCTGTGTGACAAACCACTTTACGACATTCTGTATGTCCGAATTACCGTTAAAAACGGAATTGGTAAACGTCGAATAATGCAGTAGTTGTGTTCCACGATAAAGAATTCAATCCAAACAAACATTCTATAAATTCTTGCTTATTATTGTTGCACGATGGAATGAAAGCTATCAGTGTATTTACGTTCAAATAACGTCATTAAGAGTCTGAATAGCAGATGACGGGTTTGTAATTTGCTAAGAAAATCATATGCATTAGCCATACGGCATTCTCGCTCTAGCATAATTTTAGAGAGTTTTATTGTTTGTACGACTCAATAGCTATGTATTTAAAGCAGACAACCGGACGTTCAAATAAATTCTGCTTCATTTTGCGCCAACAGTTTTTGCAATTAAATTTTAGGAATTTTTGCGATTACATTCTAAGAATTTTTTCTGTACAAACAACAAACAAGCTCGTCGGATAGAAATTCAAAACTGTCGTCCAAAAATCCTCAGGGTCGGTTGTTCATAGGCGAAGTTTAGTGGTTTGGTTAGATGCTATCCGAGAAGAAACGCAATGTTTATGTGGCTCAGTGACGAAACTGTTTAAATTTTGCAGATCATATCATCAAAATTGATCCCCTGCAAAGAGGCAAAATCTAACTCATCTTGAAGCAATCAGTCACCAAACAACAGTTGACCGTCTTCCGCCTGACTGAAACGTCACTTGATACTTTGAATTGTCTCGCAAGTACCATTAAATATAACCATTTCATAATTTGCTCGCTGCTAGATCTCCCATCCCTCCCATGCATACACCTCGGGGGAGCTAACCTTGGGAAGTAACTGAAGGTCCGCCCTTTAATGCTTTTTCCTTGTAGAGCAATTGTACTATGAGGTGTTGATTAGGACAAGTGGTATAACTGAGGTCAGTTTTCCTGATTGCGACAAAGCCAACAATTAGCGGAACCGGTTTTGAACCTCTGTTTCTAAAATGTTCTGATTCATGTAGTCATATATAAAATACGTAAGACTTTATACAAAGTGCATGATCGTCAGTCACAAGGATCGCTGGAGGCTTGCAATAGTAGTAGACGTCAGTCATGGACAATACGCATGCGTGACAGAATGAAATGGAAATAAAATCTAGCGGAATAAAAGCGAGCGTTATTTCCGAGAAAGGAAATCGCTAAGACATCTTTCCGACAATGCAATGAGTACGATTTACGCATGGAAGTATTAGGTGATATCATTGTAACGGAACTCGTTTTTGGCCTTTTCTCATAGAATAGTCAATTAACATCTTACACAAGGGAGGGTGAAAAAAGTTCAAATAGCCTTGTCCCACAGTTTGTAACTTTTTCCTGCCCGTAAGAATAACAATAATTGGAGAAAGGCCCATTCTTGTATACGTAAGTCATAAGCCATAGAAAATTATGGATATCAAAGGTGCTTAATTAAGGTATATGACGCATATAATTTCTTATCTTTGATTTAGCCAGTGGCGTATCCTAGATTTTACCAATAGTGGATGTATTTACATTTTCAAATACCCTAAAGACGACTTGAACGGTGAAAAATTTTTCCCTTTAAAATTCATAACCAATAGTTTTGTTCTAAAGATATATTGAATTTCAAATGCTATAAGTTAATTTGGCAAACCCTTTATACGCACTGGAATAAGCGTTTCATTTCATCCAGATTTTACAGCAGGTTTTGGTGTTTTGTAAAGATCTTTGAAACGCCGAAAAGTTATCAAAATTCAGTGATTATCTTTGTTAATGTTTCATGCAAACGGCCGCGGGTTAAAATTCGCTTTCTTTTCGTAGGATCGATGTTTGCGTACGGTGAAGTGCTTTGAACAGATGGAACAAAGACCAAAATCAGTGAAGGGCAAATGCAAAGTGTGCATAAAAAAGTGTTCGAAATTTCTTTCCTCTACTATTGGATCCTGAACACAGGTAAAATTCGGGAAATTGTCCTCGGGAGCCTATCTAGGTTTAAATTTGTCAATCTGGTTTTTTCATCACTTTAATATTACAAAATGATGCATAAAATCAATTGCAAGAAAAGTTGGGTGAATGTTAAAATTTTAAACAACTTCTGATTAGGGTTCCGTGTCTTTTGTTCCGCATAATTATTGGCGCGTTTTACAATTTCTCATCTTAATTTAATTGGTTAAGAAATAAGAACACAGTAGGGTGAAAAACATCTTCGGTCCATGGTTGTAGGTGCTGATTGTCCAGATTCACAAATCACAATCAACATTCACAAAGTCTCGTTATTTCTTCTTTATTTCTTGGCCTAACGCATTTTGGTGTCGATGAAGCAGAATTGGTAGCGGAAACAAACATATTGCTGCACTCATGAACTAATATGCCGCCTTCTTTGACCAACTTTGGCCAGTGAACTATAATAGAAACTGGAACGCTAACTGTAATGCTGTAATGTTAATTCTACACACCATTTTGAAGTCAGTTATGATGTATTTATATCTAAGTTTTTAGGCTTATTACCAAATCTTTTGTAGTAGAACTTTCGTTGTTGATTTTCTAAAATCACAAAACTCAGAAAAAGCAAGCTTCATTTTCGGTTTCAAAGATGACGGCGTTCTTAGCATTCCAGTTCATATTACAGTTCACTGGCCATGGCAGGCTAAATGCATTACGGCGAGACTAATTCTTTGAAAAACGATGCTTATGTCTGCCTTCTCCATCCATTCTCAAACATGTTTTTGATTTCATAGGCTTTAGGCGAAGTAAAACAAGAGAATCTCAATCAAAGATCATGTTAGAGGACAAAGTAAAATATTGTACAACACATACTGTAAATATTCTTAAGACTTTGCTGTTTAGAGTAATAATACGCCGATCTCTCTACGTACATCCAAACTGCGAGTAAGATACTCTTGTAGGACCTTTCCTAAATATACCCGCAAGAGGGGTCCTGGGGTTGTTGTGGGTGGGGGAAGGGGGGCGACAGTCTTCATATCGATAATACATTAGCAAGGATGACTTTCTGTATCAAATTTATGACTCGTAAAATATATTCATGAAAAAATCGGCGGCATGCTGTACTTGTGCAGTTATATGTAACTGATAGTGACCACTAGAATAAATAACGAACTTCCTTAACTCAGTGATAATCTTAAATACAGTTGAAACTTTTACTTCCAATTTTTTGGCCGCACCAAGAACGTATCTACCCACATTTTCAGAAGAAAAATGCTCACACCACTTACCCTCTCCCCCCCCCCAAGTGCCAGACCTTTGTTCGTAATACTGGCCACTTCCAGTAGAAAATGTTTAATTCCTCCGCCAGTGTGGCCATATATGAAAAAATCTTTACTAAATTTGTTCTGACAAGCTTAGAGTTTCCCACCTACTTTGTATAAATGCAAAGTTTAGAACAGGGAGGGTGTTTAAGTACATCCGACCGAATCTGGTAAAACATTTGCATCTATGGTCACATTGTGCATTTGACCACTCAAAGGCCTAATATCAACTTCTTTTAAACTCTTTCCATCACTCAAAAGTCGAAAAATGCTCAATCGTTCTATTAGGACTCGGCCTCATTTCTCTATTTTCCTCTGGGAAGACAACCCCATTCCTTTAATCATACATATAAGATATATACACATGGATAGAATTAACGATGATTTGCATAGACTGACTTTGTCGCTGTAAATTCTTCTTTATAAAGTTACGCACATCGCAAATCCAATTTTACTGTCTTAATTTCGCAAGGCGTTGACTAAGTTCGTCCTATAAAGGAAAATTATTACGACGTTTAGGTATGACATAGAGACAGAGATGAAGGGGGAGTAATAGGGGATATTTATATACATATTACAAAAGCTCCTACAATCCCCAGACGCAATCCTCAAAATTATGCACGAAAATGGCATGATGGCCAATGATTGTAGTGATGCCGTTGTAATATGTATTTTGAATCATAAACGAACGAGGCAGGGTACACGTGATGTTAAACTATGTATTTTGCGATCATAAAAGAACGAGGCAGGGGACAAATGGTGTTAAACTATGTATTTTGCGATCATAAACGAACGAGGCAGGGGACAAATGGTGTTGAACGATGTATTTTGCGATCATAAACGAACGAGGCAATTAAATGTGGTAAACTTTGGACAAATGGAATTTTGGATTGGTGGATAATGAAAGGGGACAACAGGGTGTTAAACTATGTATTTTGCGATCATAAAAAGAACGAGGCAGGGGACAAATGGTGTTAAACTATGTATTTTGCGATCATAAACGAACGAGGCAGGGGACAAGTGGTGTTAAACTATGTATTTTGTGATCATAAGCAAAAATGACAATTGATAAATGGGGTTAAAATATGTATTTTGCGATCATAAGCGAGCGAAGCAGGGGATAAAGAGCGTCAAATAAAATATGTAATTTGTGAGGATAAGCAAACGAGGCTTACGTAAGGTAAAGAAGTTAGATATGCATTGCCTTATTTTCGTTGGCTCGTACGAAAATTAGTATGACAACTGACAGCAACATTGAACAACGCACAGCAAAACAAAACAAGCGCATCAAAATACCATAGCGATACCATGCATTACACAAACAAAACAAAATACCAAAGCACAATCGCACACACCATTCTAAAACACCATGTTAGCTTGTTTACCTGTTCAACTGATGCAGTAGACGCTGCGCCTAGTTGAGATGTCTGAGGAAGTTCCATGTTCATGTCCAAACTAAAATGATGAAGTAATGTATCAGTGATGTAGAGCGACAATGTTGTGCATTTTTCTTGAGGAAAAAGATATTGTATCTTACCCATGCTCATCTGCAACTTCATGCATTAAACGATCAACGCTATCCTGTAAAAAAGAAAAACCATAAGAAGTATGGAAACAGGTTCAAGAAAAATAACATGAAATAATGTTGAATTCTGGAAGCTAACACGAAGATTTCAGATTCTGAGCTCCGGATATTCAAAAATGAAGAGTGAAGGTGATGACTAATACATCAAGATGGAACAATCAAACAATGATTTGGGTGTTTGTTTGCAAGCGAAATTCTCTCATGAATTGAAGTATTGTCCTATCTGAGGAACTGTAACACTATTGGACATTGAACTATTGTCCTACCTGAGGCACTGAAGTTGTAACATTATTGGACATTGAAGTATTGTCCTACCTGAGGAACTGAAGTTGTAACACTATTGGACAATGAAGTATTGTCCTACCTGAGGCACTGAAGTTGTAACATTATTGGACATTGAAGTATTGTCCTACCTGAGGAACTGAAGTTGTAACACTATTGGACATTGACGTATTGTCCTACCTGAGGAACTGAAGTTGTAACACTATTGGACATTGAAGTATTGTCCTACCTGAGGAACTGTAACACTATTGGACATTGAAGTATTGTCCTACCTGAGGAACTGAAGTTGTAACATTATTGGACATTGAAGTATTGTCCTACCTGAGGAACTGAAGTTGTAACACTATTGGACATTGAGTTTTCCATGACTCCAGATTGAACATCCAGGTCTTCAAATTGCTTCTCAAATTTCTCCATCAAAGCAGACACCTATGTAAGTCAACATATCTCATATCTTGGAAGACATTCAAGATTTCTAGAATCTTCAACAGATAAACAACATATTTTTAACGTATTAAATGTCTGAAACCTCCAACATAATGTACAATAAGATTGTATTTTGCCATTGTCACAAATATTGCCCACTAAGCTTCCAGTGAACTTATGTGTAATGACTTATGTAAAGAACTTAGGATGCTCTTTTTAGAACATTGCAATTCGATTGGATGGTTAAAGAAATTACTTTATACTTTCATTATCACCCAAACAATGACATTAATAAATGTAATATAGTTTTGGCAAAACATCAAAACTAGTGCAGTTGAATATAACTTTCTGGCCAAAATATTATGAGAAAACAATGAACTGCTTAGAGTAAGAGATGCAATAAAATAAAATAAATATCCATGAAACAAATATTGATAAAAGGTCTTTATCAAAAACTGTGGAACCCCAAATATTCTTTGTACAATCCTGACTATATGAGCTTTGATGGCTTGCCACTCACCTTCTCTAAATTCATGGATCTCAAAGCAACATCCATTGACTTGACAACACCAGACATGGAGCCAGTAACCTAAATAGAAATGAGCAAGGCAATGGTCACCATTTTATAGCGGAGTGGTCACTTTGTAGAAAGGGGATGGTTGCTACTCGGTTGGGGGAATGAACACTATTTAGAAAGGGAAAGTCACTATTTAGTAGAGGAGTGGTCACTATGTAGAAGGGGACTGGTCACCATAGAATAAGGACACATGGTTTATAGAAACAGTGAAGCCTATTGAGGACCATAAAACACTGATAAGCTAGTATCATTGATACACATAGAAAAAATAAACATAAATTATGGTACAGTTTGTTAAAGTCAAAGTAAAAGAATTACTTTTGTTTCTCTCATCAATAAAAACATTTGATGAAAAATTTACTCTGAACTTGAAGACATTAAAATGATGATAATTCAAACCTGTTTCATTGTCACAGCAGTCTGTACTCTTTGTGAAACAGCATCAATTCTCGAGCTCATTCTTAGAAAGTTTAAAGCCTTGAAGGAAAATGTGTAGAAATACATACGCACTTAGTATGATGTCATTCCAAAAGTTCATACATTCCATAGGCAAATGAATGTGATAAACACGACATGTCAACATACTTGACTTTTCTGTCGAATTGAATTCTCTGCATGTATCTTGGCTCCTTCCATATTTCCTTTTTGTATTGCCTGTATTCATATTAATAAAATGCTTTCGTCACATGTGTTGTCATATTAACAGAAGCTACCAAGAGAAACTGTGAAGCCATAGGCCAAGGGAAAAATCTCCCTGTTCCAGTGAGAAAATTAAAACTGTGCAATTTGCTCGATGTTTTGGCCAAAGTATTAAAAATTGCAATCATTTTTTTAAAAAATATGAAAAAAAGAAATGTCATGAGCATTGATTATTAGCATGATTCAAACATCAATAAAAACATTTGTGATTGAAAATAGCTGCATGTAGGAGCCTTGGAGGCACATTTTCCTCAAAAAAATGCACTTTTCTTTTCTCAACCAATTCACAAAGTGCACCCTTCTCACCAATCTCAAAATTATTGCTAGATATGGTTGCCCCCAACTGACTCACAACTATGTAGTTCGCTCCATGAGCTTTGGTAAACCTCAACACTTCAGATTTTAATTTGATGAAATCGTGATTCATGAAAGTTTAAACTTTAGTGTAAGCCATGCATTGAAAATTGATAACTTTAAACTCACCATACATATACGCTGTTTGCAAAGTACATGATGTAATTAATCAACTGGTGGTACTTTGATTATATTTCAAAATTATCATGTATGGTAAAGATTGTTGAAACTATTAACTGTCAAATTCAAATCACATCTCACATTAATCATGTGATATGATTTGAATCAAAAGATTTCTAACCTGTTTCTAAACAGGCCGCTCTCTATTGCATAGGTCTAACCGCAACTTGCACATTGAAAAATGACCCAAGTGTCATATATGCAGTGCTGTTAAACAACGGAGTATTTTCAATTATGTTTTTACCTTTTTGATTTTAGCCTTTTCAGCTTTCTCTTCCTTCTCACATTTTGATGCATTCCTTTGCAATTGCTTCGCTGCAAACTAGATGAAATGTCAAAAGGTAGAGATTTCGAATTTATTAATTTCACCTGTAGGTGAATAGCAAGAATCAATGTCATCATCAAAATCAACAACAGGCAAAATTGATCTTAATTTGAAGGAGAAGAACTTTATGCAAAAACATTATAAATGCAATTTATATTGTAACATTGCTAAGATAGTACTGAAAATGTACAAAAAATTGGTGGTTTTATGACGAGACAGTTTTTCAGGGTTTTTCCAGTTTTCCAGAATCTCTATTATCAAATTACCAATCATACAGAAAAATACCTTTAAGTTGAATAAGTGTTCTGTTGATATTTATCATTGAATTTAAGGCAAATACATAGAGAATTCTTTATAAAGTAAATAAATTGCTATTACGACCATTTCAAGACCAGTGATTCTGACACATAGACATTTCAACAAAAACTAACAGGAACTTTCAAAATAAAATAGACTAAATAGTCACATAAAATACATTTTAGTTGTCAATGACTCAATGTCAACCGCTCATATTGAAAAGGATACTCTCAAGTTGACTGGACATTTCCTCTTTAGTCTTTCCAACGGCTTTGTAAGCTTTAAAAGAAAACAATAGTAAATTATAACTCAATATTTACGTTTAAATTTCACATTTGCTAAATTTACTGCCATTACGTCATTACGTCATTACTCAGCCTGCGCAATAGCAAGAGGACTGGTGCCCTCAAATACAAATATTAGAAATACAATATTCAGAATACGTATGTTGTCAAGCATTAGTTTGCATTTTATTTATTATTGTGTGTATTTACATATGTACACAAACGAAATGTAAATGAGAATGTATTGTGTTGTGGACAACTAGTAACCATGGCGTAGGGAGTTTATACACAAACTATGACACAACAAATTTGTGTGTTTGACACAGCATATTTAGACATCATTGAACTAAAATACACTTTAGTATACATGTATTTGTAGTATGAGATATTATAAGTACGTATATCACTATCAGCTTGAACTGCCAGAAGAGAGAAGACAGTAAACATAAACTGCGAATGTACGAAAGATAACTTCGGCAGTCGGAAAATTATCTTCGGAGGAAGCAATTTCCGCATGCGCCTCCTTTTGACGGATGGTTGTTTGAGGATTATACAGAGGAAAAACAAGAAAGTCAAACGAGAAGAAAGTCTTTTTGGTCTATTTATGTATATTGTCAGACGAACGCAGCGTGACGTTGATGATTGACAAGAGAACATTTTGCTTGACATTGTATTGAGTTCACTGATATTTCATTGTACAATAGTAACAATAAAAAAACAATATGGCCGGGAACCCTCCAGCAAGTCTGAAAGTGATACAGCCGTTTACAAGACTTGCTAAGGAATATGATAATCGCGATCCTGTCGTCGCGTACTGGAGTAAGAATATAAAATTTACTCGTTGAAATCGCCCATTAGTGAAGTCAAGTTATTTTCTAGTTTTCGTTTGACATTTTATTAGGTCGTTACTATGCAGTACAAGTTGGTATAAAGAACAAAACGAAAGACAATGTTTCCTATTTAATGAGTCTAATGGACCTTCTAGAGAAGGTAATATTAATCAATGAAGTTCGCGAAGCCAAATTTTTCATTTTGATCACCACGAATTGGCAATTAATTGACTGAACATTATTTCTGATAATTGACAATTTAAAGTAAATGGTTTGAACCCGGGAGTATCGTTACATGTTTGTAAATGATGATCGTCCGGGTTAATAAAGTCCTGAGAAGGACTGTTTTTGTTGTTGTCGAAACGTCAGTCAACAACAAAAAAACAGTCCTTCTCAGGACTTTATTAACCTGGACGATCATCATTTACAAACATGTAATTGACAATTTACTGAAAGTTATTCCAAACTAATTGAATGTGACTTTTTTACATTTTTCTCAATTTGAAACTTTTTTTATGTAAGAGTAAGCAAAAACTGACAGAAGAAGAAGCTGTGATGAACGATATTGTTGCACAAGCACATCTGGAAAGTAAAGGTGTACAGTTATTTCTCTGGGCTGATAACGAAGACAGAGCTGGTCGTTTTAACAAGTATGTTGTTGGTTAAAAAGTATTCATTTGACTTCAATGCTTTTTAACAAGAATAGTATTTCTGTGCTGGACACTATGGGAACTTACAAGATCTTAATCATTTAAGTGGAAAACTTGGTATTCGTAGTTGGTTTTCTGTTTTCATTTCACTATGGGGACAGTTGCAAACAGTGGCGTAACTAGAACGTTAATTGGGGGGTGCATATTCATATATTCCATTGTGCCCTACTGATTTCTTTTGAAAGTAATTTGAATTTCAAAAGAAATCAGTAGGGCACAACTGAATATATGAATATACACCCCCCCCAATTAACATTCTAGTTACGCCTCTGGTTGCAAATCTGCTGTGATGCCACTCAAAAGGAAAAAAAAATTTGGCAGTTTGCAGGATCCTATGTTTCGACCATGTTTAGAGACTTAAGACATACTAAATGTGTCTCTATATGCAATGACAGACATTACAAATATCAACATGTAAGTTTTCACTTTTTTTTCATCAGAAATGTGGTCAAGTCATTCTATTCTTCAACTCTTATTTTCGAAATTCTTACGGTGTTTGGTGAACTGAATGACGAGGTTAGTTGTTGTCAAATGTCATAGCATCTTTCATAAATGTTGTGTACTTGACAACCTGTAAAGTATAAGTAGCTGGTCACATTATGCATAACTTTTGCAGATAATAAAACAACGAAAATATGGTAAGTGGAAAGCTACGTACATAAATAATTGTTTGAAGAAAGGAGAGACACCAATGGCAGGCCCTGCAGGCTGGGAAGATGATACTCAAGAGCCTAATGCATCAAGTGGTCCACCATCAGGACTAACTGATCCTTCGAATACTTTACCCGATTTACCCCCATCAGTTGTATACCCCCCATCTGGTTCTGTAGCAACTCATCCATCTGCCCAATACCCTCCCCAATCCCAGTCATATGTTCCACAACCCTGGTCATACTCTCAACCACCCCAGTCGTATCCACCCCAACCCAACTCACATCCTCCACAATCCCAGTCGTATCCGTCACAACCCCAGTCGTATCCTCCACAACCTCAGACAGATCCTGTAAAGAATATGAAACCATCTACACAACCATTACCAGTAAGTAGATAATGCTCACATTTGTAGATTTCCGAAACCATTTTCCATTCCCAAAGTCAGACATACTCCTCTCCTGGCACTAGTACATGTTGGGGTGTGATTTTGGAACCTTGCTGAAGACTTACTTCACTCATTAATTATTACATAATTTAGAACGATTCAAGCGCAAATGAACCAATCAAATCAACCGGATCTCATCTGGGACCACTTGACTACGCAAAAGCCCAAAAGTACTGCAAATACGCTTCAAGTGCTTTGCAATATGAGGACGTTACGACAGCCATAGACAATCTGCAAAAAGCTCTAAGACTTTTACAAACTGGAAAAGACTCTTGAATTTATAAAAGAAGATTTTGAGGATAATTTAGTTAGATTTAAGGAGACAAAAATTGACCTCTTCTCCCCGAAAACAACATTGCAACTAGATGAAAATCATTAAATTGTGTATAAATCTCTTATAAATCCCGACCGATATGACATTAGTAATTAACAAACAGCATAATAAAAATCAATATAACAGAGAGAGAGAGGGAAGGATGATTCATGCAGGGAAGGCGCTACGAATTATTTCACTGTCGAATGTTTGCATAAATTACTTTACCTTTAACAAAACAAATTCTTCGCACTATTGAAAGTTTTTGTGCCTGAATTTTTGCAATCTGAATAACATTTGACATTATTATTTACACCAGTCACACTTGTATCACCTAAGGTGACTAAATGAGCGAGGATAGAACGCGGAACCGGAATGCGCAACGGCATGGTGGAAGCGGTTCCGCATGTTACATGGCATGGAGGGAAAAAATCCGAAATGAGCAAGTTAATTATGTTGACGATTCCAATAAAGTAGCTGGCACAACTCAACCATTTTTTCAACTGTATAGAAAGTTTTTTTCAAGGATATATCAGATACGATTTTGTTTTGCTGGCTTTCATCCGTGACACAAACAAATCATACTGAAGATTACAATGACATCAACCGGCTTAAAGGTTGGTGCCGTGCAACCACACGAGCGAACTAGATGTGGACAGAATTGTGATAGATTAACTCACGGAGAATCCATCAGCTGTAATTTATTATTATGTATTATAAAACTGTCGACTGGCAATGGGTGATGGTATTAACGTATATTTATGATAAAATAATGGTTGGATGTCTAACTGTTATAAGTCAAAATCAGGTGTTGCAATTGAACAGTAACATGAGCACAAAGCCCGATGTTTTTATTTTTACAATTTATTGCAAATTTAAAGTAAATGGTATGAACCATGGAGTATCGTAACATGTTCGTGGATGAAGATCGTCCTGTTTAGAGGAGTCCTGAGAAGACCTGTTGGTATTGATGTTGACTGACGTTTCGACAACCATAGCGGTAGTCATTTGACTCTGAAGTTGAGTTAGAGTGATTCAACAAACACGACGTTTGTCAACCAATGCACCACATGTCGAGAAGCATCATCTTATAAAATCCAAGTCAACATCTCCTCATACGTCTCAATGTTCAACAGATAAAATCTTCCCAACAGGATGTTTTGCATAAATAAATCTATTCATTTTGTTTCATAGTCATAAAATTCTTTCACATTGTTGTCATCGTGCTAGTTTTTCAAAAAGTAGCAAAAATGGAAGATCAAGCATTCGAAGTGGCGGAGATAGATTCATTATCTGAAAAGGCTGACAAAAATGTGAGTCTTCATGCTGTTTTTCATACATGAGAATAGTTAATATAATACAAAGATGGATTGTCTACAACTACTAGCCGTGAAGGACTTTTGAATGATAAAAGCTCTTCGTTCATTTTCAGTTAAATTAATTTGTTTTATAAAACGCAGATCCAGTAACTATATTATGATGCATCTTTATAAAGATTCTAAGAACCACATATTATATATTTTGTCATAAATATTCAATATTGTAGCTGTTTGCTTGTACTTATCCATTTTGTTATACACATTCATCAGAACTTAGTAAAATTCGAGAGAAAATCTAAATGTTCTTCCATTTCTAACTCAAGAACTATTGTCCTTGGTTTGCTTTGTTAACATTGATCTCTGACGTAAACAATTATTCATAATTACAAACTTTTTCTGTTTAAAACCGAAGGAGATTATTTCAGATGACGTAAATAAGTTATTTTGTGGCGTTATTACAAATATTTTTTGTTTTAAGCTGATGGAAATTTTATTGCTTTAGGGCGTAAATGATATATTTTGTGGAGTGATAGGAAGATATGAGTATTATTGTCGAGATGGGCAAACATGCTGTCCTGAATTTGTTGGAGTATTAGTAAATTACAATTGTTGTCCTGTGCTAAATGCTGTATGTTGTCTGGGGCATCCGATGAAATGCTGCCGTCCTGGTTATACATGCTTTTATCCTGATTTATGTTTTAAACCACCCAACATGAGCATGAGCATCATGTAAGAAAAATCATTCTTTGTATATTGATCTTTCTGTGAGTGAAAACAAAGATCAATGTATGACAAACTTATGGGAGATATTTAGCCATTTTTTTAAAACATAGGGGTCAAAAACACGTATACCAAGAACTTATAAATTATTGAAAGTAACAGTTCACTGTAATTCAATTAACAAATTTCTCAATAAAAGTATCTTCAGAAAGTGTATTTAAGGATCACTGATACTTGCTTCCATAGTATATGAAAATAAATTTGAAACCTTAATTCACAGAAAGATGACTTTGGACAGATTTAGATATCATGACGCGACGACCTGATGACGTGAGTTGGTTGACAGGTTCTGAGTCGACGCCCCCCTGGTCTTTAATGTAAAATGCGATTTTCTTGCTAATCAAGACGGCGTGTCTTTACATATACAAGCCATAAATCTTTCATGCTATCTTATATGGTTGCCGATTTTTAACGATGTTACTGAGTTTAAAAGAAGCACATGGAAACGTTTTGGCGACGTTTTTTCAGCGTAAATGCTGGAATGTACGTTTGGGGGTGTTTATTTATACATTCAGTTGCGTCCTACTAATTTTTTTGAAAGCTGATTCACATTGGAAAGGAATCGGTAGGGCAATATCTGAAAAAATACCCCTCCTAATAAAATTCCGTCTCCAGTCCTTTATAAAATCTGTAGATTTATTTTACTAACTACTGTGCAGAATCTTACCCAATAAAGATAACATCTTGTGCGATCTTACCGAATCCAAAGTGTAGACCCTGCCATCTCAAGATCTCGACAAGATATATGCATAGTTCCTTAAAAGCACTATATATATCAAGCATTTCAAGTGAACGATACGTTTTTAAAAGTAAACATGTTTCGGCATGCTTATACCATCTTCAGTACAAGGAAGACTATGCAATCTATTTACAGTTATATTATCAATTATTAAAGTGAGAGCGTATCGAATTACTCATTTTGACTCTGAAGATGACTACCGCTAAGGTTGTCGAAACGTCAGTCAACAACAACAAAAACAGTCCTTTTCAAGACTGTACTAACCTGGACGATCTACATCTACAAACATGTAACGATACTCCCGGGTTCAAACCATTTACTTTGTCACTCGGACTTTTAATGTCTAATACTATTATTATAAGATTATTAGTCTAATATTATAGAATCATCATATATTTTCATAAATATGACCAAACATTTTAAACACAAATCCTAAAATTTAATATATTACATATACATTTATCATCATCTTTATCACAAGAAAAAACTAATTTTACAATCAATATGATATACAATAAAATTTTAATACATGATATAGCTTTGCTTGCTTTATAATCATTTTAAAACCCTGCTTCAAACCACTGAGGATGAGGCTTGCTTTTTGGCATTTATGTAGAGCAGGTTATATTAGCAATACTTGTCATGCTGTACACTTGGCTATTTATTTATAAGAATGAACTTGCTTAAAAAATGCTCAATACACAAATATGGTTGCATGTCAAATCTTTCACCAGTTCTTAAGAAGTGGGAGAAGTAAATGACAAGAACCAACAATCACCCACAGTTCAAAATTTCAAATCATCACTTTCACACATTACAAAAAGAGCATGTGACTATCTTACAAAGCAAGTCTAACTTTAAAAGCAATAAAATTGTTATAAAACATGTCATATTAAGTGGATTGTGTGTATTTTGCACGTCATTCAAAGATACAGACTACCTGTTATCAGTTTTATCTTAAATTTTTGACTTTCGACGAAAAATAAGAAATTCATATTTCGAAGCAAGTTCTCACTTTTATGTTTTATATAATACAGCGTTACGTATACAAAACATGTCTTGGAACGCCCACAATGCATCTTAACACATTAATAACCAAATTACTGTAGTGACTTAAACAAATCAGACTCTTCAACTGAGCCAACAAATCAGAACATGCAAATTACAAACGAGATTCATGTGATTCTGGGCTGTTTTTAGCGACAGTATGCTCACAGGACACATGAAAATCGCAGCCTTAATGCAGCCAATATACATAAAGTCATAAACCTATCAAAATGCTCTCCCAAATGGATGGCTATTGGGAGCTCAAGCTTCAAACTAATCGACGGTAGATTAGAAAGTGAAAATTGAATTGTGGATTGCTTCTTTCGGGAAGAGTTTGAATTGCACAAGTAAATGATGATAAGCCTTCCACTTTATTGAGAAACGTGCATGGACTAGAAATTCACATATTCAGTACCTCTGCGGATTTCATAGTTGTTCAACTTCTTGTTGACAAATCACTTAAAGCTGTTCTTAAATGTATAAGCACAGTTTCTTCTGCGTTCAAGATATCATGCAAAATGCCAGTTTTTTAGAACAGTACAGTTTTTAAATACTTTTACTAGTATGAATTTTATGGTTATTTCGTATTCTATTATGTACTGATGGTTATTCATGTTTAAATAAGGTTATGCTGTAATATTGTTAGAAACGTAGCCTCCCTTTGAAAGTAGGCCCACTGTAAGTAACCACCCTTTTTTAACATTTTCTACAGAATCGCAAAAGTAACCGTCTTCTTTATAGAACTACTAAGAGCTTTACAAAATTTATACTTCATTATCAAAATAAAACGTTTATGTACATTTTTGGCAACTACCACTACCTTACTCTACTTTTATAAAGCGTGGATTAAGAGTTAAACATTGGAGTTAACAGATGCTGAAAATGACAATTTCAAACTAAGCGCCCTTCGAAAGTAAGCGCCCCCCCCTGTGAGGCTACTTTCGAGACTTTATTGTATTATTATTATCGTAGCTTTGCCAACGAACGCAAACATTGGGGTCAATTGACGAAACTGTCCTTGTATTTACCAAGATATTTACCCTTGTACACGTACGCACTACATACATATTTTGGGTTTATGATCTTTAATTACATTTGAGAAAAAAAATGTGAAATTGCCTTCTTATATACTCCCAAGCTCAGTTCAGTACATCTTTCTCACAGTTCAACAGTTTATAGCTAGTTAAACAGCATGCCTTCATGCCGCGATAACCGCATAAAACAATGTTATGGAGAGTTTTACTTACTTCAGTAAAGCAGTATCACTTTTTAACATCTGTTGAGAATTCATGATCATCAATTCTGAACATAACAGCAGCCTTTTTCAACGCTAACTGTCGTGCAAGTTCACTAGCAAACTGATCATCGCCGTGACGTATAGCTTCACTGAGTGTAAGACAAATGCTATCTAAATATAAATATAAAATACACCACGTGATGTTTACGAAACAAAAAAACATTTTCCGCGTTTTTATAGAATTATAGAAACACGCGAGGTGCGGGTGTTTTCAAGCAATTTCGAGTTTCTCCAAACTTTCACAAGTGTTTCTATAACTGAGTAGGAACAAGTAAATACGTCGCTATTTCGCTTATAAAATAACCTTTTAAAAATAATATAAAAATGATAGATTTACTGATTTTAATAATACATTGTTTCTATTTTCGTCTTACAAAGTCTCAAAGTTCGTATGCCAATCACGCGATCTGCGAGACTTTTGCGAAACTGAAATTCCAACGAATTAGCACGACACGTGTTTTTAAAAGGTCACTTTATGAATGACTAAAACCAATAATTAAACTCACAAGAAGATCATCTATTCATACTTAAATAGTGTCGTTGGTTACGATGTGCTGTTTTGAGCGTATCGACTGCTTCTTCTGGAACATTTGAAAATGTTTTTTTCTCCCCTTGAGCACTTAAATTGAAAAAAATTGTCATAAGCGTTCGCGTAGCCAACGTAGGTATGGTTTCAATGGGACCACTTTTTGAAGCACCAAATTTTTTTTAAACATGCACATTCCTGAAACATTTTTTTTGAAAGCGAGGACGAGGGTTGTTCTGCGTTCAGGGACCGATTTTTTTATTGTTTATGTAATTGATGAAAAAGCTGGAAAAAATACTTATCCAAAAGTTGCAACATGTTAATATTCACCAATTAGAAGGGAAAGTAGTTGCAGTCCAAACAGATAGTGTCTTTTTATAAAGTAAAAACAATAAAACGCGTTCGCTGATTGGTCTATAACCGTGTTTGAGCTGAACAAATCAAATCAATCGATCGATGATAGATCTTGAATGTAATTTAAACGAAAAATTAAAACGTTTGCTTTCAATTTGTCTGTTTCACAATATTTTTATTTTCTAAAAGAAATAAAAGATGTTTTTCGTAATTGAGTGGTCGCACATCGAACAAAAAACATTGCTCATATTCTCCTTATATTTGACCTTCTTTACGTACACAAGTTGTAACTCACGACCGCGAAAAAGAACAAATGATCTCATCTGTTAAAGACGAAACGTAATTATTAAAAAAAACCTTTTATCTTTCCTTATTTTATTGTTGCGATGGCTGTTTTAAAAGTCTTATGTTTGGCAATTATGTTCATACTGAATTCGCTTTCTGCCTGGCAAATCTCTGGGCACGATCTCATCTGATTGCACAACATTTTTCGAAATGTTGCAACAGGTTTTTTCATGCTTGTATAAAACAAATCATTGTAAATGATGTAATAAACGCCAGGGGCTTTTGATAAATGCTAAGGGTACTAATAAGAGGGGAGCGCTAATTAGATGAACGACGTTTATTAGAGAGGGGCGTTTATACCTTCAGTGATGGCATTGTTGGTAGCTTGATTAGATTGAGATTGTTGCAATTCTTTTACTGATGTTTCTCTCTCATTTCTTGTTTCAAACTCTTCTTGTGTCTTTTTTTGTTTTATTAGTTCCAAAATTTTCCTTTGTTGATAGACTACAGACTCTCCGGCAAAATTTGACTCCATTTTTAAAATATCATCAGATGTACTAGGTTGGGCTAAATTGAGATACAGAAAACATTCATCACAAAAGCTCATTTCAAAAACGAAGTGGAAAATTTAATGATCGCACATGAAGGTTACAAACTTTTCTTGCTTTGTACTGATACTTCTTTTTCACGCATTTCTTCAAATTGTTGTTTTGATATTAGATTGTTTATTGGTGAGAAATGAGCATGGTTGTTGTCACATGTAAACATTTGTTGACCATGATATTCACCATTCCCCTTTCCAACAGGTTGATCCTTTTTAACAAATATAAAAAAACACTTTGATTTAACTACATTTCAACAATACACTGCAAAAAGACTGTTCATTTTTATTACCAATTCAATACCAGCATAAATCCCCTTGCCACCAGGAACCCTACCAATGTACCTTATTGTACCACACTTTAGTTTATCTTCAATATAAACCCAAACTCTATGATTTAGTTGACAATTTGAAATCTCTCTTTCAGCATGTAATCTGCTCTTAACACCTTCCACATTTTTCTTCTGCTCCAAGCTTTTCAGCAAACCTTCTTCTTCCATACGCAATCTTAGTTTATCCAATGACACAAATATTCCACAATCAGTATCACAACAAAAATATTTTTTTCCTTTAAAGTCCCCATGTGTTGTTCCCCGTCCTCTTGCATCCTAAAAGTGCAAATATTCAAGTTGACAAAAAAGAAAGTTATAAATTTTGTGTATTTTTAAGATAGTTGAGCTTACCTCCAACTCTACCCCATACATTGTACCAATCACATCAGGCAATGGTCCTTTTTACCTTATTACTCCTCGTAATTCCTGCATCCCACCGACAGTTGGTGATCGAACTTTCACAAAAACTTTACTTCCAACAGTCATTGCATTTACATTGTTTAAAGATTTACTGGAGTAAAACTTGTACCTTGTTTCATTTGATGTAAAAGAAAGTAAAAGTTTAGCTTCCTCCCTAGTAAGAGCTCCTACGTCGCAAACTGTACATTCAAAATAATAGTTCGGTTTATCACAAGGATAAAGTCTCAAAGTACCTTTCGAGTTTTCATCCGTAGTTGACGATTTTTGACTTACTATTTCACCTCTAAAGAATTGTTTCACATTTGTCTTAAAAGAAAACAAACTTTCATAGTCTTTCTTTTCCTTTGTTGCATTAGTGTCTTTGAGTAAAATAAAAAAATTCTCGTTATCCATACTGTCTACATACGTAGGTTTCGGAAACGCCAATTCTCGACTCAGGTTCAACCAATCTCTTGGAATTTACCAAACATTAAAATTCGCCCACGTCGGACAATAGCATCGTATGCATACACTGAATTCTTTTGTAGAAAAAGACCTCCAATATGGCCGACTCAGCTCAGCTGACTTGGATTTAGTTTGAGATTGAAATTCCCTTAACACAGTTTAAATTTTCTCTTGATGTTGTTGAATGAATTCAACTTTTTTGCATTCATGTTGCCATAATTATGACGTCATTATTTTAAAAGGGGAAATCCCACTGTGAAATCCTTTACGAATTTTGCTTATTTTCCTAATTTACGCTTTTTGAATTGAATTCCAGCGGTTATTTTTTGCATGTTGCCATTTAGATGGAGTTATTAAAATTTGGAACTCCTATATGCCACATACTTTGCCTTTTGTTTTTCGAATACAGCATAAATAAAATACATAATATGTTATGACGTAGCCTTTAAATGTTGCTTGTGACCAAACCTAATCTTTAATCCTAATCCCTCATCCATATCAGGTAACGTGCGAAGGCTCACACAAATTTCTATAATCTCGTCTCTGTGTGGAAGTACGTCAGTATTATTTCGTAAATCTGACGTACATCCTTGGTGTTTACATTTTTATTTGCACGTTGGACTTCTCTGCCTTTCATTTTATCAGATATTTCTGTCAGAACAAGAACTTTAAGGTAAAGTAATGATTTCTGAAGTTAACACTACGCTAGCACGTTTGAACGACAAAAAAATCATTGGTAATTGCAAGGTCTTGCAAGCAATGGTTATGCAAAACCTTGACTTGTCTGGTATTGGTAAATTCAGGTTTCTCGTTCATGGAGTCAAGATTTTATTTTGTATATCGTTTAGCAACTATGATGTTAAGTAATACTTCAAAAGTATGTTTGACTGCAATAAGAAAGCAGACGATCACTCCATGTCTTAAATCGAAGATGGTTGCTTCACAATTGCCAAAATTTGTGACTGGCCGAGAATTCTCCAATGCTATCGAAAAGACGTCCGCTTTCTCATCAGGTTCGTAAAAAGGTCACACCATGAAAATATATGTCATTGGTAATGAAGGGTTAAGTTTGTAATAATTGGTTTGGACATTAGATGTATTTGAATATTGACCATTGGTGAATACTTGAATATTGACCATTGGTGAATACATGAATATTGACCATTGGTGAATACTTGAATATTGACCATTGGTGAATACTTGAATATCTATTGTTTGGTAACAATACATGTTTCACATGAAGAATATGGTTACCACAATATCACAGAATGTTTACAAACAGAAGATCATGTTGATTGATTTTTGAGAATTGCATAATGCCTTTAATTCATCACTCAGTAAGTAAAGGAAACAGAGGCATTTCTCTTCTGTATAGTCCTAGGCATAATCTTCTGTTTACCACTGTAAATGTACTCAGGGGGTGATTCCCTTTTTGTCCTGCTCTGCTTGGGTGGTGAATGATGACGAATAGCACTTTATGCTTTGCATGCTGGCATGTTATAGTACCTTATACTTATGTATACATATGTATTATCCCTGTTGGTACAAAAGTTCCCTGAGCACTTCTGTACCCACAACACCCTCGTACCAACAACCCCTAAGTACACTAATGTATACACACACCCTTGAACACCCCTGTACATTCAACCCCCCTATACATTCAACAGCCCTGCACATTCAACACCCCTATACATTCAACACCCCTGTACATTCAACACCCCTATACATTCAACACCCCTGTACATTCAACTCCCTATACATTCAACACCCTGTACATTCAACACCCTACATTCAACACCCCTGTACATTCAACACCCCTATACATTCAACACCCTTGTACATTCAGCACCCCTGTACATTCAACACCCCTGTACATTCAACACCAAAGTATACCTCCGAACACAGCACATAACAACTTGCAAAATACATACCAACATTTGCATGACAAAATTTAACATGCTTACGTTGGTGGTAATTAATAGGGATACCTTTTTCATAAGAGGAGAACACTTCAGCATCAGCTAACAACCTTGGTTAGCTGTTAATCCACTTTGTTACGTATAGACCATATTTTTCAATCTGTTTGAAGGTTTGCCATAATTTACACTAATGTATGCAAAAATTTTATTTGGCCTAAAGTCAGCAGTGCTGGCTGGATTTTATTTTGGGGGGTGGGGCAAAACTTCTCTGAAATACATTTACATATATTATGCACTGTTTTATATGACTCGCATTTTCAAGCAACATATATAAAGACCTTGAAAAGTATGAGAAATTTGGGGGTGGGGTGGTGGTGGGCAGCTAGCACCCTTAATAAAAGTATAAATGTTATAAAGCTCTTAAAAGTGTTATATAAAGAGGGTAGTTACTGTCAAGAGGGTGGTTACTTTCCACACTCTACGATACATTGTGTTGATAAATGTAAACAATCTAAAGATAATACCTTTTGACAATCTCTGCTGAAATCTTTGTCTCCATTCTTTAGATGAACCAAATGAAAAACACAGCACAATTCCCCAACATCACCTTTCATCATTGGACAAATTCACTTTAAAATGGTTTGGGAACTTTAAGGGTGAAATCCCTAATGAAGTCAGGTCTGTCTACTTAGTTGTCAAGAGTTTTTATCAGAAAACAGTGGTAATATTGTTATGTAGTGGTAAGAAGTTGAACATTTTTGAATGTAAATTTTCCATGGTTCAGTACATCAGTGCCCAGACTCCTTACCTTGTGCTCACCAATGTTAGAGTCAATAAAGTGCAAACCTTGTAGTATGAACCTGAAGAAATGCTGCAGCATATTCTCTTGCTTTATTATTTCCCACTTTCCCTAATTATGAGAGTTAAGATCTCCTGGATATCTCTCTCCAATAAAATTTGCCTTTTTCTCCCTTAATCTTGATCAACCTAATTTGTGTTTGATGTATTTACTTCTGCCTTACTTTGTTCTGTCGTGTTAAATCAGAATTTGCATAACAACATCATGACAAAGTTTATAATTTATGTATAGAAAGAGTTAACTCTGCCGTACTTTGTTCTGTTGTGTTACATCAGTACAGCATCATGACAAAGTTTATAATTTATATATAGAAAGAGTTAACTCTGCCGTACTTTGTTCTGTTGTGTTACATCAGTACAGCATCATGACAAAGTTTATAATTTATATATAGAAAGAGTTAACTCTGCCGTACTTTGTTCTGTGGTGTTACATCAGTACAGCATCATGACAAAGTTTATAATTTATGTATAGAAAGAGTTAAATCTGCCTTACTTTGTTCTGTTGTGTTACATCAGTACATACATAACAACATCATGACAAAGTTTATAATTTATGTATAGAAAGAGTTAACTCTGCCTTAATTTGTTCTGTTATGTTACATCAGTACAGCATCATGACAAAATGTGTAATTTATGTATAAATATAAAGTAGTAAGACTAAAACACAATATGCTCACTATAATATCTTTTTACAGTTATCCCGTAATGGAAAAAGCTGATTCAAAACGTCGTATAGCTACAAACCTTTTCTTGGTGGCATTCTGTGGCTTTGGCTCCATGCTGGTTGTGTACAATGTAAAGAAGGACCTGAAAAATGATGCTCAACAAAATATTTATGAACAAAACAAACAAAGATATGAAAACGACAAGCACTAAGACTACTTACATATCTTAATATACGACAATGTACATTAGTAAAATATTGTGGGTAGATTTTACCATTGCGATGCAATGGATGTTTGTTTAAAATGTGTAAAAATATACAAAAACTTTTATGTTTTCTAATATTTACAGTTCTCATGCCGTTGGTTTCAATATCTTGAGATCAAGAAAGTTCTTCATTTTCATATCGAAGTCCAGTGGTCGCTGAAATGGATCTCTGTAGCGATGAGACATATTACGACCCAGATACAAAATCAAACCGCATTTCTCTTCAAATTTCTTTAATTTAGTCTTGTATTTTGTCCGTACATAGTCACTGCTTTTTCGATTGAAAGCTAAATACAAAGAATACATGGTTATCGATGTTCATTTTCCAAACGCTTTTCTGTTTCCTAAAGTATTCATGTTCTCCGTTTCCTAAGGTATTCATGTTCTCTGTTTCCTAAGATGTTCATGTTCTCTGTTTCCTAAGATATTCATGTTCTCTGTGTCCTAAGGTATTCATATTCTCCGTTTCCTAAGATATTCATGTTCTCTGTTTCCTAAGATGTTCATTTTCTCTGTGTCCTAAGATATTCATGTTTTCTGTTTCCTAAGATGTTCATGTCCTCTGTTTCCTAAGATGTTCATGTTCTCTGTTTCCTAAGATATTCATGTTCTCTGTGTCCTAAGGTATTCATATTCTCTGTTTCCTAAGATATTCATGTTCTCTGTTTCCTAAGATGTTCATTTTCTCTGTGTCCTAAGATATTCATGTTCTCTGTTTCCTAAGATGTTCATTTTCTCTGTGTCCTAAGATATTCATGTTTTCTGTTTCCTAAGATGTTCATGTCCTCTGTTTCCTAAGATGTTCATGTTCTCTGTTTCCTAAGATATTCATGTTCTCTGTGTCCTAAGGTATTCATGTTCTCTGTTTCCTAAGATATTCATGTTCTCTGTTTCCTAAGATGTTCATTTTCTCTGTGTCCTAAGATATTCATGTTCTCTGTTTCCTAAGATGTTCATGTTCTCTGTTTCCTTAAGTATTCATGTTCTCCGTGTCCTAAGGTATTCCTGTTCTCTGTTTCCTAAGGTATTCCTGTTCTCTGTTTCCTAAGATATTCATGTTCTCTGTGACCTAAGGTATTCATGTTTCTGTTTGCTAAGATATTCATGTTCACTGTTTCCTAAGATATTCATGTTCTCTGTTTCCTAAGATATTAATGTTCACTGTTTCCTAAGGTATTCCTGTTCTCTGTTTCCTAAGATATTCATGTTCTCTGTTTCCTAAGATATTAATGTTCACTGTTTCCTAAGGTATTCATGTTCTCTGTTTCCTAAGGTATTCCTGTTCTCTGTTTACTAAGATATTCATGTTCACTGTTTCCTAAGGTATTCCTGTTCTCTGTTTCCTAAGATTTTAATGTTCACTGTTTCCTAAGGTATTCCTGTTCTCTGTTTCCTAAGATATTCATGTTCTCTGTGAACTAAGGTATTCATGTTCACTGTTTCCTAAGGTATTCATGTTCTCTGTTTCCTAAGGTATTCCTGTTCTCTGTTTACTAAGATATTCATGTTCACCGTTTCCTAAGGTATTCCTGTTCTCTGTTTCCTAAGATATTCATGTTCTCTGTTTCCTTAAGTATTCATGTTCTCTGTGACCTAAGGTATTCATGTTCTCTGTTTCTTAAGGTATTCATGTTTTCTGTTTCCTAAGATATTCATGTTCACTGTTTCCTAAGATATTCATGTTCTCTGTTTCCTAAGATATTCATGTTCACTGTTTCCTAAGGTATTCCTGTTCTCTGTTTCCTAAGATATTCATGTTCTCTGTTTCCTAAGATATTAACGTTCACTGTTTCCTAAGGTATTCATGTTCTCTGTTTCCTAAGGTATTCCTGTTCTCTGTTTACTAAGATATTCATGTTAACCGTTTCCTAAGGTATTCCTGTTCTCTGTTTCCTAAGATATTCATGTTCTCTGTTTCCTACGGTATTCATGTTCTCTGTGTCCTAAGATATTCATGTTCTCTGTTTCCTAAGATATTAATGTTCACTGTTTCTCTGCTCCACATAACATAATGTTTTTTGCTACGAACCATTATTGCTTCATCTCTTATAGAAAGTTACACACCTTTCAAATGATAAGCCATGTAAAGCAAAGCCGAGCGTGTGGCAGTGAGGAAAGGATATTTGGGTTTAAAGCAACCGACAGACGTCAAAGCCTTAATAATATCATCGGCAACAGTTTGTTCAAGAAATCCCAACATCGGCATTTGATGTACAGCAAGTGGAGAGATTTGTGGTGGTGGTAGTTTGCGTGGTAACTTCAGTCCATGGTAAACATAAGGAGCCCTGTTTAATAGAGTAAGAAACTTCCATAACTTTTTTCTCCTTGAAATAAAACTCGAAGTTCACGAGAGCTACAGTATTATAGTGACTCATCATACCTCATGAATGCTTCAAGTTTCTTCACTGATTGAAAATTGTAGAAGAATCCCCTGTACTCGACAACAAGCTCTGGATCACCGGCCACCAGGAACTCATAGCTAAACAACGATAGGAGGGATAAACAAAGCACTAGGTTTTTTAAGAGAAGTTGGAAACCATTACTTTCATTTCCTTTTATTCACTACGAAAACCATATCTCTCAGTTAAAGGAATAAGGTCAGTCGTGAACAGTGTTTGTATCTATATGACAGAGAGTGATAATTCAAAGCCTACAAGATTTATCCTTTGATGTCCTACATGAAACCGTTTTTCCTATCCTGATATGTAACAGAACAATAACCCTGCAGTTCTTCCTCACAAAAGACTTATCCATTACTATCTCACAACAAACCCATCCCTTTCGTTATGATATGAGAAAGGACAATATCCCTGTAGTTCAGTCCTAAACAAGATTTATCATTGAAGACCTTACAACATACCCTTTCTTCCCATCATGACATGTAAGAGAACAATATCCCTGTAGTTCAATCTTACACAACATTTATCCTTTCCTATCCTCCAACATACCGTTTCTTCCCGTCAAGATATGTGACAGGACAATATCCCTGTAGTTCAATCTTACACGGAAATCTATCCTTCATTTCCAAGGCTGATCGTCTCTTCGGAAGTAAGTCTGATGAAGGAAGCGTACGAGGAGCTAGCGGGGGTACATAGGCCGTTGGGTTCTCTAGAAATTTTTCTAACTCCTTGGCACTCTCCATTTTATAGTATCGTCCTCGGAACTCTGCTGCAAACTCAAGGCTAGGGCTACGGGAGCAGTCTACAAGTTGCCCAAAATCAGCCAGGTTGACAGGACAGTATTCACCGAAATCTCCGAGCCTTTCTTTGAACTCTTTAGGTGTTACACACATGTTTGCTATTGAAGCTGCACGGCCTACAGACAATGGAATGTTTGTTGAATCAATTCAAAAGTCTAATGTGGACATTTTCCAAGACTGACATCACCTCAACGTAGACATATCTCTTATGTAGACTTATCTCTAATCAGTGGCGTGCTGGAACAACTTCTCCGATGTGTGTGGGGAGGGCAGTCGGTTACCACTGAAAACGTGCCTTAAGAATATTGCCCTTTATAAAACAAGGGCCAAAGGCCTGAGCCTTAGAGGGTCTCGGGGGCATGCTCCCCCTGGAAAACTTTTAAATTAAGAAGCTCCAAAATGCCATTTCATGGACTTTGGGGAGTGAAATCGTACTAGCCGTATAGTTTCGAATTCATTTCTCCAAAATAAATTCTAAATTTGACGCTCTGACATTCATTTCAGCGCACCATAAAAATCAACAGCTGGGGGGTCGCGGCCCGCTGGCTCCCCCTGCCAGAGCGCCACTGTCTTTAAAGAAGACATAACTCTAATGTAGACATATCTCTAATGTAGACATATTTGTAAAGTAAATATAACTCTAAAGAACACAGCTAGTCTAGCAACTTTGCACTTTAAAACTAATTAAATTAGTACAAGGGCACATAATTTACCTTCCCCCATTCGGACTAAGTACATTTGAATATTTTGAACACTGCGTTTCGCTTCCTTTAAAGCTGTATCCCAGACAAGCCATTTCGAGCGAGTGCCATCAATCTCGACAAGATTCCGTTGTATATTTCGATACCACTTCCTTACACTTTCAGCTTCTCGCTTCCAACAAGCCAGTCGTATGGATATAATGGTGTGACTATCATGGACTGGGTACGCCCTTTGGGAGGAAAATATAAGGCAACAAAATGAATACATATCATGGTTGAATGATTTCTGAGCAGGGGCAGATCAATGCTCAATTGAAAGGAGGGGTGAATATTTCTCCAGAGGTGTGCAGATTTTCAAAGGGGGTGCACCAATGTTCAAGTCAAAGACGCCAGGGCCTCAGGCTATTGTAGACTCGTAGGATTACAGACAAGAGAACCTTGCCTAATGGAAGAGTCATTAGCTTTTCATGAACTTTTGATAAAGTTAAGTAAATTATAAATTCTAGTTATGTAGCTGTACAGTACTTCTTTAAAAAATCAACAAAGCTTCATAAATTAGGCATCTAAATATTGCAAACGAAGAGTGAAACTCAAATTTAACAGTTGCTTTCAAACATGAAAAACAAAGGACAAGAAAATAAAGGGGTAAAGGAGTTGATCAGAGTAACAGGTTACTTTGCGTTTGTAATTTATTTCGATTTAAATTTTTCAATAAAACGCGCATGGTAGTAACTCTATGGCAAATTGTGGTAGTATTGCCGTTGAAATGATAAAAGTTCCACTTTTTAATCAGTATTACTGTAAAATTTCCTAGCCTCTAAAACTATCATAATATTAGGTTACTTTTAAGAAATAAAAAATGTTTACTGTGTTTGCACGGGCTTATGCCAACACGAAAAACATCTTTTATTTCTTCTATAAAATAACAATAATGCGAAAAAAGACAAACATTTTAATTTTTCCTATAAAATGTATTAATGATCGATTTGCAAATTCTCTTTGATTAATTAATTGTTTAGATTGATTTCATTGGTTGAGCTCAGATGTGTTTTGGACCGGCTAATGCGAACTCAGCTCTAGACCAATCAGCGCACGCGTTTCGTTGTGTTATTTTATAATACGTAATACAATTTTAGCGCTAGAAAATTTAGTGGCGGTGGTTTCACATCGTTTGCACACCCCAGAAAATCCGCCCTGTTGGTGAGACGTTCAGATCAAATATTTAGAAACTTTCTATTGGGTTTTAAGTACAGCAATGAATTTGATTTTCACTACAATAATGGGGTAATATTTTTACACGAAGTGCAGTTTATTTCTGTTTTAAAGCTTACCTGTTTGGTGAACGTCTATCCTGCGTTGCCCTTCTGAATACTTCGTCATCATCAACGCCCAAATCCAGAACTTTAACAGGAATGATACTTCGTTCACTCATGAGATCAAGTTGATGTTTGGTTATTGGAAAACCATCAAGAACGAAACTAAACATCAAAGAGAAAGGTTTCAACATCAGATCACTCCTGATGAAGACTCTAGACTGGAGAATATAATGACTCAAGTTTCAACATCAGATGATTACTGATGAAGCATTCAACTGGAGTATATAATGACTCAAGTTTTAAGATCAGATCATTTCTAATGAAGACACTGAACTGGAGTATATAAGGACACAAGTTTTAACATCAGATCACTCCTGATGACGCACTTCACTGGAGTATAAAAGGATTCAAGTTTCAACAACAGAACATTGCTGATGAAAGACACTGGACTTGAGCATATAAGAACTCAAGTTACAACATTCATATCACTCATGATGAAGGCACTAGACTGGAATATAAAGATGCAAAATTCAACATCAGATCACTCCATATGGAGACGTCAGACTGGAGTATACAAGGACTTCATTTTCAATCATAAATATGATGAAAACACAAAACTGGAGTGTATAAGAATTCCAAATGGTTTAAAAAGTTTAGATTCCTCACCCTCGAACCTGACACTGTGGATCCATCAAGACAACAGACAAAGCCTGAATGGCTAAGTCATCAGGCACTGTACACCCGCTTTTCAAATGATCATTGATCTGCCTCACAAGATCAGTCTGTTGCTGAGTCAGCATTACTCGTCGAAGGACTTCACCAATAGATAGTCTAACAATACCGTACTCGGCTACAAATCTTTTGGACACTACAGGGAAAGCAATGAATCAATAAATATTCTGAATATTAAGTCTCTACCATGATTCCCGCCGACATGTCGAATAAATCAAACATAAACTAAGCAGATAGTAATGACGTCACACAGCCAGTGATGACGTCACACAGCCAGTGTCGACGTCACACACGTAGCGTAGTCTAGCCGGCACAACATTTTACTACCGCTATGCAAAAATTTCCGTGTTCCCTGATTGCGAGAGCAATAGATTTCAATAGACTTTACACAGCGGAAAATTTTACATAGCAAAAAAGTATTTCTGAAATTGCCTTTTGTCTCTACTTTCTCAAACAATGAACGCTAAAGTAACCTTAAGCGTAATAATGAACGCTAAGGAAAGCTATGAATCTGTGAGAGCAGCTACTTAGGAGCCTGGAACCAATATTTACTCAATCACAAGAAACATCAATTTAAAAACATCACATGGACACTTCGAAAATAAGTCAAAGACGTATTCATAAGACATGACTGTGTATAATATGAACAAATCACAAAAACACATTAACGCAAGCGCAGTAAAGTACTCAGCCGGTATTCAAACAGTGAACATCAAAGCAGATAGGATGAAAATATTTACAAAAAAAGTTGGATTGCTCTTGTCATCTAACATTGATAGCTCACCAATAAAAATCGTTTGCTAATTTTTACATTACTTTTAACTCACGGATGTTTATATTGTAAATATAATTCGGCCACAGTCATCAAATATCTATTTTTGACCATTACAGGTCATTTGCCTATTGTTATATTACAACTTAGCATGGCCGCATAAAATATTTTATTTTATGAAACAACAAGACCAGCGAAAATATTTTCCGCGAATAAAAAACAGGCCTGTTGGAAATTTTCACTAGACCAATATGAATGAAATCATCAGCATCAATCACTGCTGTTTAATGCAGTAGATGAGGGAATGACTTGTATGAACTGCTAAGATGACTTTTTCTTACAATCTTCTGACTTTCTGAGTGCCGAGGTTGCTTTTATGCAGGCAGTTTGCCTGTATATAGCTTATTCTTCCTCTTTTTTTCCCTTTCTATGTCAACTCAGTCTTTTTCTTCGAGAATTCTAACATTTTGTACTTTTCACTGAATTTTTTTCTGTCCACATGAAAAATTTTCCGAGACCAATGATTTGCAGTGCGCAATATTACTCAGCCTTACGGTGAACTTACGTGTTGTTTTTCCTGATTTTGGTGGTCCAATGATGGCCATTTGTATAGGAACCATTGGTTTTGGAGAAGGTTGTCTTAGATATTTCATGGGACAACTCATGAAAGCTGACTTGGCCTTTTCGGATGACAGGAAGTATATATATTGCCGATAAATGACTGGAAAGGGCGAGGTTCCAATAGGGTAGTACGGTTGAATGACATCACCTTCCAGAAGCTGTAAGCGTGTTGATAAAATGTTAGTAAATATCGTGATTTTGTTAAAAAAAATAGTTAAAAATGATTGCTGTCGACATAAGGATGTTGCCAATAGAAGTGTTTTCAATAAAAATTTTGTCAATAAAAATGTTTTATGAATGTTTTATGCAGTGCGGTGTTTGAAATTAAATGAAGATATGATCTTCGCACTTTGCTGGACAATTTAAGCAATCGTCTCAGGTCATGGGTTCGAATCCCGTTGAGTCACCTGATTTTTTCAGGTCCTGAGACGATTGCTTAAATTGTCCAGCAAAGTGCGAAGATCATATCTTCATTTAAAAATGTTATTGACGGATATGTTATTAATGGAGATGTTGTCAATGGAGATAATGACAATGAAGATGTTGTCTATAGAGATGCAGTCAATAGATATGTTGTAAATAGAAATGTTGTCAATAAAGATGTTGTCAATGTAGATGCAGTCAATAGAGATAATGTAAATAGAGATGCTGTCGATAAAGATGTTGGCTATAGAGATGCAGTCAATAGAGATGTTGTAAATAGAAATGTTGTCAATAGAGATGTTATCCATAGAGATGTTGTAAATAAAGATGTTGGCTATAGAGATGCAGTCCATAGAGATGTTGTAAATAGAAATGTTGTCAATAGAGATGTTATCTATAGAGATGTTGTCAATAGAGATGTTGTCAATAAAGATGTTGTCTATAGAGATGTTGTCTATAGAGATGCAGTCAATAGAGATGTTGTCAATAGAGATGCTGTCTATAGAGATGTTGTCAATAGAGATGCAGTCAATAGAGATGCAGTCAATGGAGATGTTGTCAATAGAGATGCAGTCAATAGAGATGTTGTCAATGGAGATGTTGTCGATAAAAATGTTGTAAAAAGATATTTCGTCTACAAAGATGTTATCAACAGAGAAAACGTCAAAAATAAACAAAGATGATGTTGTGAACAATAACATAGTTAACAGAAATTTTCTCCAACAATTATGCGTTTTCTACAAATAAACATACTCTACCTTGACCGGACACCACTTTCCAAATCTGCTGTAAAACTTGTATCCTTGAAAAAGCATGCGTTGCGCTAAAGCAGGTGAGATGGAGTAGCAACTGGAGAAAATAGCTTCACGATACTCCACAACAGGTTTAAGAGCTTCATTTAGACAATATTCTACTATGCGAGGTTGACGACTGGCGTCGATCGCAACACGAGGTACTAAAATCTCTTCAAGCGATTCCTGAAAATACGACCATGTTGTATGTAAGATCTCATGATACATTAAGATTGATTTTTAGATGTCTCGATATCATAGATAATAACATCAGGTTGCTGTGATGTACACAGGTATAGTAGCAAGAAAATCATTGTCTTCAATGTTCTACCAACTAAACTACAAGACTGACTGTGGACTATGATGATATTTCAAAACACAGTTCTAGTTTCTTTCATATCTTAAAATCTTAGATAATAACATCACGTTTTTGTGATGTATTCAGGTAAAGTAACAAGATAATCATTGTCTACAATGTTCTACCAACTAAACTACAAGACCAACTGTGGACTATGATGATATTTCAAAACACAGTTCTAGTTTCTTTCATATCTTAAAATCTTAGATAATAACATCACGTTGTTGTGATGTACTCACGTATAGTAACAAGAAAATCATTGTCTTCAATGTTCTATCAATTGAACTACAAGATTAACTCTGGACTATGATAACAGTTCTAGTATCATCATCATAGCCTCCCTAAAAAGCATGACTAGACAAACCTGAACTACACTAAGTCTTGAGTTATCATCATCATAGCGGTCTGCGATATCTGACTTAATGCGGTCAGCAGCTTCTTCCTCTTCTTCCTCGTCTTCCTCCTCAAGATCATTATCTTCTTCAAATTCTCCATCCAAAATGGCTTCGATCTCCTCTTCATTCATTTCATCTTCGCCATCATTGTCTTCGTTATCCTCATCATCATCTTCATTCGAGCGAGCCTGAAAACGATTGATTAAATGACCAAAAATTGATGATTTTCCGATCGTTCAAATGAATATTGAAAATTTCTATTGATGTATTGCAGCGTGTTATGGAAAGTTTAGTTTTGTTTAATGCAGAGGGAAAGGTGCATTACAGATCGCTGGTTTTTACAATCACATCAGTTTCATTGTCCGTATTTAGAAATTAAAATGTCTCTGAAATAAAAGTATTTATAAAATGCTTCTCAATAACGGTTTGACACCAAGCATTGATGACAACGTCCGGCGACTCTTTCCTTTCTTTCAACAGTATTTGACGAGCATAGTATATAATGGAAACCTGGCATTCAATAACGATCGACAGTGGTTTTAATAACAATAAATGATAAACTCATGACTCCGGTTCTATGTAACATAATAGGGAGCTCTGGCAAAGACTGCGAATATGACTACGAGTACGAAGTACGTCATTTTGGCGCGAAAACATTGTCTGCCGTCATCAATATGAGTACGGTGTTTTGTAAAAATTCGTAGTCGCGACTACGATGTCTTTTTAAGCAAAGAAAGTAGGTATATTTCCTCATTCTGTAAGAAATTAGTTTACAGTACTATTTTCGAGCATCCTGGCTTTAATTTAGAACCTTTTTTCAGCGCAGACGTACATTAAAAAGGAAAATATGACCTGCAAAACAACTTTCATGTATTTCGTACTCAAAGTGAAAGGTAAACAAACAACAAAATAGTACAAATAATCGTACATAAAAGGTATAATAATGAAGATTTTTTAGTCTAAAGAGTCCTATTTTCGTGCAAAATCAGTATTCCCGATTTGTTGATATCATTATTGACAAATAGAGCCGTAGCTGCTTCAATTGCAAAGCACTGATCGGTGCTTTGAAAATTCGCTTGCTGCATGTAAAAATAACTAACTTACATTAAGTTTAGCTTTACGCTCAGCCATCTCAAGCAGAATTTCTGCTTTTCTTTTTGCCCTTGCTTCTTCCTAAAAAGTATAAGAGTGTTTATTGGTTCAATAAATGGAAAACAACCATTACGATAGGGTAGGATGAATATATGATAGTGAAGGATAGATACATGATAGTGTAGGATAAATACATGATAGTGTAGGATAGATACATGATAGTGTAGGATAGATACATGATAGTGTAGGATAGATACATGATAATGTAGGATAAATACATGATAGTGTAGGATGAATATATGATAGTATAGAATTGATACATGATAGTGTAGGATAAATACATGATAGTGTAGGATAGATACATGATAGTGTAGGATAAATATTTATAAATGAAAGCAATAAAACACGTGCTCTAATTGATCTATAGCTGTGTTTCCATTAGTTTAAATAAACCGATATGAGCTCAACCAATTAATCAATCAATCAATCAACGACAATTTGCATATTAATAACGAATACATTTTACAGGAAAAAATAAAACGCTTGTTTTACATTTTTTTGTTTCGCAACATAGCTATTTCACAAAAGAAATAAATGATGTTTTTCGTGTTCAGAGAAGTTTGTGAAAACTCTTGAGCAGGTGCAAACCTCGACCTTCGATCTCAGGCTTGCACTTATCTGCTCTCGAGCTCTCCCAAAGATCTCCTCGGTTTGCATAAGCCTGTGCAAACACAGTAAACATCTTTTATGTCATGAATGTTATAATGGGAGAGATATATGATAGTGTAGGATAGATATATGATAGTGTAGGATAGACATATGATAGTGTAGGATAGATATATGATCGTGTAGGATAGATATATGATCGTGTAGGATAGATATATGAACGTGATACCCTGGTTTTCTCAATTAAGGCTCTGTGTTTGGCTTTCGCAGCCATTTTTCTATCTCTTTTCCTTTTCCATCTTTCCATTTTATTTGGAAAGAGCCGTTTAACAACATCAACATCCTCCACACCCAACAAAATCGCCGCATCCGGGTACAACCCTGACAACGAAAGCACACGACTCTCCTCGTCGTTGCGTGGAAACCCTTCGAGAACAAAGCCACGTGACCTAAAACAATAAACATTGTCAATATTAGAAAGCTTTGACGACAAGTCAGAAATCGAATACCGCGAGTTGCTAGCGGATTTCTACGGGTATAACGTCAATGGAAATAATTAAATGGAAATAATTTTGACCATTCAAACAAACAAAAAAGACCGCCATCTTGATAAAAATAGGTAAGAGTTAAGTAAATTTGCCTTTAAAATAAAACATGAATGAGCCAAACACAGTGTAGGATACAGAGTAAGGTGTATGTGGGGGCCGAGTGCCCGGCTAGCCCAGTAACTCGATCAAGCGGGTGACTTAGCTTTTATATAAAATGAATGCATTTCCTAGTACATCGTTTATATGACATCGCCTTGCCAGGATTTCGGATTGTGCAAGCGAGTTACCGGCTATGCAAGATTATTATTTTCCGTATAAACGCATTTGCTCGGTTTCTCGACAAGACAAGACGACTGTAGCTCAAATTTATACGCATGCGTAGTAAGGATTGCTTCAAAAAACAAAAATGGCTGGGTAAATAACAAACTTGTTTGACGAAAAATGCTTGGATGTGCTAGCCGAGTTACACTTCACCATATAAACAGATTGATTGTTTCACCCGCCTGAGCGAGTCAACCGCCTTGCCTTGCAACGCAGCTGTATATAAACAGACCCTAGGAGGCCAGAATACAAGCAAAGAGGAGCTGAGAGCCTTTAGGCTATATACGTGTAGCTTTATGTGTAATTTATCATTGTTGTCTGTTTCTACTTTATAGCTTATACGCCCCTCGTGGAAATCAGCCTCAGTTGACGAGTTTAGTATGTTTCATAAAATTTGTTTGCTTCCAGTGAAAACCATCCGAACTTAAATGTTTTGAGACGAAACCTAAAATTGCGCTAGATTCAACATTGCTAAGACTACTTTGTATTTTTTAAAAGTAATTATAGCTTCACAAAGCAGTTAAATAAATTTATTTCGTCATGACAAAGAAGCAATAAACTAAAAAGTTTAGAAGTAAATTAAAAAAACTGAACGCAAGAAAATCATTCCGGGAAAAAACAAGAAAATCAACCGAGGAAAAACATTGAGAAAAAACCAAGGGAAAAATACTCTCGGGCAAAGACCCTCGGAAAAATACCTCCAGGAAAAGACTTTCAGGAAAAATATCCCCGGAAAAAAGACCTCGATAAAGAATCCTATAAAAGGTCTGTTGATAGAAAATTTCGAAACAATAAACTACTATCGGCTTGACGTGAAAACGAAAATACTAACAGCTACGCCATTTAACAATAAACAACTAAAACATACCTGTTTGTAGATGTAAATGTAGATCGTCCAGGTTAGTAAAGTCCCGAGAAGGTCTTTAGGACTTTATAAAGTCTCAAGACCTTAGTGACCTGGACGATCTACATTTACAAACATGTGATGATACTCGCGGGATCAAACCATTTACTTTAAAACATACCTAAAAGGTTCTTCATTCCACCAAGGATTTAGTACACTCTCCACAGTATCTCGTTGAAGATGCTCTCCTTCGGTCAAATTTGCGAAAATACTTTCTTCTTCCTCCGTTAAGGTCAACTCTTCTTTTTCTTTAGATGCATCTTGTCCTTCAACATCATCTGAATAAATACAACTAATGTCACATTACTTAACCCTTCGCACCGGCACTTCTTGGCAAAGGCATATCCAACAGAAAGGGGGGGAGGCCAAGTTGCACGGGGGATATCATCACTTTTTAAAAGAATGGAGAACGATTTTTAGGCGGATAGATGGTAGTTGGTTTTTTGAACAAAAGCAGTTGGTAATTTGTAACCCAGTCTTTGTGGTCAGTGATATCACTTGTGGTCGGTGATATCACTGGTAGTCGGTGATATCACTTGTGGTCGGTGTTATCACTTGTGGTCGGTGATATCACTTGTGGTCGGTGTTATCACTTGTGGTCGGTGTTATCACTTGTGGTCGGTGATATCACTTGTGGTCGGTGATATCATTTGTGTTCGTTGATACTAGTTTTTTATCTTCAGTCAAAACTATTAAGAGCTTTGTCTGTAAATTATTAACTACAGTACATCGCTAAAATAACTGAAACGCCTCAATAATTTGAATGCACTCCGTGCTCCTCTGCAATTCCGGATCACTTTAGAGATCGTTTATGCGTCTTATTTAAAATGAACTCAAAACCTTAACACGACCAGTACTAAGCAAGGAAAGTGCAAAGTTTAAAAAAAATCCTTTCGACTCGTAATTTGAATACACAATTTCATTTCTCCACAAACTCCTATTTAATTCTATTTATGTTATCATGAGGTGAACATCCATTGACTTCACGGCAAATAAAAACATCTTTATAATGTCCCATCAAAGCTATAGTCTAAATAACCACTTGTTGTATTGTTGCCCACGGTTTGAAATTCGTTGTCTTGTCATAAGCGATTTTCTTTTCATCGACTGTGTAATGTCTATGTTTGTGTATAGGCTCCTTTGCTTTTTACGTATGGTGTGTGTGTGGGGGGGGGGAGGGGGTGGACACCAAGCCGATAACGGTCATTGGGGTGAAGAGCTTCAAAATGCATCTGTTGAAGGTGTAGAGGAAAGACGACATGCCAAAATAATATATGAATGAAAACTCGAGGCAGTCCACCAGTGAACCGGATCTCTTCGAACTGTTCTGAGGGTAGTCAACCAGCTGGCTCAGTCACAATTTTACAGAAAAAATCATCTGAGCTGGAGAAGACCATTTTATCGAGTGTTCAAGTTTATAGTTGTGACAAATATCAACTGCATCTACCTACACCAATTTTGGAGTAACTGGCTGGGAATATCACGAATTAGCAGAGAAAACGTCTGAGTTTGCGCATTCGTCTCCAACCACGAAAACTTTGAACAAAAATCAAGAACAAATTCTACCTGCACCATTCACGGCCTTTAAGTCCTTTTCGTCATCCTCGTCGTCTTCCTCATGATCTGGCCCAACACGTTTCTTTGTTTTCACCATGATTTTCTCCTGTAGACGTTCTTCAAAGTCGATATGAAAAACATCGAGTTTCTCTGCCAAATATCGGCCAAAGCGAGTCTTACCACTGCCTTTCGGGCCGATGATAAACAGTCGTATTGGAGGGGGCTAGAAGGAAAGAAGATCGAAAGTGTGCAGACAAGCGTCAACTTTCACCCGACTTTCTGTTTTAACTTGAGTTGCGTTCAGTTTGAATTGTACGTCTTTATTCGTCGTGAAAATGACATCACTATGACGTCACAGTGTAAAATTACATCACATACAGTACGTATCTAAAGTGCATCGAAATATGATATGTATTAGCTCACTCTCGAGCAACTTGCGAGGTACAAGTTCAATTCCTTCACTCTAAACGTGATGCACTCTCGACCAACGAAAAATGAACTTTGAAAATTGGTATACAACAATCTTTGAATCGCAGCCGATCACCACAAAATTATCAAATAATAATGCTTGCTCATGGGTGCTGGTACCCAAAACACAATAGCATTGATAAAATATTTCTTTTTGCAAGACCACCATGCAAAACCACCTAACGTGTTTTAATACGCTTATATTTTTACATGCAGGATAAAAGATGAGCACTTCAGCTTTCAAAATTTCACAGATATGTTTTTGAGTTCATAATAATCAGAAATGATGGAATAAGTCCAATTGCGTTTTTCATCTTTCGAATCGAGTGCAGCTGACAAAATTTCATTGTCATTTCAAACAAAAAATGAAACAGCCGTTTTTTCATATTATAAGTTGAATTTCATTGCCTAATAAGCCCGACAATGTTTTTTTATACTTTTCGGCTACATGCATAGCTGTTTCATTCGTCATGATATTAAAATAAGTGGGAAACAATTTTTCACCGGTTTCTCTGGCGGAAAACATTGCGTTTGTTTTAAGCCATGTGACCTCGAATGAACCTATCACATTTAAAGGCCATGTGACTCTAAAATTTTACTATCTAAATTATATTTTCATTCAACAGAACTTTGAAAATGCCATTGTATTTTCTAAAACAGTTTATGCATATGTCTTTTCACTCATAAGATATTGAAGTTCTTGTAAAGTCCGTTTTACACAACTTTTGACGTCGCTTTGCACACTGAGTCGCTGCAAAGTTGTAAAGATCCTTCAAATTCATGGTAACTTTTGGTTAAAATGATCAGGCAATTGTTTCTACCATTAATTCTTATCAATGAAAGGAATTCTGCTCGGTTGAAGAACCACATTAGCAAATGTACCTGCTATTTCAAGCGTATAATAAATAAACTGCGATATCTCGAGAATGAAAAGAGTTATGCATAAACTGTTTTAGAAAGTACACTGTCATTTTCAAAGTTATTTTCAATAAAAGCATAATCTAAATAGCCCAATTTTTGAGTCATATGCCCTTTGACATGAGCCTAAAGCCTGCTTTCCACTAGCCACGTATTGTAACGTTTCGTCGCAAAACGTAACATGGCGCATGCGTGCTTATGAATTCGATGGTCAATAGGCACAAGCACGCATGCGCCATGTTACGTTTTGCTACGATACGTTACGATGCATGGCTAGTGGAAAACAGGCTTAAGATCAAACGGAAATGATCTATAAAGAGCTCAACAAGACCTTTAATATAAGCCAAAGGTCATCGCCGTATTAATGCTACTGAGATAATCTTTAGCTTATTCGAAAGAGCTCGTCGAGAGCTTTAACATACATAGGACCTGTACAACAAACATATTTATATTCACTTTAATGGCAATACCTTGAGTGGCTCATCCACGGGTAAATACTGTGTGGGGTCAGAAAGAAACTTTCGACGACATTCACCGCTTGAAAACACATAAACACGTTCACAATACTTTGCGGCGAAGTCCATCAAGCCTGGCCATAGAACACCTCTCTCTTTCAACATGACAGGACAGAAATTTTTTGTGTCACCAAATTGTTTACGACCAACATCTCGACGGAAGACGTTGTTTTCCTCCTCTTCTTCCATTTCTTCTTCTTCCTCGTCGTCTTCATCCTCTTCGTCTTCGTCCATTCCCGTGTGCTCCCATGGATGATAAATAAAGGCATCTAGCACAACAAAGAAATAGTATTTTAATTCTAACACGGTTTTTTTAATATGCACATGAAAAACATGTGACTTGGACGAGATTTGAACTCGCACCTTCAGGATACTAGTCCGCCGCTCTACCTGTTGAGCTACCAAGCCCACAGGGATTGGAGACCAGTCACATCTCTTTTAAACTGCGTCTGGACGAGAGATTCTCGCCACTATAGCAGTTTACTGGATGGCACTGTGTTTCGACTTTATTCCAAAGCCATCATCAGAGTATATATATAATATATTAATTAGTACGCACTAGTACCCTATTAGGATTAATATATTATCTATATTCTCTGGAACAAACACATTGAAGAAATAAAAGATGTTTAATGTGTTTGTGCAGGAGACCGAGGAGACCTTCGGGAGAACTCGAGAGCAGATCAGTGCAAGCCCGAGACTGAAGTTCAAATTTGGATATGAGAATAGTATTATCTCAAAGATCTCATGTGTAGAACATCTACTGCCTCGTTGAACAGGTAAGCGAGTTAATATGGTGTTTATTATTTAAAAATTGAAGATGTTTACGTGTTGGCACTGGCACAAGTCAAGGGTTGCACCTGCTCGAGAGTTCTCACGAACATTTTCGAGGTTTGCATAAGCCAGTGCAAACAAGAAAAATACCTTTTATTTCTTTTATAAAATAACAATATTGCAAAGCAGAGAAATGTAAAACAACATTTTAGTTTCTCCTCAAAATGTATTCATGATTGATTTGCAAATTCTTTATCGATTTAATGTTGAGCTCACATAGGCTTGCAAATTTCAGATATAGACCAATCAGCGCACGCCTTTTATTGTTTATATTATATATATTTAGATGCCACACTAAAGGCTGGTTCTCATATAGTCGTCCGAGTCGTTTCAAGTCGTGACAAAATTTCACAGACGACCCGTGCGACTGTATGAGAACATATTAGAGGCGATCGGGATGACCTCAAATGACTCACACGACTGAAACGACCAGGGTTGTTTGGATAGAGCTTTGCTCTATACGGACGACCGAAACGACCGTTGCGAAATGCAAGCGACCTTTTTAAGGCGTAAAGCGATTTTAAGAAGCAAATACCTAGCCCAAAGACTTTGTCTTTGATAAACAACAGCCCCTATTTTTAAATTTTTCGTGCAAAGAATTAATTAAGCAGTCCCTCGACAGGGCTAGTACGAATATATGAGAAGTACAAGAGCTTGAGTCGTCTCAGTCGTTTTGAAAAACAACGAAAAAACTCGGAACGAATCGGAACAACTCGGAACGACTCGGATGACTCAAGCGTCTTAATGAGAACCAGGCTTAAACAGAGGGTAAAACATAGTTGTTGTGGCTGTTTATGGTTGCGATGAATACATACCTTCAATGGCTTTAATAGCGTCATCTGTCATGTCATCAATAGTTTTGTCACATCTAATGACAGTGGGCTCAAGATTATTCGAGCCCTTCATGACGGCCAGTAATTGAAGCCAGTTATTCTCAAACGTCACTCGTGCAGTCTGATATTCACTCATTTCATTCGCCGTCGCCTTTTTATTCCCGCTCAGAGCTATATTCGTCGTTGGTTCTTCGCCACTTTCCTCAGTTGTTTCCATCTCTGGAAAGACAAAAACACGTGCGATGCGGTTAAGATGCGGAAGGTTGTTTGCCTGGAATCAAAATCATCCTTTTTTTCGAAATGCGAAAGAAAAACAGCAGTATGAATGTTTTATGCAGTGCGGTGTTTGAAATTAAATGATTTAAATGTGACTCAACGGGATTCGAACCACTGTGTGACTTCATAGCTCAGTTGGTCAGAGCACTGCACCGGCACCACAGAGGTCATGGGTTCGAATCCCGTTGAGTCACCTGATTTTTTCAGGTCCTGAGACGATTGCTTAAATTGTCCAGCAAAGTGCGAAGATCATATCTACATTTAATTTAAAAACAGCAGTATTAGAAAAATCAAAACTTCGCCACTTTCCTCAGTTGTTTCCATCTCTGGAAAGACTAAAACACGTGCGATGCGGTTAAGATGCGGAAGGTTGTTTGCCTGGAATCAAAATCATCCTTTTTTTCGAAAGGCGAAAGAAAAACAGCAGTATTAGAAAAATCAAAACTTCGCCACTTTCCTGAGTTGTTTCCATCTCTGGAAAGACTAAAACACGTGCGATGCGGTTAAGATGCGGAAGGTTGTTTGCCTGGAATCAAAATCATCCTTTTTTTCGAAATGCGAAAGAAAAACAGCAGTATTAGAAAAATCAAAACTTCGCCACTTTCCTCAGTTGTTTCCATCTCTGGAAAGACTAAAACACGTGCGATGCGGTTAAGATGCGGAAGGTTGTTTGCCAGGAATCAAAATCATCCCTTTTTCGAAATGCGAAAGAAAAAACAGCAGTATTAGAAAAATCAAAACATCTCGACGCGTGGGTCTTGCTTGTTGACGTTTTCATAAAAACAAAGTTGCTTCACTCGTAGAAAAAGTTGCAAATTTTGTTCATACATCTTTCGGAAAAGCAGTTAAGAAATTAAAAATGTTTACTGTGTTTGAACAGGTTTATGCAAACCGATGAGACCTTTGGGAGAACTCGAGTAAAATGTATTCATGATCGATTTGCAAACTGTCTTTGACTGATTGATTGTTTTAATTGATTTGATTGGTTGAGCTCAGATCTGTTTTGCACAGGCTAATGCAAACACAGCTCTAGACCAATCACTGCACGCGTTTTATTGTTTTTATTTTATAATGACTATTCAAGGTCCGTAAACAAAAACTGCAAAGGAGTGCGGTGCACATTTGATAGAAACGGACTCATACTGGTGAGCTTATTCGCATTTTAACAGATGATAATGTTTTGATGGGAAAATACCCTTTGATGGACTTGCCTTAACTTGGTACACGCGCTTTGCATAAGACTACCGAGAAACAAACTCGTGATCAATAAGATGGGAGCTGTTTTTAATTTAACTAAACGATTTTAATTGTTTATTACTTTTTTCTGTTGTATTTTTGAAAAACGGACCTCATGGAAACATGGGAAGGGGAGGGGGGAGGTGAGGTGTAGGCACACCAAGTGGTTACGGTCTTGATTTTGATACCGCCACTTGATCAGTAAAACCGCTGACCTGTGTGTTAACAGTTATCTCTACCTCAGTAAAATACCAAAATTGATAACTGGCTTACCATTATTTGTCAACTCTATTTTAATTGCTTGCGGATCATCATCTACTTCTTTCATGTCCGGCAAATGTTTTTGATTTCGTCGTTTTTCAATCCATCGAGGGGCGAGAAGAGAACCTTGTTCTGAGCTATCTTTTAAATGTATTACGGAATCCGGTAACAAGGATCTCTCTATCAACAACGTAAATTGTTCTCGCGTGTACGGGAAGTTGTCAAGAACGTAACCACCAAGCCTAAAAATGACATAACCGTGACGAAAGCAGCAAGCCTTAAAAGGAGATAACTGTGACGTAAGCATCAAGCCTTAAAAGGAGATAACTTTGACGTAAGCACAAAGCCTTAAGAGGACATAACTGTGACGTTTTCACCAAGCCTTTAGAGGACAAAACTATGACGTAAGCACAAAGCCTTAAGACCTGCGACATAGTTTTGAGCAATTAACAAATAAAGAAATCGAACATTGACGTACCTCTGTCCTTTCATCATCAGGTCTTCCACCTCCTTTAGGCGTTCGTTTATGGCTTTCTCTATAACATCAACATACTCTTCGGCGGATATTTCAACTTCACGTTGCTCGGTGCCTTTCATCGCCTCATGAACTAACTTTATCACCTATAATGTAAACAGAAAATATTAGCAGGTTACACGTCTTTGTGATTGGTTAATTGCAGTGCAAATTATCTGCAAATTCACTACAAAAATGTGTAATTGAACTGTTGAAAAGCTGTAATTGCACAGTAGAAATGTAAATTTCCACTGTAAATACTGTAATCTGATTGGCTGAAAAGCAGTGAAAGCCAAACAAACTTCTTTTCAATTCAAAAATACATGACGTCAGCTGTTAGTAAACAACGGTTTTCACAATTGCAGTCGTTTGAGATTTGTGAATTACAAAAGAATGCATAGAGTAAAAACAATACGGCAATTATTTTTAGCTCATTAAAAAGAGCTCGACGAGAGCTTTACAATAAACTAAAGATCATCGCCGTATCTTCAATACTTTAGGACAGGGGTCTCCAAACTACGGCCCGGGGCCAGATGTGGCCCGTTGGGACTCTCAATCCGGCCCGCAGAGACACTTAAGAAGCCAATTTCACCACTCACATTGAGAAAACTGAAGAGACTAATTGTGATTTTGTTATGATATTACACTTGGTTGAAATTTAACCTTTAAATTTTGAATAAATATTTTCTTAGCTAATGAAGCTTGTGTGATGTGCTTCGTTTTGCGCATTTAATATACGTGACAAGTTTTTTAAAATAGATATGTTTCGACATCTCATGATGCCATCTTCAGTATAAGTGAAATAATAAATGATACAAGGTTTATATAAAAGTAATATGATACATAAATTACAACAATAAAAAGGAATTAAGATAAAATTAAGGGGGAGCGTCCGAGCGTATTATAAACTAAACATTGTATTGAATTTAAAAACTTGAACATTGAGGTCAGGTTTAGTTTTGTTGATGTGGAGTGCTTCTTTGATTTTAAGGGAGAATGAGGTGTCGGTAGTGTCGATGATTTTGAGGCAAGGGGGTGAATAGTTGGTTTTACATGAGTGAGATTTAAGAAGGTGTCGGTAGATATGAGAGTTTTTGTCTGTTGTGGTATGTTCCCTGATTCTGGTGGATAAATGGCGCGAAGAGTCGCAAATGTATCTTCTGTTCCTTTTTATTGTTGTCATTTATGTATCATATTACTTTTATATAAACCTTGTATCATTTATTATTTCACTTATAATGAAGATGGCATCATGAGATGTCGAAACATGTCTATTTAAAAAAGTACTTCGTTTTATTAAAATATTCGCTCTTTGACCAGCGATATACGGTTCGTCGGCCCTCAACATGCTGGATGAAAGTTCATGTGGCCCTCTGGCTGTAAAGTTTGGAGACCCCTGCTTTAGGAGAAAGCACTGCACATGAGAAGATAGTGCCTTGCGCATGCTCACTGTTATCTACCTAAGAATTGGGGGTAACGGCGTTGGCCAATTTTGAGTTTGAACAGAGAACGTCAAACATGAGAATCAGAAGTTCCAAAAACGTACTTTTGTTTTAGCTTCTGAATGCCATGTTGTTTGTGTGTTATGAATGAGAAATGATAAAATGCGACAACGATAAAAATGTTAAGTCGAAACCGCGATTTTAAGGGCTGTTTACATGATCCTGTGTAGCCGGGATCCAGCGAAGCGTTAAATAATTTTGAGTCATTGAAAGGAGCAAAAACTTCAAGCACAAAACTTACAATCTTTTCTTAAGCATCATAAGTAATTTTAGTTGTAATTTTCAAATCAGGCTAAATAAATTTATTCATTTTATAGGTTTTGTGAATTTGCAAAGTCAGAGCATAGAGAAATTGCTCATATAAGTTTTTTTTTGTTAAGTATTTAATCTTTTCTATTTGCCAAAATGATTTAACGCTTAGTTCCAAATGCGACAAACAATATGTCATACCATAGCTAGAAGTCTGGTCTTTCATAATATTTCAAAGCAGCGTTAGTTCGGTAATCAACACATACAAACGTGTTGGACTACCTTTCTCGAGACCCTTGGTTTTTCGGGCTTAATGGTTCTAAAGTAAATGGTTTGAGCGCTGGAGTATCGTTACATGTTTGCAAATGTAGATCGTCCAGGTTGGTACGGTCCTGAGAAGGACTGTTGATGTTGTTGTTGACTGACGTTTCGACAACCTTAGCGGTAGTCATCTTCAGAGTCAAAAGTTCAGAGTTTTTATTCTACATTTATAAACACTTAATGGTTCTCTTACCTCAGAATGATTTTCATCAACAATGACTTCCTCTTTGACAATATCAACATCGCTTGCTTTAGTTTCCATTTTCTCTTCGTTCTTTCCTTCTTCATCAACATTTCTCGTATCGCCATCTACAACTTCGTCGTTTTTTGCTTCCTCTTCATCTTCAGAACCTTCGTCATCATCGTTTGCAGCCTCGAGTCGGGCTTCCGCTTCGGCAGCAAGACCTAAAATTTCGAATGGCGGAAATGGACTGCTGCCAGCGAGTTTAATGCGAAATAAAAATAATTGCCATTTGTACAGGTTTTAGTGTAGTTTCAAATGCAATTACGGTTAAACATGGACGAGTGAGTTTTTTAAAGACTGCAGCGAAATAGCGCTAGTCTGAAGGACAAGCCACTATATCCAGTCTTTAAGAAACTCACAAGTGAATGTTTAGCAATAATTGCACGAGAAACTATACTATTACTTAACGATAATGTACTTTGAGATATTGCTTCACTGCACTGTCTTTAACTCTGTCTCGCTTCGTTACTCTCTATCATTTCAGAAAAGCATCGTTACGCGGTCAAACTGTTAAAAACTTGCTTCGTTACTCTCTATCGCTTCAAAAAGGATCGTTACGCGGTCTAACTGTTAAAAACTCGCTTCGTTACTCTCTATCGCTTCAAAAAGCATCGTTACACGGCCTAACTTTGAAAAACATTCACCAAAAAACAGTAAACTTGCTGTTTTGTTTTTATTCCTCGCATTCTTTGGTAAATTTCGAATTTCAACTGTGGAAACCTTTGTTTACTTACAACTACCGCCATGTTTTTTTTTTAAATAGAAAAGAAGTTTGTTTAACTTTCATCGCTTCTCAGCCAATCAGATTAAGCCTAGTTTTCACTTGCGACATAAGCACAAGCGATCAAACAAAGCAAAGCATATTCTCCAGAGATTGGAGGAAAGGGATTTTCTTTTCATTTATTTTTGTTCTACCTTATGCTTACGTCAAGTTGCTGTGCATATGCTTATGCTTATGCTGTTGCTTGTGTCAGTCGCTTCATTGCCTTCTTTTGTATTTTCTTTTCTCTTTGTTTGTCCTTATGCTTATGTCGCTAGTGAAAACTAGGCTTTACAGTAATTACAGTGCAATTACACATTTTCACAGTGCAATTACTGATAAATTGCACTGCAATCAACCAATCACCGTCGAGACATATTATGGATATTGCTTTCGAAGAAATATTACAATACTTATGCAAATGTTCGAACCTTGAAACAAATATTCGTTGAAAAACTAATAAGATCAGTAAATTCAGGTTCAATTTTGATCAGTTTCCTGATAACATTGACCAGTCTAAAGGGTGGGGGGGGGTTGTAAGGGGGGAGTTATAGGGGGGGGACATTGGACACCTGCCCACAACAAAAACTTGGGAAGTCTGATTTCAGAGTTTAGCTGAAACACAAGCTACAGATATTTAAATTAACGGTGTTGCTCTAACGTGCAATTTTGCATGCACTTTTTATAAAATTTTAACGAGTTATGTCACGACTTAGGGCTACAAGTAATTCTCAGCGTCCCCACCCCCAAGAATGTAACTACGCCTTGTTGACTACGTCCATGAAAAGCAGAATTTTCATAATGAACAATGAGGACGTATTGGAGTGTCGTTCGAAGTCAAGTTTCAAAAGCAATTATAAAATAATACTAACAATAAACAGCCGTAAAACAAATTTTGAAACGAATCCTACACATACGTACGTTCTTCTTCTTCTTCTTTTTCCATTTGTATTTTAGCATTGACTTTAGTAATGGCCGCCTCGATCGCCTCGCTTCGTATTTCCTGGAGTAATTTCATTTTTACTTCTTTTTTCTTATCGCTGATCAAAAAATCCACATCTAGGTACTACACCCAAAAGACAAATCAGTTGATACAACTCACCAAATAAACAAATAACCAACTCACCAAATGACCAAATAACCAAATGATCAACTCACCAAATGACCAACTCACCAAATGATCAACTCACTAAATGATCAACTAACCAAACGATCAACTCACCAAATGATCAACTCACCAAATGATCAACTCACCAAATGATCAACTAACAAAACGATCAACTCACCAAATGACCAACTCACCAAATGATCAACTCACCAAATTATCAAATCACCATATGATCAACTTCACCAAATGATCAACTTCACCAAATGTTAAACTTCACCAAATGATCAACTCACCAAATTATCAAATCACCATATGATCAACTTCACCAAATGATCAACTTCACCAAATGTTAAACTTCACCAAATGATCAACTCTCCAAATGATCAAATTCACCAAATGACCAACTCACCAAATGTTAAACTTCACCAAATGATAAACTTCACCAAATGACCAACTAACCAAATGACACACGCAACAAATGACTAAAACCCAATTGACACTCTTCAAATAATCATCAACTATCTGCACACACCATACGTTACTCGAAAAAGCCTTAATTTTTTTCGTTTTAGAGTCAATAATTTTGTCCACCAAAACCATGACAAGCATTGCCATTAAAAAAAACAAACCTTTGCTTGATATCTTTGTGCAAGATTCTTTGCAACAGAGGTCTTCCCCGAGCATGGAGGCCCTAGCACACATATCTTACAGGGTGGGCATGGAAGTGGTTCGGTGATGTAAGGACGGGGGTTGTGCATGAATTTTTTGAGAGCTTCGTTGGACGACAGACAATACATCTTATCCAAAAAACTAAAATTAAAATAAAAGAAGTATGAAACAAAAGCTAATGCTTACAAATAATCCATGTTCTTTCTCCATGTGGCAGTTTTGTAAAATCATTGATTACAATTTTTGTGAAATGCCAGGGGAGGAAGAACTACAAAAATGCCAGGGAGGAAGAACTATAAATATGCCAGGGGAAGAACTATAAAAATGCAAGGGGGAGAAGGACTATAAAAATTCCAGGGAAAGAACTATAAAAATGCAAGGGGGAGAAGGACTATAAAAATTCCAGGGGAGGAAAAACTACAAAAATGCCAGGAGAGGAAGAACTATAAAAATAACAGGGGAGGAAGAACTACAAAATGCCAGGAGAGGAAGAACTATAAAAATGCCAGGGGAGGAAGAACTATAACTATGCCACGGAAGGAAGAACTATAAAAATGCCAGGGGGAGGAAGAACTTTAAAAATGCAACAGGGAAGAAGAACTGAAAAATGCAAGGGGATGAAGAACTATAAAAATGCCAGGGGAGGAAGAACTACAATGAAAAACGACGCAAAGAACTTGTCTTTGACTAAATATCAGTAATGCTTTCATCGAGAATGTTTTGACCGCAAATATTTCATTTGTAATGTTTTGATCGCGTTTGGCTAAAGATGGTTTGAGCGTGAGTGATTGGACAAAGATGGTTTGAGCGTGAGTAATTGGACAAAGATGGTTTGACCGTGAGTGATTGGACAAAGATAGTTTGAGCGTGAGTGATTGGCCAAGGATGGTTTGACTGTGAGTGATTGGACAAAGATGGTTTGACCGTGAGTAATTGGACAGAGATGGTTTGACTGTGAGTTATTGGACAGAGATGGTTTGACCGTGAGTAATTGGACAGAGATGGTTTGACCGTGAGTAATTGGACAGAGATGGTTTGACTGTGAGTGATTGGACAAAGATGGTTTGAGCGGGAGAGATTGGCCAAGGATGGTTTGAGCGTGAGTGATTGGACAAAGATGGTTTGGGCGGGAGTGATTGGCCAAGGATGGTTTGAGCGTGAGTGATTGGACAAAGATGGTTTGAGCGTGAGTGATTGGACAAAGATGGTTTGAGCGTGAGTAATTGGACAGAGATGGTTTGACCGTGAGTGATTGGACAAAGATGGTTTGAGCGGGAGAGATTGGCCAAGGATGGTTTGAGCGTGAGTGATTGGACAAAGATGGTTTGGGCGGGAGTGATTGGCCAAGGATGGTTTGAGCGTGAGTAATTGGACAAAGATGGTTTGAGCGTGAGTGATTGGACAAAGATGGTTTGAGCGTGAGTGATTGGACAAAGATGGTTTGAGCGTGAGTGATTGGACAAAGATGGCTTGAGCGGGAGGCCAAGGATGGTTTGAGCGGGAGTGATTGGACAAAGATGGTTTGAGCGTGAGTGATTGGACAAAGATGGTTTGAGCGTGAGTGATTGGACAAAGATGGCTTGAGCGGGAGTGATTGGCCAAGGATGGTTTGAGCGGGAGTGATTGGACAAAGATGGTTTGAGCGTGAGTGATTGGACAAAGATGGTTTGAGCGTGAGTGATTGGCCAAGGATGGTTTGACCATTAGTGATTGGACAAAGACGGTTTGACCGTGAGTGATTGGACGAAGATGGTTTGCCCGTGAGTGATTGGACAAAGATGGTTTGACCGTTAGTAATTGGACAAAGATGGTTTGCCCGTGAGTGATTGGACAAAGATGGTTTGACCGTGAGTGATTGATTATTCAACATCGGTAACAACGTCTTCGCATAATCGCACTGGCATCACGTTCGTAAGGTCAATAGGGAGTTTTAGCAGAGACTACGAGTACGACTACGAGTACGATTTACGTCATTTTGGCGCGAAAACATTGTTGCGACAACAAAAACACGTAGCCGTCATCAATCTGAGTACGATGCTTTGTAAAAAATTCGTAGTCGCGACTACGATGTCTTTTTAAGCAAAGAAAGTAGGTATATTTCTTCATTCTGTAAGAAATTAGTTAACAGTACTATTTTCGAGCATCCAGGTTTTAATTTAGAACCCTTTTTGAGCGCAGATGTACATTAAAAAGGAAAATATGACCTGCAAAACTTTCATGTATTTCGTACGCAAAGTGAAAAGTAAACAAACAATAAAATAGTACAAATATATCGTACATAAAACTTAAAATAGTGAAGATTCTTCAGTCTAAAGAGTCCTATATTCTCGCAAAACCAGTATTATCGATTCGTTGATATCATTATTGACAAATAGAGCCGTAGCTGCTTCGCAAACGTCGGTGTTTTTCACAATAAAAAGGCTCGTTCTGTTGTTTATAGCTAAAACTAAATTTTGGCGAAGCGACAACGACAACAAACTTCCTCGTGCCATTCTCTTACACGGTCAAATTTCGTACTCGTTCTCGTAGTCGTACTCTTGCTAAAACTCCCTAATGTCAAATATGAAACCATATTCCTGTATTCTAGATCTAGTCAATATTAGTACCTGACGGCATATTGAGGCGAACCGTTTGTAATGTTGCCATTGTACAGTTCCACAGGACAAAGACGAGACCAACGACTGCGTCGCCATCGAAATCGAGGTGCTACCATTTGGGCTGCGGCCAAAGATCGTAAAATTTCGTCGGCATCCGTATCACTTGATGGCTCATCCATTTCCTCGTCCTGGAGGCGAAGTGTCGTCAATGCACGAGGTATTCCGAATGTTTTCAACTTGGCCATAACTGCCTGACGTATGATATAAACATAAGACCAAATGATCTTATGAGCACGATACTTAATAAACATTTTAGATAAACGACAACATTTTTCAATTTTATATTTTTATTTTCAAGTCGAACCATGTATGTAATTAAAAATATAAAATTGAAAAATGTGGTCGTTTATCTTAAATGTTTATAAACACAAGACAAATGAAGACATGTATGACATAAACACAAGACAAATAAAGACATGTATGACATAAACATAAGACAAATGAAGACATGTACGACATAAACATAAGACAAATAAAGACATGTATGACATAAACATAAGACAAATAAAGACATGTATAACATAAACACAAGACAAATGAAGACATGTATGACATAAACATAAGACAAATGAAGACATGTATGATATAAACATAAGACAAATGAAGACATGTATAACATAAACATAAGACAAATGAAGACATGTACGACATAAACACAAGACAAATAAAGACATGTATGACATAAACATAAGACAAATGAAGACATGTACGACATAAACATAAGACAAATAAAGACATGTATGACATAAACATAAGACAAATAAAGACATGTATAACATAAACACAAGACAAATGAAGACATGTATGACATAAACATAAGACAAATGAAGACATGTATGACATAAACATAAGACAAATGAAGACATGTATGACATAAACACAAGACAAATGAAGACATGTATGACATAAACACAAGACAAATGAAGACATGTATGACATAAACATAAGACAAATGAAGACATGTACGACATAAACACAAGACAAATGAAGACATGTATGACATAAACATAAGACAAATGAAGACATGTATGACATAAACACAAGACAAATGAAGACATGTTTGACATAAACACAAGACAAATGAAGACATGTATGACATAAACATAAGACAAATGAAGACATGTACGACATAAACACAAGACAAATGAAGACATGTATGACATAAACATAAGACAAATGAAGACATGTATGACATAAACACAAGACAAATGAAGACATGTTTGACATAAACACAAGACAAATGAAGACATGTATGACATAAACATAAGACAAATGAAGACATGTATGACATAAACATGAGAAAAATGAAGACATGTATGACATAAACATAAGACAAATGAAGACATGTATAACATAAACATAAGACAAATGAAGACATGTATGACATAAACATAAGACAAATGAAGACATGTACGAAAGAAACATAAGACAAATGAAGACATGTAAAATGGAAGGACGAATATCGAATAATTCTGATTAAAGGATAAACATACTTTATACACAGCTTTAACAGGCAGGTTTGCATCCACTTCGATAAGTTTTCGCTGATCATGATCAGTCATATAGTCCTTGAAAATATAACCATGTTCGTCATGTTTACACTGACTCATAACCAGCGACAAGAAATTATGCACGAAAGATTCATTTAATCATTAAAGTTAACTTCCTTCTATTGCCTCATATTATTCACCGAAAATTGACCATATACACTTTCAATTTTCAGCCGACAAAATATGTTTGATTGTATGATACACCACTCTAATTTATAATCAGCAACTATAGAACTGTAACTCGACTGTAACACAAGAATAAATTTTTTTTCATGTACATGTTAAAATGATTCCAGTTGATCTCAGCAAACTTTAAAATGTTTGCATCTTCAGAAACAAGCTAATTCCTACCTCTAACATTCTCAACATGAGATCTTTATATCTCTTAATACTTGCAGCAACATTTTCTGGAAGATCCTCGGGTCTCACTAAAAGTCTTTCCAGTATATCTGCTGAAAATTCGCTTTCTTCTTCGTCTTCGTTAAGATTCTAAAAAATTTTTTGTATATCGATGCTTTTTTCGACTTTCTGAAACCTAAAGAAAGTGACTTATCTGACGTCATTCCATATATTTCACACACACTCCCCCCCCCCTCCCCACACACACAAGTAACGCTGGCAGGATTTTGATGGGAGGGGGAGTGGCAAAACACTCTCAAAATGTCATTTGCATGTTTCACACAATATTTCATATCACTGACATTTTCAAGCTCCATATAAAAACTAAAAAGAGTTTAGTATATGAAATATTAGAGGGGGCAGATACACCCTCCCGCACCTCCCCTCCTTTGACGGCGTATCTGCCCCCGAATGAAACCCACGTCATACATCATTCCCCCCTTTCAGAAAACTAAACAAAGTGTCTTATCTGACTTCACTCCACACATCACGAGGCCAAAACAATTCGATGTAGGACCTGATTATACGGAGGCGAGATGGCCCGGATAACGAGCTAGCCCGATGATTTTAAGGGATTGAAAGAAGCCGAAACTTCAAGGTTAAAAATTACAACTGTTTGCAAAGCACCAAACGTCACTCCGGTTGTATTTCTCAAATTAGGGCAAATTGATCGTTTCGATTTTAAATGTTTTGAGAAGTTATTACATCAGAATATTGTGAAATTGCTTGAAAAGATATATCTGATGATAAGTATTGAATCATTTCCATTTGCCAAAATAATTTAACGCTTGGCTGAAGCCGGGCTATCGGGCTCATGTAATCAGCCCTTATTCATTGACAGAATGACGGCTGAAGTAGAATGACGAAATGAAGGCTTTGCTTCTAAAGAAATAAATCAGAATGACAGAATGATGGCTTCATTTCAAAAGAGTCAATTACAATGGCAGATTGACAGCTTTATCGTTATAAAGCAGTCAATTAAAGTAGAACAATGAAGGCTCTATTTCTAAAGAAGTCAATAAGAAAGTCGAAGTGATGGCTTATTGCGACAGACGTCAATAGAAAGGCAAATTGGGCTTATTCTAAAAGAAGTCGACCTGCAGAATGAAGGTTTTACTACCACATGATCTTATCAGCACAAAACTAATTATACATTTTAAATAAACGACAGTATTCACGACAGTATTTTATTTGCAAACATGTTTCAACTTTAATTATCAGTTAACTATTCGCAACGATGACTACTAGCTGCGTAAAACATGTTTGCAAATAAAAGTTTTAAAACTACTATCGTTTATCTAAAATGCTAATTAATTAGATGGTTTTATTCCTGCCGACGTGAATTTGAAAGGCAGAATAATGATGTCAATCATCTATAACGGCAAAAAGACGACAGAAGTCAGTTAAATGATGACTTTACGTATCCTTACGGAGATTTAAGAATTAAGAAAATGGTGGGTTGATTCAGAAGTCAATTAGAAACATGCTTTTATAGCTACACTTCATTGATCGTTAATAACCTCTTAATCTGAAAACCTCGTTATCTGAAAACTTCTTTATCTGAAAACCTCTTTGTCTGAAAACCTCTTTATCTGAAAATCTCTTTGTCTGAAAACCTCTTTATCTAAAAACCCCTTTGTCTGAAAACCTCTATGTCTGAAAACCTCTTTATCTGAAAACCTCTTTGTCTGAAAACCTCTTTATCTAAAAACCTCTTTGTCTGAAAACCTCTTTATCTAAAACCTCTTTATCTGAAAACCCTTTTGTCTGAAAACCTCTTTGTCTGAAAACCTCTCTGTCTGAAAACCTTTTTATCTGAAAACCTCTTTGTCTGAAAACCTCTTTGTCTGAAAAACTCTTTGTCTGAAAACCTCTTTGTCTGAAAACCTCTCTGTCTGAAAACCTTTTTATCTGAAAACCTCTTTGTCTGAAAACCTCTCTGTCTGAAAACCTCTCTGTCTGAAAACCTCTTTATCTGAAAACCACTTTATCTGAAAACCTCTTTATCTGAAAACCTCTTTATCTGAAAACCTATTTATCTGAAAACCTCTTTATCTGAAAACCTCTTTGTCTGAAAACTTCTTTATCTGAAAAGCTCTTTGTCTGAAAACCTCTTTATCTGACAACCACTTTGTCTGAAAAACTCTTTATCTGAAAACCTCTTTGTCTGAAAACCTCTTTATTTAAAAACATCTACAGATAAAGATATGAAAACCACTTTGTCTGAAAACCTCTTTATCTGAAAACCTCTTTGTCTGAAAACCTCTTTATCTGAAAACCCTTTGTCTGAAAATCTTTTTGTGTGAAAACCTCTTTATTTGAAAACCGCTTTATCTGAAAACCTCTTTATCTGAAAACTTCTTTGTCTGAAAACCTCTTTATCTGAAAACCTCTTTGTCTGAAAATCACTTTATCTGAAAACCTCTTTGTCTGAAAACCTTTTATCTGAAAACCTCTGTCTGAAAACCTCTTTATCTAAAAACCTCTTTATCTAAAAACCACTTTATCTGAAAACGTCTTTATCTGAAAACCTCTTTATCTAAAAACCTCTTAATCTGAAAACCTCTTTATCTGATGTATTTATCTCACTTACATTTTCATCATCAGTGTCAACATCATTAAAACTCTCATCACTATCTTCAGCAAATTGATCAACCTCCCCATTCTCATCAACTTCTTCAGCTTTATTGCCTTCCTTAACTTCTGGCAGAGCGGGATCGTAGATGTCCTTTGTGTAAATCTTGTTCGTCATGGGATCAACACGCTGATTAATGCGACGAATTTCTAGATCGCGATCTGGGATCTATACATCACGAGTAGGTTAATTTTTTTATGTTGCCTACATTGATTTTTTAATATAAATGTAAATGGAGATGTTGTTCATAGAGATGTTGTCAATAAAGATGTTGTCAATCGAGATGTTGTCAATAGAGATGTTGTCAATAGAGATGTTGACAATAAAATGTTGTCAATAAAGATGTTGTCAATAGCGATGTTGTCAATAGAGATGTTGTCAATAGAGATGTTGTCAATAGAGATGTTGTCAATAAAGATGTTGCCAATAGAGATGTTGTCAATAAAGATGATGCCAATAGAGATGTTGTCAATAGAGGTGTTGTCAATAAAGGTGTTGTCAATAAAGATGATATAAATAAAGATGTTGTCAATGGAGTTGTTGTCAATAGAGATATTGTCAATAAAGATGTTGTCAATAAAGATGGTGTCAATAAAGATGTTATCAATAGAAATGTTGTTCATAGCGATGTTGTCAATAAAGATTTTGTCAATGTAGATGTAGTCCATAGAGATGTTGTCAATAGAGATGTTGCCAATGAAGATGTTGTCAATAGAGATGTTGCCAATGGAGATGTTGTCAATGAAGATGTTGTCAATAAATATTTTGTCAATGGAGATGTAGTCAATAGAGATGCAATCAACAGAGATGCTAACTGTAAAAATGTTGTCAATAAAAATGTTGTGCATGGAGATATTGTGTATATGAAGAGAGGATGCATAAAGAGATGTTCTCAACAGAGATGTTATCAACAGACATTTAATAGAGATCTTTCAAGTAGAGTTTGGTAAAAGCAGCTGATATCAAAAAAATGTTAACGTCATACAAAGAAAAATATGTCCAGTTAAACAATTGCTCTCTCCTGACCTTCAAATTAATAATGAAATCAGGTTTTAACTTCCAATTCTTTATCAATTCTAGCTGTTCCTTCATTGACAACCAATCTTCACATAATGATGGCAGACCATCAAGAACATAGCCTATACAATGATGAGAAACATATACGGCTTTATAGCATTTACGATACAAAATTTGTCCGATACAAAATCTACCACAACACGAAGCCTAATCACCATGGCATACAAAATTTACAGATACACAACACTTACCACCATACAAAACTTACAGTTACATAACACTTACCACCATATAAAACTTACAATTAGACAACATTTACCACAATATAAAACTTACAGTTAGACAACACTTACCACCATACAAAACTTACAGTTACATAACACTTACCACCATATAAAACTTACAATTAGACAACATTTATCACAATATAAAACTTACAGTTAGACAACACTTACCACCATACAAAACTTACAGTTAGATAACACTTATCACAATACAAAACTTACAGCAGATAAAACTTATTATAAAATAGAACTTACCAACAAACAAACTTTACTACCATACAAAACTTACCATCAGAACATTTACAGTTATGTACCAACATTCAGTACTTACCATGATGTAACACCTCAGGCGAATTTATCTTTTCCTGAACAATCACGGACGCCAATTCTTCAGGGAGGGCTTCACCCCTTAATAGGATTGCCTGTGCCTAAAATAGAACCACGCATTTTTTGGCATATTGTGGCAATTATTTGCTAGAACTTCATGAAACACTTTTTATGTTTCCCCAATTTTCATTTTTTATTCAAATTTCACATCACAGTTTTCACTTTTTCCACCTTGCATAAGCCTACAAGCAACAATTTAAGTTGCTTGAGTTGGTATTTTACGTATAAAAGAAAATTGGTAATTACAAATTTTGAGACATGAACAAGTTTGTTCATTTTGATTATTCATTGTAATTGGTTGCTTTTAAAGAACAGAATGATTATCCATTGTCATTGGTTGATTTTAAAGCACAGAATGATTATCTATTGTCATTGGTTGATTTTAAAGCACAGAATGATTATCCATTGTCATTGTTTGATTTTAAAGCACAGAATGATTATCTATTGTCATTGGTTGGTTTTAAAGTACAGAATGATTATTAATTGTCATTGGTTGATTTTGTTTTCGAAAAATGCTTATCTGTCAACTGTCATTGGTTGATTTTAAAGCACAGACTGATTATCCATTCTCATTGGTTGGTTTTAAAGCACAGAATGATTATTCATTGTCATTGTTTGATTTTAAAGCACAGAATGATTATCTATTGTCATTGGTTGGTTTTAAAGTACAGAATGATTATTCGTTGTCATTGGTTCATTTTATTTTCGAAAAATGATTATCTATCAACTTTCATTGGTTGCTTTTAAAGCACAGACTGATTATTCATTGTCATTGGTTCATTTTAAAGCAGAGAATGATTCTCCATTGTCATTGGTTGGTTTGAAAGAACAGACTGATTGTCCATTGTCATTGGTTGATTTTAAAGTACAGAATGATTATTCATTGTCATTGGTTCATTTCAAAGCATAGAATGATTATCCATTGTCATTGGTTGATTCTATTTTCGAAAAATGATTATCTATCAACTGTCATTGGTTGGTTTTAAAGCACAGACTGATTATTCATTGTCATTGGTTCATTTTAAAGGACAGAATGATTACCCATTGTCATTGGTTGGTTTAAAAGAACAGACTGATTGTCCATTGTCATTGGTTGATTTTAAAGTACAGAATGATTATTCATTGTCATTGGTTCATTTCAAAGCACAGAATGATTATCCATTGTCATTGGTTGATTTTGATTTCGAAAAATGCTTATCTGTCAACTGTCATTGGTTCATTTTAAAGCACAGACTGATTATCCATTGTCATTGGTTGATTTTAAAGCACAGAATGATTATCCATTCTCATTGGTTGATTTTATTTTCGAAAAATGATTATCTATCAACTGTCATTGGTTGCTTTTAAAGCACAGACTGATTATTCATTGTCATTGGTTCATTTTAAAGGACAGAATGATTACCCATTGTCATTGGTTGGTTTAAAAGAACAGACTGATTGTCCATTGTCATTGGTTGATTTTAAAGTACAGAATGATTATTCATTGTCATTGGTTCATTTCAAAGCACAGAATGATTATCCATTGTCATTGGTTGATTTTATTTTCGAAAAATGATTATCTATCAACTGTCATTGGTTGCTTTTAAAGCACAGACTGATTATTCATCGTCATTGGTTCATTTCAAGCACAGAATGATTATCCATTGTCATTGGTTGGTTTAAAAGAACAGACTGATTGTCCATTGTCATTGTTTGATTTTAAAGCACAGAATGATTATCTACTGTCATTGGTTGGTTTTAAAGTACAGAATGATTATTAATTGTCATTGGTTGATTTTGATTTCGAAAAATGCTTATCTGTCAACTGTCATTGGTTGATTTTAAAGCACAGACTGATCATCCATTGTCATTGGTTGGTTTTAAAGTACAGAATGATTATTCGTTGTCATTGGTTGATTTTATTTTCGAAAAATGATTATCTATCAACTGTCATTGGTTGGTTTTAAAGCACAGACTGATTATTCATTGTCATTGGTTCATTTTCAAGAACAGAATGATTCTCCATTGTCATTGGTTGGTTTAAAAGAACAGACTGATTGTCCACTGTCATTGGTTGATTTTAAAGTACAGAATGATTATCCATTGTCATTGGTTGATTTTATTTTCGAAAAATGATTATCTATCAACTGTCATTGGTTGCTTTTAAAGCACAGACTGATTATTCATCGTCATTGGTTCATTTTCAAGCACAGAATGATTATCCATTGTCATTGGTTGGTTTTAAAGAACAGACTGATTATCCATTGTCATTGGTTGATTTTAAAGCACAGAATGATTATCCATTGTCATTGGTTGATTTTATTTTCGAAAAATGATTATCTATCAACTGTCATTGGTTGCTTTTAAAGCACAGACTGATTATTCATTGTCCTTGGTTCATTTTTAAGCACAGAATGATTATCCATTGTCATTGGTTGGTTTAAAAGAACAGACTGATTGTCCATTGTCATTGTTTGATTTTAGAGCACAGAATGATATTCATAAATGTATGACATGCCGTATATTCATAAATGTATGACATGCATAAATGTATGACATGCCGTATTAGTTTCTTTCGAAATCCATTGTTTTTCTTACGAATTATAAAATGAATATATAAATATACCCCTCCCTCTCAATTATCGTTCTGGCTACGTGCCTGACATATGTATGTTAAAACGGCGCTCACAAAAGGTCATTACTTTATACCAAATACTCGATCTACATCAAGCAGCATCCGTCGTGGATTGCAGGCGCATGGGCATAGCACCTGCGATATCTCTGCGTAACGAATGTTTTGAGCCCGGGAGTATAGTTATGTTTGTAGATCTATGGGTTAGTGGAGTGCTGACTGAGAAGAACTGTTACGTTGGTGTTGACTGACGTTTCGACAACCTCGGCGGTAGTCATCTTCAGAGTCAAAAAATGTGAAATTTTTACTTTCAATGTGAAATTTTTACTTTCAAGCAAAAATGTTTCAAACATAAACTTTCAATGTGCAAATTATAAAATAAACAAAATGAAACGCGTGCGCTGATTGGTCTAGAGCTGTGTTTGCATTAGTCTGTGCAAAACAAATCTGAGCTCAACCAATCAAATGAATCATAACAATCAATCAGTCAAGGAGAATTTGCAAATCGATCATGAATATATTTTAGAAGGAAAATTAAAATGTTTGTCTTTTTCGCATTATTGTTATTTTATAAAAGAAATAAAAGATGTTTTTCGTGTTTGCAATGGCTTATGCAAATCTCGGAGATGTTTGTAAGAACTCTCGAGCATGTGCAACACTCGACCTTCGGTCTTGGGCTGCTCTGATCTGCTCTCGAGTTCTCTCTAAGGTCTCCTCAGTTAGCATAAGCCTGTGCAAACACAGTAAACATCTTTCATTTCTTAAATGTTTGACGAGATGTGACGTGATGTTTTCAAAAACCAAAAAGTGCCACTTTTGTTGCTTTGAATTTTTGTAAAAACTCACTTGTGCATAAAAATTACGACTGCCAAAGAGTATTTTAGTAAAACACAAGACAATAGACACTCCGTATAAAGTAAACGTTATTTAATTTCAACGTTTCGACAAGTGTTACAAGTCATCACCAGTAAAAAATGTTAACTTTACAAAAATTACACACTATAAATGAGATCGTAATTCACCGTTCATTCGCGCCATGTGAATTAACAATTTTCCGTTGATTATTTATTCATTTAATTTAAATGACGTGGATGAACGGTAAATCTTGATCTTATTTGTATGTTGTAGTTTTTGCAGTGTGAGCATTTTCTACTAATGATGACATATAACTCTTGTGGAAACGTTTCGATTAAATAATGTTTACTTTATATAAGGAGAGTGTATTACATGTTTGTAAATGTAGATCGTCCAGGTTGATATAGTCCTGAGAAGGACTGTTTTTGTTGTTGTTGACTGACGTTTCGACAACCTTAGCGGTAGTCATCTTCAGAGTCAAATGTATACTGATGGTAGTCATCTTTACTAATGGTAGTCATTTTCAGAGTCACCTGGAGAGTGTATTGTCGTGTGTTTTACTTGTGCTTGACTTTCAAATATGCACTGAAAATGTTAGTAGAAACTATAAATTAAACATTTTTTAAATTTTTACCTTTTTGCCAATATCTGTTTCCAATTCCATACTTTGAAGCAATGGACTTTCTCCTAAAAAAAATAAATTCAGTTATATTAATGTTTAGAGCAAAGACCTCGTACCAGATTTTCTATCTTAACCATATTATAAGTATAGCCCTAGTCTGAGATAAAACGGACTAAAATATATTATTGATCACGCGACATTTCAAATTCTACATTTGACAACATGGTATAAATTAACAGTACAATCATATTAATTTTTCCACTTTTAATAATCAAAAGCAAGTTTTAAAGAGACATCTCGCACGATGCCATCTTCAGTGTATAGCATGCGCAGATTTTCGTAATTTTAAAAGTGGTGCTAAAAATTTTAGGGGAGTGAGATGGCAAAGAAGTAAACGTTAAAAAAAGTAAGAGAGTAAGGATTTTAAAATGAGATTATATATTGCAGTGACCCAAAGGTAGTGTAGAAAAACTCTGTTCAGGCATATCGCTCTTTTTTTTCTTAGAATAAGGGGGGTGTTAAAAATTTTAGGGGAATAAGATGGCAAAGAAGTGACGTTAAAAAAGTAAGAGAGTAAGGATTTCAAATGAGATTACATAGTGCAGTGACCCGAAGGTAGTGTAGAAAAACTCTGTTTAGTCATATCGCTGCTTTGTTTTTCTTAGAATAAGGGGGGTGTTAAAAATGTTTCTTAGAGGGGTGAATAATTTATTTAGGGGGATGAAGTATGATATTAGGAGGCACCCCTGCACCCCATCCTCTAGAAAACAGGCATGTGGTCTGCAGGATGAAATAAAGTATGATGATACAAGCTTTGAGTGGTAAAATGATTGATTTATTCATAATTTAAGCCATACTTAGGACATAGCAAACATAGCAAACTCAAAAGCAAAACAAAATTCACCTACTACAGTCCAAAACTACTCCATACAAACCAAAATTACTCCACGCAGTCCCAAAATTACCCCATACATTCCAAAATTATCCATACAGTCATTTTGATTACAAAATACAATCCAAGATTACTCCAGACAGTACAAAATTGCTCCACACAGTCCAAAATTACCCCATACAACCAAAAATTACCCACATATAATCCAAATTACCCTATACATTCTATATAATTACCCCCAAACAATCCAAAATCACTCCATACAGTCCAAAATTACTTCATGTGGATCATCCAAAGCTAATGCCCTCTGAGCTACTATAACAAATGTGTTGTAACAATTTTCCAGATGAAATTGTCTAAGATAAAACCTACCATTAACAATTTCACATTTCCATGTTTTTGCAAGCATTTTTGCCAAGGTTGTCTTTCCACTGCCCTTGTATTAATGGAAAAAGATAATTAATGTTATAATCATTGTTAATAAAGTATAAAATGAACAAGCAAAGTAGCTACGGCCTCAGTCTTTGCCATTTCTATCAATGAAACAAAGCACCTGAGTTTTGCAAATTTCATCAAGATAAGGGCGAATCTGAAATTCAGTGCATTAGTCCAAACCACACGAAATAATAAAAGGCAGCATAATGGTGGAATACTTTAAGTGTGGATGTATGTATATTTTTATTTCTAAATGTGATGGGCCATTGGCTCATTGCCACACTCTGCAATCTGGCAATGACTGGCAACCAACTGAAATATTTTCCAAAAACTGAGTGGTGACGATTTCACTACGCAAACAGAATTTCCCTTCAATAGCCTACAATGTTCCCAGATGTACTACAATATTATTCCTACTGAAAGAAATGAAAACACACCAATATTATATAGTCCAAAAGTGATGTGAAATAAAATATAATCCGAAAAAGGACATCTTGAAAACTTAAATCCTTCTGTCTCATGAATCATGATTGCTTATTGGTTTAGAAATATAACCGAAATGCTACAGTTTTAATTGTCTTAATTCATAACTGAAATTTAAGTTCACAAGATGCCCCTTTCCGAATTATGTTTTGTTTTACATCTCATGAAACTGTCCACTGGTCAAGAAGTGATTTAAAACTTGCAACGAAAAGCAAAATTGGACCAGTTAAGTTCAATAAGCTGGTTAAGCGGATCTCGTTTCAACAGGGACGCATTGCGTTTCTGTCTACATAGGAAATTATTGTTTATAAATTTCGACGAGTAAAACTCACTGGTTTTCCAATTATGATAAAGCAAATGGGCTTCGACTGAAGGAAACGTTTCTCTGCCTGTAAGTTGAAAAATCAGTGAAATAAGGGAAGAAAACGCAACAAAATGTCATTTATGGTTGGAAGATAATACCTTTTCATTATTAAAAGGATCTTTATCTCTGTCTCTTGATAGAATTCGCGTCATTTTAGCAAAATTTCATTAAAAAACTAGAGAAATTCATAAGAAACTGCAGCCTCTCCATTCTGAAAACTCATTTGTCGTAGTCATGGTAACTAACTCTCGTGCCTTTCGTTGCCATGACACCATTACTCAATCATGACGTACGTACCCGCAAAGGTTGAAGCACCTGCAAATTTACAGCCATGTGTGTTTCCAACATGGCGGACAGAGAAAGGCGACGACGTAGTCCTGTAAAAGCAACAAAACCAAAATCTCAATCAAGATCGCGTTCCAGATCACCCATTCAACGCGTGCAAATAAAAGCTGTCGATAGAGAAAAGGTTTGATTAGTTATCCTGCATGAAATTTGGTTTTCTACCGTAAGAATCTAACAGAATATTTAACCCTAATTTATAGACGTGCCCGCTACTTTTGCGAGTTTTTTGGACCGACGGTAGACATCATAGGTATTTGGAGTTATTTTCGTTAATTTTCTTGATTATGCCTTGTGATTTTACGTCAATAATTTCGACCTTTTATAGACCTGAAGAATTTTTTCGAACTGTACCATCGAATGAGCTGCAGATTTACACATGGTAATAGAAGTGGGTCAATATATCGTACGGATGTATGCCTCATGTATAACATAGTTATGCGGGTGTATAACTGGCTGTAAATTTCACTGATAATAGCAAATTTCAGTTAATTTAAATTTACATGAAGTATTACGAGTTGCAATTTTAGCACTGATATCAATATAAGGGAACTGTTTTTTACAAATTTTCCTTAGGAAAGATGCGACTTTAAAAGAATTGATGACACTTATAAAAGAAGTGAATCCAGATGCCAGAAAAAAAGGCACCGTCTTTGACTTTGCTACAGTATTTCCAAATCCCCGCCAACCGGGTTTTCTGTTGAAGGAGCTGGGGACAGTCACATCCGGAAGAAAAACTCCATCAGATACAATAACCTTGGAGTCGAAGAAATTTCAAATTGGTGACTACATCGATGTGGCAGTCCAATATCCAAGACCCATCAGACGTTGACATATATTTTCTACGATTAAAGCAACGTAACTTGCTTCTTGACCCGTGTTCTTGTATCTAGAATAGTTCTTTCTTAACTTGTGCTTTGTAATCTGTTTATCTTTTGCTTGTTGCTGGGTCGAAATGTATGGAGCGAGCAAACTCGTTTTGAATAACTTTGTTTTGCAATGCAATGGTTGGAAAATAGAATATTTTAATTTGCATTTGACTTTATTTCACTTATTATTCAACAGTGCTACTTGAAATCAAGAAGGCCCGTCTCATAATAAATCTAACAGTCTTAAATGGAATCAAAGATTGCCATAATTGCCGTCTACAAAGCAATGGGAGGGTGGAAAAAGTATCTTCATGTATCCTCCAGTATCCTTTCGTCGTGTCATATCACGTCTCGTCCAGTCCCTTGTCGTTTACATTGGTCTCCATTCCTCTTCGTGTCTTGACTCTGCATCCAGTCTCATTCCCTTGGCCTGTTGTGTTGCGCCTTTTGTTTGATCATGTATTTTGTGATAACTAAGAATAGTGATTTGAATTAAAGTGTTTTACCAAACAGTCAATAAGTAATTTTTGTGCTTCGCTTCACTGCGTTATTTTGAAGTTCAAGACGCTTGCATATATTTCAGGCACTTGTAAATGTTTAAAAGCATGACGTCACAGAGAACTGAGACAATTTTGCCCGAGCAGCCCCCTCTCCCCCACCATTTTCTCTCCGCAACTCTACATGTTTGTTGTAACAAAAAAGGATAAGTCTTGATACCATGAGAATATTTAACCATTATAATTACCATGTATCTAGTTTCACAATTCTCAACTTTCTTTTCTATTTCTCTATCTTACTTTTCTATATAGTATTTGAGAGAAAACTGACGATTTTATTTTATATATACATATACAATCAGTTCAGACAGTTTTGAATAAATAAAGGATTACATAAGTCTCAAAATATAGACAAATATCGCTCAGTTAGCCGGCGATGTGATTATTCTTTTTCATATTAACTTTTTATTGACAAATTCACCAAACGAAGACCGAGTGGACGCCGATTATCTTAATTTGGGGCGGGGGAGGAAGACTAAAACAACAAATTTTGCTCAGAAGAAAATATAAATCAAAAGAAAGTAGAGTTTATATCTGCAAACACCAAGCTTGGTGTTCAACGCTTTTTTCAAGTGATTATTTGTTGCATCCACTCGTGATACCATAGCCTTGTTTGATGTTGTTTGTTGCTAGGTATGATCTTATCAAAAGGTAGCTAGGAGTGACGGAGCGTCTTTTTTTAATACATGAAAATTTCGCCGTTTTCATTGGTGGTCACGTGATTTCAACTGTGATTGTTTGTGATCATTTGTGAACACTCGAAGTCACTCGGTTGTACTTTTTGACAGGATCGCTTGTATATACATGTTTGCTCATATTAGAATAAATAAACGGCGTCTTTAGTTCCCATTTAACCTTTCAATCGTTTCTATTGTTCAATTAATAACATATATGTATTAAATCAACAGATCCTGCAATCATAAACACTTTGAATTAAAATATCATTCAATTTCGCAAAAACTACCGTCGCCCGTAAACTCTCGTACCAAGATGAACACAAGATTTGAGAATCATAAATGACAAAAAGAAACGAATGAAAGTTCACTCTGTTCTCTCTTTATGTACGCCAATTGCCGATTTCTTACAATTTTCTCGATAAAATACCCATTTTCCCAGAGCGACAAACAGAATCGTTCTCAATACCACCTTTGTAACACGTGGTTTGAAATTCCGTAATTCTTGTTACAATTATCACCAAAACAGCAGCAGAAGTATGTCCTTTGTTGCTTTAGTTTCGATATTAATTGGTCTTCTCTGGAAATACAATCTCCGGGCGTGCAATCCTGGCGACTTGATGGCAGCCAACATCCTTGTAGCATCTTTTTGTTCCCACTCCAGACTGTATAACATCCAGGGTTATTGTTTCCTGGTTTGTAAGCGCATGTTTCAGTTTGGACTCCACATCCGTCATTAGTATTGTGACATGGATCATTGTACTTATAGTACACGCATGTTCGTGAAATGGAATCTGAAAACGATAAGAAGTTTTGGAGTTGAAAAAATCATCAAATTTTATAGATGGATTATCACATTGCAAGTGTAGCACCGGAAGTGAGCATGCGCAGTTTGAAATATTTTTAAATTTGTTTGTATAAATTGGCCAAAATCTTTGATCTCCCGGACTACGAAAATACGCCAACGATACAACATAAAAGGACTTCACAACGAGTTCATGTCAAACTTGCAGTGAATTTCTATCCTGTTGTAATCACTGAAAAGTGCTTCCTCCCTTGCAGTCATTTTTGACCAGTCGTATTAGAACGTGAACCACTCGATTTGAGCCACTCTTTAGAATGCGCAACAATAAGATAACAAGCTTGTTCGAAAATAAAAGCTGAGCACAAGTAATTGCTCAAAGAATGTAAAATAAAAATATTTGAAAATAAGATTAGGGAAAGATCCCGCTAAATCACATTTATAGCTAAATAAATACAAGATTATGTTATACAAGATTGGATCACAACACAAGACTAGAAGATGTAATCACAAAAACATGACATGCGAATATCCTATGTTGACACCAGAAACATGTTTTTTTTCTACAGTGTAACAGAACATCAAACTAATTCTTGAAGACCGAAGACCAAAATATTGCTCGGGAATTGATTGCAGCTATCAACGCTTTTAAGCATCATAAACTATTAATAATGCCCTTCATTTTCATACGCGCTTATGATTTTTTTATTTTTTTAACCTCAAAACAGGACAAAATTGTGTGTGTTTGAGTGGTGTATGATTAGGCTCGAATATTGCTGATAATTTTTGGCTCGCATCAAAATAATACCGTTATCAAGGTTCAGCAATAATCACCTTATTTTGTTGACATCGTTTTTTAATCTTGACCCCACATGATGATCGTGAATTATCGCAAAGAAATCTTGGTAAGCTCAGGAAAGGGTCGGTCGAACAATTTTATAATAGCAATGTTGTTGATGGATCATTTTTGCAACTTTTTATAACACAAGTCAGAAAACCCAAAAACTGTTTGTCGTTAGGTGCTTCATTTGGAAAAAAACATGAAGGCGATGCACTTGAAATCTTGTGTTAAAACGCGTTACTCGATTGCCAAAATATTAAAATAAACCATCTTGTCTTAAAATAAATTGGGTAAAAGACGTCCAAAATTACACAAGCTTACTGCCTGGCAAATTGGCAATTCAATCACGAGTTGATGCAGCGTTAATAATTTAAAGTTCAAATGCAGTGTAAATAATTTTGTTGAAAAGAGAAGCCAGATGGATCAAGGCAATCAAACCACTACAGTTGGCAATTTATAAAACCACGTTTTTAATACAAAAAAAAGTACACCTACTCAGACTACCAAATATAAATATTGCGGCTAGGATTGCGTTTTTTACAAATATCAAGTCCAAAGGATTTGCCATTAAATGATAAAAATACGTACAATGAATTAGTGGGTCTATTTTGCTCGCCATGTGCATGTGAGTGATAGACTCATTACAAACAATATGGCCGCTGATGTGAAGGCTAGCCGTCTATTTGGGCTAATTACAAAAGTGAACAATCTCATTTGTTTTTCTTTAGTCAACTAGTCAATTCCTGCATTGACTGCATTCTTTTGTCTTTAGTTTTTGTTGACAACACATATCTAAGTAGATTCTCGAAAGTTGCGCTTTCAACACAAGAAAATTTACCAAAGATTAAGTCACATATTTGAAACTGTAACCGAAACTGTTATTTATTAGAACAACTAAACTGTTATTTATTACTACAATAAATAAAAGCTAGACGAATCGTGTTTTCATAAGAAAACTGGCAAATGCAAAAATATTTGACTCAAAACAAACTCAACCTTCAGACAATTTGAAAAAAAATATTGCACAAGACACAGACATAAAGATAAACAGAATGGTATGTTAATATGAATGCAACCCGTGCAGTATGAATGGAAAAAAATCAAGAAGTGCGAAAATGTACATTGTTTTGTGTGACGTACATGAACAGGGGGTATTACAATAGATTTTTGATCTCATCTATAGAGCAAAATGTACGTCAATTTGCCGGTCTTCTTAATATTTTCTTTTGAGACCGAACTCCGGAAGAAATAGTACTTTGCAAACAATTTGAACAATGTATTTTATGTCGAATAAAATGCACTCACGCCGTAGGGAGCTTTCGTTTGAATGTAAATAAATAAAAAAATTGTTGAAAGATAAAAGGTGTTTCGCTTTTGATGCAATGAGAAAGACTGACATGTGTGATTTTGAATCTCTGTGAATATGAAATTGTCATCGAAGATCCATTATCATGAACGAAACAATAAAAGATTGATAATTCCAGTTTTATGCCGTATTGAAATTACCACATTCATTAATAAGTAATAAGTCAATCGTATAATGCAGCTTTATTTGAGACAGTTTCAACGCAAAATTCCAGAGAACTGTGGCTAACTGTCATTCGTTAGTGACAAAAAAAACACTAGATTATTGGTTCGTGATTACAAGGTCACGCTATTTGTGCATTAATCAACACACGCTACTGCAGTTTTCAACATCAAACAAAACATATTTCCTTCCTTCTGGCACGAGGGAAAAACTAGGTTTTGATCGTCACTTCTGCCTAGCACGTTCGCCCAATTTGACCTGAGGTATCGCATGATATTCAACTTCTTTGACAACAGGAAACAGTTTTTTTTTGCGTACAATGACGGAATATGAAAACGCTGCGCAACAGTAGGACAACGAGAAATAGGAAAGTATAGAAAATTTAGTAATTCATGTTTCACCACAGGGCCTTCCTGGCCGGACAGCAATGTAGCAAATTAGGATGTCATTTACAATCTTCTATTGTGGCAGTCGCGGTGAAAGTGCAACCGCAAAATTACTTCATTATCAAAGCTATGGCTCTCTCACAGTTTGACTATTAACGTCAAAGTTGTTTTGCAATAAAAAAACTTCACAATAACAAGGTGAATCTGGAGTGTGCACTTTCAAGTAGTACTAAGAACAAATGTATGCGCAATTTTAAGCTTCGAAAATCAACATTTCACTTCTTAAATGTTTATCATCATGAGAAGGTTTATTGATGGCAAACTCGACTTCCAGTTGATGACTTAAAGTTATTCTTATTAATAAACTACCTGCTCAAATCTGAAAGAAAAACAACACGAGTTTCAGATTGGCATGGATGTGCAAGGCAAATAATGCAAGTAAGCTGTGAAAACCAGTGTTATGTAGAGCAGCAATATTGACTCTAGGGCTAAGCTTTTTTCAACTAAAAAGTTTATTAAATAAAGTTTTATTTAGCAATATACAGGCGCACACCAAAGGCTCTGGATAATTGATACCAATTAGAACACACACATTGTTTTGCTGTACTCAAGTGGTTGTAGCTTGTTTTTTAATCTCGATAATGTTCGAACCGCCCATTGAAAAGAACTGAAGAAGTCGAGAATAACAGGGTTTAGCTATTTTCGAGTTAATGCCTCGGACTGGCTTGCGGAAACGATTATATATTGCAAACAGTATAAGTAGTATTCTAACCTTCTTTCGTTGTTTCGATTTCATATTTGTTGATGTAATTACTGAATTTCTTCTGCTTGATAGATGAGGGCTTCTGGGGAATCTTCCCAAAAGGTATGAACGAGGATGTACACAATTGAACAATCAATGAGATTGAAACTACCACTTGAAAAAAAGCATTCATCTTTTGAATTCAGCAGAACACTTCTTCGATTGGAATCTAATTCGTAAAACATTGACTATTGATTTAAGGAAATCAACCACAAGTTATCACTATAAATTTAGGCTTCCTCAGAAAAAGTCTGAAAATATCTGCTAATGTACAGACAGGGTTAATTAAGAACAATATATGCAGAATAGACAATAGAAAGCAGCGCGCAGAGTGATATTACTATGAGAACGCCCATGAATATGTCAATCGCACTATTTCAAAAACGAAAATGGTTAAAAACTATGAAACTTAATGAAATATTTCACGCAAAGTACGTTCGTTTGGCTAAGATCGCGTTCCATTGCAATCGTTAAACATCAATCAGAAAAATTCATAAAGAGACGAGATATATCTTTCACAAAATTGATCGCACCGTTTACGAATTTTAAAAAGCACAACATCGGAACTAAGGTAAAGACGAGGCTCTACAACATGGAATCAGACGGAGCACATATCAGTATAAACTTACGATTTTTTCTAAACGCTTACAACAAAATCCTAACGCGAGCAAGATGCTGCTACAAAATGAAAATGACTTACTTGCGAGTTCCTTTGCGATGAAAATCTCCTTCGACTCCTGTTTGCTGTAGCGTTGTGGGCGAACTGATGATGAGATGCGTGCAATGACACTTATTTATAGCGACACGGAGGCCTGAAGGCGATAATGACTGGATGCGTAATTGATGAATGCGTCTAATTGAATCAGACAGTTGATCAGTCGAATAGCGGAAATAAGCATGATATAAAGTGCTGTCATCAATTGCGTCTTATATCGCTATTATACATCTCGATAAATCACACGGAAAACCAGGTTATGCGCAAGGAAACTCATCCAGGTCAAGTATCGGCAGACAAATCCTAAATGCCAGAAACCGCCCACGCTATCGACTCTGTCTGAGCGTGCACTGTCTGGCCATGGAGATTTTTTTACATGGTCGTTCAATTTTCTTTCATCAATCAGAAGCATTCGGATTATGTTCCCCCGAAACAGATATCGACTTCCTTTATATTTACCATAAAATAACATATTTGAGCATACTTTTCAGGGCAATTATATTTTTGAACGCGGCAGGCCTATCAACTAAAACATGTTATCTTCGAAGCACTTAGATAATGGTTGGAAACCACACAAATTTAACATATGTGTAGTTCGATTTCTCTACAGTTTATTCGTAAAGAGCTTGAAACAGTTGTACATTTGCTAAAAATTGTCTGAATTTATATATACATGTTGCCTGTCTAATACAAGAAATACATATCATGAATAATTTAAGCGATTAATTGAGTAGAATCGAACGCGGGCAAACGTTGTTTAGTTAAGACAAATATTACTTTGATTGCTGGTTAAAACTTATGGACAGGTGATACACTTATGCGTTTGCATCTGTTCTCATTGAATTTGCCACTTACAATCGGTTGAAGTTCAATCAACTGTGGAAGTAATTCAATAAAATACAATTATCTGTGTACTTGAAACTCTCGACTACAGCGCTTTCCCATCGTATCAAAGGAACATTTTACGTCCGTTTGAATAAGAGTTGCAATTTATTTGACAATCCTTCAAACAGAGTTTTAGGGTTTTAGAACATATTTGAAGAAACTATGGTCTGCTGCAATAAACAAAAAAATGCTTTCGGAGTAAAACTCACGCAAAGTCTGCCCTATAGTCCACGGGGTTGGTTAAGTAGGTGTTTACCACAGTTGATAAAATTTTTACAAAACAAAAACATGTTTATACTTGAGGGCTACAATACAGCTAAAGCAGTAACTCCCCCTGTGAGTTGCTGTGTTCTTAGTTTAATTAAACATTTCACGTATGGCCTATTTCGTAAAGTTCATGGTCAGATCTCATTCAACGCCGTTCACTGCACTGTTACCCGCAGTGAAATGATTGTGGACCAGTTTGCACTTGGCTTTAGAACGTACTTTCTGCTCGATGATGACGGAAAAGTAACATTTCAAGTGAATTGTGATTTCAATTAAAAGCAATTTGCACAGCGGTTTTGTTAATGATATTTTATGTGAAAGTAGTTTTCAATGCTGGGGAAAGCCTCAGTTGGAAGCAAAATCACTGCCGTCAAATCTTTTAAGCGGGCGCAAAATTCAGTAAGCAATGTGCGTGAGAGTGAGCAAGTTTTTGTTTAATTCTAACAAAACACTCCGTATATAATAGCAGTACGGCTTTGTAACACAGAGGAAATTCGTCTGCTTGTTTATGTTATTTTCCCCACACGCCAGCCAACACGTTTTTAAAGAATTGTTGGTACTATGGGCTTATGAATGTGTATATATAAAAGTATTCTTTATTTGAGTTGTATGTTATCCGTCTCTTATGAGGAAGCCTGCAATAGTTCGGTTTTCACGCCCAAATGCTTGGGTGTTGGTCTTTCTTTCGTCAAATCTATTACGTTAGCAGACGAATATCCTGCTAGGGGTGAACAAAAATAGACGGTTATCGTTACCGAGCATTTATAGTAGCGAAATTCCATATTAAACTTTGACGTCAGCTTATGAAAAGTCAAATCGTATCCAAGTATAAGCGCTTCCCTCTCAACAGGGGAAGGGAAAATGGTAGTAGACGCTATTGATGTTGCCAACCAGAAAAACCTCACTCGACATTTTTCAAATATACCATCTGATTTTAAGCGTTTCGTTTTCGCAAAAACAAGTCGAGAGTTGAAATGCTTTTTGCAAGTCTCATTACTCCCATTACTATAAAGAAACATAGAATTGCAAAATTTCATCACGCCATTCAGTAATTATGAAGGATATGATGTAGACATGTATTAGAGGCTTGGGAGTGTGATATTGCAGTGTGATTAGATTACACACGTATGCTAACACAAGCATGATCGAATGATTTCTTTATTTAAAATAACATGTTCAGAATAGCACATGTCATGCAATATCTTTGTACAGCACCAGATAACTTAATTATGAAGATCTATTAAAATCCAAAAACGCACGCGCTGCGCAAAAATAGCCACGTCACGATTTGAACACACGTTGTGGTCGAGTTGTAACTATGGGTGGGATATGTACTAACGTATTCATCACGATATAATTTAACGCATGTAAAATATTTTCACAAAAACGTTTTTAGTTAGAAATTGGCTAGTTTATCACCATTGATCGTACAATGAATATTTGAAAGTAACAAATTTGTTAAAATTTGGTGGAAATGGTGAAGTTGTTAAATATGTCGTGTCATCATTAGCCGACACAGCAGTAATGAAAACCTGTTTATTTATTTTGTACTTTTGCGTTAGCATTAAGGGTGCAGAAGTTTCTGGATTGAATTCTTTCTTTTCTTATTGTGACATAAGTAGAATGAGATGAAGTTTATGGGTTTCTTACGTACCATCTTCACTATGACATAAGTATAAGGATATCAAGTACATTGATTTCTTATGTACCATTCTCACTATGACGTAAGTATAAGGAGATCAAGAACAACGATTTTTTATGTACCATTTTTGCTATGATATAACTACAGGGAGATCAAGTACATTGATTTCTTATGTACCATCTTCACTATGATATAAGTATAAGGAGATCAGTCACATTGATTTCTTATGTACCATCTTCACTATGACATAAGTATAAGGATATCAAGTACATTGATTTCTTATGTACCATCTTCACTATGACAAAAATATAAGGAGATCAAGTACATTGATTTCTTATGTACCATTCTCACAATGACATAAGTATAAGGAAATCAAGTAGCTACACTGATTTCGTATAAACCATTCTTGAAACCATCGTTAAGTATTCTTAGTTAACAATTATGGAGCAAAAGAAATTTTACATATAAAGCAACATTTCAGAGATGCTTTCAAACGTTAGCCAGGATATGTATACGATTTCATTCACTCACTTCATTTTCGTGATATTTTGCTTGTTTTTGCATTTGTTATCGTGATGATCAAAGTATCTATCACACGTTTATCAAAGCTCATAAAAGGATTTGAAAACATAAACAGAAATTAGGTTGTGCAAATTAATACACTTAACACGACCATAATGAATTAAACGTCATCCTCTGAGCTCAACAATGCACAATATTTAGCTAATCTTCGAGACTTGAATGCGTACATGATATGCTTGAGATGCAGAAGATTGGATTATTTTGAGATGAGTTTCCGCCGCAGACAAATTACATGTAAGTTGTTGTTAAGCACGACGCATCCAGAAAAGTTAAGTGTGCATACATGCAACTATTATGTAAGTCTTATCTATTGCTCAATACCGTATCTTGCAAATCAGAGACATTCAAGTCTACCATGAGTACACAACATTAAACCAAATTTGGCTAAAACTGGGCTTTGTCGGGTCTTTTCTATAATTAATGTCCATTGCCATGGGATTGTGGTTTTTCTTGACGTGAAAGCAAAATAGGATTTTTTCACCTAATTTACCCGGAAGCTTACAAAATTTAGTTTATATAAGCCTTTTAATAAAAATCTATGCTATTGAAACTTCCTCTCAGCTATACAAAAATTCGCATTTAATTGAGTATATTTTCTATTCTTTAAAGACTTAGGCAATATGCTTAAAACCTCAGTTGCATGTGCTATCTTTGTCAATGTTGGCTGATTTGATTTATCATACAGGTATTTAGGTAGCAGCACTGTCTGCATTATTATTTTGTATAGCTATCAGACGTTACAACCGATGGTCTTGTCAACCAGCTGGTTCATCAACTTCGATCAATTCGGAATTGTAAAAATCAAAACTCCAGTGACTAGTTAGAAATCAAATCGTATAGCTGTATCTGAGGGAAAGCGCAGTGTAAGATTTCTACATAAGACATCGACCTAATTCTGCTGATTGAGCTTTATTGTGATTTTTCAATGCAAACGAGGACTAATTATTATTTTAAACAGATGAAGGCTTTCCCTTGTATATGGCAGCCACAAAAACTAGCTATATCATCAGTAGCTCTCTTTTAGTATTATTTTGATTGTCTTAAATTATTTCAACCAAACAATTTAGGTCCATGTAATTTGTCCTGTTTTTCACTGCCACGAAAACTCAAACAAAATTAATATGCTTTTTACAATAAGTCAGATTAGATAGCTGTTACATAAATAGCTACAAACCGATCTTTTGACAAGATATTTTTGACCAAATAACATTGACGTCAACGATATACGCTTGCCCTTTTCTTCGACTCGACACATTAATGTTTTTCTTGTCATGTTTGTGCGTGCGAAAACGCGAGTCGAGTCTTATTCACACCATTTTATTTTGGCAATTAGAAGATTAAATTTGTGTGTTCATTTTGTCGGGAAAGCATTAAACATCTCGACAACTGTAAAAAAAATGTGCAAAAGTTCTCAAAAAACATTGATTGATATGAAACACAAGAAGTGCGCGTTGTACAAAGCCAACATCAAAAGCACTTGACTTAATTGTTTAGTGATTGTCAACCGCCATCCAATCTCGATGGCTTATCCAAATTGAGCTGCAGAATATATTTAAACAGGACGATCCTAGTTAAATAAACAATTGGACTGCAGTCAAATAGCTTCATCGACTTATTTAAAAGTGATTCTGCACAATTGTGTTTTTATATCTCAACACTTCTAAAATACGTGTTCGTTTCAACTATATATTATTTTTACGACACTATTGAATACAAAAACAGCATTTGCTCCGCGGTCAGGATCGGCTTTATCGAAAATGTTGAGCGTAGTTCATTTGTTAAAACAGATGCTATTTACAAACCTATAGTTTTCACATCAGCTTTAGAAATCTTGATTAAAGTTAACCGATAGAAAGGAACTGAAGGCAATTATTGTTGATTTAATTTAGTCCTAAAGAATTTTTAGTGCCATATTCAGGAGGGCACATTGGGAGGTGGTGTGCATGTGTGTGGGAGGGGGGCCAAGGGAGAGGGAGCTGTTTTTCAGGAGGGACGACACCCCAGCATTTGTAAAATATGTATTAAAAGTCGTTCCAGAAACCGCTGGATGATGAAGGAAGTCGATCCAGCTAAAATTGTACGTTTTTCTATCAAATAAAGACTTTGCAAAAGTCAATCCTAGCCGGAGGGAGGGTTTACGCTTCTGATCATCTTTACAAAACTGTATATCTTATAAACATACATGGCAATACTTGCTGAGCAGTTTGTAGATAGTTTTACTAAGCCGTGAATGGTTAGTTAATTTGTCACGTGAAATGTTTCAGCACTTGCGTAGTTGCAATGACATACGATGAACTTTCTCTAGAGTAGACTCGCTCTCCTGAAAAGCAATTCATGCCTCAGCCTTTAGACATAAATAATGATTTTACGATTCAACTTCGATCGATATCGGTGAAAGCAATGAAACTAGTTCAACGCATTTTGCTCGCAAACGGACGAGAATGGAAACAATCGCTTAGAGCGGTTTGTTTTACATTCTAGTTAGGTAAAAAATTTCATTCTTTAGCACAACACCAAAACAAATTTAAAAAATCCTTCTCTATTCTCGCACAAATAAATTCCTGTTTACCAAACAAGGCCCGAGAGACGGTAAAACCATTCGATGTTGATCGAATTCCCATGTTACTGGCAACTGTTAACCACTTTTGCATGATATATCTGGCAAATGTGTGTCTTCTTTGATTTGTTCCCAACTCATTTTGATGACTCAAATTCCGTTTCAAAACATCGTCAACATTAAAGATGCTCATCGAAAGGATTAATAAAGGAATTTTGCTTAATTTGCGTGTCTTGTCTGCGAGAAAAAACACTCAAAGCATCTTGGTGAAGTCTGTTAGTAAAAATCCCCGAAGCCTTTTGTGGTCATCGAAAAACATACACGCTTTTCAATGGTAATTAAGGTTATACAACGATTATGTGCGTGGCGGAAAAAATTCAAATGAAAATTATGACGGAAAATACAAACATAGCATCAGGCCACCAGCCATGCGACGCGACGCATTTTCGGCAAACGCGGCACCTTGACCTCGGCAAATGCGTACTTTGCGGTGTTGAAAACTGGAAAACATTGGTCTGGAGTTGAAGGAAGGAAATTACTATACTAAGAACTTAGCGCAGCAAGACGATTCAAGATTCATTGACTATTGATCAAAACAACATCAGACATAAATCATAATGAATACATAATTACAGCTACGTGTCCTATTTTGTTGACATGTTTTCAACCGTGTTTTTCCAATAAATTTTGAATATTATTGCTTCAGACTAGTAAATTTATTTTAGCATAAGTCATAAGGTTTATATTGATGTATTCATGATCCGACAAAGACCAATGACAAGCTTACGTACGTCTCGTAGAAAAAATGGAGTTCTTCGTGTTAAGTATTTTTGCTAGCTACTATAGCAGTTTAGAAATATGTTATTGATTAGCATAAATGATTCACAAGCGCACTAAGTTTTTGTTTGCATTCAAATGATTTCAGGAAAACGGTTATTACAAGTTCATTCCCATTTCCGTTCAAAAATGAATCAAAATAAAAAGTATAGACTGACAAATCGGCCCCATGGTATCAGATAAAGACAGTTCTCCTTCTTTGTTGTTCATACATCACTATCTACACTGACACACGTTATCGTATTTTTTTGTATATTTTATGTAGTGCAAAGACTGTTCTCGTTTTCTGTTCTTCATTAATCACTATCTACACTGACACACGTTATCTTATTTCTTACATATTTCATATAGTGTAAAGACTGTTTTTGTTCTCTCTTGCTCATTAATCACTATCTACACTGACACACGTTATCTTATTTCTTACATATTTCATATAGTGTAAAGACTGTTCCCGTTCTCTGTTGTTCATTCATCACTACATACACTGACACACGTTACCTTATTTCTTATATACTTTATGTAAAGTAAAGCTTGTTCTTGCTCTGCGTTGTTCATTGATTAATTACTACATACACTGACACACGTTATCTTATTTCTTATATATTTTATGTAATGTAAGACTGTTCTTGTATCTATATGCTGTTCATTCATACATTAACACACGTTTTATAAATATTTCTTATATGTTTCATGTAAAGACTGTTCTCATTCTCTGTTATTCATTCATCACTACCTACATTGACACATATATATACTCTCAGGGGGCCTGTTTGTGGATGATTGTGAAATCATACGTTTATATTCTTTGGGAAATTGATTACACGTTACTGCATTTTTTCACAGCTGCTGCAATTGTACAAATATTCTCCATTAATTAATTATCTTATCACTTAGAATGAACTGTCAAATCTTGAAATGTTGGTTTATATATGATTTATTCAGATTTCCAGAAATTTTAAAAATTGTTTGCAAATATTTGTAAGCTCTTAATGCTGTTCAAAAAATCCGTAGAAGACGTAACCATGTTTGTTTAAAACAATGTAAAGCACAAACATGGCGTCAATTGTAACACGTTTAACAAGATGTTTGGCTTTCTATCCTTTCTATTCTTGACTATGCCACTGTATATCCAAAATGAAAATTGCACAAGAATCATCACAACTGGCAAAGTAATAAAATATGACGTACATGTAACGATTATATGGAAAGCAAGCTTTCTTGCTTTCTCAGATAAATGTAAGCCGTATGCACTATTTTCTGATTACAGAGTCTTTCTATATTTCTATACATGTAATGCACTAAGTAGAATAGTGTAACTACTTATCACATTTGGTTTCTGTCCGACCGCTAATGCAATTAAAAAGGTTGGGAATGTACAAATCAACAGATAGCTATTAGAGCGTAAAAAATACATTGTTTATGCTACAGAAGCAAAACGTAGACATTTTCCCACAATGTCGGTGTAGTTTGAAGGGTTATCAACAACTGACAGACTAAAAACAAACCCTTTTGCAAGTTCTATAGCTAATTGAATTTTCACTTGCATTTGATGTGTGAAATATCAGGGAAAAGAAACATAGGCTATTTAGACATCGTTCATCTTTATTAAACTTGTTGAGTGCACAGCGGCATTAAAATGAAAAAATTCCTAAATGAAAGTTATTTGATTTTTGAATGCTTCTTCAGTATAGCTAATGAATGATGGATACTGCAACGATTGAGAATTTTGTCGATCACAAAGATCTCACCACCAGGCTAGGGGGTCGCTAAGAAAATACAAAATTCAAATGTTTTCACTACATACTTTTTTTAGTATTTTCAAATCAATTAACAGAGTGTTAACAGTTGTTATTTTCAAAAGGGCTTTCAAAAATTTAAAAAAATATAAGTTCACATTAAATGTATTTTATTTTGTATTAAAAGTGCTTAGGGCTAGAAATCCAATATATAGGTGTTAAGCTAAATGAATGTAGCGGCGTTCTGAAAAGCTTGTGTTATTTTTGAAAGATTAGTTAAAATTTCGAATTTTAGGGATATGAATGTTTTTGCAAGTTCCACGTTCAGCATCCTCTACGTATATTCTAGCTTTTCGTACTAGCGAGCCGGGTAATTTTGTCTTTGCATACGGCACTTCGGATTCGACTATATACACATCACCTAGCAATAACAAAAAACTTCAAAGAAATTCAGGGCTGTATGAAACTTGTTTTTTGCCCAAGGTATTTATGCTATAATTATGTATAAGTTACTCACGGCTTAATAGTTCACTTTTTGTTCTGAATGCGAGCTAATGATGTTTGGATTCAACCCAATTCTAGCTAACCAAAAAGCACATAATGTATATAATAGTAAGATACCACTTAATATGAGGTTATTTGACCCAATACTTTGGAAGAGCCGCTGTTTTGTCAGCACACTTAATAGCTTTTATGTGTTACGATCATGAAATAAAATCGCTTATAATTATCATGATTGTCTTGTTGTTAGTTGATTGCAGTGGCAATGAGATTATGGAAATACGAAACAATACAACAACAATCCTTTCTTATTCATCATATCCTATTATTTGTCGCTTTCCTTAGTGTTTATTCGAGCCTTTAGGGGTCGGAAATTTTTCGTCAATTGACCGTTTCATTTCGTTTCGCTATTGTTGCTAGTGTGCATCTGTGGCCACTAAATGTTTTAAAACTATTTCAAGACCAAAGGTAAATCAACACTTATCAAGAACAGCGTCGGTATACATGAAAGTCTACAACAAACGTTTCTCAAATACTTTGTGATAATTTGTTTTTTCAAAGTGCCAGACGGACATTAAAATTAGCGCCGCTACTGTTGATGAAGAAATTACCTGAAAGATATGCATAACACGTCAGGCTTATGTTGTCAAAAAACGCAGGTTTCCTATGTCAAATAGATGAACACTCGTCATTTACGTAATGCTCAATGCAAACATTACCAACGAACTCATCAATTGTTTTCAAATGATACAACTGTTTTCCGCCAGTTTTCGAGAAATCCATCGTTCTTTGTCGCATACAACATATTCCGGATATGACGTCATAAGACGATTTCAGACAGGTTAAAACATAAACACGATGTATATTATATACATGATAAATCTGACGCTTTTTGAAAATTGAACTTTGCGAACGAAAAATGCAGATTTTTGTAACTAAAATAAAACAAGAAAAGAAAAGAAAAAACAAGCAAAATCTGGGTTTCAATCACTGGCGACTGTTTTTATTTAAAAACGGCATATCGCAGAATTCAATGAAACTTGAACGGATACGCAGCTTCGTTCATGGTGTCAATAATATATTAGTTTAAAAAAACGGCGACACTATACATAACACATTTATGAGAGCAGCAACTTGTGTTGAGATTCTTCAACAATAAGCAAAACACAGAAATAGCCCAATTTTAATCGCATTAGCTTCAATACTGTTATATCGACTTCTGTATTTCGGTTGAGGCAGTAACGTGCTAACCAGGAAGTTTGATCCTGTGCTATGTCCATTTTTTAGTAATTAGCTTTATTCATGTCTTTAGAAATCTATTGTTTTTACAATGAATAAACACCAAATGTCTGGCTATGCTACTGAGAGTCACGTACAGGCAGGTACAAGACGGTACAATTTGATTACATACATTCGAAAATCTGTAGATTTTATTGCATGTATGTACGAATGCACGAATAGAGATAAGAACTAAAGAAATGTTACAAAAAGAAATCTAAAATAGCCGTATCAAGATCATTAGATAGCCATCCAGTTTTATATTCAGGTCAATGAGCAAACCTCGCAACCATTGAACTAAAATACATGGAATGCTACCTGTAATACAAAACCCCAATAACTTTTTGAAGCCGTGATTTTACCCAAGACACGCAAGATTTTACCCCACGCATGCGTGTGTAGTAATCAATTATTATTCCGCGAGGGACTCTCGAAACACTACACACGCGTGTCTGGGGTAAAATCTCGCGTGTCTGATGTAAGATTTGGCTTCAATTATTTGCTTCAGGTAGCGTTCCATGTATTTGAGTTCAATGCTCGCAACTTGCAGCACTAGCAACTAGTTCCAATCCTTCCATGCACGGCTAAAAGAGAGTTCATTACTCGACAGAAAGTTAAAATGCCGCTTCAGACAAAACAAACACATTTACCTTACAGTAGCCGTCTCCATTCTATTCAATACAACATAGCAAAATACAGCAACTGAATTGAGCCCGCACTAGCACGTTGAACATACGTACAGCGACACCAGTGTTGCCAGTGTGCGTTTTCCCCACCTAATTTGGTTGGTTTGGATGTCTGATTGCGGGAAATTTCAGAGATTGCGGATGGCTGGATGGAATTCTTTTTTTCCCCGGATTGTTTGTTTGAGAATTTTTTGTTGTTCTAGATTTTTATGCATTTGTATTGTCTTAAAGAGCCTTCTTTAATACTGGCTGTGAAATTTTACTGAATTATAACTTATACATTTTTAGTAACTTTATTTGTAGGCAGTGTAGTCTATCTTTAGGAACATTACAATTAGCTAGAGTATTGTAAGAAACAGTCGTCAACTTGGCTGAGGGTAGTTTAGTTCATGTGAAAATGTAATTTTTTTTTCAAAGTGAAAAGAACAACAGTCTTGGCTTGTTATTGTATGGGTTAATTTGTGAAAATATATCACATCTATGCAAAGTGGGAAAATACTAAAAAGCACGAACTAAAAATATACATCGGTGTGTAGTTTGCTTTCTATTATATAAGTATTATCAGCTGGCTTAAGCTGGTTTCTAACTGAATTGGCGTAAATTTGGACTGTTTTATGCAAAATACAACTGGACAATTTTTGGACAACTTTTACAGGTGGCCGAGTATTGGTTTGCAGCACTGCAAAACTGAGCGTCAATGAAGTGCCAGTCATTATTGAAAGCAAAAAATGATGGGTGAATTCGAACCTGGAAACTGGGGAAAAAATTCAAAATGGCAGCAAAATTATTGGGAAGGGGGGAAGGGATTTAAGACGCCGCGCTCAATTTTATAATTGAAATATAATTAAAAAACCTTTACTTGATGAATTTGAAATATATGTTTTGTCTGGGGTCGTGAAAAAATCTTGACGAGCATCAAAAATTTCACGCTCTATGTCTGACCAGCATATCCCTTAAAATTTCAATGTGTTATTAGCAACAGTGTTTATGAAATGAAGGTAGAAGTTTTAGGAACCAATACAGAGACACCTATGACTTAAAGATGAAATTTATAGGTCAGTGGATTGCTCAATTGAACAGTTAAATTGAAGACAAACGAGCAGAGGTGATAAATGAAAAAGCAAAAGATTGTTTGAACTACCTACATTATACAAACATAGCGATGTCTAGACTCCACAATGACCTCCCACTGTGAACATGTTAAAGAAATGAAGAAAAATCTGTTTTAATAGCTGATTGTTTCTTCGGTGTCTGGCACAGTTGGAAATGTTTCACTGATATATTTCAAGGTCAAGATGTAACGATTGCAGTTATAGGTTAGCCAGAGTCAAGTGTGAACTACTGATTGCATGGAAATACACTTGGAAGTTATATATTGCCTGTCGAGAATAATTGCTGCAAAATAAGAGTAAAAGCCAGGTAGAGACTAGGAAAAGCGGTAGTTTGAACGAAGTTATGTGTTTAAAGAACTATGAAGTGCATTGACTAAACGTGGAAACTTAAATATTTATCCTAATCTAGTTCAAAATAGATCTTTGCAAACTGAGCTTTGATCCTTCACTCTTCACTTATCAGACATGAAAGGCAGAACCGCTCGTTGTATTACGGTAAAACATAAGAATTCAACACCCCTATCTTGCGAATATCACATTATACGCTCAAAAAAAACTGCCATTAGCCGTTTGGTGAAGCGATCCTTAAAGAACCATTGCAAAAGTGTGAAATTGTTCACATAGCAATCCAATCTGAAAATAGCTATTGTCACATTTAGCGACAAAATTCATTGGAAGCAACATCCTTGCTTCAACAATACCATATAAGAGTTTTGGCCATTGTAGCAACCTCACTATAAAATATAGCAACATATTGAAACAAGTCTTTCAGGTGCTCGTCTTAGGTCGGGTATAAACGGGGTTTTATGCTTTTTGAACTGATAGTGAAAAATTTTAGAGTATTATTTAAGGAAACAGTATTTGGCCAAGGAATGTTAAATTCAAACGATCCCACATAACGCAGACAGTGCATGGTTTTCATTAGCGACGTAACGTCATGACATCTTCCAGATAACGACAAAAAAGTACAATCTACATTAATTTACTGGACTAAATTGCGCTCAAAGAACATCAGAACAAAAAGGCACGAACATAACAGTATCAAGCTAAATTTATAATCAGTGAGGAAATGTTCTTGTTTTACTATAAAACTGTCAACTTCACACCCTAATTAGCTCAATTATATAACAACAGTAAGAAATGTGTGGAACATGCTAGATTTATCTTTTACTTCAGTTCTGAGCCCGCAATTTCCTTTGAACGTGCGCTAATATTTCACTCCATGCCGTGCAGAAGTACACGTCTTTGCTCCTCAGCATTGCTGGTCGTTAATAAATATATTTTGCCAGTAATTTTAATGCCATTTTGAACTTTTCAAATTAGTCGTGCAAGACTATCGACTTGCCCCCAAGTTTTCTAGTTAATATACCTCACTCCCTACTACTGAAAAATGTGATCTGCAGTTCTTGTAACTGCGTGTACTTGTAATATTTAAAGGGTTTATATTCAATCTGTAGTCAACTGATCCCTAGAAGCAGTTGCCTTTCCATTAGAGATTACTAGCTATGTAGCTAACTGTCAGCTACATTGATTTACTGGAGTACTTGCGACATTTAAACTAACATAATGACAAATTCTTTCATGTCGTCAAGTTGATGTAAGGCTGTATCAACACGATCGTTTCTATGGGGACAAGGCTTAAGAGAGAAACGACGCATCATGATAGAGTTAATGGTTTGAACCCGGGAGTATCGTTACATGTTCTTTGGACATGTAGATCGTTCAAGTTAGTAGAGCCCTGAGAAGGACTGTTGTTGTTGATGTTGACCATTGAACTCAATATTTAAATAACTGGAATGATAACTGAAGCCAAAAATATTTGTCGTCGTCATTCGTAATAACTCGTGTTTCTCGCGCGTTCATAAATAATTTGTATTATTTCGGATCTTAGATCTTTAATTTAACCTCAGTTGATTTCATTTTACCAGTCAGTTTTATCTTGATCAAGAAAATATTTTAAAGATATTTATTTCAAATCTAAGTTATCCACAGAGCGAAAGTATTATTACGTTTTTCAAATAAACTAAAAGGATTTCTCGGTATGAATTTTTATTCGACAAAATTTATATATAGAATAAAAACGTCTTATAGCTTACCATATATTTTTGTCATACACATTTGATCTGCTCTTAAACTGCGGTTTTCCTTTAAAAGTTAAACATATTATAGTCTTTAAGGATATTCAATTTTTGATATCGAGATGACAACCATTTAGTATTTCAAGCACTATCAAAATCGATGAAAATGACAAAAAATTTTCGCTCTGTTAAAAGTAAAAATGCGAGTTATAGACTCAATACTTTTTATGAAACTGGATATTCAAGTTTCTTTTTTCTTCTAAAAAACAGATTACATAACTAAAAACAGAAATGAAATAGCACAGTTCTTTTAAAGAAGTTATCATGTCATTTTATATTTTGGTGTCAGAAATAGTGACGTAAGCAAGAGGGGAGCCCATGGGCTAGGCCCCACGTCAGAAAATTCTCGGCCCCGCTAAAATATTATATTTTGCATATATTATATGACAGTTTCAGCGACAGTTATGGCACAGTATAGGCACAAACAGTAGCTCCACTCTATAGAAATTTTTTGTGTAGCGCATATCTTATTAAGTATGTGATTAGCATAGTGAAAGCCAGTCAATTGCTTTTTTTGGCCAATAGGAGGGCAGAGATGGCTAGCCGCAGCCAGTACTCTAATTAAATATGCAGCACCAAGTTGCACAGTGGAGTGAAACTATACTGTATGTTTCTATACAGTGGTTAAGGCTCCTCTTCCTCTTTGACTGCCCCCCTGATAGATAATCTTGGCTACGCAACTGGTCATAAACTCTTTAAAATCACGTTTGGTAAATGTTACTCAAATACTCCACTCACACTACAAATTTCATTGATCGAACTTGTCACGAATGATAAACACGCACGATTACCAACGTGAAACAAAGACATCACTGCAAGAGGGAAAGCAAAAGCTATAATATGACGTCACAAGTGCAATGCCATGTTCAGCGTTTATACACTCTAAGTCGACTTTATAAAACCCTCAAATTGCAGTGACATGTAATTTTTTGGAGACTTGCAGGAATTTTTATCTGCAGAAGTTTGTGTACAATTAACGTGTACAGTGCAAAGATCAATTGAGTGAAATGATTTTGAAATTTTAGTAAAATACTATTTGCTTGGATAAAGAATTTTTGTATATCTGTGTGTGAATGGAAAGCTCTAAAATCATCCACAGTTTTCTTCACGACGTTTGACACTTAAAATGCCATTGTCAGCAAAATTGTTTGTTTGCAGCATTGAAAGTAGATGTAATCTCCATCGTATGGGTGAAAAAATGTTTCTATTTGACCAAATCCTTTTCTTGTTATAGCAGTTCAAAGTTTCTTTTCAATGGACCTTGTAGGTCGTGGCATGAAGTCTGGGCCCAGCCAAATTCTGGCGTAGTTTAAAGTAGTTAGTATATATATCTTGTATTGAGGTGTACCATGCATGATGTCTCAAAAGTGAATCGTTCCAGACTTTTCAAACGACGGACAAGATCCATTAAAAGGAGCACTTTTTGCCGAAAGGGGCATTACAAATAAAACGCTATAGCACTGTATTACAAACACTGCATACATTTTAGCAATTCGAAAAGTGGGGGGTAGAAATGAGGTGTTAAATAGAGAAAAACTCTTCTATTATTTGATTATTTCACTCATTCAAGTGTGAGTACAGAAAAATAAAACGAAAGACAGTGATACAATTTCTGAGCCTAGTCGATAAGCCACTTTAATTATGATATCATAAATCCATAATGATAATGTGTTAGGTTTAAGCGTCTATTAGAAACTTGGCGCTTATTGGATGGAGACGATGATTGGCGTCCTTGCCTCACCTTTGCACAGTGGTTAGACTTACACATGTAAAGGATTTGATTCTTATTCTTAGTTATTGCTTAACAGAACTTTAATGTTTTGTACCCAGGCTACGCTCTCATCGCTCCGACCACATTCTTTTCTTGGGTCATGTGATCTGAGATGTGAGGTGATCTGCGAGAAAGTTCCTGCTGCTGTGCAAATAAACATTTGCTGTCCTTTGTCTTATTTTGTTTTAACAATGAGAAAGAGAGCTGTTACCTCAGAGTCAGTGACTTAGCCCACAAGCAAGTTCCGTCGCTCTACATGTAAATTTCAATATTATTCATCCATTAAGAAACCTTTTGTTTTAACACCATATGTGTGAACACCAAAATATTTACATTGCACGACTAAATTTCTGGACTGGTAATGTCTCTGCTCATGCATATGTGTTCATATAGTTAATTTAAGTGTATATAAAAAGTGACTCAAACTTTAACATACTATCCGTGCATTTGATATTGTGGCTTACGCTTATATTTTTTGCACAGCAAACAGAGCAGCTCTTTAGGGCTGTTTCATACGTGGCATTTTACACTAGCCGAATGCATTGAAAGCAAAAGATAATGAGGCATTTTATCTCATTTTCTTTTGTTTTTATGCTTTTGACTCATGTAAAATGCGACGTTTGAAACAGGCCTTAGCTTTCCAATGAAATGTTCTTCATTTCGTAACAATCTGGAATGGTCGAGTACTTTTCAAATAAGAATTACTAATCATAATTGTATTTATTCACACTTGGGGATCGTGTGCAGCTAACGAGGTTTCGCTGCCGTTTGAAACAAAAGCACATGAACCAGCAGGTTTTTCCTGTGTATTAGCATATCTTAAAGAATCTCCGATAATTGTATTCGATTCCCAACGGCGAAAAAAGTCTAACGTCGATTTTTAATTTTTATTTCAAGACTGATTGATCATTTCTGCTTGTTATGAAATAGTAAACATATCAATGGCAAGCTAAAAAACTTGTCTTTCGGCTATGTAAAAAGCAAACGCGAAACGCAATGCTAAATGCACGATTGCCTGAAAGTTCGATTCACTTTTATACAAACACATAAAATATTCGTGACAAGTTGGGAAACACAATATGTCACTAATTAGGGCGTCACAATTTTTTTGACAATGACAATATATCAACCATTGTAAGTATAACTTGCCGCTGTCAACTTGTTTGTAACAAACGTTTCAGGCGGAAATAGTTCGACCCAGGTAACTGTCGCTGTTATTCTTTTTCTCATCAATGGGATTTAAATTAAGAAAAGAAACCAAACATTCCCACGTATTGTAACGAAAATACACTAATATCCTGGGCAAATTATTTTTCAATAAACAGCCACAGCACCTAATTCAAGTCTTGCCAAATCTTGCTGAGTTATGAATGCGCGCAAGAACGTCCTGTTTTTGGCGAAATGAGCAAGGTTATAATTATTTGAAATGTCTGAGGAGACTACCATCCATTTAAAAACTTTATTCACAGTTTATACTCATTAAAAAATGATCAAGAAAAAGCAATTTTCACATGAGGTATACTGTTAAAAATAGCTTCAGAATCTAGGAGCCGAGATGATTACAATGACAAAGTCATCCCGTAGAGCCGGTTGAAAATCGCACAAGATCAAAGTATTCGACTCATTATTTTTTTCATTACATTCATTTTTTTAACACGGCTAGCTGCGACAGATCTGCGTAAACAACCTCTAAAAATATCCAATAGGGTCGATGTTTTTTAATCGGCAATCGCGCAATCATTTTGAATACGAAGTTCATGCATTAACTTACAGATTGCCTGCTCTTTTGGCAAAAACAATCTCATTATTTTCAAAGGGCGTTGAAAATTTTGCCAAGTCCAATGACTACAGACACTGACTAGATCTATTATTTTTAGTCGTATTCTCGTTAAATGTAACCCCAAATATGTATCAATTTCTATGAAAAATGCAGGTTTGAATTGTAGTGTCAAAATGGGATTTTTATCCAAATAACGTCAATATAATATTTGCTTAAAATATCGAACGGTAATGGGATTGATGTTCAGCTAAACTATAAAACATCGATCTTTGATCTCACAAATAGCTACATGCCAGCAGGAGCGCACATTCCTGAAAAAAACGGGGGGCTCTATGTTCTGGGACTATAATATTTGTGGTGTTTTTATTTTATAAAGAAGCCTAAATTTTTGCAGGACAAACTTTCTTTGACCTATTCGTCCTTTATAACACCCCCCCTACCGAAATGTTAAGCTATGCAAATATTTCCGTGCATTCACTGTATAGTAAAACCAGTAAATTTCTAAAGTAATGAGTAATCATAATGCTCAGAAACTTTTGTACGACGAACTTGAAGGTCGATTACGCCACTTGGACAGTAGAAGAAATTTTGAAGGATTGAACCTAAGTTATACTGTTACATAAATTCTATAAGATTAGTCGTTTACCCACACGATGCGGGCCAACACATCAATAGCTATTCATTCTTAACTTATGTCCAAATGCGCTCAACATTATTTTGCGTTTGTTAAGCGATGTTAAGCACTCTCAACATGTTCACCCTTAAAATAATAACACAAAGGATCATGGGAAAAAATATTCAACGACTAGCAACTGCGTCCATATTGCGTCTATACGGTTCAGCAATATATACGGTTCAGTGACCAGCTAAAAACTTCTATCTCTTCCGACGCCATTTCTATAACAATATACGCTGCACAGTAGGCTGTTCAAATCACAGAAAAAAATTAAATTGAGCACTGCAGTTGAGTGGAAAGTTCGAATAAGTTCGAACATTGTACATTGTACATTTCGTACATTGTACGTGTCTGCGGAAATCGATATTTTACATAGGAAAATGACTAACCATTCAGAGTACTTAATTTATTGCAGTTTGAAAATAAAAAGAAATGAGTAGAATTGGATTTCATGAAGATCATCTCAAACAAAACTTAAACATTCTTCATAATTATAATCATTCGCATATGTACTTTGTTACAAAGATTGATCAGTAGAATGTGAATATTATTGTGAAAGCCAAACATGAGGCGTTTTTGTAACACGATTTGTTACGCTTTTTGTTTTAGCAAATAAATTAATGGACGTCTTTCGAGAATAATTGCTCAATTTGCAAAGATCAGAGAAAGTTGTCCACACTTCGAGATGGATAAACCATTATACTTAGCGAAAAAGATTGGGATAAAAAAGGTAGAAGTTAATGGATGAATCTGCGATGCCAGACCTTACAACTTATGACGCATCACAGTAATGAGGTGCCGAAAAACGTCAATGAAAATTAGTACAGTCGAATTGATGCAATCATACGATAATACTTCGATAAGTCTTTTCCAGTGGCTTCGATACCTAATTTCAGCTGCAACAGATTTTCTAAGTCATTGTTTTTATTAATTATATTTTGGATAATTGGACAGCTTAATGCATAATCATCGTTGTTTTCGTTGTTGTTAAAAATAAATGTAAAATATATGGGAAATATAAGAGGATCAATTGCTGTTGTTTTCTGATACTTTTCCCTTGATCGTACGCAGTATTTATTTATAAATTGAACAGAATTTAGCGCAGTCGATGTAAACAAGTTAAGTTATCTTTCCAAAAAAATCGTGCGGATCACAAACCAGATATCCTTAAGTAAGCTATGAGGTATAGTTTCAAAAAACTATAATCAAATAAAAGTTGTAATATAAAATATATTTATGAACGTAATTGAATGTGCGAGCTCACACTTAAGCCTAGGTCACACTATCGTCCATATCGAGGAAAATCAGAACGAAAACTGCCGCAACGAAAATTTTGAACGAAAACTCGACGAAAATTTCGTTTTCGTGTATATTAGAAGAGTTGAACTTTAGACCTTTTTCGTTGACCAAAACGCATACTATTGGCTTATACTATCAGACTTTGTACTCAAACATGGCGGAGTGGCAGGAGGTTTTGATAAATCAGGGCTAATAGACTTTCTAAGATGTGTGCCAACTTTAGTGATGTGAGGTCTAATTAAATCCAAAATGTAGTCAAAATTTGTCGTCGTCATTCTCAAGTATTTTATGTGTCTATTTTCATTGTTCGGCTCTCGTAATTCTTTAATCAAGTTGTTAAATAGTCCAAGACGATCACGTCGTTTATTAATTGGATGAATCCAGTATCGACGTTTGCTGTTGCTTGTTTTCAACTTTAAAAGCAGTAGCTTATTCTTAAAAACTATAGCCGATCAAAATGAAATACTTTTATCAAAACTTTTTGAGCCTCAAGGCTGTTTATAGACGTCCACACAAAACAGGGCCACTCAGACTGAGGAGGCAGCAAAGGAGGGGTGGGGAGAGAAGGATGATATGTCTTATCCCTTAACCATTGAGACTCTGATTTATAGAAGATTAAGCCTGGCAATAAGGACTTTTTCTGGTGTAGAAATTTGTTTGAGAGGCTCTGACCACAAGTATTCTTTGTTGGGATATATATTACATGCTCCAAAAAAATTCCACTAAATATGTAACTGGAATGCTAATTTACTACCACTGGCTAGTACTTGCATGAAAAAAGTGAACTGTGAGGTACACGCGTGTTAGTTCCCACATTTTAGATTATCTGTCGTCATGAAGTTTCTTATGGAAAGATCGTCACTACTTCTGGCTTTGATTTTTTTGAAGGTAACCCTCCAGTTTTTAATCACTCGAAATAAATACCATTCTTGAAATCGATATTTGTGAGAGGCAAGAGAGTAAAAACAGTGACATTTTGAACTCATATAAAATTTTTCATGAGTCTGAACTGTCTATTGAGCATTTGAGTTCAAGTTGGACCTTTCCTTCACTTTCCACTAAAACAAAGCAAATCTTATCAACGAATAACAATTATTTTATTCTTAATATGTTATGATCCTTTTAAAATAAAATGATGTTGAGATAATCTTTACTAAAAATTGCCATTCTAGCAAATAACGTTTTCATTAACGCTGACGCAAGCAAACTGGATAAAGTGCGAAGACTCGTGGGAAGCATCAAGATTACTTCCAGTGGAGTTTCAATTCAAATAACTCATATCCGATGCAGTGTAAACTGGATTAAGTAAGTACGTGTTCTAAAATTAGTTCATTAACCAGATTACACTAATGTGAAGTAAGATGGCATTATTTATACATTGGATTACAACAAAACTAATTGTTTGTTAGCGCACTCCTTTACTGAAAGAATCATTTCTATTTTAGCTTAAGCTTATAAACGTATTTAGCTAGTACGATGTAAATCTATAAAAATAGATCTACGGATAAGACACGGCTTTACCCAATGATCTAGAAATCAATCTACTAGATATCTGACTCCACCGTCAAAAGTCTGTGGTTACGAGTGAGGCAAGCCCTTTAAGGTGGCAAAACTGAAGACATTTACCATTCATATCTGCTTTTCCTGAGTTTATACACTGTTGCAAATTTGATAGTCTAGGTTTATTTATTAAAATATTTGACAGGATGGGCTTTTTAACTTTGTTTCAACTAATTTTTCATTTTGAGTTTTGCTTTTAATTTTGCCACCTTTCAAGATGGCGTCTTTGCCTCACCTTGACTTGGCAGTTAGACATTTTAGAAGATTGGGTTCTAAATCATTGGCTTTACCTTATTACGATCAACGTTGCCTTTTCATCAAATTTTTTGCATGTTTTTTTGCGTATTTTGCCTTATGGCAGGGATGGGTCGGTGCGCGATGACAAATACGTTACTTGATTTTTACAATTTGTTTAAAATATCGATACTAACATCAAGTATCGTCTTGTTTTGATGTTGAGCCTGAGCTACTCCTTATTTATTCATTGTGAATTTTAAATCAAATCCAGCTTCACACAGTTTGAACTTGAGAAAACGCTGCTAGCAACTGCGAATCGTTTCTTAATCTAATAGTATAGTCATTTACCTTTTTGACAACTGAACAGCCTGCAAAAAAAAGCAGCTGGTCTGAAGGCACGTTAACAGTAGCCAAAAATGGGGTTCTTTTCGAATCAAAACAAGTCTTTTCCAGTGGTTTCGATACAAAATTTTAATGTCAATACATACCAATGATAACTTGTGTTTATGAATGATCATTTTAGAGGATTATGACAGAGATGATAACTTGTATAGACGTGTGATCATTTTGAATGATTATGACTGGGATATAAATTGTATCCACATAAATGATTATGATGTTGAGACAAGTTTTAGATCGTAGTTGTGATTTTATAACTCAGTTTAAAATGTCAAGAAAAGGAAAGAAAAGGTCAAATTTATTTACATATATGTATATATATAATATATTACAACAAAAACATTTAATCTGAATAAAAACTTTAAATCATTGCGCATATCGAAGTCAACCAGTTCTTTCAAGCATAGCACATCAAAACTAGTGTTTATAGTAGTGGTTGCACATCAAAACTAGTGTTTATAGTAGTGGTGAAAAACTGCTTCATGCGTGTCTTAAGCGAGCTGTTTTTATATGGACAAACATCAAATCAAGACTTTCCTCGAACGGAGTTTTCTTTGTACTTTCGGAGTGTCTGATGTTGAAGTGTTTGATAATAACCTTTCCTTGTTTTCACTCTAAGTCAAATACAATTAAAGTGCCCATATCAGGATCAGGAAAATGACTTATTTAAATAGTTAAATCAATTTTAAGAGCATTTGCAATGTATTTTAAAAAATTGTGTGACATAGCTATAATCGAGAACGCATACATTGAAGATGAGACAGGTTAATAAAAAACAACAAACGTCGAAAAGGAGATCCGCTCAGACGCCATGTTTCCCATTAAATTTTTATAACACTAGAAGTTACTATCGCAAGGTAAAGTGCTCCCCCTTTTTGAACAAATATTGCTCGGTGCAGTCGGATATAATTAAGCTTGTTTTCCACTAGCCACGTATCGTAACGTATGGTAGCAAAACGTAACATGGCGCATGCGTGCTTCTGATTTTGATGGTTAATAGGCACATGCACGCATGCGCCATGTTACGTTTAGCTACGATACGTTACGATGCATGGCTAGTGGAAAACAGGTTTTATTCCACGACTTAATGTTCAGCATATTATTTCGTGCTCTAGCATATATTGCAAATTAGCTTGTACAAATCAATGTGCCACATGCCCATTAAGATAAAATTTTCGGCGTATCAAATATATTGCATTTGTTCCTAAATTGAATTTAACTGTGTAAAGAAGTTATTTTCCTGACACTGATAAAGTCACTTTAAACATCGTAGTCTTCATCTTCCACACTTGTAATTTTTATTTATCTGAATGCACGCAAAAGTAAGTTCAGCACTAGAAGATCCATCTCAGATATTACAATCAAAGACAGACACCTCAAAAAACTGGAGTGACATCTATATTCTGGAACCGACTTTTGTAAAGTATTTATTCGATAAAAAGCCCACAATTTTAACCTTACTGGCTTTCCATAATCTTTTCTTAACGAAAGACTGGCATTGCGACCCCTATTCTTCATAATATGCGCCGGCTGCTCACATAAAAGCCACTTTCCATTACGATTGCCTTGCCTGAGCGAGCGGAGCGTACACGTTTGATCATGCGCTATAAACTACGTTATTGGCTTCTCTCGAAAGCTGTGGACACTAGCACACACGCTTCGAAAGCACGTGATAAATATCAACCAATCACCAACAGTTGTGGCACTTAAGCGAAAGGTTGCTGCTATAGTTGTAAAAGCATTACCATGCACCAGTGACCAGGTACCTCCGTGTCTTTGTCGGCCTTTTGTCTGGCCCAATCGCCTCTCATCGTGTTTTACAGCGTGTGCTGCTTTGGACAACTAAACCGAGTAACTCTTCAAATGTACTTGGTGTCATTCGACACATTTGAAAAAAAGTTCATGATGGAAAAACATTGTCTCACGAACGAAAGTGAGATATCCCTTTACTTTTTCTACTATAAATAGATTTGCCATACCCAAAGTCGTTTTCTGTATGTCCTTCTTTGTAATCGCTGTTTTACTAATTTTCTATTTCAAGCTACCAGCAATGACTAGTTTTTCAATTAGCGCACACACAAAAGATTAATGAAGATTGTTTTTGAACGCGCGAACGAATGCTCAAAAGTGTCCGCTTCGTGCGCGCAGGCAAAACGACCGTAATGGAATCGGCCTTAAGGTATTGCAACAGACCATCAACAAATCAATTTAATTTCTTAGTTATCTTGCATTCGATTCTCAAGAAACTGCAGATATGTTTTACCAGTAATTATAACTTTGCGGAAAAACTTGAATACTATTAAAAACGAACTTACTTCTACCAAAGAAAAAGATGGACGTGATTGCTCATCAGAATGATCATTCGGTGTTTTCGGTAAATTATGGAATATTCTTTTTTTCAGTTTCTTTGCTGCGTACAAGAATAGAGATAAATTACACTTGTGTTCGTGCCTAATAGATACCAAATCTTTTTTATGCAACATCAGTAAGACTAATTCAATGAACTTTAAAATGCACTCTTTTGTACCGCTAATATTTTATTTTGTACCGCTAATATTTAAGTTTGTACTTGAACTGGCAAGTGACAATCAGACGAGCTCGTTTTTTAATGTAAACTAATTTACATGGCTCTTTCTCCTAGAATTATGCAGACCTTGAAATGCGTTATCTGCATTGACTACAGTCTGAATAATTTTGATACCCTACAATACTCCGTACAATAAATCATTAATGTGTACCTGATCGTGAAACGGAGCTTCCATTTTCCTTCAAGCCATCAATTCTTTTGAAAATCCCTTTCTTTGTTGACTCAACATCACTCGTAACAGGCAGCGCGCTGTAAGATCCACGCTAAAGATACAAAATCCTATGGTTGAAATTTCACGAGTGTAATTAATCGCAAAGGTGATAAATATTCCATTAAAATGGCTTGAACCCGAGAGTATAGTTGCATGGTTGTAGATGTAAATCTTCTTTATTCTAAGGTTGTCGAAACATCAGTCAACACAAACACCAACAGTCCTTTTCAGGACTGTACTAGACTAAACTATTACTCAAAAATTCTGGTCTGTAAATGTTGCAGAAATTTTTAGGGAAGAAATTTGAAATTTTGTAAAGTGTGCTTAAGTTATTTTGAGCAAAGTTGCAATGCTTCAGGCACTGGCTGGTAGCGCGGCCACGTAAGATCACAAGTTTCTTCTTTTTAAACATTTTGCACTTTTTAAGCGCAGAACTTCGCATCTCAAGGAAATTTCACTAGTTTCAAGATGGATTTGTCAAACTGTATGAATTTATCGAACGGAAATTCTCAACAAATGGCCCAAATAAAGTACATATGAAATATATTATTCACTTCAATTTTATTAATTTATCAAATGGTTATTTTTTAGAAGTAATTTGATGTATATATGACTTTTATGTGTTGAGTAGAAGTTGATCAATTTTTACTCTTAATTTCGTCGTTATTTGCGAGCTTTGCACTGAATAAGTCGGTTTTGTATCATATTTTTCCCTAAAAAAGTTTCTTGAATATTTCAATTATCTTATTTTGCTCAACTTTTCTCTACAAATTGAAAAAAAAAACTCACCAGAGAGGGTGGAGAATTGAATTCCATTTCAGTAAAATCTTCAAACGAACCTTCGCTATAAAACATATCAAATGTAGTTCTGTAAACTTTTGTTTTACCATTGGTTGGTCGTCAAAGATATTGATGACTTGTTCACGTTGAAAATTGTGGTCATTTCACTTAAAAAGTTCCCAATTAAAGTGAAAGCTGACCTATCCTATTGAGAAGCTTACGAAACATGCCATCGAAATGATACACACTCTCTTGCTGCAATAATCATTCATTGCGATAGGTACTCGGACTTTTTTGTGTACCCAAGTGCACCGAATTTTACCCAAAGGTTCCCCGTAAGAAAACACAACTTATTTAGCATTCTATCTCTCTTAAGGGGACGGGGGAGGTAAAGTTATACATGCTCTGAATTTGAGACCAACCTTTCGTAGGGAATAAACGTACTTGAACACATTTGCTAAATAAAGAAATACGTCATGTAGTCAAAGTGAAAGCAGACAAATAATAATTATGATAACTATTTAACTATTTGCCAGACTCGAAGAATATATTAGAGATTTGGTGAACACGTTTTCGTACCTCTCTTAAGTCATTGATGATTTTTTCCTGTTTTTCAATGGTCTCCTTTAAACAAATGATGATCTTGTCTTGTTCCTTTGAAAAAATAAATCGCGATAAGTTTGTACAGGTAATAACATGGTTTCGATTGAAGTCTTTGAAAAACTCACGAGTGCTTGTTTTCCAATTTGCACGAGAAACCATGCTATTACTTATTATTATTATATGGCAAGCGTCACTTCCGGCAAAATGGCCGCTTGGATTGGCTCAGAAACATTTTTGCCGGTCCATTATTTTCCCATAATCGACCACGGTCAAAAACGCGTAATTTCACAGTCAAATGTAAACAAACTTCGTAACTGCAAAAGGAAAAATAAACGAAACAAAAAAACATTTACAAATGTAATTTGAAGGAAAACACTTGGAAAACAGTTTAACTATCCAGACGATGCAATTTGAAACGATTTATTTTTTTATGGACGAAAACTAGAAAAGTGAAAGCCAACCGGTAAAAACCAGCAAGGACGAGAAAGAAAGCAAGCTTCGTTTCAGGTCAAATAATAAGCCCTTAATAACTGAGCGCGAGGTCTTTACGGAGAAATATCGGACCTCTGTCTTTTTGTACAAACCTTGCCTGAAACGAAGCCTCCTTTCTTTCTCGTTCTTGCTGTTTTTACGGGTTCGTTTTCACTTTTCTAGCTTCGTCCATAAAAAATAAATCGTTTCAAATTGTATCGTCTAGATACTTTAACTGTTTTCCAAGTGTTTTTCCTTCGAATCACATTCATAAATGGTTTTTTGTTTCGTTTATTATGCGTTTTTTCTGTTTGCATTACGAAGTTTGTTTTCATTTGTCAATAAACTACGCGTTTTTGGACCGTGGTCGATTACGGGAAAATAATGGACCGGCAAAAATGTTTCTGAGCCAATCAAAGCGCGCCATTTTGCCGGAAGTGCGCTTGCATAAAATAATGCCATATAATAATCCTTTTAATAACCTCGCTTTTCGATCTTTACTGAGAAATATCGGACCTCTGTCTTTTTGTGCAAACCTCGCCCTACGGTCTCGGTCTGTACAAAAACACCTCGGTCCGATATTTCTCCATAAAGACCTCGAGCTCGGTTATTAAGGGCTTAATAATATACATGATAATTTCGACTGTTTGCTTGGTACGAGCTCGTCAAAAAGTTTGCCAGCTCAAATCAATCACAAATATACAAACTGTTTGTTAAGGTGCAAGCTTTATCGATAGAAATAACACCACTTGCTTTGAAACTTATTTATGCTAGCGAGGATCATCTACTCTGCAGTACAACAAATATATCATCATTAATCTGTTTTGATAATCCAGGTTTTTATTCCCATTCAGATCATCCAAACCCTCATCAAAAACCTTATTGCTATTCTCTACAGAACAATAAATCTTTTTTACCTTGACCTTCATCTGTTCGCGATGATAAAGAACACTGGGAACCACTTCTTCTCTTGAATCCCTGAATAACTCAACAGCAGAGGCTCGTTGTTGCTTCAATCGAGATTTTCGCACAGAATTTGTGAGAATCTCAATTCGTTTTTTTAGTACTTCTTCTCGAGATTCGACTTCAGCCTTGTTGAGATCCCTGAGTTTTAATTAAGCATAACATGAGCTCTGTAGCTACAACGTGGAATCAGAGAATATCGAAATCTTACAGCCTAACATCGCATGGGAGAGGAAGGAGGATTTACCACAACTTAGTACTAAAACGAGAAAAGACTGAGCCCAACGTAGTTCTGGCATGATGGACGACTGAGAACAACATACTAGTGAAAGAATATAGGACCGAGAAGAACATACTACTGAAAGATGGAAGACTGAGAACAAGATACTTCTGAAAGGATGAGGACTGAGTACAGCATGCTACTGAAGAATAGAGGACTGATAAAAACAGAATACTGAAGGATGGAGGACTGAAAACAACATACTACTGAAGGATGGAGGATGAAGTACAGCATGCTACTGAAGGATGGAGGACTGAGCACAGCATACTAAAGGATGGACGAGGAATTCGGCATACCTTGCTAAAGGAACGACACAGGACTATGCACAGCATTGCTACTTGAAAGAGGCGAGAATGTGCACCGCCAGGGGCGTCAGAAGCAGAGGGACAGAGAAGACTGGGATCCCTCACACTTCTTAGAAGGGGGCAGTACCCCTCACTTTGCATTAAAATAGCAAATTACTGAGAAAGAGAATGTTTACTAATAGAGTGTTTTATCTATAAAACATACGTATCTAAAATGCAGTAGACTTGAGTCACACAGGAACCTTTTGCTGTTCTTTTATTTCATTAGTTTATTACATGCATGACTAAGGGGACGACCTTTGCTAAAATTCAAAATAGTTTTTACTTAGCAACATAATATCCAAAATGCCCCATTACTTTTATATTCCTTCCGGCTGTCCCGGGGCTCTGGGAACAACTTACAAATAAAAAGAAAGATTGAGCGTAACATACCACTGAACACAATGCGCACATACCTGTACATGTTCTCAAGCTCAGCCATCTGTTCAGACATTTCTTCCGAAACCTCTTTTCTTATGCTTAGTTCAAGCATTGCCTTTTCCATTGCCTCCTTTACAAGTCTCGCTTGAAGAGCTTTGATACTCGACAAAAGTTGCTGAGAGAAAAAAATATACGAAGGAATGGTGCATGATCTTCCAAAGAAACAAAAACGTTTTTGCCGTTGCACTTCTTAAAGTGGGATTGGGGATACGATAAAAAATCATCGAAATTCACCAATAATCTTTACTTTCGATACCGACCACTAGTATCGTTGTGTTGGTATTGAGCCTGCAATAGTGTTTTTACCAGTAGTGAAATACTTTGTGACACCATATGTTGACATTGCTCAGATTTTAAAATTGCTAATGAATTAACAATTGCACGAATTGGCAACGATTTTGGTATCGGTATCGACCAAATTTTAGGGTGTCGATATTGTATCGAAAGTTGATAGTCACCGATCCCTATGATTTTTTGTCGAAGGTTTTTTGCTCGACTTCCATATTACATAATTTGGAGGTTAATTATTAATCCCTAAGGAAACCTCCACTTATCTTGGCTCTGTTGGGTAGTTGCCTATGAATCCTTTCCGAATCAGTGCAAGTCACGTGTGGCAGCCGAGAAGTAACATCATTCAAGCTACTCCGTATGCGCTATGCATGCAGGAATTTCGTTTTTAGTCATTTTTTAGGTGTTAGAAAATACAGCAAGTACAGTCATCCAAACTAAGAGGAGCAATATCTAACTATAGCCCCACTTTTGTGAAAGCTTTTAGCATAAAAATACCGCGACGCGATTGAAGATAAATGCTTACCGCTGAATTAAACCGTTTCACGTATAAAATTCGACATCAACACCAAATGAAATCTCAAACTACACATGTATGCTGCAAATTTGGCGGGTGGTGAGGAGAGGTGCGTGGATTGAAGTTAAGTGTGCGACATTGCGCAATTCTGCGTGGATTGAAGTTAAGTGTGCAAAAATGCGCAATTCATCATATTCTTTTCATTTCTGGTGCTTTTAAGTGCCCGGATTCTGAGTGAAAGACTAAGTTTGCGCGTTGTTTAGTTAAGAACTTATGCATGAGAACAAAATTCCGCACAGAATGCCATACCTGAGTATCATGACTGGATGTTTCATCTATACACGATGATTCAAGACAAATTGTTGACACCTAAAAGAAAAATTGTAACTGCGTGACTTGTTGATAACTTGAACGAAGCCATTGAAATAACTCGAACAAAGCCATTGAGATAAATCTCACACCCTCGTTATCATTACTTTCAAATCACAAAAGCAGGTTTAGTATTGATAATTTATCATTTAAATTATCTAAATTTACATCTGTACTGCGAGCAGTGGATTTTTATGGTAAGCAGCCTTACCAAGCAACAGTAAATGTGGTGGATTTTACCGAAATGCATTGTGGTTGGAAATAGTTCCAAACCTTCGACACATTTTGAGTAGCCGAACATGAACGTAAAACTTGAACCGGAAACCATGCCTGTACATTCGGGGGTTTTTTGTAGCTAAGTAGCCTGAAAATATTTGCAGTCAGCCCTTTGAAGTGAACACTCGTAGTGGGGACTCAAATTTACTACTTATTTTCATCAATATGAACCGAATTACTCAACTGAAGGTTCTGGTTGGTAAATTTTGAAAATGGAATGGGAGGAATCTAAACTTTATGATTTACACAGCAGTTTGTAGTAAGCTTTAAACACTTGCAGGCAGAGCACCTGCCATGGATCACAACATCAGACACTTACCCCGGAAACGCACACATTGGAAATACCAGCCCAAACTATTACCCATGCTATGATTCTATTCCAGCAAAGATGGTATCAGTTTTTTATTCTGAAATTTCATTTCATTTGTTGTTTTTCCAGGGAATGCACAGAAAGGTATCGCACAGTAAGTTCAAAATGTCGGAATATGAGCTATGCCTAGAGATCCAAATGCATTCTGGTACAATGTAAATGCCGATATTTCAACCATGGTTTGTTGTGGTCATTTGTAATGGATCTAATGCTGACGAATGTCACAGTATAGAGAACATACAGTAGAGCAACTCCATTGAATTTTTTCGTGCCACGCGTATCTCATTGCGCGTGTGATTACCAGAGTGGCAGCTGGCCAATGGCAATTTCTACCAGTAGGAATGATGAAATGATCTACGGCAGCCATTATTCTTATTAATTACACAGCAGCCAGTTGCACAGCGAAGTGGCCCCACAATATATTCCCTATACTGTGGAATGGCAATATTCCTTACCCAATAACATTGACAATAATCTTCTTAGACCAATGTCTGGAGTTAAATTATATGACTTTAGATGTCAAACTGACCGTTTTTAAAGTTGTTGTATTGTGTATACAATCAATAGATATATCAATTGACTTCCTCAAAAGCCAACAGAGTTTAATGTCCTTTTGATTTGTGTTATAGTTTATATAATGTTTAATTTTATAGTTGATATATATTACGTAAATATAGTCTTGTATAGTGTTTAGGTAACTTTCAAATCTTATAATACACATTTTAAATGAGTATATGCTATTTAATTAAGAAATAAAAGATGTTAACTGTGTTTGCACGGGCTTATGCAAACCAAGGAGACCTTCGGGAGAACTCGAGAGTAGATCAGTGCAAGCTCGAGACGGAAGGTCGAGGGTTGCACCTGCTCGAGAGTTCTTACAAACATCTCCGAAGTTTGCATAAGCCAGTACAAACACGAAAAACATCTTTTATCTCTTTTGTAAAATAAAAATAATGCGAAAAAGACAAGCATTTTAATTTTTCCTCTAAAATTTATTCATGATCGATTTGCAAATCCTCTTTGATTGATCGACTGCCTTGATTGATTTGATTGTTTGAGCTCAGATGTGTTTTGTACACGCTAAGACTAATCAGCGCACGCGTTTCATTGTGTTTATTTTATAATGGTAACATAATAAACCGAACTATCAAAGGACTGTCATGCGCTGGAAAAGATGAAATTTATTGTACATCGCCAACTTTAACCTTTTGAGAACATGCGTACGCACAGAGACAAAAGGGCTTTGGATTTAAAAAACTTTACCTTTCTGGCAATGGCAGAGAATTTCAACGAATGAAATGTCTCATCGAAGGAGGACGCACACTGGCTGACATTCACAATCATCGACACTTTGCCTTCGCCATTAAAAAATACTTGAAACAAACGAGTGAGTTTACTTTCTCGGAAAGGGATGTTCTTTGGATTACTCCTACAAGAGCAAACGTCAGTTGAAAAGCCTTATTTTTACCATTATTATTTTTGTCGGCACTTTAAATTGATTTAGTAGCGCAGTCAAATTACATAAGTTCAGTCTAGAAGTATTTGAGTGGATTTAGTTGAGTTTAGATAAATTTTGATTCATTTAAGTTCAAAAAGTACAGTTGAATAGTTGAGACAAGTTGAATTAGTTCAATTAAATAGTATTTCAGTGAAGTTGAGTTAACTCAGTTAAATAGTTAAGTTAAGATTAGTCCGTTCTGTTGAACTATAGTTCAGTTAAATTCAGTGAAATAGAAGTTGAGTTGAGCTCAGTTAGTTCAGGTAGATAATAGTTTAGTCGAATTCAATTCAGTCAAGTTCATTTAAATGGTTGTAGAAGTTGTAGTTTATTAAAAAGATTCTTCCAGAAAATGTCACAGTGATAAATATATAGTACTTAATAATAACATGGTTGAAAATGGATGATTTTTTCACTCATACCTATGACTTTGGTTGTATTTTAACATTTCCACACATTTCCCTAGCGTCATCAGAGATGTGTTGATGTTTGCAGCTTCTTTTAACCTCACTCCAGAATTTTCCGTCTTTGTATAGCGTTCAGAACCAGCAAGATCCACAAACGACAATCTTCGGAAGAAAATCAAAAGATTTGTTTAAACTTTTAAAGTTGCTCTTAAAACCGTTACGATATAGTATAAAGACTTGGGGATTGAAAGAATGGGTCTATGAAACCCCCGTTATGATCTGGGAAAAAGGATCAAACTTGCATAAACGCTGTGGCATAGCTACTTATGCCGTGCTATGTTAAATTTTGAACATTAGCATTACATTGTTCTTACAGCAAGTTAACGCCACTAAATATATGGCATTTGTGTATGCATGTAGCTATGTAAGCGAAACATAAGGCCGAAAATCTACTAGAAGTGATTCCTTAATTATCTATTAACGATAGAAGAAGATATTTTATTTTTTTACAAATCAGCAGGGGGCAAGATCCTAGCGTTTCCTGCAATCTGATTGGCTTTACCAGCGGGCAGTTTGTTACGACATCTTGACCGCAGTCTAGAATCCTATAGCTAAATACTAGAGCAAAAAGTTTTTTTTTTTGTTTTGTTTCGTTTTGTTTTAGAAAGGAAATTATCAGTCAACTTTTGATTGTAATAACATTTCATAATGTAATAACAAATAGCATTTCAAGTAAATTTTGAGTTTTCAAGTAAAACGAAGAGCAAAGTTTTGATTGTTTACTTGGCCGCCATTATTGAATATCACTAAGCATTCTAACAAGATTGCTGCGTTTAGAAAAAAATAAATACGTTGTTTGCGTTTAGATCGGCCCAGATGGAGAAATATTTCCCCTCAGTCTAAAAAACGTCCCTCGGCCTGCCACTTCGGGCTCTTTTTGAGATTTCTGGAAAACGTTTTTCCAACCGGACCTCCAAGCCGGGAAATAACGTATATATATCTTGCAATTTTTCCACTTACTGGCTAACTCTTAAAATGTTTGTTTCTCCGTTCTCGTCTACATTCAACCGCGCCAGCTTCATGTTAAAAATGCAGTGACTGCAGGAAAAAGAACAAGATAATGTCAGAAACTACATCAATAATCAGACCAGAAGAGACGACCAAATTTTTACCTTCGACTAGAGTTGGCGTTCATCTTAGTTGAAGCATTCATTTGATTTTTTTGACCAATTTTAAGAACCTGTAAACATGAATGACATAGCAAAGTATCAACATCAGTTCAATTCTGTAAAAAAACAAGAGTTTCGTCAACCATTTTTCCCATGTTAAGTTAATTTTTATTGTTGAATTTAATTAACCTGTATTAGGTGTTGTCCACTTAGTACGTATGCCAAAATATAGAGATAGGAGAGTGTATATGATCAATGCATAGATTTGGGTACAGTTGAGAGGGGTGGTTTAGCTATTTTGTAAAAATGACATTATGGGACCTAATTTTGGTTCCTAGAGAACGCATAGAATTTGTCGACATAATGTATTTGAATAGTTTACGTAAAATAGTCAAGATGAAAAATCAGTAAGTCTAACATGAACAGAATATAGGCTGTTAAAATAAAAGCTGAACTTCTCTTGGCTTAAATACTGCACGACAATATGAAGTATAGCGTCGTAAGTTTGAGTACAAAGGGGAAGGGAATGTTTAAAAGTCGGAAAATTTCAAGTACATATTAAATGGACAACCCCCCAGGCCACCTCGAGAAAGAAAGTTTCAAAAGTTCTTGAGCCGTTTCTAAATTCATTTAAGGACGCAGTGGGGTAACCAGCGCCCTCAAGTTTGGTCGTGCTATGTTAATTTTACTGTGTTCTCTCACTGTAATGACAATAGATTTCTAAAGAAAAGAATGATGCTAATGAACCGAAATATAAACAGCATTACTAAATTCTGCGGGATAGCAACGCCACTACGAACCTTCACTCAAATATAAGCGTTACTGGCGATAAAGTTGACAGCTGTTTATTGTCAAACGAACACTTTTTGCCGTGGCCAATCTAATATTAAGTATACTTAATATTAACCTTAGCAAATATAAACTAGTATCTCTACCTTGCACGCTTCTTCTGGAGTGCAAACAAGAATATGCTTAAGGCCTATAGACAAAAAGAACAATGATTCAATGTGAAAAGGCAGAAAGGGTAGTCGGAAACACTCAAAAAGTAAGCACTTTTTTCCAGACGACACATTTTTAGGCGATTTATTTTTCACGGACGAAAGCTAAAGGAGTGAAAGCGAAAACAGTTAGGACGAGAAAATTAAGCTTCGTTTTAAGTCAAATAATGCCGTATAAAAAACCTTGCTTGGTTAATAAATTTTTTTGCCTGGAAAGACAGACGTTGGTTTTAGAATAAAGTCGAAAATACAGCATCATTAAATGGCTCTATTTGTGCGTCATGATTATTTCATTCACTCCGAGTTGCAGTTTCTAAGCGATTTCACTTGTTTTAAATTCCCGTAGGCTTGTTAGATTAACTTATTAACGAATGTGTGTCAACCAAGTTGCATTATGCGTTAATCACAGCGTGGCGGCCATCTTGTGAGTCGAGAAAATGGCCGATTTTGTTAGTTTAGTCCATGCACATTTGACAAACTATGAAAGTTAATGTAAAATAGAGTTTTTAATCAATGTTTTTCCTAACTTTTTAGATAAATAAAACGACGCAGTGATGAAATTCAATTTGGCGTGCCGCGCAGGCTCGAAAACTAACGATGTAAACATAAACAAAAGCGCGCAATGCATCTTGGTTTACACACATTCTTCAAACTTGTGGACTACAACCCCCCAAAGGTGCGAGTTCAACTCTTGTCTAAGCCACATATTTTTCATTTTTGTATAACCCCGTCAGAATTGTATATCTGAACGATAACAAAGTTGGTATTCTAAAAACGCACCCTTGATATAGGGTTGTCCATTCTTATCATCGCTCAGTTTCAGAACGGTTCGTTTCTTTTCTTTAATGTTGGACAGCTCCAATAAATCCAATATTTGCTCATTGTAGATCTCAGCGAACGAAATCCATAACGCAAACTGATCTCTTTCACCGATTTCCAGATCAGAGTTGACATCAATGAAGGTATCTACCATTAAATATAATATCAATTTAAAAAAATGAAATTTTGTCAAGTAATTCGCTGCGATACACTTCTTTAATTAAGGCGTTTTCAGATTTCAATCTCAGTTTAATACCTTCATGAGTGGGATATTTCAAATGAGGGCTACTCAAAAAGCTTGCGATTCGTTTGATCTCATTGGGAAAACCCTGAAAAACGATTTGTCATGGTGAATAGTCTAGAATATAAAGCTGCATATTTAAACATTATTTCGTTCCTGATGAAGACACTAGACTGGAGTATATAATGACTAAAGTTTCAGCATAAGATCACTCCTGATGAAAACACCAGACTGGAGTATTAGACTCAAGTTTCAACATCAGATCACTCCTGATGAAGACATTAGACTGGAGTATATAAGAACTCAAATTTTATCATGAAATCACTCCTGATAAAGACACTAGACTGGAGTATACAAGAACTCAAGTTTCAACATCAGATCACTCCTGATAAAGACACTAGACTGGAGTATATAAGAACTCGAGTTTCAACATCAGATCGCTCCTGATGAAGACGCTACACTGGAGTATATAATGACTCAAGTTACAACATCAGATCACTCCTGATGAAGACGCTACACTGGAGTATATATGACCTCAAGTTTCAAAATCATATCACTCCTGATGAAGACACTAGACTGGAGTATATAAGAACTCAAGTTTCAACATTAGATCACTCCTGATGAAGACACTGGACTGGAGTATATAAGGACTCAAGTTTCAACATCAGATCACTCCTGATGAAAACACCAGACTGCAGTACAAAATGACACAGGTTTTAACATCAGGTAACTTTTGATGAAGACCCTAGACTGGCGTAAAGACTGAAGTTTTAAGCTCCGTCTATGAGTACTTACCGATCGTTCACTCATAAGAAGAACATCATTCTTTTTACTTTCTTCTTTACTTTCCTGAACGTTCGTTAAGTTGATAACATCATTAAAAAGTTTGGGCTTAAGATTTGTTCTTGTGTGAATCCTATCTTTTAAGCTCTGAAAAATGACGTTCAGCGTTCGCGGGAGAATTCCAACATCTTCGCTTGAGCCGTATATAGTATGTGTCTAAAAATATTTGAAGACAACCTTGTTAAAACAGCTGGGTTAACTCCACCAGACAATAGTCATATCACACAATTATTGGATGAGATTGAGCATGATATCAGAAATATTCAGACCGACGTAAACCAAGCGAAGCTGAGGCGCATGACAATGACCGAGGTTTGAATAATTCTTGATATCAAACGATTCATGTAGAAAAATTATCTTATTTTTAGTGATATAATTATTATTTTGAATACTAGTTTGCTTTTTACGTATTATTACTTTATATAAAGGCATGTGTTCCTAACTGTGATGATAGTTGCCTACCTTTGGTAAATATATAATATAGATACAATCAATTAATACAAAGTTTGCGGCGCACGGTCCGTTACGATGGAATGGGGAGAGTTATCGTTTGTTTAAACTATTTAAGTAATTTTTTGGGCCCGCCTTTGGTTGGAGCGAAGATCATTTTCCGGACCAGTAGCCACACGGATTTCAAAGTCAGAACTTGATCTACTTGGCCGCTGAAGGAGGCTTAACAGGTCGACGCTTCATGTAAGTTTGAATGAAATTTCATTTTCCTATGATGCTAGGCAAACTGCTGTTTAAGTTACTACAAAATGATTGAACAAAATTCTTTCTAAATTCTGCCGTAGTTATACGACCTGTACTAAAACAATTTAACCGCACACCACGTACACGGACTCATTCTGTTAAGCAAAATCCATGGTAAAATCTCATGTTAGCATACCTTTCCAGAGTTAGTTACACCATAGCTAAATATTAGACAGTTCTGTCCGGACATGAAATCTTTCAACATTTTCAAAGTGGTTTCTTTAAAAAATTTCATTTGACTCGTGTCCGGGCGAAACACGTAGGAAAAGTCGAAGCGGTGGACTGAATGCGTTCCACTTTTTGATTGATTTTTGTACGTTGCTGAATCTTTTGGCGCTTCGGCAAGTATCGAAGAATCGTTTTCGAGCTTTAAACATCCTTGCGACTCGCCTGCAGCAAGTTCCGAATCAAACAATGGCCGCACGCGTAGATAAACTTTCATTGGTTCGGCGTACGTCTTCTTTACTGACGATTTACCCTTTAGCGTTCTTACGACTTTTTTCCTAAGACTCTTGCTGCTTTGTGGCGTCGCGAACACTTTATCAACAAAATCGTTATCCATTTCAGAGTTATTTCAAGAGTTTATTCAAGGAAAAAGGTTCTAAGTTCGTCTTCACGTTGAACTAGCTGTGTGAAGCAACTCCTGTCTAACACGCCGCTGAAAATTTGAAATATGCTAATTTCATAAATTCTCAATGGAAAAATCAAAAAATCATGTGGACAAACAAAAATTATACAGGGTTTATGAAAGAGAAAGTTTTAGAAATGAGCCAATTATTAAAAGTTCAATGATTAAGCCCATGGGTTACCTTTTTTTACAAATTTCGCGAATAGAAGTTCTGTTAAATTCCCAGGAGCAGAAAGCTTGTGTGCTTGTAACAAAGATATGTAACACGGGGTGTCCAAAGAAAAACGGACGGCATAAATTAAACATGTTTTCGCTGAAATTATATTGTGCACAATAATGAAATTAGCATTGCACAACATTTGAATGAGCTTTACACTTGACTGTACAGCGCCTCTGGGATTTCATAGGATTTGTAATGTATTGGTGAGCAAAACTACTGGTTAAAACTTATAAGTAATGACTTTCATCTCAAATTCATTACGCAAAAGCTTTATATAAAATAAAAAGCGGCATTAACTGAGTTTATAAAAGAGCTCGAAAACGTAATCATATTTTCCATAATGCGACAGCCGAGCTTTAAACTAAATGAAAACGGCGGAGCAAATAAATAGCGGTCAAATTTCTTATGCAGATTTTATTTTAATGCATGCATAATTATTTGTGAGGGTTTCGTTTTGTTTTGGGACATGTATGGTGGGCACGTATAGTCGACATTATTCTATGCTAAGCCTTAGCATTGTGCAATTGAAATGAATTCCATGCTTGAAATTTGCGATGAATAATAGGCGAAATTTCTATAAATTTCTGAGATTGATTTTAGATTTGTAGTTGTTTTGTGTTGGCCTCTCCAACAATTTTGATGGTGCGTCGATTAATCGCACATTTAAAAATAATTAGTACGCCGCTCATTCGGGGGCGCTGCTCAGACGACAAAATTATAAAAAATACGGTACTATAAAAGTTGCCATTTCCTGACTTGCAACCATTCTCTAGAGATTTAGCAAACAATGTTGCACGCCCACCTCGGCTGGTGCCCACAAAAACACTGATAACATATTCTTTTGTATCAGACATATTCTTTTGTGTTAAGGTGAGGCCACTGATCTGAAATAGACTGATAACGCAACTAATATAAAATTTTTAGTAAAAATTAAAGCCGGAAGTAAATCTGCCCGAATCGAAGTTGGGAACCCACTTTTCTATAGATTTGTATTACAGAATCGCATCTTTTGCAATATTTTGCCTTTTAAGCGTTTCTGATCGGGTCAATTTTCTTAACACAACTATAGAAAGATAAGAAGAATGTTTTGCACGAAAATTTACGGTTATTTCGACTAAGGGCTCGGTCTGTACAAAAAGTCCTCGGTCCGATATTTCTCCGTAAAGACCTCGAGCTCGGTTATTAAGGGCGTAATAACGTCCGTTTAGCCAAATATTTAGTAGATTGGGTTCTAAGGTCATTGAACGGCGCACAATTTTCAAGACTGCCTAGCGAAAAAACTGGTCGCTGTAAAGGTCCGTTTCTTCTTAAGAATATTTCCACGTATAATTTTCTAGATTGCGCAGGCGCTAAGTAAGGCAAGAGAGGCCATGTTTATTCAAGTAGAAATCTTTCAACTTTGTGTATTTAGTCCTATGACAGCATGCACAACCTGGAAAATTATACGTTCCGACAAAAATATTCTTAAGTGGAAACGGGTCTTAATAAGACACAATAAAAACGGTTTTCCTCATTGGCTAATTTAGATGTTATTTTAATGTAATAATCGTGTAGCTGACCCAATCACTTAGTCCTTGTATAAGCCAATATTCTCAATTTAAACAAGAATAAAATGTTTAAATAGGACTAAAACAACCAGGAGGCTGGCTCCGCTACTATTGAAATCCAAAGATCAAATTCCTTTTCGAACATACGTCGAATCTCGGTCAAATTGAACTATTTACAATTTAGATTAGAATTCGGAGTTTAAATTACTAAAAGAAAGTAACATAATTACATTCGTAAACATAAGCTGGAAACATAGATCAATTTCATGGCTCTAAAATTCATCTTTGAGGCAAACAATCTTTACCAGATGTTTGTCATTGTTTACTTAAACTCTCATCTTTCTTCACATTTAATGTTTCACTTTTACGTTACGCGAACGTAAGCGTCTCATTATGACATCTTGCGCCCTCGATGATGCAGGAGAAATGTTTACAGTTTCCATCTGGAAAAACAAACAAGAACTTTCATTTGCCGAGCATAAATCAAGTCGGGTAATTAGACTAGCTCAGAGCCCTACATATGAAAGAGCTGGGACACCGGAAGTAAAATTACATAGCGCCCGCCATTTTCCTCCAAAAGCCCGCAAATATGGAGTATTAAATGGGGAAAGACAAATTTTCTGTTGTGTTTTCTTATTCAAGAACAGACAGCGATCGCTACCTTTGGAATTAAGTTGTTCATAATAGTAGAAAACCAATCGATCACGATAAACCGACCAACTTATCAACCAATGAAGTGATCAATCAAAATACGTTTAAAGCCAGCAGATACAATACATCAAAGGAAATTTATTCCTGCATAAACACAGGAACCGCACCAACATAGGTATGCCAGCAAAACTTTACCGACTTTTAGACCAAGAGCGTCTTTCGCACACACGAGATAATCATAAAATCACTTACCTTGACGGCAAGAGGCGAATCAATTGGGGAAGAAATATCGATCTTTTTCAGCAGTTTTCGTCGCTTACCCTTTCCTTGAAAAAAAAGAAGAAAAAGTCAACTTTAAACAAAAAGGGCTAAATACTCGTAAACAAAGAAGCGACTGAAGATTTTATCATTGTTCAACTTCTAAACGAGGGACGTAGTCACGGGAAAGGGGCAACAAAGCGTGTGTGAACGTGTGTTGGGGGGACACTACCTCCGTGCTAGTCAGTAAATACTAAAATACCAAAAATATATCGATTGTATAAAGAAAATTATCATCAAGACTACAAGCTACAGTCACGTGTCCGTCTACAAAACCTCGAGTACCCCCGATCTCCCAGCAGCAAAAAGGATCAAAATATCCAACTGATCTCAAATCACAACTGTACCTGTCTTTGGTTTGTCTTTGTCGTCAGATGAAAAAGGAAATTTACTGAAGAGTTTCGTAGAAGCTCGTGTTTTACGCGGGTCAGCGTTTTCAGAGTTTTCCTAGAATACGATTAGATGTAATATCATCTACATGACAACATGACGTCATCAAGCAATATACGATAGCGTGAGACCAGACAGTCCATCGAACGAATGAGAAAAAAAGCGAAATGATGTTGAACTAATAAAGCCAAAAAGTGTTTTTAAATGTTGGTTCGGACATAGAATGAATTTCCAGATAATATTTTGAGGGTTTTGTTGACTTCTGACGTGAAACTTCGACAACTGATACGGAGTTTAGGGATTGTTTACTGGCAAATCAAATGCGAAATAACGTGTCCTTTAACACGACTCTCCGTATCATTTCTACGGAGGTATTTCTACTCCGTAGGAGTAGAAATACTGCTTCACTAGAAACCAATATGTCGCGATTACTAGGTGCAAGCAAACTAGCTATCTTTGGGTGGCTAAGCTCACGAATTTAAAGTTCTTCTGTATATTTTTTAAAGTCTTTCAATATGTGGATCATTCTGGCGGATGTTTTTCCATACACTGACCATCATTTTTATCATTAATTTTATTCTATCATATAGTTTTACGAAAGCGTCGAACATTTGAGAATCCTTTTCACTGAACAATTCAAATTGTGATATTTAACATTTTATCAGTCATCGGATGTTCTACGAAACTTATTTTATCGATTATTGATTATCGAGCAAATTTATGGAACATATGAAGAGCATATTTAGTACAACATGCCAAAACTGACTTTTGCTACTGTTCAGAAATCATTTTAACATACCTTCAAACCAGGCAATGACCCAGTCGAACCAGTAAATGCCTTTTGTTTCAAATGTTGCAATGTTGAGCTGCGAGTTTTCCTACATAAATATAGATCACGTGCTTCATTCATTACTTTGGATGAACTAATCTTTCGCTTTCTTAAATAGTAAAACAGAGACTTTGTCGTTGTAAAAATTTAAAATTGTTTTAAAAAGAGCAAATACTACATGGTGAATGGTGATTCTTAAAAGAGCTGTTAAAAATCATAATACTATAACCTACAAAGAACTGCTTTTAAAGCGTCCTTCACATAGTGTCTTTCAGCTTTAAAAACAGTTCTTTTAAAATTGTTGGGTTAGTGTTCTGGTTCCAAACAATTCTTTTAAGAACTATTACGTTATTATTTTAACCATTCACCATGGTATTTGCTCTTTAAAACAATTTTCAATCTTTCAATCGACTAAACTACATTGGTGTTGTAAAATGCAAGTAAATTCTAGTTTAGAACTATATCATAAGTTGTGGCCAATGGAAATGGAGTTAAACGTTCTAAAGTATGAGAAAAATTCTTACTTTTTAGACGCAGGAGTAAAATCATCTTCACTGTCATGTTTTATCTTCTTGTCGGAACAGATGCGCTGAATCTAATAAAAGTTGACAAATTCCTCAAAGCATATTTGAAAAAGAACATTTTTTTCAAAAAATTTCAATAACAAAATTCAAAAACACAAAACCGCCATAATTTTTTGTGCTTATACATACAATCAAAAGCTCAGTTGTTGAAAGAACAGAAATTTCCATTAAAGTAAGTTAACGTCACAAACGTAATAAAGACCTTCTAAAGTCCAACCAACACTGATCCTTCCACTTAAAAGCCGTGAAATCAAACTGGGCGAAGAGCCATTATTAAGTAAAAGCGTAAGTGCCTGATCAAAGTGTTCATGCAGTTAAATTTTCATGTACTTTTTATAGCCTTAATGAAAAATTCAGATGTTTTCAAGCAATGTAATATATTTATGTCCATTTTACGTTGAGTGGAAGTGGACTAATTTCAACACCAAAAGTTCTCTTGTGCGAATTTTTTTTGACCGCCATGTTTGCTCATTTGATGTCATAAGTAGTACGGAAGTCGCCAAACTAATAGTAATTTCTTTTGCCTTGCTGAAAATGTGTACTACTTATGAGGTCAATTTAGCAAACATGACAACCAAAAAAGTTCGCACAAAAAGAACCAAAAATCGCCACTTTTGAAGTCTATAAAATCATTCTGAAAAGAGAAAATTTAACTCTGTTTCCATAAAAATGATGTCGAGAGCAAGTATTTTTGAATAAGCAAATAAAACAATGCATGAAAATTTCAATGCATAAGCACTTTAAGTAAAAGTGGAAGTGGAAGTGCATTAAGTAACCAAAAGTCTTTGGTTCAAGTTGAAGTAAACTGAATAGATTTCAAAATTTGAAATGCGATGTCAAGCGTAACACATAATGCTCGTCCAATTTCTAACGTCAAAATGAATTACTGCAGCACATTTTGGAAAAAAATTACATTTCTAAGCCCCTTAGAGATCAAAACAAATTCATAACCAAACCAACGGTTTTTTTCAGAGAATACTTTGAATTGAATATGAAAAAAAAGCAGAAAAATTCCCGCAAAACCATATTTGCAATAACATCACAACCAAGCTTTGGTTCCGATAGTTCTAAATAGTTTCATTTACCTCTTTAAGCGTGAGGCTACTGCTCGTCCGTTTCAACGCACGACTTTTACCGCCAGTTTTCTTCCCAGAATTCACTAAACCCCTTCCTGTGATGGGAGTTACATCAATCTCCACACGATCACTTCGCGGTGATGAATTAAAGCTCTAAAAAAGAAGAAAATCCTGAGTCGTACATGTTATTCTTCATTTCAAGCACTGGAATATATCCTGAACTTTGTTCTGAACCATTATTCTATCATCAGAGCTAACAAAAACGCTCTCAACATGTTGACTCAACATATTGAGAGCATTTTCACAACCTGTTGAGCGTTGGCTTTGAGCGTTGTTAAGAGAAGTTTGAACTTGGTCAAACTTTCCACTCGACAGCGCTCTACATTTTCTTTGTTCTCTGATCATCAAAGTGAAACTCAACATTGTTTAATGCGTTCGAGCAGTACACTCCGCAGTGTTGAGCTAAATCATGCGCACTGTGCAGGTTACATTGTTGCAATTTAGCTGGTCACTAAAACGTATATGTAGCTGTATACACGCAGTTGCTAGGCGTCGTGGAATATTTTATCCCATGATCCCACTTGTTCTCATTTTAAGCTCAACATGTTGAGAGCGTTTGCACACATCGCTTAACATCACTCAACAAACGTCAGACAATGTTGAGCGCATGTTGAGTGAACATGTTGACAGCGTTTGCACGTAACTTAAAATCACTCAACAAACGTCACACAATGTTGAGCGTATGTTGAGTGAACATGTTGAGAGTGTTTGCACGTAACTTAACATCATTCAACGAACGCCAGACAATGTTGAGTGGACATGTTGACAGCGTTTGCACGTATCTTAACATCAAAACATGCACAGTAATGCACCAGTCGGATTGGCATTGTGATATAAGGCATTAAAATTTCATCCTAGGGTGATTTCTAAAGGTCTTCTTTTCTTTGAGAGACCTCGTATAATCAGAGTTGCAAATAAGGTTGTATAAAAAAATCTAATAAAATGTTTTGTTGACGAACTTTTTACAGATTCATCGGAAACTCTGGAAAAATCGTACTTGAAATCAACAATATGAAGCAAGTTTCGTGATTGGTCGATGTCCTTTGAGCAAGTTTTGTGATTGGTCGATTTGCTTTGAGCAAGTTTTGTGATTGGTCGATTTGCTTTGAGCAAGTTTTGTGATTGGTCGATTTGCTTAGAGCAAGTTTTGTGAATGGTCGATTTGCTTTGAGGACACAGAAATCGCTTTAAAACCCCTGTTTTGCATCGGTCGTCATTTGTCATAACACCACAAATTCAGAAATGTTAACTTGCGATTGAAATTGAAGAGAACAGAAACATTGACTTGATATGTGTATTGCCTCACCTCAACATCGATTGGCTTGTATTCAAAGTCGCCGTTTCTGTGGAAAATAAAAATACAACGATATTCATATTGGGCTACCAAATCCAGCATATATCCACTAAAACTGAACAGCTTTCTGTGGAAGGGTACTTTATATCTACATCCAGTTACGAGGTCAGTCCGTGTACTCGACTAAGCTGACTACGTTTACACTGCGCCGGAGCGAAAAAGTGACGACAAAATTTGACTGCGTTTCCACTGTTCTCTTTTTGAGTTCTGTTGCAGTTTTGCGGATGTTTACACATAATGTCTCTTGATGTCAAAATTGTCAAATTTCATAACAATCAGACATAATCGAATACTCTTCAAACAAAAAATCGTAAGTGCAAATGGCATTTTTCCAAACTAAATGCAGTTAATTAATAAGATGTCAAAAGGGAATGAAACAGCGGGTTTTTCCTTGTGCTGTATCAAACGGAGGAGAATCTTCAATAATTCTATTCAACTCTCAAAGGTGAAAAAATGCAATTTTTCTTTGAGAAGTACGCCATCATTTCAGAGTGTTATGAAAAGAAAAACATTTATGAAATAAAAGATGTTTTTCGTGTTTGCACAGGCTTATGCAAACCGAGGAGACCTTTGGGAGAACTCGAGAGCAGATCAGTGCATGCCTGCGACTGAAGGTCGAGAGTTGCACCTGCTCGAGAGTTCTCACAAACCTCTCCTTTAATATTCTTCTAACGTGTATTCATGATTGATTTGCAAATTCTCTTTGATCGTTTTTCATAGGCTAATGCAAACACAGCTCTAGACCAATAAGCGCACGCGTTTCATTGTGTTTATTTTATAAATTGCAATGTTAAAGAGCTCCTCTCTTTTGTTGTATGAAAATATAAGCGTAAAACACAATATGAAATGCACGATAGCATCTTAAACCTCTATACATTTTTACTTTATACACACTGCAATATGGTAATGTCAACAAGACACACTGCAGTATTTCTGAGTATTCTTCAAAAACGGCTTCTCCTGTGTTTACTTTTTAGGGTTTTAGGGCACCCTTAAAGACTCGTGATACACCCCTGCCAGGGTAATGTCAACAAGACACACTGCATTTTTCTGACTATTCTTTAAAACGACTTCTCCTGTGTTTACTTTTTAGGGTTTTAGGGCACCCCTAAAAGACTCGTGATACACCCTCTGACAGTGTAATGTCAACAAGACACACTGCAGTATTTCTGAGTATTCTATAAAAACGACTTCTCCTGTGTTTACATTTTAGTGTTTTAGAGTACCCCTCAAAACATCGTGATATAAACCCCCCTGCCAGTGTCAATCACGTTCAGATAAGTGAATACTGATCCATACGCGCTACGAACATGACAACATCATAGAACTAAAATACATGGAACGCTATCTAAGGCAACTAACTGAAGCCAAACCTTACACCCAGGTGTAGTGTTTCAAGATTCTCTCGCGGAGTGAAAATTGATTGACCTACACACGCGTGTCTGGGTTTAATTTCGCGTGTCTGGGTGAAAGATTTGGCTACAAAAAATTATTAGACTTTTCTATTACAGGTAGCGTTCCATATATTTTAGTTCAATCACTTCAATGGACAATACTGAGCAAAATCGCTCTGTATTTTTACAAACATACTTACTCGTTGCTACTGCTACTTCCACTTTCAAATTGAAATACTTTGTGTTCCACATTGTCCTAAAGAGGCGGGAAGATAAATTGTGAGAAATCTGCAAACGCAAACAACAAAAAACAATGTACAGCGGTTACCAGTGTCTTGCCGCCATTAATTTTTTTCTCGGATTTCAACGTCTCCATCTCTTGCTTTAAATCGGCAACTTTTTCCTCATATGCCTTCAACGCAAGAGCATTTTCTTCTTCGATTTTTTTTAACTTCACTTCGTACTCTTTCTTCTTTGTCTTTGCGATAGCCAAGCCATCTCTCAATGCTTGTGTCGCGGTGTCTTTCTTTGTCGTCTCTTTCTCTAGATTTTGATGAAGTTTTTCCACCTCAGTCTCTAGTTCGAATATCTGAAACATGTAGAGTCTTGATGTAAAAGCAAACAATAGCACAGTACACTGCTTTAAATGAGATAACAAAGTAACCAAGGTTAATATCATAGAAAAGACACGCAAGGACTGGGAACGAGAATCTTTTATCGCATGCTATAAGCCCGAGCACAGTATCAGGCTGTCATCGATAGGTTGCGATGCGACAAAGTATAGAAAGAAGAGTCAGGCTCTTAATGGGTTCACTTACAATCTTTAACGCTAAGTTAGTCAAATACGAACCAGTATCCCCCCGTCTGCTCCTTTCCGTCCACACCATTGAACTGTAACAGATGGAAGGCTACATGTAATAGAAAATCCTAATAATTTTTTGAAGCGACGCGTGTCTGGAGGTCAATTTACGTGTATTGCACGCGCGAAGCTACACGTTATGCGAGACCTGTTGAATAAAGATGTTTTTCCCGAAGTCTATCTCTGATTCTGTTCAAAGAAAGAATATTTGTAGAAAGTATTGTGGCATTAAATGTGACGGGACTTGATCTTTTTACCGTGAATTATGATGTTTGCTATTGAATACCTATTTCGATATGGAAAATATCAAAGTGTAGAAACTGTGAAAGACAATGACATCGTTGATCGTTCAATTTATACAAATCGGAAAAATTTCAGCAATTACTTGTTTATTTTGAAAGGATTCAACTGGATGTATTCAATAATATACATGCTTCTCCATGAATCGTCTGACGTACACATATTTACAGAAGCCCTTAGTTGTGGAGGATGTGACGAGTATTATCATATATTATCTAATTTATCTTTTAAAACCAAATCTCGTGTAAGTTTGAACTAAAAATTGCGTTTTTCTTTAAATTTGTACGTCAACGGAAAAACGCTAAAAATAATTGTTTGGGGTGAAAATACATTTACAAAACTGATGTTTGCTTAGAATTTTATGTGCTTAGCTATGCTACTTTGAGACAAAAACTCTTTAGTTTTTGGCACATTTAAAGACATACGTACCAAAACAAACAACAGCAAAATGCCTTCGAGTTATGCTTGGCTATGGCTTCCTTTTCAAAAATGTAATTGTCAAAAAGTTGTGTATACTTGGTGTTACGTCTTATTTGTGAAGTTAGGTTTTGCCAAATTTTGTTCTGGAGCTTCGTAGTTTGTACAAAGTATTTTACGCTTCTGTCTATCGGCCGTGTGTTTACACAATCGTGGAAAGACTGGGCGCTACTGGCATCAAAATATCGACTGACGTAGCCTTCCATCTATTTAGTTCCATCTATTTGGTCCACACGTTACTACATTAAGTGACAACCGACAATGAAGAGTTTTTGACTACAAATTTTATCATAGTGGTTTTGATTGAAATGTTAAGGCAATTTAAAATGATTAAATAACTTCTTTAATAGAATTGTGCTGTTCTATTTTCTATTTTTTTTTGCTCAATATGCAACTTTTGTTAAATATGCAAATGACATGGTATGACGTCACATTAAAATTGACGACCTTTAAAATGTTATTATGCTCTGTGATGTTATAACGATTCACTTGCATAATGAATAAAGTTAAATGTATCTGGTAAAAAAGTAAAATAAGTCAATTCTACTGAAGAGGTTATAAAGTCACCTTATATGCTCCTTACAATACAATCAAAAAAATTTGTGGTAAAATTTCGTGTCAAAAACACGTTGTAGATCAATCATTGTTAACCACAATGCAGCGCGCCCCGCTTGTTTGTATATATTCGAGCTAAACATGATAATTTATTCCATCACATTATGTTCCTGTATTCTTCGTACAACTTCGACAATAATTAAAAGTGTGTGTTTCCAACATTGAACTATATTACATGGAACGCTACCTGTAATAGAAAACCCTAATAATTTTTTGAAGCCAAATCTTACACCCAGACACGCGTGTGTAATCAATCAATTTTCAGAATCTCGAAACACTACACAGGCGTGTCTGGGTGTAATTTCGCGTTTCTGGATGTAAGATTGGCTTCAATTATTTGCTTCAGGCAGCGTTCCATGTATTTGAGTTCAATGGTTACCAAATACGATAAATATGATAATTTATTCCATCACACGATGTTCTTGTACTCTTCGCACAACTTCGAGAATAGTTAAAAATGTGTGTTTCCAAATACCAAGTATTTATTTGATTACCAAGTTTTGGTGTTCCTCTTTTAGGCATGTTTTCAACCGTTAAGCTTGCCATAGTTTTGAATAGTTATTTGCCTACCGCAACAGATACGTTTATGAAAAATATCACTAGCAAGCCACTGAAAATACTTTTGTGATCCAAAAACGACACAAATTTTTATACATCCACAAAAGATGCATAGAGCATCCACGGATTACAAACTGATACATCGTTTGTCTATTTATTCAACCAAGAAAATGGCCGCGAAGATTATTTGAGCACGCGTTGCATTGTGGTTGACAATGATTCTTTAAATTCACGCACCTTGATTTTATGCAGTTCACTCTGTTCTTCCAAGTCGCCATTGGTTTTCCTCAATTCTTTCATGACGTCATTATCCTTATGTAACCGCTCGATTTGCGACGACAGATCAGCTATTTCTTGAACTTTTGAGGCAAGGTCCACATCCATTTTTGCCACGAGGTTTTCTTGTTCTGCAAGACCTTTCTTCAGTATGACATTTTCTCTTGCCCTTTTTTCATCAGCTAAAGAGTTAATTAGATGAAGTCAGTTTGAAAAATAAAAATAATTGTTATCCTTAATCCTTCGTTCACCGCGCACGATCGTGAAACCAGTGCACTGTCTTTGTTAGTTGGATTTAAATCTGGTTTCGTAAATGTTACGTGATGAAATTCGATCTCTTTCCAAAAAACTTTCAAGGACATATTTTGAAAAATTTAAAGATGAAGACGACCTTGAATTGCACACAAAGCACAACTAATATAAAGTCATTAAAAACATTATCAAACTAAAAACAAAAGAACTTTTTCAATGGATCGACAGCAAATGGCGTGTTTTCGTATGACTTGAAAGCCGCCATGTTGGTAGGTTACTTCAGAGTTCTGACATTTAGCACTCGAGTTACTTTTTGTGCAGTAAAGATACAATTTCAACTTTCAAAAGAAAGTAGCAAGATGACAAGTTTACGAAAATTTTATAAAATTATATTAAATTCGAGCATTTTCAAGCACATGTTCATAAAATCAAGCACTTTTTAAAGGTCTCGAGTTTTTCTACCTAAATTCAAGGACATTCAAGTTTTGTACGAACAATGTGAAGTTGATTTAAGCATTGCCGTGGACATACTTGCACCAAGTCTTCTGGAAAAATTTTATCATGTTTAAAGATTAATATTCGCCAGTTGACGATATACATTCTTCATTCTTAAATTGATATATTATTTGCAAATTCAGCAGTATTTGCAGGTTCAAGAGCTTAAAATTCCACTTCCGTGTGCAAATACTTTTCGACTCGCAAATAATCTATCAATTCAAGAATCAGGAAAATGAATCCTCAAATAAAAAATTTCAACATAACATATTTCGTAATTGGGGAAATCAAAATTGTTTTCAGAAGAAATCAGAAGAGCATTAATATATTTATATTCACACACACATCCCAATCAGCGATCAAGTCCCCTCCCCCTGCTCTACACAGACTTGGTGCAAGTCTATGGCGAAGTCAGCCCCAAACTTTTAGGTCCTGCTTTGTAAATTTCAAAACATCATCATTCATTTACTTAGAAATTTCTTGTTTTGCATGACCAACATAAGAGGCTGACCAAGGCACTGTGTTCAAGTCATTCAAGTTCTTTACAGGAAAAAAATATTGTTTTTGCAGAGCCAACATCATAGGTTGACCACGTTACTGTGTTCTAGTCAGTCGAGTATCAAGCCCGAAAGTTTAGGTCGTGCTATGTAAAGTTTAGATCATTAACATTATTCATTTCTTTAGAGATCTTTTTTTTTACAGTGAGTGAAGACAGAAAAATTAACATAGCACGACCAAATTCGCGGGCTGGCCACGCCACTGGTTCAAGTCATTTAAGTCCTTTTTAGTAAAAAAAAAAAACAAACAAAATCCATGTACACAAAAACCGACCTTTCGAAAGTTCAGCATAAAGTTTTTGTATTTTTTCTTTTTCATCGTCGAGTTCGGGAGTGCGATCGTTTTTGCGTTCGGAAATTGTCTTCAGTTCATTGCGAAGTTTACCACACTCCGCTTGCAGCGTTCGTACTTCATCTTCCTTGCAGCGGACTGTGTCATTCAACGAGTCCAATTCTCGATTGCGCTCGCTGACAGACGCTTGGACAAATGAAAGATCGCAAAGAGCCTGAAAATAAATAGTAAAGAGTAAAAAAGAAAACAAAAATGTGGCAAATGATAAGTTTGTTTTCCACTTGGCGGAATTTTTCGAATGCAAAATTCATTGCCACATGATTGGCTCTCACAAAATTATGACGACATTATGTACCAATCAAGCGCCGAATCAGCTATTCCGCGTGAGAATTCGGTCAAAGGAGCATGAAAAGAACATAAATCCTTTCAGTACATGGGATTTTCACCCAACATGGCGATCGATGAAAACACTCTATTGTTATCAGCGATTTCAAAGCCGGCTAAGATGCATTTCTAGCAAAGTTTTCGGTTCATTCCCCCCATTCAAATGCTCTACTGTTATAACAAACATAGAAATACTGGTTTGAAAAGTTCGACATAAGTTTAAACATTAACAATTTAAAGTTGCTTTTACAATATCCAAGCCCACATCTCGCGCGTGGCTAAATGCAGAATAACATGACCAAAAAACACACACGTGATTGGAAAGCACGCACACGTGATAGGAAAGCACACGCACGTCGCCAAAAAAAACACATGTGAAAGAAAAAACTTTTCCTCCACGTTTTGCTTTCGAAACAAGCATCAAAGCAAGCGACACAAATAATTTTCTCATTGGGGAGTGGGGGGAGGGGAAGTTAGCATTGTTAACCTGATCAAATTTAGCCTGTATCTCTTGCTTTCCGATGAGAAGTTCCTTCAATTGTTTCTCATTGGATTTCTGACAAAGATTAAATTCTGCAACACTTTTCTGTAAACGTTCATCCGTCTTGAAATAAATAAAACACCCTTCGTGAACAATTAGTTGTACAGGTGAGGAGGAGATGCACATTTCACAAAAACCAAAAGAGTTTGAATACTAAGCAGTTTATGAGTACAACAGGAAGTTAATTGAAAGTTTTCAAAGATCCTCCCCGCCCAAATTCGAGCAAGGCTCAAAATAACGCCCTAAATGTGTTGGGTCAAGTTGACAGTTTAATTTCATTTTAGCTCGGTCAAAGTCTGTTTTTGACCTGTCGTCACTACACATGATTCACATGTCGTCACTACACATGATTCTCATGTCGTCACTACACATGATTCACATCATTTCTCGTGTTTGACGTTCTAAGTGCTTATGACATCACATTGCATCATTACAGTGCTTTTGGGCAATGATGTTCATGTGGCGAAATTGGCCAACACTTATAATAAAAATTTAGGTGTTGATGGATGAGGCAAACGATTTGATCTGAACACTACATAAACATACAACCCAAGCAATCGATCCAAGTTCAAGAACAAAATACGTACTATGTATGCATGGAAGATCTGAAAACGTGCCCCGTCAAAATGACATGTACAATAAAAAAATTGGCCGGTTCATGGGCATCTTTTCGCATTCATTGTCCGTTGATCGGCCGTTGTTTTGAGCCCTTGAGGCAAACACAGTCAATCTTCAAGTTTTATAAAGTGTTTTACAAATAAATTTTGTAGATAAATTACTAAATTACATAAAACTTTGTGCTGACTGCGACATCTTACTTTTTTCTGTGTTTCCTCCAAGCTTTTTATGTTTTTAAGCAACTCAGCAACTCGTTCCGTTTTGTCATCTTCGATTTTCTTTATTTCGATTTCTTTCAATCGAATTGACTGTTTCAGCTCCTGGAGGAAGAAAAAAACGACGACAATTTAAGAACAACAGCAAACAATGAACTGTTTCCTCCGTCGAAATCATCTAAAATGATATCCAGTTATTGTGATGTAATTCTCAATGTGCAACATTACGTAATTTGTTATTATTGTGATGTACTCAACTTTATAATTATAGTGGTGCAATTCTTTATGTACACCATAAATTAAGTAAAATACAGGACGAGGAGGGATGAGTAAAGACATAATTGATTGGTCAAGGAGGAGCCCAGACGGGGAATCGCTGAAGACAAAAATTGTCCAGCAATGCATATTGTGTGCAAGTCCAAAAGTCAAACAAAGATGCAGAAAACTTTAACAAAAAATTAAAACCTCGATTTCGCTGTTAAACTTCAACGTTTGCTCTTGGATTTTTTCCTCGTTTTTCCTAAACTCTTCCATTTTTTGTCTTAACATTTCCTCATTTCGACCAGACTCTTCCAACTTCGATTCACACTTTTCCATTTCACATTTCAGACTGTTCCTTTCGTTAGAAAGAATCGAAATATCCTTCTGTGTCTCCTCCTCCTTCGAGCTAAGGATTTGCAACTCCCCTTCGACGAATCGTAAATTCTCAATAACTTCTTCTGTTTCTTTCGTTTTGTTCAACAGCATTGACTGCTTTTCCTTTAGTTGGGCGCTCAACTGAACAATCGTGTTATCTTTTTCTCTGACAATAACTTCGGAATCATCGAAACGCGATACTCTTTCTCGAAGTTCAAATAATTCATCTTCTTTATTTTTCAAATCGTCTCTCAATTCATTCACGTTCTTGTCCAACTTAGCAATCGTCTTATTTTTCTCAATAAGCTGAGAATTCTTTTGATCTAAAGCTGCAGTCGAATCTTGAAGTCGTTTCTCCAGTTGCTTCACGACGTTATTGGTAGGGGTGGAGGGCCGCTGACCAGCACGTACAGTCTTCGCCGTAATCAACTGTGTAGGGGTGGAAGGCGGCTGACCAGCACGTACAGTCTTCGCCGTAATCAACTGTGTAGGGGTGGAAGGCGGCTGACCGGCACGTACAGTCTTCATCGTCATCAATTGAGTATTTTTTCCAGCCAAATCAATTTTTGTGTCTTTCAATTCTTTCTCAAGCATTTCAATTCGTTTTCCTCGAGATTTTAACTCATTCTCTAAACTAAGACATTTTTCATGCGCCTCCCGGTCACAATCCGACGACATTATTTCCTTTTTCGCCATTTCATCCTCGAGCGATACTATTTTCTTCTCTTGATCTTCAATAACTTTTCGAAGTTCGCAAAGTTCAATGTATTTCGTCTCCTTCAATCGTTTTATTTCCTCGTCATATTGTATAACTAGCTTCCCGTCATCGTCATGTTCCGCTTTCAAATCTGCAACCCTAAGATCCGCAGTCTGCTGTTCCGTAACAACTTTCTCACGAAGTTCGTTGATTTTTTCACTTGCAGCACAATTTTCTGCCTCCAACTCATGCCGCATTTCGTTGAACCGTTTCTTAGCAGCTTCCCGTTCCGATACTCCGCGTTCCTCCAGTTCCTTCATCTTCTCCTCCAAATGCTGAACCGAAATTCGCTCTTTTTCCAAATCCGCTATCCGCACTTGTTCAACAGAAAGCTTTTCATTCAATTCGGCAACTAATTCCGTCAATTCCTTAAAAAAACGAATGATATGGAGAAAAGCAGCGAATGACCGTTGAACTATATAACTGGAGCGCTACACAGACAGAAACATGCGTGTACTTGCACTAAGTCACATTACATTTTACTGTCAGACACGTATTTTAGCCAAAGTTCGCAAATGAACTTTATTTGGATCGTGCGTGGAAAGATTGGAGCTAGTTGAACTGTTTGCTTCAAATTTTGGCGGGAAATAGCCGTTCAGTTCAACGTGCATAAAACACTGACAACAATATTGCTTGAAACCATCCATCAAAACGACTTACTGCGTTCTTCACTTGTTCCTGGCGCAACAAAATACCAGAAACATCCTCCTCGTTATCATCTTCCACGCGCTCCTCCACACGCGGACGTTTCCTGGCTTTCTTCACTGATTTGGTAAGAATGTCAATTCGCTTTTCGTAAAGCTCTTCTGTGGCACGCTGTTCTTCTATCGCACGGTCACTGATAAATTTGAAAGTTAAAAACAATTACAGGTTTGTAGATGAAGAACGTCGAGGTTAGTATAGTCCTGAGAAGGACTGTTTTTGTTGTTGGTGACTGACGTTTCGACAACCTTAACGGTAGTCATCTTCAGAGTCAAATGAAGAGTAAACGTCAGGTCACAGAATAGATATTTTAACAGAAGGTCCACTCGTGTCGGAACCTTTGATGTCCGTACCCCCCCCAACTTTTCTGAAGCAATTTCTAAAGCAGACACGCCTTCCAGTAAGATACTTCCGCTAGACCGCAATAGAAAATATAGAGGTTTTACAAATATATCATTTTGCACTACAAAAGCTTGGAGCCTTATCTCCTTCGCCAGATGATGCCTCTTTGTAAAAATTTCGGCAAACTTTTGCTTTAAACGTGAATTATTAGTAATTAAAATAGCATTCTCGTGCAATACCTTTCCATATTGATTTTGTGGAAGTATCTTGCTGTGAAGTTACGCATGCGTAGTGAAAAAATACGCCACGATTTTAGCCGAGTGGCCTTCTGTTAGATGTCTATTCTGTGGTCAGGCTAGCCGTATTTGTTATTTGGTTCTTACGTCATTGTATTGTGCGTACAGGAAATGTGTGGGTGTCAATTGTGTAGGACAATATATTGTCATTGTGGATTAGTGTGAAGTGTAATGTTTTTAGTTGCTCGTTTGTTTGAATTGTGAATAAGTCGTTTGTAAGGTGCCTGTAACTGCTGTGATATGTTCAGGGTGGGTGGGTGTTGACTTGACGTTTACTCCTCATTTAACTCAGAAGGGGACTACCGCTAAGGTTGTCGAAACGTCAGTCAACAACAACAAAAACAGTCCTTTTTCAGGACTATACCACCCTGGACGATCTACATCTACAAACATGTAACGAAACTGCCGAGTTCAAACCATTTACTTTATTAAAAACAATTCTAGATACACAGTGTACACTGATTAGTCGAGGCACTGATCAATTCAAAAATTACTAGCTAGTCAAGATACAGCGCGTGCTAAGACAGGTCAAAACCATTGTCAGGAATCAGACGAGCCCAAGATTACTGAGTCGCTTTTTCAACTAAGTTCCGATGACATTTCCCATTCAAAATCCTAAATCCCACCTCCGAACTTACTTGTACACTTTCTCTATCTCAACAAGTTGTTCGGCCATTTCCTGGGAAACCTCTTGACGAATTTTGACTTCCATATACGCCAATTCTTTCTTCGCATTTATTATCTCAGTTTGAAGTTCTGCTACAACTTTTTCGTAGTCTACCTAGAAAATACACAACAACGACGGCTACTATGAGTCGTTGTAAAAGCTCTTACTTCCTCTCTCATCAAAGGACGACTCTCGCGATCATAAGCTTGGATACAACACCGTTTTCTTCAATGTGCTTCACATTGGACATTCCATTATACGCTTTTACTTATCAAAAGCGCAGTAGAATATTCATTAACACGAAGGAGCAATCAAGAGCACTTGTCAACAATCAATAGCTCTTAATTATGTTGCATAATAATCGGGTCTATTCAAGTAGCATTGACGTGCATTCAATAAAATAAAAAAAAGGATAATTTAAAAAAGCAGACATTCAATTAAACTTACACATACTTTGTATGACAGAGAAATTCGGTGTTACAGTTGCAACAGATCATATACGACAGACTACTTCTGTTGGGACCGACAGCTTTCGTAGAAATAAAATGCATTCATGTTTTTATTTGAATGTCTGTTTTATCTTAATGATCGTTCCTTTGATTTCATTAAATGGACGTTAGTGCTACTTGAATGTTCCCGATTGTTATGCGGCATAAATAAATGCTATTGATTGTCAACAAGGGCACTTGATTGTTCCTTCGTGTTAATGAAATTTTCTTTTATCATTTCTAAAGCGTATTGTACTTTAAACCAATCATAAACCTGACCATATCGGCCGACAGAGACATCGACCCAAAAAACTATTTACCTGGTTAACAGGCGAAGGCGTTCTCAAACTTTCATCTATGACACCGCACGTCGAATCCAACGTTTCTCCGATCTTATTCCCAACTGGAGTGGCCGTAGATCCGTCGGCCCAGGCAACTGACGAACGAAGAACTCTTTTGGGAAGTCGTGGAGCACGATTATTGGGGATCGGAGCGGTTGGATGAGTACCATGAGCGATCGTAGTCACCTACGAAAATAAAAAATACGGTTGAATTTCACGAGGTGAATTAAATATTTTCAAAATGGTTACTGAACGCACCTTTTTGGCAATGGCAGAAAATTTCAGCGCATGCAAAGTCTCGTCAAAAGCGGAAGCACAAGGATTTACATTCACGATCATCGACGCTTTTCCTTTGCCGGAGAAAAATCCCTGAAAGAGGCGAGTAAGCTTGCTCTCGCGGAACGGAATGTTCTTTTGATTGTTCCTGAAATGAACACAAAAATTTGCGTGGAAAAATAAGCTATTCACACGTTCTATGATACAACTACGGTTGCAAGAATCGTACAAAATTTCAACCAAACACTGCCTTTTAACTCGCAATTCACAAAACTCCCATTAACTCGCATTTAATTTTAATTATTGTATCATGAAGGCAAACATCCATTGATTTCACGGCAAATAAAAACATTTTAAATGAAACTCAATACAAGCCATAGTCTAAATAAAGAAAATCATCTTCTTTTTGTTAACGGTGTAACGGTCTATGATTGCTTTGGCTACTTTGATTTTACACATGGTTGGGGCACACCTGGCCGGTAAATTACAGATAAAGATCTGTAGACAGATTATATAACAATCATCTATGACTAAAAACAAGCGCAGTCCACTCGACCAACAAAAGGAGTTCATACTTTACACCAATCAGTTGAACTTTCATCCAATAAGCAACAAAAATATCAAAATCTATCACGGTGATTAAAATTCTCATTATTTTTCTTCCATGGCAACGTCGACAAGTTAAAAAAGCACGTCGAAGCGAAATAAAAAAAGACAAAAGTCAAACGATACCCATACTTACGTATGATGCTGATTAAAACGGAGAAGCTCAACACATTTTCCCAAAGTCATGATTGACGTGTTGATGCTTCCCGCCTCTTTAATTCGTACTCCAGTATTTTTTGTCTTCGAATAGCGCTCAGATCCCGCAAGATCAACAAACGACAATCTAATGTAGAAACAAGAAAATTCTTCAATCAGTATAACAATTTTTGTTTCTACACAATTGTAAATTGTTTTGAATTACCTGCTCACTCGAGCCACGTGAGGTTCACCAGTATTCACTACACGAAGAATTTTCAATGTGAATATGCAGTGACTAGAAAAGGTCATGTACTTTATGTTATACAAATACAATAACTAGTGCAAAGCATTGAACGAAAATAAACGGAACGCTACCTGTAATAGAAAAGCCTGATAATTTCTTGAAGCCAAATCTTACAATCAGACACGCGTGTGTAGTTTAATCAATCTCCACTCCACGAGAGAATCTCGAAACACTAAAAACGCATGTCTGGGTGTAATCTCGCGTGTCTGGGTGTAAGACTTGCCTTCAATTATTTGCGTTGGTAGCGTTCCATGTATTTTCACATATAGTTCAATAGTGCTAAGTGAATTTTCAGGAAAACTACACGACGTAGCGTGCATTCATTGTTTTGCAGGCTCACAAAGTTGAGATATAAACATAAGCAAAAGCGCGAAGTGCATCTTGGTTGACACACAATCATTAATTGGTGTTTGCCGTTGAGCTTTAGCTTCTCGCAAAGCCAAGCACAACCCTTAAAAATTCCTGTTGAGCCGCCAGTGAAAATTGGACCCTAAAAACAAGCTACGAATAGGAACTATATAAAGAACCGTGCTACGTAAGTGCCGGCACAGTTCTTAATGTAAAAGAGTAAAATGTCAAGAGACAAAAACGTGAAAAAATGCATTAATACGAAATATATAGAACAGAAATCCTATCACACTGTTGGCGTATATAAAGACATCCCATATGAAAATTGATACAGTGGCGGATCTAGAGTTAGTCAAAATAAATTACTGCTGCACATTTTTGAATATATATTTACATTTCTAAGCCCCCCTCAGGACAAGTCCATTGGTGAAATTATATTCTTTAGAAATGCAAAACCAATAGTGCTTTTCTGAAAGTATTTTGAATTTAAAATTAAGCAGTTTTGATATATTTTGCTCGCTGCTGCTCGCTGTAACTACCACTAGATCCGCTACTGAATTGAAACATTTGGTGTACGCCAACCTCCTGCTTGAATGCGTGTTAAGTTTTGTACAAGCAATCTTCTGGTTCTTTCTACCAATTTTCAGCAGCTGCAGAAAATATATATTAAATGAATGTAGTTATGATAACAATAATAACAAAACAACAGCAATGATAAAATAAAAACAACAAAACGCGTGCGCTGATTGGTCTTTAGCTGTGTTTGCACTTGATCGGTGCAAATCAATCTAAGTTCTACCAAATCAATCAATCAAAGGGAATTGGCAAATCAATCGCTCGAAAATTGTAAGGCTAGTGATAAGTGTTTGCGGCAAAATAAAATCTTTTTTCACAAGTAAACGTTTGAGTTCTCAGTATTGTAGTCTTTCTTTCTCTGCAATTGTCCGCTTTTACCGCTTGTTTTTTTGCCACAAAAGGTGAATCAATCTCTTTTACTTTAAGCCCAATTCGTTTAAATATTCCCGCCATACAATCACACGCATTGTACAATAAAATGACGATGAACACACCGCGATTTACATCTTTATACGCAACTCTTAATTTTTCATTCGGAAGACTCCGTATGTACGGAACAGCTTCTTTTATCTTGTAGACTAAGTCATAAAATAACTCAAAAGGTTTCCCAGTGATAAAAAAAGTGCATAACGACCGTCTACATACGACAACACAATCTGAAACCTGTTTGCCATTACTTCTATAGGAAAGCATTTGCTGCTTCAGCGCAAGAAAGCTGCAACTTGCTTGAACTAATTGCGTTTTGAATCAACCAATGAATATTGCTAAATTGACAGGTATGTTGCAATGTTCAAGAAAATACAACATCCGGTTTGACATTAACAGTCATACGTACCTTACATGCTTCTTCTATGTTATTGATATGGATTTCAGTTAATCCTAAGCAAATAAAAACGGATAAAACGGTTTTCATTAGACTTTTAAAAGTTATAGAAACGTTTATTCAATAAAAGTAAACGCGTGATGTGGGGTGACAGAGAGAAAGGGGGATCTAACCTCAAACCACCAGAATATTTCATTATCATAGTAATTGAGATTTTGTCGATAGAAAGCTTTTTGCTCTAGAGAATCATTTCTGTCATTACGAACGAATCGGTTCATTGGAGTTAAGTAAGCAATTGATAATCAGAATTATATTACATATTATGAGGATTATGTAATGGATCATCCGGGCAATGTTTACGAATCAAGGAGATAATATTTAGAGCCACGTTCGTTGCTGAAACTATTTGAAATTAAGCAGGATTGAATCTAAGGAAGGAGTGCGCGCCCCTTCTAGGCTAAAGGTTCCAGGAGGGGGTATCAATTTTCCTAAAAATTACTAATAAACCAAACATATAAGCAAAAGGAGCTGTGATAAGCGTTTGATGGAGCAAACTTTCGAAAATCTCCCAATCATTAGAAAAAAATAGCAGGATTTAACAAAAAGGTCTTACATGCGATGGCCATTTGTAGCCACCGTAATATAGTCCAAACTAGAATACAACCTTCCCAAAAAAATTATTGTGGATCCATCCCCGTAAACAAGAATTTAAAGAAAAGTACGTTGAAAATCTTATGAACCAGGTGAAACAGTGACCCGAACGTCTTAAACAATGAGTTTCACTGTAATGCTTTGCGCGCTTAGCAAGCAATAGATAGCCATGAAAATGACGTCAAAATAGGTTTTTATTGCAGCAATATGTCTGCTTATACTACCATGTCTGGCCATTAACATCAAAACACGGTTGGTCAAAAATTGAAGAAGAAACAACGAGAGATAAAGGTAAAGAAAGACGTTATTTACAATTTGGTTGGCAGGAATAAATCCCATATAAACTAAGTACAACATATAGCGGAGATACGATACAAGAAGTAAACACAAGCGCGCAAGGCATTATCGAGATACTCAGTTTTTAACAGTTGATGGTGAGAACAAGTAAAGATACCTTTAATGTAAGGATTGCCATTTCTGTCATCACCAACTCTCAATATTCTCCTTTTCCCCTCTTTGGTCATTGAAATGGGTTCCAGCAAATCGTACACAAGCTCGTTATAGATCTCGGCAAACGATATCCATAAGGAAAATTGTATGGGACCTTGGTCATCGACGTCTACACTGGTCGCGTCGAGGAGTGTGGATAAGTCAATAATTTCTGAAATGTGAGAAATTATAACCATTTATAACCGTTATCCACTTTAAAGTGCCTCTATCAGCAAAAACTTTTATTTGCGATATTAATTCTAGGTCTAACGTCTAACGTATCAATGAAAAATTTTTCAATTTGGTCATATTGTCTTCTTGTTATGGAGGTTTAAAGTTGCTTTCAAATGGACGTTGTGCGTCGTGACATGAAGTCTGGGTCTAGTCAAATTCTGACGTCATACAAGTCCGTTGGTATATACGTATATCTTGTATTGAGAAATCCCTGCATAACGTCATAAAAGTAAGTCATTCCGGACTTTTCGAACAACAGACAAGGCGTTAAAAGAAGCATTTTTGCCAACTTAAAACAGTCATAAAAATGGAACGATTTGACAAACTTAAAAAACTTTCTCCGCTGATACGTTGGAGATCAACATATGTGCTAACAAATTTCTGCTCAAGACGATTGCCTTAACTACGCATGATCAATACAATGTTCAACATCGCCAAGGAAGATCGTTGAAAGCTTAACAATTCACAACTCGTATGCATTGCGCATGCAACTACCTCAGAAATTGTCCATCGAAGATACATATTAAAACAAAGAAATGTTGCATATGATTTCATATTAAGAAAATATTGTCCAATTTCCGAAGCTTCGATATAGTGATTTCCGTAGTACGAGAAAGGCTAGCTTGAGAGTTTAACTCTCTTGAGCGAAAGAACTAATTTTTTAAAGGCTCATAGCTCTTTTGTCAAGCAATCAAAAATAGCAATATCCAGTCGCCAATGTTTTGAATGCTTAAAAGGCTTTGAATCGGTCTTGCACAAAACAAACACGTATTTTCGCAATACAAACAAAAAAATGTCGCTGAGGGGGGTGGGTGTCAAAATTTATTCACATTATGTGCATATACGTCAATAGTTTTTCGAAGCCAAAATAACAGAAATCCGTAAGCTTATCGTCAATTGAATTTGAACACATTGGTTTTAAATATAAAAGCTGACTTGCCCCTAAGATAGAGACTGCGAGAAACGGAAATTCGAAGTAGCAAAACACATTTGTGTACGAAAAGAAGAGGGAAGTAGCAAAATATTGCATGTTTATATACCATGGGAAGGGAGAGGGGGGTGTTTAAATACGGAAAATTTTGAGCACGCACTAAAAGGGACGACCCAAAGATAAATAAATACTTCAACTCTTCTAAATTTTCTATATGCTTATACTTATAAACATATATATAAACGTATGAATATACCAACCGTCCAGTTGACGCGGGTCGTGAACAGTGGAATCTTGTAGCGACAAATCGCTAGAACTTATACTTTGATGGTAGGTCTAAAACATACGAAAAGCCTGGGTTATCATTATGAATTCACCCACAATTCGTGGTAAATTAAACAGTCCTTAAATATCTCACTATGTTTAAATCTTTTCTAATGGTAGCTATACAACAATACGGAGAACTTCATGAGAAGTTTACATTAGGGATGTGGTGGTGATGGTGGTGATGCTGTAGTGGTAGTGGTAGTGGTGGTGATGACATAGTGATGGTGGAAATGGTGGTTGGTGGTGGTGATGCAGGGGTGGTGGTGATGACATGGTGATGGTGTGATGGTGATGGTAATGGTGGGGGTGATGTTTTGGTGATGGTATGGTGGTGGTGGTAATGCCATGGTGATAGGGGTGGTAGTAATGGTGGTATGGATGATGGTGGTAAGGATATTGAGTTGATGGGGGTGGTGGTGATGCATTGGTGGCGGTGATGACATAGTGACGGTGGAAATGGTGGTGGTGGTGATGCTGAGTTGTTGGTGGTAGTGATGATGCAGTGGTGGTGGTGATGACATGGTGATGGTGGAAATGGTGGTGATGGTGATGTTTTGGTGATGGTGATACCATTTAGATAGGGGTGATGGTAATAGTGGTGGTGGTGGTAATGGGATTGTTAGTAATGTTGATTACTTCACTGCGGTTGTAGTGACACTCCTGAGCTTCTGTGAAATATGTGTATGTATGAAGGTTGCTTTATGAAAACAATACAACATATAATTGTACAAGAAAACAGAATATATTTATGTTCCCCCTGACTCAAATAGATACCACAGGTGCAATCTAATATTACATGGACTGCCATAATACACTGATTAAGAATCTCAAGTAATTAATGGTGGCTGGTTGTATAAGTTGACAATACAGGTTCAAATTATCAAATATGGTTAATATTCCCAATTCCAAGCATTCCCCACTCCACCCACATTAACACTTCATGCCCCCATTTTATGATATGTCTTGCAAATTGAACTCCTACTATTGTCTACATAATAATAGAAAATTTAATGAAAATGGTACAAAAGGCTGAAAATGAAAAGAATTCAGAGTAATAATGGATATTTCTATGACTCAGTCTTACTTTAATACTGCCTCTCACTAAAAGAACTCTGAATTACACAGTTGTTAAAACTTACTTTAGGAAAATATCATACTTTAGGAAACATGTCGAATTAAAATGTATACTACCTAGCTAAATATTAAGATTAAAAATAATCAAAAACGAGTGACCTAAACTCTGCAAGTTCTTTCACCAACCTGATTTCCATTTGTAGACTGTAAATATCTTTTTGAAAAAGTAAAGCTTTGTCTTTGAAACTTCAAATTCAACTAGTTATTCATTAAGACAGCTGTAACTCCAAATAACTTAAGCATTCTTATTCAATGTTTCAACTTTATTTAGTCATCATCAGGAATGATTAATATTACAATCGCATGCATATAATTATGTAATTCATGTAATTTGTCTTCTGTTAACAAGATCAAGTTACATGGAGTCTACATATGCTGCACATGCATGTAATTGTTATATAATCATTTCCAATGAAGACTAAATAAAGTCGAAACATTGAATCAAAATGCCTTCATTATTTGGAGTTACCATTGTTATGTAATTTATTAAAATACTCAAGAGTTTCTGATAACATAATTAAAACAAGGTGCTGTTATTTCTAAGTGTTTTCAACCAAGCAATTGTGTGAAAACTTTTATTGACATTCATAAGATATTTTGATGCTACCGTCTTACTAGCATAATGATATTATAGACTTAGTGTAATATTTATATTTGACTTACTGTCATATCGTTTAATAAGAGAAGATTTTTCTTCTTTGTGATCTCATTTTCTTCCTGAATGCTGCTCAGTTTAACCACATCACAGTACATCTTTGGCTTGATATTTGAACTTTCATAGTTTTGCTCCTTGATTGTGTTGAACAAGATTTTGAACGTTCTTGGCAGGATGCCTGCATTTTGACGATCCCCCAAAATAGTGTAGGTCTAAAACAAGCAAAGTAGAATTCCCAAATAGGATCCTGTCACATCCTATATCGCTCTTGGGAACCTTCAAGATCCCTAAGGCATCATTAATGGGTCGGAGGGATATTGAGTATAATAAGTATCCTAAGCTATGCATATGTCTTGTCAAGATCATGAAATGGCAGGGTCTACACTTTGGATTCTTTAAGATTGCACAAGATACTATCTAGATTGGGTAAGATTCTGCATAATCGTTAATAAAAATAAATTTGCAGATTATATAAAGGATTGGAGACAGAATTTTCTTTGGTGGTGTTTTTGTTCACATATAGTGGCCAACTGATTTCTTTTGAATGCAAATCAGCATCCAAAAGAAATTAGTAGGGCACAACTGAATAAATAAATAAACACTCCCTCCCTCCCTCCAAAATGAACATTCTCGCATTGACCCTGACTTTGCAGGATACAGGATGAGATCTTGCTAAGTAAATTTCAAAACATAATCATCATTTTGTAGCAAGTGAATTGATATAAACACAGAAATATTGCAGAGAAACAGCAAATTAAAGGTTTACATACATATACTATTGTTCACAAGAAACACCCCTCCCCCTCCCTCCTATTAGCAACAATGTAATAAATACATACATAGTAATAGTGTGGCCATGTATGCATATTTTTATTAGAAATTCTAGTTCTGAATAGGCCACAAGAGCTTAGATTCCCGCTCCTGTTTTATATTGTTGCAAAATGTAGATCGTCCAGGTTGGTATAGTCCTGAGAAGGACTGTTTTTGTTGTTGTTGACTGACGTTTTGACAACCTTAGCGGTAGTCATCTTCAGAGTCAAAACAACAACAAAAACAGTCCTTCTCAGGACTATACCAACCTGGACGATCTGCATTTACAAACATGTAACGATACTCCAGGGTTCAAACCTTTTACTCTAGACATTGATTGTTTTTATACATACAGTCATAAAATACAAAAATATTCGCATAGTGGGAGTATAAATCACATTGGCCACGTTGCTGCCAGTGTGAACTAGATGTTAACACTCTTATATTGGAAAAATTATACAAAATCTGGATGGAACTGGAGTCATCCTTGCAGTCCAAGAAACTGCTCCTTAAAAAATTGATAAAATGAGGTGTTTCTGTTTCTACGATGCAATATCAGAGCCTCCACAGCCAAGGTGCTTTATTGTCGACAACTTCTTATACATTCAAAAGTCAAAAATGCAGTCCATCACCTTTTATTATCTAATGAAATATTTCACACTATTTGGTAGACAGTTGTCAACAATCCTTTTACTTCAACAAGGATGCAAACAAACATACAGGGGAGATTGTAGTTACATATACTTGTCCACAAATTATTTGTCCATTTCACAGACAAAAGAAAATGGTGTTGACAAAAATTGTTTTCCATTATTGCAAAGGAAACCACAAGTCATTGACAACAAAGATTTTAAATGTTTAATTTATTAGTAGAGAACAACTTAAATCACAACATGCATTTGTTGGGTGTTGACTCTGAAAAGTGGACAACAACAAAATCCCTAGTTTGTGAAGGCCCTCGGACACACAACGAGTTTGACAGTAAAGGAAAAATTTCAGCCACTAGTCTATAATGCAATGAAGAAAAAATTACTGCAATTAAAGATCACCCCGGCTGAAATATCTCCTAAGTAACCATGCATTAAAATCAATTTTCATTTCTACTAAAGATTCGATGACCTATTCACACAGTTCACATTTGAGTCTTTGTAATGTGCACTAATAATTACTAACGCATATACTAACCTTGCCAGCATTGGTTATGCCATAACTGAAAACCAAACAATTTTGCCCGTTGATAAAATCCTTCACTATATCGAGTGAAGTTTCTTCGAAAAACCGCTTTTGATTTGTTTGGGGTCCAAATACCCTCGAGAATGTAAAACGTTGTATGGTTTCGCCAGTCACAGCATTCCTATGATGGTGCTTGAAATTGAACGAGGATTTCGGTGGATGTAAGCCCACTGTTCGCTCGTTCTCAATTTGCAAGCAATCCTGCGATTCGCCAGCCTCGACTTCTTGATCCGTCAAAGGTCTAACTCGTAGATATACCTTGATCGGTTCTCTTGAGTCCGCGGCTTTTGCCGTTTTCAACACATCGCTAATCGTTTCCACAGTCTCGAAATCGTCGAGGAGTTTTTTTCTTATTTTGGAGAGGTTATTGTCGTCTTCTTCAACATTATTAAAAACACACTCACTGTGATCCACTAGATGTGTCATTACTACAATAAAATGTAGTCAAAAATTACCAAAAATACTAGTTATATATTTTGATAGAATTTCTTGGTCCTTCCTTGCACTTGTGTTTTGTCTCCATTTGAAAATTACGAACGCAATTTCTGCTATCCTGATTGGTCAATTTGCCTAGAACCAGTAATCATGTGCAAATTCTTGAAGACTGGTTCGAGTTAATTGTGCAAGTTCGCGCATGCGTGCAGAGTAGCCAATTCCAGTGAACTCAACATTTAAATAACTGGAATGATAACGACAATACATTTTATAGATATAAAATTGAAGCCAAAGTCCTAGTCTCTTGCGCGGTTTGTACGTCAATTTCATTCCCCTGAGTGCCAAACATACACGCCCATTATAAATTTGAAAACAAATTGCAAAAGCATAAACATATAAACAACATTACGACAAACAACACACGAGGCCAACTCTTCGCAAAATGTTATTTTTTACAGCTGAAACTTTATTACAGTGAGTTGACTGAGTTCGTTGTAACTTACAACTTGTAACGAGGAAAAGCCAACTGAAAATTACACTGTATGATAAAAAGACAATACAATAAGAAAATATGACGAGAAAATATTCAAGCAAAAATTTTTCTTACATCGGAAGGTAAATTTTCAAACGGTGTCAGACAGTGTTTGTCTTTTTTGTTATTTAAGTGGATTTAAAGATCTGTTTTTCCGAAGAAAAAAGAAACTTGAATACCCAGTTTCATAAAAAATGTTGAGTCTATAACTCGCATTTTTACTTTTTACGAAGCGATTGTCATTTTCATCGATTTTGATAGTGTTTCAAATACCGAATGGTTGTCATCTCGATATCAAAATTGAATATCATTAAAGACTTTGATATGTTTTAAAGGAAAACCGCAGCGTAAGAGCAGGTCGACTAAGTTCACTTGACCTTGCTTCTCTCGATTTATCACTTTGATTCACTTTCCGTAAACCTTTTCATTCCAAAAATTTCGTTATTTTTACGCTCTGATCAAGATCTGAACTCTACCATTACCAAGCGACAAATGATTTAAAAAAATTAAAATGAACACGCGAGAGACTAGAGCCTGACGTGTGATGACGAATGATGACGACAAACATTTTTTGGCTTCAATTTTTGGCTTCGGTTATCATTCCAGTTATTCAAATGTCGAGTTCACTGGCCAATTCATAGAGATTAAAAATAATTCTAATTTCTCAATGTTTTTGTCGTTTAGCCAATGAAAGAATTGAAAAGTACGAGACCGTTGCCACAACATTAGAAGCGAGGGTGCACATTTGAGAAAAATGGATTCCTACTGGTGATTTTAATTTGCATTTCAAGCTATTTTCTCGCAGATAGCGCGGGAGTGAGAGATAAGTCATCTACGAGTAGATAGTAAAAAATCACATTCGTCATCACGTGAAAGTACGATTTACAAAGTACGTTTTTCGCTCAAATTTTTGAGAATAAAAACGCAAAAACACAATGAAACTTGGAAAGGGCTACACTGTTGTCACTTGTCAGGAGAGTTTTCAACGAGTATCTTTGCCATCTTTGCCATCTTTAGTACAAGGAATGACTATGCTATCTATTTACCGCTATATTTATAAAGTAGAAGTTATATTTATATTATTTAAGTGAGAGCGTATAGAATTACTATTGGCTCCCACTCACACACAACCAAACAAAAACTACGAAACTTTACAAAATGCTTTCGTATTGACATAGACATTAAACTTGTTTACTCCTCCTTTAAAATATAAAAAATTATTAGTTTCAAAGATACCATTCCCTCCTTATTCAAATCATGCGTAGTATACGAATTCTCATGTGCGGGATGTAATTCCTGTTATGTTGGTGAGACAACTCGCCATCTCTCCACACACCCATCAAAGAGCACACAACATTCTGACAAAAACTCACACATTTACAAACACTTCCCCACAATGTAAAACAAATACAATCATTCTTGTTTTCGCATCCTAGACACCGCTAACTTTTCTTTCTCTTTGAAACTAAAGGAAGCGCTCTACATAAAAAAAACTCAAACCGAACATCAATAGACAAATACATCACATCAGCACGATATTCAACTTGTGAATAATTCCATCAATTATATAGTAATTCGATACGCTCTCACTTAAATTATATAAATATAACTGTAAATAGATAGCATAGTTTTCTTTGTACTGAAGATGGCATAAGGAAGCTGAAACATGTCTTCTTTTTAAAAAACTTGTCGTTCACTTGAAATGATTGATATATATAGTGCTATTAAGGAACTATGCATATATCTTGTCGAGATCTTGAAATGGCAGGGTCTACACTTTAGATTGGGTAAGATCGCACAAGATGCTATCTTTATTGGGTAAGACTCTGCACAGTAGTTAGTAAAATAAATCTACAGATTTTATAAAGGACTGGAGACGGAATTTTATTAGGAGAGGCATTTTTTCAGATATTGCCCGACTGATTCCGTTCCAATGTGAATCAGCTTTCAAAAAAATTAGTAGGACGCAACTGAATGTATAAATAAACACTCCCCAAACGTACATTCCAGCATTTACGCTGAAAAAACGTCGCCAATACGTTTCAATGGGCTTCTTGTAAACTCAGTGACATCGTTAAAAATCGGCAACCATATAAGATAGCATAAAAGATTTATGGCTTGTATATGTAAAGACACGCCGTCTTGATTATCAGGAAAATCGCATTTTACATTAAAGACAAGGGGGGCGTCGACTCAGAACCCCTCAGCCAACTCACGTCATCAGGTCGTCGCGTCATGATATCTAAATCTGTCCAAAGTCATCTTGCTGTAAATTAAAGTTTCAAATTTATTTCCATATATTCTGGAAGCAAGTGATCAGTGATCCTTAAACATACTTTCTGAAGATAGTTTTATTGAGAAATTTGTTAATTGAATTATAGTGAACTGTTACTTTCAATATTTTATAAGTTCTCGGTATACGTGTTTTTGACCACTATTTTTTAAAAAAATGGCTAAATATCTCCCATAAGTTTGTCATACATTGATCTTTGTTTTCACTCACAGAAAGATCAATATACAAAGAATGATTTTTCTTACATGATGCTGATGCTCATGTTGGGTGGTTTAAAACATAAATCAGGATAAAAGCATGTATAACCAGGACGGCAGCATTTAATAGGATGCCCCAGACAACATACAGCATTTAGCCCAGGACAACAATTGTAATTTACTAATACGCCAACAAACTCAGGACAGCATGTTTGCCCATCTCGACAATAATACTCATATGTTCCGATCACATGTTCCCTAAAACAATAACAATTTCCATCAGCTTAAAACAAAAAATATTTGTAATAGGTAAGCCACACAATAACTTATTTACGTCACCTGAAATAATCTCCATCGGTTTTAAACAGAAAAAGTTTGTAATTATGAATAAGTCAAAGATTTGTCATTGTTTACGTCAGAGTTGATGTTAACAAAGCAAACCAAGGACAATAGTTCTTGAGTTAGAAATGGAAAAACATTTAGATTTTCTCTCGAATTTTACTAAGTTTTGATGAATGTGTATAACAAAATGGATAAGTACAAGCGAACAGCTACAATATTGAATATTTATGACAAAATATATAATATGTGGTTCTTAGAATCTTTATAAAGATGCATCATAATATAGTTACTGGATATGCGATATACAAAACAAATTAATTTAACTGAAAATGAACGAAGTGCTTTTATCATTCAAAAGTCTTTCTCCACGGCTAGTAGTTGTAAACAATCCATCTTTGTATTATATTAACTATTCTTATGTATGGAAAACCACATGAAGAATCGCATTTTGTCAGCCTTTTCAGATATTGAATCTATACCCGCCATTTTGAATTCTTGATCTTCCATTTTTGCTGCTTTTTGAAAAACCAGCACAGTGAAGACAATGTGAAAGATTTTCTCGATTAAAACGAAATGAATAAATCAAAGAACAATTGCTTGTTGAACTTAGATATTGTGAGACGTTTTGATAATTAGTTCCTGACAATTAAACTCGTTTTAAAGTTTTCTATATCGACAAAGTTTGATAATTTCCATGCAACAGTTATTAAGTTTGTTGCTTTTCGATTGCATGACGAACTCGCCCGAGGCCTAAACCATCGGCTACTGATTGATAGCAAAAATTCTTATTAGTTACAACTCTCAAATCGGACGATACATTCAGTACATTTAAGCATTCAGTACAGTCAAACTTACCTTTCATTTTTGCTTTGAAAATTGCACTCTGGTTCTTCGATTAAATTAATATTTCAGCTGTCTTTACAAAATCTCTCGTCGTTGCTCATGATAAGTTCACTGCATGGACGTATTTAAGTAAGAACTGATCACATGAATCTCACATGTGACTTGCATGGGCTGGTTCTTTGGGTCTGAGGCCGATTGCACGAAACCTGGGTAGCGTTATCCATTGCATAGCAATTTTTTTACACTTTTATAAAACCTTTTAAAAAGCAAAAAATTTAAGATTCGAACTGAACAATCACTGAAATAAAATATTGTTTCGAAGATTACGTAAAATCTTTGTCGTAAGAAAAATATAAACACCTTTTTTACAAGTTTGAAGATTTTTGCTATCCATTGCATAACGTTATCCAAGCTTCGTGCAACCGGCCTCTGTATTGTGGTATTAGTTTACACGGTCAATACAATCACGTGACTAACGTAAACTGCAAAAAATATAGTCAACTGAACATTATCATAACTACAGTAAACTGTAATAGTTTATAGAGTCATGTAATGTTGTGCGAGTTTTGTTGTGTTGTCCTGCTTTGTGCTAATGTAACTTAAACTGTAAAATTGTAGGGTCATTAATTTAGGTGGCTTGCTATTTGACATCAAACAATTATTCACCGTAAACGTGAATATACGTTGATAGCTACCATGCAAAACCCATTCGCAGCCGACAGTTTTGTAAAATATAATGAGAAATAAATTCCACAGAAAAGTGTTACGATCGGTAACGAATAACAATACTTTTGTTATTTATTATGTCTTTATTTAGTAATATACACTCTCGTTGCTTTCGCTAAACCCTCTCCTTCTTCATACATACATACATATAAGTATTTCAACTCAACAAACAACAATCAAGCTGGCTGTCGCTGTTTTTCTGACACTGTAAGTTATATTTAAAACTTCTTGAAAATTCGTCATCCGACTATCTTGAATCACCGTCTGGTCACCTATCATCAAACTATCATTATCAGACTACAAGACTATGACAAATTTGCAGTAAATTATAGAAATAAAAATGTATGAAAGTGTTATCGGGATTTATGCTCATGTAACTGTTTAATTGCAAGACCAGATTTTGGCTAATAACAGTTAGACATCAAACCACTATTTTATCATAAATATACGTTAATACCATCACCCATTGCCAGTCGACAGTTTAATAATACATAATAATAAACTACAGCTGATGGATTCTCCGTGAGTTAATCTATCACAATTCTGTCCACATCTAGTTCGCTCGTGTGGTTGCACGGCACCAACCTTCAAGCCGGTTGATGTCATTGTAATCCTCTAAATAGTTTTTTAGCGAGAAATTTTACCTTTTCTTTATAACACTGTGTTTTTCCGTGGCATGAAATATGCTCTTAATCTAAAACACATTTTTCTCTTTGACTAAGGTAAATGTGTTGGAAACTTAAAAACTTTGTATATTTAACATAGAACGACGATTATTGGTGGTTTGATAAGGTACAAGCATATCTAGAATTTCAAAAACTTAGAAAAAGCAACAAAAATCGCGCAGACTTTTCGTAACTGTGCTGACTTGCAGATCAGCAAACGAAATAAAACTGTCTAATTAATATAAAATATTTATTCCGAAAAGGGAGTAATTTGTTTGCAAACTGTACATTTGTGCTGGTTCAGTTTCACTACATGTTTGTACTTCTGGCACTAACAGCACAGAAACGCGTTTACAATTATTAACGCCGAGCTTAACCACGAGCCTAACCCAGCAAAAAAAATTACGGCATTTCGTTCCTTTTTTTCTCTAAAATTTTTATCGTTGTTTTAATTATTGTATAAAATAGAAGGTTTTCGCCCAAATGATCACGAGTGATATAATCTTATACTCACATTTCTTCCAAAATGTTGTGTTTACAGAAGGAAACAAGAACGCTAAGTGAGAGGGGGTGAATATTCATATATTCATCTTTCCTGCCGATTTCTTTTGTTAGGGAGTTTAATTTCAAAAGAAATCAGCAGGGCAGAGCTGTATAAATGAATATGTACTCCCCCCCCAATTAGCGTTCTAGTTTAGCCCCTGGGTGATTAAGAAGGTATTTTGCAGAAAGCAATTAAAGATGAAAAGAACTGAAAATTGTAAAGTTATATTCATTATGATGATTTCTTAACGATAACGTTGTAGTTACATGAGATAGCGTAAATGCATAACAAAAATAAATGTGTAACTGGTGAAAAAATTAGCTTTTCTGGCTCTATGGCGCTGACAAACTTGAAATTTTAGCCATGTAAAATTACAGTTAAATCTATACACATTCTTTAAACGACTTTTTGGTTATTTCATGAATAAAAAACATATAGAAATACGCATATATAGTTCTTTAAGTAGATTCATCATGCCATTTTACATGTGACTGATGTCAATCTGAGCATGTTAATCAGAGGCCGCGGAACCGGGGGGGCATTGGGGGCAAGTGCCCCCCCACTTTTTGCAACAGGGAAAAATGTGCCTTTTTTCTGGAATGAAAGTGCCCTTTTTCATTGTATAGAAATGCCTTTGTTTTAGGTAAAATTGGACTGAAGAAGTTTTTCTTAAATACAAGTAGCCCCGAGAGTAGAACAAAGTCTGTCCGGCATCATGCAAAATCAGCTATAGCTTAGTTTTTGATCTTGATTACCCAGATGGATCAAAAATCGCGTTTTCCGATTGGGGTTGTCTTCGCAGGCGTCCGCCGAGTAACTTAACCAATGAGAAGTCGCAATTTATGATCCACATGAGACTTTAAATTCTACGGCAACGCATTGCTCCCGTCGTATTGTCTTTCAGGCCATTGGTCCTACAAAACTGTTGACAATTCATAATCATAATAATTGAAAATTTTGCGGTTTGAATCACTTCTAATCAAAATCATCATGCTAGAGCTGCTAGGCGAAAACGAGAAAAGGAAAAAGAGCTTGTAGAAACAGCTAAAAGGATGCGAAAACTGACGAGTTTTTTTAGTAGTGCTCCAGCAGAGAACGTTGTTGACCAAAACATCGACTCTAGGTCTAATTTGACATTGCCGTCAGCTACAGAAACTCCATCAACGTGTTTATCTCCTCATTCTCACGAATCTGACTCTACATCGTCTTCAGAGATACTAGTCGCGCCGCCGACCGAACCAGTTCACACACCTTCTCAAAACCTAACGTATGCGTCTTTGCCAAGTTCCACGACTACCGCCCTATTGGTAGGACCTATGAAAATTGAGTCAACGGAATGTTTGCTAGGACTTGATTGTAAGCGTTTGTGCTGTACAGGCCGACAGCCTTACCATCCTACCCTAGAAGAAATAAAGCACACGTCTAGAAAGCAAACCAGTACAGGAGGATCGTCGAATGTACGAACTTGTCCGTCTTCTATATTTTTGAAATATACATAGTTCACATACTACATGACAAAAGGCACCATTGCCTGTTACTTGTGTAAAAGAGCGATGCGTCAAGACCTTGTTACTTTCAGTCATAATGGTGAAAAGGCTTTTCTCCTAGGAGAATTCAGCGACGTTTAATAGCTAAGAACGTTTAATAGCTAAGGACTTTGTTCTCAAAAACGAACGTGGGATTTTTTGGGAAATTTTAATGAGATCGCATTACTTAATAAAATTGTCCATGTAGTTCAATTTGTTAGCACGCACGCCGAGCAGTAGAGAATACGCATAGCATTCTAAGAATGTCTACCAATTTTTTGCAGACTTTGAAACTTAATCATGATTCATGAAACAATGCATATCTGTAATATACTAAAACAGTAAGCTGCAAACTCACATGCCCTTTTCGGTTAGTGCCCCCCCACTTTTAAGATACTTCCGCGGCCCCTGATGTTAATGAAAGCCTTCGTGGTTTTTAAATAAAAAAGTGTTTTAACAACTTGCAAGGTTGTTTATACTGTAGTAAAATATGCCACAAAGCAGAACAAGGACAATTTTTCTTGAATATTGAAAGTTTGAAAACCTTTATTAAGAGATTGCAAATGAATACACTGTCGAGTACTTATGACAAATTTTTGTTTATTATAGAATCTTTTATGAAAATGTGTCGACATACCAGTTGCACAGCACTCTCTTTATGGCTAAGACAAGGAAACTAAATAAAATAAACGATGCTTTCATCGTGCGTGTCTTTGCGACATTGTTTTATAAGCAATATACTCGCTAATTTCTGGGAAAACGCATTTGTTTTAAGCAATTCCAATGGAATTGTTTATGAAGTTTTATTAATAACAAGAAAAAGTTTACTTATCCTCGTGAAAATATAAACTATTCTCAAGTGTTTAAACAACATCATGAAGACTCAACATGTTTGTCTGTCATTCGCACACTTTGAATGCTTGGTAATCTTTCATCTTGATTGATTTTAGAAAAAAAAGCATGCAAAGTCAACACAAGGTAGAAGATTTTCAAGAATAAAACAAAATTAATAATATCAATTGATATTTGTTTATTATCATGACAAGTCATAACTTATGATATATATCGTTTTATATTCTTTAAACTTCATGAAACATTTGAATTTTACATGTGAAGAATTAATTGCACAAAGGAATCACATGTTGATCTTTATTTGCTTACAAAATTGAATATTTTTTTCATAAGATTAAATTACTCATATTAATTCATTAGCAATAATTACTTTTCCTCTATCATATAGGCTTACACTCGACAAATTATTCCGGGTTTGCTACCGTATATCTTTCAGTGTTGCTGGACCCAAACTGTGGAATAATCTTCCACTTCAAATTAAGAAAAGTTCTTCAATTCAATCTTTCAAGAAAGAACTGAAAAGCCATTTATTTAAAAACTTTGTTTCATTTGGTTTTACGTGATCTTTAATGAAAAATGACATTTTATTACTGCTTTTATATAAGTTTCATATTTATTTTCTTTTTATTGTGAAGCGCCATGAATTTTTGATATGAGCGCTGTACAAGTTCAATTATTATTATTATTATTATAAATTACGTTTTTCGAATCTGCTTTATGTTTTTCTTCAAATGTTTTATCCCTCAGATAATCAAAAAGGTTTTTTTGAAATGAAAATACAACCAAACATACAATACCTAAACATACAAACCTACATACCTAAACATACAAATTTTTCATTGTTACAGAACTGAACTAGATATTTTTACTGTCTAGGCCTTCTCATATAATCATATAATGTATGGAGTGCTTGCATGGGACGTCAAAGCGGCCATGTTTGAGGAGTACATAAATTGCCGATGCTCAAAAAAACCATGAAATTAGCATAAACTCTTTTCACTTTATGAAATTTCCCCCAACACGGCGACCTTTGAACACTCTGTACGTCATGAGGTTATCAAGGTCATTTATAAGATATCATAAAAGACAAATGAGCGTCATTCGAGTCTCATAAGATCCATTCTTACTTAAATGAGATCTAACAGTAAACGCATCATTTCAAGTAAACAAAGCTCAACAGAAGATATAAGAAAAAAGACAGGAGCTTTACTAGTTTATTCCGTTGCATCTTTACTTTATTTGCAAAGAACGAGAAAAATTACAGGTAATTTTTAAGCTGCTTCCTTAAAGTTTATAATCTTAGACCAATGATAGTTTTATCTTCCGAAGCAATCTTTGCGATAGATTTCTTTAAAATGTGCAAATGCCAAATTTAATAAATGACTTATGATTTATTCCAGAAAACTAAAGTTCAGATGACTGTGAAAAAGGGCGAATTTAGATCAAATTTAATGTTGTTTCTTTTCTCGAACCTCTCGTTTGCCTCTCCTTTCGAGTTGGTGATGACTTTATATTTATACGCCATTGCTATTGCAACATTGCTTTATAAGCAACATACTCGCTAGTTGTTGGAAAAACACATTTGTTTTAAGCAGTAATAATGTATTTGTTTATGAAGTTTATTGATAACAAGAAAGGTTTCAATTACTCCCGTTAAAATATAAACTGTTCTCATGTGTTTAACACAACATGAGCACCTAACATGTTTGTCTGTCATTCGTACACTTTGAATGCTTGGTAATCTTTCATCTTGATTGATTTTAGAAAAAAAAAGCATGCAAAGTCAATACAAGGTAGAAGATTTTCATGAATAAAAAAAAAATTAAGAATATCAATTGATATTTGTTTATTATCATGACAAGTCATAACATATGATATATATCGTTTTATGCTCTTTAAACTTCATGAAACATTTGAATTTTACATGTGAAGAACTAATTGCACAAAGGAATCACATGTTGATCTTTATTTGCTTACAAAGTTGAATAAATTTTTCATAACATTAAATTACTCATATTAATTCAATAGCAGAAATTACTTTTCCTCTATCATTTAGGCTTGCATTTGACAAATTATTCCGGGTTTGCTACCGTATATTACGTTTTTCGAATCTGCTTTATGTTTTTCTTCAAATGTTTATCTCTCAGATAATCAAACAAGTTTTTTTGGAATGACATACACCAAGGATGCTCCTACATTCTTTAACAAACAAATTTGTCAGTGTTGCAGAGCTGAACCAGCTATTTTTATTATTAACATGCCATTGACAGGAAAAATTATTACAAGCTTCGTCTCTTGATTGTCGGATGATGTCCTACCAACTACGTCATCGCTATGCGATAAGACGAATTATCCGATCACTTTTAGCCAATCGACGATTTTTTTTAAAATGCATATCTTACAATTTTTATAGCACTTTCGTTTTGCTTCTTCAAAAGTAATATTAAACTTATATTACAATTTCTTCATACGCTGCGTTGTTTTCGAATTATTATTTATCAAATATGAAATCCGACAGTAAAAGTTGATAATTCGCATAGGGACTGGATCAAGTCCGTGCGACGTAAATAAAGGAACAAGTCAAGCGAACAAGTAATTTCTCCAGAAAGAGATTCTAATGAAGTCAATCTCTCTGTCTAGTTAAAAACATTAATAAAAAATGTTATGTTTTTTTATGAACCTGTCCTTACGAGTTGAAATTAAGCAATGGCAAAACTCTTTCTCGTATAAACATTTTTAAAAAGTAAGATGTTCGTATGGAGCAAAAAAATTTGGAAATTAGAGAGTCAATAGTTGTAAAAATGTGATATTTGTTACACAACACTTTTCATGCAGTAAATTGAGCAAATCGATTGGCCGTCAGGGAATTAGCCCACTTTGGACGCTTTTAACATTGTTAAAAAAACATAAAATAGAAACTTTTCCTATAAACAATAATGAATCAATCCACCAGCTCATTGTCGTTTGCTCTCTGTTCAAACTATCTGCGCATTTGTGTCTCTATACTCGTGCCTCTTTATTTATTTTAAATGAATAAAAAGAAGATAAAGTTGATTAACATAACAAGAAAGACCTACATATACACGATCTCTTAATTTGTTTTAGCCATGAAGTCCTTTTGGGTTGTGTTGTATCTATTGATTCTTTGTGCATTGGTCAACATGGAACGATACAAGCGATTGAAGCGAAGACCGATAATTATAAAATCATTACTGGAAAAGACATACAAAGTGGTTGGTCATCTTTGTTTTTTCAAACATAAACTTAGTATTGATAGCTCAGAACCGAGGGCGCAACTAGAATTGGGATTGAGAGGTAAATATTCATATATTTAGCTCTGCTCTGCTGATTTCTTTTGTTTGCGATGTTAATTTCAAAGAAGTCAGCACGGCATAGCTAAATATATGAATATTTACCCACCACCATCCCCAATTTACGTTCTAGTTTCACCCTGTTGCTTTTGCTCACCCAAAAGAGAGTTATTTGGTTGCAAAAGGGAGTATTTGCTTCCTCGAAGGGAATTGTTCAGTTTCACCACATGTTTGTACTTTGTACTTCGTGCTTTTTGGCATTTACAGCACATGAACGTGTAACTACGTGTTTACCAACTGAAAAATTATAGTTTATATTCCTTTGTTTATCTCAAATTTAGCGTAGAAAAGTTTAGTTGCCGTTGTAATTTAAGTATAGAAGAGAAAGATCTGCTGATTTTCCTGAAAGATTGCGAATAAAAATAAATAGTAATTATAATGGCGTATAAACAATATTCCGCGAAATTGAATATTTCAAAAATATTTCATTGCTATCTACAGACATGATCCGAATTACGAGTGGTTGAAATAACAATGAAGAACACGTTTGAGAAAAAATAATTTATTGCTGTTGCTTCATTAATCCAATTGAAAAGCACATTCGTATATTAGGTATAGGTATTTTTGTGAAGGTTCAATCAGAATTGCAAATCAAATCGCAACTGCAGATTACTTCCATGTTGAATGTTAACAAGCCTTATTGATTCACTTCAATAAAACAAAAAACTAAATTGCTGCACGAACATTTGCGTAAATGACTGTTTTTGCCCACTTAATATCATTGTTTCCAATTAATACACATTCAATTTATACTCCCGAGTGAAATAGGAGTATTATTTTCAAAGAATGTTTTCCGAGACGAAGTTTGGAGACCCTTTTCAAGCAACCCTTTTCTTTATGAATACAAGTATGATTCTACTAAACAATTAGATTACTTAAAACTCGCTCTCGATTTCAGTGTTGCAATAGTTGATTCGGGCTTTACCCTCATAAAGTACCGCCTCATAGAAATCGCGAGCTCGTAGTACACTTGTTATCATAAAGATTTACTCCATAAAACGATATTCTAAACGAATAGACGCGATTGTGGTCGCCATTCCCTGGGTTATAAATTCTCATATGTTATAATAAAATGTTTATATAAAGTTTTGCTTGCATCAATTCACCCAATATAAATATTATGGATTTCTTAACAAACTTATCTTCAGAAAATTATTTAAGGTTCACTGATACTTGTTTTCATAAAAATAAAAAATAGATTTAAAACTTGAACTCACAGCATGATAACTTTGCTAAACTAGTATAACTAACATTATATTTTTGCCACAGTATAGTGAATATACAGTAGAGCCACTCCATTCAATTTATTCGTGTTACGCATATTTTATTACGCATGTCATTACCATAGCGGCAGCTAGTCAATTGCTTTTTCTGACCAATACGAATGATGAAATGGCAAACGGCAGCCAGTAATCTAATTAAATGTACAGCATTAAATTGCACACAAAGTGGACCAACTGTATATTCCTATACTGTACCTTGACCCTGACGTCTAAACAAACATTTACTAACTACTGCGTGCTGTACGTTGTTGAAACACCTTCCATTACAAAATAATAAAAGATCTCTATTATCGCTTAAGAGGGCAAGTTTTTTTCTGGTAGTGTTTCAAATCGTTCTATTTTGTTGCCGTTTAGCGACACTGACCAAACAAGGGTTAATAAAGATTAATAAACAACAACTATCAAAATTTATTTCAGTTAGTCCTACTGTTCAATAACGTGGATTCTCCTTTATTTTTTATAATTTTTAAATTTCTTCTAGAATGCAAATCCTATACTATGTGGATACATAAATGACGTACCATACTTTTGTCCACGTACACTTTTGTCTTTAAAATGCTGTCCTAAATACGAAGTCAGCCGCCTTATTGATTACGGTTGTTGTCCTTGGTTGGATGGAGTATGTTGCCCTGACGGAGGCTGTTGTCCTGCACATTTTATTTGTCTTCATGATAGATGTATCATGCCATTGAATTCAACACATGTATAGATAAAGTACTTCACGAGAAGCTGATAAAAGACGTTATAATGTGTCCTTGTTGCTTTTTTTCTCTCTTTTTCCGTATTCCTATAGCAATTATATATAGTGTTAATTAAAAAATGTAGAAAAGGCTTTCTGCCATATCTCTGTATCGGAATATGTTGGGCATTGTGTTAACGAAACTTGTTATATAATTTTATACAATTACGTCAATAAAATAGCCTCTAAATTGTATTTTTGTTAGAATTTTTAGCTACCTTTTCTTTATAACACTGACGCAGCGTGTGTTTTCCGTGGCATGAAAAATAGTGTAAATAAAAACACAATTTTATCTTTGACGAAAGGGAAAATATTTTAGAAACTTTGACAATTTGTATATTTAACATAGAACGACGATATTTTGGTGCTTTGAATAGGTAAGCATAAACAGAATTTCCAATAATAACTAGGAAAAAGCCATAAAAATCGCACAGACTTTTCGTTATTGTGCGGACCTAATTTCCCTGAAACTTAAAAAAATAAGCATCAAATCATTGCGTAAGGATTTGCTATATTTTTGTTGTTATTTATTCCCAAAAGGGAGTTACTTTTTGAAAAAGTGGATTTGTGTTTCTCTGTAGCTAAGTACTGGTTCAGTTTCACTACATGTTTGTACTTACAGCACAAGAACGTATTTACAATTCTTAAAACTGAGCTTAACCAAACAGAAAATTTATGGCCTTTTTTGCTTTTTTATCTAAAATTCAATGATGAAATGTTTAGCCGTTAATGTAACTAACTTATATAAAAAGGCCCGTTCACACGATCGAATTTGTCGGGTCAAAGAAAAAGGATTTTGTAAACACTCATAAAGTGAGCATCCGACAGTCGTATTCGTCAACCTAAAAAATAAGATGGAAATAGAACTCGCTCGATTTTCATCCGACAAGATCACAAGAAGCCGAATAGTCAAATTACATATATTTGAAAGAGACTTGGAGACAATAACAAAAATATGAAAAATATACCCATAAATATACTTAATAACAAAAATGGCTGTTCACACGACTGTAAATATCTAAACAAATATAAATATCAACAAAATCATCACACCGTTTGACCAAGCACCAAAAAGTCAGAACCGAACAATCGGATCCGACAAATCGGATCGTGTGAACGGGCCTTAAGGAAAGTTTTTGACAAAATGATTGCAAATAATAATTTTACATACATATTTATTTTAAAATGTGTGGTGTTCACGTAGGTATTTGCAGAAAGCGTATAAAGATAAAATGAAGTAAACATGGTACGGTTATAATCATTATAATGATTTCTAAATGATGACGTTGTAGTCACATGACATAGCGTAAATGCATAACAAAAATAAATGTGTAACTGGGAAAAAAATCAGCTTGTTTAGCTCTATGGTGCTGACAAACTTGAAATTTCAGGCTTGTAAGAGCACGCTTAATTCTATATACATTCAGTAAACGACTTGCAGGCTTTTTAAGGAATAAAGCACATAAAAAAATACATATATATAATTAAGATTCATTCGACACTCTTTACATGTGACGGATGTCAATCGGAGCATACTAATGAAGGGCGTTCATGATTAAGTAAGTACTTTATCCCTCAAATAACGAGAAAGGTTGTTTTTGAAATGACATACAACTAAGGGTGCTCTTACATACCTTAACATACAAATTTGTTGAGTTAAACCAGTTATTTTTACTATCTTAGCTTTCTCATACAATCATACAGTGTATATGTCACGAGGTTATCGACGTCATTATTGTATAAAGTTCATCATAAGAAAAAGCTCAAAAACATGTTTTTTACCTATGTCGTTTGAGCCTCACATGATCAATTCATACTTAAATCACAGAATATAATAACCATACAGAAGGGTCACTCAAGTGTGCACCGCGTCATCACGACCGCCATTAATATTTTTCATTTGTTTTCAACCACTGCAATAACATGACGTCATTTCTTCGTAGTAAAAACGAAAATATTTCAAAGCTCTAAATATCATGCGCAGCATATCATGCGCAAAAACAATAATATCAGAGGTTCCGACTAAAGCGACCCTTCTGTACATTTCATATTCAGTGCTTAAATGAGATGTCACAGTAAACACACCATTGCAAATGATCAGAGCTCAACGCAAAACGTAAAAAAAAAAAGGGAATTTTACGACTTTATTCTGTTTCATCTTTGTTTCAGTTGCAGCTGACAAGTAAGAGGAAAGGTAATTAATAAACTGTTGCTTTTATATTCCGAAGCGAAAGGTCTGAAGCGGACAAAACATAGCTACCGATGGCTTGATACTTCTTTATATTACGCAAATGCCAAATTTAATAACTGATTTATTGTTTATTTTAAGAAACTAAACGTTGGTTGACTGTAGAAAATGTACGAATTTTAGATCAATTTTTAATGTTGTTTGTTTTCTCGCGCTGTTCGCCTCGCCTCGTGATTGTGTAATGATTTCACATCTACTACGTCATCGCTATTGGATATGACAATTTATCCGATCGAATTTAGCCAATCAGATGTGAAGAAAACAAAAAGGCTTGAAATGTGATTGGAAAACAAAAACATGAAATGTAATTAAATTCACTTCCCCTTTTTGTTTTAGCTTTGACCATGAAAGTCTTCCACGTTGGGTTGTATCTAATGATTTTTCTTGCAATTGTCAACATGGAACGAAACAAGCGCTTAAAGAGAAGAACGACAAATTCATTATTGGAAAAGACAAAAAAAGAGGTTTGTCATCTTCTTGCTTTTCATAAATAAGCTTTGTAATAAAAGTTCGGACCAACTATGTTGAATGCTGGGGGAGGGGGGTGGGGGGTGGGGGTCGGCAATTCTAAAAGCGTAGACCAACATAAACATATCATGAAAATGGTCAAAATCTCCTTATGATTCGATCCAAAAAAACATTTATAAAACTTATGTTTTTTTCTTTTTTGCTTTTTTCACATGACTAATTATTCTGACATTCTAACATAGAGAGACAAGTTATGAGAATTTCAATGAAAATTAGACGGACGTTTGTTGCATGAATCTAAATCCAAACAACATGCACGCCCTTTATCCTGAAAGAGATTCTGACAAAGTTAGCCTCACTGATTGTCACATTTTGTTATAAACCTGTCCTTACGAGTTGGAACTAAGCGATGACAAAACTATCTCAAATATCAAGCTAATGATCTTTGAAATTAGAGCAGAAATAGAAGTAAAAATGTAAATAGTTTGTTACCAGACCCTTTTCTGCGTACGATAAATTGAGCAGAATCGTTGGATCTTGAGGGAATTAGCTCATTTTAGATGCTTTCAATATTGTATTCTCAAAAACATAAAACGATAACTTTTTCTATATAAAATAGTGAATCGTAATCCTCCGGTTCATCGTCTTCTGTTCTCTTTCCAAACTTCATGTGCAACTGTGTGACTTCACTTGTCTCTCCTTGTTTTCAATTCTTATACTAGTTAGTGCAAATTAGGTGTTTATCACGTGCAATACTCGTGCATAGCTCTCTAATGTTTTATTGTTTATAAGAAATTCAAAAATAACCTTTACTTTAAAGCAGAAATATAATCGTATTTAAAGTGACTTTAATAATATAGATTTGTTTCTTAACTCTTCTAGAATTTAAATGGTAAATTGTGTGGGGTTATACATGGAGATATGATCTTTTGTAAAGGCTCACAAAAATGCTGTCCTGTACGCAAAGCTGGCGCTCTTGTAAATTATTATTGTTGTCCTTGGCTAAATGGAAAATGTTGCAGTAGCGGAAGTTGCTGTCCCCAGGATTTTGGTTGTCTAATTTTCCATATTTGTTCACTGATTTCTGTATAACAGGACGGGGTATATGTTGGGCTTTGGGTATATGAAATTTAATTGCCATTTAATTTTATACAATTAAGTCAATAAAAATAGCTTTCTAAATAGTATTTATGCGAGAATTTGATTGTCTTTATAAAACTAACACTTTGCGTATTTGAATTTCTGTGGCATTAAAAACGCTCTGAATTAAAAACACATTTGTCTCTTCGACAAATTAGTAATTTTTTGGGGAAGGTTGCAGTATTCCGAAAGATGGTCTGTCATTGAAGAGAAATGAAGTAAATTGTTGTGAACGTATTTGCCACGGATAATACAGTAAGTAAATAAACATCACATACACTTGGTAAAATTTTATTCTTTGAAATTCATAACCGAATCGTATTGTTAAAGGTATGCTGTTTTTGGATATCAATCCTCTATCTTAAGAATTCGTTGGATAAACATCAGAGCGAAAAAATCAATGACAAAAGTTAGCCAAAAGTTGAGTGAATATTTTGATGCGTCGATTGAATTTTGCAACGGAGACTTAAATCATTGAAGATATTTCCCCTAAGAATGTTTTGTCAAATTGTCAAACATTTATGATAAAGCTAATTCAGATATGCTCATAGAATAATTTATTATTTAGTTTTTTAGTATTTTTAGTCTTGTGTAATTCTGGTTTTTAAATTGTAATTTATCTCGTAGTTTGTTAGTTTGAGGGCCACAAGTTTTTCACACTTGTTGTGTCACGTGTTACCCTCTTTTAATAAAGTTTAATCAATCAATCAGTAAAACGACGTCTGCTCAACATTGTTATAGTTTATCAGTTGTTTGTTCGTTTCCTTTTGTCGATGAGCAAATTGTTGTGAGTATAAATGCACTGACAGTCGTCTGAAATGCTTGAAATTCCCTCGAATCGAGTCCCATGACTTAATGACTTTCATCGCACACAAAGTTTTCATCATCACCTTTAACAGCGGGTGAAATTGATACCTTGATGACAAGAATGGAGGCGTTTTAGCGTAGGGTAAGTAGTTCACCACAATGCTGTTGATGTTGTTTGTTGATGATGTCTGATATGTGAAAAACATTTCTATTTGCCAGCTCTGAGAAACAGCTAATCTGAGGAAATTCTAGAAATTCTCGACATCTTTAATGGAATGAAACCAATTTATTTATTGTTTACACTATCGATGTTAAAAAAGCTGCATAACAAGCTGTTGTTAAAATTGACGCACAGCAGCACACCTCAACATTCTTTGGCGTATCTACACCATGCAGTTGATAAAACTCTGTCAAAAACAAAGTCAAACGTACGAAAGTTTAAACTAGAGTCAAAAATATAAAATCCAGCTCAAAAGCACGAAACTGTACACAATGCATAGCTCATGCCAGACAAAGTGGATTACGTTTCAAAACAATTTAGCCGCTGTATTTAGTAAATGCGATAATTATAGGCAAAATAGTGATGGAACATATTGGAACTGCGCCGCTACGCAAATAATCGAGGCGTTAGAAAATTTTATTCAAGTTTTATTACTAATCCAGCTTCCAATTTCAATTGCCCATTTAAAAAACGAGCTGGAAAATGGCGCAAATTCGTATCGCAAAAGCTTCTGGGATCGTTACTCGGGACATTTTACTCTTGTTTAGTTTGTGACACATTGTAGTAAACATTGTTAAAGCATTGTTTAGTAAGTAAGCACAGTAAACATTGTAGTAAAAATATGGATGTTACTATCAAAGAGGAAGATATTCCTGATGCAAAATTACAAAAACCTATCAACTAGTGTACGTGTTCAATTTTGTGAAGATGGCTATTTTTTGGGGGTGCAATAACAACTGGAAAACTGGCTGACTTGCGAATTAGGTTAGTCGATGCATGTACATGTGCCAGACTGGACAGTTTGCTACAAAAGTGCACAAGTTAAGGTTATTTTGTCAGAAAATTTGAAAGCTTATTTAAGATACTTGAATGCAAGTATTCAATTTAAAGTGATGCGAATTTATGTCATTTGAAATTTAGAGTGAAGCATTATATCGACCGCAAACTCGATTAGAAATATCTCCGTGATCAGCATGGTATACACATCTTAAAGAAAAAATCAGAGGCTGGTGTTCTTGATCAAACTACCCCTGCAGATTTGAGAAGGTTCCCAACAGATGGTTATACCTCAATTCTGTCTACAATACCCAAAGTTACGTTTGGAACAGCTTGGAAATTTATGATTGAAAATATAGAGAGGAAAAAGCAACTATTTACTGCCAAACCGCTCTGACAACTTTTCTATATCTAAGCATGTACTGTGTATGTTTTAACCAGCTGAAAGATGGCAAGCACTTTAGCAAAAGTCAATTTTTGCCATCCATGAAAAAGAAGAAAGTTTATACCTGCTTTATTCAGCTCTCCTTATTAGGCTATGTTTTATATGCCAAATGTGGTTGTTCAGCTGGAGTTGATGGAAGATGCAATCATGTATGTGCAACTCTCTTTTACGTTGACTCTGTATGTAAAAACAACTTAAAGCAATGCAAAAGTGAGCTTTCCTGTACATCAAAGCCTTGTCAATGAACCATTCTACGGAATAGAAAAGGGGAAGTCCAACCAATCTCGTCAATGAAGTTCCAGAAGCATGATTACAACAAGGCCTGCAAAAGAAGTAAACCTCCAAAGATTGATACATCTCAATCACAGAAAGCATTTCAAGTACTTTTAATGATGAAAAGCTTAAGATTTTATTCAAAAAACTAAAAAATTTAAAGAAAGAAACTAACAAGTCAATTGGACGGTGCCACATTTTGCATCAGGATTTACCAGAACAGGAGAGAGAATCTGAAGAAGAACTGATCTCACCAATAAAAGTTACCGAAATTCCTTCATCATTGAATACAATCAACGAAAGAGTGAAAAAAATCAGAGCAAGGTTAGTTGTTGATGATGTACAGGCCAAGCAGATTAAAGACCAGACCAGAAATCAGTCTTCTAGAAAAAGTTGGCACACCCATAGAAAGTATCGGATAACAGCATCCAAATGTTATAGAGCAGCTGTCCTAAAAAGTACCAACTAAGGCCATTAATGATATTTTGTGCTCGAAAGTTAAATCTACACACCAAATGTAAAACGGACTAAAAATGGAGCCTGAAATCATAGAAAACTATATAAAAGAACAGCACAAACATGGGCATAAAGATTCAACAGTGGAGAAATCAAAACTAATTGCGGGCAGATTTGACGATGGGTTTCTAGGGACTAGCCAGATCAATTATAGGATTAAAGACATGTTGGTTACATTCTGTTTGTATTGGCAAATACAATGCTACTGGTGATTGCTATATAGCACACCTTGCATATAATTACAGAAGATAATAGTCTAGTGAAATGCCTAATAAAAATTAATGGCATTAAGCTGTCCTCAATTGCAAATTTTCACTCTGATACTTTTTGCTTAATCTTTGGCAGAAAAAAATTTTGAGTTTTTTCTCAAAAGGTGAATTTGCTGGCACTGTATGTGGAGATGGGTAAAGGGCTACAATAAACTTGCATGGTATGAGGTCTGAGGTTTTCTACATCTATGAACTGTTCCTTGCAGTACCAAATTTCTAACTTAACTCATTACATAAATGTTTGAATGGGGTTCTCTAGGGGGTCTATGCCTGACAACTTGGTAGAAATTTTTAAAGACTATATCTTTTTTGGAATAGCATTGTTGTAAAATAAATTTTATGTTCCTAGACATTCTAATGAGCCATGTATTTGGCATGATAATGAGCCTAAATATTTGGCAAAACAGTCAAGTATTGTTCACTTCAATTTTTTTGAGAAAAACGTGAGCAAAATGTGTTGCTTTTACGCAAAAACGATGCCCACAAAATGCATTTTGTATTGCTCTAAAACGCTGAAAATGGCATTTCAAACTCTAAAATTCAAAATTTCCCAGGAGAGAAAGACTCGCCCCCAGGTGCTGAGCACCTCCGACGTTTTATGACTGATGTTTGAAAAATCCTATATTCGCCCATGTGTGTAAACGCATATAAAGTGAGCATCTGATAGTAGGATCTGTTAATCTAAAAGATCGGATGGAAATATAAAGCTTGCTCTATTTCCACCCAAGAAAGATCACAAGAAGCCGAATAGTCAAATTACATATATTTGAAAAAGACTTGGAGACAATAACAAAAATACGAAAAATACACCCATAAAAGTACTTGATAAAACAAATGGCTGTTCACAAGACTGTAAATATCTAAAATAATATAAATATCAATAAAATCATCAGACCGTTTGAACTAGCACCAAAAAATCAGAACCGAACAATCGGATCCGACAAATCGGATCGTGTGAACGGACCTTAAGGGAAAGTTTTTGACAAAATGATTGCAAATAATAATTTTATATACATATTTATTCCAAAATGGGGTGTTCACTTAGGTATTTGCAGAAAGCGTATAAAGATAAAATGAAGTAAACATGGTACGGTTATAACACTGGTCAACAAAAAGAAACTTTTTAAAAGGTGTCTGATATTTTTTGACAGATTTACTATATTTTTGCTATGCTAAATCTAGAAATAACATTCATTTTGCTCTCGGAGGTCAAATTTTTTTGCAAATTTGAATTTAAAATTATGCGACTTTAGTTATATTTTTAAAACAATGTTTTCAAGATGTACATGTTTTCAAGATGTTTCAAAACAAAATGTCAGTTTTTATGATAAAATTGCAGTATTCCAAGAAAGAATCATGTACACTTCATGTACAGTACATGTAACTAAAAATGAAAACTTAATGTTTGCATTATTACGGTCTAAATTTTCGTTTTTGATTGTCGCGAATGTTTTGGTGCTTGCACATCTCTTTTTAAATTCCAACAGTAGTCTGCCATCATCACCATGTCCCACCTTTCTCTTAAGTCATGGTGAAAGCGTTCTCCTTGCTCATCGCTTAAAGAGCCAAGATTTTCGGGATCAATACCAGCTTTTAATTTTTCAGTTGACAAATTGGGGAAGGTTTTACAACGAAACTGAAAACACCGTCCATCTTTATCCAAAGTTTTAGTGAATTGCCTTATCAAACCGAACTTTATGTGCAGTGGAGGAAATAAAATACGTCCCCTGTCAACTAGAGGCTTGTTTATCACATTTTTTTGCTCTACAACTTGCAAGCTCTTCACGTACTGGCCATTCTTTTTTCACGTAATGATGAGTACGATCCCTACTATCCCAGAGGCATAAAAAGTATGGGTATTTGGTAAATCCAGACTGTTGACCAAGCAAGAAGTTGACCATTTTAAAGTCAACGCAAATCAGCCATTTATGTTGGTCATAAGAAATTTTTTCTAGGACGTACTTAATTGCTTCATGCTGTTCTTTTAATGTTGTCGAATGTGCCAATGGCACAGATGCAAATTGATTTCCATTGTGTAACAACACACATTTCAAGGACCTTTTGCTGCTGTCGATAAAAAGTCGCCAGTCCTCTGATTTGTATTCAGGTACGCCGAGATGTTTCAGTAGCTCTACTATGTCATTGCGATAGACTAATTCTTTTTCTTGAGCAAAATATCTTAAAAATTCCTGGTGCCTGGTACGGAAGAAACTTACCTTAACTTTACCATTTAGCATGTTCTTGTCCTTTAAACGAGATGCAAGAAGTTCGGCAGAGTCTTTTGGCAAATTTAAATCGCGAACAAGATCGTTTAGTTCGTTTTGGGAAACAATTTTGCCATCGGGAAAACAATTTAGTCATGTGGAAAGGATGCATCAACGGTAGTGGCAATGCTTTGAGTTTCATCCTGGCTACTACTGCTTTCTTCAATACTTGTATCTTCAAATACAAGTACGGGAATTTCTTCACTATAAGGAGTAGGGCGCATAGCTGACGGTAGATTGGGATACTCCAGTGTTGTGCGATTTTTTCTGTTAATTCCCATGACATTGATAGCACAAAGTAGCAATCGGTTGCATGATTTAAGGCTCTCGCCAAATCATGGGGATGCCAAAGTTCATGGACTTTTGCGTGCCATCTTTGCAAACCATGTGAGGTGCCCAACTTTTGTCTTGATCGCCGAGCTTCATGCCAAAATATGCATAGTAAACGCGCTTGATAAAGGTGGTGACAGTATTGCGATTTGGTGCAAGTGTGTATTCACCACAAACATAGCAAAAAACATCTGGCTTATTTTTCTTATTTCTACTTTTATTATTTTTACGTACATTAATATGTTGGTGTGTTTTAACAAGTTTTACCATTGAATTTCAGTATGGGCTAAATAAAGCCTTATTTTATCTTTAAATATCCCATAATAATCGCAAAACCTAAACTCCCTAATTGAAATTCAATCAAAAATTGCTTATTCAAATGCTTTCTTCTTTGTATTGCTAGTGCTAAAAAATTTAAATTTGTTCAGATAATAGAACTTTAAAAGGTAAATGGTTAGTGCTTCTGTTGTACCTTTCTCGGGTATTTAAAAGTTAAAAAATAGAAAATTAACGATAGTTTAAAATCTCGACCTGACCCAGCAAAAATAGTGTTATTTTTGGACTCAGCACATCAAAATTATCCAAAATCAGTTTACAAAACTGAGACACCAAATTTGCTGTTGACCAGTGTAATCATTATAATGATTTCTTAATGATGACGTTGTAGTCACATGACATAGCGTAAATGCATAACAAAAATAAATGTGTAACTGGTAAAAAAATTAGCTTCCTTAGCTCTATGGTTCTGATTAACTTGAAACTTCAGGATTATAAGAGCACGCTTAATTCTATATACATTCAGTAAACGACTTGCAGGCTTTTTAAGGAATAAAGCACATAAAAAAGTACATATATATAATTAATATTCATTCGACACTCTTTACATGTGACAGATGTCAATCTGAGCATGCTAATGAAGGGCGTTCATGGTTAAGTAAGTACTTTATCCCTCAAATAACCAGAAAGGTTGTTTTTGAAATGACATACAACTAAGGGTGCTCTTACATACCTTAACATACAAATTTGTTCGTGTTACAGAGCTGAACCAGATATTTTTACTATCTTGGTTTTCTCATATAATCATACAGTGTTTATGTCATGAGGCTATGGACGTCATTATTGTATAAAGTTTATCATAAGAAAAAGCTCAAAAACATGTTTTTTACCTATGTCGTTTGAGCCTCACATGATCAATTCTTACTTAAATCACAGAATATAATAACCATACAGAAGGGTCACTCAAGTGTGCACCGCGTCATCACGACCGCCATTATTCTTTTTCACTTGTTTCCATCCACTGCAATAACATGACGTCATTTCTTCGTAGTGAAAACGAAAATATTTCAATATAAGAAAGGACGTCGTGTCATTTTAGTGGTTGGAAACAAATGAAAACCCAAAATATCTTTCTGGAATAATGGCAGCTAATATGCGCGGCATAACATGCGCAAAAACAAAAACATCAAAGGTTCCGACAGGAGCGACCCTTCTGTATATATCATATTCTGTGCATAAATACCATGTCACAGTAAACACACCATAGCAAGTGATCAGAGCTCAACACAAAATGTAAGAATAAGGAAGGGAATTTTACGACTTTATTCTGTCGCATCTTTGTTTTAGTTGCAGGGAACCAGTAAAAGAAAAGGTAATTACTAAACTGTTGCCTCGAAGTTCATTATCTTAGACCAATGATTGTTTTAGCTTCCAAAGCGAACAGCTGAAGCGGACAAAACATTTCTACCGATACTTCTGTATATTAGTAAATGCTAAATTTAATAACTGGTCATTATTCATTCTAAAAAAATAAACGTTGGTTGACTGTAAAAAATGTGTAGATTTTAGATCAAATTTTTATGTTGTTTGCATTCTCGCGCTGTTTGCCTCACCCTCTTGAGAGTGTGATGATGTCATATCTACTAGCTACGTCATCGCTATTGCTTATGACAATCTATCCGATCACTTTTAGCCAATCAGACGTATAAGAATGCTTTCAATGTAAAATAAAAGCAAATATTTGAATTACATGAAATGTAAGAACTACATTTCCTTTCTTTGTTTTAGCCATGAAAGCCTTCTATTTTGTGTTGTACCTAATGATTTTTTTTGTATTGGTCAACATGGAACAATATAAGCAGTTGAAGCGAAGAACGATAAATTCATTATTGGAAAAGGAAAACAAAGAGGTTAGTCATCTTGCTGTTTTTTTAACATAAACTTTGTAATAAAAGCTCAGAACAACGGAGATGCAGGTCAGAGAGGGGAGGGGGGGGGGTTTGCCCAAAGTCTAAAACCTTAGACAACGTAAATCATAAAGATAGTAAAAATCTTATTATAAATCGATCAGAAAAAAACGTTTATGAAACTTATGTTTTCTTTTGACATGACTTAATTATTCTGACATCCTAACATAGAGACAAGTTACAAGAATTCCAATGAAAATCAGACGGACGTTTGTTGATCTAGATACAAACAAAATGCCCTTTCTCCAGAAAGAAATTATAAAGAAGATAACCCTACTGTATACTCAAAATTATTACCTTATGAGTTGGAATTATGCGATGGCAAAACACTTTGACGGACAAACATGTTTAGTAAGATTTTCAATTACTGGAAAACGATTTTTGAAATAAGAGCATCAATACAATTAAAAATGTGAATAGTTTGTTGTTACCTGACCCTTTTCTGCGTATGATAAATTTGAGTTGGATTGTTGGGTCAAGTGGTGACTTGCTCAACATGGATTCTTTCAATATTGCCTCAATAACATAAAATAATAATGAATCTATCCTCCGGCTAATCGTCGTCTGCTCTTTGTCCAAACTATCAGCGCATTTGTGTCTTCACTCGTCTCTCTAAAATTCTCTCTAAAACGTCTCTAATCATTTTTAAAAAGCAAGATTTTCATATGGAGCTAAAGTTTTTTTAAACTAGAGAGTCAATTGAAGTAAAAATGTGAGTAGTTTGTTACACAACAAGTTTCGTATGGTAAATTGAGCATGCTCGTTGGGCCGTGAGGGAATTAGCTCACTTTGGATGCTTTTAACATTGTTAAAATAACAAAAAATAATAACTTTTTCTAAAAACAATAATGAATCGATTCTCCAGCTCATTGTCGCCTGCTCTCTGTTTAAACTACCTGCGCATTTGTGTGTGTACTTGTGTCTCCTCTTTTTCTATTCTTATGGTAATTATGCAAATTGAGCGTTTATCACGTGCGATACTCGTGCATAGTTCTCAAATGTTTTATTGTGTATTTCACAGGTTCAAGTACCTTTCAGTTCAAAGCTGAATTACAATTGTATTTAAAGTGACTTAAATTATGTGGTTTCTGGTTTATTTCTTAATGATCAAAATCTTTTCTAGAATTCAAATCCTACAATCTGTGGACGTATACACGGAGTACTACACTATTGTCCAAGCTTACAAAAATGCTGTCCTCTATTCGAAGCTGGCGTTCTTGCAACTTATCTTTGTTGTCGCTGGCCTGGTGGAACATGTTGCAGTGACGGAAAGTGCTGCCCCCCCGGTGCTGCATGTCTCTCTTTCGATTTATGTTGGAATCCAAGGAATTCAACACATGTAGAAACAAAGTATTTCACGCAAAAATGACGAAAGAAATTATATCGTGCTTTATTGCTTATTTTCTCTCTTTTGTCCTATTCATTTAGCAGTTGGTATACATGAAAAAAGTGTAGCAATCTTTTGTCAATATCATTGATTTCTGTATATGTGGATTCAGTATTTGTTGGGCATTGGGTTTATGAAAATTAATTGCCAATTAATTGTATACAATTAAGTCAATAAAAACAGCTTTCTAAATAGTATTTATGCGAGAATTTGATTTTCTTCATAACACTGATACTTTGCGTATTTGAATTTCTGTAGCATTAAAAATGCTCTGAATTAAAAACACATTTGTCTCTTGGAGAAATTAGTAATTTTTCTTTTTTTTGGGGGGGGGGGGAAGGCTGCAGTATTCCGAAAGACGGTCTGTCATTGAAGAGAAATGAAGTAAATTGTTGTGAACTTATTTGCCACGGTTAGTGCAGTAAGTAAATAAACATCACATACACTTGGTAAAATTTTATTCTTTTAAATTCATAACCGAATTGTATTGTTAAAAATATTTTGTATTCGTTTTGGCCTGCATTCTCTATAAAGAAAATACTTCATTTTTCTTTCGATCGTTGCTAATCAAGATTCGCACGTTATCTTGTCACATTATGTGAGCCTGGGACTTGCCTCGTGACCGTCTGAAAAATTCGATGAACAAACATCAGAGCGGATTAATCAATGAAAAATGCCAACCAAATGTTGAAATTGTGTGAAAATTTTGATGCATTGAATTAACTTTGCAACGACGACTTTTTCATCGAAGATATTTCCCGTAAGAATTCTTGTCAGCGTTTAATCAACCATTTTATAGCCTATTATTTGCTTGTTCGTTTCTTTCTGTCTATGCGCAAATTTTTTGAGTACGATTAAATTTACCGACAGTTGTCTGAAATGCTGAAATTCCTTTGAATTGATTCCCATGACTTGATGACTTTAATCGTGCACAAAGATTTTATCATCACCTATAACAGCGGGTGAAATTGATACCTTGATGACAAGAATGGAGGCGTTTTAGCGTAGGGTAAGTAGTTCACCACAATGCTATCGATGTTGATTGTTGGTGATACCGATATGAGAAAAACATTTCCATTTGGCATCTCTGAGACAAAGCTAATCTGAAGAAAGCGAGGAATTCCTAACATCTTTGATAGAATTAATCCAACCTATCTATTGTTCACACTTATCTATTGTTTAAAAAAGCTGCATGACAAGTTGTTGTTGAAATTGACGCACAGGAACACACCTCAACATTTGTTTTGCATATCTACACTATGCATTTGATAAAAATCTGGCAAAAAGAGAGTCAGACGAACGAATGTTAAAACTGGAGTCAATAAAATGAAATCCAGCGTAAAAGCACGAAACTGAACAGAATGCTCATTGCTCATGCAAGACAAAGTGGATTACGTTTCAAAACAATTTAGCTGCTATATTTAGTAAAGGCGATAATTATAGGCAAAATAGTGATGGAGCGTATTGGAACTGCGCTATACGCAAATAATCGAAGCTTTAGAGAATTTTATTCAATTAAATTAAATAGATTACCAACTTTCATCACTAATCCAGCTTCGAATGTCAATTAAAATTACCTAAGGAATTCCCTGACGTTTTGCCGAAGTTGTGAATGATTTTGAACAAAACAACGTACATAATCACGCGTTTGAATTAATGTCAAAGCGAATTTTTGAAAAACTCTTTATTAGAATCAAAGATAAATACCTTGGGAATTCTCAACATATCCTAGTCGCAGCCACTTTCATGCATGATCATTAAACTTTGTGAAAAGTTTACGTAACGAGTGAAGTCCAAATGAAAAGACCATCGACTCTCTATACCATCATCCATTGCAATTGCATAAATATACTTGAGGCTTACAAATATATACAAAGCAAATTCTTGTAAGCTATTATCAAGAAACACGCACAAAACTCAAAACACCTCCAAAGCTTTCTTTAAATATTTGACACTTCAAAAATTAGCTTATGATTTCTACGGGAAAGTATACCAAATTAGGATGGGAACACTGACCGTGAAGTGTTGGACCTTAAATGAGATTTTGCACACGCTTTCACACAGTAACCCACGCGTCAATAATCCGGAGAAGAACACGAGAATCGACGAGAAGTGAGAAAACGAAAGACTTAAGCCAGGGCCACAAGTACTTTTAGACATTTTCGCGGTCAACGATACACTTGAATCAAAAATACACAACAGTATTTGAATTAACTCTTTTTTAAACTAAGCTCTCGATTTAGTTTGAAAGAGAAGCTCGGGGCTGGAAAGTTTTCTGAATTTCTAATTGTCGTTAATATTCTTCTATAGCACTAAATCGTATTTTTTTCTTGATGTAAAAACATATCTTAACAATTGCATGGAACTATAGTCCCTCATAAAACGGCTTCAAATTTAAGGTCAGGAAAACATGTTCAAAAGCATGGCTGGAAAATTTATCATACTATCCCGTGTAATGAACTTCTCCACTCATTTAGCCACCGTTTTTATTAAAAAAATCATAACAGCTGAAATTAGAGCTCAACACAAGTGAATTCCTTTTCTCTGCCAGTAGCCACACCGTACCGTATTCGTATCAAACATGGAGTTAACTTTTCACCTTCGACTTGAGCTGTCTTTCGACAACGAGAATTACTTAAACTTTCCCTAATTTTAAAGAAAATAATCAGAAAAAGGGACCACGATAGCCACACGAAGCGACTTTTGAACCACATTAAAACAGCATCAAAAAATAAAGTACGAAATCAACGCAATGCAATACTTTTTATCGTGTTAACATAAAAGTTAAGCGCATTAACGCAACTCCAACTTGTGTGAAACTGGCTCGCAGTCATAAATACCTTAAGTGTTAAATTTCCATACACTGCACCGCTCAAACAACGTAAGACGAAAGTTATTTTTATTTCGGAAAACTGTGATATCCTGTGCCATTGCAGCACAAAGCTAGGCCACCCCCAAATTGTTAAAAAATATGATCTGACCCATATGCGCATTCATTGTCGGTTATGATGACCCGTTTGTAATTGTATCTTGATGCGAAAATTCGTCGTCTGTTAGATTGGAAAGAGCAAGTATGATATTTGCTGGCAGGGTGGTGTCCGTGAACTCAAACTTCCCAGGTATTCAATTGATCCTTTTTTTTATCGAGTCCGATAGAGTTCTCATAATATTAATGCTGGAGCTAATAAGCTATTGCCTTGTCGCGGTAGTCGCGCGAAGAGTGTTGGGATGCGAGCATGATTCATATTGTGCCATATAGCAAACCTCTATGTGAGTGAATGTGAGTTTAAGTTATTCCTCTTGTTTTCGTGATGACAGGGTGACAGCGCTCAAAATTTCCATAGGAATTAACATTAGGAATACTTAACTTCCTAGCTCGATTGATAACAAACTCGAGCTTGAATTTGGTATTCAGATCATAAGTAGACGTCAGACATGGTATGTTGCCACTGCGCTGTAGTAATCACCTTACACTCCCAATATGGATAAATCATTTCATTTATGACGAAATGTTGATGAGGATAAGGACATGCATCGCAGGGTGCTCTTAACGTATATGAGTTGTTTCTCATTCATTGTTAATGAACAAATAACGAGGCCTTTCTTCACGGGAAAAATAATATTTCAACATGTCCAATTAGCAGACTGTTTTAAAAGCAACAGTTGTAACTGCTGCCCGCATCACAACAAAAACAAACTTAAATAAACAAAAACATTTTGACGATGGATTCAACAATTATACTGCAGCAATGCACGTCAAGCAAGCTGTGCGCAGTTTACCTAAGTTTAAAATCAGGAAATGAGATGTACAGATCAATGTCAGCGTGTGGGAGTGACCTCTACAAACAAGGGCACTTATGGCCATTAATTCGACACTCTATCTCTTCAAAGATTGCGCAGTATATAAACCGGTACGTTGATGAAAAGATTTGTTAGACAGCGTAAGCAATCAAGGCTCAACACTACCATCAAGGCAATCTACAGATAATTCTCCATAGCAAATAACATAACACTAGAGAACGGCTAAAAAGTCTGGCGAATTAAATTGCAGTTGTTTTTAATTGACCTCTACTTTTCGTGGTAAACGGGTTCAGCTGATCTCTGTCACAAAGTGGTCAATTTGTTACATCTTGCCAACGCGACTTATTTCAAGATTTGGGTGAGGGATTACATAGGACAGCGAGAGAATTTAGCGAAATTCAATCGACGCAGCAAGAAAAGGTGCAGTACAAACTATCTTTTCTTCACGTTAAATTATAAAGTATCAACGATCAAAACGAACTAGCACCAACATTTAGCTCGTAGTCGATGCGTACTTGTGTTATTGCAAAGGGTTAAATTTTCCTATAAAATATTCATAAGCTAAGTTCTGTCGAATGTCCTTCGGCCGCAAGGTTTTACTATAAATTGCGAGAACTTTACAGTTACCACCGCAACTAGCCTTAGGCAAAGATTGCGGCAAATGACGCGATTTATGTGGCAAACAGACTTAATTTAACACCGTATGTGAAAGACAAATGGGCACAATTTAAACATGCATTGAAAAGAGCTACGGAAACGGTTATGAAATTTCAAAATATTCAAGTAAAATGCTTCAATGTATCTTAGAGCAAATCACTATGATTTGGTGTCGATTTTGTGAACAGGACACATCAATGTAAAACTTACACTTGTACAAACGAATAGGTCAAAGAGAAATAAATTAGTATCTAAAAATACCCAAGCTCATACGATACAACACCCTCTCTCTCTCCACCACCACCGAAACTAAAGATAAGAGTTTCAGCCCTAATCTCTTCGGGCCTGAAGAAAAATGGCATCCGTTGATTCAACATTTGAACTCTGCGTTTTAACACAGTCATTGTTAAAGTATGCACTCTTTGACAAAGAACGGCTTTTGCATGTTGATGTAATAACACCTTTGAGCTTGTCAAGGAGAAATCGTCAATCATCAAAATCGCAAATTTGATAATAAATACCAAAGGAATACCGCGCTCTAGAAAGTTTGTGTGAACTTTCTTAGCTTCTCCATTTTGTGTTAGGGGGGCCTAGTAATGATGACTGTTCGTAAACGAGAGATTCTATATACAGTAGTCAGCCCATGCACTTATAATGTTCTGTTCAACTGTGGTGATTTTTTTGTGCCCACTGACTATTGAAACAATAAATCTCGAAAGAAATGAATATAATACCGATGTTCTGAATTTTGTATAGCAGTTAAAAAATCTACGTGCCAGCTTTGACACAGTCTCTAGCCACGACCGCTGTCGGGATAACTTCTTTTTTGGCTTCATTTGCCAAACATCAAAGCAATTTATCAAAAAAGTAAAAAATTTTTAATACTTTTATACGCACGAAATCGAACTTTAGTGAAATATATTCACACCATGTACGATCTTCGCCAGAAATATACAAATGAACACGAGTTGATATTATTTTCTGAATCAAAATCCTGTCAAGTCGAGAGAAATATGATCATCTATAACTCTCTAAAACAACCTTGTAGGTTTACGATTGATCTTGTGGATAGTTAAACTGTTAACAAAATCCATGGGCAATAAAATAGTTTGTATAATTCTTTTAGCGATGCAGACTTATCATTAGTTGCAATAGCAACTGAGAAAAATGCGACTAATGTAATAAATGTATCTCATAATACGGCAATTTTGAATCTGACCTTTAACCACTATAAGAAGCATGAGATGATTTAATAAAACTAGAACAATACTCAGAATTACACTCCCAAAATACGTGGTCTTTAAGCAACATATTATGCCAATGTTGGTAATAATTTGAGCTAATCCGTGGAAGAGTTAGTTGAAATAATTTAACCACATAAACTGTGAAAGATTGTGTGTGTATGATACCAGATGCGTCTAGTAACATCAGAAATGCTGAAAGAGCCATTAATTAAAGATTACAAAACATCACAAGCTGTTGACATCTACATCAGCATTTCATTTTTCATTCAGCGACTAACACTTCAGACTGTTTCATCAAGATTGACAACTCGTTTTACAAACGACTTTTCGCGGCTTCCTCGCAAACCATTTACAATAATTTCCAATATCCTGTAAATTTGTGTTTTCGCTTTCCTCGAAGGTAAAGACAACGGTGATAATCCACAAAATAATCATTTCCGTTCACTAGGCCTGACCTCTTTACAAGAAAATTTGCCGCAATTATTAAATCTAGAAGGCAACAGTTTTTCGGGTCGATTCCATCGATGGAGGACTAGGCATCTTGTTCTTTCGTCATCTTATGCGAATAATTAAGCTAAAAGGTTATTATAATCAATCTGAATGTGCACGAACGAGCAACGATTAAGTGCGGCAAAATAGCTTCTCAAAACGGATTAAGAAAAGCGCTGTTTTCTTGACAATAAATCAAACTGATTTCAGAGAGAAAATATGTGTCATTGCTGCAGACGTTGGGATAACAAGACCATGGCATAATTAGGAAAACGGCAAACATTTTTTCAAAACATAAACAAGAAAGGGAATAAATATTTACTATGTCTCCTGTCTCCTAAGGTTTTCTGCTCTCTTATAAAAACAAAAATTAGTACTACATCGGTGTTCATTAAGGAATGCCTTGTGTTTTTCATTAGTGAATTATTGGCGGAAAACAATACATAGCGATGTATGACTGAGATTATCTCACGTAGACCTGCATCAGCTGAGAGAAAGATGGTAGGCTCAGAAGCTAGCCACGTATGAAATATGTCCCCCACATGCCTTAAATTTTGTATGCTTTTGAATGAGATTTACTATAAACTACATCATTGATCTAAAAATAAATTGAGTTGGTCAACAACGCTTCTTCGCGTTAAAAATTTTTACACAACACCAAGACGTCAGACCTTAGAAATCAACAATTTGCTTTGAAACCCCGATGTTTGTTACGTCAGCAACGCACGTATAAAAGATGCGGGAGCAAATGCATGACGACAGAGCCCGAGTGTGGGTATTATTGTACAGAAGCAATTTCCTATTTTTTAAACAGCATTAACTGTGCGGGTTGTTTTTCACCATTGAGAAAAATGATATCAAACAAAATTTGTTCCGACAAGTTTATTACATGGAAGGAAGTGAGCTAGTCCGCTAAGAGAATTGATACAAGTACCTGCCGACCAAAATGCTGAAAAATACTCAAAAGGGAAATGTTTCACACGCAATGTAAGAAGATAAGAGTTATTCGTAGTGCCAGTCTCTGCGCTACTGATGACGTATAGGACCATTTTAGATTTTCAAAATATGTTAGAGAAGAGCTTTAAGTTTGATCAATAAACATGATTGTTTAATTCGGATTTCTACTTATATATCTAAAAGAAATGTATGCACGACACCAAATTGATCTTCTCATAAGGCAGAGGATTGACTAAGTCGATAATCTTTACATTTTTTAAAATCGTGGTCGATATTTTAACAAAAAAAATGTAAATGATATTCATGTGAATCATGTTTCATTGGTAACAATTTCATCATTATGCAGTCAAACGTTCACTGATATAAAATTTTATCAAACAAGCTTTGGGCTGTTTGTCTACAGCCTTCGACGGTTTATAAAAGAAAAAAAAGAATGCTTGTTTAATAAAATTTTATATCAGTGAACGTTTGACTGCAATTATGCATAACCCTGATATCGGATCACGCACTTTTTCTAAATTTATCATAATTATCAATGTTCCACTTCAACCGCAAACTTAACTATAAAACTAACTATAGACTATGATGACATTTCAAAACATAGTTCTAGTTTCTATCATATGTTAATATCATAGATAATAACATCAGGTTGTTGTGATGTACTCAGGTACAGTAACAAAATAATCATAGTCTACAATGTTCTACCAACTGAACTACAAGACCAACTGTGGACTATGATGATGTTTCAAAATACAGTTTTAGTTTTTTTCCATATCTTATTATAATAGATAACAACATCACGTTGTTGTAATGTACTCAGGTACAGTAACAAGATAATCATAGTCTACAGTGTTCTACCAACTGAACTACAAGACCAACTGTGGACTATGATGATGTTTCAAATACAGTTTTAGTTTTTTTCATATCTTATTATAATAGATAATAACATCACGTTGTTGTGATGTACTCAGGTACAGTAACAAGATAATCATAGTCTACAATGTTCTACCAACTGAACTACAAGACCAACTGTGGACTATGATGATGTTTCAAAATACAGTTTTAGTTTTTTTCCATATCTTATTATAATAGATAATAACATCACGTTGTTGTAATGTACTCAGGTACAGTAACAAGATAATCATAGTCTACAGTGTTCTACCAACTGAACTACAAGACCAACTGTGGACTATGATGATGTTTCAAATACAGTTTTAGTTTTTTTCATATCTTATCATAATAGATAATAACATCACGTTGATGTGATGAACTCAGGTACAGTAACAAGAAAATCACTCTCGTTAATGTTCCATCAACTGATCTTCACGACTACATGAACCACAATGATTTTTCAAACCACGATTCTAGTTTCATTCATATACACGTATAATGCAATAACGTTGTTGAACCGTACTTGTACTGTATAGTCTACCAATTGAATATATTGTATAGTGTTGCTAATTTGCTTTCAAATTTTTAAGCATGGCAACTGTTGCAATGATGGCTTCCACAACCAGATCACGACAGAATGACGTTTGTTCTAACAGTCCGACTGCTGCCGATGTTCGACTGTCGTTATTGGATCGGAATCAACCGGGATGCTTAGGTAGACGAAAACGTACAGAGATAGCGCAAGGTGGATGGCGCATGTGTTGGAAACAAATGCTGACGAAGCCTTTTCAAAGCAATACGCGTGCCCGCGTGGGAGGTTTTCGTGAAAAAAGAAATGGGAAAAAGCGTAAAAGTGATGCAGAAAACGATATGAAGGATTCCATCGCATCTCGGATGCGAATGGATGAGCTTTACCGTATTTGGCTTTGTGAAGTGGACGAGTTAAGCGCAGATAGTTCGGATGACGAATCGTGGTCGAACGATCGGAGGCACCCGTACTATTCTCGAGTCTACGACAGCAATATGTCGAGCACAGACAGTAGTGATTCAGAAGATGAAGTTAGGTCTTCGGTGTCCGAGTATGTTCGAAAGGGACCGTCTAGGATGAAAATGGATATCAAGACCGTATGCAAGGGGACAAAGTGTGGTTTCGATGAACAATCGGACACAAGTTGTCAAACATCAGGATCAAGTGATTATTCTTGGGATGAGGAGTCTAAAGGGGTAAACAAGAATTCAAAAAAGAATTTCTTACGAAATAAGTTTTTCAGGAAGAAAGGATTTCATAACAAGCGAAACAGCAATAAAATACCGAAGAAAATGACATCGGACGTATTTGCGAAAACACATGAAACAAGAGAAGACGAAGAATGTATTGAACATTTGCGCGGAGAAGGAACAACTGAACTAGCGATCATTTGTCATGGAGTCGTAAAGACAGCGCAATTGAAAAGAATTACAATGAGAGACAACGAGATCCACGCAAACTCATCATGCGTACGAAAAAGTAAAAGTCCACAAAGTGATGAAGAAAGTCGATTTAAGATCAATGTGGCATGTGAATCGGATTTAAATTTACCCTGGGGGCAAATAAAACATGAATTTGTTTCAAATGCGCGCTGTATCAAAGATACTCAAAATTTTTCATCGTCGAACGACCAAGTAATGGATAAATTTAATTTCGTAACAATTCTTGGCGGAAATGGTTATCATAAATTGTGTGATGGAGAATCAAGTGATAAGATTGCCGAGGAAGAAATCTTTAACTATGGCAAGCGAAACGAGGCATGTAATTTCATTAGTCGCAAGGTGTTGACAATTCTAGGAGTAATAAAATTACGCATTTCAAATAATCCAGGGCTTATCGCTTCCAAACAGGTACGAGATGTCAGTACTTTGAAACAGATCGCTCATTCGGAAGATGTAGCTGATGACAGAAAAAATAATCTGAATTTGAAAGATTTGGAGCATATGGCACCAGCACATGTGGAAAGAAATTTGAAGGCGTCTCGTGATAACAATGGCAGTTTCGTTGATAATAAAAGAGTTTTTTATCAGGTATTGGTAGTAGTTTATGTGGATAAAGAGCCGTTCTCATGCATGTATGATAAACATCTAATAATGCTGCACAAAATGTGGCGGGAAAACGTACACGAAATGTTTAAGTCCGTCGCTCTTAATTCATGGGAGGCTTTATAATTTTGATATCATTATTAGGTTGGCATGAATCGATCTGAAAAAAGCGGAAATATAATGCATTCCAAATTAAACACGTAACTGTCAATTTCACCATAGTTTCAAAAAGTTTCTAAAAGAAATCGCGCGCGTATCCACAATACACGCAAGTTTCGCGCAGGATATCTTCGCAATAGCCAATAACCTCTGAGCAATGAAAATGATAGACAAAAATCACGAGTGATTAACGCGTATATAACGTGACATAAATTTAACTACAAAATATCGCGCATTACATTACTAATACGCGTGAAAGAAAGCGCTAAATACGAAAGGCACTTCTCATATTGGGCACTCGAAATGGACGCAAATTTTTCAAACCAAGACTTAAACGTGATTCGAAGGTTTTTGGAAGTTTCGCTACGAGAACTTGACAAAAAAAAGGTATGGCTTTACACACAGCTAGAAATTTACACTGAAACCAAAACAGTCGCTTGAAAACCTGACAACGAAAGGGAAAATATGGAATTGTGTCACAAAACTACTGTTTATCGTTTGTCGCGCACATTTCTCCAGCAATGTGTATTATCCAACATATTATCCCAGACGGTTTATTACGGTCAAAAATAAAATTAGTTTTCATCGTTCCCGACAAAACTAAAAAAAATAGAAGCTGAAATCTACCATCTTTCAAAACGACGATTTAAGTTAGACCCCAAAGCGACCGTTTCGGAGCGAAATTTCACTAACATTAATGCAGCTGATTAAATATGGGCGGAAAATACAGTTGGAGCCTGGTCTGGCCTGGTGTTTCTTTATGCAAGCCAAGCGGTGCAAAGTGTTGACAACTAAAACGTGACCGATCTTGAGATAAAGAAAATTTACAACGCAAAATAAAAACTTGCATTTTTCTCCACATTTTACAAATTGCATTAGTTTATTAATGTTGTAATGGCGTTGCCATACCACAAGTTTTTGTCGTGCTTTGTAAGCTAAATTCAGACCATTTTAATAGTTTATCATTTATAAATCGATTGTTTTCATAGTATTTATAGCGGTAGGGAATAACAGAAAAAGTATGCGCGAGTAGACAGCCTACGCCATTATTATTTAGATTTTATACATTACCAAACTAATAAACATATCGAAGAACGAAAACTTGTAAAAAAAAACCCCATTTATTTTCCGTAAACATCAACTGCGCCAGTTGAATACTGATTAACTGACCATAAACTTGAAGGGTATGCATTCTATGTTTTTAAATATTCTGCTAGCAAGCTTTGCAAAGCTTTTATTGTGCTGTTGAGGAAATTTTCAAAATCTAAAATTTATGTTAATGAGCGACCTCGCCTTTATGGAAAACAAATCCTATGAAGTGTTTCAAAGTGATTAATCGCCATGTTGGTAGAAGAACCCATGCACATATTGAAAAAATTTGTTTACTTTAGCAACGTACAATTTTGAAATCACTTACCAACATGGCCGCCTTGTAATCACATGTAAACACAGCATAGAGAACATAAAAGTAGAGCGATGTCAGACTTTGTGTGGTATGCACATCGGAGGACTGGTGAATTCTGTAGTTTTTAATTTGATAATAAAATATTAGCATTAAGTAATAGCCTTATGTGGTTTGGATAAACTAATTCATGTGAATTCAATGAATTGTGACGATAGATTGAGTCATAAGATAGCGTGAAATGTCATAAATAGTGATTTCATAAATAATAACTTTGACGAATAAACAATTTGGGATAAGACAAATAGCGATATTCGCTGGGATAAACGGTGAATTTAGTGTCCTAGGAAAGCTATCCAAGTATTTTGTATGGCGGAATAGCTGAAATAATTTAGTTTGACATTGGTAGAGGGAGCACCGTAAGGTTTACTGGGAACTTTACAATGGGAGCTCAGTAGGATTTAGCGGGACGTGAGGCCAAGCACAAGCACAGCACGATGAAATATTATGCACCTTGATAAATGATAGTACAAACAAATCTTAAGACTTTGTTAACTTGAAAAAAATATGTATTTAGGCATGTCAACATGTCGTTCCTGATTATCCAAGTTCACATCAAAATCCTGAAGCTTCCAAGGTAAATATTTCAATAACTTCATTCGAAAAGACAAGAACCAATAACTGGTTTGCATGGTACGTCACGCCCGTTATGTTATTAAGATTTTTCTTGTTTACAATCCAATTTCAATCAACATGGCGAAAACCTCTCTTAAGTTCGGAGAATGGTTGCCACCCACGTGTAAAAAATTTTCCGAATCAACCTGGTTGAATTTAAAAGAAAGAAGCTGACAGGCTAAAGATGATCTACAATTTAAACACTTTTCCTTACAGGAGACGTACTCAATTGAGCAATGCGAATATCAACGTTTCGGATGCAAATTTTCGGTAAGTGCATGAAACACCAACAACAGTACCTGTATTGCCGTGTACCATGTATGATTGCTGTGAACAATGTAGGATTGCTGTGTACAATGTAGAACTGCTGTGTACAATGTAGAATTGCTGCAGATAATGTAGGATTTCTGTGTACAATGTATGATTGCTGCCAACAATGTAGGACTTCTGTAAACAATGTAGGATTGCTGAGTATATTGTAGGATTGCTGTAGACAATTTAGCGTTTTAGGTTGCCACATAAATCACATGAACACTAACCTATGGAATAATTTGACAGGGTTCAAAAATGATTGTAGAAGAACACATGAAATCCTGTGTCTTGGAACATCTGAAATTAGTTAGCGAAGTGGCAAAGGATCAAAAAGACCGGCTGAAGAATCAAGAAGACGAACAACACCGTCAGAGTATACTCATCCAGCAACTCACTGATACCGTTAACGACCTGAGTGCTTGGTCAAGGAACATGATGAAGCGAACCAATCGCGTGAAAGAACAACACGATTCATGAAGAACGAGATCAAAGAGCAACGTAAGCAATATCAACGGTTTCCAAAGAAATAAGAAATCAAATACAAACTATTAACAAATCAGAAGTAAGCATATTACCGAAGAGAAACTGTACAGCAGAGTACATTTTGCCAATCAGAGACGTTCGAAACCAACTTGAAAAAACCAAAGTAGGCTGTATGGAAGATCCAATTATCAGTGAGCCATTCTACACTGGAATGCTTGGGTACAAGCTGTCTATATGGGTGTATCTAAATGGCCGCGGTAAAGCTATGGAAACTGGATATCAGTGTATGCTCGCGTCATGTCTGGTGATCATGACAACATACTCAGCTGGCCAATACGACCGACGTACACGTTTTCATTGCTCGACCAATCAGACAATGAGAAAGAACATATCGTCCGCAAGCGTACAGTCAACGACATCAGACGAGATGGGGAAACGTGAAGGCTCGTCCAGAGCTCGGCGAACGTTCGGTAATCGTCGGGTTTGACGACTTCATCGCGCATGGTCAGTTAGAGAAAGGAAAATATGTCGTTGATGATTGTTTGTATATCAAACTAGATGCAAGCATCGCGTATTAAAGTCTAACAACATTGAAAAGTTTTTACTCATGACAAACGACAACGTGGACGGTAAATTAAAATAAATACTATGATCTCATTTGCGAACTTTTCATCGTACGCTAATGAAATAAATTACAACTAATGACAGTCCGTTAAAAAATTGCATAAGAAGAGCGTTAGTAACAGTCTCATCGAAAGCAGGAAACCTTCGAAATACTAGCAAATTTTAATCACCCAATCATTTCTGATGGTAATTGCCTGTTCGCAGGCTACAAACCTGTGTTTCAAAAAGCCCTGCTACTAACGTTTGGACTCACAATCATAGCTCGTCACGAGTGTTGTCTTGTTTTGCCTCTTCACCGGGAGGATCGGGCATTGGGTCATTGTATTCAGCCAACACACTTTCCAGTTCGGAAATACCGTTTTCGAATTCGCGAAAATTCTAACAAAATCATTTTGAACAGAGAAAATATGACGTCATGTATGATTTAAAACCAGCATATTGAATTTAAAAATGAAAGGAAAATTCGCAGGTTTAAAATAATTACAGCGTGCGTCTGCCAGCTTTTGTGGTGTTTAATGTTTATATGAGAACAAAAACGGTCTGAGAATTTAATCGCGTTCGCATATTTTAATCGCGTTCGCAGAGAAGTTTCAACTGTTGTTACAGACATTTGAAACGTTGTAAAAGGATTTATGCACTCTTATTACAGATATTTGCAAAGTTGCAAAGGATTTCTGCACTTTTTTAAGGGCTTTTGGACTGTAGTAACGGATTTTCGGACTACGGTTAAAGACTTTTGCACAGTTGTAACGGAGTTCTGCACTAGTCTTACAGAATATTCAACTGTTGTTACAAACTGTTACTAAGAAGGAGATGCGCTAGACCAACCAATTACAACTGTCGAGAAACGTTTGAACTGATTACACAAATAGCAATAAATATAACCATAAAATTTGTACCTTGTTGTACAAGTTTACGTAAATCAGTATTCGCAGATCGCCATCTTTGCGTTGAATCAGCCATTTGAAATACCTGTTACGAAAATTTAACTGTTGTTACTGTTATTGTTGATTGCTATGAGGCAAACTTTAAGCCCCAGACCTGTTCCCATATTTGAAGTTTCAGCAGCTGCTGGTGGTATAGTAACGGATTTTGTGTAATTGGGAACAGCGGAGTTCTGCGACGTCATAGTCTCATAACAACTCGTTACTTTGAAAACGCGTCAAAATACAGGGGCAGATGCGCAAGATTCACTAGCTAAATAAAATAATCAAAAATGTAAAATGTCTAGTCACAAATCAATTAAAACACTAATCAACAATTAAAAGGATACTGAAGGAATAAAAACTTTAGAGACGTTTATGAGAACTCGAGCATGTGCAGCAGTTCAGAGCTTTCACCGATCAGCTCGGGTTCCCAAAGACTCCTCGGTTGTGCGCTTCCCGTGAAAACACAGAAAATAGTTTTTTTTGTTTCTGAAAATGCACAATCTACACACTGTAATTTACATGTCCCATATATTCCAATAGTTCGTCCAAACTGAGCGTCTTCTTCGGCCTGGATGCTCTGTCGACGAAACAAATACAACTATTATCGCGTGTAATTTGAATCGTAATTCTAAACACGGGCACGTCAAAGTACATGCTTGTTAAAGTGCCTACGAAAACGTAAGTTTTATTGGTTAAATCGTGTTTCCATTGAACAAAACTTTTATAAAGACGGTGTGATTTCTAAAACAGTTTATTCATGTCTCTTTTCATTCTCGAGGTATTGTAGTTTTTGTTCATTCCAATTTACGTAACTTGTGACGTCATATATTGCATAACGGAGGCGGCACAATGTTTTAAAAACTCTCCAGTTTCCAGAGAACATTCGGTTAAAACTATCATAGCAGCGTTTTATACCATTAACTTTTGCCGCCACAAATGCAATGTGACGTCACAAGTTGGATAAACCGACTAGGCTAAAACTTTTTAGTCTTTATACTTCTAAAATTTGAGCTAACGCTGGAAATCAGATTTAAAAGAATTAAAAACAAGAATAAAAATACGCAAATATATCGATAAATGTACTGGATAACACAAATGGCTGCTTTCAAGACAATAAATATCTAAACGAATATAAATGTCAACAAAACTATCTGGCCATATGGATCGTCCAGGTTTTTAGAATCGTGAGGAGTGTTGGTGTTGATGTTGACTGACGTTTCGACAACCTTAACGGTAGTCATCTTCAGAGAAAACTTGACAGAGTCGATGACTACTGCTAAGGTTTTCAGAGCGTCAGTCAACAACACCACCAAGAGTCCTTCTCAGAACTCTACCAACCTGGACGATACTCCCGGGTTCAAACCATTTACTTGCTTAGCGTTTGCATGATTCAATGATCCCCAGAGAGGCGTAGACGTTATTGAAAGGAATTTCATGCTTGAAATTTGCCGCAATATAAGTACGTACTGTTCTTTTCAACTGCGTTCGCAGGTCTTTGGAGATCAATTATTGCTAAATCATGCAAATTATAAACATCGGCCGAGTTCAAAGAGGTAGAGTTTTGTTGACACAACCTGTAGATAGTAAAAAGTTAAGGTTTAAAAACTTCATTTTTCACATGATTTTTCATCAGTAATTTTTCCATTTCCGGTCTTTTCATTACGTAGAACATTTTTAAGTCACGATTTACGATAAAAAGCTTTGCAAAAGAGGAACATAAACGATACGTCTTGAAAATGTACAAAGATAGCCTCATGATTGTGTACTTCGTTATACTAATGTGTACCGACGTGTACTTATATGTATACATTACGGTATAAAAATAATGTCTCCTTACATCTTGCAGAAATTTGGTGAAACCTTCGAATGACAAGGCGCTTTTCGTTCAAATAATCCTCTAGTTTAATGCTGTCGATTGGCAAAAAGAATATTTTAAATACAGATGCATACTAGTAACAACTCTAACATACAGGTGATAAATTTTAATTAACTTGGTAAAATTGTCCTCTTGCAATTGCGATTTAAAGTGGGCCTTAAAGTTAGTCGTGGCAGGAACACTGGGTCGAGTTACATGCTGACGTCATCCAAGGCAAGTGGCATGTATATTTTGCATGGACGAGTTCCTCAATGTCAATGAAAAAGGGCGTTTTTGCTGAATTTAAACTGCCACAAACATTGAACAATTTGACCAAATTAAAACCTTTGCTAGAAGTCCTAAAACATCGCTAACATAGACTGGGAGGGGGGGGGGGGCTGGTGCGATATGTATTATTGAATGCACGGTTTTAAACATGTACCAAATTTTCAAATCAAAGTAAAGATCTTTCTCTCTGAATCAAATAAATCTAACTAATATAAAGCAGTTTTATAATTAGATGAACTGTTGTAAGTGGTTACATACGGGGCTTGTAAACTGGCAACAGTGAAAACACAACTTCACAAAGCTTCCAAAACCACTGACTTGTGTAGAGGTTGAAGTGTATAGGCATGAAAAATTTAGTTATTACTGCAAGATGTCGATGAAAAGTACTATTTCCTGAAGCTAGTTATGGAGCCTGACGTCCCATTGATGGTGTCTGCATTGCGAAAATGTTAAATGTTAAATGTCTCTAGAAAGTGGAAAACTTATACAATGTATAGCAGAAAGACATTTCAAATGGTCTTTGCAATGCAATCGGCAAACTGTGTGATAAAATTTTGTGTCGAACACTTTAAGTAAGAAATCGTGGACGAGTCTATTATATACCCTTTCAAAAATAGGAATGGCGAGTACAACTGTGACCAAAATACCTTCGATGTTGTTAAAGGAAGGTAGGGAATGGTTCGAGTAACAATGCGAGTGACCTTCGAGAAGGGTAGGGAATGGTTCGAGTAACAATGTGACCAAAATACCTTCGATGTTGTTAAAGGAAGGGTAGGGAATGGTTCGAGTAAAAGCTACTGCATTTAAGCGGACACCTATACGCTGCTCAAAGAATACAGCTGGCTCGGGCAACAAACAGTGGTTTTTCCTCTAACCTTTATTCCTACTGTAAAAATGGCATTCGAAAAGAAATCTATAAAGTGGTAGTAATTCCGTCCTCCAAAATACCACCGTTTAACTAAAACTATACTTTAAACTTTTTAATGTTGTTCTAACAACCAAGCAAACAACCAGTACTTTCTTGCCAAATAAATATACAAGCCCGCGAACCGCACGCAAGCGCCTTTGGTGTTCGCTAAATTGCAGTCTAGCTGATGCCTTCGAGAGAAGAGTGTTGTGAGGGAAATAATTATGTCCGCATCGAGTCACTTACAATAATGAATATTCGCCACCTTCCTCTTCATCAGCACTATCGCCGCCACTATCATCGCCATTTTTAGCCAGCGAAGAAAAATAAAATTTGTCAAGTGAAGTATTTGAGCCTGCAATCTTTCCACAATTTTGGGCGTGAAAGAAGTTCGCAATGCTTCCACCAGATGTTCACGGCAAGATTGTTGCCGGTGGACGTCACTTGATGGTACCTAAAGCATACAGAAAATGATACAGTATAGGATGGTAGCTCATTATTGAATGATACTAACAACGATGGTGCCAAACTGCAGAGGATAGTATCTAACAACTGGAAGATGCTGAAAAGGATGTTACCCAACAAGAGATAGGGGGGAAGGCAAGGTAAAGCGTTCGTATCGAACAGTGTTATATTAAACAACTTCTAACAAATTACCCACCATTTGAAAGGAATGAACAAACAATCCCCACTTTCCATGTTTGCTTCATAAAATTCCACTTGGTGAAAGATGGGATACTTTGTAAAATCCACTCTAGGTAAGAAAGAAATGGCATTTCGTCAGACAAACATAAAAATGAATAATTTTCTAAAATATCGCAAGTAGGGAGAAATGCGTTTAGGTGACAAATGGAGCTTGCAAATCAAAATGGAGAACTTTTGAGGTCTTTGAAGCATACCAGTATATTAAAACAAACGCTTACAAACCACACAGCCATCAAGGGTAAATCTGTTCTTCCCCTCTCCAAATTTTAACAATAATGCACATAATTAATGGCAGTCAGAGGCGCAAATCTCCACTTAAAAAGAGTTGATTCTATTGTCTGGGACCATTTTGTAGTGTCGCTTAAATAGAAAAGCGCACGGGTTTATATGTAAAATCTTTTTTTGTATTCTATCATTTTTTGATGTCATGTTCAGTAGCCGAAGCCAGCCAGTTTTAACTCATAAAATACAAATATTTTTGGATACGATCGCCGGAAAAACAATGAATGCGATTAATTTTCCAAAGAAATGGATATTATTTTGTTGAAAAATTTGCATTGTAGGAGTAAAAGATTGGCTGGCTTCGCCACTGGTCATTTTCCATTCGTGAACTAAATACGATCAAATCCCGTCAAGTATAATCGAAAAGCGAAATATCACGATTTTATGACAAAGGAGTAACGTACTTATCGACATCAACACCAGAAAATCCTCCCCACGCATTGTCGAGACGAAGCTACGTAAGGAAAAAGATAATTAGCTGAAGCAAGCATAGAAAGCCTGACCATCTCTCCACCACGGCGTTTGATTTGCAAATTCTCTTCGCTTGATTTGACTTAGCACAGATCTGTTTATACAGGCTAATGCAAACTCAGCTATAGACAAATGAAAGATTTTCGATGTCCTATAAAGTTGTTCAATATCCTATGATGTTGTACAATGTTCCATGATGTTGTTTAATGTCCCATGTTGTTGTTCAATGTCCCAAGATGTTGCTCAATGTCCCATGTTGTTAGTCAATGTCCCAAGATGTTCTTCAATGTCGCATGTTGATGTTCAATGTCACATGATGTTGCTTAATGTCCTAGATTGTTCAATGCTACATACAATCTTGTTCAATGTCTTACAATGATCTTCAATGTCCCATGAGGTTGTTCAATGTCCTGTTGTTCAATGCCATAAAATGTTGTTCAATGTCTTATAGAGTTGTTTAATGTTCAACAACCTTTTTGAAACAGTGTAGATCAGTATTTCTGGTGCTATGCTTGTGTTGCTTAAAATTTACCTTCAGCTATTTAAAAAGAAACAAAGATCGAATATCTTTCTTTAACACCCCAATGACAATAATACATGTTCTACAAATGTTCTTTGATTTCCAATAATTTTGGTGTCCTATGATGTTGCTTAATGTCCTACAAAATTGTTCAATGTATGGTTATGTTCTTAGATATCTTACAATACTCTCAATTGTCTCGTGTCATGCGTGGTGGCATAGACAAGGGAGGGGGGCAAAGTTCCCGCCTGAAAAGAACAGAGGTTATGCCCTTGCAAAAAGATCAATTTGGGGTAGCAATTATAAAGGGGAGGAAGGCAATACGTACCTGGCTGAAAATGTTGCCAAAAATCTCAAACGTTTACTATATCTTCTAGTTTTCAAAAGCTTAAGAAATGTCTGACAGAAGTAAATAATGTTTCCAGTGGTTACTAAGCTTACTTGGACACTTTGATTTGCATATTTACTAGCATATTTATGCGCTTTGTTGTATCAATGAGATTATTCACACTTAATAAAGTACCTATTACAATTGCCTATGAGCAAAGATAGGCTACAAAGTAATCATTGCAAATCATGTTTTTCATTTAGCAAATAAATCTCAGAATTGTGCAAAATTACACCCCAGAAGCACTAGAAAGTGCTATTGAAGGACTCTAGATTTAGAAATTTAACTATGTCAGACTATGTTTGTGGATGAAGATCATCCAAGTTAGCAGAGTTCTGAGAAGGACTGTTGGTATTGATGTAGACTGACGTTTCGACAACCATATACTTTATGTCGGACTATGCTATTGAATTATGTGATGTCCTATTATGTTGCAGCTGAATGTCCAACAATCTTCTTCTATAATCTATAATTTCTCGCACTGGAATATTCCCCTTCCGTGGTGGTTAGTGCCTTATTTATAAATTCATACTTTGCAAATAATATAATTTATATTCATGTTGCATTGCAAGTCAGTCTCATTATTCTAGGCATGTCATATCTTGACACAAAACATCATAGCATTTTACTAAAAGCTGGGCAGTTTTTAAACAGGGCTGTTTCTAAACTTTAAACAGGATCATGGTGCAAAAGTTAAATGTCTTTTAAGAAATGTGCTTATAAGCTTCTTGTAACATGGATTAATGTTAGGTTAAAGGCTGATAGTGAACATACCTTTGTTTTGTATTTCTGGTAATCTACAAACAGTAATCTTTTCACCACGATATAAACAGTTAATATTGTCAACATCATCATGGTGAAACACAGATTTGGTACCACCACTGCTGAACCACATGACCTGAAAATTGAACACAAATAAGTATTTGTTGCTAGCATAACTTAGCTGTATTGTTATACAAGATAAATTATGTTTTGTGAAATGAACACTGAAAAAATGCTCTTTCACAGTGTTTGGTCATCAAATCATACCATCAACAAGTAGTGGCTTCACATTCTCACAGAGTAACAAAGGTGGCAGCAAAATGTCTTTCCTAGAGAATCAAACTCAAACATGAATTTTACTACAATAATTCTGTCATATTGATAGATACAAAAGCTTCAAACTAGAGCTGCAAAATTATCTTAAACATGGGTAATGATGTTGATCCTCTTAGAGCATCTATTGAATAGAAATGGCAACAACTTGAAGTATTTTGAAACAAAAGAAAAAGCAAAGTTGAATTTTGAAGTATAAAAAACACACACGACCAAATTCACTAATAAATTCACTTATAAAATTTACTTCAAAACAAAGTTCCAAACAAAATTCGTTTCCAATACATCCGACAGCGAAAATCTTTTCAGTTCTCCCAAAGTTTTATGAATCGGCCAACTCATGTATTGAACATGCACAAAAGGCAGATCAGAGCAAAATGTTTAAGCAATAAATTAAGTACGAAATATTTTATTAAGAGTACACTAAAGACGACTACTGTAATATGTCAGAACACCGTTTACCATGTAAATATCAGATGTGTTGTACTTTTCTACAAACTCTTTGAAGCTTATTTCGTTGCCACCAAGTGTGCGATTCTCTTTCTTTGTTTTTCTGCAAAACTGATGTGTTCTCTGCACCAGGAAGGTTAACAAAGTACTCGTCAGTCCATAATTTGTATGCGGGCGAGATTTTCGCTCCGTTCTTGATAAGCAACGGTTTACCAGCGGAGACAAAATCGCGAAAGAAATCTTCGGGTTTAGGAAATTCTTCCACAAAATCCACTGGGTTCTTTACGTTCTGCGAGGCAAGCGGTTCTAAATGTCCTGGCCATGTACTTGGGTCTTCTTGCTCAGAATTCGCTTCTTTCGTCCAGAATATGATAGCGAAGAACAAAATAAAGTACATGAACTTCTTGTAGCATGAACTCAAAGAGCGTTTTGCCATTTCACAAGCGAGTTTACAGTCAACAAATGAACTAAAATCGAGACAATTGTGTTGTTTCAACGTGTTTTTATTCAAAATACACGTATGTACTATTATGCATATTTTTAAGAGGAGTTTTGAAATTTGAATATGACAGCATTTCCGGATATTTAATGTTTGACAATAAGGATGTTAAACTTTATATTTTGCAATTCTTTAGAGAAGAGTAAGTGAATGTCGATGACCACAGCAATTTAATTACTCTTATTAGTGAGTTTTTTGTTTTTTGATTTTAATGATTTGAGACATTTACCAAGTAGTTGGTCAATAATTATTATAATCGAATTAACTGTCTAATAAATCTAATAAACTGTTATAATCTAATCATTAACTGTAAATACAACATGGAAATCGGAATTCGAAATTTGCTAAGGTGCATTTGAATTTGATAAAAATTATGCTGGGGATCGCCTCCCAAGTTTGTCCTAACCTTGCACTTCACTGAATTTATAATACACATTTCCACACAATACCAATGCTATACACTTAATTTCTTCCCTTCTAATTTTACATATCACACCCTTTTTGGCTTTTTCTCACTGGCTATTGGCGAGTTCTAGAGCAATAGTACTGTGGCCCACAAGCACAATACACGAACACGAATCGAAGACACGAACACAAACAGAAGTATACGAACAGAAGAAGTAGTACACGAACACAAATAGAAGTACACGAACACAAATCAAAATTCACCAACACCAGTCTATGTTCTATTTACTTTAACAATTACGAAACAATTGCTATCGATTTAATACTCCAAGCTTACATTCTCAAGATCGAAGAAGCAATACGATATTACTTTAGTGGGAATTGTTAAAATAAAACTACAAGCACTCTTACACGTTACAATACTGTCAAGGAAGTAATGAAAAAGTCCTACATGGTTGTTGCAAAAAAAAACCCAGACTGAGAGCTGCACATATGAGCCCGTCAAACCGGGATTCATTGAGGCGTTAAATGATTTTGAGTGAAATAATTGTTTCAACAGTAAATTATGCATTTCACCACCAACAACTTATATGATACTGGAATGTCATATAATATTTGGATACGACTTTAATTAACGTTCCCACGTACTAGACAATATCGAACGTCCATGAACTTTTCTCGCAAAGAATGGATTAAATCTTTTCAACTAATTCATTGTAGCACTAATAGGTGCTTGGAACTTCAAGCAATGGACCACAAGTATGCGCAACCAGTGGCGTAGCTAGCGAAAAACATTTGGTCGGGCTCACGAGGCGCCACTATGGTTGTAAGCATGGCTGAAAACCGTAGGTCTTCCAGGTCTTGTAATCACCCATGTGCGATTTTGCCTTCTCATGCTTCTTACAATCGGATAGGAAATTCTTCATGTTTTTGAATCCCGTCTGCGTCCATGAAGATGACGATCCAGGGCAAAACAAAAGACAAGGCCAACAGAACAATGCATTCTTTTCTGAGCTACCACAAAGCCAATCTTTTCTTCGAGTTCCAACTTTCCTGAAAGCTTCTATTGCCTGTAGTCGCTTGTAAATTTGAATTGGCCGCTGCTATTAGTATTTTTGCTCGCCTAATTGTCGAACAGAAAATGGTTTCTTTGTAGTTCACTTATTATATCGATTTCATTAGCCGAAGCCATTGTAATGTAAGTTATCACGATTTCCGAACGTATATTTCGAAAGCTCAAAATTCAAGTCACGCTTTTGAAAATGTAAGTTATCACGATTTCCGAACGTATATTTCGAAAGCTCAAAATTCAAGTCACGCTTTTGAAAATGAGCCCGACTAGATGTTGTTAAACGTTTGAGTGTGTTCACAGCTACTCTCAACCAATCAGATTACAGATATTCCCACTATAGATTTTACTACTTGGTCGAGCTGAATTTTCAGAGCCCGACTAGATGTTGCGAAACAGCGCATTTGAGTTTGCTCGGTTGCTGTCAACCAATCAGATTGCAGATAATCCCACTATAGATTTTACTACTTGGTCGGGCTGAATTTTCAGAGCCCGACTAAACTGCGTAATGCCTAGCACTAAAAATGCACTAGTCATTGTTGCTAAGTAACGTTTAAAAATATGATAATTTTGCTAATAACGACGCAATTTGACAAATATTACACTAATAGACTGTGGATTATTCCCCAAAGAGTCGCAGAACTTAAAATTTTCGCAAATCCAATTTTAAAGAAAACAAATTTTTCACTTTTGGGAAAATATTTGGTCGGGCTGGGCCCGACCAGCCAGACCGCTAGCTACGCCACTGTGCGCAACAGGCCGACAGTCTAGTCAGTGAAGGTGATTTTCAACCTCACTTCTTGCAGAACCACACTGGCTCCAGAAACGAACTGAGGAAATGCAATTACGTTATTTCCAACAGTTTAAATGGTTAGGTCAAGTGGTGTGACGTTGCGTGCTCGTTGTCATTTGGCGGAGATGCATCATGCATTTTAACGACTTTCTCATGTGTAGGCTTTTTTTCATCATAAAACAAGAGAATGTTGGAGATATGCTGGAATTCTGTACCTTCGATCTTCAACAATTGTAGTATCGGATTTCAGCAGCTGTTATTACTTGGTAGTATCGGATTCCAGGGTTAGGAAATTACTTGGTCATATATAAGTAAAAAGCATTTTAAAATTTTAAACAATTTAGACGCAAATGATATTAAGTACATAATTTTATTTTAACTAGGTTTATTAAATCTACTTCATTCAGTAGTTATATTCTTGCAGGCAACCAACATCTGCGCATTGCGTGCCTACTTTTTTAAATTGTGTGCCATAGTATTTAATGAACGCAGTACTTTGGGTGATATACCCATAGGCCAAGAAATGAAACAGAAACGTGAATATTCATGTTGGCAACAATAAATAGTATTATGAAAAATGACTTCGCATGGCCCCAAATGTGGACACTGTTTTTTTTTCATAACAAAACGAAATGGGAGGGAAAACCGGTAGATCCGGTAAAAAATCCTCCAATAAAAGAAAAGATCAATAATTTAAAAAAATTTCCTCAAATTTTTATAGTTTTAAGATGTTTTATATCTTGTTGTTTTCCGAATGATCCCGATGATCGACTTTAACATGTAGCGTAGCTAGATCGTGCGTTACAATCGTATGCTACAAAAAATTTAAATTTACAGAGTGACAAAAAAGCGGGCTGACTACCCTATTGACACAGCAAATATTTTGTATTCGAACAAAAGAAACGTAAACTTTGGTAGAAAACAAAAAATGAAAGATCACAGAGTGTTAAAAAAAATTAATAGACGAAAAATGAAAACGAATTGCATGCAATGTATAAATCATGTGAAAAAATCATTCAGTACGTATGACCTGACCATTCATCTGCCAATAAAAATAAAAAGCGAAATGACCAAAGTAACGTCATGACTTGCATAAAAATCATTTTTGATGTTTACTAGACTTCATTTGATTCAAAATTTTTAGGTTGCTTCTTTAAGACCTTTATTAATAGCTGGCTTTCACTCGTGTGTTTTGTCAGAAAATTTTAACAATAGTAAAAAATAGTTTTACAGAAATTTTTATCGGTTGAATTTGAAAATCCATTATACTGATAAACATTGTGTATAAGAAAAGTCATAAGTGTGAATCTCTTGATAAGGACGCTTGTTTCTTGGTACTTCTGTCCGACTTAGTCGTTCATTCATTGTCCAGTAGTATAGGCCTACAAACATAGCTACTCTAAAAAACACGTTACAAAGTTCAGCATAATGAATGAACAAAAACAGAAATTAAATATATTGAAAAGAACAACACTTTAATACCTGATTTCCAAGCTTTGTCCATGGTAAGTCTGATCCAGGTGACATAGTCTCCAGATGACATAGTCTCTTCCTTTTTTTCACGGTGCAGTTTTTACGTGTATGTCGTAGAAATTTATTATAAAATTTTTATCTCACAAACTCAATGAACCCCACTTGCAGCATTGCAATTTTTTTATAAACGTTAAATAAAATTAGTAAAAAGTAGCGTGTGAAAGCCAGCTATTTTCTCAAAGCAAGGACCATCTTTTATTGACTTTTTTAATCGTACTTCATGTAGAAAGTCACCTAAACGGAAACGATCTTCATTGTCAAAATTCTAAAAAACTGCGGGTTTTGATAAGTGGAACAAAAAAATTCAGCATGTCGAAAACTACAGAATACCGTTCATAAAATTTAGCACCGCGATGGTGGCTACGAAAGTAAATGTTTTGAGGGCACAAGCAACGGACGATTGAAAAATGACAGTTCGATTTGGATTGCATAAGTGCGCGTACATCCATTTGATTCGATAAAGAGTTGTAAGTAGTTCAAATTGTAAAAGGAAAAATCGATTTAAATCTTTGATTTTTGACAGCAAAAACGCACATATATATTTCGGTTGAATTTATTCCTAATTCCTGAACAGTAACTCATAGAATTTCAACTAAACTTCAACTTCAGGTTATATAAATAAGTAATATTACATGTAATTTGAGTCAACAATATTATAATCACAGTAAGGGGTCTTTAGTGGAAATTTTATCATAATTTCTGTTCACCTTTGGTTTAACACAATTTAGTAAAATGTTAGAGGAGATAATCGGGTTTGCTCTGTCGATTTGTTCGCTTTTTGCTGCAGATACACCGAGAGTGAGTTCTGACATCGAAAGTTCACCCGAAAATACGAATTTGGATTTCAATGAATTTCAGAATGATGGAGAACAAGAATTTATCAGCACAGAGTTCATCGACAATAACGATGATGGTTCAAGTCAGTATGGAACGAGTTACTCTAATCGCCAAAATGGTGGAAATGTTTGCAAGATATTTTGGAAATGTTTATTGATAAATTTAAATATCATTTTAACCACCATGATTCCCATTTCATTTGCTATGGCACTTGTGTACGTGGTAATGAATACAATCTACAGTTGTATGGAATGGCAGAATCACAACAACAACACATTACCGTTATCAGCGAAACGTGCTCACTTGTTCGGTGGCTGCATACAGTCGTTTGAGGTATACTTATGGTTTCCATGGACGTTGATGATTTTATTCGGATGGAAAGAGTTTAAAACAAAGTTTTTATCCACCGTGTACATAGGTGTTATATTCGGCGAGTTGATTATTATAAGTAATCTGATTTTATTTCAGTTTGATCTTTTTGATAAGTATATTTACTACAGATATCCTTTCTTCGGGGCATCGTTATTGTGTTCGACATTGGTAATTATTTACAATATTCGAGCTAGCGAACGCTTAATTTCTTATTCCAATTTTCACATTGCAGCACTTGTTCTTATTGAATTCATCTCTTGTGCTCTACTTTCATATTTCTACAAGTTTATAGTTGTTCCTGTTTTTAAAAATGTTCGTGCAAACTTATATAAATTCTTGATCGCTACTTCTTCACCACTGTCAGCGCTTATTCCTACAGTGTTGTGTGCGCATATGGCGTTGAGACGAAGTTCCGAGATCGTTCATCCCGGTCGTAGTTTTATTCTCGTCTCTATGATCCGAGGTGGAGTGATATTCCTTTATAGAACGATGCAGACAAATTTTAAAAGTATTTGGATTTTCATTGGTCTTTCATTGTTTTCTGCTGTTTTGAATTTTCTTAAACGAGCAACGCAACAAGCTCGAATCAAATTGTGGAAACGAATAATTTCAGCTTTAAACAATTTCAATTGTTGTCGAGCACTGCAAATTTTACCATGTAACTCAGCCCATTCCAGACGGTTAAATGCTGACCTGGCAATTCAAGATACTCTTTTTGAATACAACACACTCATTTTGAGTCAAACTTACTTCATTTCATATCAGCTTCAAAATTTCAACATCGCCACTGAAGCATTGTCATACGGGTTCTTCAAGAGAATTGCTATTGGTGTTTTAATAGATCTCATTTTTAACTGTATGTCTAACTATGTGCAAATATATTATTACAACATTCCCATTGGCCGCGTGTGGAAGAAGTACTGGAAACGACATTTGCTGGCCAATACAATTGTGATATTGACAATTATCGCTTATTTCAGTGAAGATTTCGAATCCATATTTCGCTCACATTTTGAAGACAGTTCTAAACAGCACGTTATTAAAAACTGTTCGTTGTTTTAGGCAAGTTTATATATTGGTTAAAACATGTTAGTCATAAAGACAATTTAGCTCCTCATTCTTAAGGCTTTTTTCTACTAAGCTGAATTTTGCTTGCGGATGTGTTTCTTTTAATTTGCATTTAATCATAGTTTTCAATTTCATGGCATTTCAATTATTTTCAATAGTGAAATGATCGAACGTTTCGACTTTAATTTGTCATCATTCGCCCAAGTTGGGTTGTAAAAGATTTGTCTAATGGGTAAATTTTTCGCAGGGTAAGTTGTTACTGTATAGTAGATTATAGATTTTAAAGAGACTTTTATTGATTGATTGTGTCTTATACATATTATAACATGAATACATTTTAGAGGAAAAAATAAAAGTTTTGTTTTACATTTATCTGTTTCGCATTGATACTGCTCAAGAATGTGCAACACTCAACCTTTGGTTTTAAGCTTGCAATCATCTGCTCTCGAGCTCTCCCAAAAGTCTCCTAGGTTTGAATAAGCCTGTGCAAACACAGTAAACATCTTTTATTTCTTAAATTGATGTTTTTGTGCACCCTGGGCACAAAAGCTTGTAAACTACAGAACTTTGAAATTCCCCTGGTGTTTTATGCCTTCGCGTTAGAAGCAGCCTAGCTATGATGGTATTTCAATAAACAATTATCTAAACGGTTGCTTTGAAATTGTAGAAAATTTTGATTTAAATTTGTGTAGGAGATAGGCTCCACGTTTACGTATTTCTAATAGATGAAATTCTATTGTGTTTATTATCATTACATATTACATATGCACACAAAAAATCCTCTAATGTATAATCATTCCTCATGATGACTAAATAAGGTCGAAACGCTGGCTCCCGCGTAAAAATTCCTTTTTTATTAGCAACGTATTTCTTTGATCTACGGACTTGATCTAACCGTCGAATTATTTCAATGACACACATTTATTTTACTAATAAAAATACCGATATATCACTTCCTCGAATGCATTTATTCTAACTGTGGTCCCTTTATCCAACCTTGCGCAGTAATGATAGAATTTCCAAACTCGATATATATAACTGTAATTTATACGTTTTCCCACCATTGGAAAGTTACTGTTCCATGGTAACTAAGCATGTTATTTTCCAATTCATTAGAACTTTTACAGTAAGCTATGCTGTACTTTCATCAATAGCTTTTGATCCCTTACCACAAGATATTATAATACAATTTATTAAAAGAATTGATCCACAAAAATCTGCAGAAGAGATCTGTCTTCATATAAAAAATTGTTCGTTATTCCTTCAATCGGAAAACAACGACTATCGCCTGCACAGCGTTGTACATGAAGCCATAACTAATTATCATTCATCGCAAAACTTTGCTTTAAAAAAAAGAAATTAATTCCATGTCTTCTGCTGATCTTGCCTGTCAAATCGCTTGGGCACCATATCGTTTTGAAGACAGAGAAGATCAAATCAAGATAATTCCGCATCTAATTAAGTTCATAAACAACTCATTGTTTCAGCACTTCCTACATAAGTTGATCGATAAAAAATCGTCAAAACAAAAACATGATGAAAGTAATTGAAAAATTTCCAATTTCTTTGTAGATGTGTTAGATAAATTTTGCAAATATGACATGGCAACTAAAGTGCTTAATGAAATGATAGAAATTGAAAGTAGAACATTGGGTGTTGATCATATCGATGTTTCGAATTCGTGCAATAGGTTGGGTTTATTGCATATGAAGAATGGAGAACACAATACGGCAAAAGAGTTACGAACGAGCGTTAGAAATTGGAACAAAAGCACTTGAACCTGTTGATATTGAGACAATCTACAACAATCTGCGTTCGGTTTACATTTTATGGGAGAGTACGAAAAAGCAAAAGATTTGTTGGAACAATTGATAGAAATTGAAATGAAAACATTTGGACCTGACCATGTTGATCTTGCGTCAAAGTACAACAATCTCGGTTCGGTTTACAGTAAAAATGGGACAGTGCGAAAAAGCAAAAGATTTATTCGAGCGAGCAATAGAAATTGAAATGAAAATATTTGGACCTGATCATATTAATATTGAGATAAGGTGTAACAATCTGGGTTCAGTTTACAGTGATATGGGAGAGTACGAAAAAGCAAAAGATTTTTTATGAACGAGCGATGGAAATTCAAAAAATTGCATTTGGACCTGACCATATTAATATTGCGACAACCTACAACAATCTGGGTTTGGTTCACAGAAAAATGCGAAAACACGAAAAAGCAACAAAATTTTATAAACGAGCGATGAAAATTCAAACGAATGCATTTGGACCTGACAATGTTAATATAGCAACAACGTACAACAATTTTGGTTCGGTTTACAGTGATATGGGAGAGTACGATAAAGCAAAAGATTCTTATGAATGAGCGATAAAAATTCAAACAAAAGCATTTGGATCTGACCATGTTGATATTGCGACAACGTACAGCAATCTGGGCTCGGTTTACAGAGAAATGGGAGGATACGAAAAAGCAAAAGATTTTATGAACGAGCGATGAAAGTAGGAACAGAAAGCATTTTGACCTAATTGTCTATTATTTGTCAGCAAAAGTACTGTGTTTAGGAAAACGTACAAGATACAGAAAAAAAATGCGTGGATTTGTGGCTCCATTTTCACGAAGATCATTTATTTAGACTTGCCTTTAGACAGGTCTTCTTTGTACTATAGCGGACCAGAAACAATTTTGATGTTAATTTCCGTACAAAAAGGTTCAAATAACAACAGTGCCACATAAAAAGGTCCAAATAAACTATATTGACAATATCCAGTTTTAAACGATCATTCATTTACAGGGAGAGCAATTTTTAGTAATAGACTAGTATGGAATTCATACGGTATACTGCAATCTTACTAGCCAGAAGTTGTGTAGCTCCTTAAAATGAGTGGGGTGTTTGTTGGGTCATTTTCTTGTTCAATGAGAGTAAATATCTAAGCTAAATATCTAGCTACGTATCTAAGCTAAGACTAACACTAACAATCTAATCTGTTTTTTAAAATTCATATTCAACCAAAGATGTAAGCAAATTAAATGAACAAGTCCTTATTAGTAAGTTTGTTGAAAAGCTAAGTCCTGTTTCAAACGTCCAACTTTACATGCCCCGAATGCATTAAAGACAAAAGAAAATGAGATGAACTTTTTCAACATCTTTTGTTTTAAATGCGTTTAGTTCATGTAAAGTTCGACGTTCGAACTAGGTCTAAAAGACTATGTAAAATACATTCTTTTCTATTCTTCACTTGCTACCATTCTCTTGAGATTTATCAAGCAATGTTGCTCCTCACGTCTGCTGGTGCCAACAATAACACAGATAAAATATTCTTTTGTATCACACCACCAACATGGCTGAATTGCAAGTCAAGAATAGGTAATTACAGAAGCGAGGCGGCACAATTTTGATTGCGAGGCGAAAACAAATTTTGCGCCTCCCTCACTTTTTCTTTTCTCTATCTTAAAGTATTTTAACTATTTATTATTTTTATAAAGCACAAAGCCGAATCTTCTTAAAAAAAGTCAAGTAAAAACAATTATCATCAAGTAAATATATGTCTGTTACGTTCAAATAGATTCGGTTACTAGTGTCTGGTTAGTTACCTTCGAACACAACTTCCGTATAAATACAATTACAAACGCCCTCGACTTCAACAACAACATTTAGCTAAAAGGGTTAGTTGGCCCAAGCAAATACTTCGTACTTACATTTCTGCGTTTTTGCGTCTTCTCTTCTAAACTAAACCAACTCAGCGACATATTACTCCACCATCTTGCTGCAAATATTTGCATACACAGGGTGCACAAAAACTGCATATCTTTGAAAACGCTTAGAATTTGCATATTTCGGCATGCAGTACAATTTATCCCCAAAGACATATAAACACATTTGAAACAATACGTACGAACTGCAGTTACTTCACATTGCAATTACCGAGCATGAAAATCCTTCCAATGACGTTAACTTGCCTCCTCAGGAACAATTAGTTACTGCTGAATCATGCAAATTCTGAACGAGCAGTTTTTTCATACACCTTTTAAGGCCCGTTCACAAGATCTGATCTGTCGGACCGATTCTTTCGGTTCTGACTTTTGGTTGCTAGTTCAGACAGTCCGATAATTTAGTTCATATTTATATTGGTTTGGATAGTTATAGTCTTGAGAGCAGCCATTTGTGTCATCCAGTATATTCATCGATATATTTTTCGTATTTTTGTTGTTTTTTTAAATCTTTCAAATCTAAGTAATTTGACTAGTCGGCTTCCTTTGATCTTGTCGGATAAAATACAGCAAGTTCCATTTTAATCATATTTTGCTTACTTTATGTGTGCTCACACGATCCGTATCAAAAATAATACATAAGTATTTGAGCAACGAATGAGCTTCAACGTATCTTAAGCTGGATTTCCACTTGCGAATTTTTTCGCGCGAAGCGATAATTTTCGAATTTAGGCATGCGCAGACGTTCAACACGTCACATATACACAGCGATGAAATTCGTATAAACTGTTCGCCACGACAAAAATTTGAGTTCGATTGATTTCTACTTTTGCGCTGCGAAAAAATTCGCTAGCCAATCAGATTTCGGTGTTTCTGATTTGTGATGTTTGTCAAGCATATTCAGTTTTCAAAATGGCGGACGTTGAGGAGTTAGTTGCTCGTGAAAGACTTTCCATGCCATCTAACGACTCTACTCTACAAACAACCGACTATTTTGTCTAAGGAATTTCTTACACGAAATACAAAACAAATAATCAGGCCCTTAGCACGTCAGAATGCACTAGTAAAACATACCTTCATTTTAAAATACTTTAGAACTTATCACATCGTAAATATTCTTTAGAAACTTCTAACCAATCGCGTCGTTAGAAGTATTTTGAATTTAAAATGAGCTTCTATAATTTATTTCAGCCTACCCAAGACCCGCCACGACGAGTGACCACGATAAACACTGAAAAATTTTAGATCATCATAATTACTGATTTTGAAATTTGTTGTTTCGTCTGTAGCAAAATAAACAGAGATCGAGAAAACAGAATTTTTCATAGCAGAACTAAATTTGCTGATGCACGAGCTACGATACTCTTTACTCTATGAAGTCTTTAAATGTAAAACTGCTGAAATTCATAGGCGGAAAAAGCAAACTAGAGATTAGTATAACGTTTGATTAAAGATATGGCTAAGCTTTGCTGATGTTCAAATTTGTGATCAATTTGTTTAATATTTTGTGAGCCTCTAGTACTTTGTAAAGAGCTGCACAGGGTGTCCGTCGAACTCACTGATATATATAAAGACCTAATTCTTGGGCCTAGAAAATTTTGAAGCTAATCTTTGACAGCAGCAGCTATATTGGACTATCAACTTGTAGTATAAATTTTATCATGAATTTTTCTTGGAATATGTATTTTTGCTCTTTTCTCTTTCCGAAATCATGCCAAATCTTTTATTATGATATTTTAACAACGTGAGAAGATTTTCATATGAAATTTAGCGAAGATGAGTTTCGCCAAAAACCGTTCTATTACAGTCTTGTCATCATAATAATTCTTTTTTGTGCCAAGAGTAAAACAATATGATCCAAAATAAATGCGAGAGTAGCAGTTTGTTGTATAAAACCTATATAAAAACTGAATGTGATAATCCAATATGGCCGCCGCCCGACTTCAAGTCAAGCACTAAGTTGCGTTATCCAGTTTTATACAAATCAGTGGTCAAACTACGTGAAAGACTTTCTTGCATTTGTAAAAAAGGTTCTAGTCTTTATTTAATTGTGGTTTAATGATTATTAACAATTTTTACAGGAAAATTATGAAATTAAAAAGGTTTTTTTGATGTCCACTCAAAGGATACAGAACTAAATAAAAAGTCAGTATCGCCAAAGTCTTTTCCAAGAATTTCCAAAAACGTTTTGAAGCCAGTTCTGTAAACATGCGAGAAGATTGAGGCCAAAGAATTAAATTTACAAAGCTATACCATATTGCTATAAATAATATATACCTGAGTACATCACAAAAACGCGATGTTGTTGTCTATGATATTAAGATGTGAAAGAAACTAGAACTGTATTTTAAAATATCATCATAGTCCACAGTTGATCTTGTAGTTCAGTTAGTAGAACATTGAAGACAATAACCATCTTGTTGCTCTACCTGAGTACATCACAACAACGTGATGTTATTATTCATGATATCAAATGTAAAAGAAACTAGAACTGGGCTAGAAGAGCTTCTAAAATTACTATTACTGGTGTTTTCATATGGTTTTTCTGCGGCATTTACACACTTTAAAAATAAAAAGCAACAAAATACCTCAATCTGTTGTCCGCACCAACGCCTCGTTGGCGTTCAGAAGAAAGAATTGCTTCTTTGCATATTGGTATGGTTGAAACCGCCAATTCTTTGTCAAACTTTGATATGGATGCCAGCACTTGAAATATTTTTTCCTAAACAGTTCAATGGCATAAACACCATAAAGGATGCAGCAAAATCATTTAATGCATAAGTGAAGATGTTCCATAACAACAGAACCATCGTGTGAGCGGCTGAGCGAGATGCTGCCTCGACGACATATACTCGTAAAAAAACCCTTCAAAATAGTGCTACTACCCACAGTATAGACATAAACAGTAGTCCCACTCTATAGAATTTTTTGTGGAGCGCATATCTTATTACGCATGTCATTAGCATAGTAGAAGCCAGTCAATTGCTTTTTCTGGCCAATAGGAGGCCGAGACGCAGCCAGTGCTCTAATTAAATATACAGCACCAAGTTTCACAGTGGAGTGAGACTATACTGTATGTTTCTATACTGTGATACTACCTACTACTGGTAACTTGATTCTAAATTAACGCCAGGCGTACCAGTATAGGGTGGTGTGCAATCCTGGGAGTGAGAGAAAAGGTTAGCACTATTTTCCACCCAGCAAACCGCCCTTTACTTTACACAATCGGAAATAAATTAAAGATGGCGGCTAATGGGAAAGAACCAAAAGCTAAAAGGAAACCATGCATGCACTGGTGCTAGGTCGTTTTGAGATGGCGAGTAATTTTATATTTTTATAATACAGTTTTTAATATCAACATATGAAAATATTTAGAGATAAATGTTGCAGTATAAATTTTCATGCAACCACCTTAAGTTAAAACTTATAATCCAGGCTGGAAAATGTCGTTTTCGACGATTGTGTAAAATATTATATAAAATATTATATTGTGTAAAATATTAGATTGCGTAAAATATTATATTGTGTAAAATATTATATTTCAAAGTAAAGGGCGGTTTGCTGGGTGGAAAATAGTGCTAACCGAGAGAAAAATGGAATGTTCTCCATGTTGGATGACATTTGCATTGTAAATAAGGAAAATCCTTTATTCAAATCATCTAACATGGCGGATATGACGTAGCTTGTACACCAAAAATACTTATAGTAAGCATCTAAGCGTACGTCGGGTGGATCTATACTTATATTAAGTAATAGCATATAGACGTACGTTTTAATAATAACCATATAATAATAATAATACTTATAACACGTTGTTTTCCATCTCGTATCGTACAGCAACACATTGATGAGCATGCGCGGGAAAATTCATTTATAAATGTACCCCGAGTGCTTTGGGTCGCAAAACACATAAACACCAGATCAAATTTTAAATTTTACACCAATTATATCATCTGGCAGGGTTTACATAAAACAACGTTCAAATATTTTACGATTAAAAAGAAATCAGGAGAGAAATCAAGATTTATGAATGCAATTTGCTAACCTGAACTTGATTAATGTTGGACGAAATGAACTCTTTCAATAGCAAAAGCAATTCATCTCTAAAAAATAACGAATTCTTGCAAAAAACACAGACACTTTATTTAATCGGTTTCCCCCCATAAATTCGGAAAATTTTATTGTATGTGTATAAAATCCCATTATCTCAAACGAGTCAACACATGAGTCCCTGCATAGAAACAATCCCAGTCTATTGAAATTATTTGTGTAGCGCATATTTTATTACACATGGGAGTATCATATTGGCAGCTAGTGAATTTCATTTTCCGACCAATAAGCTAATATTGTGTTCTATTAACCATTTTTAAGAAAATGTTTATTCAGGAGGGGGCCACCGTATTCTTGAAGGACAACGGGCAGCCTGGTTCAAACTTACGCCACTGTATGAATATTAGCCCCCCAATTATCGACCTTACGCCAGCTTTGGCTCAAAGATTACAGATCCCATATCGTGAAGAGCAACATTTAGCTTACCGGATACAAATTTTATCTCTTCTAACATGGGAAACGGATTCTGGATGTTACATCGTAAAATTAAGACCGCAAGTTTGTCTTCTGACATTAAAACACCTTGGACGTTTTGGCGTAAAGTAACAGTACCTTGACGTTATTTCAGGTGATCTTTCACAACTTGACAACATCAGTTGTAAAATCTTTGTGGCTGAAAATGTATGGATGTATATCATATAAATGCGAGCCATGATCACGTTTCAGAAATAAACTTCTATCAAAGGGCTTCCTAAAGACCCAACTATTTCCTGAGAAGCCATTATAGTATCTTGCCCTACCTTTGCATCTAATATGAGGTGGCTCGTTACCAGGACTGCTCATGTCACACGCCAAAATACAGGCAAGAATGTTTTTGAGAATAATTGGTGTGTTCCTAAATCACAAATCACCGAAGAAAAGTGAGTTTTAGTCTTGATATAGGTTTCGGTTGCAAGAAGCAATCTAAGATCATGGTGGGATTTAGTCCAAAAGTATTAACATGACTGAGCATGCAACAAAAAAAATTGAGAAATACAGGGGGGTTACATAAAATGACATTGATAAATAATCTTTGAGCGCAAAAAATGTTTAAAGTGTGACAACAAAATAAAGGTAAAAAAAATCTGCTTTAAATATTTTTTTACGTAATTTTACGTAAGACGAAATTTTACGTAGAGTGAAAGTAAAAAACATCTGAGCGATTCTAGTGTCTCGTGTGCGATATTTACATTGTAATTCTGTTGTTATTCATAGCTCCAAGCGAAGACAATAGTTAAAGCATTTATAAGCATAGGATATTTATTGTATATTAGGGCGACTTTATCTCGAAACATACACTGCTATGGTTTTTTACTGTCCTTCATAGAGATACCAAGGAAATGTGCTACGTCAATTGTGTGACAAACAAAAATTGAGATTTAATATGTTTATCGAACAAGTGTCAGGTTCTATGAACTTTGCTACGGCAAAGAAATAAAAAATACATAAAATACTGCATCCAATAACCCAAATTATATTAATAATTTATATTGCTAGTTTATATTATTAATAATTTACATTCTTATCGCAAACAAGCTCACATCTTATGAACTTAGAAGAGATTTCTTTTGTTGCCGTTTGAGTGATACTTTACCTTGCGGTTTCTTTTGGTAAGATCGTGCGTTCGAACACATCAACAAGAAAGAATAAAGTCTGTAGAAAAACGTGTAGGTCATTAAATGGGTACAGTATACGAGCAAGAGAAATAGTAAAAGAGTAGAAATAAAAGGCAGAAATTATGAAAGGTAGTAGTGGGGAAAGTAGAAAAAAAACGTGGAGAAAGTGAAAGGTAGAAGTGGGGAAAGATAGGAGTGGGGAAAGGTAGGAGTAGTAAAAGGTAGGAGTAGTGAAGTAGGATTGGGGAAAGGTAGAGTGGGGAAAAGGTGAGAAGAAGGTAGAGCAGTGAAGGTAGAAGTGGGGAAAGTGAAGTTGGTGAAAGGTAGGAGGTTTAATTGGTTTATTTGGTTTTAAAGTGAGCAAGAACAACCAATCACATTCACTTTCACCTATGGCTCTTAATACATATCAATAGCACCAGTGTGAACAGGCAAAATGCGTAAAAGCAAAAAAAAACCCTGCATGCCCTTACTGGAGTTAATTCTTGAGGCGTGCGTCCCGGTATGAGAAGATAATTTTCTTTGATGATGTTCATAACAAACAATCGGAAGTCACTAAAACAGGTTAAGAAAGACGTTTACATATCAGGACACAGTGGTATACATATAATGGTTTTCAAAAAGTCTTTCAACTAGTTGCTCTCAATACCTAAATAAACATGCCGCAGACTAAGTGCAGGCTCAACTTTTATCCAATTACCTTTATTATAATTAATAATAAGTACATTATCTTAATATTACTATTCTTAATAATAACAACAAAGGCCTTAGCCATTCTTTAAAACCCCCAAAGCAAACAAATATGATTATTCAACGGTAAGAAGGTAGATTTTAGTGAAAAAATTTGTCCTCTGGTGGCATAATTAGTAACAGAACGACGTAATATTGAAATAGCACGGGGCTGCAGATAATTTTAGTATTTAGATATACAAATGGCCGGCCAAGGGAAAAATTAGTCGGTTATGTATTACTTTTGGCTTGTCAAACTAAAATCTATGAATATAGTTGTCTTATATGACGTCAAATGACTGGTTTATGAGCTGATTGTGAGATTTCTGCATTGTTTTGTTGCAAGAAATAACTAAATTTGCAATTTTGAGGCTACATAAAATGGTTCAAACAATTTAAATAACCGTTAAAATAACAGCACGTTATCTTCTGCAGACACTTTATGTTACGAATTGTTTGCACGAGTACGGCGATCAATCGGTTTTCTGATAATTTAAGCAAGAAGATTTTACGCGCAGATATAAGTTCTTAAAGAATAGATATTTGTACTTAAACTTACATGCATAGATCAAGCTCAACCGTAATTAACAAGATTTGGTCGGTGAAAGCAATGGATATGGCCGGTGAAAGCAATGGATATGGCCGGTCAAAGCAATGGATATGGTCGGTTAAAGCAATGGATATGGCCGGTCAAAGCAATGGATATGGTCGGTCAAAGCAATAGATATGGTCGGTCAAAGCAATGGATATGGCCGGTGAAAGCAATGGATATGGCCTGTCAAAGCAATGGATATGGTCGGTCAAAGCAATGGATATGGTCGGTCAAAGCAATGGATATGGTCGGTCAATGATCGCTGACAGAGATTTAATACCAGCCCTGTTAAATATCATAAAATTTGTCGATAAATCAACATCTGAAAATTATTTAAATTAACATGCTGTTGACCAATCAACTTTGTACTGAAGTTTGTAACCCACTGCTATGTACTAAAAACTGGATAACAGAACCGCGTACAAAATATTTTGTGAAAAATGAAGCTGTAAATACGGCCTACATTTTCTCGGTCCCACTTTAATACAATTTCGTATTTGAAAGTTACACTTTTTTCATTTTTATTCCTTTAACACATTTTCAATGTAAAAATTACATCAAAAGGACAGAAAGAACGGTGATTTTGGATTTATAATAAGCACAAAGGGTATGACTATCCTGCTATTGACGACAAATTAGTAACAATCAAAATACTGTTGAAAAATTAACGATAAATTGAAAATTAAAAATGATGTACTACGAAAAGTTGCCGAATGTTAAAATCTAACCTGGAATTTTGTGAAGGATCAGTAGACATCGAGCTCTTCAAAACATCCTGAAACAAGAAACAACCGCTGTCCATATGAGAGTAAAGTTATTTGGCGGGAAAAATGCGTAGTACGGAAACTTCTAAGTAGCTATTTAAAACATCGAGTATTTGCTGACTTTCAAAATGTTAGCCGGGGCCTGTTTATATGAAGCCAAGTCACACGGAAAGCCGAGTTACTCGGCTGGCCAGGATAAACAACACTGTGTTCATATGGCATGTAGAAACTCGTCTCACAGTCCGATATATTGCTATTACATAAAGTATTTCTGTCAAAGTTTAAAGTTCTATCTGCATAATAATAGAACATTGTGACCAGACTTGGTAATTTAAATTACTTTCAGTAATTTTGGCTATTTTTCGGTATATTTTGGTGATTAAAAAACTTTAGTAATTATTTTGGTAATTTTTGAAATTTTGGTACTTTAGTAATGCGTTGAATAAAGTGAATGCGGTGATTGCGGTGAGTGGGGTGAATGCAGTGAATGCAGTGAGTGGGGTGAGTGTGGTGATTGCAGTGAGTGCAGTGAGTGGGGTGAGTGTGGTGATTGCAGTGAGTGGGGTGAGCAGTGGTGGTGGGTGTGGTGATTGCAGTAGTGAGGTGAGTGGGGTGAATGCAGTGAATGTGGTAGTGGGGTGAATGCAGTGAATGTGGTGAGTGGGGTGAATGCAGTGAGTGGGGTGAATATGGTGAGTGGGGTGAATATGGTGAGTGGGGTGAATGCAGTGAATGTGGTGAGTGGGGTGAATGCAGTGAATGTGGTGAGTGGAATGTGGTGAGGGGGTGAATGGTGAGTGGGGTGAATGCAGTGATGTGGTGAGTGCTGTGAGCAGTGGTGGTGTTCTACTGCGAGTTTACTTTCATGTAAAGCAGTCAGGCAGTTAATCATAGCATTTATAGAGCGAGAACTGAAAGGCGGTACTCAGATGTTCTACTGCGAGTTTACTTTCATGTAAACAGTCAGGAAGGTTAATCATAGCATTTATGGAGCGACGAGAACTCGAAAGGCGAGTTACTCAGATGTTTTGCGAGTTTACTTTCATGTAAACAGTCAGGCAAGTTAATCATAGCATTTATAGAGCAGACGAGAACTCGAAAGGCGAGTTACTCAGATGTTCTACTGCGAGTTTACTTTCATGTAAACAGTCAGGAAAGTTAATCATAGCATTTATAGAGCAGACGAGAACTCGAAAGGCGAGTTACTCAGATGTTCTACTGCGAGTTTACTTTCATGTAAACAGTCAGGCAAGTTAATCATACCATTTATAGAGCAGACGAGAATTCGAAAGGCGAGTTACTCAGATGTTCTACTGCGAGTTTACTTTCATGTAAACAGTCAGGCAAATTAATCATACCATTTATAGAGCAGACGAGAACTCGAAAGGCGAGTTACTCAGATGTTCTACTGCGAGTTTACTTTCATGTAAACAGTCAGGCAAGTTAATCATAGCATTTATAGAGCAGACGAGAACTCGAAAGGCGAGTTACTCAGATGTTTTACTGCGAGTCTACTTTCATGTAAACAGTCAGGCAAGTTAATCATAGCATTTATAGAGCAGACGAGAACTCGAAAGGCGAGTTACTCAGATGTTCTACTGTGAGTTTACTTTCATGTAAACAGTTAGGCAAGTTAATCATAGCATTTATAGAGCAGACGAGAACTCGAAAGGCGAGTTACTCAGATGTTTTACTGCGAGTCTACTTTCATGTAAACAGTCAGGCAAGTTAATCATAGCATTTATAGAGCAGACGAGAACTCGAAAGGCGAGTTGCTCAGATGTTCTACTGCGAGTTTACTTTCATGTAAACTGTCAGGCAAGTTAATCATACCATTTATAGACCAGACGAGAACTTGGTGTTGCCGGGCAACATGAACACAGGGGCGGTTTCAGCAATAGGCAAAATAAATTACTTTAATTTATTGATTGGTTGATATTTATTCTTTAGAAATTCATAACCAATTACTTTTATACAAATGCATTTTAAATTTCAAATTAGCGGTTATAAAATATTTTGCCTAACCCTGGCTCTGCTACTGTATAAACAGGACCTGAGAGTGCAATAACGGCAATGTTAACATTTCTAACAAGATTTTTGATGTACGAGGCTATTAAAGGATAGTCTTTTGATTTATAAAACAATTTGTGAAACAGTATAACTTACAAGAAAAGGATGGTTTAAAGGAGTTGAATTTGTCCCAAGATAACATTTCTAAACGAAAAATGAAATACGTTTATTTGAAAAAGCAAGAACTTGATCATCATGTTAAGAAAGTCATCCATCAGAATATACATGAAAACAGGAAAATCTAGAAAATGCTGGATTTTAAGTTTGACTACTAATTTGTTTGATTTCTTGTTTTGCTTTGATCCCCTTTCGAATCAGAATCGCGTATCTTGCATGGTGCAGTATATTACCAATTTAAAATACTTCAAAATAATCTAGTTGGTAATATTTTTCTCTTCAAATGTTCTTTAGAAATTTCTAAAACAAAGCTTTGTTGTTGTTTCGCATTCCGAAATTAAAACCCTCTGTCACGTGACCTACACAAAATCGAAAACAATCTCTTCGAAAATGAAATGAAGAATTTTAGTAGAACCTACAAATATTCACTTTGGAAATAGGTTGCCATCCGAGCTTCTTTCAACCGAAGCCAGAGTTTTTTGGCGGGAAAACACTCGGAGTCTAACTTATACCAACCTGGTTAAATATGTGAAAATAAGAAGCGAATATTTGTTTGATTTTTCGTTTGATGTACTCATCTCTTCTGAAATCCAACGTCGTCAAACCTTCAATGAACTAAAAGTCCTCCACAAGTTAAAAACGCATAAATTCAAATTCATCCAAGAAAGCAAAAATCAAATACTCTTTGCATAAAGAAACATATCAATTGTCATTTTAAAAAGTGATGGCATTTGAACAAATAATAAAAACAAACAAATGAGTTAACATAAGGTTTATAATGTATACACATGAACAGTATAGGACAAAATATTAATTATTTTTGAATTATAATATTAATTGAATTGAATTAGAATATCAATTATCTTATTGTGCTTTTACTTTCTACTGCGCATGCGTCATCGTAAAATCAACACATAATTCTCACAAGTTCGTCTGGTGGAGAAATCCGTCTTAACAAAAGATTTTTTTGTACACGAACAAAAGCTTTGAGCCCGGCAGTATAACAGAATTAGACAACGTTGTGCCGCCCTTGTTGTTCAAAATTGTAAATCATATTGTTGAATGCTGTCGGTAATCATAAAGATAATGTCCAGCACAACACTGTAAAATTACGTTGAAAACAGCACAGCAGTAACCTAACCGTTATCAACCGCGAGACTTATAAACAATGACATCTGTCAATTAAACTTCATATAAGCTTTCGTATAATTACCTCTGCAAGGTTTAGTTTAATGCATTGAGTTGTAGCAGGAGGGACTGGCTTCTTGGAATGCAACAGTAAGATCAACTGATCGACTATTTTCGGTAAAAGGCAATCGTGTTGAGTCTAGAAGTATATAATGCAAATACAAGCAAAAACGGGAAATACGACAGAGACTGGGAACGAATGAACATTTGTCTGATGAACAGTGACTTTGCCAGCCTGCAACTTTGGTCGTGCTTGATAATTTTCAAATCATTAACATGAATCCTTTCTACAGAAATTTATTATGTTAGAAATAAGTGAACACATTAAAGTTTCCATTGAAGGAGCAAACGTACGGGCTGGCTACGCTTATGCCTGTTCATAGACATCTCATTTAGTGAAGACTGGAGATCTCACTTCGAGAGTAAAGTGCGTTTTTCAGCAGGAGGGGGACAAATTCATATATGCATGTTCTAGTCAATGACCTAGAACCCAATCTACTAGATAACTGACTCCGCCAATATTGTATAGTAATGAGTGAGGCAAGCCGCCATCTTGAAAGGTGGCAAAACTGACAATATTTACGACTAACATCTGCTTTGGCTGAGTTGCTATAAATGCAAAGTTGATAGTCTAGGTTTGATTCTTAAAATGTTTGATAGGACGGGTTTTTTAAACTTTGTTTTAACTTATTTTTCATTTTGAGTTTTACGTTTTGCCACCTTTCAAGATGGCGTCCTTGCCTCACCTTGTCACGGAAGTCAGACATCTAGAAGCCTGGCTTCTAAATCATTGGTTTTAGTTCGTAGAAAACCATAGATTTCAAAGGAACTCAATACGGCAGAACATGAATATATGAGTAAAACCCCTCCCCAGTCCCACCATCAAATTATCGAGTTTGCCAAGCCAATGGCCGCTTGCAAATAGGAAATAAATTGAATAGAACGCATTTACGTTGAAATCTGCAGCATAATTCCGCCATTCAGCAAAAGAGTTTAACGCCAACTGTATAACAAACCTTTTTGTAAATTATTTTTGCACAATGTCTCACAAGACAAGCAGCAACTTTATACGACAATCTAAGAAGAAACATCGAGTACGCTTACACAACGAGGCCGTTCATGGCTAGACATATACAGGGATGAATTTGCCGGAAAATGGAGGGAATCGACCCCTTCCAAGCATTGGATAGAAAGGATGCAAGAAGATATAGAAATATTAGCAATTTAGTAAACACAATTGTGTTCAGTGTTTAATAGAGCACTCTTCCCGAAACATCTTCCAATTGTGGTGAGCTTTTTGCATGGTGAAACAAATTTTGTTGTTATATAGGTGCTGTGTTTGTTAAATGTGATTGGTTCATTCATGGTCACATGGCTCAGTGGCGGATCCAGACTACGTCAAAATAAATTACTGCAGCACATTTTGGCGTATATTTACATATCTAAGCACCTTAGAAAGTAATCCATTGGTAAAATTATATTCTCTAGAAATTAAAAACCAATAGTGTTTTTCTAAAAGGAATTTGAATTTAAAATTGAGGAGCTATAATTTATTTTGACGTACACTGGATCCGCCACTGACGTGGCTTAAAATAAGTGCAATGTTTCCTGCAAGGGAAGCAAGTAATAAATTCTTGCCCGCTCATTTTAATATCATAACAAATAAAACAGTTAGTGAGTCAAAAAGTACATAAAACATTTCTCGAGTTTATCAAGCGACGAATTTTAACGATTAATAAAAAAATGAATTCAGAAAACACTCGGAAGTTGACCAAAAATGGTATGGTCACCCTTACAGCATTTTGCAACGGCATATGCGAATCTCCCCGAAAGACGTTGATTTTATTGAATAGCTTTCGAAATCTATGATCCTTGTTCCTGCAACAAAACACTTGATGTACGCTCCCTCAGGGAATAGCGAGTTTTGTTTTCCTCGTGTCACATACAATGTCTCCATCAACTTTGTCTCGGTAAATATTCAGACTCTTCGAAAACAAAACTCGCTATTTTTCCCGGGAGCATACATTAGGTGTATATTATTTTATTGTTGTAATCCTCAATAATCATGATGAAGTAAATGGTTTGAACCCGGGAGTATCGTTACATGTTTGTAAATGTAGATCGTCTAGGTCGGTATAGTCCTGAGAAGTACTGTTTTTGTTGTTGTTGACTGACGTTTCGACAAGCTTAGCGGTAGTCATCTTCAGAGTCAAAAGATGACTACCGCTAAGGTTGTTGAAACGTCAGTCAACAACAACAAAAGCAGTCCTTCTCAGGACTATACCGACCTGGACGATCTACAACTACAAACATGTACTCATGATGAAGTTGCTAATTGTTTCAATAGGTGGTGTGTAACCATTCCCCTGGGAGTAACAGAACAATTGAATGTTCGCCATGTTGGATGACAATTGCGTTGTAAACAAGGAAAATCCTTTGTTAAATCATCCAACATGGCAGCTATGACGTAGCTTGCACATCAAGAATAAATCCATATTTATCCACCGCAATCCATGAGTATCCACATCATTCTCAGTAAAATAATATGAGACGAGTATTTGGATTACCTGAGCCTATCTGGAGGACCATCCTGTTTCAAAAATCGTTCAATGTACTTCAGAAAATCTCCAATGACTAGCAAAGCCTTTTCACGAAACTTTACGGTTTCTGACAACAAATCCTAAAGATATTTATTGTTTGTATGTTTAATATGATCTTACTACAGTTTCACATGATTACCATGCAGCTTTAAACTTAACTAGCAATATGACGATATGGTAGGTTAATAACCTTCACCATGCAGCTTCAAACTTAAACTAGCAATATGACGATATGGTAGGTTAATAACCTTCACCATGCAGCTTTAAACTTAAACTAGCAATATGACGATATGGTAGGTTAATAACCTTCACCATGCAGCTTTAAACTTAAACTAGCAATATGACGATATGGTAGGTTAATAACCTTCACCATGCAGCTTCAAACTTAAACTAGCAATATGACGATATGGTAGGTTAATAAATTCCACAATGCAGCTTTAAACTTTAACTATCAATGTGACGATATGGTAGGTTAATAACCTGGCAGTCTCAAACTTAAGTAAAATTCGCATCATGTTCGAACACATAACTCGCAATGCTCAGTTCATTTTTCTCTTTCAACTATACTATCACTTCAGATAATTTTTAGCATTACCAGAGATGAAAATGTTATTCCTAGACCTTTGACGAGAGAAAGTATGGCTGTTTCGACGTTTCCAGCGACGATAGATTTCTGAAAATTTGATCAAGCACAGGATCAAATGTTATCATTTGATATCCTAATGCATCACTGATATTACGTACAACGCACATGTACCTGGATTTTAATAAAACTACTGGCCTCCGGCAACTTTAGAAATACAATCCTGAAACACAATGAACGTGAATATTTTCATAAACACGTGACCAACGTAATACAAAGAGTCAGAGTCAGTATATCAAACATTACTAAGACGATATACTGCTCGGACTCCTTCGCATCAGATGCACGTGATTTCCTACAAATACGTTTTTTAACTAGACAACACCTTATAAAAGCATGTTGCTATCTCGTGTGATGAAGAAAAACTGCACTTGGAAAAGTCTAATCAAATTTCATTGAGTTGGCGATTTCATGGCGATTAACAAGGAAAAATTATTATTTTAACAAGCATTTTACCAAGACTCAATGTACTAATCTTGCTTATACTTCGATATTTTTACTGTCCTATGTGGATGCCAAAAATTTGGAGCCCCGCGTCACAAGCAAACACTCTATACGCCACGAAATACATAATGGTCAGTGCAGTACCAAAAGTGATTATTTCAATACAACACGTAATCATTGCAATTTATAAAATAAACACAATGAAACGCGTGCGCTGATTGGTCTAGAGCTTTGTTTGCATTAGCCAGTGCAAAGCACATCTGAGCTCAACCAATCAAATCAGTCTAAAAAATCAATCATTCAAAGAGAATTTGCAAATCGATCATGAATACATTTTACAGGAAAAATTAAAATGTTTGGTTTTTTCGCATTATTGTTATTTTATAAAAGAAATAAAAGATGTTTTTCGTATTTGCACTAATTTATGCAAACTTCGGAGACGTTTGTAAGAACTCTCGAGCAGGTGCAACCCTCGACCTTCGGTCTCGGGCTTGTACTTATCTGCTCTCGAGTTCTCCCAAAGGTCTCCTCGGTTTGCATAAGCCTGTGCAAACAGTAAACATCTTTTATTTCTTAAATAACAAATGACCATTGTAATATAATACACTGCCATAGTTATACAACCAATCACTATTGCAATGTAACACGCGATTGAATGCGAATAAAACACGTGAATGTTGCAATAACACATGTTATGCAACAATGAAACACGTGACTAGCAGCACAAGACGACATAAACCAAACATACTATTTTTTCAAAGCAAAACTCATCGAAACTCGCCTCGTTAATGTTAAAAGATGTTGATCTTGTGAAGGAATCTGGAGTGAGCATCGGAACCACGTGTGAATAACCTCCAATTGATAATCGCTCTGAAGCACTAACTCCAGTTCTTCTGGTGACGTCATGAGACTTGCCATGAATTGACAACTGAAACTAAATGAATGCAATAGTTAAGAAAGAGGAAACATTTTCCGTGTTTCCAAAAAGTCATATAGCTAAACACGTGGGAAAGTTTGGGAGGAACGAGAAATTGGGTGGCAAGCACGAGCACGAAGTAAGAGTGTTTCCAAGCAATTTCGAGGGATGTGTGCGTATGAACAATTTTCTATATTCAAAGATGATTTCATTTTTCTAACATTAAACATTAATTTGACAACCTTGATCTGGATAAGTTTGCTAAATAATGTCAAATCGCAAAATCAGAAAAAGTAAAATCAAAATCAACCAAAAACTACAATGAATACAAGTTGTATGAAGAGCACGAACTGCGTTCACGTGTTCGTTGGTAAAATCAAAGACGTTACACACACCTCCGGTTATATAAGTGCCTGCTTTTGCAACTTTTTCAAATTTGTAATTATAAACTGTGAGTAATTCAGCAAGTGGTGTACGTTCCCTAAGACGTTCATAAATTGTTGTTTTACCTTGAAGGAATGGAATCGTTAAGACCAAAATCTCGTACAGAATTGTGAATTCTAGTCAAATTCTTCATAGTATTTGAAGGCGACGCTGTTGACCTTTTAAAATAAAAACAATGTTTCAATGAACTTAATGTATACTTGGCTGCTTCCGCTTTTGAATTGCCTTATTTAAATGATCATGCAATGACCATAACTGACAGTATGACAACTAATGATCATGCAATCACCTTGACTGACAGTATGACAACGATCATGCAATGACCATGACTGACAGTATGACAACCAATGATCATGCAATGAGCATAACTGACAGTATGACAACCAATGGTCATGCAATGACCTTGACTGACAGTATGACAACCAATGATCATGCAATCACCATGACTGACAGTATGACAACCAATGATCATGCAATCACCATGACTGACAGTATGACAACCAATGATCATGCAATCACCATGACTGACAGTATGACAACCAATGATCATGCAATCACCATGACTGACAGTATGACAACCAATGATCATGCAATGACCATGACTTGATCATGCAATGACCATGACTGACAGTATGACAACCAATGATCATGCAATCACCATAATTGACAGTATGACAACCAATGATCATGCAATGACCATGACTGACAGTATGACACCCAATGATCATGCAATCACCTTGACTGACAGTATGACAACCAATGATCATGCAATCACCATGACTGACAGTATGACAACCAATGATCATGCAATCACCATGACTGACAGTATGACAGCCAATGATCATGCAATCACCATGACTGACAGTATGACAACCAATGATCATGCAATGACTATAACTGACAGTATAACAACCAATGATCATGCAATCATCATGACTGACAGTATGACAACCAATGATCATGCAATGACTATAACTGACAGTATAACAACCAATGATCATGCATTCACCATGACTGACAGTATGACAACCAATAATCATGCAATGACCATAACTGACAGTACGACAACCAATGATCATGCAATCACCATAACTGACAGTATGACAACCAATGATCATGCAATGACCATAATTGACAGTATGACAACCAATGATCATGCAATGACTTTGACTGACTGTATGACAACCAATGATCATGCAATCACCATGACTGACAGTATGACAACCAATGATCATGCAATCACCATGACTGACAGTATGACAACCAATGATCATGCAATCATCATGACTGACAGTATGACAACCAATGATCATGCAATCACCATGACTGACAGTATGACAACCAATGATCATGCAATCACCATGACTGACAGTATGACAACCAATGATCATGCAATCACCATGACTGACAGTATGACAACCAATGATCATGCAATCACCATGACTGACAGTATGACAGCCAATGATCATGCAATCACCATGACTGACAGTATGACAACCAATGATCATGCAATGACTATAACTGACAGTATAACAACCAATGATCATGCAATCATCATGACTGACAGTATGACAACCAATGATCATGCAATGACCATAACTGACAGTATAACAACCAATGATCATGCATTCACCATGACTGACAGTATGACAACCAATGATCATGCAATGACCATAACTGACAGTACGACAACCAATGATCATGCAATCACCATAACTGACAGTATGACAACCAATGATCATGCAATGACCATAATTGACAGTATGACAACCAATGATCATGCAATGACTTTGACTGACAGTATGACAACCAATGATCATGGAATCACCATGACTGACAGTATGACAACCAATGATCATGCAATCACCATGACTGACAGTATGACAACCAATGATCATGCAATCACCATGACTGACAGTATGACAACCAATGATCATGCAATGACTATAACTGACAGTATGACAACCAATGATCATGCAATCACCATGACTGACAGTATGACAACCAATGATCATGCAATCACCATGACTGACAGTATGACAACCAATGATCATGCAATCACCATGACTGACAGTATGACAACCAATGATCATGCAATCACCATGACTGACAGTATGACAACCAATGATCATGCAATCACCATAACTGACAGTATGACAACCAATGGTCATGCAGTTGTATTCACCATCGACCAAACCCACCAAGCTTCCATGGCAAGATGCAAAAGTGAAATTACCAAAGTACAGGAAAGTTCATAATATCTAAAAGCTTACATTTTCCATGAAAGCGAGATGAACTTTAGAAAAATGTTCGGCAATTCGTTCAGATGTTGAGGTTCAAGATTGAGGTCCTTTAAACGTTTACGAATGAATGGAAATATGTATTCAAAAGATAGTTCACATACTTCTAAAAACATAAAAAATAAATTCATGTTGTAGTCGTATTCACGGAAACAATTCATGTAGAGTAAAAACCCATTTTCCTTGAATTTTTTTGAACTAATGCAAACTCGGCTATAGACCAATCAGAAAAAAACAAACACAACACAGCGCGTGCGCTGATTGGTCTACAGCTGAGTTTGCATTGGCCTGTGAAGACTCAACTATAGACCAATCAGAAAAAAATAAACGCAACACAGTGCGTGCGCTGATTGGTCTACAGCTGAGTTTGCCTTAGCCTGTGAAGACTCAGCTATAGACCAATCAGAAAAAAATAAACGCAACACAGTGCGTGCGCTGATTGGTCCACTACTGAGTTTGCATTAGCCTGTGAAGACTCAGCTATAGACCAAACAGAAAAAAATAAACGCAACACAGTGCGTACGCTGATTGGTCCACTGCTGAGTTTGCATTAGCCTGTGAAGACTCAGCTATAGACCAATCAGAAAAAAATAAACGCAACACAGTGCGTGCGCTGATTGGTCCACAGCTGAGTTTGCATTAGCCTGTGCAAACCGATCTGTGAATTTACAAATCAATAATGAATACATGTTAGATGAAAAATAAAAACATTTGTTTTAAATAAAACTGTTTCACATTATTGTTATTTAAGATAGAACTAAGAGAGGTTTTTCGTGTTTGCATTGGCTTATGCAAACCCTCAACCTTCGGTCTCTCTGGTTTGCACAGATCTACTCTCGAGTTCTACCAAAGATCCCCTCGTTAGCATAAGCCTGTGCAAACACAGTAAACATCTTTTACTTCTTAAATAATTAATAATGTAAGAGTAATCCACGAATAGTCCACGAATCCATACCTTTATATGACCAGCTATCATTGACTTCCACACTGTAAAATAATGACAGAAACGATAAGTAACGTGGACAAGGAACTGATTCAAATACTGTTCTTCATTTATCGTACAATGAACAAAACATTAAGCAATTTTGGCCACAAATCTTACTCCAGAACGGGGAGATTGAATTATGTTCACAAATACATTCCAAGATCTAACTTTATCAAACCTTATAGTATCCAAAAGATCGCGGGTAAAAATGAACAAACACATCAGTTCACTAGAACTACAACATGACAGCAAAATACTGAAACCTTCGCCTAGAAATAAAAAAACAAGGTTTAATGAATTGTCAGTTCGAAAAAACTAAAAAACATATGTTGACCCTAAAACAGCAGCATAATAATAAACATTCGGTAGATAAAACACAGGAAAAAGTTCACAATTAACTTGCAGTCTTCTGTTGTCGTAATCCCCTGCATCTCTTGTACCTTTGTAAAGCTACATCCTGTTTCTCGATAGCCTCAGTAATCACCTCTGTTCTTGACATAACTTTAAGTGATCATCTCCGTTCCTAACATAGCCTTAAGTGATCCCTGTGTTCCTCATTTAGCCTTAAGTGATCATCTGTGTTCCTCACATAGCCTTGAGTGTTCACCTCTGGTTCTCACATAGCCTTAAGTGATCACCTCTGTTTCTCAAATAGCTTTAAGTGATCACCTCTATTCCTCACGTAGTCTTTATTCATCACCTCCGTTCCCAGCAGAGCCTTAAGTAATCACCTGTGTTCCTCACATAGCCTTTAGTGATCACCTCTGTTCCTAACATAGACTTAAGTGATCACCTGTGTTCCTCACATAGACTTAAGTGATCACCTGTGTTCCTCACATAGCCTTAAGTAATCACCTGTGCTCCTCACATAGCCTTTAGTGATCACCTCTGTTCCTAACATAGACTTAAGTTATCACCTGTGTTCCTCACATAGCCTTAAGTAATCACCTGTGTTCCTCACATAGCCTTGAGTAATCACCTCTGTTCGTCAAATAGCCTTTAGTGATCACCTCTGTTCGTCAAATAGCCTTTAGTGATCACCTCTGTTCGTCAAATAGCCTTTAGTGATCACCTCTGTTCGTCAAATAGCCTCATATATTTAGTAGTTTTCTTATTTATTTAGTAGTTTTCTGAAGTGAACAACTACACTCCCCACGTGCTTTTGACTTTTATTATAGATTGACGGAGAACATGCATCATAAATCCGAAAACCACGCACACGCAGTGGAGCATTATGTAAATTACGTAAATTAGGTAGCAGAATTTTTCCTCAAAAATGTACAAAAATTTAAATTTAAATATTAAGTAATAATTTACAAACCAATAAGCACATGTTCACCGACACTTTCAGAAGATCTATATGCAAGGATTTCTAGCGTACAATCCATGTATGTCGAGATTAGCGACCATAGATGTTTTCTTTGGTTTTTGTCGTTGTATTTTTCCTTAAAGTCCCTTGAAATAAGCATAGTTAGATTCTTTAATTGTAATAAATTAACTTTAATGCACGAGTCTTTCTTTTCTCTTAATTCGATGTTTTAACTTGAAACTCTACATGCTCCAGTTCAGTGTCTTCATCAGGAGTGATCTAATATTGAAACTTGATCTCTATATACTCCAGTCTAGTGTTTTCATCGGGAGTGATTTGATGTTGAAACTTGAGTCCTTATATATTCCAGTCTAGTGTCTTCATCAGGAGGGATCTGATGTTGAAACTCGAGTCTTATATACTCCAGTCTAGTGTTTTTATCAGGAGTGATCTGATGTTGAAACTTGAGTCTTTATATACTCCAGTCTAGTGTTTTTATCAGGAGTGATCTGATGTTGAAACTTGAGTCTTTATATACTCCAGTCTAGTGTCTACATCTGTAGTGATTTGATGTTGAAACTTGGGTTGATATAAACTCCAGTCTAGTGTTTTCAACATAGATACGATCATGAAACTTGTTGACGAAAGTATTACCTGCAAATATCAGTGAATTTTCGAGATACGTCCCCAGCAATGAACGCACCATTAATTTTTTTCGATTTCAAAAGAAACATCACAACGAAATAACCTTAGAATGAACAAAACAAAACATTTGAGAAACACGAGGAATTCATATTTCCTTAAAAACAAGTGGCACCAGCATGGTTAGTTTGTGGATGGGCACTGGGGAAGAGGAGAAACCAAAATTGCTTATCACAATTACCAGTATTTTTAATACAGTAAAACCGCGCGTATAAGAATCCAAATTTTTTCAAGTTTGCTAGAACAGGTTCTTACATAAAGTAAATGGTTTGAACCCGGGAGTATTGTTACATGTTTGTAAGTGTAGATCGTCCAGGTTGGTATAGTCCTGAGGACTGTTTTTGTTGTTGTTGACTGACGTTTCGACAACCTTAGCGGTAGTCATCTTCAGAGTCAAATGAGGAGTAAACGTCAGGTTAGCCGTATTTGATATGACGTATACAATGACCTAAGAACCGTATACAATGACGTAAAAACCAGATAACAAATACGGCTAACCTGACGTTTACTCCTCATTTGACCTTGAAGATGACTACCGCTAAGGTTGTCGAAACGTCAGTCAACAACAACAACAACAGTCCTTCTCAGGACTATACCAACCTGGACGATCTACATTTACAAACAGGTTCTCACATAAATTGCGACGCTAGGCTAAACAGGCTCTTCATTAGATTCTTCTTTATTGCAACTTTTTTTTTCACAGGGCGACCTCTTCAGGACTAAAACTGTTCGCCCCGAGGGCCTTGCTTTTTGTACATTTACTCTCCCCGTTGAGTATTCTGTTAATTACGACTTATTTAGGATTCAGACTTCTGTGTCTTTTTCATTGTGAAGAGTCTATTTTCATTGAGTTATGTATCTTACTTTCAACTCCTTTAAAGTAATGGAAATAAAGCAAGAACCAGTATACTAAGCTTATTGCGAGTAATGTTTTTAGTTGAACACCAAAGTTTTGAGGGAAGTTTTTGTTTCTTTATAGCATAGTAGGTCATAAACGTATCATATTACTTTGTTCGGGTTGACAAAAAACAAACAAAAATAAGTGGATCTTTCAACTTTTAAGCTGGCTATACCGGTCACAAGCCCGGGACTCTGAGATTCACTTCGGCATTTGCTGCTCATGGCAGTTAGAAGGACAGTGAGTGGAAGGTTTTACAAATACTGTTTTACATGATATGCTTATTAAGTTGAAAAATGGAAAACATGATTAAGGTGTTTCACTAAAAACATTACTCGCAATAAGCTTGGTAAATTTATTATTAACACGACATTTCTGCATAGCGAGTGTGACATTATTAATTGAACAAGAACCAGTTTTCAATCTCGGCCTAAACAGGTTCTTATTATACGCGGGGGTTTTATTGCACAACAAAAATAAAGACCAGAGGGGGGAAGGGGTGGGGAAAATTGCACCTCCTGCTGGTACCACTGATCACAATTATACCTTTCCAAATAAACAATTTCTTCTCGTAATGAAGATTTTTAAAATCCAACAAGTTTACAAATGACATCATCTTGTTAATCTAAAGAGACAAAGCATAACAAGGCCAAAATATTCACAAATGTAGTCGATAGAATTCTTCATTTAAATCCATCTACAAAATAAATCTTTCAGTAACACAATGCAGCACCGAAGTGAGCCCGTTTTTTCACTCTGACAGTGAACACAATGCAGTACCGAAGTGAGCCCGTTTTTTTACTCTAACAGTGAACACAATGCAGCAACGAAGTGAGCCCGTTTTTTACTCTAACAGTGAACACAATGCAGTACCGAAGTGAGCCCGTTTTTCCTCTAACAGTGAACACAATGCAGTACCGAAGTGAGCCGTTTTTACTCTAACAGTGAACACAATGCAGCACCGAAGTGAGCCCGTTTTTTTACTCTAACAATGAACACAGTGCAGCACCGAAGTGAGCCGTTTTTACTCTAACAATGAACACAGTGCAGCACCGAAGTGAGCCCGTTTTTTTACTCTAACAATGAACACAGTGCAGCACCGAAGTGAGCCCGTTTTTTTACTCTAACAGTGAACACAATGCAGTACCGAAGTGAGCCCGTTTTTTTACTCTAACAGTGAACACAGTGCAGCACCGAAGTGAGCCCGTTTTTACTCTAACAATGAACACAGTGCAGCACCGAAGTGAGCCCGTTTTTTTACTCTAACAATGAACACAGTGCAGCACCGAAGTGAGCCCGTTTTTACTCTAACAATGAACACAGTGCAGCACCGAAGTGAGCCCGTTTTTACTCTAACAGTGAACACAATGCAGTACCGAAGTGAGCCCGTTTTTTTACTCTAACAGTGAACACAGTGCAGCACCGAAGTGAGCCCGTTTTTTTACTCTAACATTGAACACAGTGCAGCACCGAAGTGAGCCGTTTTTACTCTAACAGTGAACACAGTGCAGTAACGAAGTGAGCCCGTTTTACTCTAACAGTGAACACAGTGCAGCACCGAAGTGAGCCGTTTTTACTCTAACAGTGAACACAGTGCAGCACCGAAGTGAGCCCGTTTTTTTACTCTAACAGTGAACACAATGCAGTACCGAAGTGAGCCCGTTTTTACTCTAACAGTGAACACAGTGCAGCACCGAAGTGAGCCCGTTTTTTTACTCTAACAGTGAACACAGTGCAGTAACGAAGTGAGCCCGTTTTTTTACTCTAACAGTGAACACAATGCAGCACCGAAGTGAGCCGTTTTTTACTCTAACAGTGAACACAGTGCAGCACCAGTGAGCCGTTTTTACTCTAACAGTGAACACAATGCAGTACCGAAGTGAGCTGTTTTTTTACTCTAACAGTGAACACAATACAGTACCGAAGTGAGCCCGTTTTTTTACTCTAACAGTGAACACAATGCAGTACCGAAGTGAGCCCGTTCTTTTACTCTAACAATGCAAATATTTTTCATTCAGTCACTGGAAAGACAACGAATTGAATTGATTTTCATAAAAAACAAATATAAATTCGCATCGTCGGAGTGAAAGATCAGGCTGGCTTCGCCAATCAATCATTAATAGTGAACGCTTACACGAAGTAATGAGTGTATGATGTATGATTGTAGCAAAAATCCAGCAATAACTAAATATTTTATACTTGATAGCTGATGTTGTTGGACAAACAAAGTTGTGCGCGTTTGATGAAGGTCTAAAGAGAACTAGTTACTTCCATTGAAGGACAAACAGCGTCAATGTCCGACATTATACTCTACTTTGAGTAATGTTTTCGTAGGGAGAACGCACTTGTTTAGCAAAATCAATTGTCACTTTAATAACATCAGTTGGAGGGGGAGGGATATATCCCACTTTAGTACACATTGTTAATTTACATGGATAAGAAGCAATTTGTTTGAGTTTCTTTCTGACAGTAGCGTATTGTGTAACACACTATTTATGTTTATCATCGGTTAACACTCCAGTTGAATAGGTATGCAAGTTCATCGGGTTATAAAGACAGTTTCTACTTACAACATCATCTGTGTCTGCAACACAAACAGCAAGTGTGAGGAAGATATTGCTAAAATTGAGCATTCCCTGTTCCGATAATTCTTCCATCCTCTTTTTGTGGAATTTTGTGTAGAATCTAGGAAAATACAATGTACTATAATGTACAACTATACTGACAGAGGGAACTTGAAAGCACCTACGGGAGAAAGGAGAAGGTATATATTACATTGTTATATAGGTGCTGCGTGTGTTAAACGTGATTGGCCCGTTCGTAATCACATGACTTAAATGCAATGTTTCTCACAAGAGAAACAGTGAATATCAATTCAATTCGTCAAAAATATTCATCCAAAAATATTCAGAAAACACTGTGAATTAGTCGACAAACATGCCGTGGTCATCCTTACAGCATTTTGGAAAGAAATTTCTCTGGACGTATGTGCCCCGAAAGTCGTTCATTTTATTGAAAAACTGTCGAATTCTATGATCTTTGTTTCCATGTAACAAAACACTAAGTGTACGCTCGCTCGGGAAACAGTTAGTTTTATTTTCCCGCTAGTCTCCTCATTCAACATTGAGACTCTTGGAAAATAAAACTAACTATTTACATTGTGAGCAATAAGGGGATTTTCTTACCGTCCTTTAAGTTGCTTCCATATTTGTACAGTTCCAGCGTTTTTCAATTTTCTCAAATGCAACGAAAGAATTCGCAGAAATAAATCAAAACTCGTATCATTGTCGTCACTGAAACAGAATTCAAGGAGATTTTTGTCAACTTAAACGGAGAATCAATAAATAAGACGAGGCACAAGAAACAAAAATTCTGCTAGTTAAATTATGTTTCCATTGAGCACCACTTTTAAAATGACAGTGAGCTTTCTAAAACAGTTTATGCATGTCTCTCTTCATTCGTGAGCTATTGAAGTTTTTGTAATTCAATTTACATAACTTGTGACGTCATATATTGCATATTGAGTCGCGGCAATGTTTCAAATATTCTTCAGTTACCAGAAAACTTTAGGTTAAAACTATTAAGCAGCATTTCATACCTAATATTTGTAGCTCTCACAATGCAATGTGACGTCACAAGTTAGATATGACGTCACAAGTTAGATGAACCGGAAATAAAAAAAACTCTATATCTCGAGAATTAAAAGTGACATGCGTGAACTGGTCAAGAAACTCCATTGTCATTTTATAAGTATTTTTTTAATGAAGCATAACTTAAATGGAGAAATTTTCATTTCATAGGCACTTAAAGACTAGACCAGCTTAGATCTCAGAGTCCTCTTACCAAATCAAGGGATCGTTGCATCTGTTTATCATCTGCTCAAACCACAGACTTGCTGGCGTACCTCTGTGAAAGAAAGAGTTTGTGGCAACCGTATGCTTTACCGCCTTCGGCGTGCGCACTTCGACGGAATTAAAAAACAGGAAGTGACTGTTTTGAGAGCTTCGGAAGGATGTAGGTGAAGACCCGAGTAAGGCTGCTACGCATATATTTTTGTGTTTCCCAACTGTAAAAACTGTGCATTTCCATGAAATTAAATGACTTTCTGAAATTTACATACTGGCACGATTCTATTCAATTTTATCGGGCCCAATTCACTTCTGATGGATTGAACTCAGTGCAAACATTCAAAAACATTATCCGTGTTTTCCATTGAACTAAAATACATGGAACGCTACCTGAAGCAAATCTTACCCCAGACACGCGAGATTTTACCCCAGACACGCGTGTGTAGTATTTCGGGACTCTCTCGCGGAGTAATAATTGATTGACTACACACGCGTGTCTGAGGTAAAATCACGGCTTCAAAAAATTATTAGGGTTTTGTATTACAGGTAGCGTTCCATGTATTTTACTTCAATGGTGTTTTCTTGCCACAAGAGTACTTTCGACACTCCATTTATTCCGACACTTGTTTTCTCCTCCCCCCCTCCCCAAAGGTTGAAAAATCAGTGGCGTACGTTTGATCTTGCTATGTAAATATTTCTGTGTTCACTTACTTTAAAAGCAATATATTTCTATAGAAATAAATAATGAGAAATATCTGAAATTTACATAGCACGACCAAAACCTGCGGGATGATTACTCCACTGTGAGCAACTTGACGTGTACATACAAGAATCATTGCTGGGTCCCCGAACAAGTTCTACAAGCATCATTTGTTCGTGTAATGTTTAAATTGTTACCTTGTGCAGGCTCCAGTTTGAATCTTTTGACTTGGTAAATAAAACATATCATTCTACAGGAATGTCAGAGAAAAAATATAAGTTGCCCCAAAAATTGATCTCGCTTTCTATTTGGAGAGAGGACAGCGGGCTCATAATTAGTTGTACATGCAAAATACAGCATAATTATTGTTAGGAGAGACGACAGGCTCATAATATATATTTGTAGATGTTAAATGTACTCAGTGACATAGACAGCATGTAAATTTGTTCCTGCTGTGTAAATAATTTGGTGTTCACTTGTTGTGAAAAAAACAGATTTCTAAAGAAATATAAAATCCCAATGATGTGAGCGGAAACACAAATTCGCAGGCTGACTACGTCACTGACTGCGCTATATAGTCCCATTGTACAGCAGCTCACCATTTTCTTGTGAAAATAGTCCCACAAAAGAATTATGACATCGTTGTTAGGATGCCAATGTTGCAGAATCTTCAAACAGCAACTTAAATAACATCGAGAAAGATCTTCTGAGACTGTGTGAGAGTCCTAAAGTAGACAAAATTTCTGAGACTGTGTGAGAGTCCTAAAGTAGACAAAATTTCTGAGACTGTGTGAGAGTCCTAAAGTAGACAAACTGTAATTAAATCAATAATTTTAGATTTATGTTTAGACCATGTAAATTTTAATGACAAAGTTTCATAGCGCATGCAAACTTTTACAGATTTGCTGGGCCAAAGTAAAAAGACAGATTTTGGAAGGAAATTAAAAATACATGTTTGCTAACGTTAATCGTCCAGGTCGGAAGCGTGGGTTGAAAGTGTGTACAGGAAGAGATGGAAGGTGGGTGGGTTAAAAATATTATTTAGGAGAATGAAAACAATTGATCGAGAAAGGTTCCTTTAATATTTCGAGTAACTTTAAAGACAGGCACTTAATGCTGCAATGGTAACAAAGGCTCAAATTTTACCAAAGCACACGAGCTATCACAACTCATCACAATTACCTTAGTAAGAAATGACTGACGTAATAAATCTTGAAGGAAAATACCATTACCGGAGACATTCGCCTGTGTAAAGAAGCGAGAGAAGTAGATTACATAAAAGAGAGGCTTACGCCTGGTTTCATAAGTAAATCATACTTCAAATTAGAGCATTCTTAGATTTAATAATCCTCTAACATAATAATCCTCGTATTTTCACTGATATATCATAGATTTTCTAAGATGCTAAGCGTCGGAGTTATCTATATCCTAGATTACCCAAAATGATAAATCTTAGGAGAAGTTCTACTTCTAAATTTTCCACGTTAATCCTTGGATTGAGTTTCGTACAGCGAGTTACGGATTAATCTTCTGAAAAGTTCTACTTCTAAATTTTCCAAGTTAATCATTGGATTGAGTTTCGTACTGCAGTTTGCACAGATGCCGAGAAACATGAATTTTATGTTATAATTAAAACAGATAATGTTATAACAATAAAACGTTTTTGTGGAGCACAACATAAGGCATTACACGAAACAATACGCTCCTAGATGACACACAAACATCATCCAAGAGACGCAGAACCACTGACTTTAAAATTTTTAACAAAATGAAAGATACAAACTTGTTGTATCTATGCATTGATGGTGTCCTTAAAGGTAATGCGTCCTATTTTGAAGCTCTCCAAACTCAAAATGGTCATGCTCTTGCCTTTACGGTGGGGGCAGGCAGGTTCAATAAATTGAGAGGAGTGTACTTATATACTTAAACATGCATGATCTGGTTTTTATGTCCTATTGAAATAATAGTGGCTGCGGTTTATGACATTATTTTACTAAAGTGGTTTCAAAATCAGGGTTCAAAATAACGCTGTAAAAATATGTCCAATTTCGTAGGCGATTTTTCTTAACACATTTTGCAAGCTATTTTTGTACTATAGGCCTTTTGAAAAAAGTCGCTAATACGCATGCAGCAGCAACAAAAACGCGGGCACTATTTCAACTTGAAGCGAATTAGGGTTGAAATATTAATAAAGTATGAGATAGTCGATGTCACAATAATATTTAGATGTTTCTTTGCTTTGACATCACAAATCGCCGGCCACGTCCTGAAACAGCCGGCCACGCCCTGAAACAGCCGGCTATCGCCGACAGATATTTTGACCCCTGAAAATTGTTAGGAGTATGCAAATAGACATAACGTGAGCAGAATGGAAACGAAAGTCTTCGTTCTTTGGTAATTTTGTTTTTTAGCTACAAGAAGAAAAATAGCAAGCGGAATTCCGCCAGTGGTCAGCTTATTTTGAAATCCTTTGAAACACGGATAGCCCCCAATTCTCGAACTATCAAAGCCGACTAAGGCAGTGCTTTAACAGTGACTTCGAAAAGACTTCCATAGAAGTTCGAAGGGCATCTCGCGTACCTTTTCTTTTATTAAATATTCTCCATTAACATCGTACCAATAGAGAGGTGCAATATGGACGAATAACCACCAGCAAAATATCAAAGCTTCCTTACGACTTATTTTACTTGAACCTAAATGAAATTTGGGTTTTTAATCAATCGTGTATTTAGTAGTAAGGGTACCTGTGCACAAGAAAGTTTACTATGAATAAAAGAGATCAAAGACATTTGATATATCCGAGAAATCTAAATACACCCAAGAATATAATTATGAATACGAGAAATTTCAAGTGCAGATTTTAAGTAGAAATCTATCAAAAATATGGCGGCATTTTCAAAATGCATTTACAGTTGGCCTCTTACGTAACTGATATTCTTACTGAAATTCATATCGAACACGACAAGATGGGTAATGTTTGTAAATGTAGATCGTCCAGGTTGGTATAGTCCTGAGAAGGACTGTTTTGTTGTTGTTGTTGTTGTTTTTTTGTTTTGTTTTGTTTTGTTGTTTAGTCAACAACAACAAAAACAGTCCTTCTCAGGACTCGACCAACCAGGACGATCTACATTTACAAACATATAAGGATACTCCCGGGTTCAAACCATTTACTTTAAGATGGGTAATGTTCATTCACTAACTATTTAAGAACCATTTTTTACAAGCACGTTATGATTGATACAAACAACTTTCTACGATGCCTCCCTTTTTCAATGTTCCATCGACCCCCTGCCATTATACTCGATATCACATTATTAATTAGCAATGATCGATGAAATTATTTCTATAGAAACTAATCCCGTTGATCTGCTTAATGTAAGATATTGATGCAACATTGAAGTGCCGATATCAGGGTTAGAAAAACGACTTCTTCAGATAGTTGAATTAATTTTAAGAACGTTTGCAATATATTTTATAGCACAGAAATGTTATTTTGTTAAGCCTTTGGGGCTCGAAGTAGGTGCCTTGGCGCCAGAGGTAAAGTACAAAGAACAAACGCTTTGAAGATATAGCAGCTTCATGGTACAGCTTTACAGAAAACAAGAAACGTTTAAAAAGTAGAACTATTTAGGCGCTATTCCCCACTAAAAATTCAATAATATTATGCTTGTCTACACTTTACGAAGCGAGCATGTTCTCATATGAACGTCACTTCCGGCGGTGAGTACATCCACTTCTGGATAACGTATTCGACCAATGAAATATATTGCAAATATTCTTAAAATAAATTTAACTGTATAAAGAAGATGCATCCCTGACCCTGATATGGGCACTTTAAGCTCTCAATTACGATTGCACGTACCATTGTGAAAAATATTTTCCACCCCAGTTTCATCCAGTATCAACTCGTTCAAAATGAGCGTTAGAGAAGACCAAAAACTCTAGAAGAAAACGGCGATAACATTAATAGCATCTTAAAAAATAAAAACAACAAAACACGTACGTGTGCTGATTGGTCTTAGTTGAGTTGGCATTAGCATATGCAAATCGATTTAAGCTCAATCAATTCAATGGAGAATTTGCAAATCAATCATGAATGCATGCATGATGAAATTAAAACATTTTTAAATTCTATCTGTTTTGCATTGTTATTTTACAAAAGAATCAAGAGAGGTTTTTCGTGTTTGCACTGGCTTATGCATACCCAAGACGTTTTTGAGAATTTGTTTTGATTTAATTTCGAGTGCTCACAAAGGTCTCTTCGGTTTACATTAGTCTGTGCAAACATAGTAAAAATGTTATTTCACAAAAAGTTGCTACACACATCATTTGCTGGCACGGATGAACTAGTGAATGAAGTATAGTTCACAGATTAATATATTTCCAAACACTGCAGACGCAAATATAATTTTCTTTGGAAATTTGTTACCAACGTTATCAAATTGCTGTAAATTACAATCTATATTTGTCGTTAACTAAATAAATTCATAAGGACACTGATATGATGCTGGAAAAGCATCATATCTCGAGGGGAGGGTGGAAGGGAGGTAGGCAAAGAAACGTGCTGTAGAAAACAACATCCGACATGGAAAGAAAATATGACTCAACAAATGACTCCATCAGCAAAAAATTGGAAAAATTTGAAGACCATTTAGAAATATTTTTACGTGAAGTTTTTTCTAATGTGGCGTGTATTTTTAAATTACGATACAAAATTTAGAATATCCAGCACAGTCTTATTTGCTGAAGCCTAAGTGAATCTTCAACATCTACCTTTACATTAAACTCTCCAGCTTTATCTGTACATGGCATTGAACACTTTTTACGTTTAACAAAAACTACGTACCTTTATTTCATGTTTTCCTGATATAAAGTCCAAGGTTTGAATCAATAGAACCCACAGTTCTTTTACACAAGCACAGAGAAACGGTGTAGTATTTAACAAGGCACTAGGCACCATACCCTAAACGTACCACAAGAAACAATAATTCTTTTACAGACGCACAGAGAAACGGTGTGGTGTTCACTAGCGTAGCCAGCCCGACTCTTTACATCCGCCATACAAATATTTTTTTGTTCACTGATCGTGAGATCAATAGATTTCCAATGAAATGAATAATGACAATCTTTCAGAATTCTAAAAAAAGGAGTAAATCCGCAGGCTCGCTAAGCTACTGGTAGTGTTAAACAAGGCGCTAAGCACCAAACCCTAAATGTACCAAGGGAAACCATAGTTCTTTTACATACGTACAGTGGAATGGTGCGGTACTTAACAAGGCACTAGGCACCAAACGACACCAAACCCCAAATGTATCAAGAGAACCCATAGTTCCTTAACATTATCATAGCAATTCAGCCATAAGAAGGGTTAGTCGAAAGGAGATTTCCGGCTGATACCACACGCGCAGCACAAAAATAAAGCAATACCTTGTGAATATGTGTTGCTATGTGGATGAGATCATTAAGCAAGTCCGTTGTTTTCTCCTCTATGTCATGAAGTTGAATTGTACTCGGTTCACCTAAGACGAAAATAACATGTATTTGTTGAGGGTATTGTCGGAGGGAGAGGGCGGTGGGATTCACCCCAGTTTTTCTAGCACCATCACCCCCTACAACAATTGAAAATGACGCTGGTTTTGTGTTTGTAACCATTTGCATAAATTAAAAGGTAGAAAATTATAGGCAAAATATTATATACAAATCACATGAAATATTCTAAGCTAGATAACTGCACAGTAAGACCAAGAATGCAACTGATAACTTCAACATGCAAGGGATTGAGCCCGAGACAAACACGATCTAGCACACCGACACGCTTCTTCACTGTTCAGAGAAGCATAGATGGGTCCGGCCCGGGCATCCGTTCATTTTGAATTTATAAAACAAAAACTAGTGAAAATGATCCAATAACGAATGACTTTATGGTAGATAAAATATGTGACTGATGGGGATAAAATATGCCTGGGAGGAATAGTAAGGAAGCTGGAAGTAGAATAGGTGACTATATGTGATGCGCGAGGATGGCAGCAAGAAGGATTAAGTACATTAAGTTATTGTAGGTGATGCGCAGGGGGGATAGAAAGGAAGCTGAAGTACAATAGGTGACTATATGCAATGCACGAGGATAGCAGCAAGAAGGATGAAGTAAATAAAAGTTAATATAGTTGATGCGCAAGGGGAGTAGAAAGGGTGAAAGTACAATAGGTGACTGGGAATGATGCTCGGGTGATACATTGGCAAATTGGGAAACGAGGCTACCTTCAAGTGAATAGAGTTTCCATAAAATCTCGATGAAACACCACTTTGTTTCGAGGTGTAAATGAAGCAAATGCGATGATGGCGAAAGCCTTTTTTCCACGTTCGACTCATCAAATTTCAGAAAACAACCATTTGGCAGGTCGGAAACAGGACCCATAAATAACCATGCACTATCCAAATCTTTTTGCAATGATTTGGAAAACGTCGCAAAGGTCTCCATCGTCGTTGAATGACTACACAAAAAATATTGACTCAAAATGAAACTGATATCTTGCATATCGAGGGTTGGATGAAAGAAGATTTTTCCAAAATAAAAATGCCCTTTTTTCTTTTATCAATAACGATGTAGATAATATATAAGAATGACTGATGAAGACTTGAATCAATATCATGCCAATGATACAGATAATGTATAAGAATATACAGCAGGGCCATTTCGCTGTGCAACTGGCTGCTGCATATTTAATTTGTTTACTGGCTGCCATTTGCCATATCGTCAATCCTATTGGTCACACAATGCAATTTACTGGCTGCCAATATGGTAATCACATGCTTTACAAGATATGCGTAACACGAAAAAATTCAATGGAGTGGCCCTACTGTATGTTCTATATACTGTGTAAGAGTGACTGATGAAGACTTGGGGTTTGCTCAAAGGAGTTGGCATTATCTATAATCGGGGGGGAGGCTCATATTCATATTTGCATGTTATAAATTAGCAGAAAACAATGCATTTCAAATAAATTAGCAGAAAACAATGCATTTCAAATAAATTAGCAGAAAACAATGCATTTCAAATAAATTAGCAGAAAACAATGCATTTCAAATAAATTAGCAGAAAACCATGCATTTCAAATAAATCAGCAGAAAACAATGCATTTTAAATAAATTAGCAGAAAACAACGCATTTCAAAGGAGCTCAATTCGGCACATCCTGCATATATGAATATGAGACCTCCCAACTATCGATAGCACTACTGGTCGATACCATAGAGAAGAACGCAAGACTAAATTTGAGATATTTCTTCAAACACTGGACCAAAATCAATTAGATTGAACATTTACCTGTTGAGAAATGCGTCGATATACCAAAAGAAATGGCTGCATTGCTCCCTGATATTTGAATAAAACCACGACGTATCTGACAACGACAACAATAAAGTATAGAACCATGACGTAATTAACAATGATAACAATAGAATCATGACGTATTTAACGATAACAACATCTGACGTATACTGAAAAGATTTACCACGCACAAAATTGAGCCCGTAAAACTACCGGTACAAGGTTTGTCAGTAAAATAAGTGCAAGCCGCGTGTATGTTATATTTCTTGGCCTTAAAGTCCCGGTAGAAAATATGTCAGTTATAGGTGACCAGAGAAAAAGGAACTGCTTGATTTGAAAAAGTTTTTGTTTGCAATTCCCTAGAACATTGAAAATGGCAATGAGAAAATGAGGGGGGGGGGTGTGAATAAAGGTAATTCCAACCAGGGGCTTGGGAAGCCGTGGGTGCCAGTGCACCCACAACTTTTAGAGTGTGGATGTTCTATATAGGAAGGACACCCACAAGTTTAGCTTCTTGGATGAAAATATATGACATGTTGCGCGCTGAGTTTTTGCAAGCACACTGAAGTTCCTAATTAAGGAACAGGCACCAGCAAGCTGGAAATTTCAAATGGCTTGAGCATTGCTGATATATGCAAATAAATTCTATGTAATGCATTTTGGACAATTTTTGTAATATATGCCGAAAAAGGAAGAAAAAACTATCAAAAATAACTAATATGAAGCAGTTTCATTACTATTCTAAGTTTCTCGCATTATCATATTGCGAACATAGAACATCCACAACTTTTGAAAGCTTCCAAAGCCTCGGACTCCAACAATGATTTGTTCCATCCAAAGATGGCTACTGCGGGCATTAAAATTAGCTACGGAGCTTTAACCCTTAAGGGGAATGGCCGCATGTTGAAAACAACATATGATCTCAAGGTGTTATCTGTCATCTTTAGTCAATGACAACATGTGGGTGGTGTACCTTCCCACGGTCAATCCAGTTTTGTTACGGTCAGAAAACTGTGACAAGGACACCTTGCTTCAGTACTCTTGTAAATTTGTTCTTTTAATTTTCTCATTGTGGATAGCAATTGCAATTGTATATTCCACAAGATTGTTGATTAATACTTCATGTAAGACATATGACAGAGCTTCGACTGTAGATACAATAGATCAAATTTACAGAATAATACATGAACAGGGCTCTTCAATTGAGAGACTGCTGACCCATAACATAACTGGACTGTCTGTGGTATGTTAAGGACAGCCAACCACAAATCTAATCATTGCAAACAGCAAAAATCATCATTACTTCCTGATTGTGCAATATATCTTGAAAAACATTGTTCGTTGTCTTGATTTTCACACTCAAATACTTTTTGTCTGAAATAAATTGAAAGAGGTCACACAGAAACAGATTTTTATTTGTGACACTGATGCAAGCAAGTAGAGTACTAAATTTTCTCCACAACAATCACATCAAATAACATCTCACTCACCTACCTGAAGGCATAAAACAGGTTCTCTCTCTGTTGCATGAGAGCACTGCCAGAAGCATAATCAAAATCAAACAGTTTGATCCTTGGCTTCTCTAACAAATCTTGATTACATGTTGCTTGCTTTTGCAACAGCCTATGTAGTAAATATTTCAATTTGCCTTTTCCACTTCCTTATACTTAACCCGCTTGCACAAGGATTGGAATAGTGGAAAAAGGCAACAGATTAGAGTAGAAAAACAGGAAATCATTACAAAAAAAAGTTACATTAACAGGTGAAAAAATTGCCATAAAACTCCATCCTTGCAAAGAAAAAACAACATGTTGGTAGAGTTACCAAAAAAACTTTACAAACCCAGCTTTAAAAAGTCAACTTCTTCGTAAACAAATAGTACCCTTATCTGACAAGTATAAATTTTCCAGGTAGGGGTAGTACGAATACGAAATGTTAAGGTAGTTGCAAAATACACCTGAAATAAGGAAGGATTTAGTGACTTTCATCTTAGTGGAGCAGCGCACACCGTACTTACACACCTCCCCCCCTTTATGCTGAAGGGGCAATAAAACAGAACTAACAACCAATTAAGACAGAGCACAAATTATACTTTCATTACAATACTCCCAATTCATTTGATGGACAATCTTTACTGGCACATATAAACCCACCTTCCCACAATTCAAACGATATATGGATTACCTTGTTAGGGAACCATGATAAATAAAGCCACCTCTTAGTCTGTCACGTGACTTTATTGATATTGCAAGACAACAATGCAATGCAGGAACGGCACCTTAAAAAGTGCGAGAACACTTTACCTTTCCATTTCGCCATAGAAAATACTTCATTCAATTAAATTCCCATCATACACAGGAAGATCGCCGGCGTATCAAAGATTATCGGCAAATTCCATATTTAAGTTGAGAGACAAACTGAACTTAATCACTTAAAACTCGCTTTTAACACCGCATACCATATTCATCAATATCCTTCCTTCGTTGTGGATAGATTTCTTCGGCAAAACCATCTTCATCAACAAGACATTCTTCCCATTTGCGTTGAACCTCTATCAATGGCGGCGTTATGGAGCCACTATCACTAAGATCATCGCCCGTAGACATTACATTAGTAACTCCAAACACACACGGTCATTTCCTACCTACCGCTTTCAGATAGGGTCTTGCTTAAGCAAGTTCAAATCATAAAGTCACCCTTTCACATGTGAATTGAAGACCTGGTCATTGTGGTAGACCTTTGTCACCAAATGGTCAACAATAACCAATTTTCCCGCCAAATAGCCACGTCTCGGGTGCGCAGGAGCCTCAGCGCATCATCCTTGCGCACTCTCATAGCTGAAAAATCTTGTGTACAACTTCAGTTTCTCGATTCTTGAAATCAAACTACGTCTCCTTCACTAACACGCCATTATAAATCCAATACAGAACCCGAAAACCCAGAAAAATTACGACAGTTGGAATCGTGTTTGATGAATCTTTATTATAAAACATATATACACAAGTTGTTCCTACCTTACACTAATGACTCCATATAATCGAATTTTCTCTAGTTTCTTTTGCACTCCAAAGCGCATCTAAAAAAGATTCACTCATAAATGCAAATACAGTTTCATCAGAACGTGAGCACAACTTCACTAACTTTTCACTTGTAAATATGATTGGTTGTAGGAGCGTCTTATATCTTATACTTTCGTATAAATCATTTTTACTAAAAACAGACTGGACTGCCCAAGGGGCAACTCGTGAAACAACATAATTTCACTGAACAGAAGACAGTTTGCATTCATTAAGCCGAACAGCAACTAAAATTTTAAGCTGCCCACTCGATACGACCATTTTTAATGTCATGGTATATTTGAAGAACTATTCATTCTTTCAAGTCCATCCACCTAGCTCCTAAAAACATCAATAAGGATATGCTTACACGTACTTACGCATTCAATTTAAGATTGATTTATTTTTCTGGTTTTAATAATGTTTTTCAAGCTTGAGTTTGACCGCGACTATATTCCATGTTTTTGCATTGAAAATCGATTTAAATGTAGCAAAATTTATCAATTTCGCAGTTCATTTGTATAATTTTATACAGTTTTAGTTTTCCACATTTTTTGTACATTTGTTCGCAGCAAATTTTGCTCATTCTAAAAGATTGAATAGTGCAATGGCTTGCAAAGAAAGACGTCACAATTTCTTTTGGTTTATGAACAAGCAATTGGCATATTTTGATTAGAATTGTAAAGAAGACGAGAAACACAATCAACAAGATAGAAAGTTTCCGAGAATTTCATTTTGCTAAAATTGAGCAGAAAAGAAGCGCAAAACATTTTCATTTTTGACAAACTGACATCATGACTAAAATACGATCTTTATATTTCTATAAATGAAAAAGCAAAAAAAAGTAGGATTATCACGAGAGGATAATAAATGAAATTGAAAGTTTTTGGACACAAAAATCATAGAACAATTTTGTTCATATGCGTCTGTCAAACAATGTGCAGAAATATTTTCTTTTCTTCTTGGAAAAGTCAAACTGACGTCTACGATGTCTTAGTTTACTGATCTTAGTCCAGCCTGAAGTACATTGAAAACCATGTTTCTTGGTTAAAACAACAAAACTCTTCATGACTTCTTTTTAAAGTAAGCTTAGTTGCCGCAGAAATTTACACAATTCTGAAATGGTGCGTCTCGTAAACAATATCTCGCAGAAATGAAAAAATCTCAAGCCAGAAATATGAAAATTTCAGAAATAAAAATGCGTTAAAAAACTCTCAGCTCCATTGCTGATAAGAGGAATCTTGGTACCATTGATTATTCTGGTCGTAACCATTACCACCATACCCTTGGTTCTCTTGTTTCAACGGTTGTTGGGCGATTGGCTGAGTTCCAGGTTGGTTAAAGCGTCTTTTTGGTTCGGGATAGCTGACCGTACCTACACCACCGGGATCATTTTCGTATTTCCTTTTTGGTGCGACAGCTCCTGGTCCAGGACCACCACCACGAGCGCCTCCTCTAGGACCTTGACCCCCTCTACCACCGGAGCCTCCACGTGGGCCAGACGCACCTCGACCACCTCGAGCACCAGGTTGTCCACCACCAGGTTGTCCACCACGAGGTGCCCACCATTTGGTCCACCTCCACACCTCCCCACCATACCCACCTCCTCCATAACCACCACCATAGCTTCCACCATACCCATCATCATAACCACCACCATATCCTCCATATCCATCGTCATAGCCACCACCATATCCCCAACCATAACTATCATCATAACCACCTCCATAACCACCTCCATAACCGCCACCGTATCCACTATCATATCCACCACCATAACTGTCATAGCCACCATAACCCTGACCATATCCTCCACCATAGCCTTCATTATACGAGCCACCGTAGTTACCACCACCACCTCTGGGAGGACCACCACGTCCACGACCACGAGGTCCACCTCTACCTCTCATACCACCACGTCCACGACCTCTACTCATATCACCACCACCAAATGATTGTTTATCGGGGGCATTCAGGGCACCAAAACCAGATTGTCCGTGACGTTTTTCTTTGTTCACCTGTGGCTTTGCTAACGACACTTCTATGGCCAAACCATCCACATTTTTTCCATTTAAACCTTCTATGGCATTCACGGCCGATTCTCGTTCTTTAAAATTGATGAATGCGTAACTCTTGAGCTTTTTAACCTTCTCAACTTCACCATACTCGCTGAACATATTTTGAAGTGTTTCCTCTGACGTATTTGGTGAAACATTTCGCACGTGAAGAACACGAACCTGTAAAATTGTAAACACACATGTTGAACTGGAAAGAGGGAGAAACATTTAAGATTACGTTTAAAATACTCCGGATTGGTCTGAAAACGGTGGAAAAAAGAACAGAACCGGGTTGTGTTTGTACTGCACCGGAGGGGAATTGTTTGATAACGTCACTTTTTCCCGAGCGAAACGACCACACTTTCTAAACGTAATGGAACGAAAACGGAGCGCTACGCAGCCTTCTGTAAACAGCTAACCGTTAATATTTCGCTACACTTTAGATACCAGTTCTCTTCAATTCGTACCGCGTTGTGGCGCATTATTGAAAATGGTGATCATTTTATGTTTTGGAAAGCTTTTAATGACAGATTCCGTTGTAATTTTTACAAATAAACGTTTTTATGACCTATGGCTAGAGATATAAACGTATAGCAATGTGCAACACCCTTATCATGCTGTCAACGCCAACGAAATATTGCTTCATCCTTTTTATAGTGTGGTGAACTACAACCAAACAACTAAACATCAATATACAATCTACCAGGATTGGCAAGAGTTGGGGGGGTGGGGGTGTGGATTTTGCTCCTATGGTAAAAAGGGCAATGCACATTGCAAAAACAACGTAAAATCAAGCAAGGCACCTATAAGAAATGCTAGTGTTGGTGGAAGGGCCATATGCAGTTTTTGAAAAGGTTTTTAACTCCTTTTTAGATAAATGTTCAAAGTACGATCGACAATCGACATAATCTTTTGACTTCCAAGTAGTGTGACGACAATGGCATTTTTTTTACCGGATCTGCTCGAATGAGCCGAATTCAATATTGCTCTGAATTTTACAACTCCATAAAGCAAGAGGGAGAGTGCGAGCTCATCAGACCAATTGCGGTAAAAATATTTGCATCTATGTTCGCACTACTTCTAAGATATACTGGTATTGTTTGGTATGATGAACTTTTTCATCTCTTTACAAGCAAAATCACGAAGCCATAGAAAACTGGAAAAATATTTGACCTTATTCAACATAATTTCTCATGGCAACCGTGTCTGTTAAAATATTTGGCCTAGAAAAATGATTAACACTTATTGGATGAGGTTGCGCATGATATCAAGAATTATTCAGATCGACGTCAATGTTATCTGCCAAAAGGAAGCTGAGTATTCACTTCAACTAACTGAAATATTACTAATACTGATCAATGTAAAGCATTTCAAGCTTTTGCTAATTTGTCTTTGTCAAACGGTATTTTCAGGTACTTCTCGTTTAAATATGCAGTAAATAGATTCAAACCAAGCTTCATCGCTTTTTTAGGGTTTTCTACATCCTTTTTACTCAAAAGCTTTCGCTTATCGTTTTTATAAACTGTGTCAAACCTCGCTTTTATTTCAATTTTTCAAAACCGGCTTTTAATGGCGTCAATCAAAGTAGAAACAATTATTGGTAGATATGACGTAATAACGGATATCGAGAATTATTAGTAAAATTGACGTTACAATTACAGATATCGAGAAATTCGCAGGTAGTTGACCAATCACAGCCGACACTGTTTACATAGTGAGTAATAATTGACCTTATTCAACGCAATTTCTCACGGCAACTCTTTCTATTACATCTTTCCCAGTTACCTTTGACATTGTTTCCGAATCCGGTTCTTCAATAGGGTCGGCCCAGTCCACAGTTGGCACAATGTGTCCCCAAACTTTGATTCGTCCACTCATGAGTCTCCTTCTTGCTTGGGCGGCAGCCTTGTGCGTGTCGTACTCCAGGAAGGCAAAACCTCGATTCTTGTATTTATCTTCGGCAGACATATAAACGATAACATCTTTAAGATTATCGGTATGCTGACGGAACTCCTCCAAAATGTCATTTTTCGTCTTCGTTTTTGGAATGGACCCGACAAAAAGTCTGTCGTTGGCAATAGAGATACAAACGCCCAAACGACGACTCTTTCGTATCTCTTGATTGTCGAGACTCTTACACGCGTTCAGAGCGGCATCGCGGTCGGCAAAAGTACAAAACGCGTATCCTTTGTTCTGACCAGTATGGGGATCCATCATTAACCGGAAGTCATAGATTCGTCCGAACTGTTCAAAAGGCGGCACGAGTTCGTCTTCGTACATGTCACGTGGTATTTTACCAACAAACACTTGGCAGCAGCCCTGTATAATCATGGAAGATAATTGTTAGTCAAACAAGGCTATTTTTGTCCATACATTACTTGTTACCGTTGAAACAGACGAGTTTGGGGGAAGCAATCATTTTTTTACGACGGGGTTTGCAATATTTTGAATATTTTCCCAAAAGAATCGAAATTAAAGTTTGTTTACATAAACTTTTTCGCGAAATACGCAAATTGGAGTTGCCAAGCTCTAAACTTTAAGTTATTTAAACAGTGAAAATGAATTTACGAACGTTTGCAATACAATTGATAGGACGAAAAGTTTATCTTCATAGGTGTTTGTTATCGGAAGTGACGTAATTATTACCTTTCAATATTCTGAATAAAGCTGTTATAGCAAATCTTCTTAAAAAACGCAGTATAAATGTACGATGCCACATAGTTGTATAATTCGACGACATCGTTTGAGCGAATAATCAATGAAAACGTTTTAAAAGTGCGTTTCCTTCTTTCTACGTCACTTTCGGCGCAAAGTCAACTACTTCTAGACTCAAAATGCCCATTAAGATAAAATTTCCGACCAATGAAATACATTGCAAATGTTTCTAAAATTGATTTAATCATTTAAACAAGTTATTTCCCTGAATCTGATGTAGGCACTTTAAATTTATATCATAACAATTATCAAAAAATCTGATGAGTACAAGATTAATTAAACATTTCTTGTCCATCCTGAGGGGAAAATTACATGGCGCAACTGCAGCCCAAGCCTGTTATAATATCCAATCAAAATAGCGTACGCGATGGCATGACAGATATTTCAGCCAGCCCGGCTTGAAATCACAGCATAGTTTCTAGAGGGGTTGGAACCCACCCCTACATAGACATACCCACCCCAAATTGGTAACCTACCCCTACATTTGGGTCCAAAATTTCCTTACCCACCCCTACATACGAGCCGAACAAAAATTCGTTTTCTACGGGAAAGCTGATTTTAAACTTATTTATGGTCTCTCTATGCATACTATATACAACACTGATAAAGTCTATGTATTCACTAATATTGTCAATCAAGCAAGTTCACCAAACTCGCCAATGGCTGATGCAATCAATGGCTGATGCAATAACATGGTGTCAAATTAGGGAGATATTTTTGGTCCCTTATAGGGTAATATGAAGATAGATGATGCAATAACATGGGGGCAAAAATTGAGTGATGTTGAACTTTGAAGTTATTAACTTTTTTTATCATAGATGCATTTCATCTATTTTTTAATTTTTCTAATAGGGAAAATCTCCGAACCCACCCCTACATAGACATACCCACCCCTAGAAATTCAAAAATTTTTCGACCCACCCCTAGAAGGCATTTTTGAAAATACCAAGACCCCCCTAAATTTAGGGGGGGGGTAGAAACTGTGCACAGCTGAAAATATTTACGCGTGTGTAATTGTGCACCTATTGCTTATGATGACGACAACAAATTAACGACAACTGGCGATCATGGCTCGGACGAGCTTCGTAAATTTCAGCGCAGTCTAAACACCGGGCTGAAATTGACCATATAACCACACAAAATTTCAGCCTGGCCAACTGGGTTGAAATGACTCCATGTAATTGGTCCCTAAATGTTTAAAACAATTTTTGCTGGACAAGTCAATTTCCACTTTATAGCATTTGGCAACAGTAAAATTTCAGGAATTTTAGCCAACAACAGCCAATCACAAAAATGCTCAATATATGTATTTGCTTATAGTATTTGCTTATAGTTTATAGCCTAAAAGCCAAGCAAGGGTCATGTGACCACAATTGAAATTTAACCTGACAAATTCCACATTATTTTTGAGATATTACAACACATATACATGATGTTTTCATATAAAGTTTTTTATTGTTGATTAGTCTGACTTCATTTTCCATCTTTTTATCCAGAGTAACAGAGAAAGATAATGTGTACGCCTGGTTATCATACCCAAAATTGCAACTTACGGCAAAGAAACTCAAAAAGATGAAAGTGTATTTAAGTATCGCCCCATATAGAGACTGTTTGCAAATGTCCTGTATCAAATATCTGCCTAGATGCCAATACTTACACATCTTTGATAGTCAAAAAAGTGGTTTATAATTACATTGGTTTATCCAAGATGTTTCGATCAAATTTAAATGACTGGGGTTTTATGACAATCAATATTTCAATTCACCAAAATTATCAATAATCATTTGATAAATTTTGCAATATGGAGTCACTGAAAGCAACTCTTGGGTATTTGAAGTAATTTGATGATTTATTTATTATGTCCAAATATGAAAACATAATTGGCATTTTTAGTCATGTTATATTTCATGTATGTATTCATGAATGAATCCCAGAAGAGCCCAAAATACATGAAGACAATTAAACTGAATGAACTCACAACATTTGGCAATTTTTTTCATCCAAAAAAGGAGCATTCTGCAAGTAAGTCCATTGTTGCCACCTGAACTGCAGACTAGCTAGCATTTCCGAACTATTCAAGGTAAGGGGCTTTATTGAAAAAGCAGGCAGCTATTTACAAAGTGGCAAAGGAAGATTAAAATGTGCAGAATTGTGAAGAGTTTGAAATTTCAGCCTTAAATCTCACCTCAATGTAAAACAACATATTTTTTCAGTGGTACATAACAATGTGCACACATGGCATATTTGCATGTCTGTCCACCATGATGTAGGATTTAAAGATAGTACAATGTAAATTGCTGGGTAAAAATATGCATTCAGAAGTTATTTACTCTGCAATTGACATCTCAATAAAAATTTGCAACACATTCGGCCACGTGACTTGAGAAACCGTTTGATAAAACAAACGGTTTCTCAAGAAGAGACAACTAATTATTTTCTACGGACAAGGAAGTACGGGTAGCGAGTGAACTACTCACGCGGCAAACACAGCTCTCGAATTTCAATTTGTAAATACTTTCGCGTTCTTTCCGATTAAGGTGGTCATACTACACTATCGTAAAGAGTACTCAAAATTTATTTTGTTTACGAAAATCTTACTTACCGATGCTCCTGTTGGCGGTGGCGGTCCATCCCAGCCAGGCGGTGGACCACCGTACTTTCTTTGCCCAACAGTTATATCAAGGCTATAGCCGGTACGATTTAAAAGCTCTTTTATCTTTTCTTCATTTGGTGCACCTTCGACAAGCGGCGCCGTCGCTTCGTTGCTAACATTCATCATTCCATCTTGCACTGGCTTCTCACGATGCGTCTTTATAATTCCACATAGATAGGCACTTTTGTTGTTTATATGAGTTAAATCGCATCCTAAAAATTGGTCCAGTACAGTTAGTGCTCCGTCCTCGGTCAAATCTTTCAAAGCATCGTATGCTCCTTCGTCAAGTTCTTGTGAATCAACTTGACCACTCGAGACTAAAGTATCCAGTTTTTCCGCAACCGAATCTGGAAATGTCCTTCCACGAAATCGATCCATTACGCACTAATGTAATCCTCTAAAGTTGATTTTCTGCACTAATCTTTAATACCGAATAACATAAAAATGATTGTAAAAAGGGAAAGTAATCGCAATGTGAAGGACGCAACCGGCAGCAATTGACAACGTGCGTGTGAATAATCAAAATTCAGTATTAAGGGCGGACGCTCAAAATGAAAGGGCCGAATTTCAACCAATCACATCCCATCAGCTTAGAAATTTAAAGCGCTTAAGCGCTGAAGCCACTGAAGTTTTGTATTTCATTCAATGATTTAATTTTTGGTTTTTTGATAAGACGTATTGCATATTACAAAATTGTAAAGCGTCTATCACTTCAGTTAGCTTAAAGCCTTTGTCAAGTCAGAGGCATTTTCTAGTAAACCGTCCTGGGCTTCGCATTTCGTACAACATACTAAAAGTTGAACTAAGTAAAACCGTCTGAACAAGAGAGTATTATTTCTTCTTTGTCCTCCAGTTTTTAGTTCAGTCCTGAGAAGGAGAGTAGGTGTTAGTAATATACTGAATACATACAAGAATAAACCATATTTCCATCATGCTTTGCAATGCATGGAATTGTTAATTAGATACTAACACAAGACTGACGTAGTGTTCCCCAAAGATATGTATTTAATAAAAAATGAAAACTTGACATCTTAGAAGCGTTTCTCTGCCAAAAGAGACATCAGGCGAGCCCAATGAAATGGCGTGAAGGGCCGTTTTCAAAATAAGGAAAATATAACGCGTGTCATGATTGGTCTATTGCCGAGTTTGCATTATCCTGTACAAACCGATCTGAGCTCAACCAGTGAAACAGAATTGGCAAATCAATAAAAGAAATAAAAGATGATTTTCTCGCATTCACAGGCTTATGAAAATCTCGGAGACATTAGTGGCAAATCTCGAGAAAGGTGCAATAAACCTAAAACTTCAGTCTCTGTCTAGCACTGATCTATTTTCGAGTTCTCTCAAAGGTCTCCTCGGTTTGCATAAGCCTGTGCAAACACAGTAAACATCTTTTTTTCATATGGATGAGTCTACGTGTATTAAATATTTTTTTCAAGACAAATGTCCGAAATAAAGTGAATCGTTTGAACCCGGGAGTATCGTTACATGTTTGTAGATGGAGATCGTGCAGGTAGGTAGAGTCCTGAGAAAGACTGTTGGTATTGATGTTGATGTTGACTGACGTTTCGACAAACTTAGCGGTAGCAGTCAACATAAGCACCAACAGCCAAAATCAACATCAACACCAACCTTAGCATTCAACATCAACACCAACCTTAGCATTCAACATCAACACCAACCTTAGCATTCAACATCAACACCAACCTTAGCATTCAACATCAACACCAACCTTAGCATTCAACATCAACACCAACCTTAGCATTAAACATCAACACCAACCTTAGCATTCAACATCAACACCAACCTTAGCATTCAACATCAACACCAACAGTTCTCAGGACTTAACTAAACTAGACGATCTACATCTACAAACATGTAACCAATGTTTACTTCTTCAATGAAGTCGAAACTGCTTCCCACGACAAATCTATATTTACTATCATTACAAGTATATACAATACACACTATTTTTGCCACATCGGTGGCGTGTTTGAAATGTTTTGTTATGTTGTTAACTCGTCAGGAGGACATTTTGAACATTTCTGCCATGTCCATCGCCTTAATTTGAACCATCATCAAAATAATTTTCTTTATTGCGGATCTAAAATAGCAAATAAGACAATGCAGCAAAATCAACAAATCAGATGGGAAGAGTACAATTTCATAACTCAGGATGGAAGAATTTTGTAGCGTGTCGTTGTTGAATGGAACTACACGAGGAAAAATGATATGCAAATGTACAACGCTGTCAGGAAATGATGTTACAGCTAAGTTCGTAGTGTGGCCAGCTTATATTGCTCTTACAGTGAGTTAATAACCAAAGACGGTCACACCACTCAGCAAATAAGTTGGTTAGGCTACTGATCAAACAAGTTGGTAAGGCCACTGAGCAAATAAGTTGGTAAGGCCACTGAGCAAATAAGTTGGTTAGGCTACTGAGCAAACAAGTTGGTTAGGCAACTGAGAAAATAAGTCGGTTAGGCCACTGAGCAAATAAGTTGGTTAGGCCACTGAGCAAATAAGTTGGTTAGGCCACTGAGCAAACAAGTTGGTAAGGCCACTGAGCAAATAAGTTGGTTAGGCTACTGAGCAAACAAGTTGGTTAGGCAACTGAGCAAATAAGTCGGTTAGGCTACTGAGCAAATAAGTTGGTTAGGCCACTGAGCAAATAAGTTGGTTAGGACACTGAGCAAATAAGTTGGTTAGACCACTGAGCAAATAAGTTGGTTAGATCACTGAGCAAATAAGTTGGAGAAGCGCATGGTTTTAACATACGCCATGTAAACGAAGAGAATGAATTGCTTTATGGAAAGATTCAATTGATGAAGAATTCTGCCAAACGATATTTCAGTCAAATATCGTGTTTTTCAAATTGTTGTTTATCAAAAACAGAAAATAGCTAAATAAACAATCAGATATTAGAATTTCAAATTCAACGACAATAATTGCAAACGATTTACATTACCTAGCTTTTTTCTTTTCTTGGGCAGTGGATCCCTCGGCTTTTAGCTTTATTGAACTAGCCAAGTTTTCAAGATAACGAGAGAAAGATCCCAAGCAATCCACGGTGGTCCTACGCTTTCCCTCGAACCAGTCCCGAGGAAGAACCATGACAATCTAAAATACAACAAAATTAGCGTCACTGAATAGAATTTCAGTGCATTTACTGACGTTGACAATGTATTTGCAGAAACACTTGACGGGCGAAAAGAAATTTAATGTGATCACTCGCTTTTCCACCGTGACCATTTTCAAAGACGACATTTTGGGCAAACTTTTCTATACTAAATTTTCATATATTAAAAAACTTTTATATACAAATGCATTTCTTGATAAAGAGAAGAAAACCAAAGACATTCATGTATTACAATCATTGACCCCAATTATTTGACTAATTTCAACACACCCCCAGACTGTCGGATTACTGTAACGCTACATTTTTGTAACGCCTTTCAGAGACATGTTGTAAAGCCCTCAAAATACTTACTGCCTGACATTTCACTAAATTTTCATAATGCTTTCCCGAGACATGTTATACAGCCTGCAAACTACTTACTACCTGACATTTCACTACATTTTCTTAATGCTTTCCCGAGACATGTTGTAAAGCCTGCAAAATACTTACTGCCTGACATTTCACTACATTTTCATAATGCTTTCCCGAGACATGTGGTAAAGCCTGCAAAATACTTACTGCCTGACATTTCACTACATTTTCATAATCCTTTCCGAGGCATGTTGTACAGCCCGCAAAATACTTACCGCCTGACATTTCACTACATTTTCATAATGCTTTCCCGAGGCATGTTGTAAGGCCAGCAAAAGATATCGATTCAGAACACCATCTACTGCCAATTCTTGCAGTTTTGACGTAGAAATAAGACCATGCCAGAGAAATATGTTACTCAATAACTGAAAAATCGTAATTATTCCCGTTAATGTCGTTATATTATTCATAAAGCTTAGTTCTCATTCATCGCAAAGTGTCGCTAGAATAAGCGACACTCATCGCCTATAGTCGGCGATGGCCGGTACACTCATCGCCTATGGTCGGTGATGGCCGGTACACGAAATTTTTTTCATAAATCTGCGATGATATATTCGTCAAAGCGCTTTGATATTCATAACAAAGAAAAATTGCTCCTTTTAATCTAATGTTGATAATTTCAGTGCAGCTTCGATTGTTTGTAATATAAACTGCCAAAGTAGCCTGACTCAACAGATTCTCGTTCTAAAAGTTTTTTTAAGCAAGCAGCACTCGGAAATGATCGGCGATGATCGCAAAAAACGAACTGTTTTGTTTCTTGCGATCGCAGCGTCGATGTTCGGCGAACGTCACAAAAAATCGTCAACACAATTTTTAATGCGTTCTCACTAATCGTAAGCGCTCGCCAACGTCTTAAAGCTCTATCGTCGACGTTTTGCGATTAATGAGAACGAGGCTTCAATATCACAATCGTAAGTGTGTTGTATTCACTGACCTTCACACAACTCCAAAATTGACGTTCGACAAATATTTCGGCACCAAGAGACTTTTTCTCAAGTAAACTATAGTATATGTATAAAGCTTTGTTAAACATGCAAATGCTTGCGAATTTACACACATAAATTTTAGTAATAAAATGATCAAAAAGCCGACGTATATGAAGTAACACACTCATCTGTGCTTAAATGAAGTAACGTGTGTATCAGATGCATCATGAAATTCATCATTAAAATAAAGAATGATTTCACGTTTTTCCTGACATTACTTTAGCAATACTATTTACCAAACATACAATGTAGCTATGAATACTTGGAGATTGGATATTGCATGAAATCATACAGTACTACTGGGAAGAGTACAATGTGCTACAATTGAGTATCACAGAGTACAAAAGGCAAAAGCAGAGTAAGTCAGAAAACCACATAGTGCTACAACTGAGTAGCACAAAGTACCGTAAAGTACGATAGGGTACCACTGAGTAACACAGAATACAATAGACTACAGCTGAGTACAATGGAGTACAACAGAACAGCACTGAGTATCACAGAGTATAAAAAAGTATAAAAGATTACCATTGACCAAAACATACTACCACAAAGAACAATAGGGTACCCCTGAGTACCACAGAATAGAATAGGCTACAGCTGGGTACAATAGAATACAAAAAATACATAAGAAAACCACTGACCAACACACACTTACCACAGAGCACAATAGGTACCCCTGAGTAACACAGAGTACAATAGACTACAGCTGAGTATTACAGGATACAAAAATTACAACAGAATACCACTGACCAACACACACTACCACAGAGAACAATAGGCTACCCCTGAGTAACAAAGAGTACAATAGACTACAGCTGAGTATCACAGAACACAATAGATTGCCGCTGAGTATCACATACTACAAAAAAGTACAAAAAAGTACAACATGATACCACTGAGTACAACACAGAACCACAGACCACAATTCGGTATCACCGGGGACCATAGAGATACTTGATAAGAATAAAATGGCGAGATACGTCGTTAACCTGGAAGTTCACCTCTACAGGTTGTATAAAAAAACTGAACAGTTAGAAAAACGTCGCTAAAGTGATCAGCGCGCAATATCTGCAAAAACCTTCGTGAAATTAGTTCTATTTGCAATGCTCCATCTGACAGTAAAATTGTCGCAAATAATAAAAAAAATATAAGGTAAAAATTGTGTTACCGAGAAGCACTTTTGAAATGGCTTGCACACAAAAATGACACAGCTAAAAAGCAATTGGGACAATTAGGGTTAAAATATGGCACATGTTGTTAAAGCTAAAAAAATTTGGCTGATACGTGCGCGAACGCTTGGCTTTCAAACAAAGGGTTATCCTAGATTTTTCGTTTTGTAAGCTAGAACAACATGTGTCATATTTTAACCCTAAGTGTCCCAAATGCTTTTTAGCTGTGTCATTTTCGTGCGCAAGCTATTTCAAAAATGCTTCACGGCAACACCATTCTCACTCAAAATTGGTTATTATTTAAAAAAATTTACTGTCAGTATAATATTTTTAATTCCAATGCAAATGAAACCAATACGCTATCCTATAAGTTCTATACCTTTCATACCTACATATAGCTCATGTCAACACGTTCAATTCTTATCAATTATAATTAAATAACAAAACATTAAGTCATTAGTATTAAATATATCTGTTTACTACAGTCAGATGAACCAAGTCTAACTACAAATATTTTACTAAAGGTTGTTGCTGATCTTGCGTGCTGATCTTGCGTGCTGATCACTTTAGCTAAGATTTCCTAAATGTTCATTGCGTGCTGATCACTTCAGCGAAGGTTTCCTAAATGTTCATTGCGTCTGATCACTTCAGCGAAGGTTTCCTAACTGTTCATTGCGTGCTAATCACTTCAGCGAAGGTTTCCTAAATGTTCATTGCGTGCTAATCACTCCAGCGAAGGTTTCCTAAATGTTCATTGCGTGCTGATCACTTCAGCGAAGGTTTCCTAACTTTTCATTTTTTTTATACACGCCCTTTATCTGTAACTTAGTAAAAACATACTGTACACCACGTTCCATTGCAAAAATATGAATCAACGCACCAAATTTCACTTAAGTAGAGAATGGTCACATCTTATACCACGGAGAAAAACTTTTCAAAAGGCTTAAGAGTTTAGAGGAAACTTACAATTTTGGATAAAGTGGAACATAGATGTCATCGTTGATACATTTCTTTAATCTCGTGATGACTGCGCTGAATAAAGCCTGTAGAAATTGAAATACAACACAATCATGTCTACGATATAAGCAATTGGGAAACCGAGAAATGAGATTATTGTTGCAATAACACAGGGCCATGGGCCATGTCAGGTGCTGGGCAACTATTGTGCAATGTGAATTCTTGAGTGCATTTACTAAGCAAATTGTATAATTTTACAAATGGATACGCCAAAATGTGCTGCAGTAATTTATTTTGAAGTACTCTGGATCCGCCACTGAGGGCAGGTGGTAGGCTGCCTCTACAACAGCCATTTGAAACTTTTACACACTCATCTTGGCCAAAAACGATTTTCAAATTGTGCTTAAATGAAGTAACGTGTGTATCAGATGAATCATGAAAGTTATCATCACAATTTGGAATGATTTCATGTTTTTTCCTGACATTACTTTAGCAATACTATTTACCAAGCATACAATGTAGCTATGAACACTTGGAGATTGGATATTGCATGAAATCAGAACGCAACAAGCATATACGAAGTATTTCATTTCTTGGCAACGAATTTCGGAATTAATACGAAAATACAACAGAGTAGCACTGAGTAACACAGAGTACCACAAAATACAACAGAGAACCCCAAAATACAACAGAGTACCACTGAATAACACAGAATACGGCACAGTATTAAGATTCGTCACTTGTTAAAATATAATGGTGAGATAACGTAAACTCTTGCTGCAGCGTTGCGGCGCTTATTTAATTTTTCCAATTGTGAATGCGGCGCTTATTAATCATTTTGCAACTAAAGGTTCACACCAAATATTTTTATCAACTCGGGAAACTAACGAGTAGACAAAATCTATTGACATGATATAATATAGTATAATATAATATAACTTAACGCAAATAGCATCAAATAAGTACAGAACACGATTGTCGTAAACTATAGAGTTTGATAAGTCAATATTTCTTTCCAACAAGCACCGCACTTACATAAGTTACTCAGCTGCGGCGCTTAACCGCAAGCGGCGCTAAATAACATTTTGTATTTCGAGGGCGGCGCGAAGCGGCGCTTAAATGAGAGCAGCGCTAAAGCGAGCATTTAAGGTTATCATCGTTGACCATGACGTCTATCTCCGCACAGTTTATTTAAGATACCACGTGACTGCATTGCAATTCTACAGCCAATCAGGGAGGAGAAATACTTTCATGCATTTATCAGTGAAATAAGGATCACAAGCAATAAAAACAGTCAAAATATCGGAGTACTGAATGACTGTCCTTGAAAACATACCTGCGTGTGTTTCTTTTCGGCTGAGATTGTCGGGTAATCAAACACCAAACGTTTTACAATGCTTACAGCACATGAAGTCTGTTTTGCCGACAACGGATCCCAAATATTTTCAAAAATAGCTGAAATACAACAAGCTTCTAGTTAATATCCTCCTTACATAAATTAAACAGCTAAGCGAGATCTTAAGTCCACTAACTTAACTCTAACTACAAAACAAAACATAAACTAGGACAACATTAATCCAGCCTTATCTAACCATAATACTAAACAAAACTAACCTCATACTCAACCCTAACCAAACTACCATACTAAAACAAACCTCAAAACCTACCCTACACTAAACTAGTCAAACCTAACCCTAATACTAAACCAATCTCTAACCCTAACCCTAACCCTAATACTAAGTCAAACCCTAAATCTAATCTAACCCAGCCTAACCAAACTTCAAAACTGACTCAACGCTAATCAAGCCTAAATCTAACATAACCCAATTCTAACCCAGACTAACCTAACTCCAATACTAAACCAAGTCTTAAATCTAACAAAACTACCTGTTAGTTTTGGTAAAAGAGCCTTTTCAACAAGACGAGGAATGAAGTTTGTATCTTCATCATTTTCATCGTAGGAATTGTCTTTCACTCCGTAAAACATCACATCTTCAAACCATTGCATTTCTTCAAAATCTTTGCAGTTTTTCTGCACAAAAAAAATTATTGAATCTACGTATATGTAACTTTAAGAACATCAAGGAAATACGACAGGATTATATATTTACCTCGAGCGGATTCCAGTCGAGCAATTGTACTCTTACAAAAGGTAAAACAAGTTTTGGCAGACATAAATGAACAAATGCCTGTTTATATGTGTCAGAAAAGCCATATTTCCATAGCTGAAACCTGTCAATGATAGGTTTGATGTTGCCGAAGTCTTCAATGACATCTTCAAATAGCTTTGTAGCTTCGTCGCGTATTTTTTCTACAGGAAATGAAGAGTAAGAATCATTACACATAGGAATGTATAGGATATGAAGGGTAAAACTCACTAAATGTAGGAATGTATACAAAATGAACAGATACGATTTTTTTCGAGTGTGTCCATCAAAAGCAAATCACAATGGCATTCGCAAAATAAAGACTCATTTCTCTGAATAGCGTATTTGTCATGGTGAATGACAATCGAGTGGCTCTTTCAAAGAACTGTTGAAAACCAAAGGATTATGTCAAAAAGATTGCGTATTTAACCCTTTCGGTGGCAGTATATTTACGCCACGTATGGACATTATGGAGGTTTTAAGCTGTTTTTCAATGGATCTTGTTCGTTGTGGCATGAAGTCTGAGTGTAGCCAAATTCTGACGTCATACAAGTCCGTTGGTATACATATCATGTATTGAGGTGTCCCTTGCATGACGTCACAAAATTAAGTCGTACCAGACTTTTCAAACGACGGACGAGGCCATTAAAAGGAGAATTTTTGTCAACTTTAAACAGTCATAAAAATAGAACGATTTGACAAACCTAAAAACTACTTTTACTGATACGTGAGAAATTGCAGCTAAAGGTGCTTGATGAAAGAGGCACTTTAAAAGCTACTCAATAGCCAGTAGAGCTCATACTAGAGCTATTCAATAGCCAGTAGGGCTCATACTAGAGCTACTCAATAGTCAGTACAGCTCATACTAGAGCTATTCAATAGTAGTAGAGCTCATACTAGAGCTACACAATAGTCAGTAGAGCTCATACTAGAGCTACACAATAGTCAGTAGAGCTCATACTAGAGCTATTCAATAGTAGTAGAGCTCATACTAGAGCTACACAATAGTCAGTAGAGCTCATACCAGAGCTATTCAATAGTAGTAGAGCTCATACCAGAGCTATTCAATAGTAGTAGAGCTCATACTAGAGCTACACAATAGTCAGTAGAGCTCATACCAGAGCTACTCAATAGTAGTAGAGCTCATACCAGAGCTATTCAATAGTAGTAGAGCTCATACTAGAGCTACACAATAGTCAGTAGAGCTCATACTAGAGCTATTCAAAAGTAGTAGAGCTCATATTGGAGCTACTCAATAGTCAGTAGAGCTCATACTAGAGCTACACAATAGCAATAGAGCTCATACTAAAGCTACAAATACGCCATTCAGAGCAAAGTTACATTTGCATTATTCCTTGATGAACTATTGCTGAGAGGGGACACTGGCGCTAGTACTGCGCACACTCTAATCAAGGTCAGGGGTGATCCACACACCTCCATAACCTCAGTAAATCAACCTCTCTGTTTTTCTGGCGTTATGGTCTTCGTAGAACCGCTGTACATACCTGATTCGTTTTTAATTCGTAAAGTCTCCCCACTGCCTTCTTCATCGTCTGAAGAAAATCCTTCGTGATGCGTTTGTCTTACTTCGTCACTTTTCGACAAAGAATTCTCCCTCTCCTTTCGTCTTCGACTGCGTCGAGCTTCCCGTTCCACTGCTCTTCTCTGTTTCGCTTGTTCCAAATATCCGCTCTTGTCGCGACCAAACTCGTCCAATTCGGGCTTCGTTTGGACAGGTTTGCCTTATAATGAGGTAAAAGAAAATGCTGACACAGTAAATTGTATGGCAAGTGTCCAATTCAGGAGGGAAAGGACTTTTGCCAGTCTGAGATTCAGACAACTACACAACAGTGTTTTTCAATTCTCCAGTATTCAGCAACTGGAAAATTTGTTCCATGGATACTTCCAGGGGGTGAGAAAGGAAGGGGTAAAAATTTCCACTTATAGTCTGAGTTATTTTAACTGCGAATTAAACTCACGTTCATTGTAATTGATGCACATGCACTCCATCTTCTCCATGCAGTGATGTAGATCACACTACCCCATACACACACATAATGGATGCACTTCATCTTCTCCATGCAGTGATGTAGATCACACTACCCCCATACACACACACATAATGGTGCACTTCATCTTCTCCATGCAGTGATGTACATCACACTACTCCCCCCCCTCCCACACACAGGATGCACTCCATCATCTGCATGCAGTGATGCAGATCTGACGACCCCCCCGCGATACACACACACATAGTGGATGCCTTCCATCTTCTGAATGCAGTGATGTACATCACACTACTCCCCACACACAGGATGCACTCCATCATATGCATGCAGTGATGTAGAGCAGACAAACCTCCTACCTGTTTGAGCAGCAGCAAATGTTTCTGCTTGATCTTGAACATCTTTCTGTCGTCTTTCAATCAATCTTTCTGTTCTTTGCTTCAATAACATATGCATTCTTGACTCTAAATCATCTATCAGAGGCACCTGTGAATAATATAAAACAACAGTGACTGTAGTGTTTATCAAAAGTTATGGCCAGAGATTTTCCAGGCTGAAAGCAAAGTTTCATCGTGAATATTGTAGTTCAACACATCTTATGTTAGGTAACAATATTTATAATAAAAAAATGAAAATAACATCTACTTTTGAATAATAATATTCAGGTACACTACACCTCCTTCATATAAAGTAGGAAAATACAATGTTGGCATAACAATAAACCATAATGAAGAAGAATACACATTGTAGTGGTTGAAAATGTACTTAAACTCATTATTTGTATGAAATACACAAGGTTTTCATCAGACTTTTAGACACCGTAAGCCAGTATTGCATATCATAAGAAAATACATGTTGGTATGAAAGGCAAATTTGCACTCTCATTGTTTGAATGGTGTACTAGTGAAAAATACATATATAGTATACGTAAGTGCATATAAATCAAAACTTACAATGAAATCAAAACAACAGCATGTCGATAAGGTTGTTGAACTTATGTCAAAGGGTGAATTTATATAAACTTGTGTGTAAAAAAATTTCACAATATCCTTTGGATATCAAGATACTGAACATTTTACACCATAATAGAAAACTAACACACGTTCAACTGAAATAAATGGTTTGAACCCGGGAATATCGTTACATGTTTGTAAATATAGATCGTCCAGGTTTGTATAGTCCTGAGAAGGACTGTTTTTGTTGTTGTTGACTGACGTTTCGACAACCTTAGCGGTAGTCATTTGACTCTGAAGATGACTACCGCTTCTCAGGACTATACCAACCTGGACGATCTACATTTACAAACATGTACACGTTCAACTATGCACAATTAATGCATGTCATACTTTAAATTGCAATTTGCAGTACTGGGCTAAACTGAAAACATTGACAGAGGAAAAGTCTCTAAAAATCGACAGGCTGTTTATTACAACATGGAATGTTTGACTTCATTCTTGGTCATGATAATATCAAAAGTAAGGTATATGCAAGTAATGTGATGCTTGGCTATCATACCCAAAACTGCAATTTGCAGCAGCCAAACTCAAAAAGCCGACGGCAAAACAAGTATACCATATGGAGAGGCTGTTTGAAAATGTCCGTAGCAAGTATCTGCCAGGAGGCCATCATTTGTGCATATTTCACAGTCACACAAGACATTTGTTAAACCAAGTGTTGAACCAAGCACTCATAAAACCCAATCACATTGGTCTCATGCTAGCAATATTTAGATCACATTAATTTTCAAATATTCTCATCGGTGTAGACATCCGGGCCAAACTCACCTACCCACCTTTTCATTAAGGCATTCAATCAAATCCCTGACATACCCCCTCATTTCTTGGAAGAACCCATAACGACCCTCGGCATCCTTCATCTGTTCCTCTAAAGAAGTTATGCTTGCTTCGCACGACTCTGCCTGAGATGTCATCTTTTCCCTTTCCAGGTGGCGGCCACGATTCACCTCTTGTAAAGAGACAATCCGATTGTTCATTTTCTCCCAAATCATATCCATGGTGACAGCATTCAAGGATGTTGGTGGGTAACTAGGATAACCACCTGAAGACTCATTATGTTGGATGTAATTGGGGTCCATACTTTCGTGACTGTAAAGATATTGTTGAGTCAAATACATCTGATACGAATTATCTTCTTCTTGTTTTGACTGTGGGATTGACACTGCTTTTCTAATTTGTTCTTCCTCAAATTTTCTCAAAGCGTCATCCTCTCCCTCGCTTTTTGAGTCCTCGCCACTTTCTTCCGCAAGTGCCGCCTCTACCTCCAATCGCCTCTTCATGTCCGGATGGTTAGATTTTTTTGTCCCAAAACCCAAAGGCTTATCTGGGTCTTCATCGCTGTGGTCATTATCATCCTCACGAACCAATCTTGATTTATCCATCACCTCAAATCTTCCACTATATCGATCTGTATCATCCACTGGTAGGTACTCCGATCCCATCTGTCGAGCCATTTCTCGGCGCTTCCTAGCAGCATGTATGGCTGCCGCATCAGGGATGTGAATTGGCAAATCCTTGTTTGCTTTAGGACACAGGGGCTTGAATATAATACCGTCACTTTTGATAACTTTGTCGGCATTACTCTGAATCTCAACATTTTCGCTCAAATCGTCTTCGCCACCTAAATTTGACAGTTCTTTGCGGAGGTTCTTCAGTTTATCCACGTCAATTTTTGATTCATCTTCTTGTAAAGCCGTGTTTGACGACTCTTCTTGCAATGGCTCATCGTCTGTCTCTCTCGTTTTCTTCGACTTCACTCGCTGCTTCGATAAGCGCCGGCTTTCTTTAGATTTCTTCACTTTGAAAACTTCTTCATCTTCGTCTTCGCCATGGTCAAAACTAAGCAGAGTTTTTGGCGCAGGTTTTGAAGATTTCTTCGCCTTTTTTTCAACGTTTTCATCTGTCTTTTGTTCGCTCAAAGGTTCGGAAGCCTGCAATTCTTCTTCGTTTTCCTCCTCCAAATTTTTCTTCCGGAAGTTTCGTTTGGATTTCTTCTTAAAAACGACGGGTTCTGTTGCCATTTTTCAAGACAAAATTTGTTCAATAACAGATCAGTGTTCTGAAAATAATATCAAATAATACCTCGAGTTGCTAACAAAGTTCAAAATGGCCGCTTCTCCTAAAATTACGACAAGTAAACGTATCCCCTGAAAGTCTATTGATCTATACGATTTCAGGAGGGAACTACTATTAATGGACATAATAAAATTTCATTCAATCCACCCCGGAAAAATGTAAATTTCATATAATTAAAACAAATTTATTGGCAAATGGGGGGGGGGAGTAAGAATTCGAAGAAAGGAAAATGTAAAAACTTAGCCCACTTGGAAGTCAGTAATGGAGTTTTACGCGAGAGGAAAGAAGAATTTCTACCAGCCGAGTGCGAGTCGAAGTTACCAACCAGATATCGATGCCGGATTGCTCGCTCATGTTCGAGAAGAGGTTTTCAAACGCGAAGAGGAGCAGAAAAAACAACAAGAAATTTACAACGTCAAGAAGGCTGAAGACGAAAAACGAAGAAAGTTAACCGCTCAAATACAGTCCATCGTGGCCAAGTTACCCATGTATGTTAATGTAGTTTAATCGTATTCTAACGTGCTACTGATGATAACCTTATTACATTTGACTTAACTTCCCCCGACTTTACAGTCAGCCCCCCCCCACTTTTAGGAAATAAAGGGCCTGTTCGTATAATATGAGGTGACTGAGATGGACTGCGCCTAGCTGTAATGACAATGTGCCAAGATCTCACCTTGTAGAGTATTTTATATGTTTTCCATCTTTTTGTTCATATGGAATAAAAGCGAGCTCAGTTAGGTTAGATCTAAGCACAAGCAAATAGGAATCTCAGCAAAGTGGAATGAAATATTCCATGAGAAAACATGTTCTCTGCTTTGTCCTGGTAAGCTGAAGTAAAAGCAACACATTGTCAAACAGTGACACTTGACACAAGCTCTTGTCTACCATTTAGCGTTGTTGCAAATGGGTACTATATTTGGACATTCGTGCGCTTGTCAGTGTAAAATCAAGTTAGCTTTGGAACATCATTAATTATAGTAAGAGCATACTAGTACGGGGTATGTAGAACTGCAGAACTTAATGATGGTGCAACATATCTAAAAGTAGTTATTTGAATTTCATTAGCATCTACCAAGAAAAAATGACAGCTGAGATAGTAAATTCCCTGGCACTATCCCTGATGGATGGGACAGTTTTTGAAATTGTTCGAGGCCTGGAGGATATCCAACAATTAACTGAGAGAAATTTGCTCAACAAAAGAATGAAGGTTATCAATGGTCAGAAAGGTATTTTGGATTTTGTATAATAGAAAAATTGTAAGATATTTTAAACGTGCAATGGATTGTTCTTCGTATAAAACAATGAGTAGAAATCATTGACTTTGTTGTGAGAAGAATATTATGGATATAATGCATCTACTTTTTGAGCACTTATTACCTGAAATTAAAAACACCACTGACTTGTAATATCAGGTTTGTTAAACCTTGTTCTGTGCGGGTCAACATTGTTTTATATGCTTGTCTAATATTCAATATTGTTAATTGTTTGGCATCATAGCTTTGCTGACATTTTTCTATATTGTTAACATTGTTTAGTATTGTTAAATACTGTTCAACATCATTTGGTATTGTTCAACATTGTATATAATATTGTCAAATGTTCAGCTTTGTTCAATATTGTTCAGAATTGTTAAACATTGTTCCACATCATTCAGTATTGATGTTCAACCTCATTCAATGTTGTTCTACACTGTTTAAAATTGTTTGCTATTACTGAGCATTTTGTGTAATATAAAATGAACATAGAATTCTTAGAAACTCTCTTTTAACATATTTACGTAGCTGAGAGGCTGGAGCAAAATAAAAGTCACAAAGCAGCTATTGATGCATGTGCAAACAAACCACATCACCTTCCTGTAATAAGAAAGAAACATGAACAAGAAAAGGCAAATCAAGAAAGCCGACTTGCACAAGAACTTGTGCAATTGGATCAAAAGTTAGTGCTAGAGTTGGATCGTGTTGTTGCAGATCAACAAACCACTATGCAAGTATGTAATGGGATATAATAGGATAGTATTTGCATTTTGAAATTGATATATATCACAAAAAACTTAAACTTGTGCTGAGAAACCCATAGCCTAAGGTTAGTGTGATGCTTCCACTTTATTGAGGTGTTTTCACATCATTGTTATTTCTTCTTCAGAGAGCCGGTGTACCGATGTTCCACCTCACAAATGATTCCACAGAGATTCAACTTCAAATGTACATTTTAGACATAATAACTAAACTTAGCGGAAGCTGATATAATTAAAGCTCAGTCAATGCCGACAAAAAGCAAAACCTGATGTATGAAAAACCAAACTGTCATTAACTAGCCAGTTAAACATGTGCATTTTATGACCAGTAAAACAGAAGTATCAGCTAACAAGTAACACTTGTGCATGTTTATGACCAATAAGAATGCAGCACCAGATAGCCAATCAAATCTGTGCACTTTAGGTAAAAAAACAACTAGCCAATAAAACTTTTGCATCTGACCAATAAAATGGAAATCAAATGAAGCAACAAAATTTCAAATTACAATGTAATTTTTGCAAAGTATTGTATGAGACATGTGTTTGGAGACATGCAACTTCTAAATTTCAAATAAATATACTGCTGACATGAACACAGCACTGCAACTTTTTGCCCAAATTCAACCAATGCCTTGCTTACACTATACCAACTCATTTAAACTTAAGATTCAACAAAATTAAAGCAAAAAAAAGAAAACATTTTCTTGTATTAATTGGGCCAATATAGCTGGCAGTTTTTCCCACATATATAGTGTACACAAGGCATAAGTGTTTAAACTAAAAAAGTTAAATATTGAGTTAATCTAACATGTGCTGAAGTAAAAAAAATGAATTTCCTATGCTTATGTCATAATGAGAGTGGTCAGTGCCATAGCCAGTCGGCATGTTTTGGTCATGCTATGTAAATTTCCAAACATTACAATTATTCATTTTTTATGTTTTGTTTTCAAAAGTAAGTTAACACAGAAAAATTAACATAGCAGGACTAAATATGCAAGCTGGCCACGGCAGTGAAAGTACGTAGTCAATAAAAAATCAATGTACTTGATTTCCTTATAGTTATGTCATTGAGAGGATGGTATATAAGCAATCACTGTACTTGATTACTTTATATTTATGTCATTGTGAGGATGGTACATGAGCAATCAATGTACTTGATCTCCTTATACATACATATGCCATAGGAACTTTATTTCCACTTTGAACTCCGAGCTCTCATGGCCAGTGTCCACAAAAATCACCATGTGACGAAACTCAATACATTTGCTTATATCCACCTCAGACTGACAATTCTTTGAAAGAGGATAAATTCCCCAAGCTGTTGCTTGGTGACATACGACACCCTCTCGATATATAGTTTGTCAATTTTCCGCTGGCTGCAAGAATGAGCCCAAGGTAAGGAGGTGACGGTTTATGAGGTCGCGTTAAAAATTCCGGATGAAATTGTACGCCAACGAAAAATGGATGTTCTGTTGAGAATGAAATGAAGAAAATAATACGGTCGACAGATTTAAAATTTTTGATGTACAGAAAAGGACTTCATTCATTAATTTCTTCGGTGACGTCAATCTATCACTGTAATAAGGCTTTGTAGGCAAATTATTAACTTGGTCGATAAATTAATTGAAAAAACATCTACCTAATTTGAACCCTCTCGCTAAAACTGTGTTCGTTGCATATTGTTGCAAATAATACCTTCAAGTTGCATGATTTCCATGCGCTCCCCATCAACATCATGGCCGACAAATTTCATACCATATTTTTCAAGCTGTTTTACATATGCAGGATTGATCTAAACATACACAACTCGATACATAAGTAGGATTAACCACATTTTGAAGGAATGAAGGTTTGGGTCTTGGTTTACAATTTCAGAAAATTTGATGAAAAGTAAGTTTTCCGTACGACCTACATCTACAGTTCTGAAGAAGACTAAAATTCTCACTAAATACAACGTTAAATATTTAAAAGTAAAATAAACAAAAATTCACTTTAAATAACTAGATATGCATCGAGCAAGGGTCGTTAGCTTATTAAAATAAACGATGTCAACAACAACAAATGATTGATACAACAAATTAAGAAAAACTATAACAACGCTTTCATTTATGAATCCTCATATGATTCTACTAAACAATTACTCGCTCTTGATTTCCATGATGCAGGCCAAGTCATACACATCGTAGATATCTCAAGCTTGTAATCTAATCGTTAAAGTGCCTATATCACCCTCAGGGAAATTATCTATTTAGATAGAGTTGACTATTTTAAGTACATTTGCAATACTTGTTGCAGTACATTTGCAATTTGGACGTCAAAGTTGGCTTTTTTCGTGTTTGCCGTGAGGTGCTGTTTAAGGCTGTAGAATTACAGTGTAATTCATTAACAAAGTGCGCAATATAAGTCAAGTTTAATAAAAAAATAAATTTCTTGATTTTGATACAAATTTCACTATAAACTACAGCGTTAAAAAGCAGCGTGCTCTCCAAAGTACGTCACGTCGGTGAACTAGACCCAGTCCCAGCACCTCACGGTCAAAAACGAAAACAGCCAACTTTGACGCCCAAAAAGTCAAGGAAAATAAAATTTTCGTCTTATAAAATATATTACAAATGTTCTCAAAATGGTCAACTCTATCTAAATGCTTTATTTCCCTGAGGGTGAGATAGGCACTTTAAATAGAGTGAAATTACTGGGCGTTTGCAAACATAAGGCATTACAATGAGTCACTTACTTCATAACGATGGCGATGCCGTTCTTGAATGTACTCCTTACATCCATAAAGTTTGTCTAAACAAAAACAATTTCTTCTCTAAAATGCCATAAAAGGTGCAACATGACATCGAGAACTTTATAAAAAAGATCGCTCAACTTACAAATTGAACTTTTCTCCGATTTGAAAACAGTAGTTCGTTTTCCTAGTCGCATTGTGCCACCAAGATGACCAGGGTTGTGTTCAGGCATCTCTATCACCTGATGTTCAGAAAAGATCTCTTTGTTGAAAAACTATTTGACATCGGTCGTTACCATGGTTGGTACATTGTTTAGTTTATACTGCAGGAGTAGCCAGCCTGACGCTGGTATTATAAACGCTCACTCGAACTCACGCTCACTGAGTGCGAATATGAAAATCACGCACTCTCTAATCAACGACAAAGTCATTTCCCCGTCGATGGCTAAATTTTCTTTAAAACATGTCAAATCAAGCAATCGATGTAGCGAAAATCCTGTCTTCGTATAATTTGAGGTCATTTTGAAACTCCACTGAAACAATACGGACGATAGTTCTGCTCAAGAAATTCCAAATTACGATGATACATGATTCAATTCAATTTATTGTTTTCGAAGTGAGTGAGCACAGAAAAATAAGCATAGCAGGACTTAAAGGCCCGTTTCCACTTAAGAAAAATTCCACGGAACTTATAATTTTCCAGGTTGCGGATGCTGTCACCAGAATACAAAAAGTTGAAAAACTTCTACTTGAATAAACATTCAATTTGCTTCCACTGGAAAATTTCATGCATCTTTTCCATTACTTAGCGCATTCGCAACCTGGAAAATGAAACGTTTCGCAGAAAACTCTCATAAGTAAAAACGGTTCTTAAATTTAAATTCAAAGAACATACAAGTTTTCTACGAGCCTTGTTTATTATTATGCGCAAAACTAGTAGTCGGAGAGTGTACGTAAATACGTTTTGATATGCTACAGTTACGTATTATACACTATATACAAAACGTAAAACAAAACACGTCGTAATCTGTATTTCGTAAATTAATGACCGCACTTTAAGGCCGTTTCCACTTAAAAAAATTTTCCACGGAAAGCAAAATTTTCCAGGTTGCGCATACGTTAAGTAATACAAGAGATGTGATCAAATTTTCCAGCGGAAAAACTGAATGTTTATTCAAGTAGAAATTTTTCAACTTTGTGTATTCAGTCTGGGGGAAAATTAGTAGTCAGCCAATCATGTCACAGATGTTAGAAACAATTAGCATAAAGTAATAAAAAAATGTTTGAAAAGTATTCGTGGTCTGCAAGTCTTATTTCACAAATAAAAGTGGCAAATTCACCGTTAGTCGTTGTTTCAACAAATATTCGTCGAACAACATATTTTCTTGTATGTATTTTGTGTGTCCAATCTTGTGTAGTAGCTGTTTCTTATCAGTAAAAGAGGTAAGATACGTCTAGTTAAGGCCGCCATATTTATTTCCACTCTGGCATGAATGGAAATCATTGCTGGAAAAACAGATATACAGCAAATTTTCCTTTCTAAGAAAATTTTCGTAAGTGGAAACGGGCCTTTATTTGTATGTTACATAATTATTGAAATAGTTTAGCTACGTCATCATTAACCTTGAATTTAAACGGCCAAACGAAAAAAAATGGAACTCTTACCACAGGATTTTCTGTGTCACTTTTAAATTCTGATGAATTGGCATCTTGTGAAATTAAACAAAACAAAATTAGTAGTCAAGCTATACATATTCTAATACAATCGATTTCAAGGAACATATGTTTTTTTCTGCGTTCAAATACAGTTGCAGAGTTGATAGGTTAGGTTGGGGTTTTAAGATATTTCATAGGATTGGTTTCTTAAACTTCCTTTCAACTTATTGTTGATTAAGAATTTGGCTTGCAGCCATTTTTCAATATGGCGCACTTGCCACATATATGAATACCCCCCCCCCAATTATCACAAAGGCAGCGGCATTAGTACGCCGGCGTAAACTAATTCGTAGAACATGAGTGGTAGTTAAAACGTTAATGATGGACGGGGAGATGTACAGTGGAGACGTGTAGAAGTGGAAGTCCACCCTTCAGGCTGCAGATAAAATTTCTTTAAGATAAACTTTAATATATCGGGGAATTGTGCGATTTGCATAAAAACGACTTAATCTTAAAGTGAAAGCATAATCCTTAAGTTTTCTTTAATCCATTTTTACGACCATAATATCATCAAAAAGACAAATATTTTTCGTATTTCTTAACTGATCATACCTTCTAAGTTTAATATGTTCCTGGAATATTCAACAACAGCCAGCTGTAATCCGAGGCAAACACCTAAAAAATGCAAAATTTTAACTCTTGCTCAAGAAAAGATTTTGACTCTAACACACACAGAAATAAAGAGTGTTCTACTTTAGAAAATAATTTGATGGCTTCTTTGTGAACGTCACCAAGTCACGAAAGATTCTGTCATCTTTATTCCATGATTGGGAGATGTTTTGTTTGAAAGTGTACTCGTTTAAGCAAAAATATCAATTGCCTTAGCTAAATTACTTGAAATGTAAATATTTTATAGGAAGAACGAAAAACCGCGACAACTTTTTCACACCCTCTAGTCAAGGCCACGAGGGATGAAAACTTTCTGATAGTCGAGAACACCGACGTATAACTTTAAATTTATCAGTTAAATCGCTTTGCTGTAAGGAAAAAATAATCATCAGTTTTGCATGCGCAGTTCCTTTGGGAAGTTTAACAATAATCGCATACGCAAGATAGTCATTAAAGGTACATTCATTGTGCCAAATTTTAAAATGCGAACTGACCTAAGAAAGGGATGTTTTTCTTTCTAGCATAATTGATGGCCAAAATCATTCCTTCAGTTCCACGAGATCCAAATCCACCAGGGACCAGCACACCACTAAACGGATAATATATAATTCCTAATGTCTATTAGGTCGGTGAAGGTTCAGATGGCTCAGAGGTGTACCCAGCCTGCAGATAGTCTTGCTACGTACATTTGAAAGAAATCACTAGTTAATTCTCGGGAAATCTTTTGTTTTCACAGTTTATGAACAGAGAAAAATTTACATAGCAGGAATAATTAAGCGGGATGGCTACGCAAGAGATTCAAATACATCTACTGTTTAATCTCTTTCGTAAAACAAACTCTGCAAACTAACCAGTCAGCGGAAACAAGTGGACCAAGCTGCGAACTCGTCCCAATGGATTTTCCTAAAGTTTCCGCCAATGGCGGAATTAAAAAAAAAACTCCCCATTTTTTTACTAGATTTGGTCTGAGCTTAGAATCTCCCACCTGCTTTACATAATTGTAATGTTTTGGACAGGGGGACTGTTATGCCTCATCCAATCGAATATGGCAAAAAATTGCATGCATGGTCTCGCTGGATTTGAATGAACAAGATGAATGAAAGGAATCCGACAAAATATCTACTTCAAATCTTGTATGAAAACAATGGACTCCCGAATCTAAATTCCTTAATATAATACAAATTCGTGTCTGGTAATCGCGAGATTCCGAAATCCACACGTCAACATCCAAAATCTACGACCAAGAATACGAGCTATTGACCGACAAATATCCTCGCGGATTATCAAAACAACATTTCACGAAAAGCCGCACCGGGCTACCAGAAGGTTTCTTTAATTTACGACTAAATTAGATACAGTTTAGACATGGTTACATGAAGTAAATCCTTTCGTACCTGCAACCGCAGAGTTTTTTCCATGCGTCATGATAATGAACAGGGTCCTGATCAGCTTTCATAATTTCAAGATCTTCTGCATCCACCCACTGTGGTGAAAAAAAGCAAGTACAATTCTCCAGCTGTTTTTCAGGTGTCTAAGAGCCTGGTTTTATGGAGAGGCGAGACAGAACTTGATGTGTTCAATCCAGCATTTGTACAAGAGTTTCCACAAAAGTAAATAAGGAGGCAAAAATTTAAGAAAGACGCCTTGGAAGCCTTGAATTCCCGAAGTTTTTGTCGATACTTACAAACGTACTTCAAATGGTGAACGCTCTAATTAGTTTTTTTGCGTAACAGGGTGTATGGAAAAATAGACGATTTTGAAATGCTCAGTACACTATGAATTTACTGAAGAATTTCATAAATTCGTGCTAGCATGGTACTTTAACATTCTCAGTTCAATTCAACACTAAAAATGAGGTGAAAATTCAACCTTGAAAAACGGGAGAACGGTTTGCAAAAAAAAAAACAACGCATTTTTAAGGCTTGTTCAAGCATGAACGAAGTGTCAAAAATCTATTTTGTTTTTGTGGGATGAATGTTTCGATCCTGTTTTACAAATTACGGCAATTTCAAAAAATTTGATGAAAAGACATCCGCGCATTTCCGTAAAACTTGGGTAATTTTTTGTTTTAACTCACAGCCTGCATGACTTTCCTGCACAAATTTCATGCATAAATGATTGCCTTCGTTCCCTGAAGTGTAATTCACTTTAAAGATCCAATGCATCCAACCACAAGATCTAAAACACAGCTCTTCATTGATGTCTTTAATAAACGGCTCGGATACGATTGTTTTATGGGGTATTTTGGCTCAAACTCTCGCCCTTGTCGCCATGTTGTTGCTCAAACTTGATCTAACACAGTTTATCAAGTTGAAAATTGTAACGCGCATGCTCAAACTTCAAGTGTATTGTACCATTAAGAAAAGGAGCAGATCATCACAAACCTGGATAACGAGTTTTAAATTACAGTGTAGAGCAGCGTGTGTTAGTGCTTTAACAACTGAGATATACGCATCCTCCATTTGAACATATTTTCCAACAAGACCAATATGAACTTCATTACGAACATTCTCTTGTCTAAAAATTGTTTTTAATAACATAGTTCACGTGAAGATGAATTATTTTAGTTATTTACCGTCAATATGTATAATATCAACTGTCTATTTTATAGTTAAGGAAGCATAGTTAATGTGCAGTATGGGGTTGGGTGACGTCACTAGTGAGATGGGGAAGAGCCCTGTTTTTATAAGAGTTGGGACGCGTATTGCTCTCTGCATTTCGCATTATGATCATGGTGATTGGGTAAGTATGGTCACGTGGGTATCTATCCGCCATTTTTGTTCCAAAAGTGCATATTGTATCCATTTTTTAGGTAGGAGATAAATTTTTAAAAAATTTCTAAGATTATTTTATGCTGCTTTTAAATAGTGCAAATCAAAGCGATGAAGAATAGAAAGATGTGCGCTCCCGTGTGGCCCAGGCAAGTTTACTTCCGGTGTCGCAACTCTTGCGTATGTAGGGCTGTGAGATGGGGTATGGTCGCCAGTGTGGAGGGTTTATCACTGTTATATCAGCTCTTCAAGTACCCCTACATACAAAATTATTATTGGCGTTGATAAAACTAGGGACAATTCACAATGTATCGGCAAAGAAATTTTTTTAATTTGGAGAAATCGTCCTCATGTAACAAAGATTCAAAGTTGATTTTCAATGGACCTTGTCCGTCGTGGCGTTAAGTCTGGGTCGAGCCACATATTGATGTCATCAAAGGAAAGTGCGTGTATAGGTGGGTTGCAACTTGCAACCATCTCCCTGGGAGTAAGAGAATGGAATGCTCGCCTTGTTGGATGAAATTTGAATTGTAAATAAGGAAAATCCTTTGTTAAAATCATCCAACATGGCGAATATGACGTAACTTAAAACCCAAGAATACGTATTTTTTATTGACGAGCCTTTGACGTCACAAAAACAAGTCGTTCCAGACTTTTATGACGATGGACAAAATCCATCAAAAAGGGAATTTTTTCCAACTTAAAACCGCCATAAACATGGAGCGAATTGACTAAATCAATAACTTTTTTCACGGATACGTTAGAAATTGCTCCTAGATTTAATCACACCAGTAAAAATTTTTGCTGGTATGGATACTTAACTCGGATCTTTGCAAATTTTAGTCGATAAAATGTTGACAACCTGCTTCGAAAACTCTTTATAAAATTTCATTTAGCTATCGCATAAACCTTTAGATTGATCGTATTTAGGTTTTAAAATAGTGGTGTCTCAAAATTTTTATCGACCTACATTAAGGTTTACTGTTGAGAGCTTTAAGAGTTGATAAACTTCAGAGCAAAAGACAAATGCAGCTTCATGTAGTTAGGATAAAGTGTTGTAGAGCTAGTTGCTTGTATTATACGGTGTGTATTAAAAACAGAATAGAACTTTAACGGAATTGATATTCTTTGCACTTATATTTTTACTTAACAAAAGAGAGGAGCTCTTTAGCTTTCCAATGACATGTTTTTCATTTCTTAGTAAACAGAAATGATCGAACACTCCTTAAAATATCGCGAGTCGAAATTACATTGTTCGATCGTTGGGGATTGAATACTATTATCATTGAACATTGTGCAGCGTACGATACAAAAAAAGATGAAAAAATGGCAGTGACACCTCAATAATTGTATTTAGTTTCCAGTGGTTAAAAAATGCAATTTCGACTTGCAATTTGAACAATACTCGATTATTTCTGATTGTTATGAAATGAAAAACACATCAATGGAAAACTAGGAAGCTCTTCTTTTTCGCCAGACGTATTGTTATGAAATGAAAAACACATCAATAGAAAACTAAGGAGCTCTTCTTTTTTGCTAGACGAATTGTTATGAAATGAAAAACACATCAATGGAAAACTAGGGAGATCTTCTTTCTTGCTAGACGAATTGTTATGAAATGAAAAACACATCAATGGAAAACTAGGGAGCTCTTCTTTTTTGCTAGACGAATTGTTATGAAATGAAAAACACATCAATGGAAAACTAGGGAGCTCTTCTTTTTTGCCAGACGTATTGTTATGAAATAAAAAACACATCAATGGAAAACTAAGGAGCTCTTCTTTTTTGCCAGACGTATTGTTATGAAATGAAAAACATATCAATGGAAAACTGAGAAGCTCTTCTTTTGCCAGACGTATTGTTATGAAATGAAAAACACATCAATGGAAAACTAATGAGCTCTTCTTCTTTGCCAGACGTATTGTTATGAAATGAAAAACATATCAATGGAAAACTGAGAAGCTCTTCTTTTTTGCCAGACGTATTGTTATGAAATGAAAAACACATCAATGGAAAACTAAGGAGCTCTTCTTTTTTGCCAGACGTATTGTTATGAAATGAAAAACATATCAATGGAAAACTGAGGAGCTCTTCTTTTTTGCCAGACGTATAAAAATTTAAGCCTAAAACACAATATCAAATGCACAATAGCACGTGAAAGTTTGAGTCAATTTCTTTGAAAGACACTGTATATTCATGTAGTGTTACGTACTTAGTTTTCGTTATTAGCGTGACGTGTAATGTTATTGTATTCATAATAAACAACACAAGACACTACACAACACCTTAGCAACTACATAACAATAGAAAATAAGCTTACAACATTGCAAAAAAAATTTACATTGACCAACTCACCTTTCTGCCAACTCGTACCAGATTTTCAGCGCGCTCTTTGTTTGAAATGGCTGAGAAAGGGAACCAAGGCCTAGTCTGTCTTTCAACAACTGAACAACGTTTTGTTCGGCGATGAGTGGAGGAATTCTGTACAAGCTCTTACAGTTGTGGACACTGATAACCTGAAGAAAGTTAATCGAGAATGCATTTTTGGGAAAAGAATTGTTTTTCATTAAAGCCAGTCGTTACTTGCTTAAAGGGAAGCGAAGTCTTAAAATAAACATTAGTGCCTAACATATAGCTTGAAAAAGACCAGAACGCGTAGAAAAATTTCAATCGCAATAAACTAGTGTATCAACTATACGTACAATGCATTAACTGTATTGGTTGTATTGATAAACTATTTCAACAACTACAACAGTTATTTAACAATTATTGGATGAGGTTGAGCATGATATTAAGAACTCTTCAGACCGAGGTCTGAGTAATTCTTGATATCATGCGGAAGTCGAGTTCAATAATTGTTTTATTATTCACTTAAACCAACTGAACTTTAATTAAAACATATCAAGATAAAACATTTTTCAAATCTTCCCTAATTTGTTTTTGTCGGACGGTTTATTCACGTTCGTCTCGTTTAAATGTGTTGTAAATGTGTTTAAAGCCAGCTTCGCCGCTTTTTTAGTGTTTTCTGCATCCTTTTTGTTCAAAAGCTTTCGCATATCGTTTTTATAAACAGTGTCAAACCTCGCTTTTATCTGATTTTTTTTTCAAAACCTGCTTTTAATCACGCCAACAATTGCAGAATATTGGTTTGTATATAAGATGTCATACTTACAAATATCGAGAATTATCTGCAGGTAGTTGACCAAAAAAGACCGAAATTTTTCACATAGTCAATAATAATCGCTAATATATGTTTAGATGTAGCTCTCAAAAATCGAAGAATGGACAAAAGATTATTAAACATTACTTCAGTGTCAAATCTCCTACCTTATCTGGCGATACATGACAAAACATAGAAACTTTAGTCTTTACATGATCCTGTATTGGAACATTTCCACGACAGAAAATCTAAAAACGAACAACAAAATTGCCAACACATTAGCAACCACTTGATCTCGCAAGATTAATCTTCCTCAACCCTTTAGCAACAACTCTCCGTAGATTATTATAAAGTAAATGTGTCTGCAATTTCTTGTCGTGTCTAAATCACTTTTTCAAAGATCCAATTGTAATTGTTTTTCTTCAAATTGATATTACAAATGCATTCAACAAATGAAATAACATATTATGGGAAAACACTGAGACTCGTGGAAAACAAAACTCAATATTTCCCTCGGGAGCATACATTAAGTGCATAATGTACCATTGTTGGAAATAAGTTATACTATTTGATTGTCCTACTGACAGAGAGCCAAATTCTCCTTAATTATTATAATTTTTGTTAACCAATAGACTTAGCGAAATTTTGAGTGATGTTTTGTTGTGAATGGGTTGAAGATATAGTCTGAGTGAGTGAGCAATATATGTATAAGATAAAAATTGCAAGAGAATAAATTTCGTTATTCATCAGGCTTGAGTTTTTGCATCCATTGGACATAATTAAAGAAATATTGCCTGGGCGACGGGCAAGATTCACAAAACCATTGTCGTAACGTCTGAGTACAACTATTTTTACTTATAAATTTGACTTACAAAATCAGGACTCAGCCCAAGACCTCTGAGCTCGCGGACGCTGTTTTGTGTCGGTTTTGACTTTTGTTCACCAGTGGAGCCAGGCTGACAACACAATAAAAATAAAAATCATACCAACAAGTGATGCTTTAAGCAGAAGTGAGCATTCATATAATTTGCACAGATTATCAAAGACGGGGGTTAGGCTAATGCGAACACTTATCACATAAAAATAAAAGATTTGAAACATTCTTGAAACCACAGTTTTAGCATTCGAACATTTGACTTCAAAATCCTTCATCAGATGACAATTTCATAAAGTATAAACTAAATCCTAATTCGGTTTTTTGTTTCGTTTTTCTTGCGTTTTGCTGTTTGCTTCACGAAGTTTGTTTACATTTGACAGTAAAATTACGCGTTTTTAATGTGTTCCATTACGGAAAATAATAGACCGGCAAAAATATTTCTGAGCCAATCAAAGCGTGCCAATTTGGCGGAAGTGACGGTTGCCACATAAAAATATTTCTTAATGCACCAAAAAACTCACCATGGGAATAAGACTAACATGAACGACACAAAAATTCTCACGACAAACACGGAATTGAAACTGCCTAAACGCTTCGACGAAAGGCATACTTTCGATGTCGCCAATCGTCCCACCAAGCTGCAAAAACAAAAATTTACATCATTGAGAATCATTAGCAGAGTAAAAGTAAAGATTACCGGCCATTGTCATTGCGAAGTGGTTTATCAGCCACACTTTCTGCTAATTAGCAAGGGCAGATTTTCACGCCAGAGGGGAGGAAAATCTGCAATCTGTTGGCTATTAATGTAAAATTATTGTAGGTTAGGCAATTGTGCGGTAAAATCGAGTGAAAGTTCAAATTGCTTAAGAAGAACTACTAAAATTTGCTCTTTACAGGGTGTATAGAAAAAGTCCAAATATTTCATAGATTGGTGTTAATGCGGGTACTTTATCATCCCCAGTTCGATCTAATACGAAAAATAAACATGAAATTCAACCGCGAAAAACGGGAGAGTGGTTTGCAAACATCGCATTTTAAAGGGCTTGTGCAAGCATGAATAAGGTGTCGAAAATCAGTTTCGTTTTCAAGGAATGAAAGTTTGTGTCTTGGTTTACAAAGTACGAAATTGGACTAATGTATGAAAATTCCCATAAATTTTATGAAGTGTAAATTTTCCGCTCAGATGTATTTCAAAATTATCTACTTTTCTATGAAACGCCAGTCTTAAAACTCCCAACTGATACGTACGTAGCAACACCAAATAATTATAAATATTGTCACCCACCTCTATAATACAGACATCGGCAACGCTATTGTCATGAAGTGGTTCCATTGCAACTTTTTCAACCCATTCCTGTACAGCATTAGTTATGTGAGGGACAACTAAAACATATAATGCACAATGGCATGTTAACCTGAAATAATTATTTAGCGAGGAGGAAAGGGAGAACAGCATTGCTCTTAAAACTTAAACTGCTTGAAAAAACTGTAAGAGAATTTAATGCAGGTTTTGCAAAGTGAAACGAGAGAAAATCACAAAAGAATGATATACTTGTAAAAGCCAAAGACCTCCACAGTCCAGAATTATTTCCATAATTACCTTGAACAGTCTTTCCAAGATAATCTCCCCTTCTTTCTTTTTCAACAACATCCTGGTAAATTTTCCCCGTTGTGATGTTGTTATTGCGACATAACATAACATCCAGAAATCTTTCATAATTACCGAGATCCAAATCAACCTCGCCACCATCGTCTAGCACAAACACCTCTCCTACAAAAAAATCCAAAGTTTCCAGTATAAACTAATATATCGAAAAATGCATAGTACATATATTGTGTGTATAGAAAACACGTGAGTCCAAATTTCATATGCTATACTTTGTATTGTTTTACGTTTAAATTTTTACATAGAAAAGAGAATAGGAAAAAATAAAAAACTTTATCAAGACACATTAGCCAAGTCAACTTAAGCTCGTTTCCACGGTTCAATGACATGCTAGTAGCTTTCAAAAGTGCATTTTCCACCTTTTGGGATTTGAGTGGTTTCACTGTCACTTCACTGCAGTGACGTCGCTAAGGGGGGAAGGGGGGGAGGGGAAATGCCCGCCAAAGTGAATTTTAGATGAGAGTCTTACGATGCAGCATTGGAAATTGAGAAACGAGCAAATCGCATCAATGTGACTCTTATGGAATTTGCACAACTTCACCACTGTACAGGGAAGCATTCTATGAGCTGTGCAAACTAGTTTGAATTATGCACTTACGCTTTCTGTGGTGTCAGCCAAGTGGTTAAGTTTTTATTGCTTGAAAATGTAAAAAAATAATACTTCTAGAATAATTCAAGAGGGCAAGGAAGAACAAGTGATATTGTGGTGCTTGTCACAAACCATACTACACCATATCACTGAGCTTGTACGAGATCATTGACAAGTACACTATAGACTCAAACTTGTAGAAACAATAATGTACCAAAAGCATCAATGAAGTCTAAGGTTTATGAAATACAGCAACTCTGTGAGTATTATAATATGCAAACATTTGATTGGAATCAATGATCAATCTACATAACGCTATAACACAAAGAACGTACAAATCTACATAACGCTATAACACAAAGAACGTACAAATCTACATAACGCTATAACACAAAGAACGTACAAATCTACATAACGCTATAACACAAACAACGTACAAATCTACATAACGCTATAACACAAAGAACGTACAAATCTACATAACGCTATAACACGAAGAACGTACAAATCTACATAACGCTATAACACAAAGAACGTACAAATCTACATAACGCTATAACACAAAGAACGTACAAATCTACATAACGCTATAACACAAAGAACGTACAAATCTACATAACGCTATAACACAAAGAACGTACAAATCTACATAACGCTATAACACAAAGAACGTACAAATCTACATAACGCTATAACACAAAGAACGTACAAATCTACATAACGCTATAACACAAAGAACGTACAAATCTACATAACGCTATAACACGAAGAACGTACAAATCTACATAACGCTATAACACGAAGAACGTACAAATCTACATAACGCTATAACACAAAGAACGTACAAATCTACATAACGCTATAACACAAAGAACGTACAAATCTACATAACGCTATAACACAAAGAACGTACAAATCTACACACAGGTTTAACTCTGAAGTTAAAAAATTGAAACTATTTGTGTTGTGTTTGATGTTTCAAAAAGTTCACAGAGCTGAGGCAAGTTTAGTACAATTTCGCTTTCGACTGACGTGGGGGGGAATTTTGTTGTCCCCCTCCCCTGCAAGATTGGCTTTCAGCTTGTGTCCCCTCTCCACACACACACTCGCAAAATCCTGGCGACGCCACTGCTTCACTGGCATTTCAAGCAAAAGAAAAATTGCATTTTCCCAAAACAATCTTCAATAATCAATGTTCAAGTCTCAACCCTTGCAAAACGCTATTTTGACTCGCAATTTATATTTGAGGAGCGCTCAATCATTTCTGATTGTTACAAAATTAAAAACATATCATTGTAGAGTTAAGGAGCTCATTCTATTGGCTATGTAAAGATATAGGTACAAAACACAATATAAAATGGGCAATTGCATGTTAAAGTTCGATTTAGTTTTTCTCAATACAAACTTTATTAAATATATTTATACATAATTTTCCCTATGAGTCACAAGTCACTAAGTTTTCTATAATATTTTGTCCACATAAATAGACAACAGTAGACAGGCAGCATGTTTGGCTATGGCTGCTATGCTACTGCAGAATTTTTGGCAGAATTCCATTCCCTTGACAGAAATTCAATAATTTATATTTCATATGATATTTTTCCATGACACAAATAGGGAAATGCAATTGTGTTTTTCAAAATGAACTTCTTTGTGACAAAAGCTCCACAGTAAATTGAAGACCTAAAACTAGCTGACAAATTTTCTGTATGAAAAGATTTTGGTGTTCCACACACTATATAAAAACAATATGGTATTTCCTCTAGAGGGCAATTTTCTCAAAGAGCCTGCATGAAAATATTTTCAATCTACTAGTATGATGTGTTATTATGTGTAACTCAGTTTGAATTATGATTATCGGAAGCCGTAATCGTGTAAGTTTCACTCCTTTGCCATGTTATAATTCAAAGACCAGAGTGGGATGCAAGTACAAAGAGCCTGGAAAACATTCATTTTTTTTGGTCACACATTTACCCTATGCAACTCCAAGAGAGACAGTGAAAAACTATAAAACCTGCCTCTTCAGCTAAAGTTACCCAAGGATACAATAAGTACACTATACTTTGTAAGGTCTTTATTATTGAACATGCTAGGAGCGAAGAATAACAGCAAAATGACAACGTAAATGAGTATGTCACACACCACATGGGAGAATAAGGCTACTTAGCCCCCCAAGGAGTTATTTTATTTTGCTGCCTTTCAAGTTGGGGATTATTGAGAGGGGGTAAAAGGACACTGGGGTTGAATGAGATTTCATCAAAAAGTGCCAGCGCATACTAACTCAAAAAACACACGGTTCACTACTAATTTCTACATGTGAAAATATCAAATTACCAATAAAGTGCATTAGTGAAATAAAAATTTTGTCAAGGTGACAATTAAAAAATCATCTTTAAAAGAGCTAATACCATGGTGAACAGTTAGAATAATAACATGATAGTTCTTAAAAGAACAGTTTAAAACGAGAACACTAACCCGAAAATTCTAAAAGAACTGCTTTTAAAGCTAAAAGACACTATGCATTTTGGCAGAATACTCATCAGGTGTCAACGTCCGCTAAATGAGAGCTTCAAAATCATGCAATATTTATGATGTAAGGAAAAAAGTTCTTAAAACAGAGATAAATTCAACATGTAATCCTTTTGTCAGCAGAGGATTATGTGTTTAATTTACATATCTCCATTTGACACAAAATTTCTCAATTTAGAGATGACGATAACTCTTTATTAACATCATAAATATTGCATGATTTTGAAGCTCTCATTTAGCAGACTTTGACAACTGATGAGTAGTCGGCCGAAATGCATAGTGTCTTTTAGCTTTAAAAACAGTTCTTTTAGAACTGCTGGTTTAATGTTCTGGTTTTAAAACAGTTCTTTTTAAGAACTATCATGTTAATATTTTAACTATTCATCATGGTATTTGCTCTTTTTAAGATGGTTTTTTAATGCATAAGTGCAATTTGAGAAAAGAACAGCCTAACACATGACTATGATTTTGTCAAAAAAATTTTGACACAAAGCAAGAGACTCTTTTGATTATTACATAAGTAAATTTCAAATGAATAAGACCTTATATCAATTTATGTTTAATGAGCATTTGTACTTGTTATAATTTCATTATAAAATTGACTTTCAAGTAATTTATTTAATTTAATGAGAGTGGGGGATGATTAAATCATAATTTTGTTACCTTTTAAATGGGTGAAAACTACTGGGGGGGGGGGGCAAAATGAGCCTGGGAACTAAATGGAGAACATACTGTAGGTTTCTAATGAAATTAAAAATGCAAATGATCAGAATTTACAGAGCACTGACAATGTTCCTTAGTGGACAGACTGCAAAGTTAGTGATGAAAATTTTGAGAGAACTATGCCTTTATGTGACCCAATTTCGAATATAGGGTGCACAGTTAACAAAGTTTCCAGGGGTAACATGGTTTCTTAATATCCAGAACAAACAAACCTGAATTTTGTGTTTTGTATGAAGCCTTTCAACTTCTGTAAATTCCCAACCTGCCCAATCAACCTTTCCCTAAGCAAGAACCAGTCACTAATGAAAAAAAGCACTAAAGACTCTGTCTTGGCTGCCATTATTCAATACTTCATGGTGTTTCTTCGTTTCCATCTCATGTTTTATTTTAGTGGCGGTATTATGTTGGTCACAGTTCATTGAATTTAGCATCGAGACGGCTAGACCTAGAGCCCCTCAGCCCACCATATCAATGTTTACTTCGTTAACTTTTCAAAAATACAATACAAACATAAGCTATTTCTTATACAACACGATTCAAACTATTTAATCTGTGATTACCTGCCTTGCTGTTCATTTCATAAATATTTAAAAAAGTTCAGGGCAGATAAATGAATCGTGACAATCATAAATTCAAATAAATTGCTTTGAAATCGTTTTCGCCATTTGAGCTTTCATCAGCAAGAAATGGAGAAAGCTTTCTTTACTTTTAAAGTATTTTCTTACCATGCTCGTAAGGAGAAAAGGTTCCCGCATCTATGTTCAAATATGGATCGATCTTTATGGAGGTCACACTCAAGCCACAAGATTTCAATAGTGCGCCAAGACTACTGGCAATCACTCCCTTTCCAAGTCCACTTATAACACCCCCAGTCACCAAAATATACTTCATCTCGACAAAATATGAGTAAGATATCAATTTCTATGGATATGATACAGTATAATCACCGAAAAACTGAGAGAAGATATATAAGATCTTTCACATGTTTATAAGTAAACTTCTTCTATTTCGGCCATGTGCATTGATGAATGACCAGGAGATTGGTAACAAGTCAAATTGGCGCAAAAACTTTAATTGCGACTTTGAAAAACCGTTACAACTAACGTGTTGACTGTTGAGTATAACTATTGTTTGTAAAACACGAGCTTTACGCGAAAGGACAAAAGCGATTTGCGATTGGGACCTATATTCACAAACTATTAAGTTTTTTTATTGCCCGGAAAATGTCAGAAACGTTCTAGATGTGAAGTCGAATTGTGAATTTGCGTAAACATTTTGAAATAAGCCAATAACCAACCGTCCGTTGCAAACGTCACCAATACGTCATTGCCTCAAATTGTCTCGACCACTCGAATTGGAAAAACTTCATCCGAAATTCCGAATCATGACAGCGTTGAATCCAGAGCCCTCTATAGAATATAGAATATAGAGGGCTCTGGTTGAATCGTCTGTGAGGAAATCTTACTGCCGTATTGGTCTTGTCTTTTCCACGTTCGCATCTAATCAAAAACACTATAAATGAGTATTTGTTGCACATAAAGCCCTTAATTTACATTAATTGTACATGTAACAATTTAGCATAATATTGCACAACAGACAGGTACACAAAGATCATAAACTTGTACGTTTATAATTTCATGGGTTTTTTTTGTAAATATGTACATTAGCGTTCAAGAAAGGTCTGTATTTTCACATTCTAACCTGATACGAGTTTTATTTAATCGTGCGGTGCCTTGTACAGCCTTGTACTACTCTGTAGTATAGACTCTTCAAGTTTCTCTTTCCACAGACCAGGTAATAAAAAAATTCAAAGGAAGCTCTTCTACTTTTCTCACATCCAAAAGGAGATCGAACACAAATCATGGGATACAAAGATAACGACATTGTTATCGTTAGTGCGAAAAGAACTGCAATTGGCTCATTTCGCGGAGCGTTAAGTTCGGTAAAGGCGCACGATTTAGCTGCAGCAGTAATAAAAAACATTCTAGAGGAAGTGAAATCTGTTAAAAGCGATGAAATAAGCGAAGTAATTTTGGGTCAAGTTTTAACTGCAGGTAATGATGCTTGCTGACAGGCTAACATTGAAGTAGACTGAGTTTCTTTCTCAAAAATAAAACCCCTGAACTGAGTATATACAAACATCTAGATTTATTTAGCACATACTAATCTTCAAGTGCTCATTTTTTTCTCTTGTTAGGTCAGGGCCAAAACACTGCCCGCCAAGCTGCAATTGGAGGTGGATTGCCAACGTCGGTTCCAGCTAGCACAGTGAACATGGTTTGCGGGTCAGGATTAAGGGCTGTAGCAATGGCTAAACAAGCAATTGCAACAGGAGACTCAATCATAGTGATGGCTGGAGGTCAAGAAAACATGAGTCAGGTAATGCAGCTTAAGACATAGTGAATTCATAAATGATTAGGCAGGTGGTATGGACTTCTATTGGAAGTTGTTCCCCTTCCAAAGGAAATTTAATCTTACTTTATTTTCATATTAAATCAGTAAATCTAGCTTTACTTTTTGTTCTACTGTTTGTACAGGCTTATGTTTCAAATGATTAACCTTTTTATGTAGCCCTCCAAAAATTTTTTTAAATCTCTTTTGTGAATTTTATAGCTCTTTACGGAGTTAGATCATTTTTGTGCATGTGTTACAGAAAGTTGTTTTGTTGGAATTGAAAGCAAAGTTGAATCAGTGGCCTGGCCTGCTTGATTATTCAGTTGTGCTATATTCATTTTTCTGTGAAAACAATGGATTCCCGCAGAAATGGACGTGGGCAGACTAGGTGGGGAGGCAGGGGATGGGAGCCCTCAAAAAGTTGGGCAAACAAAGCCAGTTCGGTGTGATTTGCTGGAAAGTTGAAAAAATTGGATCATTTAAGGTTGAAAATGTTCCAATTGCCCCCCCAAAAAAATGTTGGCCCATAAGCCAATGGATATGAACCATGAGTATTTGATAAAGTTCTGAGGCTTACGTATCCTGGGAAAAACATGTGTATGGGCTTGTTATGCCACTGATTGCTAGTGTTGATTCATGAAACATTTCATGTACCTGAATGGACTAAGTTACTAATTATTCAATAATCTTTAGGCTCCTCATTGTATCGATATGAGGCCTGGGATCAAGTTTGGTGATGCAGCACTGAAAGACACAATGTTGAGTGATGGCCTGACAGATGCATTTAACAACTATCACATGGGCATTACAGGTATATATTGGGAAAACAGTGTGAATTATAGGGATATATCAGGACAACTTTTGAACTCTGCAGAAAAGATTAATGATGTTTTATCAATGACCATCTGTAGCCGAGAATGTTGCAAAACAATGGGAAATCTCCAGGGAACAGCAAGACAAATTTTCTGCTCATTCACAAGAGAAAGCTGCCAAATCATTGAAGGAAAATATTTTTGAAAGTGAAACTGTGCCAATTAACATAACCACAAGAAAAGGTACTTAAAAATTCCATATTGCTAAAACCAGAGATGGATTTACTGGGTGGGCGGAGGCATATGTGCCTCTCCTTGTCTTGGGTAGACTAAGGAGGGTGTCCTATACCTAAAAAGTATTATAATACGCAGGAATTAAGAAAAATCAGTTATGTTTTGTGTTTAATTGAGCACATGTCATTGGCATAGCCAGGCCGCAAATTTGCTGCGTAAATTTCAGATCATTTGCATCATTCAGTTCTTTAGAAGTTTACAATAACTTTTACCATTAAATATTTAAGTATGTGACACCTACAAACTTGTGGGCTGGCTAAAAAATCTCTAATAGTTAGAAGTTGTAGAGTTTAAAAAAATCTGATTTGGTATGTTGACATTCACAAAGAGGCATCCTGCCCCTCCTTTACAAATTGCCCTGGATTCATCCCTAAATGAATATTGTACAGAGTAAAGGTAATACATAATACTGTACTGTAGAAATATTTTATTATTCAAACCTATGGTCAATTATCAAATATAACAATATCACATGTTTGACAGGTACAACTGTGGTCAATAAGGATGAATATCCAAAACCCGACACCAATATGGAAGCACTGGGTCGTCTCAAACCTGCATTTGTTAAGGATGGCTTGGGTACAGTGACTGCAGGCAATGCATCTGGTATAAATGATGGTGCAGCTGTTGTCATGGTGATGTCCATTCAAGAAGCCATGAGGCATGGTGTCAGCCCTCTGGTGAGAATTGTTTCATGGGCACAAGCAGGAGTAGATCCTTCTGTGATGGGAACTGGTCCAATTCCAGCAATTAAAGCAGCGGTATGCCTATTTATGTATTCCCATTTATGTATGCCCATTTATGTATGCCCATTTATGTGTGCCCATTTATGTGTGCCCATTTAAGTATGCCCATTTAAGTATGCCCATTTAAGTATGCCCATTTATGTGTGCCCATTTATGTGTCCCCATTTATGTATGCCCATTTAAGTATGCCCATTTATGTGCCCATTTATGTGTGCCCATTTATGTATGCCCATTTATGTATGCCCATTTATGTGTGCCCATTTATGTGTGCCCATTTAAGTATGCCCATTTAAGTATGCCCATTATGTGTGCCCATTTATGTGTGCCCATTTATGTGTCCCCATTTATGTATGCCCATTTAAGTATGCCCATTTATGTGTGCCCATTTATGTGTGCCCATTTATGTATGCCCATTTATGTATGCCCATTTATGTATGCCCATTTATGTGTGCCCATTTAAGTATGCCCATTATGTGTGCCCATTTATGTGCCTATTTATGTGTCCCCGTTATGTATGCCCATTTATATGCCCATTTATGTATGCCCATTTATGTGCCCATTTATGTGTCCCCATTTATGTATGCCCATTTATGTATGCCCATTTATGTATGCCCATTTATATGCCCATTATGTGTGCCCATTTATGTGTGCCATTTATGTGTCCCCATTTATGTGTGCCCATTTATGTATGCCCATTTATGTATGCCCATTTATGTGCCCATTTATTTGTGCCCATTTATGTATGCCCATTTATGTATTCCCATTTATGTATGCCCATTTGTGTGCCCATTTATGTATGCCCATTTATGTATGCCCATTTATGTATGCCCATTTATGTATGCCCATTTATGTATGCCCATTTATGTATGCCCATTTATGTGTGCCCATTTATGTGTGCCCATTTATGTATGCCCATTGATAAGTCCAGTCTACTATTTGAGGCCTTTCTGTTTAGTCCATAAGTGTCTTCATCAGGAGTGTTGTGATGTTGAAACTTGAGCCTTTAGATAATTGAGTCTAGTGCTTCATCATGAGTGATCTGATATGTTTAACTCGACTCCTTATCACGATGCTTATTTTAACTCAACATTTTCTCAGGTTTCCAAAGCTGCTTGGAGTTTAAATGATGTTGATTTCTTTGAATTGAACGAAGCATTTGCTTCACAATCGTGTGCTGTAGTTAAAGATCTTGGACTTGACCATAAAAAAGTAATGTATTCCAATTTTGACAATAAAAGTCCATCACTGTCCGCATCCAGAATCAGAATGAAATATATCAGTGTAGGTAATGGTGAATGAACAACAGAGAATGAGAATAGTCTTTACACTACATAAAATATATAACAAATAAGATAACGTGTGTCAGTGTAGGTAATGATGAATGAACAACAAAGAACAACAGTCTTTACGCTAACTAAAATATATAAGAAATAAGGTAAGGTGTGTCAGTGTAGATAATGATGAATGAACAATAGAGAACGTGTGTCAGTGTAGAACAGCCTTTACACCTCCACCCGGTGGTGTTGCAGTATTAAGGAGTCATGCGCTACGAAATTCCGATTACATCGCATATAAAAATTAATAAAAAACCCAATTATTAGAATGTACATTTTGTTACAGGTGAACGTTCATGGTGGAGCTATAGCGTTGGGCCATCCCCTTGGTGCATCGGGATGCAGGATTCTAGTAACATTGATTCATACGTTAATAAGGACGGACAAAAAGAAAGGTGTTGCTGCTTTGTGTGTTGGAGGTGGGATGGGGATAGCTATGTGTGTAGAAAGATGTTAAATTTCATTTTCAAATTATATCACAAACGTTATTGCAAACAAATCTATTGTATTTGTATATAAATCGTGAATAAAGTTTAGATATTTTTCATTTTTAATGAAGAATAAAGTTTGATTTACGTAAAGTATCTTTAGTCCACTATACATGCGAAGAAACTTTCTCTATCTTCAATGAAGAATAAAGTTATGATTTACGTAAAGTATCTTCAGTCCACCATACAGGTGAAGAAACTTTCTCTATCTTCAATGAAGAATAAAGTTATGATTTACGTAAAGTATCTTCAGTCCACCATACAGATGAAGAAACTTTCTCTATCTTCAATGAAGAATAAAGTTATGATTTACGTAAAGTATCTTCAGTCTACTATACAGGTGAAAAAACTTTCTGTATCTTCAATGAAGAATAAAGTTATGATTTACGTAAAGTATCTTTAGTCCACCATAAAGGTGAAGAAACTTTCTCTATCTACAATGAAGAATAAAGTTATGATTTACGTAAAGTATCTTCAGTCTACTATACAGGCGAAAAAACTTTCTCTATCTTCAATGAAGAATAAAGTTATGATTTACGTAAAGTATCTTTAGTCCACCATACAGGCGAAGAAACTTTCTCTATCTTCAATGAAGAATAAAGTTATGATTTACGTAAAGTATCTTCAGTCCACTATACAGATGAAGAAACTTTCTCTATCTTCAATGAAGAATAAAGTTATGATTTACGTAAAGTATCTTCAGTCCACCATACAGATGAAGAAACTTTCTCTATCTTCAATGAAGAATAAAGTTATGATTTACGTAAAGTATCTTTAGTCCACTATACAGGCGAAGAAACTTTCTCTATCTTTAATGAAGAATAAAGTTATGATTTACATAAAGTATCTTCAGTCCACCATACAGATGAAGAAACTTTCTCTATCTTCAATGAAGAATAAAGTTATGATTTACGTAAAGTATCTTTAGTCCACCATACAGGCGAAGAAACTTTCTCTATCTTTAATGAAGAATAAAGTTATGATTTACGTAAAGTATCTTCAGTCCACCATACAGATGAAGAAACTTTCTCTATCTTCAATGAAGAATAAAGTTATGATTTACGTAAAGTATCTTCAGTCCACCATACAGATGAAGCAATTTTCTTGAGAGTCGAAATTGAGCAAAAATTAAGTAACATTTTGTTTTCTTTATTGATCAAATAATTGATTGCACGCCAAAATTACGCACAAGCTAAGTTTCATTATCTTACAATTTATGTCAATACGTATATGTCTACTAACATATACATATATCCTTATTTATTTCATCATATCGTACACGAAAGAAATTTATATTATCAATCAGAGCATGGTACTGTCCTTATTGTACACACTGATGTATCACAATTGTAGCTTCAAAGTGAAAATTTCAAAAATGTTCGGCAACAAAGAGTGATGATTTGATGGCCAATTATTAAAAACGACTAAATTATCAAATTATCTCCACTTCAATTAGGAAATCAACTCGAAATTACAATGTTTCATTTCGTTTTTATTCCGCCGTACAAAGAAAGATTCGTGAGTTCAAACCGTTACGTGAATTTGTGCATGAAAAATTTCCAGGATTTGAGCGGTTTTTCAGAAGAAATGTCGAAAAATTCCCTCATTTCTTGAAGTATAAACGGAGACGACATTCGCACCAGTTCACACCACAGGCATGCGCAGTGCACTATACCAGCACAAGTTTCAAAGAGCCTGCTTCAACCGACTTGTGAGGGCGCCTGCATGCCCTTTCTTCATTGGCTGAACCGACTCACGTGACGGAATCAGGCGAGTCCTCTGAGTCAGAATTCATGTAACGCTTTGTTAGACTGCTGGCCCGTCTCTTCGTGGTCTCTTTCTTGTCGCCAACCGGGGGACTTGACACCTGTTCCGATGTACCTGGAAAAGAACGACGGGGGGTAAATAATCCGGTGGAATGAAATACTGAAACGTAAAATAGCAACTTAATAAAGAATATGACGGGGGTAAACAATACAGACTTGGCAAATCCATGACTGCTTTCTGATACAAAAAGTAGGTACGTAACGCGTACATGTGGGTAGACTTAATTGATTTTTCAGGTGAGATTCGAGAATCTAGCATTCATAAAAAAGTTTCTCGTCCATAACAAAAAATTCGAAACATGCATAATCGTAAGTAGGCGAGCTAGAAAATTGGACAATTTGCCGTAAGTTTTTTCATGCAATTTACAAGCAACTTTTTCAGCAAACTAAATTCGGCACACTTAGGAAATAGATATTATGACTTGAATAAGGTTATACTGTTTAAAGTAAATGGTTTCAACCCGGGAGTATCGTTACATGTTTGTAAATGTAGATCGTTCAGGTTGGTATAGTCCTGAGAAGGACTGTTTTTAAAAAGAATTCTCAGAATCCTCTGCCGTCAACGATCACGGGCTTGCAATGATAACGACTATCCCCGACAGTTAACAAGACGGCCGTTTAGATGCTAGCGACCATTCCCGACTGAAGAATGCAGGTGTTGTGACGTACGTGACGTGACGTAATTGCTGTGACGCGACACATTTTTTGTTAATAAACCATTCTTACTTAAGACACTATGCGAATCCGTTTCTCACCTTGCGAGTCATTGGTCATTATTTATAACTAACCTGATTCAAGAAAAACTTCGGAAAGAGAAATCTCTTCTGTGTCTTTCTTTTCGCCGTCGATTTCATCGGAAGTACCATTCTCGCTATCCGTCGTGTTATCCTCTTCAAATACTAGACTGGAATGGGGCGTCAACGTGGACAGATTGGCCTTGAGCAATGCTCTGAAATAATGAAGTATGGAATGATGAGTACAATGTAGTATAGTGGAGTATAGTATAGAATGATGAGTAAAATGTAGTGTAATGGAGTATAGTGCAGAATGATGAGTACAATGTTGTATAATGGAATATAGTGCAGAATGATGAGTACAATGTAGTATAGTGAATTAGAGTGTAGAATGATGAGTACCATATAGTATAATGGAGTATAGTATAGAATGATGAATGTAGTATAGTAGTAGAATGATGTACAATGTGGAGTGATGAATACAATGTAGTGGAATGGAATGGAATGTAGTGGAGTGGAATGATGTAATGGAATGATGAGTACAATGTAGTATAATGGAGTATAGTATAGAATGATGAGTACAATGTAGTATAATGGAGTGTAGTGTAGAGTGATGAGTACAATGTAGTATAGTGGAGTATAGTATAGAATGATGAGTACAATGTTCTATAATGGAGTATAGTATAGAATGATGAGTACAATGTAGTATAATGGAGTGTAGCGTAGTGTAGAGTGATGAGTACAATGTAGTAAAGTGGAGTAGAGCAGTGCTGTAGAACTAAATTTATCAGATGGGGGGCTCTCTTGACGTTTTTGTCAATAGTGCCCTTTTAAAATTACCCATTTCAAACGTAGAAGGGGGGCTCCTCCCCCAAGCGCCCCTCCCCCACTTCTACAGCACTGGAGTAGAGTATATAGTATAGCAGAGTACGGTACAGTGAAGAATAGAATAAGTATAAATACTTTTTGAAACAGCATTTTAAGTACCATAATATACACATAACACACCAAAATGGAGGAAGAATGTGAAGATGTGGGATTTACAATTGAATAATAACGTTGTGTAATGGACAGTGTAAAAAACATAATCTTACACTTAAAGTAGAGCACAGACAAAAATAATAAAGAGAATATAGAAAATTACAAAACAAAACAACTCACAAGAGTAAAATGGAGAGCAAATACAATAATTATTATAAAACCGAACGGAACAAGTGACTCAATATTTTAATCAGTCTTACTTCTGGTTTTCAAGTTTTTCAATCTGATCTGTAAGGCTCTTTTTCTGTTGCTCTTCGCCAGCGGCAGCTTCCTCTTCATTGCCCTATAAAAGTTGAAGTTCCATGAAAAATTGAGCTAGACTATATTTTCGTGCTAAGTCGTGTATAAAACTACCATATGATAGACACATATTTACGATTAAAATTATAAATTTTGTCGTCTAGATAAAATGTTAAGCAAGCACCGGGCAACTAAAATCATGTGGTAACGAAATCATCTTTATCTTCAATGTTCTACCAACTGAACTACAAGACTAATGTAGACTATGATGATAATTCAAAACACAGTTCTAGTTTCCTTCATATTTTAATATCATAGATAATAACATCACGTTTTTGTGATGTACTCAGGTATAGTAAGATTATCATTGTCTTCAATGTTCTACCAACTGAACTACAAGACTAACTGTGGACTATGATGATTTTTCAAAACACAAAACAGTTCTAGTTTCCTTCATATCTTAATATCATAGATAATAACATCACGTTGTTGTGATGTACTTAGGTACAGTATAAACAAGACAGTCATAAATCTGCAATAGAAAAGTGCGACATTATTTCCAATCATTTGCAATCAAACCAACACGGCTAAATATTTCACAAACTGAACAAAAAATAAAATGAGATCTTCCAGAATACAAAAAAAAAATCAATGCAAACACAAACGTCTACCTTATCGCTCCCAAGGCGTTTCAGTTTGGATGTGATATTTTTCAAAGATTGATCGATTTTTGTAATGTCCGCGAAAGTCGCGTCTATCTTCGACATTTGTCCAATAATTAACGTTTCCACAATCCTAAAATCGAGAAATTTTTAATTTTTCTATTAATAACACAAAAATTACACGTAGAAATAAAATCACAAACGTCATGATTTTATAATTATTATAATATTATAATTATATATTATAAATTAATCAACTTCGCTGCTTATTTCTGTGCTTATTTACTGTTTCTTACACGCAATCTCTGGCAGCTTAGATATGCTCTTTACGAGATTTTGAAAACCTAGTAATTGAATTTCCACAAATACAATAAGTATGCCTTATTGTGAAAACAATTAGTTAAACTGAATAATTCAACAAGGATAGCAACGATATCAAAGGATTAAATCGCAAATACTCTTCCCAGTTAATTTCGTGCTTCAACTACGCGCAATGCATGATGGTTGACAATCAGAACTTACAGAGACTGCTTTCTAATATCGTATAAACCATCTAGAGCGCTGCCTCCTTCTCGCGGGCGCATCAAACATGGCGCCCAAATCACGGACAATCCACTGGGCGACATCAGATTAGAGCTTTCGTACTTAGCAATACTTAAAAAAAGAAAAAAATGGTGATGAATAATGTGAACCTCCTCTCAAAGAAAATTTACTTTTTTCAATGAGCAAATATCTATGACAAATATTCTTGATGGATATAAGCTTGCAGGAGTAAGTTTAGATCATTGAACTGAAATACATGGAACGCTACCTGAAGCAGATAATTGAAGCCAAATCTTACACCCAGACACGCGTTAGTAGTGTTTCGATATTCTCTCGCGAAGTGAAAATTTGATTGAACTACAAACGAATGTCTGGGTGTAATCTCGCGTGTCTGGGTGTAAGAGTTGGCTTCAAAAATATATTAGGTTTTTCCATTAAAGGTAGCGTTCCAGATGTATTTAGTTCAATGGTTTAGATTCGCTACTTGGTCAAGGAAAACTGTTCTCTACAGTAAGTACCGTTGTCTACAACACTCTGCTTTCCTGTACTCAGTGGCGGATTGTGGGGGGGGGACTGACTGGGCTACAGCCAGGAACCCGAAGATTTTCGGGATCCAGGGGGGCCCGTTGAAGTCAAATAATTTTTTAATATTTCATAGTATTGCTACATTTTAACTAAGCGCTTGCAGGAAATTTAGAATAAATTTGGCTAAGTTTTTATCATGTTAAGATATATTATGTTAAGATCTATGGACGTATTGAAACAATGAATTTTTTATCCTAAATTTTTTAAATTTCAAAGTTCGTGTACACAGCAGATCAATAGTTGTTAAATTGCAGCGACAAATTAGTCAACAGTTAGTCATTGTTGCGCGTAAACGGATATAAATGAGCTTCGTATATTTTTATTATTAAATGAAAATGACTGGATACAAACATTTCCGAATGTGAACATCACACTTCGGATATACCTCTGTATGATGGTTTCAAATTGCAGCGGAAAGAGATATTTCTCTAAATTAAACCGCATAAAAAACGAGTTGAGGAGCACAATGGCCTTGGACCGAGTCAGCAAACTATCGCTTATGAGCATCGGGCATGAAATTTTAAGTGCACTTGATTTTGAAGAGCTTATTGACGATTTTGCTGCAAAGAAAGCACGCAAGAAACCTATTTAAATCATACTTTAACTAAATTGTTCTGTCAAGTTTAATAGCAGTTTGTTTTATTCGTGAAGTCCCTCCTTTGTTCAGTGTGGGAAAACTAATCAATTGCAGGGGAATGAGAGAAAGCGGACAGTTTAAAGGGGCCCAACCAGAGAATATAGCAGGGGCCTGAGAAAGGTTTAATCCGACACTGACTGTACTGACCATAAAAGCAAACTACATAGGTCTGTAATGTACTCTGATGTACTGTACTCACCACTGTTAATAAGTAACATTCTACGTTGTACATGCTTGTCATTACTACACGCTCTTGTTCTCTACACCTCTCTGTTCTACTGTATCGATTTCTACCCTCGAGCTGTTGCTCTCTGGTGTACTCAGTTGTATTAAACTCACCTCTACTGTCTATTACCAATCTACGTTGTACAGTGTTTACCTTTACTACACGCTCTTGTTCTCTACACCTCTCTGTTCTACTGTATCGATTTCTACCCTCGAGCTGTTGCTCTCTGGTGTACTCAGTTGTATTAAACTCACCTCTACTGTCTATTACCAATCTACGTTGTACAGTGTTTACCTTTACTACACGCTCTTGTTCTCTACACCACTCTGTTCTACTGTACTTACCGCGAATGCAAGCTTTCCTTTTATAACGTACTTTCTTGTGCTATACTTATTTTCATAAGTCGTCACTATGTTGATACATTTAACGTAAACGACAACTTTTTTAAATTTTTTATTGCAAACATGTTTCGGCAAACTTATGCCATCTTCAGTGCGGTTCTATGTGAATATTTCATTCATTAAACCGCACTGAAGATGGCATAAGTTTGCCGAAACATGTTTGCAATAAAAAATTATAAAAAAGTTGTCGTTTAAGTTAAATGTATCATTTGAATCGTGCTGCTACGAAATTATGGAAGTATCATCATTGTGTGCTGTTGAGTATCTAGTTTTGCTGCATGCAGTTGTTTTCAAATGTACACTGATTTACTATATAGTACTGTAATGACCCCGATCGCACGTCACTAATGTATACTGCACAATACACGTCTGTTCTCTACAGCAATCTGTCAAATGAACTATCAATCGTTCTCAAGTGTAATAATTTCTATATTAAATGGTTACCTTGCTAAATGAACTACCAATCGTTCTCAAGTGTAATAATTTCTATATTAAATGATTACCTTGCTAAAGGAACTATCAATCGTTCTAAAGTGTAATAATTTCTATATTAAATGATTACCTTGCTGAATGAACTATCAATCGTTCTAAAGTGTAATAATTTCTATATTCAATGGTCACCTTGCTAAATGAACTACCAATCGTTCTTGAGTGTAATAATTTCTATATTAAGTGGTCACCTTACCAAATGAACTACCAATCGTTCTCAAGTATAATAACTTCTATATTAAATGGTTACCTTGCTAAATGAACTACCAATCGTTCTAAAGTATCTTGGTTTGGTTTCGGTAAAGTATCCACAAGTGTTAAAAACCGCTTTAAACGAGACTCGTGGTCGCTTAAATCTGTAAAAACAAACATCAAATTAGCGTCATAAGTGTTTTTACCATCTTTGTCTGTGCCTACATAAATCAAAATGACAGGGCTTCAATCTGAACCTATGAGAAAGTCCTGGAAGGATGATAGAAAATCATTTTCCCCAACAAGAATACACAAAACTTATTGTGACTACACTAAGGAGTTTGTAAAGCTTAAGTCCACCATAGCTTTTGCAGCAAAATAAAATATGGTTTTAAAGAACGTTCGTTTAATTACAGTCCAATAACACGATTAGGAAAGTCACTCAAATTTCACTAAACAAATTGATTGTGTTTTGAAAGTAAATTTCGATGTTACATTATGAAAACCGTGAAAAGTGTGGGTGTTAGTGGGGTGGTGGGAAGGATGGGTGTGTGAAGGGGATGGAATGGGTGTGGAGAATGAGCAGTGGGATGGTGCGTGCATGGAGGGATGGGTGTGTGTGGAATGGATCAGTGGATGGGTGTGAATGTGGAATGGTGGATGGTGGGATGGTGGTGGGGATTGTTGCATGAGCAGAAACTACTACAAACAGTCTTAACTGTATATCAAATTCTAGTGGCTCAGGGGGGAACGTCAAATAGATCAAAACAATACTAAGACTAAACATATGGTTTCTTAGTCCAACCAACAGCCGACCTTAATAATAACACTATTATAAAAGGGGCGGCCTTTATCGTGTATAAGATAGGGGCGTCTATTGGAGACGGGCCGGTTATTAGAGAGGAGCGTCTAATACAAACTCAAGCTCCAATGGGGGCGGCATTTAGATTCGAGGCGTTTATTGGATCATTCACGGTAACTATAACAAACAAGCGAATGAAAAGACTGTCACATCAAACAACTCACCACAAGCTCGCAGAAATTCCTCGTATACTTCAGGGGTGATGAGAGGACTGGACAGAGTACGAAAGAACATCTTCAACACGGCAGCAACAACGTGAATTGCGTAAACACTCAAATCAACTTCGTTCACGTCTACTCGCAAGAAAGAAGAAAATAAAGAGCTTCCTGCAGTGCTATTTAAGTCATCATAACAACCACGGTATAACATTTTGGCATGTATTTACATTTCTAAGAACCTTAGAGGAAAATCCATCGGTAGAATTATATTCTTTAGAAATTCAAAACCAATAGAGTTTTTCTGAAAGTACTTTGACTCTAATACTGAGCAGTCATAATTTATTTTGACGAACGCAGTATACGCTACTGTCTAGATATAACTGTGGATTTAAAGACGCCTGTTAGGCGTTCACTCGGGCTACTCAGGAACAGTGTTTTGATTTATTTGCGCAGCTATTGCAATACAATTACCAAATACGACAACGAAATTCCAATGCGAAATAAAAGTCAATGAAATCTCACATGTTGCATTATATTATGCACGTAAATCATGTTTCATTATTCGCGTCAAACGTGAAACTCACGCGTGAAACGATTCAAGATTTCGTTTCCACTTTTAATGTATTTTCTCCGCTATCGATGGAAGAGACTTTACCTTCTACAGCAGAGAAGCAATTCTTCAACTGTCTTACTTTGGCAGCACTCGGCGACTTCCGGTATATACCTTCTTGAAATGTACCTAATATGAAAAATGATTTTGTAACTTGCCGTTGTAACAGGCAAACTCACACGGTGCAACAAGAAACTGTTGACAGAAAATGCAGCAGGCACAATGATTTAGAACCCAATCCCCTACATGCCTAACTACCGTGTCGAGGTGAGGCATTGAACTTAATGTAACTGGAAGGCTATCTCGCACCAAAATGTGAAACTAGCAATTCAACTAGTCCCGATCTCTCCACGCGCGGTTCAAAGAAAGTTCGTTTACGACGATAAGCTAGAATGCGGGATTTCATCTCCTACCACGCGTGTCTGATTTGGCTTAATGCAAGTACAGGCATGTTCATGGGAAGGATGCATTCCAGTTATATATTTAGTTCAACGAGGTGAGGCAAGGACGCTATTTTTAAAAATGGCAAAAAGCGACATCCTTAGACAAAAATAAATCAAAAGAAAGTTTACAAAACCAATCCCATCAAACATTTTATAAAGCAAACCGAAATTATTGACTTTGCAACGCAGATGAAGCACGATTTAGTTGCACATATCGTCGGTTTTGCCACCTTTTAAAATGGAGGCTTGCCTCTTTTGTAGCTACAGAATTTCAGCGAAGTCATGTATCCAGTAGATAAGGTTCTAGGTCATTAGGCTTGCTCCACGAAAACTAGATAGACTTTTAATCAGAGGCCGCGCAAGCTCGATAATTGGAGGGGGAGACAAATATTCATATATGCATGTTCTACCTTGGTAGCTTCTATTCAAATCAAGTGTGGTTATGGATTAACAAAGATTAAAACATACGCATATATGAATAATTGCCCCCCCCCGTCCAATTATCGAGCTTGCGCGGCCTCTGTTAATCTGTCAGTATTTCCGAGAATTTCACGCGAGATGAAATTTTAAATGCCGTGGAAAGGAACGTTAAGACGACGACCATGAAATCTATAAATGCTTACATTAACGACAAAATCATTCAAAAAAGCAAGAAAGAATAACTATGAGATAAATATCACTAAAAATATGAAACTTTCGTGTAACAACAAAACAGGAACAAACGCTAGGAGCACTTCACTGCGCAAATCACTGCTGTATATTTAATTGAATCGCCAGCTGCGTACGGCAAGCTCAGGCTACTCAGTGTTGCTATTGGTCAAAAAATGCAATTGACCGGCTATCATTATGTTATCACATTCGTCACCTATCGTTTGTTCCCTGTAGTTTGATACAACTAGCCTTTAAAACGTTAATGAAAAGTAAAATACACTAACCTTTATTTTCTACTTCATTAATAAGTCTAACTACAACGACTGGAATTTGAATATCATCACTAACTAGGAAATTGAGCTCTTTACCGAAGAGAGAGCCCTAAAACAAAACAAAAATGAGCTGAGAAATGTAACAAAATAATTTTGTTTAGACCACTCACCAATGCTTGAAAGGCTCGCATGAATATACATCTATGACCGCTTATCAACATATGGCAGGCTCGCATGATGATATATCTTTGACCGCTTACCAATGTTTCAAAGACTCGCATGAACATACATCTATGACTGCTTATCAACATATGGAAGGCTCGCATGAGAATATATCTATGACCGCTTACCAATGTTTGAAAGACTTGCATGAATATAAATCTATGACCGCCAACTAATATAAGGACGGCTCCATGAATTAATAATGATTTAGAACCCAATCCTCAACATGTGTAATTGCCAAGTCAAGATGAGGCAAGGACGCCATCTTGAAAAGTGGCGAAAAGCAAAGCTCAAAATGAAAAATAAGGTAAAAGAAGTTTTAAAAACCCAATCCTATCAAGTATTTTTAAAATTAATTCTAGACTATTGACTCTGTATATCAACTCAGGAAAAGCAGATATTAGTCGTAAATATCGTCAGTTTTGCCAACATTCAAGATGGCGGCTTGCCTCACTCGTTACTATACAACTTCGGCGGAATCAGATATCTAGTAGATTGGGTTCTAGTTCATTGGCATGAAAACATATCTAGGACCGCTTACCAATGTTTGAAAGCTCGCAAGATTATATAATTATTCAACACTTACACTGGCTATACTTTTCGTTCGTTCATATTTGTTTTGACAGGGTCTCGTGCTCTTCTTATAACATCGTTTATGAACAGTAAATTTACAGTCTAGTTAAAGAAAATTTGTAGAAAAACAAGAATAGGAGTAATTAGTAAAACATATGTTAACTAAAACACTAGACTGGAGTATACAAGGACTCGAGTTTCAACATCAGATCACTCCTGATGAAGACACTACACTGGAGCAAATAACAGCTCTAGTTTTAACACCAAATCCTTCACAGTGTCGTCCCAAGACAAGAGAGTTTGTAACAAGTTAAAGCTAAAAAGTGACTTACCTATACATACAAAGCCTTTCTCAAGAAGCCTTATTTGGTTGCCACAATGTTCACAAGTTGTATGAATATTAAATGTCGTTAAAGCATAACGATGTCCATTGTGTTCCTAAGAAGAAACATTATCATTATTGATAATAATAATAATAATAACAATAATAATAATAATAATAATAAATTAGTAATAATTAAATAATTAATTGATAAATACTAAATTATTAACATTATTTCATTAATTTTTGCAATAATTATTTAATTAAAATTTACGTAATAGCGCTAAAAACCAGCGCCAACAGTGACCTATGAAACTTTGCGAACGTGCAAAACTCAGCTCTAGTGCGGCTCAATTATTGTTAAAATTGCAATCCCTTACTTTTATTGAATTATGTTTCTTCTTCTTGTTCTTGGAAATTGGCTTACGTTTATTCTAAAATTCGGAGGACACGCACAAATTTATAGCGAAAAGAACATACCTCTATGAAATCAACGTATTTGTATGGAAAATGATAAATTTTTAGGGAAGATAATGTATTTCTGTGACGATGTATATACGTATTTGATGTATTTTATGGAGGATAATGGTCATTTTTATGGAGGATAATGTACTTCTGTAAAAGATAAGGCATTTGTATAAAAGATATTACGATGGGTCTATCCTTACTATAGGATGAAACGAACTCAGACATCTGGCAAACTCAAGATATGAGGTATGTGAAACAACAAGAACAGAACTCTACACAACAACTATATTTCTATTGGAAATTATACAGTACCTTATGAACTTTTGCAGCATGTTGAGAACTAAAGACAAAATAAAATCACTCGCAAACCAAAAAAAAATAAAACGTTCTCAGATCTTTCTGCATACTGAAATACGACGGAGTAGTTTTTCCACGAGGTTAAAAAAACAAGTTTTACCTTGAATCTTTGAATTCACAAAGAAGTCCTTCGAAAGCGTTGATTACCATCCTCAAAGGAAACTCTGAATGGAACTTATTCACTTTAATAATGTTGGTTAAGATGCTTTCGAATCTTCGACTTAAATCTTCAGAGGTGATAGATAATGTATCATTTTGCTGAAAGATAAAAGACAAAACCATTAGACTAATGTTTATTAAATATGGACAAACACATAGAAGGAATGAAGATAGGGTGAAGAGAGAACAATAACGATGGAATGCAGAGTGATAAGGATTTTCACATAATCAAAACAGTTCTTTTTTCAGCCTCTGTATTTTTTTTGTATAATAAAGATTTGAAGGAAAGATGAAAGGCAGGGATGACTCGAGGATTGGGGAAACATTTATATATGCAAAATCAAACTAGCCCCGAACGACTCCTCAGACAGACACTGTATTTCCTGTGGAGAACAGAGGGTAGAAAAGACGGATGAAAGATAGGGATGACGAGGGGCTTCATGGGGACATTGCTATACACAAAATCAAACCAGACCCGTATAACGTATTTGTCGAGAACTGTATTTTTTGAAGGGAACTAATAGAGTTATGTTGGTGTGAGGGACGAATGAAGATAAAAAATAGCAAAGGGATAGAGGGGAACATTACGGGAGTTAAAACAAATCCCCAAACCTTCATCATCACAGAATAAGTCGATAAGAGACTGGAGTGAAACTCCTCGACAGCTTTTTTGAACACTTTATCGACGAAGGTTTCCTTATTCAATTCATGAATCTGTCAAATAAAACGTAGTAATTCCATCACTTAAGTAAATGGTTTGAACCCGTGACTTTCGTGGCATATTTGTACATGTAGATCGTCCTTGGGAACTGCGACAAGGAATGTTACTGATAGTATTTATTGACTTTTCGACATCCTTAGGATGTGAAGCTGACATTTAGTTCTGATGATGACCACCGGAAAGGAGATCGAAGCATCAACAAACAAAAGTCAAACAAAATGTCCTTCTCAGGACTACACTAACATGGACGATCTTTATCCACAAACATGAATGTACATTACTTATTAAAACATAAACTGATTGACTAAAATAAGCTTAATTTGGATCTCAGGTCTGTTTCAAATGTCTAACTTTACATGCACAGAACGCTTTAAAACAAAAGAAAATGAGATGAACTTCCGCGTTGTCTTTTGCTTTAAATAGACTCGGCTCATGTAAAGGTCGACGTTTGAAACGGGCCTAAGACTTGCTTAACCTTGAAGTGTTTATCTGGGGTCGGTTGCACGAAGAAAGATAACGTTAATGTATAGGATAGTGACTTCTTCGTATGCGCACTAACAAAGCTGTTACATTTGTAAATATAAATGAAACTTAGGTATCTTTGAAGTTGCGTTTTCACAGTGAAGGTTCGACTTAAATTATTCTTTTATGATGTTTGACATGGTAGAGAGGTGGAAACTCTACTATGACAAGCGCTCTACTAAACTTGGACTTTCTGATAAAATTGGACTTTCTGAAAATTTTTGGACACAAGAGCTTTTTTTTGTAATACAACCTGCTATGACGAATCTTAATGAAAACCCTGCAAACGCTGTCTGATGCTTATATATTAACTAAAGCTTGCATTGTCTATCTGTCCCCGAGACCTTAAATCAACTTCGACTTTTCAATCCTAACAGACCGCAGATTAGTTCATCATGGAGTTGTCTGTTTAATCTACAATGCATTCGATTCTCCGCTTATCCCACAATGCATTTGATTCTCCGCTTATCCCACATTTCTCTCTTCAAAAGAAGAGTACAAACAAAACGGGAAAACGAACATTGTAAAGCATTCAAATCCGAAATATTCCTAAGTCAGTCTAACCTTATCAGTGAGAAACTTATCAATTTCATCCAAACCGTCGCTTCCTTCAAGAACAACACTCGAATCGCCTTTCAACTGACGAACACCTCGGGGAGAATCTAGAGCTGGAACAGAAAATTTCAAAACTAACTTCATACGTTATTCATCTTAAAAGTTTCTCTGAGCACATAAAACCATACTGCTTTATGGTTATTTTATACAACGATTGTAAATCCTCTTTACAATATGTAATGTACACAGAGCAGTTTGAGCAGTTTGAGCGTTTTTCAAGCGTTGTCGAAAAAACTTAATTTTATTTGATTTGTATGCAAATTCTCCGCATAACATGCAACACAAACCTAAAATGCATTAAAATAGCCAATCAAAAACGTTATTTTATTTGATTAATTTGAATTCTCTAAACGTCGTGAAACACCATTGAACCGATTGTAACTGGAAGGTTTCTTCCCGCCAAAATTTGAAGTGAGCAATTTAACTTGGTCCCAATCTTTCCAACCACAAGTCGAAGAAAGTTCAACGCTGGATTTGGCCCGCAAACACGCGTGTATAGGCGTAAAATTTGGCCTCGTACAAATACATGGATGTTCAACTAAAGGTAGCATTCCAGTTACATACTTCGTTCAATGTGAAACACAAATCTGAGATGAATGTAGATCGCAGTTCAAAAAGCGATCGTTGCTCACCTTGTGACAATTGATCATTACTATGTTTCTTTATCAGTTTGTTATCAGGCCTCTCGTTGCTTTGACTCGTTTCAGAACCCTTTCGCATCGCCTTGTCTTTCTCTTTTACTTTACGCTTTGAAAAAAGTCCACGTTTTCTTGGTGTTTTTAAGAACTTCTCCTTGTTTAGATCTTCCTCCGTTTGCTTTGGCTACAAAATAAGTTATATTTTCAAAATCCACGTTAGTAGCTGTATCGAAATGTACCACTAGAATTTCTATTATTTTAAATACAGAAACTAGCATACTCAATGCTTGCAAAAGTTTACGGAGCAGCATTACAAAGACACAAAAAATTACGACTGCCAAAGAGTATTTTAGTATAAAACAAAACAATTGACACTTCGTACAAAGGAAACATCATTTGTTGTAAACGTTTCGACAAGTGTTACCTGTAAATAAACGAACATAAAAATAAATGTACATAAAATGCTACACGCTACCTTTTCTACTGATGATGACATGTAACACTTGTCGAAACATTTAGAATAAATAATGTTTACTTTGCTTAATTGTTCGCTTGTTTGAGACTGTGAATAAGTCGTTTGTAAGGCGCCGGTAATTGCTGTGATCTGTTCAGGGGGGTTTGTTCCAAGTTGGTATACCAACTTTCTAATGTAAGCCGTTGTCTATAGTCAGTGCTGTAAGTAATGCATTTTGCCGAGTCCCAGTCAATGTTGTGTTTTGTCAGTCGGCGATGTATTTGGTATATATGATGTATTTCTGTACATAGAAAATATATTGTATGAAAATGTGCCACGACGTTTTTCCCTCAATACGTTTTGTCTATGTTCCTCAGTAGTTCTTAATGAATAAACAGGTTCGTCTGGATAATGCTTTATTCTACTTTTGGTATTGGGCACAATAAACAAGTTCGTCTGGATAATGCTTTATTCTACTTTTGGTATTGGGTACAATAAACAGGTTCGTCTGGATAATGCTTTATTCTACTTTTGGTATTGGGCACAATAAACAGGTTCGTCTGGATAATGCTTTAGTCTACTTTTGGTATTAAGCACAATATTACTACACCAAATGTATCTTCAATGTATGAGGATTGAAGAGAATACACATACAAAAACTGTGAGAGTGGGGTGAGTACAGCTATGGAAACTTTACTATTTGAGAGTGGGGTGAGTACAGCTATGGAAACTTTACTATGTGAGAGTGGGATGAGTACAGCTATGGAAACTTTACTATGTGAGAGTGGGGTAAGTAAAGCTATAGAAACTTTACTATGTGAGAGTGGGGTGAGTACAGCTATGGAAACTTTACTATGTTAGAATGAGGTGAGTACAGCTATGGAAACTTTACTATGTGAGAGTGGGGTGAGTACAGCTATAGGAGCTTCAATATATGATGGGGGGAATACACTAATGATTATCTCAATATGTGAGGAGTGGGGAAAATAAACCTATAAACACAGAGAATTTAAGTTCAATGTATGTTATTTAATATCAACCTCAACAGGTATTTCCTCCGGTTCATCAGAAGTCTTCTCACCAATACCTATGGTGCTGCGCCGTTGTACGCCAGAGAGACGTTTACGTAAATTCTTGAACGAGCCCGCTCGCTTTCGAGTCATCCTCGGCACCGGCACATTCCGATCCGCAGGTGAATTATCATCAGTAATATGAAATACTGTTGATTCAGTATTGTCTAAATGTCCACCATCGTTCTCCTCACCATTAATGAGCAAAGTCTCTACTTCAGTCTCCAGTTTATCTTCAGGTGTCGAAACTTCCGATATTTTTGCGGACGACTGCGAGGTACGTGCACTGTTGGACTCGTCAATCGGAGATTCGACGTCCCCCACGCTTCGCATCTCGTCGGTAAGTTCCGGAAAATGTCGGCAAATTTCACTCGCCAGATCAGAAGATTGCTTTCCCGACGATTCTCTATCGAATTCCTAAATGGTAGATTTTTTTTAAACAATGTGCCTTAGTAATGCCACAGGCAACTTGATAGTTATTTCTTAGAAGGGAGCATAATTTACATAATTCACTATTACATTACATTATTACTATTTATAATAATAAATACAACGAAACGCGTGCTCTGATTGGTCTACAGCTGTGTTTGCATTAGCCTGTGCAAAACACATCTGAGCTCAACCAATCAAATCATTCAGAACAATCAATCAGTCAAAGAGAATTTGCAAATCGATCATGAATACATTTTAGAGGAAAAATTAAAACGTCTACTTTAAATTTGTCTGTTTCGCATTATTATTATTTTATAAAAGAAATAAAAGATGTTTTTCGTGTTTGCACAGGCTTATGCAACCCTCGGAGACGTTTGTGAGAGCTCTCGAGCATGTGCAACCCTCGACATTCGGTCTTGGGTTTGCACTGATCTGCTCCCAAAGGTCTCCTCGGTTTGCATAAGCTTGTGCAAACACAGTAAACATATCTTATTTCTTAAAAACAACACTACTAATAGTATTATAGAGCGTTGAGGGATGTGGAAGGATAGGAGAGGATACGACAGATGATAGAGTATAACATAGGCCTAAGCTAAAAAACAAATGAAAGCGGCAAATACGCACCTGTACGCTGGTAAGACTGGCATGCTTCGTTATTGGGCTGAAACAAAAATGAAGAAAAATCATTGAGAAATGCTTGGACAGCATAATCTTTCTCGTTGCTCAGTGCATGACCCAAATGATCACGTGATCAGTATAAACCAATGAAAATGCGATTGATCGTGAAATGTTTGCGATTGCGTGGAAATCGAAACGACGTACATGTGGATTTTTGAAAAAAAATGCGAACGTTTCATTCTTTTCGTAAAAGAGTAAATGGAATTGAGAGACTTCCCAACAGGATAATGCCTATAAATGTCATTCTTGATACTACAGAAATGTTTGAGTGAAGAAAATGATATAAATAATAGAAACTGAAAACATTCTAAGTAAAAGTGAACATTTACAGGATGTACAATTGTCACCATAAGATGATAGTGAAAAATTTTTTGAGTCCTACTTGAGTCAAATAGTTTTGTGTTCTATTTTTTCACGGGAAACAGCGTAAATTCTTCTTGTTTAGTTTGAACGATCTTTTCAAAAATATCGATCATTAAATGACTGCGTTGAACATTTTCTCTAACCATTTACCATTTGCGATAAAGAAAGATCAATTTACGAATATTTGAGCTTTAAAGAAATACACATAAAATCATGCTAATCGCGGTAAATTGGCTTAAATACAATCGATTTTGCAGCGAATCATATCTCCATTAATAAATCAATCATCAATCAACAAATCAATCATCAATCACATAGAATCATTAGTCGATCAAGATAATCATTTCGCCCAAAGCTTGAGATATTTGAATGAATCAAAAGGGCTGAAAATCCCCTTTCCTAAGCAAAAAGGAAACACAAATGGAAACACTAGTCAAAAAACAAGAGCCACAAAAACACATTTCAGAACTCTCATAATTTACAATATTTTCACTTCAGTCAAATCTTGCTGACTGCGAGAGGAGGCAACCCAGTTTTTTTACGACTACAACATATTTATGCTCAAACAATTATCTCAAGCTTGTTTGCTCCTGTATCAACAGGAGCAGCGGGTCACCTTTTGGGAGATAGAGTCAAAGACCTCGGGCGAATGCCGTGTTTCTTTGTCTCTCCAACATCTTTCGGCGATGTATGCCGAGACAGCTGTAGCGACAAGGTTTTCCGCAACCTCTCCATCTTGGGAGATTTGGATCTAGAACGGCTATCCAGCGGTAATTTGAGCGAACTATAGCCCCGGGGGGAGACCCTGGAATGGAAATTCCCCAAGGTGTTAGTTGGGCAGATTTTGGAATTAACAACTCTCAAAGGAGAGACAGTGTAAAATATTCAATCTGGGATTCTCAGACATTTATTGTGAAGACATTTTTATTTGTAGGCAAGACGGCATCCAAAAATTTTGACAAAACCGCGAGCTAATCATGGGTATCGCGTTGAACTTACAAATGAAGGCTTTATGGAAAAAAGTGGAATGATGTGGGAAAGACAAATAAAGTCAAATATAGATCCACAATTTTTTGTGGGGACTGGGGAGGGGGTAGTTTGGATTAAATTTTCGTGGGCACTTGATGCCGTAAAATGTCAGGCTTTGTGGAATTCTGTTACCTTCAACTTTCTTTCACTATCTTTTTCAGCCCCTTCATTGATGCCGTAAAATGTCAGATCATGAAATTCTGTTACCTTTATATTATGAGTGGGAGATTTTTGAAAGTGTGCGCCATTAAAGACTAATCACGATTGCTTTCGCTTAATTATTTGGTATGCTAGTATTTTGCATGGAAAATGGAACCCCTCTTCCACCCCTTCTAACAAGAATATGATGGGTGCAAAAACCTCCTGCACCTCTTATAACCAAGGATATGATGGGTGCACACCCCTCCTGCACCTCATCTAACCAAGGATATAATGGGTGCACACACCCTCCTGCACTCCTTCTAACCAAGGATATGATGGGGGCACACCCCTCCCGCACCCTTTCTAACCAAGGATATGATGGGTGCATACCTCTACCCTAAATTCATCGCATCATAAAGTTATTAAAAAACTTTGCTATAATTTTCCTAGGATGTGAGAAGACCCCTGCCTAAGAGCATTGGCCACCCCACATACGCATGCATAAAAACTAGCTCCTTATAATTCATAATCCGGTGAACTCTACTTCAGGACGGTTTCAGAGAGTAAATTCGAAAAACAAGACGACCAATCAAAAACGTACAAAACACGGAGCTAGGAAAACATTTTTCTTTCAAATTGGAAAATATTGAGAAAGAGTTAACTCACCTTGGCGACTTTGATCGACCAAATCTGAAAGATCTGTTCTCTTCTTCAATTTTCTTTCTACGATGCTCCATCAGTGCAACGTGTATTCTCCAGGCTGCCTGGATCTTAATAGCCGCCTTCCCCCGTAATTCCAAATGTTGACGATACCTTACCTAAGGAAAACATCAAAAGTTGTTGCTATGCATTGCGCCATCGGCAGTCGTCTGTAACTCTGTATATGATAGATTAGTACCAGTCTCGTCGTGGGCACGAGTAACCAATCACTTCGAGATCAAACTAACCACATACTGACATGTACTTAGTCGTCCTAACCGCCTAATATCATTATCAGCAGTGATAAATATTTGACGGGTGAGGAGAGGAATATGGGCACATAAGCTTCTCAGACAAACTATTAACCTGGCCTTATACCCAACATCCCACTCTAAACCTTATACCTAACTGTCCTAACATCAACATGAAGATGTCTTCACTCTAATGTTACCCAATGTTACTTCATTCTCATGTTACCCAATGTTACTTCATTCTCATGTTACCCAATGTTACCTCACTCTAATGTTACCCAATGTTACCTCATTCTAATGTTACCCAATGTTACCTCACTCTAATGTTACCCAGTGTTACCTCACTCTAATGTTACCCAATGTTACTTCATTCTCATGTTACCCAATGTTACCTCATTCTAATGTTGCCAATGTTACCTCACTCATATGTTACCCAATGTTAACAAACTTCAAACTTACTCTTAGCCCTGATATCCGACTCTTATTCTAACACTACAATCTTAACATATCACTGCTAACCTGATCCTAGGTGTCCCCAATATCACCTGTATGATTTTAACATTAGTTTCTAACCCTATCGAAGCTAACCTGATCCTCAGTATCCCCAATATTACCTGCATGATCCTAACATTGGTTTCTTACCCTATGGTAGCTAACCAGATCCTCGGTGTCCCCAATATTACCTGTATAATCCTAACTGCTTCACGTTTTTGTAGAAACTGTTTGCGATGGTGAAGAGCGCGAAACCAACTTTGCAACAAAGATACACGACGTAGAAACTCGTCATCTATCTTCGTACGCAGTTTGTCATGGACAGACTCGCGAAAAAATACCTGAAAACAACGACATGTCGCAAAAATATTTCAGCAAAATTTGTTTTCGAAACAATCGATATTTTATGTAACAAAATTGTGAAGGGCATTTTCAAGAACAACCAGCTTGAAGTGATCAAGAATCAAGACGGGGGAGTGGGCTGCACAAAGAGGATCAACTAAGCAAAACAATCGTTCTTAGGGTTGATAAATTGAGTAAAACCATCTGATCTAATAAGCAAGACCATTTTTCTTAAAGTGAATCGACGTACTGAGTAAAACCATCTTTCTTAAAGTGTATCTACAGAGTAAAACTACATTCCTTGTAATAAATCTGCTGAGTAAATCATCTTCCTTAAATTGCATGTACTAAGTAGAATCATCTTCTTAAAAGTGAATTTACTGTGTAAAAACATCGTTCTTAAGGTCAAATCTATAACCATCTTTCTTAGGGTGAAATTCACTGCGAAAACAATATTTTATAAAATCAAATTCAATGATATTTTTAAGGTTTTGTGAGAAAAAAACATATACCAATACCTTTGTTTCTCCTAAACGATAGTGATCTGGATGCAACTCCAGTTTGTCGAAAACTTCGCGCAAACCATCCTTCAATTGTTCACATTTCATCTCTCGCGGTAAAAGAAGTCCAAATATCAAATAAAAGTCGCTGTACGCATAGCGAATGTGATATCCGAGCTTCCTGATGCGTATTGTCTCAAGCATTCCGGTATAACGTAACTGACTGAGAACGAGGTCTTTTGTGAACTCCAACGGCGCCTAGAAACGTGCAAAAAAATATATTCTCACTTTTACCGAAAGAGATGACGCCATGTTGAATAGTATTGAATTGTGGGTAATCATGAGTTTTTTCGTAGAGCATTAAGACCTATTTCAAAGATGAGTAAAATGCCAAATACTGTGTCTACTTTGCGAGGAATAATTTTTATGCTTTTGCCTTACTTTTTCAGCGTTCGAACGAATACAGCGAACAAAAAACGGGTTAGATTCATCAAGAATTTCCATTAGTCTATTTAAGGAGAGCTGAAAAGAAAGAATATTTCAGTATTTTTTTGTTGTTCATTCATCACCACCTATCTTATTCTTTTGTATATTTTATGTAGTGCAAAGACTGTTCTCGTTTTCTGTTCTTCATTAATCACCACCTACACTGACACACGTTATCTTATTTCTTATATATTTTATGTAGTGCTAAGACTGTTCTCGTTCTGTTGTTCATTCATCATTACCTACACTACACACGTAATCTTATTTCTTATATATTTTATGTAGTGTAAAGACTGTTCTCCTTCTCTGTTGTTCATTCATCCCTATATTCGCTAATATTTTATATTATTGAATTTTACAGACTACCCACACACACAACACATACATTCTCATATATCTACACAACCCTTCGTATTTCAATACACCACCTGAAATTGTGCAGTAACGGTGGGCGGATTTTTCAAACTTGCTTTCCTCTTTGCGGAGCCTCTGTAGAGGTAATCGAACGTCTTTATAGTCATATCCTTCTTATTTTCCAGGCCTTTTCTTATTCGCTCGATATCCTAACACAAACATAAAAAGAATATAATCAAACCGGGAAATGAAAAAAATGTTCGCCGATGTCAATGTCCAACTTGAGAAAAATTCTAATTGAAGTGACATAGATAAGAAACTTAAATATTGCTTTGAATAGTGTGTTTGCGATGGCAAATGACAATTACGTAGCATTAGAAAAAACTGTTGAAACCGAACTAAAGATATGAAGTAAATGACATGATGTTCCATTATATTTAGATGCCAAGTCGGCTTAAATGAAACTAAAGATCTACTTCTATTTATAGTTAAAGTGCCCCTTTCGGCAAAAATATTTAATAGCGATATTAAATTTAGGTGTGATTTTCAAAGCATCAGTGAAAAATGTTTTTAAGTTTGTCAAATCGTCCCATTTTTATGGCTATTTAAATGGACCTTGTCCGTCGTCCGAAAAGTCTGGGACGACGTACCTTTGTGACGTCATGCAAGGCACTCCTTAATACAAGATATATATATATATATATACCAACTACCTTGTATGACGTCAGAATTTGGCTAGACCCAGACTTCATGCCACGACGGACAAGATCCATTGAAAGGCAGTTTAAAACCTCCATAACAAGAAAACAACTTGATCAAATTGAAAAATTTTTTCACCGACACGTTAGATACCACACCAAGTTTTGATATCGCTAATAAAAGTTTTTGCTGATAGGGTGACATGAAAAAATGACATCATCCCAAACAGGGGGGTGACGTTTAAACAAGAATGAGTGAAAGGAATAAAATCATCCACTTTTCTTAATAATTTGATAAAAAATGATGAAAACCGATTTAAATTTCTACAACTATATACTATTAAAATTTTCAACCAAAAAGATTTTTAACAGCCTACGTTGGTCTTTCCCCAACTACAGTTTGCTAAACTCTGACGGCATAAATTAAACAAAACTTTATACTCTTGAAATTTCGAAAGAAATTTTGTCAAACGTTCTCAATAATAAAACGAAACACAAGAGATCAGTTTAAACGAACCGGTAGAAAGCGAGCGTGTATTACACGAATGCTCACATCCAGTTTAAAAATAAAGATCAGTGACACACTTCGGTTATCCACGCAGTTTCAGTATAACCAAGTGTTTGGTGTTAAAAGGTACAAAAAAGTTAAATACAAAAACAGATTCATCAAAAAGAGCTTGAACTATTTTTTTTCTTACCTGATCTGGCGTATTGATACTCTTCATTCGTTTTCTGGTAAAAAAATATCACAAAATTATCTTGAATACACCATACATCTAAGTTCGTTACACCCACCCTTACAGTTTACATAACTAAGAAAACCAATAATTATCTTGTATACACCATACATCTAAGTTCATTACACCCAACCTTACAGTTTATATAACTAAGAAAACCAATAATTATCTGTATACACCATACATCTAAGTTCATTACACCCACCCTTACAGTTTACATAACTAAGAAAACCAATAATTATCTTGCATACACCATACATCTAAGTTTACTACACCCATCCGACACTCTAAAGTTTCTAAAGGGCTGAAGCCAGCCGGAATTTTTACTCCTGCTACGCAAATTTCACATCAAAACAAAGATTCATTTCTTAACAAAAAAAACATTCATCGAATTCCCGTGAATGATAATAAAACATTAGCAAGGCAGGTTTAAAAAGTCTGGCTGATTTCACAACTGGATAACCTAAAGATACCGACCGAACCATCTTGGATGCTTTTCGTAACATTTTTGCTCTGTCATCCATATATTGTTCATCAATTACAGTTGATCTTTTGGAAAAGAAGATGAAACGTTTTTAATAAAAATGATTCATACTACTCAAGGTTCGTAATAGAGATAATCAAGTTTGAACCAATGATTTAGAACCCAATCCCCTAAATCTTAACTACTGTGTCAAGGTGAGGCAAGTACGCCATCTTGAAAGGTGGCAAAAAGCATAACTCAAAAGTTACAAGAGAGTTTTAAAAAAACAATCCTATCAAACATTTCCAAAATCAAACATAGACTATTACTCTGCAACTGCATATCTACATAGAAGCATATTTTTGTTGTACTTTGGTTGGAACTAATAAATTTTCTTTTATACAAACGAGCAAATGCGCAATAACAGTTTATGAATAAAGATTATTTCAATGTAATCACACCGTCACATTAACATACGAACGACATAAATGAATTAAAGTGAGCAAGTTCTTATTGAGAATATATAAAAATATTGCTTACTCTTCGACGATCCTCGGAGGCTGAAATAAGATAATAAAAAATGATCACGATAAGTCAATGATTACAGAGAAATTTGTAAAAAAGAAGGGCAGTTATCCTACTATCAATGATCACGATGATTTAATGATTACAGGGAAATTTGTAAAAAAAGAGCAGATGTATCCTAGTATCAATGATCTTATCAAAACTTCAATTCCATCATAAATTTTATCATGCTTATCGTTATCGTGTAATTAGTCACCATATCGAAACCGCAAAAGAACGAGGGAAGACGAGAAACAGAGGTGTTAAAGTTAAGTGTAAATAATGAATAATTGCGTTAATTATAAAATAAACGCAATGAAACGCCTGCGCTGATTGGTCTAGAGTGGGTTTGCATCAGCCTGTGAAAAACGATCTGAGCTCAACCAATCAAATCAATCAATCAAGTCAGTCAAAGAGAACATGCAATTCAATCATGAATACACGTTAGAATATTAAAACGTTTTTTTGTTTCGCGTTGTTGTTATTTTATAAAAAAAATAAAAGATGTTTTTCGTGTTTGCACTGGCTTATGCAAACCTCGGAGACGTTTGTGAGAACTCTCGAGCAGGTGCAGCCCTCCACCTTAGAACTCAGGCTTGCACTGATCTGCTCCCAAGTTCTCCCAAAGGTCTCCTCAGTTTGCATAAGCCTGTAAAAACTGGTGCGAATACAGTAAACATCTTTCATTTTTTAAAATGATGAACATCCATATCTAAAACAGCTCCTCAGACCACCGGCAACGATATAAAATTGTCATTTACCTCTTTACTTTCACTTATAAATCTCGATCTTCTATTACGATTATCTACATAAAGCCAATCAACAATAATCAGAAGAGAATAGATTACTTCAAAGCAACAAATTGAATTTTCTTTTTAATTTCCATTCGGTCCGATATTTCTCGATAAAGATCTCGAGCTCGGTTAATAAGAACTTAATAATAATTTATCTGTGTGGACGTTTATTTTTGTGTGGGATTTATTAAAAACCTGGAAGGCTAACTTTAGGTAAACATGCCTACGCGTAACCAAACATAACTTTACCTCTAGACAAGCTTAACTAGATATGAAGTCCCACATTTTTGATTAAGTGTCGCAATGATATTTAAATTGGCGGGAAATAGCTATCCAGTTGCATTCAGTTCAGTAATCTGAGCTTACCCTGCTTGTGTTTCTTGCCAAATTTCTTAAATGCCGCTGCTGCGCGGAAATAATTGCGAACAATTGCCCATCGGTAGATCGCCAACGGATCAGCACCTACCAAAGTTAATCATAAGGTCATTGGAGGAGTTGAGAAGACGCGTGCGCAAACGCGTCGTTTAGGATGCTTCAATTACGTCAAGCGTTTCTCATACTTCATACTAATCGATGCTTTGACACCGATCATTTAGAACCCAATCCCCTGTACGTTATACTACCGTGTCAAGGTGAGGCAAGGAAATCTTAAAAGGTGGCAAAATGCTCAAATATTTTATGAAACAAACCTAGACTATCAACTCTGCAATTGTGTATCAACGCAGAAGAAACACATTTTAGTTGTAAATATCGTAAGTTGGACATGTTTCAAGATGGCGGCTAGCCTCACACGTAACTAAAGAATTTTGGAAGAGCCCGGCATCTAGTAGACTGGGTTCTAAGTCATTCTTCGACACTTGTTGGTAAACATTTTCAACGAAGCATTTGTCAGTTTTGAACAGATGAGCGGTTTTGAACTGAGTTTTGGACATTTCAAGCAAACATTATAGTGTTTTTCTTCCGAAGAAAATCGCAGAAATTTGCAGGTCAGGATGTTCCCAAAGATTCTAGTTCAGCATGCTGAGAAGAACATACTATTTATGAAGTAAAAACACAGCTAACAATGAACATTACATCACCTAGTAGTTCCCGGATAAATCTCATTTGACTGTTCTTGAGAATACTAACAATCTCCGGTCGCATGAGATCTTTGTTCTTGGCACGAAAATCCTTGAAATAATAAAAAATTTTAGTATTTTAGCCAAGTTACTTCATCTCTTTCGCATTTGGGAAACGGAAATCGAATGAAATCGTAAGAGAGGCATTGTAATTTTGCAAAAAATTGACCCCCCGATCAACTGATTTACGAGTGACCACAATTAAGAAAGCTTGTGGTTATGTTCAACAGAAACAATCCCCGAGTTGCTTTCACATTTCAAGGGTATTCCTTCGCTATAGATGTGGTAATTTTATCATTTTAATCCGCCTTATCTACATCATTCATACACACCTTTATCTCATACGTCACTTTTCCCGCGTAGTGTACAATTGTGAACGTCGGCCCCATCCGACTCCTTTCAAAACAGTCATGTGACTCGTGATGATTTTCAAATTTGGCCAATAACGTCGTATCACTCGCCACGTTTCCCGACAGACTATATATACATAAACACGACTTAGTGACAATTTTGCTTAAAAGCATTGAACTAAATATGTAACTGGAATGCTACTTTTATTTATAAACACGCCAGTACTAGTATGAAGCTAAATTTTAGCCCCAGACCCGCGTGAAAACGAGCTTTGTGCTTGAAAAGATTGGCACTAGTTGAATTGATAGCTACATTTTGGCGGGAAGTAGCCGTCCAGTTATTTTGTATTATTTCTTTCAATGTTCGAAAGTTGAGCACTTTTAACTCGAAATGGAAGAAAGAAGGTTGAAAATAAATTACCGTATGTGGTTTTTATGTTTTTAGAAAGCCAGATAGAAACACTTGCTTAGTTGCTCTGGGTTAAAGCTTTACAATGTACGTTATAAGATCTATAAGATCACTGGCTTGTGTTCAAACTCTCAAATCTCAAAACTGTTCCTCGTGTTTAAATCAGGTCATTCAAATCGGAAAAAGCCAAAAAGTTGTGTTTATTTGTTCCCTTTATTTTATACATAATTGTCCTCACATACCCGGATTCTTCATCCAGTAGTTGAAAGAGACCAGTGGGTTTTCCATGAATGAGATCAAGACAAGATGAGTTATCCACATAATAAACGTCCGACCAATCGATTCCTTCTTGTTTATATTCATCCTAAAGTATCAAAAATAAGAAAACTATAATAGAAAACTAAAAAGAGCGAGAGTAAAGCTACGACGTCAAATATTAAATTGATAAACTACCCAAGACTACAATCTTCGAAAGATTGTTTTATCGTTAATATAACATGATTGACAAAGATTATTTGTTTGTTATTGTTACACCTAAGTACATCACAACAACGCGATGCTGTTATGCATGAGATTAAGATTTGAAAAAAACTACCACAACTGTTTAGCATCGTAGTATATAGCTCATTTTGTTGTTGTTGCCGACAATGATTATCTTGTTACTAAACCTGAGTACATCACAACAGCGTGATGTTCTTATCTATGATCTTAAGGTTTGAAAGAAACAAGAACTGTGTTTCATATTGTCATATTGCCAATTTGGTAAAACATCAAAGCCATAGAGCAAGAATTATAATACATAAAAAGTTCTGTTCCTACCTGCTCCATGCGAAATATATGATGATTAAAATAGAACTGGAGTTTTTCATTCGCATAATTGATACAAAATTGTTCAAAACCATTCTGTTCAAACACTTCGAAACCAAAGATATCAAGAACACCAATGGCATTGCCCTAGATAAAAAAAAAGGGTGAGGTTTTCGATCATAAAAGCAGGGATGAAGTGCAGTGCACTGAAAGAAGAATTTGGGTTGTCAATCCATTAATATTACAAGGATTTTAGTCGGGGGAAGAGGGGCACACGAGCCAAGAGTGTTGTGGGTCAGCGATTGAGGACTAAGGAAATTAGGAAATGTTAAGACCACGCATACAACAAGAATGCTCGCGTGATCAAGTCAAATCAAGTAAAAAAAATTTGGGTGGGAAAAATTTATGGGAGGGGGGAGGAGTGAGCTGGTAAGGAAGTGACGTAAGACAAAGTAAGAGTCTGCGTTTTAAAGGGCGGTCTGATAAGTGCAGCCATCGAAGGTTGGGAAGAAAGTTGAAATATTGCCCAGAAAAACTCAGTTTAAAATACATGTACCACAATTCTTGTAGATTAATAAACAATCAGCAATTCATCACTACCTTTAAATCATGTTTTTCCGTGTATTTCATCGCCAAAGTATGATTGACCTTTGAAAGAGACGAAAAAGTTGTTAACATAAAAACGCTGTAGCAAAAGAGATCTGTATGAAATATTTATTCATGCAAAACATGTTGAGAAAGAATTGAGATGCGGGGAAGAAAGCTAGAGACGCCATCATAATATTTAGACTGATATAAACAGGTCATTCAAAATTCAAACATTCCTTGCCAATTCGTACAACCAAAATCAGTAGAATCATACAAGTATTCTATTGCGAATGCTTTAATTTGATTGGCTAAACTACTCGCGACTTAATTTTCAATGTACAGCGAGAAGCGAAGCAATAGATAGCGAGCAGCTAAAAAAAACATGTCTGCCGACACTGTCATCTCGCGTTTTACTCAGGTTTCCGACAATAAACTTGATTGTTTACTTCAAAATGCAATTCTAGAGACTAAAGTCGCCAACAAATATTCAATCAACGTAATAACGAATTATTTATTGAGAAAGGGTCGTTCGATTTTTGATATTAATGTCAACAACAACAAACGCATAAAACAAAAAGAATTAAGAAAAACTATAGCAACCCTTTTCTTTATGAATATTAGTATGATTCTACTAAACAATTAGATTACTCGCTCTCACTTTCCATGATGAGATTCAGGCTAAGCCCTCATCAACTATCAACTCGTAGAAACCTCAAGCTCCTCTTAGAAACTAGGTCAATACCTGAAGTACAATCCAATCGAAGAGGGCGCCATAAAGAGCCTTGGCTAAGGCATCTCTTGTATCGACGGCCTGGGACGAGATCAACAAACATATCAATTAAGTTCAGCGCAATTGTGACAAATAGAAATAATTAAGTGCGACGTTTATATTTTAAATGACTCTTTCTCTCAAGGAAACCTAGCTACTAGCCTAAGCTAGCCACTACTAAGGAAACCTAGCTACTACTAAGGAAACCTAGTTTCTACTAAGGAAACCTAGCTATTACTAAGGAAACCTAGCAACTACTAAGGAAACCTAGTTTCTACTAAGGAAACCTAGCTACTATTAAGGAAACCTAGCTTCTACTAAGGAAACCTAGCTACTACTAAGGAAACCTAGCTACTACTAAGGAAACCTAGCTACTACTAAGGAAACCTAGCTACTACTTAGCTACTACTAAGGAAACCTAGCTACTACTAACTCTACTACTAAGGAAACCTAGCTACTACTAAGCCTAGCTACTACTAAGCCTAGCTAATACTACCTAGCTACTAGAAACCTAGCTACTACTACCTAGCTACTAAGGAAACCTAAACCTAGCTACTACTAACTAGCTAGGAAACCTAGCTACTACTAAGCATAGCTACTACTAAAGAGCTACTACTACCTAGCTACTACTAAGGAAACCTAGCTACTACTAAGGAAACCTAGCTACTACTCCTAGCTACTACTAAAGGCTACTACTAACCCTAGCTACTACTAACGGCTACTACTTAGCTACTACTTAGCTACTACTAAGGAAACCTAGCTACTACTAAAGGCTACTACTACCTAGCTACTACTAAGGAAACCTAGCTACTAACTTAGCTAGGAAACCTACTAAAGAAACCTAGCTACTACTAATGAAACCTAGCTACTACTAAGGAAACCTACTAAGGAAACCTAGCTACTACTAACGAAACCTAGCTACTACTAACGAAACCTAGCTACTACTAAAGAAACCTAGCTACTACTAAGGAAACCTAGCTACTACTAACGAAACCTAGCTACTACTAACGAAACCTAGCTACTACTAACGAAACCTAGCTACTACTAAGGAAACCTAGCTTCTACTAAGGAAGCCTAGTTACTACCAAAGCGCAAAAAATGCCAACAAAATACCAGAAAACTAGTTTGTATGTCTAGTTTAAGAGAAAACCTGTCCAGCCTAATGAACTTCCCAATCCTACTGCTAACCCTTAGTTTAACATACATACATCTTCCAGTATGTCCAACTTATTCATTGCTTTACAAGCTTAATGTCAACCCATACCCACCTCTTCCAACTTATATGACATCACAATTTGTTCCGTTCTAGCTTTCTTCTTTCTTGACGTTAAAACGGAAACAAACTTCTCTTTTTTCAACTGGACAAACGAAAAAAATGAAGCACGTGTGAGAAAAAAAAAACAAAAAAAAATAAAGTAAACAATCGGATGGCATACGTTGCGAGAAAACTTGCAATATTTTGATCGCTTACATTTCAGAACAAAGGATGCAAGGAGCACCACATCGACAAATATAATGGGAACAATGGGGGATACAATACTACATCACAAAGTTTATTGGGAACAACTGGGGACATAATACTACAAAGATAAATATTACTGTAACTGCGTAAAAGCACTATTGATAAAACGCATTTAATAAATACGACAAGTTTTTTTGAAATAAACATGCTTCAACATTTCATGATGCCATCTTCAGTATGTAAGAAAGAGTATTATGTATGTGATATATATATATTAGAGTAATATGATACAATGATACAATTTATACAATTACGAGTAGATTATAATTAAAATCATCGACACTGCAGATACAACATTCGCACTCAAAATCAAAGAAGCACTTCACATTAACAAAACTAACACTAATCTCAACGTTCAAGTTTTTCGTTTTAACACTATATGCAGCCTGTAAATAAACTCATCATTAAATTATAACCACTATTTCATTGTAATATTTATATTTATAATCTACTCGTAACATGTTTGTAAATGTATATCGTCCAGGTTGGTATAGTCCTAAGAAGGACTGTTTTTGTTGTTGTTGACTGACGTTTCGACAACCTTAGCGGTAATCATCTTCAGAGTCAAAAAAAACTCGCAATTGTTATATAAAACGCCATAAAATATATGTTTGCACCCTTGAAATAAAATACATGGAACGCTACCTCAAGCAAATAATTGAAGACAAATTTTACACCCAGACACGCGAGATTACACCCAAACTTGCGTGTGTAGTGTTTCGAGATTCTCTCGCGGAGTGAAAATTGATTGAACTACACACGCGTGTCTGGGTGTAATCTCGCGTGTGTGGGTGTAAGATTTGGCTTCAAAAAATTTTCAGGCTTTTCTATTGCAGGTAGCGTTCCATGTATTTTAGTTGCTGGTTGCGTTAATGGCTTGCACTGACGTACCATCAGTAAATTGGAGATTATGCTAACCACACCATCGTCATCTTTATCTTTCAACGTCACAGCGTCATCAAACCCGTGTTTCTAAAGGAAAACCAAGGAAAGTTTTATTCAACACACTAAATGTGTCGTAACCACATTATGATAAACGATAAAATCTTTTACTGAAAACATGTTACAACTGGGCTATGAGCCATCTTCAATGCAATGAATAGATCGTTTGAAGTGTTGATATCCGCTTCTGTTTTTGGGTGTCTTGACGGTCAGTTTTTCAGAGGATCGTAAATCGGTATATGAAGAAAGATTATATGGAAAATTTTTACACGATTTACCACGTGAATATAATGGGAAAATTTCCTTGAAAATTTACCATCCTTTGTAAAGCTGATAGGGAACATCATGAAACACAAACCTGATTATTGTACCTGACTTACATCATATTTCTACTAATATATCACAGAATGTAGCTAAAGCATTAAATCGCACTAAAGATGTCTCAAACATGTTTGCAATAAAAAAATTCTGACGTTTACTTCAATTGTTGGTTTTCATCTTGAGCCGTTAAATTCACACGGAACTAATTACGCAATTTACTATCCGTTCAAATCAAACTGATAACATTGATATAAGCGTTCCAGTTTCAATATCACCAGCCAAAACAGATAGCAATTGACCCATTTTATACCATATTGTACCAGTTAGACACTCACCCGGACAAATTCAACGTTACCCATCCACAACACGGCGGAGAGCACTCGAAATATTCTACAAATAAAAAAAATAATAATGACTTAATTTGAACGTAGCAGCATCAACCCTAATTTAAAACAGCAACTTATGTACCACAATGGTGGTTGAAGATGGCGGACATCAATCACCATGCATAACTTTAAGATGAATACTGCACCAATCCAATTGCAAAACAGCTATAGTAACCTGAGCAAATGATATTAAGGGGGTGTTTACATGAATCCGGAATGATTTTCGATCCGGAATGAACTCATTCCACTTTAAAAGAAATCCTACTGCATGTTTACATGAATCCGGAATGAGTTACAACTCCATCGGGATGGAGTTCATTCCTATTTTCATCCCGGATAGAAATTTCATTCCGGATCGAAATTTAGTTTTAATCTCATGTAAACACGAAATGAGTTTCATTCTGGAATGATATTGTGATTAATGACAAAGCACGCATGTGCCATGGGTATTGTCTTCTGGCAAATTGAAGCTCGTAAGCAAATAAAGAGGCTAAATGGGCTAAAATGAGTGCGAAGAAAAACAACAATTAGTTTTATGCAAGTGTTAAACTGTATTAACGCAGGAGAAACAGGAAAAAAAAGGGTTGCTATAATGTTTATGTTCGCCATCTTCAAATTTCAAAATTCCCGCAAAATACCAATCCTTGTGTTGATTTCCCATGTAAACACGGATTGACATCACGTTTTGATCGGGATTGAAAGTCATTCTGGATTCATGTAAACACCCCTAAGTATAATGTATAAACGGAAAATCTAACGACAGCTTGAGTTCTGCCGTCTTGATCTATGATTGTGGCGGACGTTTTTAAGATGATCTGCGCATGTCCTCGAGTGTCAATTCCTTAATCACTTCAGGAGCAGGATGAACGTAATTTGGGTACTAACAGTGCAAGCACATTACGTATGATATACGCAGGGAGACCTTGCTACGAAGATATTATTATCATAGTTTGTCAATCTGGAATCGTTCCTAGCAAACAAGTGAGTTAGCTGGACAACGCATATCGCGGGCGCAAGATGATTCTACGATCAATCTAACTTACTTTCGCTGAGTATCACTGGAGAATCCAACCATATCCATTGACTGTTTTAGTCGAAGGAACTCGTACGCCTCGTCGACACCATCCATATCAAAACATCCGGACTATACAACAATAATCAAACAATCACTTTTCATCGATTAGTTCGAAAATATGTTATTTAAAATATCAACCAAGGCTATCCGGAATTTCGGCTACCACTGCTTTATCATCAAAGTAGTTTTGCTGTAACCAAAACTGGTTTCTCTCGAGAGATTTTATTTATAGTAACTTGAGTATGCCAATGCAGAAAAACCTAGTAATATATTCAAAATGCGCCAGAAAGACAGTGTTTTTGTCACTCTCAAATTGACTGAAATTGACTGATAAAACTTTTTTTAACACGTCTGAAATAGCGAAATTTATCTTGATGATAAAGCAAGGCTCAAAACAGCGGCCGAAATATTTTCGATCAAGATGATCGGGGAAGTACATGTCAGCTTTATTGAAAATATCGACAACATGAAAAATAAGAAAATCCGCAATTATAACCAATCAGTGCAAATCACAATTATAAATCAACCAGTGACCTTACTACTCCAAACTATTCCTGAGTTTAAAAGCTTTATCCCTAACCTGGTTTAAATAGCAAAATTCTTCAGGATTTCTAAGATGGAACTCTTGAGCTTCAACCTCATTGGCTCCAGCGAGGAGATAATAGAACACGTGATAATTCCTAAGAAGAAAAATTAACAGTGTTTTCACAAGGATATTAAACATCCTCTCAATCAGTGGTCGATTCCTAATAAGCTTGGGAACTACAATGGAGAGGTTACAGTAGTGTGAATGTGGAGTGGTGAGTGTAGAATGTGGGGTGCAGACTGTGGACTGTGCAGTGCGTAAAATGTGTGGAGTGGGGAATGTGGACTGTGGACTGTAATGTGGTTGGGGAATGTGAGATGTGTGTGTGTGTGTGGAGTGTGTGGAATGTGGATTGTGGAATGTGGACTGTGATGGAATGTGGACTGTATGGAATGTGTGTGGATGGAATGTGGAATGTGGAATGGAACATGGACTGTGGATTGGAGAATGTGGAATGGATGAACTGTGGACTGCGAATGGTGAGATGTGGAGTGGAAATGTGTGTGAAATGATAACTGGATTCCTCTAGTAAAAAAGCTTTGTTTGGCCATGTGTGAAAAGATTGGGACTAGTTAAATAGCTGGCGTGGAAGGATTGGGACTAGATTAAGTCTTCCAGTTATATTCAGTTCAATGGGTGACATAGGAATACGCTGAATACCTTTCACCCGTGGCTTGGGTGACAATTCGAGATTTCTCGAGAAGATATTTTCGCAAGATGGCCCTGGAATGGAAAATTGATATAAGTAGCCATATCAGTTCTTGAAAACAATAGGTAGTAAGGGAAGAGACATGGTTTGTTTGACTCAGTATACACTCCTATGCCACCAGAGCATTGCTATCGGAGCAGTTTAAATTTTCTAGAAACACAAATGAATGGACTGGATCCAAGAAATTCATAAAAATTTCCTTCAAACCATTGCTCTTTAAAATTGCCTTAATCAGGGTTAGTTAAATAACTTCTTTTAATAGTTAAATGGATTTTAAGAAAATATGCAACATATTTTATAGGACGAAAATGTTATCTTCGTAAGCTTTTTGAGCCTACAGTAGAGGTAGATTACCCCCTGCACCGGATGTGAAAACAAGGAAACGCAGTTTTACTTTCTAAACGTTTTCTTTTATCATTCGTTAAATCCCCTATACGGAATTTTTTGTAGTGCAAATATTGACGAAGATTCGCTATAAAGTGTTTTTTAGTATAATAAAATCTATATCTTCGTTGCATTTGTTCTCCTTTTTACGTCACATCCGGTGCAGAGTCACCTACTTTCTAGACCCGAAATGCACACGAAGATGAAATTTTCGTCCAATGAAATATCTTGCAAATGTTCTTAAAATCCAATCAAATATGCAAAGAAGTTTTTTTCCTGACCCCAATGTAGAAAAGCAAAAATGTCGTGAAAAACGAAATCGGTATAGGGTAAACACAGCCTAAAATATTGTTTAGGTGCCTATTAAAAAAACTGTGCTACTTATTTTCCCGACCCCGATTTAGAAAAGCAAAAATGTCGTGAAGAACGAAATCAGGTATAGTGTAAACACAGCGTTTTAAACAGAAATAAACGCCACATTGCATAATGGGTTGCTGCAAATTTATAAATTTTTAGTTTCTTGACAACTTTTGGATGAAATCACTATGCAGGAACTCTATCTGGTTGATGTGACATATCACCAACTATAAGTAATAATTTACGCAATCAATTTGACGTCACTTTCGTCAAAAGTCGGACATTGACAATGATTACGGTTATCTTTTTTCTTGAGTCGTCGTCAATTAAGTCTTCAAAAAAGTTCTGCTCAAAGAAAACATTGATTTTAATAGCAAAAGAGGTTTCGTTTCATATAAACATTCTACTCTAATGGGGCGTCGGGACATATGTGTCCCATCCACGAAACACGGTGAGACTCAACTGAAAAGCAAGCCTTTAAAATCAAATATTAGTATTTCGATTTTCTTGAGTCGTGCGTCGAAGATTATTTTCGTACAATTACTTCGCCAATGCAAAAATTTTTTTTAGACAAACGTAGACGTAGATTGAAATTTTTAAAAATTTATACGAGCACTTAAACTGCGGCATATAAATTTTACAAGCAACTCACCCTGAAACTGTACCATCCTCTCGAAACTTCACTTCAGTAAACTTTCCAAATCTACTCGAGTTGTTATTGCTGCTCGTTTTTGCATTTCCAAAAGCCTGAAAATAATTACACAAGAATATAAGCGTGTAAAAAGAGAGTTTAGTCGCATGAGTCCGGTGAAGCTTGTTTAGCTTTTGGCAGGAAAATACCCTTGATCAAATATCGGACCTCATAAAAAATTGTTCGTTTGTATATGCCTTGTTTGCTATCGCAATCAGGCGCCATGGAAAAGCAATGGCGTCATTCTTTCTTAATCTGCAGCCATTTTGTTGAAGGACAACGATAGTCAAAGATAACACGGAAAACGAAATATATCTGACATATCTTTATAAGCAACGGAAGTAAGCTTTTTGAAAGCAAAGAGTTACATATTAGCCGAATATAAAGAAAAGACCTCTTTATTGCTTGCAAAATTGTTGTTTCCTTGTATATGCATGCACAACTGCTCGCTTAAGTAAGCATGTTTTGAAGTTCGCTAAAAACGTTCTTTATTGAATTTGGTAAAAATTCGAAAAATTTAGAAAGTTCTCCAAACCACATGAAGACTTCACATCAACACTCGTGATTGCCGACGATAAAAACCTCGACTTATCGCAAAAAAAAAACGCTATCACAATTGAAATAAAAAAATCAAACATCCTTTCTCAAATCAACTCTCGACAGGAGAAGGAAATAGACATTTCCTTCACTAGTACTTGAGGCAATAAAATATTCTAATTAGCAAACAAAACGTCTTTGATGTCTCTCGAACGCAAGTCATGCTTATTATTAGACAAGAATTCAAGTTTACGGGTTTTTGGCTAAAACATTCATGGCATGCGCATAACAATCAGTTTGCTCAAAAATATACACATATTAAAACTGCATTCCCGCGCGCTTGAATAAAATTGAAGTTCTCCAACAATGAGCCACACTCTACATATATATACTCTGTGTAACCGCACATCATATGTCCCAATGCATATCAATTTCACGTAAACTTGAAATTCTGGACGTAATATTATGAGATAGCCATGTGTGTGTGTGTGTGGGGGGGGGGTGTAAAACCGACAGTTTACAAGAAGAGAACATCAATACGTTCAAGTCCAATATTCTATAAAGCTACATTTAACTTAAGCTGAACTTTTGACAACTTTTTTTCACATTAAAACCAATCATAGTTCTGAGCCAAACTTTCTTTTTTAAGGAGTGTTGATGATGGTATAAGAAAACCAAGGGTTGGATTTTATTTGTGGCAATCTACTTTTATTTTTAACTTAGACAAAAGGTGGAGACTGGTTAAATTTGTCTACACTCCACCCTGAAAATTATCTGTGATCACATGTTCGGTACAGTTAGCATAAAGTGGCAAAACCAGTTTGCAAGTTTGTTTGTGCAATGTAAATTTCACAGGAAGTAAACAAAGAAAAAGTTATATAGCACTACCAAACTTGTTGGCTGGCTTCACCACTGAAAAATACATCTATGATTACAATAATTAAGCAAATCTAATGATTCTATGGTATTTTGTAACATCATGCATTGCCAGATGCTGCTTGAGTATTTATTTGCCCAACCCCCCTATATACACCATGCTTGCAGTGAAGAAATCCCCCATTGCACAATGGGAACTTTATTATATTATGCTTCTCTTTATTATATTGACCAACCATGGATTTTTTAAATCCATACAAAATCATTAATATCAATGCCTAAGCAACCAGTAACAAAGTTATTCAAAATCCACTACAAAACAGTTATTCAAAACATTTTGAGAAACATGCTACAACGAGTCGCTACATATAAGGAAGCGGTTACCATTAACTCAGTAGGGTTTAAAATATAACTAAGCAGTTTGGGAGTTTGAGCAGATGAACAGTGGGCTCAGGTTTTTCAGTTCTTCAAAATTTACAAAACCACACACAGAGAAAAACTTAATTTTCAACATCAAAGACTTCATAACAAAATTTGAAATTTCAAAATATTGTTGCAGCAAACAGTGTAATACGTAGTTCAATTATTTAGCTTTTAATATTAGTGCGCTAGTTTCTAAATATTTTTTATGCATATAAATCATTTATATGCATAAAAAATGCTGATTTATAATAAATGAGAATTTTGTTTCCATTTAAAGCTGCAAATTAGCAATTTTCTTACACACTGAGCTGTAAAAACCGATACTGCAGACCGCCATTGTTTATGTTCAATAAATGTCATAACTTTTTGCTTCTGTCAGAGATTTGACGCATTAAGCTTTGTTAAAAACAATAGCACGGAGCAAAGCCTCGATTTCTTAGACGACGTTTGAAAATATGCATTGAAAAAGTTGTTACGTTCGTATGATTTATTCGAGCTCGGCATCGTTTCGAAATGCGTCAAATTTCGAAAAAAAGGAGCAAATTAAGTATTATTAAAATTGTTTTGAATATATCGCTGCAATTGTCACGAAAATGATCTCTAATTGCCACATCATGTTCGTGGATAAATAATTCACATCATTAGCCAGTGTGGCATAGTTGAAATCATGATTCAATAACAAAACACGAAATTACATTCCAAAGGATAAACGTCAACAAAACTTTCCCTCTGTATAAACACGATATCTTCGGCAATCCTCAAGCAAACAAACAACTGGGACGGAAACGAGGCACATATATCAATCCATCTTTAGGTCATTTTTCGTGCAAACTACCGAAATACGGCGCTACGATGGCAAGATAATTATAGACCGGAAGCGAAGGCAGTGCAACAAATAAGTACGTAAACATTACCTCGAGCACTGGTCCAGCACCCAAAATAGTTTTTTCAACTGATGTATTCTCCAGGCCCGATTTATGACTGAGAGCTGTCAAATGATGGAGCAGTAACTTCGTGCTCTCTGTTTTCCCACTGCCACTTTCCCCAGAAATGACAACACATTGATTGCGTTTTTCCTTGAGCATATTCTGAAAGGCCTCGTCTGCGATGGCGAAAATGTGCGGCTGCATTTCGCCAAGACGTTTATTCTGATAGGCATTGATGTATTTCGGATTATAAATCGGAAAGAACTTGTACGGGTTAACCGCTATTAGTATTTCGCCGACATAAGTGTATATTTTACCACGTTCAAAGCGCTCGAAAAGTTTCTCCAGTAAGCTGTTCTCGTTCAAGTCGGGCAATCGGCACAAGTCGTCATCATCCACGTTCGCGTACACATCAAATTGAAAACCACCACCTCTAACCGACTCGTGACAGTCCATCCAACCATAGGTCAAACGATTCACAATATTACGTGCGCCCTGACGTTCCCGTAGAAATAGCCGAAACGCATTTCCAATGGCACCCATTCGCCGCCATGATTGTGTCACCTTTACTGGATTGTCACTGAACGATAGAACACGCTCGCTCGTTTCACTTACAACTATTTTCTCTTCGTCCTCCTCAGATTCCTCGTCCGGCAACGAAGGGGTACCTCGAGCCGACTGGTCATTGTGAACGCAAACCTCGACAAGTTCATATTTCTCGGGAGGTTCCTGTATTTCCAACTCCACCAAAACTAATTTCAACACTTTACGCGTCGTGACGTATTCTGAAACTTTTAATTCTATCGACTGCAAACCTGGTGCAATGTGCCCAGGAAATATTCTCAACGATACAAACACTCCCGCGTTCGACATTTTTCCTACGATTCTGTTTATTTATGGCAGGAGATTTTTTTCCACCGCATTTATTTGATATATAAAAGGCCGTACTTTCTAACTGGAATTTACGTTGTGTTCGATCGCATTGTGACGGCAAATTTTCATTCTTTGAAGATTCCATTCGCGCATGAAAAGTCCTCGTATGCACCTTTGAAGATATTCATGTTCAACTGTAGTGGCCTAAATGAAGTTAAATAACATCACATTCGATACAATCAACTTCCGACGTTATGAAAATCATTTGCAACTTTCCCCTTCGATCGAACGTATATCAAGTATAAAATAGTAGCAAATTAAGGTTATGGATGACTTCGTCGCGCTAAGAATCGCCCCTAATCTACACATGAATCCTGGAAGGCACAAGAGAAACCGAAAATGCACAGATATGTAGGAAATCAGAGAAGATTTTTGCCTTTGGAATGAAAATAACAACTATCGTCGTCGGAAGTGTTTTATTATAACAAATGTCCATAAAATTGAAAGCGGTTTCTTAATTCATACATGCAAGCCACCATTTTGCCAAACAAGGCGATGTACAATCATCTAAACACACTTTAGAAGCAAAACACTGTAAACATATACAAAATATGTCTGTGTGTCAGACATGAAGCGAAGTGCATTGAAATGCTTCAACTATTGTTATCAATAATTTACTTCTGCCGACTGAAGATTTTAAAATTTTCTAACCAAATATGTAATTAAAAAAATAAATACGAGCGACTGATTTGAGCAAGCATCTACAAATATCATTCACTATTTGCTAAGACTTGGTTTTTATCTCAAAATGCCACAAATATTTGATATGCAGTTAAACATCACAAGTGCCTTTTCATATCATATTCACATCAAGAATTGTCGACAATGGCATTGCTCAAACGAACTAGAACTATCGGCCGCAGAATTAAACTAAAATCATGTCAAAGCGATATCTTGTTCCGCCTTTACGTTCACATGTTCATTCAACTTCATACTTGACAAACCATTAAAAGACCGAAGGTATTTCAGACATGCCTACAAAATAACAGACGACGGTAAAAGACGATAAGAACACATACCGTTTCAAGCATTTATTTCCCTCCAATGGACAAGAACATTCTTTAATACGATAGAAGAACGTCACTTCTATCCTATATTTTTCAAGACAGAACGAATCTCTATTAAACAAATGTATATTGAACTTTTAACAACAGCAGACGAATGGCCTAAATCGGTCAACTACAGCATAGTCACTGCTTCCGGTCGGCTGAAAACACTCGCAATACGAGGCCGTCACGCGTGTTTGTCTCTCGTGATGTTACACGAAGAAGTAGATCAGTGGGCATTACCATAACAGATTCACAAGGTGAATTGGTGCTTTCACTTTCACAGATACCAAAAATTAAAGATTAAGCACAACGGTGCATATTGAAATTCTAATAATGTGGCTATTCCGAAGTTATGCCAATTTATCAGCTGAGCTTGTAAAAAAATGTGAAAACTAAACACTAATTAGAAAAGTACAACGTCATTTTATTTTAAATAAAGTAAAAGAGAATCAACAGAACCTATTTCATCTATTTGCTGTCTATATACACGCCACATATAATTTCAGTCAATACAGCAATGCCGTCACTGATTTCATCTTCCATATGGAAAGGGTCGTTTTAAAACAAAAAAAAAACAACAAAAAAGTCATTATATTGAACTGTTTATTCCCGCGAAAAATTTTTTTGTTTTTCTATCCTTGTCATACGTAATTCTCGTCCCGACAAGCGATAATTCTGTGTTGTACAAATTGCGACTATGACCGGAATCCTTACCCTATCCCAAACCCCAAGCCCATCTATATTGCTTGGAGATTGGATTGGGAACTTGCAGGGGGAATCACAACCTCGGCGGCTTGTGGGCCCGTTTCTCGTTCTTGCCATTAATAACGTCACATCGCATATCTAGAAATGTACATACAACGGAAAGATGTAATCGATTAATTTATTAAAGTGAATATTTCGAGAGCAAATTTTCACCAAACTCAAAAGAGTTGTTGCAAGAAATGACTTAAAAACCAAAATTCAACCCGTAGGTTACTTCTAATATATATACATCACCCACGTCGGATGGAAAGCAATGTCAATTTTGACTATTTTTATTCACCGTGTAGGATTTGTACACAACGGCAAAGCCGGGTCAGCGAGCTTCAGTTTAAATTTCATTTCTACCGATCGCTCGCTGAAGTCTGTGTTAGAAGACGTTTTCTTGATGTTTTAGGGTGAACCATGTGACGAACTTCACAAAAAGCTGACTTCGTGTACGGAATATTGACCACATGGTTTGATGTTTGCAACTTCCATATTTGCCACAAAAACTGAAAATGTAGCTAGTAGAGAGCTAAAGTGTAGCTTCAAGAATTATTGAAATGGAAGTAATCACGATTCAGTGGAAATCAACATCCAAGTTTTGCGTCACAAGCTCCTGACCTGAAACTAATAATTTTAAAATTATAACTTGAACATTCATCTTCACATTTTCCTCGAAATTCTCGACTTCAGAAATGTCTCAACTAAATCTTTCGGATTTACATATATATGTACAGTTAAATAGCAGTGCCGCGCTCCAGATTCTGTCTGATCTCGCCAGTGTATTGGTCGTAAAAACGAGACAATTTCTTGTTGAATTTCATGTTTCTCTCGTTGATGAAACTTATGTCGGCCTCGTCGCAATGAGCCCGCCGTCTGCTGTACTTTGAACGTTTTTCAATCCTATGAAATAGAAAAATGGCTCATCAGGGGGAGAGGCAAAGGAAATATAAAAAAAGACATCACTGATCATGGGGCCCCAATTTTCTTTTCTCCAAGAAACAATGAAGGCAAAACGGCAAAGTTTCGTGAAAAACTACGCATTGTAGTTTGCCTCTTTTAGATGCGTCTTATACCGATTACCGATAAGCTATGAAAAAATATTCGATTCATTTTTTTTCTTTCACTTTGTAAAATTGAAAGGTACATCGCTTTCGCTGCATTTTTACTAAAATGCATATCTAGTGTCGCGTATGGGCATTAAAACTTTTTCGACAACCTTATTACTTCTAACCAACACCTAACCTCAATTTTAGCATATTAATTGTTGCCTTCAATCGTTCATGCTGAGCTCCTGCGCAATAGACAACTATTTCACTTTATACAGAAATAACTCTAAGCGCCTTCACCGTCAAATACACGCTTCCTTGAATAATTGCAGGAAAGCAAGACAATATGATGGGTGGGAAAATTGCAGTATACATAAGTGGCCGTCAATAAAAATTACGCATTTACTTATTCTTGGATTGCAACCAACCTCCACGGAGTTATCAAACAATGTGGCTCGCCCACGAAGGTTGGTGACCACAATAGCACTGATGAAATATGCTTTTATATTGAACCACCAACATGGCAGCGTGACTTAATATGCAAACCACCGATAGTCATCAACAGATAACTTGATGACTATAAATCTGTTTTATTTTAGCTTAGGCTGCGTTTACACTATACCGGATTCGCTCATCACGACATCTTCGTTTGCTTTAAAAGGTTAACTGTTCAGAGTAAAAGCTTCTTAAGTTGATCAATTTAGTCTATTTGATTGTATTTCTGACACTGGATGTTATCACTGCCTTTTATTTTTTTAATACGAAGAAAATTTAACCTGCTACGATAGTAATTCAGTACAGTGTAAACAGGCCCGCGCGCATAATGTTTAGAAATGAAAGTTTATATTATGTATTTGATTGTGTGTGCTCCAACGAAAACCACTAAAGATAATTTTTTTCCTATCTCACACAAAAAAAAAAGTTAATGCAATACAAAAAAGAAACCCGGTGAACAGATTTAAACCTTGCAAAAACTTATAATAGAACTCGATTGTTTTGCACAATACTTAAAAGTTAGAATCAACAAATGATGATGATCTTTTTCAAATACTGACAAACGGTTGAAATGAATAACCGAAGAAGGCAGTTGAAACAAAGCAGTCGTTTAACGACTTACAGAGGCTTTATTATCTCTATACAGGGTGAATGAAAAAAAAACTCAACAGTTTTGAAAACGTCGCAAAAGTCATCAGTGCGCCAGATTTGCAAAAACCTTTGGTGCAAATAGAATGATTTGAACACATAGGGTTAAAAAATGGCACATGTTGTTCAAGCTAACAAGGTTTTGGGAAATTTCGGTGGTGTGCACGCGAACGCTTAGCTTAGTTTTCAAATAGCGAATTATTTTGAATTTTTCGTGTTTAAACGCCATCTTGTTATAATCCTCATCAATTATGCGTAAAAGTGTAAAAGTGACTGTCAAAAATTTACAGTTCACTTCGCGTCTTGTTCTGATTCATATTTTGTAATCTCGAGATGTCTTGTTTTTTCGGAATTTGTGTTTTTTACTATAATTCATGAAGATTTTAAGAAAATGGCATTTAAAAAGAAAACGCAAAACAATCCCCAATTTGGATGCCTAGCATTCGTGCACCCTGCGTATCATTTTTACTTCCGTTACGTGGTTAAAGTGTTTATGACACGATCATTTTTACTTCCGTTACGTGGTTAAAGTGTTTATGACACGATCATTTTTACTTCCGTTACGTGGTTAAAGTGTTTATGACACGATCATTTTTACTTCCGTTACGTGGTTAAAGTGTTAATGACACGAAATCTTATCACGAATTTATTTGAATGTATTGTAAAGAACATATAAAATGACTTCACGTGACCTCTTCAGTAGAACTGACTTATTTTACTTTTTTCTGTAGTATAAAAAAGTTAAATATTTAACAAATAGATAACATTCAACCGTTGTCTATACAGTTATAGATATACGGGTATAACGTCATTTGTGAAAAAAACTAAAAAAGCAATATACAATGAAATCAAAAAATTCTTGAATTAAACGATCAAACAGTTCGTTTTCTTTGTCCCCCCAACACTTGGAACATTGAAAAGTCTTTATTTTGCAAATATCACGAGCATAGAAGAATGAAAATAGTGAAAAATATAATTAAAATCCATCCTAGTTTTCACGGAAAAAGCCTTTATTCACCATATAAATAAAGTTTTTTTGACTGTCAATGATATTTATTTTGTTGACTAAAACGAGAACTAGTATCCATTTTTAACGTGATGACTAAATATAGTCGAAAAGTGGAATCAAAATGCTAATGCATTCTTAAAGAAAAAAACTCAGTGGTTCTCGAAAACATTTCCTTATGCTCTTTATTCCAAAATAACGCCTCCCACCAATACACCCCTCACCAAATTTATGAACTACAATCGAACTCTACTTACGGACACCTCACGCAAACAGACACTGTTTTGGGGTTCTTATCAATAAAATATTACCTCTTAAAAGCGAACACCTGCCATGAGCGGAAACCAGATCGTGGACCCAATGGTGTCCGCTTATGGAAACCAGGTCGTGGACCAAATGGTGTTCGCTTATGGAAACCAGGTCGATGACCCGATGGTGTCCGCTTATGGAAACCAGGTCGTGGACCTAATGGTGTCCGCTTATGGAAACCAGGTCGTGGACCTAATGGTGTCCGCTTATGGAAACCAGGTCGTGGACCCAATGGTGTCCGCTTATGGAAACCAGGTCGTGGATCCAATGGTGTCCGCTTAGGACAGGTTCGACTGCACTTATACGTTAGTAAATCCAAAAACACCGATTGGTTGGACAGACAAAACACCCATTGGTTGGACAGAAACAATACCCATTGGTTGGACAGAAACAACACCCATTGGTTGGACAGAAACAATACCCATTGATTGGACAGAAACAACACCCATTGGTTGGACAGAAATGGTTTTACTAATTCGAAAAAGTACTTACTGTTTTTCGAGATCGGCCACCATTCGATCAACCCCCTCCTTTGAAACCTTTCCATCGCCACCATATGCAATGTTGTTGGCACTCGGGTACATTCGCTCTCCGCTGTAGAAAAAAATATTTTTATGCATTTGGTCATGTATATTTTGTGTAGGAATGGCATAGTTCGAGAGCCATTTGGAATAAAAACAAGAGGGAGTTTTACAAAGATCTATGCACATTGTTGAAAAACACGAGAATTCGCAGTTATTTCTAATTTGAAATTTAATCTATTTTACAAAGCAATCACAGTCAAATATCATTTCTTGCTGTCTTACTATTGTAGCTAAAACCTCACGTCTGAAAGCAATGCAACGTCAAGCTTCACTACAGCTTACCTCTAGCTGATCACGTCTGTTTCAAGAGCGCTCCATAACACACCTATAGTCATATCTTTAGCACCCTTATAGTCATATCTTTAACACACCTATAGTCATATCTTTAGCACCCCTATAGTCATATCTTTAGCACCACTATAGTCAAATCTTTAGCATCCCTATAGTCATATCTTTATCACCCTATAGTCATACCTTTAGCACCTCTATGGTCATACCTTTAGCACCCCTAGAGTCATATCTTTAGCACACCTATAGTCATATCTTTAGCACACCTATAATCATATCTTTAGCATCCCCATAGTCATATCTTTAGCACCCATATAGTCATACCTTTAACACACCAATAGTCATACCTTTAGCACACCTATAGTCATACCTTTAGCACCCCTATAGTCATATCTTTAACACACCTATATTCATATCTTCAGCACCCCTATAGTCATATCTTTAACACCCCTATAGTCATACCTTTAGCACCCCTATAGTCATACCTTTAGCACCCCTATAGTCATATCTTTAGCATCCCAATAGTCATACCTTTAGCATCCCTATAGTCATACCTTTAGCATCCCTATAGTCATATCTTTAGCACCCCTATAGCCATATCTTTAGCACCCTATAGTCATATCTTTAGCATCCCTATAGTCATATCTTTAGCACCCCTATAGTCATATCTTTAGCATCCCTATAGTCATACCTTTAACACACATATAGTCAAATCTTTAGCATCCCTATAGTCATATCTTTAGCACCTCTATGGTCATACCTTTAGCACCCCTAGAGTCATATCTTTAGCATCCCTATAGTTATACCTTTAGCACACCTATAGTCATATCTTTAGCATCCCTATAGTCATATCTTTAACACACCTATAGTCATACCTTTAGCACACCTATAGTCATATCTTTAGCACACCTATAGTCATACCTTTAACACACATATAGTCATACCTTCAGCACCCCTAAAGTCATATCTTTAGCACCCCTATAGTCATACCTTTAACACAGATATAGTAATACCTTCAGCACCCCTATAGTCATATCTTTAGCACCCTATAGTCATACCTTTAACACACATATAGTCATATCTTTAACACCCCTATAGTCATATCTTTAGCACCCCTATAGTCATATCTTTAACACACCTATAGTTATACCTTTAGCTCCCCTATAGTCATATCTTTAGCACCCCTATAGTCATACCTTTAACACACATATAGTCAAATCTTTAGCACCCTTATAGTCATATCTTTAGCACCCCTATAGTCATATCTTTAGCAACCCTATAGTTATACCTTTAGCACCCTATAGTCATATCTTTAGCACCCTATAGTCATATCTTTAACACCCTATAGTTATACCTTTAGCACCCCTATAGTCATATCTTTAGCACCCCTATAGTCATACCTTTAGCATCCCTATAGTTATACCTTTTGCACCACAAAATTCCCATACCAGTTGAAAACAATTAATTTCAAAGGAGCTTAATACTGAATTATTATGCATAAATGAATTTGAGCAACCCCCAACTATTGATCTCCTTAAAGCCTTACCCCTACCTATGATTAAGCACACCAAAGTTCCATATACTTACAGTTTCTCTTTTTGTTCTTGATATGCAGTAAGGTCTGGCTTCATTTGCTTAACAAGACGAGAATACTGTCTTTCCTGTGCAGCAGCAAAGTCTATAATATTGATGTCAAATTAAACAATAGAAAAGATTAAACTTTTAAAGAACAGAAAATGTTAAACTTTTCTGTTGTCTGATTTCAAAGGTTCAAAGGTTTCCCACTTTGTAATGCAAGCATTTTAATGTTTGCACACTGTGAAAACATTATTCTGTTATTTAAATATCATGAGCAAACTTACTAGCAGGATACAATTAGTTTTACTTCAATTGAGTATAACATAGTTCCTGAAAGTATAAACTTGTTACCAGTCATACATTCCTTTGGGTACGAGTATACCCCCTAAACAGACTTTAAAAGGGGTTAATGAACTAGTTTTTAGCTAGTATTATGAATTACCAGAAATATATTTTCCAACAAAAATGCCATTCAAAGACCTTAACAATGCATAAAAAAACTAGTTTTCAGCTGGGTTTTTTTCATAAGCATAACCAGTCATATATTCTCAGTACATGCAGTGAATATTGACATCAACAGACCTTATGCTCATGTCTAATAAACAAGTTTTATTAATCAAACCTGAGAATCCAACATCCGTATTTTTCTTTCTCTTTTTTCTTTTGTCTTGTTTATCAGCATCATCTGCTGTTACTTCAAGAAGTTTCAAGCGATCATAGTCCTCTCCATTTGCTTCTGCTTCCTAAGTTCAATACACAACAATATTCAATAAAAAAATCTTCTATACTTTTGTCTTGTGTATGATGTATTCAACAGAAATGATCTAATGTTGAAACTTGAGTTCTTATATATTTCAGTCTTGTGTCTTTAACAGAAAAGATTTGATGTTGAAACACAAGTCCTTTTATTCTACAGTCTAGTGTCTTCATCAGGAGTCATCTGATGTTAAAAGTTGAGTTCTTATATTCTCCAGTCTACTGTCTTCATCAGGAGAGACCTAATGTTAAAACTTGAGTCCTTATATATTCTAATCTAGTGTCTTCATCAGGAGAGATTTGATGTAGAAACTTGAGTTCTTATATACTCCAGTGTAGTGCCTTCATCAGAAGTGATCTGATGTTGAAACTTGAGTAATTATATACTCTAGTTTATTGTCTTCATCAGAAGTGATCTGATGTTGAAACTTGAGTTCTTACATAGTTCAGTCTTGTGTCTTTATCAGTAATGATCTTATGTTGAAACACAAGTCCTTTTATACTCCAATCTAGTGTCTTTATCAGGAGTGATCTCATGTTGTAACTTGAGTCCACATAAACTTCAGTATGTCTTTATCAAGAGTGATGTGATTTTAAAAGTTGAGTTGTCATATATTATGAGTCATATAACAAAAACAAATAACATTAGTAAAAAAGTGAAAATTTAGTAATCCAACTCACAGTTCTGGCTTTATGATCTTCAAGCTCCCACTCCACTCTTTTCTGTTTTGCCTCCCAATTTGCAGGCAACTTATTTCTTCTGTCTTCTTCAACAACTTCTTGATAGTTCATTTTGCGGGCCTCATTCTGAGTAACCACAAACAAAAGATACAAATGTCAATAAAAACAAGATTGACATAAGAACAGTTAATTCTGAATATTCTGTGCTTTGATTTGGTTTAATGTCAAACAAGTAGAAATAGAAATATTTGTCCACTTTGTGAAGGATCTGCCACAAGCAAAGACTTTCAGAAATATCAGTCAAACAAACTGCCATTGGGAAGGGTAAATCATGAATCTTGGAACGACTCAAAAAAGCAGATTTTTGTCAGGTTGCAAATTAGGGATGAAAATGTGCATTATGAATTTAGTTGTAAAACTCTTCTTCTAAAATCCACAAAAAACCCCAAAAATCTCCAACATATCATATCTTGTTTTATATAAGACTGGCATAAGTAATAACACACATTTGATGAAGTGGAAAAGACTTGGTGCCTTCTAACAGCAAACCATTCAGGATAATGTATTGTTTTTGGACAAGATCTGCGGTGTGCACAATAAAATTATTGGTGAGCTGGTGTGAAAATCAAATTTCATGGTGCTCACAGAACAGCAATCCAAAATATCATGATGAATCTTATTGAAATTTTGTCATTGTTGATTCGATTTTTTTCTCAGAAATCATTTGTTACTTGAATAAATAACATCACTTTGCAGTGTTAGACCATATTTCACTTTACTTCTAATGACAAACTTGGATTGGTCTCTCTTTTCATAAATGTGCTTGGCATGCTAAGATAATAAGAAAAAAAATCTGCTGGTGATCAAAAAGCTTTCCAGATTGAATAGCGATGTCAAAAAATGCATTTAAAGACTCAAAAGCAACTATAACAATGCCATAGCTAGCCTCGATGATTAACAGGGGCCAATATTTATACATATATGTTATAATCAACAGAAAATATTTGATTTCAAAGGAACTTTATACGGTGGAACATGATTACGTGAACATGCCCCTCTACAATTATCAAGCTAGCTACGGCCATGAACTATAACAATCCGTTTCCTTCTCAATAACTATTCCTTCATACAAAACTCGGGATCTTAATCAAATTGTTAATTATATAATAATACTGACTGTTGAATTTTTAAAGGAAGAACGTTTCCGACTTTCATGTTTGCAGTGTAGTCTTATGAAAGGTATGGATGATGGATCGAAATATGTAGAGAAAAAAAACACGTTACCCGTCTTAAATGGAGTTCTTTAAGCTTGCGCATTCGTTCATTCTTCTTGGTAAAAGCCTGAAATAATTCCTTGCTTGACTTTGAATTTGAGCCACTAGCTCCTTCGTTGACAACTTCTTCAGTTTCTGTAAGTTTCGCATCACTTTTGTCCGACTTGATTTCGTTACTATCCGATAAATGATTATCTGAACACTAGAAATGTTTAAAATCATGACATGGAGCGGTAATATTTAACAACTGACTAAACATTTAAAAAACAGTAAAATTCTACCTTCTCATTTGCCATGACAAATCGAGATCTGATAAATAATTATATTTCATAATCACTGGTTTCCATTCACTAAAAGTATGAATCGCTTCTGAGCACTGAGCTAAACACATGGAGAGTTAGTCTGATGTCTTTGGAATAAAGACGAAATATTACACCATCTTTTGTTTCAAACTCCTGGATTATCTTGAATATCAAGAAAACGAGATGTCCTTTTTCGGAATTTGTTTTATTTTGTTTTACTTAAAATTGTCTGCTTCTCCTGGTTATTTCTTGCTTTTCTTGAAGCACTTCTCATCAAACACAACAAACCTTTTCTCAACACGGGACTTAAGGCTAGCAAAGAATTACAACTCTTCTCTTAAATTACAATACACTCATTCTACCATCAACCGTGATCGAATGTTTGAAATTCTCTCAGCATATGGAATCCCACCAAGCGTTGTTGATGCAATTCAAGTAATGTACAAAGACACCTGTGCTAAAGTACTATCCCCGGAAGGAGAAACAAACGCATTCAAGATTGACACTGGTGTTCTTCAAGACGATCCCTTTGCGCCTTTTCTATTCATCATTGTTCTTCACTACGCACTCCGAACTTCCATCACCACAAGTCACGCCGAAGTGCCTCACATTCAAGCCGCGCCGAAGTAGCAGATACAAAGCTGAAAAAATTGCCGACTTGGACTACGCTGATGACATTGCACTTCTTGAATATTGTATTGAAGCTGCTCAAGATCTCCTAAAGCGTGTAGAGAATGCCTGTCAAGAGGTTGGTCTGCACCTCAACGCTCCAAAGACTCAATACATACATCTGAATCCATCATCTGACACTCCCCTGTTTGCATCGGATGGCTCTAAAATCGACTGTATTGAAGACTTCAAGTACCTTGGCGGTTATTCAGATACTGAGCATGATATGTCTGTCAGAATAGCGTTGACATGGAGTGCGCTGCATTCTTCTCAGGCAGTTTGGAAGTCTCCAATCAAGAAGTCAACAAAGACTAAAGTGTTCAAGGCTTGCATTGAAACAATCCTTCTCTACGGGTAAGATTCATCGACGCTAAATGTGAAAAATAAAAAGCGTCTCGACGGCACATACACAAGAATGCTTAGACACGCCTATGACATATCTAGGAAAAGCCATCCTACCAACAAATCTCTGTACGGTACGCTTCCTCGTGTGTCTGAAACGGTTCGTCAGCGGCGTTTGACTCTTGCGGGCCATGTTAGTCGTCATGAAGAGCCCGCTGGTAGGCTTCTTTTATGGACACTCTCAGCAAAAAAAAGAATTGGGCACCCGTTTGTCACCCTCAAGAACATCATTGAGGAAGAAACTGGCTTGTCTGGACAAGACCTGTTGACTGCAATGGCAGATCGCCAACGCTGGCACTTGGAATACGTTCATGTTTCACCTGAGCCATCTGGCATTGGATGACGCAAGACAAGACAAGACAAGACATTCTACCAGTCTGGTCTGCAGTTTCAATTCATCCTCTTGAAATACTACACCTCTTCCAACTCTGCATTTGTAAATATCACACTATTTAATTTTTATTGCTTACTTCCGTTTACTTATTTCATGCGTTGTAAATATATATGTGTATGTATGGTTTTAAATACCATTCTGTCTGAGAATGACTTTGAAATAAAGTCAAAAATTTACAGTTCACTTCTCGTCTTGTTTTGACGCATATTTTGAAATCTCAAGATGTCTTGCTTTCTCGGAATTTGCTTTATACTATTTAAATTGTCGGCTGGTCATAGTTTTTGGTATAATACAATTCAATTGTTTTATAAACTTTAGTTTCTCACGGAAACATAACCAGATCCTTACTTAATGCCATGCAAACATTTTGATGAGGCATTAACAGCAAAGCAAATTGTCCTTTAAAGCTTGCTTAGCTGAAACTATGAAACAACCCAATAAATCTGTTGAGATGTTGGTTATTGTTATCAGGATTGTTGCTTTCACACATCTAACATGTTCACAAGCTCTGAAATACATACGTTTGAAATTTGATTATACAGCTTCTCTGTTACTTTCGAATTAACAATTACAATCTGCTAAAATACCCTTTGCTAGTGAATAAAAAAACTCCAATAAAATTATTGATCATACTAACTCACATAACGCTTGATGTCAAACACTCTCAATTTTTCCAAATAACAGTAAATTAAAGCTATAATTTGTTTTTCTTTTCATAATAAACGACAAAGTAACTGACGACATGAAGACAAAGTTGAATTTCTGTGTCCAAGAGAGAGAGATGCAATATTGAAACACAAACACATCATACACTGACTAAACATTGTCTTTATAAAAAGCAATCATCTTTTGGTATAAATAAAACAAATAACAAACACCTGCTATTTTCTGTTAGCTAGAACAAATAATTGTTCTGTTTAACAAAGCCAAATGATAGAACTGAAAGACAACGTGAAATACTTCGACCTTGTCCTCTCGTCGTAGTCGTTAGGAGTTCTCGTGACGAATTCAACTTAAAAACAATATATTGTGTAGCTTTTGCCATTCTTTTCTCTGCTTAAGATAAAGTATTATTCCTCGATCTGCACAAGAGGTCCCTACTTGCAATCAGTCCTGACACTTCGCGACTGAGATATTGACACAATAATATTGCGAATTTCCCTCGAAAATATGCGTATTTTTGGCTCAAAAGAAGCCCCGAACATTGGAAAAGATCTGCTTTTACTTGGAATATCAATTTGATTCGTTTTCGTGTGATAAAAGGACAAAAACTGTTAAAAATAGATCATATTTCTATGCGAGTGAACTGCGACTCTTGTGTAAGTGTTTTGGTTACTTTGTAATTGGCCTTACCATTTGAATTTATGAGACAATAAAATATGGCAGCAGATGGCAGTTAGCAAGCCCGAAAGTTTTGGTCCTGCTATGTAAATTTCCGAGCATTATTATTATCCATTTCTTTAGAAATCTATTGTTTTTGAAAAAAAATTAAAGACTTGCAAAGACTTGAGTTTTAACATCAGATCACTTCTGATTAAGATCGACGTACTTGTTTATAAAGAATCCCACCCCCAGATCCTGTGTCTTGTTTACAAATTACTATATCCTTATTTTTCCGTAAGTTTGCTAACGCGATCCTTGTAAAGCTCTGGCGTATTTGAACTAAAGGAAGATCATTTTGAACCTTGCAGATCTCAAACATCAGGGAATTGCCTTTAAAAATTGTGTATTGACAATAATTGAGCACAAACAGTTATAGTTTTAAATTTTAGAGAGACCTTAAATGATTAAAACCTTGATATCTATGACAAGTAGAACTTCTCAAACATTGAATCTGAGATGCCTCATACCCCCAGATAAGACTGAACTTCTCAAGGAAATACATCATTCTGTATGTGACATTTCACTATCTAAAATTGCTTTAACTTTCTCTTTATTGTTGGGTAGATATTTGTCTTAATGTGTTGACACCATATAGTAATTTTCTTTTTATAGTTGAGGAGATATCCACTTTAATGTGGTGGTGACCCAATGAGTAATTTGTTTAGTATAGCTGGTGGCGATATTTACTTTAGTGTGGTGACCCCATTTAGTAATTTTCTCTTTTAAATTTGGAGGGATAACTACTTCAATGTGTTGACCCAATATAAATTCTTATCTCTTTTATATTTGGAAAGATATCTATTTCAGTGTAGTGAGTAACCCCATATGCTAATTTTCTCCTCTATAATTGGGGAAATATTCACTTATATGTGGTGTTCTATTGAAAGGGATGAGCAGCATGTTCAAACATGAAAACCAGATACTTAAAATTAAACTTAATCCTGGCAAAATCTTGTCTGCAAGTTGACTGCGGGGGCAGTTAAAGTTTCTATTGTACTTCAGCGCTTATATATTTTGAAGTCTTTATTTGAGACTATTTCCTTTTTTGTCCCTCCAAATTATGCGCTCCATTTAAGAACGGAAAAGTTCACCAAACGCTGCGGCGCTAAAACGAGCATGTGCGGCAGTACTACTCTGAGGGATGCAAACGTTTGGTCTGTATCCGACCCTGCCTGCGTTACCAGGAATAAACAATTGAATATTTCTGTCACTTGAAAATTACAACACAAATGATGCTACATCCAGACCAGGTCGAGATATAGGAATTATATTATGAAAGAAAGATTTTACTTTTTTTTAATATATTTGTTCAGTTATGATTACGAAATGGAGATTATGAGCCGCAAAAAAGAGTAACAATTGTTTTTGTCAGCAGCGACAAGAAGTATCTATCTTAAACACGTCGTTTATGCATGTGTTACTGTTGAATTCAATCCATTCCAACACAAGGATTCACCAACACATGTGGAACCAGGGCGACAGCATTTACCGTTATGACAACATTTTCCACCATACCATGGACAACACCCATAATTTACTAAAGTTCCACGACCATCGTACTTACGGCAGCATTTTTTGTGAGGCTCTTTACACCAATGTGGTACTCCATGTATTACTCCACAAGTTACACGATTTACATTCTAGACGAAATTATATCAGTTAGAAATAAATCATAATCCACATCATTTAAGTCACTTTAATCATACGTTTTGAAAATATACGTCTTAGAATAAGTTTTCGTGGCTTAAACTTAAGGAGTCTCGTCCTAGACGAAGAACATGTTGTTTTCATTTAGATTAACAAACGCCCTTCTGTTTTTTATTGAAATTTTTTCACCTTTTCGATAAGCTATGATGTCAAAATATTGACGTTAGTTTATACGAAAGCAAAAACATACATGCGTTTCTTTGATATCTCTTGCGATCTACTGATAGTTCAAAATTTGCGCTGCTCTACGAAGAAAAGTTTAACTCTTTGATTCTTTTCATATGATTTTATGTTTATCGGTAAAGCTTTGCACTTCGCCTTCTCCCCTTTATAATAGTTTGTTTTGATCTAGTATTTTGAAACCAATAAATTAGTCATTGGAAAAGGCATCGCTGGTATCGTTCCTTGTTGACCGAATCAAAGAAAACTAACAAACTCGTGCAATATATTGAATATAAAACGTTTTCATGGCTGAAAAAAGTGCTGAAACGTCCAGGGCTGTAAAGTACAAGCCTGATAAGCAAGCCAGATTGGTCATCTGAAAATAACGAATTGTGTAGAGAAAATAAGGCAAAGAAAATTCATACAGAATCTCGTGACATTCTGACTGATGAAGATGATGATGCTTTAGTACTTCTTGCAATCAAGAAAAGTGAAGAAGAATTGCTTCAGACAAAAACTGGTTCTTCACGATCTGTTGGTGTTTCAACTTCAACTGTTTCGACCGAAGCAAGCTCTTTAGCCCTATATACTTTTCCGGTAGCTAGTTTTCCAACACAATATCGACAACACAATATAGACAAAATAGACACAATATAGACAACACAATATAGACAACACAATATAGACAACACAATATAGACAACACAATATAGACAACACAATATAGACAACACAATATAGACAACATCGTACTTAGGACAGTATTTTGGTGAAAAAAATGTGCGTGGACAAAAGTATCGTTCTCCATTTATACTTCCACAAAATGTAGCATTTGCATTCTAGAAGAAATTTCATCATTAGGAAATAAACCAGAATCCAATTTATTTAGGCCACTTTAATTACGATTATATGTCAGCTTTAAACTGAAAGTTATTTGAACTTGTTATTATACACAATAGAACATTTAAGAATTATGCACGAGTATTGCACGTGATAAACACTCAATTTGCACTAATGATTATAAGAATTGTATAATAGAAGACACGAGTAGAGAAACAGTTGCCAAGGAAGTTTGGACAGAGAAAAGAAGGATCGATTCACTATTTTATATATAGAAAAAGTTATCATTTCATATTTTTGAGAATTCAATATTGAAGGCATCCAAAGTGAGCTAATATCCTCACGTCATAACGATCCTGCTGAATTTACCATACGTAGAAAAAGATTTGCTAACAAACTATACACATTTTCATTTCTATTGATGCACTAATTTCCAAAATCTTTTGCTGATATTGAAAATCTTACTTTTTAAAAATGTTTATACGAGAAAGAGTTTTATCGTGGCTTGATTCCAACTCGTAAGGACAGGTTTATTAAAAAGTTTATGTATGAAAAGCAAGAAGATGACAAACCTCTTTTTTTGTCTTTTCCAATAATGAATTTATCGTTCTTCTTTTTAAGCGCTTGTTTCGTTCCATGTTGACAAATGCAAGAAAAATCATCAGATACAACCCAACGTGAAAGACTTTCATGGCTAAAGCTAAAACAAAAAGGGGAAATGAATTTAATACATGTCATGTAATTAAAACATTAGTTTTTGTTTTCCTTACAACTGATTGGCTAAATTCGTTCGGATAAATTGTCATATCCAATAGCGATGACGTACTAGATGTGAAATCATGACACAATCACGAGGCGAGGCGAACAGCGCGAGAAAGCAAAACCACATCTAAAATTTGCACATTTTCTACAGTCAACCAACGTTTAGTTTCTTAAAATAAACAATGAATCAGTTATTAAATTTGGTATTTGCGTAATATAAAGAAGTATCAAGCCATCGGTAGCTATGTTTTGTGCGCTTCAGGCCTTTCTCTTCGGAAGATAAAACAATCATTGGTACAAGATAATGAACTTTAAGGCAACAGTTTATCAATTACTTTTCGTTTTACTTATCCTCTGCAACTGAAACCAAGATGAAACAGAATAAATTAATAAAATTATCTTCTTTTTTCTTATATTTTGCGTCAAGCTCTGATCACTTGCAATGATGTGCTTACTGTGACATGGTATTTATGCACAGAGTATTATATTTACAGAAGGGTCGCTCTTGTTCACTTGTTCCCAACCACTAAAATGACACGACATCCTTTCTTATATTGAAATATTTTCGTTTCCACTACGAAAAAAGACGTCATGTTATTGCAGTGGATGGAAACAAGTAAAAAATAATAATGGCGGTCGTGATGACGCGGTGCACACTTGAGTGACCCTTCTGTATGGTTATTATTCTGTGATTTAAGTAAGAATTGATCATGTGAGGCTCAAAGGACATAGGTAAAAAACATGTTTTTGAGCTTCTTATGATGAACTTTATACAAAAATGACGTCGATAACCTCATGACATATACACTGTATGATTATCTGAGAAAGCCAAGATAGTAAAAATATCTGGTTCAGCTCTGTAACACTGACAACTTTGTAAGGTATGTAAGAGCACCCTTAGTTGTATGAAATTCTAAAAAAACCTTTCTGGTTATTTGAGGGATAAAATAAAACACTTACTCGACCATGAACGCCCTTTATTAGCATGCTCAAATTGACTTCTGTCACATGTAAAGAGTGTCGAATGAATCTTAATTATGTATATTTATTTGTTTATGTATTTTATTCCTTAAATAGCCTGCAAGTCGCTTACCGAAGGCATATAGATTTAAGTGTAGTCTTACAAGCCTAAAATTTCAAGTTTGTCGGCGTTATAGAGCTAAACAGGCTGTATTTTTTTAACAGTTACACACTTATTTTTGTTATGCATTTACGCTATGTCATGTGACTACAACGTCATCATTAAGAAATCATTATAATGATTATAACCGTACAATGTTTAGTTCTTTTCATCTTTCAATACTTTCTGCAAAATACCTACGAAACACCACATTTTGGAATAAATATGCATATAAGATTATTATTCGCGATCATTTTGTCAAAAACTTTCCCTTAATGCAATTTCATATTAATTTTATATCGCATTTGCACGAAATCTATTATTTCCTACTCACGCAACCATTCGTATGGAGGTAAAATTTAGTTAATTCATTAGTAAGTACGAAGTGCAGGAAGTACGGAGTTAATTGTTGAGTATTGGTTAAAGACTGGATTGTTATTCGATTAGACTGTTGGATTGTTAAGATTGCTTGTAAATAGTCTAGTAGTTTCTTATTAAATTTCCATACTGTAAAACGAATAAGAGAGCAGTTTAATTTACGGAATAATATCAAGAAATTTCTGCGACAGCCTTCCTCAAATGCATTAGAAAAAATAATGAGATGGCAATGTCAAGATATGTGTAAAACGCAACTATGGAAACGTATATAACTCAACTAAGAGAATAAATCAGCTTTATCAGGGTGATAAGTGTCGTATAATATCGATCGACACTTCACTCTTGACAGGAATAAAATATTATTAAAGATGCTCACCACATGAAAATTGTACTAAATGAACTATGAGTTTTATTGTTATTCCTTAACAGTGATATAATTCGCCTTTGCTGACAAACTTATTTGCGATTTCATCTTCCATATGCGAAGGTTGATAGAAATATAAAGAGGAATTAGGGAGAAATCCATTGTTTTCTACAAATTCTGGCAAAGACACATATAAAAATGAGCCTCCCAAAAAATTAGCGAGCTTGCTACGATGAATGAGCTCCACGAAAGACATGTAAAAGTATTAAACAACGAGATAAGATTCTGGTATATTTTTTTCTGATTGACTGATGATGAGAACATTTCATGCAACTGTTCTTAAGAAAAGTTTAATTTTTTTCATATGATTTGGTCTAATCATGCAGAGACTCCCCTCCTCCATCCTACTAATTCAATCTCGATTTGCTCTGAGATTTTATCAGAAAGCTTATATGTTTGAAAAATAACAAGATGGCCAACCTCTTTCCACGTCATTTCCAATAATGAATTCATTGACCTTCCCTTGTTAAGATGATATCGCTCCATGTTGACCAACACAAGGAATGTCAGTAGACTGAACACAATGGGAAAGGCTTTCATGGCGGTTAAAATAAATTGGTTGGACGTATTTGTTTTACGTTCTTTCTTATATCTTTCCTTAAAGTGGTTATATCACGAATTTTAGCCCCCCTCTTTTATGAGCTTAATTGAAAATTTGGATTATTTGAAGAACTATGACATGTCGCTGGACTTAAACAGATAAATATAAGTTGCTTATTTTTGCCTCCAAAGTCGGGTACTATTTGCGAATTTTTTACGACGCCATATTGATACTTGTGACGTAGATAGTTGAACACGTCTGTTTCCGTCAATATAATATTATATTATAGAAGGTGATTTTGTTGTCGTTTTTCTTGTCTTAAAAACAAATAATGACAGTATTTTCAATAAAATATTAAAAAACAAGTTGTCCGGAAAGTATGGCCTCAAATCAGTGCTCAGATAATTCGAATTCGATGTCTGAATGCGTATCTGATTCGAGCTCGAAATCCGTGGGTTATGTCGAGCATTTAAACGACTTCGCATATGACGATGAAATGCTAGCAGATGGTGATGAAGTGCATACTCCAGATGATCCCGATGGAATTCTCCCTGCGACATTAGAACAACGAAGTGATGGCGTAATTCCACTTGGTGAATGGTAAGTTGTTGTTTTCTCCTGTTTGTAATATACATAAAGTTACTTTATAAACCAGAATGCTCCCACGTTTCAGGTGTAATTGTCAATGCTGTCATACCGATTTGTTAGAAGGCGCATTAGAGTACAGATGCTGTAAGGAAATTGGACCAGCTTTGCAGAAAATGACATTCGATGGCAGCATTGAGAAAATATCATGCATAACACAGCATGCCAAATTTGGGCCTTTAGTTCATGAGGCTGTCCTTGAAAACGTCGGGCCACTATTGAGAGATAGGAATGGACGTGCTTATCGCCACCAAGCATCACAATCATTAAATATGTAAGATTGTAAATTGTATGAGAAACAATGTTATAATCAACATTGTTTCATCAACAATAATTAGTCCAACCTTTTTATTTACTTCAGGTACTTGAGAGCTGTGGCATACAGATGGTTGATGCGATGGTTTTGTGGGTCTATGGTATGGGAGAATACTCGGCCTTTACCTGCTTGTGTTTACCACTTTATTCGGAAAGCATATCCAAGTGGTAACACAACAGGTTACATACCATCAGAGGGGCGATGATGGAATAGTCTTTTAACTTGTGCACTGTAGAGACTGCTGACCTTCTTTGCTGAGTTTGGAATGGTCAGGAAATATGCCTAGATGAAAACCAAATAGGAGATACATGGATGCACTATATAAGTTGACATGCAGTTTAATGGTTTGAAACAAGAGTAAACAATAAAAACAAATTGGTGCAACTACTGAGAGGTTAAGCTGAAAGAATTAAATGAAAGAATATCTTTTCTTCAATGTCAGTCTGGGAAAAAGACAAAAGAAAAATACATGGAATTAAATCATAGCATAAATGTAAAAATGGAAAATAGCAAGCCGTTCAAATGGCGAATCGTTTGCTTCCCCAGTGCATACTTAAACATGCTCAGCTTCATCACTAGTAGATGGTACTTCCTCATTGAGAGAACATGTGTCCTTCAGCGATGGCTTATGGAGAGTATGTCGAATAATCTACAAAACTTATATCGAATTTACATATGACAAAAGAAAAATTAACATAAACAAGCGTAAACTTACTTGTCTTCGCTTTCGATCGGTTATTTCGTCCTGTAATGGTTCAGGAATCCCAGCCACGTCAATGGTTGGGAAAGCATCTTTCTTCAACCTTCTTTTGAGCTTGACTTGCACGCTCAAATTAAGGTCAAAACAAGAATCTTCAAAATGCGCAGAACACAGACACGAGGTAGAGGAAGCCTCAAAACCCGGTCTATGTTTACGCACAAAATTTACCTATTTTCTATGTCTTTGCGGCTCTGTTTCTTTTTTAGGAAACAGATGCATCGACATTCCTTCGGTTTTTGAATCATTGGCGCAACTAATTTGATTAGGTCCGCCAGCAACACAGCGTTTTCCTCCGTGTTTCTTATTAAGATTATTAGTAGAATACGCCATGTTGATATATGTGTTCAACTTTCTACGTCACAAGTCATTAGCATACCGATCAAAAAGTTCGCAAAAAAAAATGCTGAAAATCGTGACTTTGAACGTCCGTAAAATCACTTTCACCAATCCAATTTCAATTATAATTGCAGATTTAAAATCACTGAAACAAGGTCTTTAGATTTAGCTAATAAAAAAGGGGGGCTAAAATTCGTGATATAACCACTTTAAGCTCTGGTGATGTCAAATGATAATGTCTACAATATGATCGTAATTTAGTAAGAATTGATCATATGAAAATCAAACGACATTCACGTGCATATTAGCTTGAGATCATTTAACCATTTTATTTATAGTAACATGTTTTAGGATTTTAGTCTTATGATAATTTCTTAACAATTAATAATGATGCTTTAACCTCATGACATGTAATGTGACAATGTAACAATGTCTGGATAGTTAAACTGTTTTCCGTGTGTTTTTCCTTCGACTCACATTCGTAAATTGTTTTTTGTTTCGTTTTTCTTGCGTTTTGCTGTTTGATATACGAAATTTGTTTACATTTGACTATAAAATTACGCGTTATGGATCGTGGTCCATTACGGGAATTGATGGTATCGGCAAAAATGTTTCTGAGCCAATCAAAGCGCGCCAATTTGCTGGAAGTGACGCTCGCCATATAATAATATTAGATAATGGGACGATTGCTATAAATTTGCTGCACTCTGGCATGTCTATCCGTAATTGCACATAAAACTCTAATATTCCTATATTTATATCTATTATCAAAATAACAATTAAAAGTTTAAAACTTGAACAGGTGAAATTGACTTTTCAATTGAGTTCATAAAACACGAGTGACGTTCATTTATTTATTTATATATTTTTTTCAAGATACCTCATTGACACCTCTTGAGTGTTTTTTAGTGGGATTATGCATGTTATAGTTTTTGAAAAATAACTATATTATATTACTCGTTATTATTTACTCGTTAGTATATATGTATACAAACACACACGCTAGAAGTTAAATCTAAAAGTTACTGCCTACTCATGAAATGATCGTAAGAGTCAACAAAAATTAAACTTTTAAAGAGTTGCTATGCTTAAAAAATATAATATATATAGATATGTATGAATGAAAACAGCTTCCATCAAGGCGGTTGTATGTGCTTAATAAACGAAGGACTTGGCGGTCTTAGTTTGTTTATAGAATATAGATTATTTCCTTTGAAAATGAGTTAAATACAGTATATTAAACGCGACAGATGACAGAAATTCCTGTTCTCATCTTGACTAAAGAGAGCTGAAATTTTCGATGAAAACTTTACTACAACCAAAATACAATTAGATAAACTGTAATTCTGGCCAATAACGAAAGCAATTGTGTTAAACGTGGCCGATAAGCGACGGTAAATATATAAGCACGTAGCAACCTTTGCAGAGACGCCGTTGCCATGGCGTCACGTGGTGACAATGTTGTCTGTAGAAGTTACTTCATAAAATGACAAAGTACAATGAATGAAGGACAGTATATGTGCGAATAAATAGCTTGAAGATAAAGAAGCTGCAACAATCGAGGTAAATAATTTCAAATTGAGTTTCATCTTATTCTAAAACAAAGCATGTCTACAACATACATGGTCCCCTCGAAATTTAATCCTGCCGAATGGCATTCTTCGAACGCGACGCATTACATGAACGCCTTTCGCGAAGTCGAGAACGGACGAACGTTGCGAGATGCGAGCAACAAACTGGCAAAGAGCATTGCGTACGATGCGAGCAAGATGCAGAAACACGTTCAAGAAAAGCTTGGGCAACGCATCAAGGATGTCGCATCGTGGAAGTCGGAAGTGGAGAAAGAACGCTCTTGCGTTGTATCCGAAATGGATGCATTGTTGCAGTCCAAAGCCATGCTTGATAAAGCGCTGGCAGCAACTCAGTATCCGTTGGCGGTACCGAAAAAATGTCTTGCCTATCGTACGAATAGGGCTGGCATTGACCTCGTCAAAGACACTGTTGAGAAGAATTTGTATAAGGTATTTATGGTTTATATTTGCGGTCTAGCCCAGTTAAACATGTACTTCATTTTGTGTCATAATCTCCTCATTTCAACTAGCGTTATCGTGTGCTCGTCATGAAAAACTTAAGCACAGTACTCATGAGGACTAGCTTTCTTTCAGAAAAGTTTTATGACGGAGGTTTGCTACATTATGTTGCAAACTTGCAATTCGGTTTAAGACAAGTCATTTTCTTAACTACTGCAATTAAAGTTGTCTGTCATACTTTGAGGGTCAGTTTTTTCCTTTTAATACCAAACGGCCTCGTCAAAAAATTCCTTTTTTATAAGATATAAGATTTCGTGTTTTGCTGCATGATGAATTTTCGATGTAAAATTTCGTAAAAACCCATGACTGGAAAATACGTTTGCAGACGTTTACTTTGGGATCATATTTGTCTGGAAGTCGTATAAAAATTTTGGTGTTTACCAAGCAAATGTTCGGTCATTAATAAAGCTTATGAATCCTAAATTCATAGTACATTTTCATTTAAAAGAACATTTTTCTTAACAGAGATATACTCTCGTGCCTTATCAGTAAGAAAGAAATAATTTATTTGACGTTAATTGACTAAAAAATTATCAACATGTTTATAATTCATTCCATCATACAATTAGCGGTAAAATGGTATAAAATTGTACAAAATTGACACGCAAGAATTCTTTGTAAACACTATTTCCATAATTTCTTTGCAAGTTTAACTGCGATCATTGCATTTCAAACCCATCTAGTCGACAGTGCATTTGTAACGTTTTTGTTTTGTCTACCACAAAATGAAGTCATGATGTTCTGCTAGGCTTTATCAGAAACTTGAACTCTGACCAAATGTTGCTTAGCAACAGACTAGAAATTAAAATAAGGATGGCTGGCTGCAGTTAAAATGCTTACAACAGGGGCGGTAGAAAGCTCAATTCTACTTGCAGTTTAATTTCAAGCGTTGCTTTTTTTAATATTTTTCTAAATTTTAGATTTCTCGTACAGTTTTGTAAATGTTGACGTGTAACGCCCGAAAAATACAGCAAATGTGCAAATTTATTCTTGATGAAAAAGTAAAAAATTCCCTAAAAATCAAGTATTTTACGTGTGACAGATTACAGGATGCCTTATTTTATTGACAACCAGAGACTAGCTGAAATATCTTCTTTCGCATGATGTCCATTACGAATGACGTCTAAGCGAGTTTTTTCTCTGATTGGGAACTGCAGTTGCCAAGAAACAGCATGCTCCACTTTCAAATTTAATTAAGTTTCGGACATGTAAACTTTCCTCGCAAGCTGAAGCTTAACTTGTTTTAGGCGGAACCGGAGCTTTTTTATCAGAAGCCGGAGTTTGTTTTAACCGAAGCTGGAGTTTTCTAGGTCGAAGACGGAGTTAAAACACGCGGAGTTTGCACAGCCTAATAGGAATTGACACATAGTAAATTCTCATTTTCAATTATAAAAAAAACGTTAAAAGTTCACGAAGTAGGCATACGAACAATACAGTGCTAGTGAAATATTTTTTTACAATTTTAGAAGATCTTTGATTCGGAACAAAGCATGTTAGTTTGTCTTCATTTCGGCTCGCGCACGAAAAATGGATTTCCATTTATTAATATTTTTCAAACGGCGTTTCCGGAGCTCCTAATACCAAAAGAATTTTTCAATAGTCACACAAACAAATTATAACATCACCACAAATGAAACGAAATTGGCACTCCTCGAACTTTTTTTTTATTTGGGTTGCCTAGCTATAACGGCTTCTATTTGCTTTCAATGAAATGCTCTGGACGAAACCATTTGACTTCTCTGCTTCAGATTGTGGCTGAATGATTTTCAAAAACAGAGCAACTCTTGCAACTTTAGACAGCAAAAAATTGATATTTAAAAGATAAATTTAACGTACAGAAATTCGTTGGAGTTTATCACTTTACGTTTTTTTCCCTTTTTCATTGTGATTCTGTGTTTATGCACCGAAACATACAGGAAGTTCAATTGATAGAAGCAACACAGGAAGCTCTAAAAAGAACATCAGATCAAGTAATTGATCAATACAGGTATAAAGGCGTAATTTGACATTGAAAAAACAGAACATGAATTCTTTAGGAAACAGAAAAATGAATATTGTAGAAAACGAAGAACATGAATATCTTTGGAAACGGGGAACATGAATATCTTAGGAAACAGAGAACATGAATATCTTAGGAAACAGAGAACATGAATATCCTAGGAAACAGAGAACATGAATATGTTGAGAAATAGAAAACATGAATATCTTAGGAAATAGAAAAAATGAATACTTTAGGAAATAGAAAACACGAATACTTTAGGAAACAGAGAACATGAATACTTTAGGAAACAAATAATACAAATATCTTAGGGAAACAGAGAACATAAATACCAGACATTTTTCATTAATAGGAGATTAGAAAGTGTAAAGAAACGCTTGGATAAAGACAATCATGACAAAAACTCGGCATTGACAATCGATAATTATTGTCACGGTCTAAACAATTATTCTTCTGGCTTGGGTTATCACAAGTTCGCCATTGAATTGGATCCGAGGTAGGTCAATATTATGGAACCTGTATAGCGTGGATGTTTTTGCGATCTAGAAAGAGATTGGATGTTTGTCAAAGAAGTTGCAAAATAAAAGAAATGGAAGCACACAAACTCATTTTCTAACCAACAGATTTACCACTTTGCCAGAATGGGAAAATTTCTCATATGACAACATAACACGAGCTAGATGGGAGAGAAAAATGTCGGAGAACTTGCGAAAGAAAGTTCACGAACTTCTTGTTCGAACTATGAACGAGTTGAAAGAGATGTTTGACAAGGTGAACTTGTCGTTAAACAGACGAGTGATGGAAACAAACAATGCCAAGAAAACGCTCACCGCTCATTTGAAAAGGGTAGGATGGAAACATCATTTCCGGTTTATACTTGTTCATTATCGTAGTAATTATGTTGAATTAATAACAGGTTCATACTTCACTGGAGGATACTCTTAGTTTTGTTTTGTGGCCGGGTATTACCGTATGAATTAGAGGGCATTGTGACTCTTGACCTCCCTAACTTGAGTTGTTATAGTTGTAAATTGTGCGTTAACTTTTTTTACTTATGGCACAGGGGAAGAGTAAATCCTTTTGTATTGTAGCTTAAACCCAAAAATCTGACAATAAAAGTTAAGACTTGTTTTGACATTTCTAAGGTGTAAGTACAGAAAGTTTGCTTTATTACATGTTTGGATTTCTTTAGCATCTTTCAAATCCTTCTTCTTATAATCTTGCAAGAGAATGAATCTAAAATTAAAGATGAGAAAAAAAAGAATGCAAAAGAGAATTCTTGTCTAAAGCGTCGTAAAGTACACTAAAGTCTACATAAAAAAGGCTGCCATTGTCTAGGTTGTTATTCATGATCAAAATATTTTTTGTAAAATGTGAAATAAAATTAATAGCTTTATCAGAAATTGCACTTTTCATGTTTGTGGCCGACAAAAAGGAGGCAGAAAAGAAAATTAAAAATTGTCAAGTGTGCTTAAAACTTGACTTCTGAACGGCCCTCGGAACGGCTTTGTTCATTTCAACAGAAAGACGATAAATGTGTGTTTGGTAAAGCATTTTTTCTGAAAATCTAGGTTACAGATGAAATGGCAAAAATGAGAGAGACTATCGACATGCTGAAAAAGTCCATATACGAGAAGGAGAAATACATGCAGGTCGCTCAGACACGTCTCGAGAGACGCGGGTACAGACCAAACATGGAATTATGTCGCGACATTCCCAAGTATCGATTGGTCGACGAAGTACGGATCTTGAGGCTGCTATTGAATCTCTAAAGCGCAGACTCCAGGATGCGATCCGCGGCTATCAAGCTTTGGAGCAACAAAAAATTTCTTTGGAGCAAGATATTGCAGTGAAAACGACAACCTTGGAAATTGATCGCGATCTCTGCTATCGCATGCGACAAGGGATGTCCTGGCAGCCATTTCTTATGAGTACTACTCCTAAGTTAAAAGATGGTGCGTGCCATCGCCAGGCAACGCCACCGCGCCTTCTGAGCCGGCTGTCCAACCGACCAGTCACAGCGCGTTCGATTACCACGCCTTTGTCAAGATGTGGCAAACTAGAGGATGGCGTGCGACATCAGAGTCCCGCTGGTGATCTATTTGGTCTTCCACCTTCTCGTGGAGGCCTGCGAAGTTCAAACCGGCTTATAACGTCGGTTTTAGACTAAGAAGTCAAGACACCTTGATTCGTTGATGACAAACAACAAGCTGTTCAACTTTTCTAATTTACCTATTTATTTCAACAAAACTTTATCCATATTTACTTCGCGTGAAGTAGCTAAAAATATTCTTCAAATGATTCAGTGCACCAATTTTAAATAAATCGTCAAGCAAATATTTTTCGTTTGATACCTCAGCATGATTGATGGTAAAACTGTTTATATTACGAAATTTTATCACGTAGTTTTTGGTTTCATTGCAAAGAATATTTAAAATGACTCGACGACTTTAATAAAGCGTGTTTGTGTTCTTTTCAGAGTTATTTAACTTTAATTACTTATCATGCAAATAACTTCCTTGTGATATCATATTTCTTCAAAAACCCATTTTATAGAGCATCCTTTTCGTCCGTGGTTAAAGCATTCTATTAATAAGTGCAAGACTTCATGAAAAAATAGACAGATCCACTTGTTTATGTGGGTGAAATAGTTTTAGAAATGAGACATCTTCACTGTCGAAAAGAAGAGATAGGATATAATCATGTGGCAAAGTTTGCTTGCAAATAAACTTACAATAAAGCAACACTGGCGAAAACGTTTGTTCCACACCCCTCCCACCGTCCATTTATGGAAAAATGCAGAAAAAATTCTGTTTGTCGTTCTGTCGAATCGTGGATCTAGGGTGTGCCAAAATTGGTTAGTGAAGCTCAATGGATCCACTACTTGTGCAGTCGATGCAACGTATCTATGCTGCCAAATGCAATAGGTTGTAAAAACGCACCCTCCTAGAAGTGGTGTCACCACGATTTTTTGGGGGAAGGGAGAAACTATCGAGACTCTAGAATATCGAGAATACTATCAAGATGCGCTGTCCTAGTGATTTGCGTTACCCTGTGAAATTTGTTACTTCAGGCAAAACTGTCTTCGAATATGAACGAGTCATGCGCGCAAAAAGTTTGTTCGGTAAATTTTATTGTTGATATGTAGTTGACCACAACATACAATAAGCAGTCTCAAAGACTGTTTTCTAATATTTTACTAACATTTTAATAACTAATATCTAAAACGGGCAATGCCTATATTTTCCATCGCCATACAAATCATCAACGAAATTGAATTTCTGAAAAAAATCAAGACGATAAACTGCTGTTATCATTGCTGGTAAAAGATATGGCTCTTCTCCTAAAGATGCGTTGTAGTGCATTTTAGATGCACAAATTTCAAGGGAGCACAAATCGATGTGATACAGCCCCCACTTTCTCTAAGAATGGGCAATAGTGAACGAACTTTATGTAAATAATAGATTATTCTTTTGCTATCAAATTGTTTGTAGTGCCTAGAAGTCCTACTTTTATCTAAAATGAAGAAAAAGTCGATTTGCACAAATATTTTGGGGAGCGACACAAGAGCCAGAGTGAAGGGCTTTATCGATATCGAGATCAAGCTAGAAAGCAGGACAGACTGGGTAAGCAGGACACGCGGAACAGACTGGGTGAACAAGACAAATTGAGTAAACAGGACAGATTGGGTTAACAAGATAGACTTGCTTACCCTCATACCAATAAATTTGCTTATTTATCGGACATTTGCTTTCAGGATGGAGCACATGCTCTGTTAGTCTCATGCATCGAACTAAAATACATGGAACGCTACCTGTAATACAAAAACCTAATAATTTTTTGAAGCCAAATTTTACACTCAGACACGAGTGTGTAATCAACAATTTTCAGAATCTCAAAACACTAAACACGCGTGTTTGGGTCTAAACTCGCGTGTCTGAGTGTAAGATTTTGCTTCAATTATTTGCTTAAGTTGGCGTTCCATATATTTTAGTTCAATGGTCTCATGTTGTTAAACAATTAAAATTAGTCAAGATGGCGAATAATTTTTCATCTCCGTACGAGGTTTTCCTTCGTTTTAAACATCGTTTGTTTTTAATTGTTTTGGCAAAGAATTATAGTCTGACAGCACATCAGTAAAATCACCAACTCTACGAACGATAGATATATAAAAAAGCAAGCCATAAGCGAATGCCCCCATATTGTACATAGTTATGCGGTTACGAGTGATTGCGCTTTTCTTGAATGCCAATTTGCCATAAAATTTTTCAAAAGCTTTTTCAATATTAAAATGGCAGAGATTGTTTGGCAGACAACTTATCAAGATTAGTCATCATCAAAAATAAAGCAAAATTGAAAATGAACTGCCTCTGTCAGACGAAATTGATAGTTATAGTTAGTTGAACAGTTTATTAATATTTACAAATAGCAGTTCATAGATGTAAATTACATACACAAATAGTTTTATAGAAAATGCTGCTATGCATGAAGCATTAATAGTATATAGTAATATTATTGAAAATAGCTAACACTAACACAAATTTATGTTGAAGGAGCAAAATAGTTAATAAAACAATCCCCAAATCGGTCCGCCTGGAAAATAGGAAATGCATCTTTTGCATATGATCAAAGTTGAAGGTCGTTTTAGTTGTAATTTTACTATGTTGCATTCGTATCGCAGTGATGGTGGCATGAAAACACTCGGGTCTTCGTGTAAGCAGTTTCAAGTGGTGTTGGAAATAGGATTAGGTGATAAAAATAGGCAGATATTGTTTTTTTGAATGACACGTGCGCCCGTCATGCATGACCGACATTTGGCGACATTGTGACACGTGCCACAATAGACCTGTTGAGACTATGGTTGATACACAATACCGCCATTTTCGTGAATCAATAGCAATCACTGGAAACTTTCTTATCATTTTTAGCAACGTAGGACATTTGCTTCATCATCATGATCTTTTCGTTCATTTTACTAACAATTCACGCTTTCTTTCTTTCGCGCTATAAAACTTACCGATGGACGGGAAACCCAGACAAAGAAGCGTGATCTTGAAAGAACTCCATTATTCTAATTGTATGTTTCATTGCAGTCGACCATTTTATGTCGACTGTGTCAAAGAAGCTATAAATGGAACACGTTACTAGCGTATCCAACACATTGATGTCAAAGATCCCTTTCAACTTCAAACTATCCCGTCTTTCTAATTGTTTCATTTTTTTATTTTGTTTAATCCATTTTGTTTTTACTATCAAAGCAACTATAGTGCTTATAAAAAGTGCATCGAAATTTAACATGTTATCGTGTACTTTATAGTGTGTTTTTTGTTTATGTTTTACAAGCCATAAAACATAAGCATTTCAGCTTTCCAATGATATGTTTTTCATTTCATAACAATCAGAAATGATGGATTAACCTTCAAATAAAATTGCCTTTTTCCACTTTTGGGAATTGAATACATTTATTGAAGATTCTCTTGCGTGTTACCTGGTTTACTGCACACAATTCTCAACCATGGAAAAATGCGATTTGGACTTGTATTTATTTGAGGAATACTCTATCATTTCTGAGGCACAATATAGAGAATATACAGTAGAGCCGCTCCATTGAATTTTCTTGTGCCACGCGTATCTACCGTAGTGGCAGCCTGTCAATTGTAATTTCTGACCAATAGGAATGATGAAATGGCTTACGACATCCAGTAGTCTTATTAAATATACAGCATATTCCCTATACTGTATATTCCCTATACCAGGGGTGGGCAACATACGGCCCGCGGGCAGGGTCCGGCCCCTGAAGGGATTTTGACTGTATCCGACCATCTAATATTGAATATTATTCATGTAATAATTCGGCCCACCAATAACTTCATTTTCCTAAATCTGGCCCGCCGACTGGAGAAGTTGCCCACCCCTGCCCTATACTGTGTCTGAAGGTTATGGAATGAAAAAGGATATCATTGGAAGCTCAAAAGCTCTTTGTAATTTAACCAAACCGCTGACGCAAACTCGACGACTCAAGGATTATATGGGAAGTGGGGGATACGAGAGGGCTGTTGTAATATATGAGTCTAAAAACATTTTAATTTTCCCACTAAATACAACATTTGCGCGCGGAAGTTGAATACAAAACTGTTGGACACCAGTTGGGATCATATGAATGGCCTCGGCAAACTTGCTAGCCCGGCTTAGGCAGGCTGGCCCGTCTCATACGAACAGGTTCATAGAACCCAATCTACTAAATATCTCATACCACCAAAATTCTATAGTTATTAGTAAGGCAAGCCGCCATCTTGAGAAGTAGAAAACGTACGATATTTAGGACTAAAATGTGCTTCTTCTGCGTTTATATACAGTTGTAAAATTTATAGTATGAGCCTGATGGTTTTTATAATGTTTGATAGAATTGTTTTACGAAAGTTTCCTTTAACTTATTTTTGCTGAGAGCTTTGCTTTTTGCCACCTTTAAGATGCCACACAGCCTTACCTGGGATAGTTATAATTTTGTGAAATTATTTTTTACAACCATGCTCTAAAAAATCATTAATAATGATGATTCAGTGTTGGGAAATGTTACAAGAAGTAACATGAAAGCGTTGACGATACTTGTGAGCCTGCAATTCATGACATGCAGGCACTGCCTGCCGAATGGTATTTTCGAAGCCTGGTTCTGAAATACTTGGCTCATTCGTCTCTAGAAGGCAAGACGATAGGCGATAAGACAGAGTTTTATCCAAAAAAAATGAGACAATAACTGAAACGATTCGGTTGAAGAAACACATAAGTTCAGAACAGATTAAAGTTAGAAACAAAAACTTTGCAAAGTTGCCCACGATTCGCGAATCTGATTCCATGACCATTGTGAGGCTGCCATAAGTGAACGCGCATATAAAAAATAATAATTTTGCACTGTACTTATTCGAAACTGGCCTTTGAAAGGAGTCCCGTTCAGCTAAGACTCGAACTTGTTGGGATCTTAGTAAACTTAGGCTTGGGTTAAGAGGAATTCAACTGAAGAAACATTTTCTTTTGTCATCATTACCAAAGCATTCGCTTTACTAAATAAACAAATACAATTGCATTTGCATTATAAAATGGCAGGGACAGTGTTTCCTCATAAACAAGAACGTTTATTCTACTTTATTACATTCAAAGCGAGAGAAATGTGAGCTTAGAAACAAAATTGCGTCAAATTTCTCAATATGAACGGATTATTGTTAAGTCGAGAAGCAAAATTCCCATTAGTCAACTCAAGATAAAAGCAGCTGGTGGCACTGTAGGTTGTTTGTGCTGTAAGTCCAACAAAAACCTTTTAACGTCTTTATGTACTCGGTTATTGAAAGCTAAAGATACTCCGCTTGTATTTAAATCCTTTTCACATAAAATTTAATCCACAATAACGAATTTCGACTTAATCATTGTTGTCAAAGAATGCTTATTGCCTTATGAAGCAGTTGAGGCCGAATTTGTTCAGCAAACATATGGATATAAATAGTTTGTTTAACACAAAGCGAAAGCAAATATTGCTTCAGAACACTGGAGTGTTTGCGTCAATGAAAGCGCTAACTAATTTACTTTTAAGATAGCTCTTTTCCTGGCGTTGAAATTTCAAATATAGTTGCAAATTACACGTGTTACAATAGAAATATACGAAAGCGAATGACATCCGAATGCGTCATTTTGGAAAAGGCTTAACTCTCTAGACTTTAGTCCTTGTGTGACCAACACTGTTTAAGATATTTGTTCAGTTCTTAGTAGATCGAAGCTATGTAAACACCGAGACAAATGTAAGAAAAATGATGCATCCAATTAATCTGTCTGCTTCTAAGTGAAGAAGATTTGGCAAACAGTTTTTGGATATTGGTCCAAGGTATTTTTCAACTGCAAACTTTGACCAAAGTCAAATAGCACACCCATCAAAATGAGGCCCCCTGCCATGCCCAAGCGTTTGAGATAATACATGAATGATTTTTGCTCGATTCTGAATTAATGATTGATTCTGAACTACTAGTAAATTCTATCGGTTTGTTGTTTAACCATAGACATCTTAATATTAATATAAAGGGCATATAATAGTGAAACTTAAATAAAAATTGATTGCAGCATTGGTAATATGCAAAATTTGAAAGTTTCTACAGCCAATCATATTAAAGGAAAACAACTTCCCGTCGCTCTTTGTAAGAGTTGTTATTTCTAAATATAAGTCGTAAACCCAGCATGTCAAACAGACGACGCAAACAAACATTCACGAGTTACACGACAGCACAAATCGAGAAGCAAAAACAATATACTTTGGTTTTCAAAATCATGTGCAATCCTCAAAGCAAATTTATCAAAAACCAAACCATCTTCTCAACAAGATTGTACTGATTTTGACACGGAAGTTTTTCTCGCTGATATTGTACGTCATCATTATTAAGGCATATTTAACACCAGGAATCCCACACACCTGAAAAGAGAACTCCTTGTTAAAGAATTGTAGAATTCCTCTTTAAGGATAAGTAAAATTCTAGAGTTAAGTCATTAAAAACAAATTTTATTCATAAAAAATGGAGCAGTACAATTATTTTACTATACATAACATAAAGACGTGACGTTGCAATTACGCTTTTTGCACTTAATAAAAGTTTTTATCTCGTCTGCAAGCAAAAGATAAGATGTAGATTCTAAATGCTTTTCTTTAATATATTATATTTTTTCACTGATATACATGTATAATTATGAACATTGTTATCATGCATAAATCGTGTGGAGTTTAAATTTTCATGAAATAATCTGGTTGTTGTATTTGTTCAAGGATCGAGAAAGACAAAACGGTCCATGCATCCTTATTACCTGTATTGAAAGTCTAGCAACTGTGCAAGCTTTGTCTTAGCGTGTAAACTAGACATTAGACCAGCATGCACCATCGTGGGAAACTGAATTTTTACAAGACACTTTTCCACTTCACCTGCCTTGCAGCACTGGTGATAATTTAATCGTTGTGTTTTCGAGTAAACGTGGCTTTCTTTTAATGGCCACATCCTGTCTCGCAAAATGCAGTAAAAATACAACAAACCGTTGAAAATACGCATCAGCACAGCGCTTTGACGTAGAAAAGATTGCCTGGATAGCTTTTTGTTTTATACATAGATAGTCATTAAAATGTAAGGTTTGTGTTTGATACATTTGTGTTCTCTATAGATCCAGATGAATGCAAGCCAAAATCACCTTCAATATATTTAATTATGAAAGACAATTAGTAGTTTCCTATCATGGCGAGCTTTCATTTCAGTCAATAATACAAAAGCATTAAGCTGTGTATCTTAACAAAAACGTCATCTAAAGTTTATATGGAAGATAATAGGGCTTTAAACGTGTTATCTGGCGGTCCGTGAAAGCGGTCTGAGAGACTGAGACGGAGCAACTAAACATTACCCAAAAACATTGTCTGAATCTGACCTGAAGCCAGTCAAAGCTTCTTTAAATATGGACATAACGCATCGCGACTTTTATATAGAAAATGCTCAAAATATATTCATGTCAAGCAAAAAGAATTTTTATACACTTTCAAAGAAGTACTTCAAAAATATATGACTATAGCCAAAGCACACTCACTGTTTTACGAATTGACAACAAGCTTAGAGCATTCACATGAAATCCAAAGCTCACGTGATTTGATCAAAAGACGTATAGAGTCCCACGTTACACATAACAAGACCTGGGTGAGTGTGTCCAATATTATTTCGGTTTTTTTTACCCTGTTAACTGTGTTTATGTCTGGTTTAAATCCCTTTTCTGGGTCATTCATGCGCGATCTGTATTTTATAACAGGTAGTATATACACAGATTAACTGTGCTTAAAGCTCGTTACCAATGTTTGTCGTATTGTCTAGCTTGTCTTCAATTGTCGTGTTTGTGTCATGATGTCAGTCTCAGAGATGTTCTCGATTGTCTTTTGCTTGTATGTTGCTTGTTCCCATAAAATCATCTCATTTGCCATGCATTTTGTTAACGGATTACATACGCTCCCTTTCATGTCTGATAGGATTTTGAATATTCTCCTAACCAAGAATAATTTGGCCCAAACTGACTCCTAATCACTTGGCATTCATCAAACATCAGTGAAACATGCCATTTAAGAACGATTGCGAACAATTCTCGTTAATTCTTTAAGCAAACAATAAAAAACAGGTTTGTCTACAGATTTTAAATATAATTATAATACCGATTCGCGTTCTTTACATCCAAGTCTGTGTTGCAGCAAAATGAGAGCGAAATCTTAACAAAGAATCTTCTCTGCTTCGTGTTTATCAAAAAAAGATTTTATCTGATTAATGATCTTCATAAATCAGGTTAATAAAACTATATTTCCCGCATATTTTAAAAAATATAGATATATACCGACATAAATAAGTCTATATGAATGGCTTGGATAGTACCAAGTACGGATATTGCACATATTTTATTCTGCCATAAATATTTTCTTTTTAATATTTAAAATATCACACGTTACATGGTAAACATTATGTTAAAACCTGCAATCCATTTCAAAATTCCTAAATAGCCATAATCACTGTGGGGAGTGATGTGTGAAATGAATATCGAAATTTTCGTTTGTGTACAAAAAATACGGGCTTTTTTCGACATCGAACGTAGAAAAACATTGAAAAACCGCTTCAGATACAAGACAATCGATATATAGTATTGCCATTACCCACAATTGCAACAATGAACAAACCAATTTCTTGCATGAGAACGTTTGACGTTGAATATTTAATTTAAATTACAATACTTTGGAAGAAAACGAGACAATCATGAATTGGGCGAATGAACATACCGTACTAACTAAATTAATTGATTGCTAATTCCTCCCATTAATGTATAATCTCACAACTAAACTCCCATAGGAGGAAAAATAAATTCAGGCAAGTTTATACGGCAGCAACCCGCTATCTTTCGCTCATGAATTCATCACTTCACTATTAAACACTTGAACACACGAGTGTGGATACAAAGAAAGATCTTCAGTCACGATATTGTATGCTAGGGGGCGATAGGTATAAAATAACTGCTGGCGTTTGTGTCCACATTGTGCAAAAGCATTTTATCGAAGTTCAAACTTGGTCTGCAGATTCTTTTCACAGAAAGATGATCCTCTTCTTCGATTGATCTTTTCCGCGTGTGATTTTTTATAAGAGGGCACCTATTTTTAATGTCTGTCGTTTTTGGTGAAACGCAGGTTCTACCTTTAGAACACTCGCTAAAAAAGAAACCCGAAATTTCGTCGTCCTCACTGTCAGACACAGCGCTTTCAAATTCCAAGGCTTTAGACGCGATACTTTTGTTTGCTTTGACAGGACTCACACGACCCGAGTCCATAGTGAATTGTTGGCTGACAGTAAGCTGGTGTTTTTTGTCCGTAGAGCGTTTGGGGCTATTTCTAGAACTGTGTCTAATTGTTGCTTTATTCGCTTGCTTTTGAGCGCGATCGTTTTTCTTTGGCATAAAGTCGCCATTGGCTTTAAACTCGAACGGTGAAACAGTTCGTAAGACCGCGGTGTCCGTAGTGAAGCCGAATTTCGGTTGTAAATATAACGCGTAATCTTTCGTCTGCCAACGTTGTCGACAATCCGGCAGCTGAAAGCTCTCTTTGATCGACTGTCTTTCAAATTTCAAAGCCACATCTTCGATGAAAGGGTAAAAACCTGTTGTTAGGGCCATATTTTTTTGAGTTGTAAAACTAATGATCCCTTCGCTGTTGTTCTTCTCGACGCAATGGTGAAGCGAATGAGCACTTCTCGAGTAGCTCGCGCGGTAATCATTCATGTACGGGTCATATGCAAGAATAATGGCACTGGGAAGACCAGTCAACAATTACTGCTGTGCACTTGACATATCATTAAAACGTTGCGTCCTGATTGGTGGAAATACCATAATGCTAACGTGCAATGTGGACAAAGCGTAAAGCAGCGCAAATTTCTACCGATTTCTTCAAATGATTCATAAATGTATACAAGGGAACGCTGTAGATTTTGTTTTATGTATCACGTTAATTAAAGGTTGTAGAGGATTAGCCTAGAATAAGTTTTATTCATGAAAGTTATCATGAGTCAAGCGTATCCTTCATTCTACAAGTCTTGCGCAAAATGTCCCTTTAAACGAAGACTTTGTCTTTGCCGTAACATATATCTGCTGGTGAGTTTACCTAGCTAGAGTTCCAATCGATTATAATTGCTACATTAATAATAAAACCACGTGTTTGGGTTTTACGGCATTCGTTTGACTTTTAAATAACAGCAAAAGTCCACGTCAAGAGCACACACAGGGCGGGTAGCGATAGCGTGTCAATAATGACAATAATAAACTATTTCGTACGTTGTTCAAGGTAAATTTAGCATTGCCGATACGAAAATGTATCAACGATGTACTTTCAATATTATCGAACACAATTTTGACGTCTCCGTACCGTTTAACGAAAAAACGTACTTTAATTAGCGCGTCGTGCAGGCACTGCTATCTATTTATAGTCACTCTTATCTTTTTAAGGATTACGTTTCGTGTTTCGGAGCACATGATAAAAAACTAGCACACGTACTTTGCAAGAAGCGAGCTATAGCTACGCACAATATTGAACGAAATCTATGTATATCAACGTGATTGTTAGACGAGTTTAACAATTGCAAAAGCACGCTTCTTGTAACAAGGAATAAGTCTGTTGGGTTTACGATACAGAATTTTTTTTTGTAAGTTCGTCAAGTCAAGTTTTGCGCATTTTAAATGCTGTGTGTGTCAGTGTGTGTGTCAGTGTGTGTGTCAGTGCTATGACGAAATTGTTATTAATTTGAAAAGCGTGTCTAGTTGCAACAGGATTCTTTGCAAGACTGCATTAGCGTATGATCATCTTTTGTCAATGTAATGTTAATATTATATTCCCCCTTGTTAAGTTTACGTTGTTGCATACGTTTTGTCAATATTACTGAAATTCACGACCCTACAAATAAAATAATAATAATTATTTAATTACTATAGCTGTTCATTCAAGCCTGGATAAGGCAAAGCTCAAGTCAAAAAGTTTGATTTAAACTGAACAATCAATGGATCATAAAACATTTCCCCGTTTCTGAACATAAATTACGAGCCTTTAAATGTCTATAACTAACGGACTATTAAGTCAACAGAGCTTTAGGTAAGACTATTTTACGAATGAACGTCCGTTAAGAAATTTGTTGGCAAACATACCGATTGTTGCTCAATTAATAAGAATAACAATTCAACTCTATTTGCATAACTAAACATGCAACTGTCGACAGTGAACTTGAAATTCTCTCTTCATGTTTAATTTTTCGATAAAAGTTTCTAGTTTCCAGAATTGTTATGATGAAACGTGATTGACCGTGGTAAAATTGATGAAATAGCAAATACAGATGACGAGAATATCGACTTAAGATGGCTGAAGTATAGACCATGATGTGAACCCAGAAATCCAAAAGAGGTGATAATTTCTTCTCTTAAATTTACCCGAGAATTGCATAGCCTTTACCATTGATAATACAGCACCAGAAAAATAAAACTACACATTGTATTTAGATATGATCGAACTGCAAATTCTCCATACAATATAGTAATGTTTTATGTGCAGGAATATGCTAATATATTGTAATTGACCAATCAGTACATATTTTGGTAACTTTATATTAAAGCTATAAAGTAAAGTCACAATTAAATCCCTTATATCGAGAAAACAAATACGACTTCACATAAGATACCGTATTCGTAAAGATATCAGGTTTTTGAAGGCTCAAATGACCAAACGCTACACGCAGGTTAAAAGCGGCTTTGCTTGTTAGCGGAAGTTTAAAATTAAATTCGTCGCTTTTTGACCGGACATTGCTTTTAACAGTTCATTTTAAAGCCATTAACCGCGTGGAGAACCCTGTCAACACACGCACATTGGTTACTTAACAATACACAAGGCAGCTGAAATGTGTTATGTTTATAATATTCATTTAAAATACATCGCTAATTAGTGCATAGCATATGCTCTTTGCAATTGAGGCAAGCCCAACCAGGCTTTGAAGGCAACAGCAGCAGCAAATGTGCGGCTAAAAAAATTTGTGATAAAAAGCTTTCAGTTCTTTATATGGCGAATCCTTGTCAACGTTTAAATTGTAAAACGACTTGAAATGTGCGAAAATAGGCGAAAAATGATATCTCCATAATCTCCATTATATGTATGAAACATATGCTTCCATTACAAAATGCAATCATTGTGAAAATTTGAATGGAACAAAGGCTTATCTATGTAATACATGCTTCATTTTTCATGTCAATGTAGCAACTGCTACAAATTGTGTAACAGCCATATTTGGAAACTTTGGTCATACTATTACAAAATAGGTAAAAAAAACCGAATTGTTTGGAGAAAGAAATATTTTTCAACCAGCGACCTTGACCGATCAGTGAGCAAACGGCACATATTGAAAGACATATTGGCACTGAAAATTCTAATCTTGTTCTATTCAATATCGATCAACAAAACCGTTCATTCATTTAAGCCGTCAAAACAAGACAAAAGATTGTAACAGACAACTTGAGCAATGGTAGAAATAGAAAACATCTATCCAGTATATTGCTCAAAGGAAGTGCCTAAATTTTAATGATAATTTCGTCAATGGCACCTTTCAGTACCTTTGAAAGATATAAATGGGCGAGGTAGACAAAATAATGCAAATTGCTACATATCAACAATCGAGTCAACAATAGTTACAGTCATTGCAACGACTAACTACTGTTAAGATTACAGGATTAAGTAGTTTTTCCTGTTTTGCAAAATAAAAAATTTTGTTATGACACTGTCAAGCGTATACGTCCTGAATGGAAATTCAACACGAAAATAAGAACGTTTATCGTTCGAGATCTTGTTTTTAACGGAAAATTAAAAAGAAAGTAAATAGCCCCAACAGGAATAGGGAAGGACTAAAGAGTTATTATTATGGTAAGATACTTCATCGAAACCCACCAGCAATCATGAACGGGGGTGCGACGAGGCTTTAGGCTTTGGAAGGCGATCTTAAAACCAAATATCGAAAACGTATGTTTCATTTATGTGACACGAATGACAAATTGTTGTTGCCAGCGCAATAGGAGTTTCTTTCCTCTACTTTAGGCAGTTTAGTCGTCATGAATAACAAGTGCGCCGCCATGTTCCACTCACAAATATGCAAAATGGTTTAAAAAGTTCTTTTAATCATCGCCATGCTTAAAAGAACTTCACGCTTGCTGCATGGCCATGAATATAAGTATCATTTCATAAATCAAACATCTTGCCGACGCCTTTATCGCTTTGTCAAACCAAATATCCCCTTTTCATTCAATATAAATTGAAAATGTTGAAACGCAAATATTGTGAAATGCACAATAAAAGTGTAGCTATTCTGCCTTCCCATCTCAGCTCGCCGATAAAAAAACATCCAGAAAGTTAAGTAATATTTCAAAATATAATATTGCTGCAAGCCTTATAAGTATTATTAAAATTGCTCAACATGCAATTGTTTACCTTGCCATTTTAGCCAAAATATCTTTCACATTTAATAATCCCCGCTATCATCAAAAATATTGTCTTCGGGTTCACAAATGAACCAACACGTGTATTAGATTGTTATTCAAATCACCAAAACAATGACAGCAATTAAACACAAAGACAAAATACTCTTGGACTTTGCATTGTGAGCAACTCTTTAGGTAAAATTACTATCCGTCAACACTGGCGAAAATGGTAAATGCATGGTTGGAGTCAGATAAAACATGAAGCTTAAAACAGATTGACGCGAACACGCTTTCACACAACTTGATTTTGTACAACAAATATTGAAGTTATTAATCACCTTGTGTGTTTTTCACACTTCCTCGGGGATCTTATCGACAGACTAAGAAATATTTTTCCTTGTGGTATAACTGAATCGTAATACACAAAGAATAACAATACCTGCGTGATGGCCATTGCCTCGTAAACTTGAAGAGTTGTGGTCTTCTGGGATACTAAAATGATATGTCATTTTCATTGATTGTATTCAAATGAAAAAGGGACCGATTTGAGTCGTGAACATCAGCATGTTTGTAGTACTTGTTAGTTGTTACCTCAATAAACAAGTTTGTGTATGAAGATTGTCAAGGTGAGTAGAGTGCTGAGAAGGACTGTTGGTATTGATGTAGAAACGTCAGTCTACATCAATACCAACAGTCCTTCTCAGGACTCTACTCACCTGGACGATCTACATCCACAAACATGTTACGATACTCCCGGGTTCAAACCATTTACTTCAATAAACAAGAGTATCTCATCGTCTTGTTTAATCCAAAATGTTGTGATTTATCCATTTTATTGAAATAAATACTACATAATAATGAACCATTTTACTGTTTGAGAAGTATTCCGTTTGAAGGGGTTCAATAGAGTAAGGTGATGGCAGGCGTATTTACTAAGCTGAACACACAGGTTACATTCATAGTCTAATTTGACTTGAATTGCAATTACAATTCGATAAAAATTATCGGACACAACGCATGCGCAGAACTATAACTAGAAAGGTTTGTAATTCTCATTATCGTTTATGTTTTGATTCATAAAAATGAACATTCACAATTCAATTCAATACGTGTACAAACGTAAAGCCTTTAAAAAGATGGCTTTTGACTGAGCTGGTGACATACGTTAAATAATCACGATGTTTTCTTAGATCAACAAGCTCGCTGGCATGAGCTAGTCAAACTTAGTACTTCAAAATAATTTAAATATTTGGGAATATACACACAAGCACAATCGTTTTGTGTGAGCTGAAAGTTTTAGGCGAAATAAAAAGTCGCTTTTTGTACTTAGAAATACATCATTCATCAGGCACAACATACATACATGAATTTGCAAATCAACTGATTTTGCTAGGGTAGATTTAGCGTACAAGTCAAAATGAATCAAAACAGCTCACGAACGGATGTATTCACAATTCAGAATGTTCATATAAACAGACTCTATTTGTAAAATTTTCAGTATATTTCGAAATGAAAAGAAAGTGTCGATCTGTATGTTCTTCCACAACAAAGTACAAACTTTCTATTGCAAACTTTGGTAAAAAATCATTTTCGTAGCTATAGAGACGTGTTTCAGATGAATGAAATTTATGAATTTCCTTAGTAAATGAAGCGACATTATATAAAAATATATTTGTCTATGGCATGTGTATTTTGTCGAAAACAACGTACACGAAAAAAACATCAATTTTTATGATGTGCCAAAACACTAGATATTCAAATGCGAGAATTTGGATCTCTGTACCATTTTGCACTCGAGTTGACATTGCACAACTTCTTGTTCATTTGCATTCAAAAGTTTAAAGGACAAATTCACAAATCAATTTTGAGAACTCAAATTATTTACTTTAAAGAATGTGCATCAACCAAGATGCACTGCGCGCTTTCGTTTATGTTCAAATCGTTAGCTTTTGAGCTTGAGGCACACTGAATTCAATTTCATTACTACGTCGTCTATATTTCATCTGAAAAAGTTAGAAAAAAATATGGATTAAAAACTCTATTTTACATCAATTATCATCGTTTGTCTATGAGTTGCATGAACTACAATAAAAAATCTGCCATTTTCTCGACACACAAAATGGCTGTCACGCTGTGAATAACGCGCTATGCATTATTGTTGACATACATTCTTTAAGCTAAAATTGACTGAATATTTCAAATTCAGAGTAAAAAACAACAATAATACCATAACTAGCATATCGTCGTCAGTTAATAAACGCTTGTATGGTAAGTGCTCATTCACACACTCTCACTGTGTGCGATGTTAAAATCACGATGTTTCTGATCTTTGGCAAATTAAATCATTTCTACTGCGATGACAAGATTTTCTTTGAAATATTTTAAATCATGCAATCGGTGTTGTGAAAATGCAGTCCCGATGAATAATTATGTGATGATTTCTAATCCCAACTCAATAGTGAGGGCGAATTTGTTTTTAGAATACGAGCGAAATTAAGTCTTTGGTAGACAATATGGACTGAGAGAGCCAGTGGACAAACTTCGTTTCCGACACGACAGAACACGAAAGACACTGCTGTTTGTGAAGGTTAATCATCATGATGAAGCAATATAACTTGCTCACCGAATGCCGACTTTAAAACTTCTCGGCATATTGATTCTGTTATCAAACTGCGCTCTCATGTCGCTTGTCGGCACGCGTGCTCAGACAATTGTGTTTGTAATGGCTTTCAGCAATTTACAGTACAACAAACGAATTCTTTGTGTTCTCGCACACCCTCACACAATATAATGAGATAGTAATCTTCATTTCAAGAAGCTGTCTCGCTTTCATGTAATGGTCACTTAACTGAGCACATGTGTTAACAGGGTAACACAACACGACTGTTTCCTGATTACATAAGTGAGCGCTCTATAAAGACCGACATGAAAGACTTCCTGCGCAGTTTTAAGATTTTGATAATTTTTGTTCGAGATTTGAATGCAGCAAAATAGCCGTTTTGAGAATCAATTTCTTTATTTTCTCGAATTTCAACGCTTTCTTCTTTGCTATTCCCTTATTAAGTACTGCTCACAGATATAGTGCAGCCGAGTTTCTTAGAAACTATACATTTATACATTACGGACATTACAATCCTTTATCATGTCGTAATCATTCTTTTAGACTTTACAATTTACACAAGATCATTCATGGGTCCTTTACGATAACGAATCATAAACCTTACATGTTGGTTTAGTCATGCATCCTAAAACTGCAATACATATATAGCAACATGTATTTCAATAGAATAATATGATCCTTAAACAGCTTCCCACGATAGTTCGACATATTATTGTACATTGTGACCGGCTTTATTGGCCCATTATTACTAATGAAGTATTGAATACTGGATACTATACAGTATATATTTATATTATGTACTTATAGTCGGTATTCTTGACGATAGTGTTATTTTAGTAAATTAGTCAGCAACTAAAATAGTCATTGAAAAGTCAAAATAAAACATACTTGGACGGCGCTGACGCAAAAATAGATTTCTGAAGAAACGAATAGAAATGTTCTCTCAACAAGACCAAATTTGATGGCTAGCCGCGATACTTATTTCGAGACGACAGATTATTAAGAAATTATAATTGGAAGATGTTGAAAATAAAACTGCAAGCATGTCTTTTATTGAAAAGTCTTCTCTCATTGATACAATAGTACAGTAAAATAAAAATGTATGTGTTACACATGTAATATGCCGCCCCAAGTAAAACACGTCAATAAAACAAAACTACGTTAATTTACATGCATTCGCATAAAACTTCAGAAAAAATCCAAAAATTCATGCAATTTGCATTTCCATGCATTAATAACTCATATTTACAGAAAAAAAAGTTGAATTAACGAATAAACCATAGACGGATTTTCATATTTTTTACAAGGGTGGTGCTAAAAACTTTAGGGGAGGGGGTTGAGCTGGTAATGAAGTGACGTAAGACAATGTAAGGATCCGGAATTCAGGGCAGTCTGGTAGTGCAGCCATCGAAAGTTGTGTAGATAGTTGAAATATTGCCCTGAAAAACTCAGTTAAACTGTACCTGAATTGTTTTGATAAAAATTTTGGGGTGTGTGAAATGATTCTTAGAGGGGTAAACAATATATTTAGGATGGTGAAATCTGATGTTTGGGCGTGGCATTCCCTTGCACCCACAGTAAATCCGTCTATGGGATGAACTCTAAAGTACATATCATGTGGAAATGACATTGTACGTCAATAAGGATGTTACATGCATACAAAAAGAAAATGATACATAAGAAAATGAAAGTAATTAATTTTCTTGTATTTGTTTCATAGTGAAGATGGTATATAAGAAATAAATGTTCTTGATTTCTTTACACTTATGTCATAGTGAAGATTGTAAATAAGAAATCCATGTACTTGATTTCGTTACACTTATGTCATAGTGAGAATGGTACACAAAAAATCAATGTACTCTCTTTAATCAAAGTGTGACTCCCAACACTATAGTGTTTACATTGTCCTGTCATACATATACAGATTTTCTAACACCTTTCAATGCACATTTCACATGGCAATAAAAGTCGATGTAGATACAATTGTAGTACACTCTAATACACTTTCGTTTAAAAGCAGTGGAATTTTTATGAAAAACTGACATACTAAAGAAAATTTTTATGCCCCAGGCTTTTTCTCATCTGTCATTATACATTTATAGTCCCTAAAAACTTAACCCTCAGAAAATTCGGTAAGAAAAGATGATTTTTAGCAAACAAAAAAAACACCAATACACTAATGTGAAAAACGATTATTGCCTTTCCTTGAGTATCAGTGCGAGGTTTTTAAATGAGAAGTTCATTTATCACTCAAATGAGGAACTTTTTTACGCTTGAGAGTTTTCGCACAAGGCCCAATAGCAACGACCATTTTTTGGAAAAATTTGTATTCCCTCTACCTCCCCCCGACGCCAACCGATAGCAACGACCCCGAGCTGGATGCTGTAAAAATACTTTCAAAACATAACAACATCGATTGGAAAACACAGTTTAACGAACCTGGCCATTTAACACAAAATGCTTTCTATCAAGAGGATTCGAAAACAATGTGGGAGAAAAAGATGACTTGTATGTCATCGATATTACTGGCTGTTTGATTGAAGCAATTTGGCCATAAGAGCTTATTACATCATTCACGCAGACCACAGATGAGCTAAGTGGAGCTGCAGCTGAGTAGACGAAAGGAGAAAATGATGTACGCCCCGGGTACGAGAGGTACAATCGTGCTGTATCTTTATCTGGTAGAATAAACGGTACCGGTCGTAAATCATGTTGAAACGTTGATACATGAAGTACGGGTTGCTGCTTTGTACAATGTGCAGGTTTATTTTGAAATTCACTCCATTCAGATGGAAGTTGTATTCCAGTCTCTTTTAAGCTGAAGTCAAAAGGATAAATATGAAAAGTCTATTATAGCATTCTCAGGATTCATCTGGAGTGATACAACATAGAAATTTTAGTTATTATATACTCCATTCTAATGTCTTCATGGGAGGGATATGATGTTGAAACTCGAGTCCGTGTATATTCCACTCTAGTGTATTCATCAGGAGGGATCTGATGTTGAAACTCGAGTCCTTGTATACTCCAGTTTAGTGTCTTCATCAGGAGTGATCTGATGTTGAAACTCGAGTCCTTGTATATTCCAGTTTAGTGTCTTCATCAGGAGTGATCTGATGTTGAAACTCGAGTCCTTGTATCAGAGGCGTAACTAGAACATTAATTGGGGGAGGGTGGGGGGGGGTGCATATTCATATATTCAGTTGTGCCCTACTGATTTCTTTTGAAGTGAATTGAATTTCATCATTCAATATAAATCATTAGGGCACAACGGAATAGGTGAATATGCACCCCCCCAATTAACGTTCTAGTTACGCCTCTGTCTTGTATACTCTAGTCTAGTGTCTTCAACAGGAGTGATCTGATGTTGAAACAGTGGCGGATTACTAATTACGGGACCTGTAGGCTAAGACAAAGTTGTGGGCCTTTATGCAATATCTATTCCTCCGATTAAGTTCAGCTTTCCTTTGCTTTAGAATTTCCTGTTTGTAACCTCATAGGGTAAAAAATGGAAAAAGTTCATTTTAAAGTTCAAACGAAATTTCGAAAATCAATGACATGGTCAAGGAAATAGGAAAAGCCAATACTTCATGAGTTCTGAGCATTGCGCATTTAAACAGTAGATAGCACTAAAGCCATTTTTCCTCTGCATTCAATTGCTCGTATGGGTTTTCATTAACATAAATGATCTAAGTAAAGCACGTTTAGCTATCCCGGAATAGCAAAAATGTCCAAATCATAATAATATCTAGATACAACTGGCCTCTCAAAAGCCTGGGCCTGTAGGCTTAAGCCTATTTAACCTACTGGATAATCCGCCCCTGTGTTGAAACTCGAGTCCTTATATACTCCAGTCTAGTGTCTTAATCAGGAGTGATCTAATACTGAAACTTGAGTTCTTATGTATTCCAGTCTAGTGCTTTTATCAAGAGTGACCTGATATTGAAACTTGAGTATATTTGAACACAACAAATTTGTATTAAAAAGTTAACGGTTAATGATTGACTTTCATACCTTGAAGCATCACATTTGTTTCTATTCTTGCCCTTACTATGTCGTCTTGGTCTGTACTTATAATCGGGATGATCTTGTTTGTGTTTCCATGTCAATCGCTTTGCTTCCTCTATATACGGCTTTTTATCCTCTGCTGTCATGCCTTTCCAAGTCATTCCCAGTTTCTTACTAATCACAGCATTGCTCATTCCTGGGTTGCTTTTGAGAATTTCGCATCGCTTTTCCCGACTCCACACCATAAAACTGTTCATGGGGCGACGAATGTGGCCTTGACGGGAACTCATTTTTCTAAAGGGACAATTTTGCTTCGAATAGTTCATAGTTCATACATTATTAGGGTAATTGCCTTACTGACATCCAAATATCACGGACAATTGTATATCCCCGACTGAAACTATGGTAAAATGTATTAAAATTACTCTCTCTATTACGGATAGTCTCTATTACGGACTTTCCCCATATTTCCATCAATATCTCCTTATTGCGGACTATAAATCACGTTTCCCAGGTTGTCCACAATATCGAGAGTTGACCGTATTGCAAATTTTCTAGCGTCGTTAATAAACTTAGTCAAAAGAAATACATGACTGTGTCAAGTTTTTCAATGTTTGGCGAACCAAATCATGCAGAGAGAACATGCAATATTCCCTCACTCTGAACCCTTCTTCGACTTATTCGATTTGAAGGGCTTACTTTAATTGTCCTTCTAAGATTCGTCTGGACAGCTTATTTTGTTTGTCCTCTTGTAACTTCTTCACTTAAACTGTTAGAAATTGTTTGAAAAACTTACTTCACTTGCCCTAATGTAACTTGCTTAGAGCATAACAGTATGCGCACTGTTTTTCGCATACTGTTGTAAAAAGTAGAGAGGAGATGGAAATTGTTGGACAATATATCTACTGGAAATGAAAGTCATTAAGCCAAGAAACTGATCGAGTTGCTCCTCCCTATCCAAGCTCGTGTTTTTTGGCGAGAAGTGATACATGTGTTATTCTCTTCAAGTTTGTCATTTAGCAGACGTACAGCCAATTTTTTCGCACTTTGCGTTGTTTTTGAAATCCTGTGATCAGAGCCCTACCAGCTCTACATACGAAAGAGCTGGGATAACGGAAATAAAATGTCTTAGCGTCCGCCATTTTTGTTCCAAAAGCCAGCCATTGTAGAGCAATGGGGGAAAGAAAAATTTTTTGCTGTGTTTTTGTACTCACAAATAGACAGCGATCGCTGTCGGAATTCAGTTGTTTATAGATGTCATAACAATAGAAAAGCATGTATTTAATGCAGTGGATGTAAATTATACGCCTTTGATATTGTCCTTGCCACAAAGGAGCGCGTACATTTCTATTCTTCATCGCTTTGATAACGCAGAAAAAATCATTGTAACTTTTTTTATAATTTTTCTGTTAATATGTAAAAAAATTGTTGTAATTTGCACTTTTGGAACAAAAATGACGGCGAGATACCCACGTGACCATATTTACCCAATCACCATGATCTTAATGCAAAATGCTGAGACAATACGCGTCCCAACTTATATACATACAGGCCTATAAAACTCTGCCTACGACGATCGGTCATAATCAATAATGGCGATGCGTTCAATTTTTTGCTGAACTCACTGAACTGTATACGTAGTAGCTGTATAGACGCAGTTGCTAGGCAGGGTTCATCACATGATCCTATGAGTTATCATCTTTGAGGCTCAACATGTTGAGAGCATTTGCACGGGGCTTAAGTAACAGAAATAAGTATACTTCGAACCAATTGAACACATTGGTTTTGAATATAAATGCTGACGTTCACCGGAAATTAAAAACTGCCAGGTAAGCAAATGTGCAGCACCGAAATACATTTGCAAAGAGTTGCTAAATATTATACAGTTGTGTACAAAAGAGGAGGGTGTTTGCTGAATATTGTACATTTGTGAACAAGGGAGGGGGGAAAGACGGTTGCTCATTTACAAAAGGGGAGGGTGGTTGCCAAGTATTGACATTTGTGTATATGGAGGGCAGAGGTGTTTAAAGCTTTGAAAATATTAATTACGTACTAAATGGACGGCCTCCAACAACAACCGACGAAAACTATTCAATTCAAATTAAACATCTCTATTCATCTCCTTCTGTTAATTGATTAATGACGATTGTTTTTGTAATAAAAGGATTTAATTAAAACTTCGTTGTTCTGATGTTTTCCATTTTTTTAGTTAGTACGCAGTCGAATTCGGTTAGTATGTGACGCTAGCATTGCTTTCAGCGTTTGCAATATGTTTTTAAGCACAGCTCGGTAAAGAGATTGCTCTTTGAAAAATATGTTTCACGTGCGACGCAATTTCATACGCATAAAACCAATGAACAAAGAAACTCGTTTTTAATTTCGGTTTTTCCCATCGCCGTCAAACAATACACAATACCAATAATATTCCAGCTCTTCAAGAGCAGCTTTCAACTTACCAAAGACTGGCTCTTTATTTCGCTCCTTCAGTGTCCGCGTGAATTTCGAAGACCGTTAATGTCAACAGCTATTTGAAAATACGATTGACAAATGTTAATGAATTTGTCAAGACACAAACTGGATTTCTAGCTGTATATATACATTTACCTATGAAGAAATGCTCTCAAGAGAAGAAAAGCTCACAAGTCCACGTTTCCAACGAATTCAAATCGTGTCCCCGACAATAGATGAATATCAAGTCTAGCGCACCAAGGACTCTCTTTCAATTCAAACTTAAAATGTTGGCTCGGGCGTTTTGCAGTAAAAACTAATGCAGTCCAAATCTCCTTTGCAGTAACTTCGCATTTAGTCTTTCTTATCGACGACTGCGCCTTCTAGAATCACGGTCAACCATGCAGATAAACAAAAGCGTTACGAAAGTTCCCTCAAAGTTTGACTTCTTCACTTGTCCCTTCTGTAGCACTGGACTTTAATGTAGCTTGGAAGTACTTTGAAATAGCAAGAAAAAGTCAAAGAAATAACAAAGTTTACTGTACTATCTTTTAGTTTAGTTCTGTCCGTCAAGACCGCCGACCTTCCACGTTCAATCTAGCCCACGATCAATATGTATTTATGCAGAAATCTACACACGCGCAAACAAACCAACGTGTTGCAGAAGTTTAGATCAGCATGCACAGGTACTGTTGTCATCGACAACCCGCTGAGAAGATCTATGTGGACATTGCACTTTGCAGAACTATTATGAACCAATGAAAAAGGCCTAAAACATTCATTGCGTAATGGAGACAGCATAGAGATTTTACCTTATAACGTCTAATCAAAACAAAGAAAGTTTCTTTTCGTTTGGCGTTACGTCCTTTAAGACCATTTCGGACTTTTTTATGTACCTTCAAATGTTTTTTTTTACGGAAATATTGTCATGAGAAAAGAAACTAGCGATGTACATAAATTATCAAATAATCAGCCGTGTTGTTAAGGGGGGGGGGGACCTCCCTCGGTATCATCTCATTAATGTTGTCGGCGTTTGAAAAATTAAATAAATGTTAAGCATAAAATGTTATAGCCCTTTTGGAAGCTTTACACCCCTCTAGCTCACCTTTCGGATGCCACTGCCATCAAAACGACAAACATTGATATGCAATAGCTGCGTCTCAAAGTCAGAGCCAAGTTGACGGCTTAAGTATGTTGTGGGGTCTGCGATTGGCGATCCAATAACAACAATAATTTTGAGACAAGTTGAATACAAAGTCAGAGCCAAGTTGACGGCTTAAGATATGTTGTGGGGTCTGCGATTGGCGATCCAATAACAACAATAATTTTGAGACAAGTTGAATACAAAGTCAGAGCCAAGTTGACGGCTTAAGATATGTTGTGGGGTCTGCGATTGGCGATCCAATAACAACAATAATTTTGAGACAAGTTAAATATAGCAGTCGATCTTTATAGCGTATTAAAAGCATCTGATAAATCAGGCAACACGGGTCGAAATGAGCACCTGCCGATGAAAAGAATCTACAAACGACAAATTGAAAACAAAAATAAACCATGTAATCAGATCTGAAAGAATATGAAAAAAAAGACAAGTAGAATCTATAAAAAGACAATACATTTCCATAATTGAATTAGTTTTCGTCGTACGTACTTAGTACTGGTGCATTAAACGTGGTCTTTTCAAGTTGCTCACGAAAATAACTACAAGTTCGCAGCGTGATGTTCAATAGAAGCGAAAAAAAACAAGGAACATAGCTAATAAACATTTTAAAAAACATCGATTAAAGTGAAACGTGTTTAATATATATTGTTGAATTATGGCCATTATTATAATTACAATACACGCTAATGTGTTCTTTCTTCGCCGCAAAGTCCTGCGGGGAATCGTTAAACGGCGTAATTTGTTTCAAAGCGCACGCGAACATGGCGACAAAGAAAACAGGCGTGCTTAAGGAACTGCATATTAGTGAAACAAACGAAGCACTATCGCAAATGGTTTCTTCATCATGATTTTCTTCAGTCGTGATTTCTTCATCATAACTTCACTAGACGACATCGATTTCAAATAAAGTACAACAAGTTTATTTTAACTTTTATAAGACAAACTTTTGCATTTCGAATTTAATTTATCTGATTCTAGAATGCGATTCGTATATAGTACTCTAGCTCAAGCATAGACATAATATATTAAATTTAAAACAAACTTTGTCAACTGAACTCCTAACACCAACAGTTAAGTTGTCGTGGTTCTACTGTGCATGTCCCTTTTTACCGTGTTGGATTTTAAACATTCGTAAATTTCATATCTAAATGAAACATCGGCAAATATTGATAGCACTCACAAGTAAAAAACAGCTCACAATTACTCATAGTTGGTTGGGAAACTGCAGTGCCGTGAAAACAAGAATCCAACACGGTAAAAAGAGACATGAACAGTAGAACCACGACAACTTAACCGTTGGAGTTTGGAGTTTGAGTTGACAAAGTTTGTGTTAAATTTCATGCATTATGTCTATGCTTGAGCTAGAGTACTATAGTATAATGCTCTATCACAGGTGTAGACATAATATATGAAATTTAACACAAACTTCAGTTTACAGTTTACAATAACTGTTCATTGGAAACCCTTCAAGCCATAAATTTTGCATGCACTAAATCCAGGGAAATTGAAATTACTTTGTGTGTGTGTGTGGGAGGTATTATCGGGGATCTACTAAGCCCGAAATAGTTTCCATGAAGTTAAAAGTTTACGATAATTAATTCTACAAATTTGCAGAATTATCAACTGACGCCATTTTCGCAAACAAACACTAAGTCACATCAATTACGGCCAATAAATCATTCAAAATTTAAAATCCTTCAATGTAAAACTACGAACATGGAAACTTTGACAGCACTAGCCCGGGAGAACAGATTGAATCCCTGGAAATCAAAAACTTTAATGAAAGTATTATTTTTCCTATTACACAAACAATTCAGACTGAATGAGAACACATGTTTGTAATCATGTGATGTAGCACATGTGTTTATTTGCGTAAACATACTACAATAAGATAACGAAATGCGATAATCTAATTTTCTTCACCGAAGTGAAATTCTCAAGAGGTAAGCAAACAGAGACTAAAGTTCTAGGACTAAAATGATTTTAGCACATTTATTTCATTAATCTACTCGAATAATTTCGTATTGTCGAATAATTGAAAATGTCTTTGTGTTGCGATAACACTAGGATATTCTTACAGTTAAATCAATTATGGCATATGTTGTCAGCCTTTTTGTTCTTAAAACGTCAAAATACTATGTTGAACGCACAAATTCCAATGTGTCGGTAATAGCCAAGTAAAATAAGATTAGGATTATGGTCAGGCTTATTTGTAGAACACGGAATTACTTCGAGATTTGTTCAACAGCATCCGCGTGATCTTATGACGCTTGCACTTGCAAGCACTACACGGAAACGCAACAGCAAACAGGTTTGCTTCATTCCCGCAAAAAGTTGCTTAATATTAAAATAACTATTTATAGTGTTTTGGAAAGTGCAAAAAAGCAAATAGCCGAAAATTTTTTTTCCGAGTACATTACTATACTTTGAGAGAAGCAGGGAGGTAAACAGAATTTTGGAGACAACCAAATTTTTCAGTATCGAAGAGGTCGGGGCAAAATATCCAATGCGAACTGACTCAATTCTAATAAAATATTATAGTAGAATACTTCTTCCATTAAATATCAACTCATAGAAATCTCGAGCTCGTAATATAATTGTTAATTACAAACCCTAGCACGCTCTTTCGTTGGATGATAAAGTTTGACTGTACATATGACAATGACTATGTTCAAAGAACGTGACGTTTATTCCTAAAGTTTGAATGTAAGTATGACAATGACTATGTTCAAAGAACGTGACGTTTACTCCTAAAGTTTGAATGTAAGTATGACAATGACTATGTTTAAAGAACGTGACGTTTACTCCTTAAGTTTGAATGTAAGTATGACAATGACTATGTTTAAAGAACGTGACGTTTATTCCTAAAGTTTGAATGTAAGTATCACAATGACTATGTTCAAAGAACGTGACGTTTATTCCTAAAGTTTGAATGTAAGTATGGCAATGACTATGTTCAAAGAACGTGACGTTTACTCCTAAAGTTTGAATGTAAGTATGACAATGACTATGTTCAAAGAACGTGACGTTTACTCCTAAAGTTTGAATGTAAGTATGACAATGACTATGTTCAAAGAACGTGACGTTTATTCCTAAAGTTTGAATGTAAGTATGACAATGACTATGTTCAAAGAACGTGACGTTTATTCCTAAAGTTTGAATGTAAGTATGACAATGACTATGTTCAAAGAACGTGACGTTTATTCCTGAAGTTTGAATGTAAGTATGACAATGACTATGTTCAAAGAACGTGACGTTTATTCCTAAAGTTTGAATGTAAGTATGACAATGACTATGTTCAAAGAACGTGACGTTTATTCCTAAAGTTTGAATGTAAGTATGACAATGACTATGTTCAAAGAACGTGACGTTTATTCCTTAAGCTTGAATGTAAGTATGACAATGACTATGTTCAAAGGATGTGACGTTTATTCCTTAAGTTTGAATGTAAGTATGACAATGACTATGTTCAAAGAACGTGACGTTTATTCCTGAAGTTTGAATGTAAGTATGACAATGAAGTTTGAATGTAAGTATGACAATGACTATGTTCAAAGAACGTGTTTGAATGTACAATGACTATGTTTAAAGAACGTGACGTTTATTCCTTAAGTTTGAATGTAAGTATGACAATGACTATGTTCAAAGAACGTGACGTTTACTCCTAAAGTTTGAATGTAAGTATGACAATGACTATGTTTAAAGAACGTGACGTTTATTCCTTAAGTTTGAATGTAAGTATGACAATGACTATGTTCAAAGAACGTGACGTTTACTCCTTAAGTTTGAATGTAAGTATGACAATGACTATGTTTAAAGAACGTGACGTTTACTCCTTAAGTTTGAATGTAAGTATGACAATGACTATGTTTAAAGAACGTGACGTTTATTCCTAAAGTTTGAATGTAAGTATCACAATGACTATGTTCAAAGAACGTGACGTTTATTCCTGAAGTTTGAATGTAAGTATGACAATGACTATGTTTAAAGAACGTGACGTTTATTCCTTAAGTTTGAATGTAAGTATGACAATGACTATGTTCAAAGAACGTGACGTTTATTCCTAAAGTTTGAATGTAAGTATCACAATGACTATGTTCAAAGAACGTGACGTTTATTCCTGAAGTTTGAATGTAAGTATGACAATGACTATGTTCAAAGAACGTGACGTTTATTCCTGAAGTTTGAATGTAAGTATGACAATGACTATGTTCAAAGAACGTGACGTTTATTCCTGAAGTTTGAATGTAAGTATGACAATGACTATGTTTAAAGAACGTGACGTTTATTCCTTAAGTTTGAATGTAAGTATGACAATGACTATGTTCAGAGAACGTGACGTTTATTCCTTAAGTTTGAATGTAAGTATGACAATGACTATGTTCAAAGAACGTGACGTTTATTCCTAAAGTTTGAATGTAAGTATGACAATGACTATGTTCAAAGAACGTGACGTTTATTCCTGAAGTTCGAATGTAAGTATGACAATGACTATGTTCAAAGAACGTGACGTTTATTCCTTAAGTTTGAATGTAAGTATGACAATGACTATGTTCAAAGAACGTGACGTTTATTCCTTAAGTTTGAATGTAAGTATGACAATGACTATGTTCAAAGAACGTGACGTTTATTCCTAAAGTTTGAATGTAAGTATGACAATGACTATGTTCAAAGAACGTGACGTTTATTCCTTAAGTTTGAATGTAAGTATGACAATGACTATGTTCAAAGAACGTGACGTTTATTCCTAAAGTTTGAATGTAAGTATGACAATGACTATGTTCAAAGAACGTGACGTTTATTCCTTAAGTTTGAATGTAAGTATGACAATGACTATGTTCAAAGAACGTGACGTTTATTCCTAAAGTTTGAATGTAAGTATGACAATGACTATGTTCAAAGAACGTGACGTTTATTCCTGAAGTTCGAATGTAAGTATGACAATGACTATGTTCAAAGAACGTGACGTTTATTCCTAAAGTTTGAATGTAAGTATGACAATGACTATGTTCAAAGAACGTGACGTTTATTCCTTAAGTTTGAATGTAAGTATGACAATGACTATGTTCAAAGAACGTGACGTTTATTCCTGAAGTTTGAATGTAAGTATGACAATGACTATGTTCAAAGAACGTGACGTTTATTTCTTAAGTTTGAATGTAAGTATGACAATGACTATGTTCAAAGAACGTGACGTTTATTCCTTAAGTTTGAATGTAAGTATGACAATGACTATGTTCAAAGAACGTGACGTTTATTCCTAAAGTTTGAATGTAAGTATGACAATGACTATGTTCAAAGAACGTGACGTTTATTCCTAAAGTTTGAATGTAAGTATGACAATGACTATGTTCAAAGAACGTGACGTTTATTCCTTAAGTTTGCATGTAAGTATGACAATGACTATGTCCAAAAGACGTGACGTTTATTCCTAAAGTTTGAATGTAAGTATGACAATGACTATGTTCAAAGGACGTGACGTTTATTCCTGATTTTGATTGTAAGTATGACAATAACTATGTTCAAAGGACGTGACGTTTATTCCTGAAGTTTGAATGTAAGTATGACAATGACTATGTCAAAAGACGTGACGTTTATTCCTGAAGTTTGATTGTAAGTATGACAATAACTATGTCCAATGTAAAACTGAAGCTTAATTCAAAGGTTTGATTCAAACTTCGACGTATTTGCTAAAACGCAGTGTTTATTGATGTATAAAAAAAGCAAGCTCAGTAAAGTCCGAAGCGACAAAAGTAATAACTGTTTATTGAGAAAGGATAAACTTGACTGCAGTTGAAATAGAACACCCAATCATCCCGATAGCACTAAGGTATCCAAAAGAACCACGTAGCCGATTTTTAGGATCTAAAACATACATAAACGTACTTAATCTTCGAGCATTACTGGTCTCAAGTCAGCTTTCTAGCGTTCTTGGCAATTATTAACCTGTGCGTATTGCGCAGTTACACGGAGGAAACTGTATTATATTGGTCACGGTGGGACAAAATTGTACTTTATAGATCACGGAGAAATAAAAACTAACTTTCTCCAATGGTAAAGCATGTGAAATGACTAGCCTATCTTGCGTAGCTATTTCTTAAGTGTCGCAAATCCTTAGAAACGACAAAATGATTGTGTTATAAAAATAAGAACAACGCAACACAGTTGCGAAGCAAAGAAACTTCTTTCAATTTTCCAAAATATTTAAATTTCCTTGATGGCATGAATTGATCCAAAAGTAGTTTCGACCAACTACATAAAATTAAATGCTGCAGTTCAAGATTAGAGAATAAATACTAAAAACTAAAAGTTATGATTCACTGTCAAGTGTGTGTAGTTAAGCATGAAACAAAACGTTAATTCCGATACAAGTTAGCAAGTACCTCCAGTATAGTAACCAAATGCGTAGACAATTCTCGATGCGATGAAGATAATACCAGAAATGGAACTGATGCACTACAAAATGAATACAAAGGAATACAAATAGAGAAAGAATGGTAATGAAATTTATGGAAATATTAAATGTGTTTTTAAGTATTAAGATCAAACTACTCTTAGAGAAAACACCAGTCTGAAGTATACAAGGACTCAGGATTCAATAACAGATCACTCCTGATGAAGACACTATACTGGAGTATATAAGAACTCAAGTTTCAACATCAGATTACTCTTGATGAAGACACTAGACTAGAGTATATAAGAACTCAAGTTTCAACATCAGATCACTTCTGATGAAGACACTAGACTGGAGTATAACTCAAGTTTCAACATCAGACCTCTCCTGATGAAGACACTAGACTAGAGTATATAAGAACTCGAGTTTCAACATCAGATCACTTCTGATGAAGACACTACACTGGAGCATATAATAACTCAAGTTTCAACATCAGATCACTCCTGATGAAGACACTACACTGGAGCATATAATAACTCAAGTTTCAACATCAGACCTCTCCTGATGAAGACACTAGACTGGAGTATATAAGAACTCGAGTTTCAACATCAGATCACTTCTGATGAAGACACTACACTGGAGAAAATAAAAACTCAAGTTTCAACATCAGATCTCTCTTGATGAAGACACTAGACTGGAGTATATAAGAACTCAAGTTTCAACATCAGATCACTCCTGATGAAGACACTAGACTGGAGTATATAAGAACTCAAGTTTCAACATCAGATCACTTCTGATGAAGACACTACACTGGAGCATATAATAACTCAAGTTTCAACATCAAATCACTCCTGATGAAGACACTACACTGGATTATATACGTAAGGACTAGACTTTTCAATATCAACTTTATAAAAATGTTACTTACAGGATGTTTCAATCCACCAGTAAATAAAAGCACGAGAAACATTGGATATATTTCCAGTCTACAAATCATAAATTGAAATGGCATCATACTTTAACAATATTTGTAAGGGCTGCTATGTCGTACAATTTACTTTTTGTTCCTGGTTTGCAGCCCGTAGCCACATTCATTTTTATTGTGTAAATGTAAGCAAGGTAATTAACACATGTGCATGCCACCCCCCCCTTCCCTGTGTCTCAAAGATTCAGTTCAAATTTCAAATCATGTTTAAGCCAAATGTTTCTTATCGTGTATGAGGAAGTTAGAATTCACATTCTGATGCTCTCGTTATCAAATCTTAAGTCTAAACTTACGTGTTTTGGTGAGCTCTCTGATAACAATTAAAAATTGGATGTTCATCATCATACATCTTAGGATACTGTAATAGAAAATAATAAAAAATTAAACCTCAATATAAACTACTTCATGTTGTTATCATTGTATATGAACAATGTAAATACTGGGTTCCTTCTTTGGGTTGAGCACTTACCCCCCTCCCCTCAATGTTTTTTCTGCTTTCACACATAGCTGTCTCTTAACATTATTTCAACTTCCATAAAATAGTAAATCATCATAGTTAGATTGATAATAAGTGTTCAATACTGCCATCATAGGTAATATAGCTGTACTACATGCAAGTGCTTGAAGATCACTACAAAAATCATGAAACAAAATCAAGCACACTGGAGAAATGTAAATAATTATGATTTGTGATTTGTCATAATATTTAGCAATATTTTAAGAAATTGTGTTTGAATGTGTAAGAATAAACAGTTGACTAATTCACATTATGTGCAAATTTTTCGATTGTTTTTTATTCAATTGAATGTAGTTCAGTAGTTGATGTAAGACTTGTCTGTCAAGCAATTGATTATGGTTTAGTATTCAATGTAAGACTTGTCTGTCATTCAATTGATTATGGTTTAGTATTCAATGTAAGACTTGTCTGTCATTCAATTGAATATGGTTTAGTATTCAATGTAAGACTTATTGGTCATTCAATTGAATATGGTTTAGTAGTTAATGTAAGACTTGTCTATCATGCAATTGAATATATGGTTCAGTGGTTAATGTAAGACTTGTCTGTCATTTAATTGAATATGGTTTAGTTGTTAATGTAAGACTTATTGGTCATTCAATTGAATATGGTTTAGTAGTTAATGTAAGACTTATTGGTCATTCAATTGAATATGGTTTAGTATTTAATGTAAGACTTGTCTGTCATTCAATTGAATATGGTTTAGTATTTAATGTAAGACTTGTCTGTCATGCAATTGAATATATGGTTCAGTGGTTAATGTAAGACTTGTCTGTCATTCAATTGAATGGGCTTCAGTGGTTAATGTAAGACTTGTCTGTCATTCAATTGAATGGGCTTCAGTGGTTAATGTAAGACTTATCTAAGTTTCATTATGCAATCACTGTGACATCACTTTCTCCAGAAATCGGGCATAACAAATCTTCAATATCTTGAGAACAAAAAGAGATATGACTAAAGTGTTTTGGAAGGTACACTGTCATTTTAGTGAGTTCTTTTCAATGTAACTATATAATTTTAATAGCAAATTTTTTTCTTTGTACTGGCTATTTAACAAAGTGCAAGTTGATAAAAATAAAACTTTGAGTTTTCAATAATTTCGCTGTGCATTGCCATCGAGGACACCAACAAACACTAGAGGCAGTTATGCAGAAATGCGTCCTGCAGTGCTAGGCGCGCCACTCCATGGATATTTTTTATAAACTCCCTCGCAGAAAATATGTACAATGTTTGCACCTTGCAGCAAATTTCGTAAAATATAAAGTAGATTTAGAATACGGGTGTGTCAAACTGGAAACAAGTTTACATGATTGTAATCTGTATTCCGTAAAGTAAATACCATTTACGTATTTACACTTACAAAACCACTAACTACGATGTACGAATGCTTGTTTCAATAAATATTACCGACAAAATTTCACAGGAAATTAGATAGGTTTAGCAGGACATTTCTATTTATGAAAACCTGATGGATAATAATTCATCCAGACTCGGAGAAGGTCCAAAGGCCATAGCAGTTCCTTCTACAGAACATTGAATGAAATACTTACGTTGACTTTAAATTTCTTTCTTGCTTTGCCCACTTGCGATGCCAAATACACATTCATAAATACGCTTGCAACGCCTGTCAGTATTACATAGCCATATTCCGGAGATAAAACAAACGTAGACATATCCGAAAAAATGAAAATGGTTTGTTTGTCAAAGTCCACTTCCAGGCTTCTTTGCCGCTTCGGTGCTTTGATTTGATCTTTCAAATTTTGAATATTAATTATTGAGTTTTATGTACAAAAATAACTGGATGGGCTAAGTGGACTGGGACGGAATGATAACTCAGGGGGAAAAATTGAAGCCGTGTTTTGTAGGTAGTGCCAGTCCTTTGTAACCTTAGTTTTTCAAAAAATACACTTTTTATATCGCTAAATTTCACCCTTTTCTGATTGTTTAATACCTTCAATATTTAGCTTTGACTATAGTACAGGCATCAAATTTTTCACTCAAGTAACTACATTGAACAAAGGTCGTTTAGTTTCTGAAATATTATCTGACAAAAATAAAAAGTGGCAAGAAACCGCGCGAAAATATTCTCACTTTTTCTGAGTTATAACCTGTTTCTACTGCCAAAATATTGTCGTTCCCGGTTAAATACACAAACTATTAAAGTTTATAAAAATTTGAATCATCAAATAAAGAGGAAAATGTGTTTTTTAAGAAGCATTTTTCATGTCACGAAGCACTAACATTGCACGTACATAGCTCAGTGTGTCATAATGAAAAGAAAAGATTCTCGCAGAGAAAACTATATAAAACATTGGCAGCCCATAACTACGGGTTTTTCGTAATAAATATGAAATAATTAACCTTTCTTACTCCTGAGTAACTTGATGACTTCAACAATTTGTCTCGCATTGATCGATCAACCTCGCGCGACGTTTGTGTGACGTGTAGTCTTATCAGTTTAATAATTACACAAGTTAGGCAGCTAAAGTAAACAAATCACTGACCGTTAACATAAACACTTTAAAAACTCACGAAAAAAGCTATTAAATAACAACAATAATGAAACAAAAATTACAGCCGATTGAGCACGGATAAATTTACTACCGAAGATGCTACAATTGTGGCCACAAAGGCCACAAAATGAGCCAAAGGAAAAAAGTAATGACAGCTAATGAAACAGAATTTCTTTCGTGAACATTGAAATTAACAATGATGTACTTTTATTATATAGAGTTCAATCGTGTGAGAAGAAGTAAGTTTCATTGAGCTAGTGATAAAACATCAGCTTGATTAGATAGTTCAAAACTTCAAGCTGCATGCATTATTGTTAACAGAAATTAGATAATGACTCCAAAAATATTAAAGTATTGTGAACATACAACTTTCTTTTGAATATTCAACAGGAAGACTTTGCTACATTTGCAAAAGAATAGGACACCTTGCCAAACAATGTAGGAAAGCAAAACTGCCAATAAAAATGCTCTAAATAATTGCAGCAACTTTGTCGCACATAGTTGATAGCTTCCTAGAGGGAGACGATAACTGGAATCTGCAGTTGACTCGCTGTTACGAATTGTAGGTTTTTATCGTGATTTTCGTCATAAAAATGCTTGGCAAACCATTATTAATACACACATACTTTTTTCTCGATCTTTCTTCAGGGGGGAGTGAAAAATTGTGAAATCTTCGGAAAAGCAGTAATTATCGGTAAATCTCAGCGGAAATAGGTCCATTCCGCCAATTTTTCGACAGCCTCCAATATTTAAAGCCGCGCTTGAGTTAGCTCCAGTTATTATAGAACTCAATCATATTAATCATATATTAATTATGAACAGTAAAGTGAGCCTGCATTCCCTATGGCATGTGGTAATCGGAGATGGGTTGAAAAAAGAGCGGTCGCTCAAAAACAGACCTTTTGGAAACAACGACATCTTGGTCCGTATTCTTCTAAAATTAAAAAAATACATCAAAACATGCATCAATATGCGGTAGGATTGTTAATTACGGGGTCTGTAGGCTAAGGCAAAGTTGCAGGACTTTAAATGATTTCTATTCTCCCCCACTGTAAGATTAATCTTTTGAGACGTTTGCGTTCCCCATGTTTCTTTTCTTTTGTTGGATAATTAGCTACTGTTTGAAAATGTTATTTGTTCAATCATAAGTTTAATGCTTTTTTATAGCTATGTTTCACATTTTGATTGTAAGACAATTGACTCTAACAAACTGTCTAGGGATAATGAAAAAAGGCCATGACGATTATAGGATATTCAACCATATTTTCAAAGCTTCCCACAATCTTTTTCCCAACATGCGAATTATCAGACGAGTTTTAAGCGTGTACACTATGAAAACTATTCATTTCCGAGTTGACGAATACGGTGAGGATTGAAAACGCATTAATGTCGAAAATAAAACTCGCTAGCAAAATCCTTTAAGCGTTAGCTCAATATGTAAAATGGTAATGAAGTGCAGCTCATTGATGGATGAGACCAAAAGATTGATTTGCGTAATCTCGTGAATACAGGAGAATCCGAATTTTAAATTCGGGCACACGTTCGGTAGTCTTAGTAATAAGGTTACGATTTATATTTTATTAACCTTGCTAAAAGAAGCTGTGTGACTGCATGGAGTCGGGAAAATAGTACATACATTATCCTTTGCAATTAGCTCTACATGTTTTACTGCAACGAGTTACAATTGTTCACCGTAAATCCGTAATTTTCACTGGTTGTATTACTCTGAAATCTATATGGCAGGGCTACGCCTTGTCCGTGACTACAAACAAGGGTATTGTAGTATTTAAATTCTAATCCATTTGTTTTGTCTGCAAAGAACTCGTTCATCGTGTCAAGCTATTGGCATAGTTACCAATAAAACCACTTTAAGAATAGTTCTTCCATTTTTGAGTGGATGTTTATGATGAGGTCTTGAAATAATAAAAGAATTTTCAAGCCAGAGTTTATCATTTTCAAGGGATGCCAAAAAGTGCAACGCTAGAGCCTAGCAAAAGAAATAAAAAAATTAAAGTGAAAATGGCGTAAAAATGGCTTTATGCCCATATATGGACGAGTTTGTCAAGTAGCCAGCAGCAGCACAGACAGATTTTGAGCCAGTAATAAATCAAATCATTAAAAACTAGAAGTTACTATCGCAAGGTAACTGCTGCCTTTCGCACCGAGTAGGTGAAAAGTGCCATTTGCAAATTGCTATTGAGTGTTTTCCATCATTTAATTTTTATCATCTGTTATAAGCGACAAAATACCAAATGTACAAAAGCACAGTAATTTTTAAAACATGCAATTGATATGATAAGCAACAAACTGAAATATCTTGTAATTCGTATATAACTAATTCAATTTATAGAAGAACATGCAAAAAGTAACACTATGTATGTATGTATAACATGCTAATATTAAATTGGAAATAATTGGACGAGCAGCTTTCCAAAGTTCATTTTACAAAATTTGCATTCTATATGCAAGCGGTAGCAAAGCAATTGCTTCATTTAAATTATTGATCTTTACATGTATATGTTGCAGTTGACATGAAAGTTAGAACTCAGCCAATAACCAATTAAATCATGTTAACTGGAGCTTAAAGGATGTTTTCTGTATTTTGTTCAATTTGTTGCCAACCAGAACAAGATCAACACATCCATTAACACCAACAACAATTATATGGTGTCATATATGTATCTCTCAGCTCCCAGTGTTTGTGCGTAAGTATATTATTTGATTTCATCTGGATTCATGTTACTCAGCTGTTTTCAGCAAGGAATCACTTTTATACACATACAAACTTGAATGGTACATTCCATGTTGCGGTCATTATACACGGCACCATTAGCATTCTATTTACATACATTATACATACAGTCATTATGAGCATGGAATTGATTTGTTGTATAGGACTGATTACACATTGCATTAAACAAAGGGGAATGGGACCTATTGGACCATGTCTTTCGCAAACTGTAATGTTTGTTCCTTAAAATATTAAAATGCACTGCTATGTAAGTGTCACGCGCTCGGAAGCTCGAGGAAGCTCGAGCATAAGTATATCCGCTTCCGGTGCTTTACTTGCCACGATTATAGAGACGTCCTCGCAAATTTAACACAAATTCATTGCTATTTTGAATGAAAACCGCTTTTATTAGATAAATACTATATCGTCATTTGTCGTCCAAACGCTTTGTAAAGAGTAAAAGCGTCGCTCACGGATAAATCGAACGAAATTTTCTTCTGTAAACGAACAGAGTCAACACAGTGATGGTAAAATGAGTTTAACATGTCAAAGCAAAACTTTCCTGTTAGTTCAAATTATAATTCATCTAAAACTCTTGCGGACGTTGAGTTCCAGTAGATATGAAGACGAAATATTTATAGTTGTATAATTATGATATGTGCGTGTCAGTCTATTCCAAGGTCATGTTATCGTTACCAAATTGATACATACTCTTCCATAATTGGCTCCACTACAACTCTCAGTTCGGTACTTTTCTTGGCCATCACATTACACATACGTACATATTTTAAAACGAAAATGATTTGAGATGCTCAAACAGTTATACAGCATGAAACATTTTTTGGCTCTGAGACTGTAGAATCACTATTGAGGGCTTTACTTTTCGAACCGAGTGAATTGCCTTGATGCAAATCAGCATCCGTTAAATAAAACATTCTACTGCTAGTATTAGTATTCTTCGCAAATTTTCTTTTTGTCGTTACAAATTTTTATCAACAGAAAAAATCATGCGTGCGCAACTTAACATTTTTACCATCCACTCCCCCACATTAAAAAATCTTCTAAATTGTGACGTCATGTCCAAGAAAAATCTTAACAGACACACGCCAAATCGAGATTTCACCACTATATAGGTCGCATAAAAGGACTGGGTGGCGTGAATTGACTAGTGTGAAGCCTTGCTGACGCTCGACAGCAATTAGAACAAAAGTGTCTGTGCCTCTCCCACCTCCTCAGTACTTGCAAGAACTGTTCCCCGCATTGAACAGGTACACGTACTAAAATATTTTCGCAGTTGGCGTGGTGCATGTTTACAGCATGTTCAGGACCAATCAAAAACAAGATTTGGAAATTTCCATTTTAAATAAGATGAAACTCAAATCCGGTGATATTAATGCTTCATCAGTTTATAGACAGTTCAAAATTAGTTTTTACTTATGTAAGCTGTTTTCTTTTCAAAGATCCTTATTCGCGTTGATTAGTTTGTAAAAAGCAAATGTTGTTGTATCAGTAGGAGTGTTGTCGCCCGTATTGATTACAAATACGTGATGAGAACCTTTGATTTACACAAACAAAATTAGCATAAGCACAAAGACACGTCAGCTCTATCGCCATATTTGAAGAAATCTGCTTTCAAAATAGCAAGAAATCGAAATAATTATTAGATCGTTCCACTTATTCCCCAGGGATCCACATAACAATGGATGAAGCAGCCATATTGGCGTTCCAAACATAAGAAAAATATTTTTAACCCAAATGATTTACGTAAAGAGATTTGAGTAAGTTGCAATAAGTGGTTGCAATATACTGATAGCTTTGCATTATACGGGATAACATCAGAAATTTGTAAATTTAAATGGTACCTTCACTTTTTCTTCTCTGTATTCGTTAACCCCTCAATCATCGCGTATGTGCATGCACAGGAACCACAGCCAAATGCTGCAAATTGACGGATGTTGAATGATACTTTTCTCGGCCACATCGTTTGATTAAAGCTACGTTCCATCGACCAAATGTTTTAAAAAGTTTCGTTGGTATCACAACGCACGGTCAGGGGTATAAGCTGCTTGTCTATCTGACTCAGCAATAACTCCAATATGTTTGTAGGCATTACTTCGTTTCATAAAAGGCCAGCACCGAATGACAGAGGTTTTATACAAATGAGATTCTTGCTCGACTCTAAGCCATACAGAATCCCCACTCTCCAATAATCATATGGTACTCCCATCAGTAGATAAGCGTAGATCAATTAATTAAACTGAAATAGTTCGCTAGCCTCTACGCTTCTTTGTAAAATACTATCTTCTACAAGTCAGTTGCGTTCTATTTAACTTCCACATGTTCTGTTTAGCTACATCTTCCGCATTTATTATTCAAAAGAATTTAATTATTTATGTCTGATAAATAGCATCCACTTTCAATAACTTGTTTTTACACGCTTGTGTGCAAGGTTTCAGCATGTCGAAAGACTGAAAGTCTGAAAGTCACGTATTCCTCGTCATTAAATTTGTAGATTCTGAATTTTTCTCTATGGTGTAATAATTGCAGCATTAATCCAACTCTAGCTTTCATTATTAAAGAATATTTGTTGCCGTAATGCTTTAGTCAAGACTAATTTGACCACAAATGGGCGTCTTCCATGCTGAGGTCAAGGGCAAAGAAACAAAGAAGCCATGGGCAAAACCCCTGCTTTCGTTGTTGGTTGCCGTCGAAAATATTTTGGCAATAACGTCATGTGTTTTTTCCGCGTTATTGTTATAAACGTTTTTAAGAATATTTTCCCAGCAATTGCATAAACGTTTCTAATGTCATTCTTAATGACAATATCAAATGAAAGAATTTTGCATAAAAAGTTTTAAGAGGCAAAATTTGCAAATTGAATGATCCAATAGGTTATGAAACGACACGACGGTCGACCATATTCAACAAAGTACTCGGTCGGTCGAAAATTATTACTACTAATTGACCATGTGAACAAGAAACGATCGATTTGAAAAGGACTGAATTCCAAAGATAGAAGCAACAAGAAAAGGCTTCGCATTTCACAATGTCGACACGTGCATCAACAGGAAATAATTACCAATACTGTTCCTGTAGCGCATTTCCTTATTTGGTATTGGATGAGGCACGTGAATTCACGATTACAATTGCTTGGTGTCGAACGGTTAACAGGATTGGTCGTTATAAATAATTGCGTACTGTTGATTGGTTAATATTTTCAATTGTCGCGACCCTTCAAATTGGCCAAACCTTTGCCGTTTTAACTATTGTTAGTTGTAGTCGCTTGTGAGAACGTCCACTTAGGCATACGCGGATTTTGTTTGTGAAACGGTTTGGAATATGTCTTGCAAGTTGTTGATCGCTTTCGTCTTCGTCTGTATCGTGTTCCTTGCAGTTGAAGAGGCCCAATCGTCCAATCATACTACGAGTACATCGCCAATCATGACATCTACGTACGCTCCGACACAAAATATAACGAAAACTACTAGTGGAGCACCATCGACTGTATCAGCAAGTTTTGCACTAATATTATCTTCGCTGGCTCTTCTTTTTTGGTAAAACATCAAAATGATGCCGTGTACACCAACATAGACTGACATTTTCCTTTTTGTTTGAAGTATAATTTTTGCCATTTATTTGGCTATTATAGATGAACATTTATGATTAGTAAGAACGCATTCTCAAGATTCAAATGATCTTCGTCCGAAGCATGATCGATTGAACAGTTTCGTAAATTCAAGCCAATGTAAATTGATGCGGAAAATGTCAATTTCAAGGGTGATTTTAACGAATTTTTCTTAGTACAATAATTAACTGCTGGAACAATACTTTAACGCTATTACATAGAATAAACATCTTATTAAAATGTTCGTATGTTTGAAGAAGAGAAAGCCAGTTGTTTGTAGAACTCATAGTGGCAGGCCTTCTAATTATTTGCCTCAGTGCGTAGAAAGCGTGCGCTCGACTAACGCCTTCTTTTGTATAATATGTTTTGCTTAGTAAAATTGATTCGACGCCGTATAACTTAATCAAAGCTACAAAAGCGAAATGTTCGTATCATCAAAACCCGATGCTGTGGTTTTTCTTCCATGCCACAGTAAAACATGCGGTCTATTAGTTTAAGTCCAATATTTATTCAACGAGTAAAATCGTTTATCGAAAGTGATAGTCATCTGCTTTTCTTCTTACAAACGCCTGTTTTCTTCGTACAAGCGATACAGGCTTTAATTTTTGTGTTTTTTTTCTAGAACAGAGGAACTTTCGAAAGATAGCACTAAAAATTTCGAATGCATGACTTGGTACGCATTGAAAATATATACAAGTGCTTGGCCTTGTTTATGCATGCATTATAAATAAATTTATTCAAATGTCGATTATTATTGAATGCCTTACACGAAGATGTGGGAACCGTTTCAAGCGCACCGTGAGAAGTGTCTTTGTTGCTTATTTTTTATAAAGAAATAAAAACCAACATTTTGGATATCGTTATTTTCGGGTAAAGAAAAAATTAACTGCTTCGTCAGTTCTTTCATTGAGAACAAAGATGTACTTAGTCGCGTCCTGTTTGAATGCATTGGACTTTGAAATGTTCACATGCTCGGCACACGGCATTTCGTATTCAATTTAGCCAAATGAAACAGGACACGTCAGCGTTTACCAAGTATTATCGAATGCGATTCATCATTTCCGAAAATTGCATCTAAGAAGTCATTTCAGTCTATTCCATGGTGGAATTTCGCCCTGTGGTTGTTGAAAAGATCGTATTTAGTAAAATACTTCAATGGAATAAACATGAAATCCTCCTGATTTCATGGTGAATTTTCTCGCAACAAGAAAGTTTCTCATTTGAGTAGTATTTCACAAAAAATATTAAACATGCAATTCATCTTTATTACATTTACGTACGTGCGTTTTATCAGATTGAAAGAGATATCAAGATAGGTTGTATAAGAGCTATCAATGCGTTAGTTATAAATCTTATTGTACAGCTTTCTTGTGCATTTCATTATTGAAAAATCAACGCGCCCTATTGGACCCTCGAATGAAGACGTCTTAGCAAAGCCTTTCTTTCATTTTCTCTCTTACGGTAATATTTACTTGTCTAATGTCTTTACAACCCTAAAATTAATATGCAAAACACACAAATACTCTCGCAATGATGTAGCGGCAAAAACGTCGAGGTTGAATAGTGCATTTGCTTTCACATAAATCACGTATATCTTGATTTTTGAAAGCTGGGTGGAAAATAAAATAGAATTTAAGATAAGAGCGGCAGCTGTCCTCCTGTTCATTCAAATTTATGTAAATATTTTCGGTCGCCACCAGCTCGATAAACATAGAAATTGAAAATGCGATAAAAATTGCGTGATGGTCCAATGTATGGATAAGTCCACACCAGTTTCAATTAAGCCACTTTCAATTGTCTTGTACTGTACGTACGTCGTATTGCCTGCTGAAGAGATGAACATAAAAGATAAAACCTTTGACAATTTAACAGAAATTGCTGTACACCATTCATATAATATTGTTATTTCAAGCAAGTCGAGTATTATTAAATGTGGGAGACTTTTATTGCTGTTGCAGGTAGTTTTTAATTAAAGAGGAGCTTAACTTATGTATAAATAAAAGAGAAATTACCGAGTTGAACAAACATTGTATTTTGGCTTAGCGAGAGCTAATATGTTTATGACTCCAACTGCCGTAGCTCACCCGTAACTAAAGCATGTTAGAAAATATTGCCAAGAATTTCCTTTCTGTTTTGATCATGCCGCCAAAGACCTTTCATAACTGTTTGTCGATGGCAAGGACATAAAAGACGGCAAGTCTGCTACTAAAGCATCCGTTTCTCAAAATTATTTCACGGTAACTAATGATAAATATTAAAAATTAATTTTCAGTATTAAATTGTTTTGTCTTAACCAATTACCCACCACTAGCAAATATCATGTGCTTGTCGGATAGATATGGAAGAATGATCGTTTCGTAACGAATTATGTAGCCTACGTCATACACCCATAATTTCTCGTAGGAGTTATGTCAAAAAAATCGCAAGTTACAGTTGAACACCCCTAGGACCACAACTTGGTGCACAGCCTATGTAGGTGGCTTCGTGTTCTAGCATATATTGGAAATTAGCTTAGCTTCATCCGTTATGATTGCGTGTTTGAATTTGAAGACAAAGAACTTTTACATGCGTGTCCCTTTAACTTTTAACATTGCGTTGGCAAGGTTTGTTTCGCCAATTTGGAGGTTTCTTTCAATTTAAGCAATGTACCAAATGTCACGCGTTCGGAAAGCCGACGGTAAACTTCCGGCATAAATATCTCCAGCGTGCTTTACATTTTATTTCATTTCACATTTCAAATATTTTTAAAATGAATTAAATGCGATTTGCGAATGAAAATATTTTTTTGAGATGATAATTGTATCTTCAACGATTTGCCTTTTTTAAAAAGTAACGGTAGTTAGTTCGCTCAACAGATCAATAAAACATATATTTGCATGCGTAGAAACAGACAATCAATAAAATTTTGAAAGGACTTTTTGCTGATGATTCTATGACGATTGCGACAGAATGATGTTCAATCTTTAAACGCGGAGTCATCGCAAATATTTCATTTTATCCTTTGTCCATAGCTAAACTCGCACCATGCGTTAAATTATTTTTTACTTTCTGTTATATCCGCATCGATATTATAAGAAATCATAAAAACTCGAAGAAAAATAAATACATGGTTACACAACAATTTACTAGAGTGATTGTAGTACCTACTGTTATTCCTATTCAAGACGTTTAAAATCAAACAAACGTTCCAAAAGGTTATACTTTATTGTGATTGTGCGTTGCCTCTCATTCCGTAATAATCCCCCTCCCCCCGGAATGCTTAACAGACAGTTCTCTTACTCCCAGGGAGATGGTTGCAACCCACCAATAGATCGCTTGAGGGAGTTGGTTGAGGCATGTCAAGAATTATGTGTTGCCACGCAACAACAAGTTTTATAAATGCAAATTAAAGATTGCTTTTTTTTAATAAATAAATATTCGCTCTTTTTACGTGTATTGAGCACTCTTTAATTTAAGATTAACGATTTGTTAAAGAATACATACAGGCCGTGGACCAGATGGCAAATATGTGCTCAAAAAATGATTTCGTTGCACACATCTCACAACCAAAAATTTTTTCATAATGTTATAGACAATAATGGAAAAGTAAGTAATCAATGTGGCCTCAAGCGATAAGTGTGCACAATAAGCAGAAATTTACGTTTTATTCACGATAATGTCATCAATAGTTTTCAAAGTCAAAAAATTTGCAAATTCAAAAAAACTCTAATTAAAGTAGTATTAAAGTAGTATTAAAGTAATTAAAGTAGTAAAAAACTTTAATTAAGTAAAATTCGATAGACTATTATGAGACGAGTAAAAAAGTATATTACAACATTTACTTTCAGTAAATCGTTTATGAAGCATCAGCAAATGTTTTTACAAAGATGCTGACTCAGCATTTTAAGGTCTTGTTTTATACCACAGGAAGCCCTGCCGATGTGTCCAGTTTGTCACCTAAATATTAAGGAAAATCCTTAGAAAACCAGATTTTTCATTACTTTTACTCTTCTTTAATGACTTATAGTTGGTGAAATAATTTTGAACAAATCATTTTATATGGTATAGATTCAAATTTTCCACGCACTTTCTTACTATTAACAAGAAATCCACTTTTTTCTGTTTGCTGTTTTTATACGATTCTCTTCTACCGAGTTATTTTGTTCGTCAATATGTTGGTGAATACGATTCACTCAGTGTTAATTCGTTCAAAATTATTTTACTAAAAATATGGTATAGCAAAATCTTTAAAACGGAAGAGAGTGATTGCAAATCTGGTGATTTAAGGATTTGTTTTAATATTTAGCTGGCAACCTATAAAATAGAGCAAGTTGGCAAGTCTGCCTGTGGTGTAAAAGTAAAATAAGACCTAAAACGCTGAGTCAGCATCTTGGTAAAAAAATTCGTTGATGCTTCATAAACGAGTGACTGAAAGTAAACGGTGTAATATACTTTACTACTCATTTCATACTAGACTATATAATGGTACAGAGAATTTTTTAAATTTTCAAAGTTTTTAGTTTTAATAAGTAATGATGACGTCATCGTGAATAAAACGTAAATTTGCACACTTACCGCTTGAGGCCACATTGATTACTTGCTTTTGCATTATTCTCTATAACATTATGAAAGAAACTATTAGTTGAGAGAGGTGTGCAGCAAAAGTTGTGTTTTTTAGCACATTGGTCCACGGCCTAGTAATAAATGATATTATAGCGGAGTTTTGATAACACATTCCCTGTATGACGTCAGATCACGTGTTTTCATCTCCCAGTTAGGTAAAAAATTCCCGACTTTGAGAACTAGAAAATGTACGAAGATCTAATTTTTGAAATATAAAATTTATTGCAAATATGTTTAAATCCTTCAAAACTATCTATATAGCCATATTGCAAAAAGACGCTATAAGAAAGCAATTTGAATGAAGCTAAAACCGTAAAAATGTCAATAACGACATCGAAATGTCAAACATATCAATTCATTTAAATTGTCCTTACATTTTACAGCAATAAAATTTTACTTTCACATTTTCCAGACCATTTCTCAATTCATTTTATATGATATACACAAGCCTAGCAAATAATAAATTAATTTAAAATCCATTAAGTATAGTCACATCATTGAACTAAAATACATGGACACTACCTGTAATAGAAAAGCCTAATAATTTTTTGATGCCATATTTTACACACAGACACGCGAGATTACGCCCAGCGACGCAGAATTTCAAAACACTGCACACGCGTGTCTAGGTGTAATCTCGCGTCTGGGTGTAAGATTTGGCTTCAATTATTTGGTCACATACAACATGACATAACAGCGCATGCCATAAAAATAAGATCAATAATTTTTTATGATGAACTTCATTTGTTCAGTCCACATTCTCTGTAGTTCAAAATCAACTATGCTTTGTACATCAAACAATGTTAAAACTTTCGCCTTCGGGAATTTCATAAAATTGGGAGGACTGCATCTACTTCTTCCCTCAAACAAGCAAACGATAATCAAGCGTCCAAAATGCTTGGGAAGTACCTTATTAAACGTCAGCGTTCATCAGCAAGCCATACGAGGATGACGGGCTCACATCCCTTTCCTAATGTTTTGGAAAGTTTTGACGCATTCCAAGCACCGCCAGCGCAGATACTCCTGTAACCCTTCCCAAAGGTCAGAACGAGCCGATTATGTGTTTTGCGCGGCATCAGCGGTATCAAGATTCCACGTGACTGGCGTGGTAGTCAATGGCAACAACGACTCCAGATAGGATTTATGACATCGTATAACGGAGTAGACTAAAAGCGATAGACTATTGCAAACCAGAAAAGCACCACTACTGGTACCAATGTATAGTTCTTTGTTGACCACCAACAGCGAGAGCACTTGTGCTTCGGTGACTGAAAATTTTTAACATTAGTAACGTTGGAAAACCTTTTAGGTTGATTACTCAAAGCTAGTAGTTTAAACGCACATGAGTGGTTGGTGACGTCCTCATTATTTGTTGACAACTAATCATGACGAAAAATTGATTTTGCGCGAGGAAAATACCGCCTAGGGAAAACAGCCTTCAATGAAAAAATTATATCAGCCGAAGTCTGATCTCGTGCGCTATTCAACTCTACTTCCTGCGATGACTCGCTCACAGTCCCAGAGTCTCAGGAGTGTTTGAAAGCTTTGTCACAACGGAAAACCTTACAGGCTGTTAGTAAAAAACCGTTTCTCCTAGAAAGCCTTTATTCAAACAGGATGTTGTTTGAACAAAACGACAATCTTGTTTTGAAACAATACTTTGAAAACAAACATTTAAAAGGGCAAGGGCTTGTGTAAGAAAAAATTTCGGCATTTCATACCTTTGTGTCTTTGGTCAGCGGTATAGCTATGAGAACCTGGTAAAAAAAGAAAGTTTTCATCACTTAGGTCTGATTATATAAAGCGCTCAGCTAACCTTGGCAGAGGCGTATCGAAATCATTCAGAATAGAAATTTCAACTATTTTACCAACTAAGTCAAAGTGTGTATAAAACGATCAAGATAGATACAAGATCATCTAAAACTGTAAAGGACTTATGATCTTTGCATGTTTCCTTCTGGAACTATAAAAGTGTTTGTGATATTTAAATCAGATGATTTATGATCCATCCTTACTAAGTTGCATATGAAAGAATGTTTTATGCAGTGCGGTGCTTGAAATTAAATGAAGATATGATCTTCGCACTTTGCTGGACAATTTAAGCAATTGTCTCATGAACCTGAAAAATTCAGGTGACTCAACGGGATTCGAACCCATGACCTCTGCGATGCCGGTGCAGTGCTCTGACCAACTGGGCTATGAAGTCACAGTGGTGAGCAGGTCAAATGGCCTGCATAAAACATTCTTTCATATGACATTCCTTTCACGAGAAAACATGAGCCCAACAAAATTGACCTGCTCACCACTGTGACTTCATAGCCCAGTTGGTCAGAGCACTGCACCGGCACCGCAGAGGTCATGGGTTCGAATCCCGTTGAGTCACCTGAGTTTTTCAGGTTCATGAGACAATTGCTTAAATTGTCCAGTAAAGTGCGAAGATCATATCTTCATTTAAGTTGCATACGTTAAAAATCATGTTTCACTTTGTTCTTACGCTACTGTTCTGCTTGCGCTTTACAACAAGTTTTTAATTGTTATGAAAACTGATCACATAGCAAGTAACGAAAATGTAAATCAAAAACAACTGACGATAAATTATCTAATTTTTCAAATCACAAAAACGTCACTATTTCAAAAAGTACGAATGCAAACATTAATTTCAAAATGAAAGTTTACTATAGATTTAGGAGATGTGTCAATGAAGACAGTAAAAAAATTTGTGTTGTATGGTGAAATTGAAAAATCACCAGTCAGTCAATCTCACGATAAAATCATATCAAAATACGAAAGCTAATTAAGCTTTATTCATTCGCCCTATTCACACGTCATAAACTAACCCGGGTTTAACCCAGGTTAAATATTTTGCGTGAAAACACTACTAACCAGGTTTAACTTTAATTAGTTTATGTCCTGTGAATAGGGCTATTAATGGTACAAATGTCTGATTCGTTTTAATTTTATTAATGTAAAAATCAAAATGGCAACTTGCTTTGTATCAAAATTGCAGACATGTGTTTTAAGCTTTCTTGGAACTTTCTTTTATTTAAACTTTCAAAATGTGCTAAATGGATTGGCTATTTTAGCAAATAGAAATCAATATAGAAGCATGTGTAGCGTGAATTAAGATGCGCTGGCAAATTTGTGTAAAAATTTATTCAGCTCCCAACCTATTTTTAGCCCCCATCCCTTCTAATAACCCCCAACTTCAATAGTTGCAAAAATAATAATCCCCACAGGCGACTAAATAGATGAAATACGGAAACTCACTGCAATTTACCCACTTATCCCTTTCTATCCCCAGCAAGCCACCACTTCCAATTCATTAACATCACACAAAAAACATTAAGATACAGTGATAATGCTCTTACCTTCTTCCGCGAGATGATTCTGCAAGCAATCCACACTATTCAACAGGCATTTCGCACGTGCGTCGTAACGATACACGCACGTGCCAGGGTAGACCGCTATCCATACAGATGTGGCCAGGGGATCAAACTTGTCAATATTACCACTAAAGGTTTGGCAGGTTTGCAATGACGTCACGGCCAGATTATCTAGAATTGGATTGTCTAGTTCGCAATCTTCTGCGGCTATCTCTTGTTTCTCCTTGAGTGTCTCGGCATCTAGAATTAGTATGCGGCCTTTGATTCGTCCTAACCAGACCTCGTACTCTATCGCTACTGGTCCCTCGGTTCCATGGTTGTCCTTAGGCACGCCAATGATGGCAAGACTGTGGGCGAAATTGTCACCGACATAAACGCGTAATGGAGTGAGGTCTTTAGGAGAAGGAATATCACAACTTTCTCGAAATTTACTGTAAACGTTGTCAGAATACGCCATTATTTGCCCATGATAAAACGATACAAACACACAATTACACTTGGGCGCGTGAATCATCGCCATTATTAGTTTGTCGCTCGCCAAAGCCCCTGGCAAAGCAGTTTGTACGTAATGGCGCAATAGACAAGTATAACACCCGACTTGGTCCCAAGCCACACCGTATTGCCCACGCTGCACGCAACGCGTATCGTGTATTTGTCGAGCACAAATTCCTGTCATGGGCAAAAGTGTAGAGTATTAATTAATCGCAGAAACTGGATGCCTGGGATAAAAAATGTTACCGTAAATAGAAGCCTGGGGGGGGGGGTGTGATATCAAAACAGATATGGATTCACATTTCCTATGGCGTTAGGAAATCGGGGATTAAAGCCCTGTTTACTTTTCGTACCGGATATGCCTTTCGCTTTAACGGTTCCGCGGCAATCCGATACGCTTTGTATCGTTTTCCTGGAGCGTTCCGTTGTCGTGTGAACGCTCGAATCCGATAAGTTCCGCTTTGGCAACTAAAAAGTTCGTGCGACTTTTCAAAAATGAAAGCAAACATAGAGATACAAACTATGTTTTCAATGAATAATTCCGCCAATAAAAATAATATATCTTGAGCTAGGCATGTTTAAGCTTTTAACAATGTACTATCGTAGTGTGAAAAGCTTCTTCCTAGTGTTATTGTAATGGCAACATATATTCCGTCGTATTTGGACTTTATACTCTTCCAGTCCTTGCGCTCATTCGTACAGAATTGATCCAAAACCTTAAAACGCTCAAGAAAAAAGCTCTACTTTATTATCTGACAAAAAAATTTCTCATTTTCTTACGAAATATTTGAATTAGCAACCATCGTTGTTTTTGCTCGCACATACAAGTACTGGGGCGAATTAAGAACTTATGTTGCGTCTTACAAATCCGGTATCGTGTGAACAGAGTGCATTTTTCATATCAGATTGCTCAACGAATCCGGTATCGTGTAAACAGGGCCTAAGGGACTGATTCTATGAGCCAGGGTAGCCGGGATTCAGTCAAGCGTTATGTGATTTTGGCGAATGGAAACGAATCAATACTTATCATCATATAAATCTTTTCGACCAATTTCACAATATTCTGAATCAATAACTACGCAAAACATTTAAAATCAAAACAGCTAATTTGGCATAACTTGAGAATTACAACAGGAATGACTTGTGGCGCTTAACAAACAGTTGTATTTTAAACCTTGAAGTTTTGGCCCTTTTCAATGCTTCGAAATCATTTCACGCCACACTGAATCCCGGCCAGCCGGGATCATATGAATATCCCTAACACTTTAGCTTCAAGTTCAAGTTTCACCAAATTCACATCAACACAAAATAAAAAATGAAAATAAGTTTTATTGTCGAACAAAGAAAAAGGCAAGGGGGGGGGGAGGGAAGGGACACCAGCTGGCTAAAAACATGAAACTTAGGGGTAGTACTCCAGGCTCCACAAAGTATGCCGAAAATAAGGAAGAGAGTAGATACATTGTGAATGATAGCCTACCTCCATGTGATCCGAACGTCCATTACTGAAAGACAAAACATCCACAATGTCTTTCGTGACACCTTTAATAAATTTACTGTGAAAAAGCCACACTTCTTTACCCACACTGAGTTGCCCATCTGCGCCTTGTCCTGTCGTTGAATTAAAATGTATTAGTTAACCATAATTACTTAATTGAATTCATTGAAACCAAAACCGAGAAAATATTGCGGAGCCTTTATGGCGAAATAAAACAATTCTCACCCTATTGAAGACTACGGTATATGGTGTAATTAGCGTCCAAGGCGTTAGACAAATTCTAGCTGTTCTAAGGGAGGCGTTTAAGAGATAAGAGTCGTTTAATATAGAGTTTACATAATTTCTATCACTCTAAAGTGAACAAACGAAAACAAAACTAAGACTAAATGCACGGTTTCTGTGCCCAATCAACAACACATTATGATAAGGATATTATCATAATTGTAATGTTGCTTGTGAGTGTTGGGGGGAGGCGTTTATTAGATAGAGGCGTAAAATAGAATCTCACTCCTCGACGGGGATAGTTCGAGACGTGCATTTGATAGGTAGCGTTTATTATATCATTTACGGTGGCGGAAATGTTTTAAAAGACCAAGGCAGAAAGAGTGAATAAGACGAATTTCAGTAAAAAAGGAAAATCCATACGTAATAATAGTTCAAGAGAAAAAACATGTAAAAACATAGTGTAATGTTGCAATCAAAACCATAAGCACTACAAGAGTCGTTCGTCACGACAACTTGGTTCGTTTTTATGGCGCAACGGTTTGTAGCAACAAATGCATATCAATTTGATAGATTTACTCCATTTATTCGTGTTTCTGAAAATAAACATAATCACTGTCTCCGAAAGTTTCGTTCAACACGAGCCTAGCCATTAAAAAATCAGACGAAATTCAATGAAAAAAGCCCCGTAATTTTACTAATCACGTGATCGACTCGTGATAGGTCACAGAAATTTACTGAAAGCACTTGACAACGCACCTGCATAGTCACGTGATCGAGTTGTGATAGGTTTAGAGAGACTTGTCGCTTCGTTAAACGTTAACACGTCAAGTAATCTTGGAAACTCCGAACACGTCGATATTGAATAGATTTCGTTGCTTGACGGACGCTTCTCGGGATTCTGCGACCAGCACCATAACATTAATTCTAATGCAAACACTGGCGCACGTTTGTCCTGTGGAAAAGACGCCTTTTATTGATTATTTCTGCTTTATTGGCAATACATATTCGTGAGACCTATTGGTTGAAATGTCTTAAGCAATACAAGGTACATCCGGGGATGAATCCGGGATAGTTTTGTAGATTTGAGAGGAGGGAAGGAGATCTACTTTGGATTAGATTTTGGAGGCTAATTCTTGCTGCACCAAGTCAGAATTTTTTGTTAAATTATCCTATCTTTTTTTTATTATGACAGAGACATATTTGGAAGTGTGCCAGTGTGCTATATCAAACAGCAAACACAATTGGTTTTGCTTAATTGTTTGCTTTATTATTATTTGGTAGGGACATTGGCACCCCTCCTGCACCCTTTCAAACCAAGGCTCTTCACCCTCTCCTTAAATCCATCTTTGGATCCCTCTATGTGTTACACTGTTATTCAACCCTCTTTAAAAGGATCACATGAATTATACCCAAGAATTTATTTTTTTTGGGGAGAAGGAGCGTAAACTACGACCCGGGTTTTGGGACTTGAAGAATCGGAAGATTTTTCGCACAGTTAGAAGTTTGTAATAAATACAGATAGCAGCATCAAACACACATTTCTAAAAACCAAAAACATTACACCGATGAAGTATGCTTGAGAGGTCGATCAAGTAAAAGAATGAAAACAAAGTAAGCAGTGCGTAGATTTGAATAACCTCGACATGAGCTGAGTATTTAAATAAAGCACAATTAACAAACATAAAAATAAACGAGACGCCGATAAAACTTTATTAAAACATCTTTAGTGAAGACCCAAGGTCATTTCTTATTGTAGTAACGGAAATGAATTCGAATAGAAAAAACACAAAGAAATTTGCGTCAAAATGCTGCAAAATCAGTCTTTCCTTTACACATTTTTTCATGCAAAATGCCCTCTTTTTCGTTGTTCGGTCAAAACGACTAGCAATAATCAAGGGCCGTTCCTAGAACGTTAGTTGGGAGTTGGGTGTTTATTCATATATTCATGCAGTTTTGCTCAAATGATTTCTTCTGAAAAAATTCCAAAGTTTTACAAAATGCAATATCAACAATAACATACCTTTGACGTTAACAGTGGTTGCTTCCCTTCGACTACCATCTGTTTAATCTGCGCTTGGTTCAGATCGGAGAATGGTTGATTCAATGTGATTAACTCGTACATAAACATCCCGAATGAAAAAGAATCGACCTAAAAACAGAATCGGTTTTATCTAATGCTCGGACTCTAAATCCCATAGAACACACGTGATCATGTTCTGACCCTTACACATCAAATTGCTTGCGAACATTTGTATGTTTCTTTCAGTTAATAAAAATGCAAATCCCCTTCTTAAACACTTTAAGAAAATGTACTCTTTGAAAATAACAAACCGAATCTCTTCACTGAGATTTCCGGTGTTTGAAAAATGCCACCCAATGTGACAGATTATTTTTTACGACTTAAATTCACCAATCCGTGTTTGCATCAGACCATCCGTGTTCATATAAAGTCAGGGCGAACACTTGAAAATAAGTCATATGATTTTGGATCAATGTAGCTATTGTAAAACGTTTTAGTGTTTCTACTTTTCTTTTTAACGTCACATCGCCTGCTAAGAGATATTATGTTTCAACTTGGTCATCAAGTTCCAGTTTCTGTGGTTCCATTATCCAACAACACTTAGTTATAGAAACTTATAACCAACGATGTACCCACAATTAAATAAGTAACAATTGTAATGGACACCATTAGAGCGAATGCTTGAGAAACATGGCAACTTGCTGCCAGTAAGTTTTCCTCTACGGAAGTTTTTATGAAATGGAAATACATCGAAATGCATGCATGTAAACAAACAATATAAATTCAAAAAAGTATGAAGCAGGAAATAATAACTACAATTACAGTTATAGTAGTATGAGCAATCAATTAGCATGGTTTAAGCACGTGGAATGCATGCATGTAAACAAACAATATAAATTCAAAAAAGTATGAAGCAGCAAATAATAACTACAATTACAGTTATATTAGTATGAGCAATCAATTAGCATGGTTTAAGCACGTGGAATAGGATGTTGTGAACAAGAGCTTGAGGTCCTTGTGGCTAACTATTGTGCAATACTTTAAGTAAATACATAATTTTGGAGGAAATTGTTTGCATATGAGTAAAAATTTTATGTAGGTTTGGTGAAAGCAATCTCAGGAATCTTACCAACACAAAATTCCTGTTTAATTATTCTTCGAAGCACAAAGCTTTACAGCACTAGTGGCAAAATGATAACACACAAACCTTATCAGTGTAGGATTCCCGTCCTGAATATTTTCAATCTCCGGTGCCATAAAACCAAGTGTGCCACCAAGTCCTTTAGCGCCAGCCATTGACGCTGACCTACTGATACCGTAGTCGGCTAACTTGATCAAGACAGTATGTGCGCTCTGATTGGGTGTAAACGGCTCCGGAAATTCCCAAACAAGAATGTTTTCGGATTTGAGATCACGATAAATAATGTGACGCTGGTGAAGATATTTCAGCGCAGCGGAGCACTAAAAAATGTAATCAGATAAGAAAATATGGGGTTAGGGTAAACGATTCCTAAGCAAAGCAGCAGACACGACTAAACTAGATGTATAAATAATAAAGTTTCAACATGATGAGATCTTTCCTGATGAAGGCATCAGACTTTAGTACATAAGAACTCAAGTTTTAACATCAGATCACTCCTTATGAAGACACTAGACAGGAGAATATAAGAACTCAAGTTTCAACATCAGATCACTTCTGATGAAGACACTAGACTGGAGTATCAAAAGATTCAACTTTCAAAATCAGAAAACTCTAGATAAAGACATTAGACTGGAGTATATAAAGACTCAAGTTTCAAAATAAGATCATTTGAGATCAACGACTGAATTCATTCACCAACTTTCATACCTGAACTACACATTTTGAAGAACAAAAGGATCAAGTCGTTGTCCTGCTCGCTTGTAGTCCGCTAGAATTCGATCTAAACTCTTCTTCGGTGCGAACTCGAGGATTAAAGAAAGCGGATTAAGGCAGAATCCCCTCAACTGGAGAATATGCGGGTGATTTAGATTGACCAGAATTGACAGCTCTTGACGTATGGTTCTGGTTTAAGAAAATTTGTGCAGAAATTGGTTTATAAAAGCAGTAATGAATTCGAAAATGTTCAAGGATAGAAAAATAGGAGTTAGTGGTGTTACAGATGACCACATGGGAAAGGTGAAGTGGGTGTAGTGATGCTGTAAATGGCCTTGTGGAGAAAGTGGAATGGGGATAACAATGTTGTAGATAGCCACGTAGGGATAGTGGAGTAGGGGTGTGGAGTTGTAGATGGCCACGTAGGGACAGTGGAGTAGGGGTGTGGCGTTGTCGATGGCCACGTAGGAACAGTGGAGTAGGGGTGTGGCGTTGTGATGGCCACGTAGTGAAGTAGGGTGTGGCGTTGTCGATGACCACGTAGGGAGAGTGGAGTAGGGGTGTGGCGTTGTGGATGGCCACGTAGGGACAGAGGAGTAGGGGCAGTGGAGTTGTAGATGGCCACGTAGGGAGAGTGGAGTAGGGATGTGGCGTTGTGGATGGCCACGTAGGGATAGTGGAGTAGGGTAGTGGAGTTGTAGATGGCCACGTAGGAACAGTGGAGTAGGGGTGTGGCGTTGTGGATGGCCACGTAGGGATAGTGGAGTAGGGGTGTGGCGTTGTGGATGGCCACGTAGGGATAGTGGAGTAGGGGTAGTGGAGTTGTAGATGGCCACGTAGGAACAGTGGAGTAGGGGTGTGGCGTTGTGGATGGCCACGTAGAGTGGAGTAGGGATGTGGCGTTGTGGATGGCCACGTAGGGATAGTGGAGTAGGGTAGTGGGTTGTAGATGGCCACGTGGAACAGTGGAGTAGGGTGTGGCGTTGTGGATGGCCAATGGAGGGGGCGTGGCGTTGTGGATGGCCAGGGGATGGATGTGGCGTTGTGGATGGCCATAGGGAGAGTGGATAGGGGTGTGGGTTGTATGGCGGGAGAGTGGAGTAGGTGTGGCGTTGTGGATGGCACGTGGAGGATGTGGCTTTGGATGGCCAGGAAGTGGATAGGGTGTGACGTTGTGGATGGCCACGGGGAAGTGGAGTAGGGGTGTGGCGTTGTGGATGGCCAAAAGTGGAGTGGTGTGGCGTTGGATGGCCAGTGGAGTAGGGGTGTGGCGTTGTGGATGGCCACGTAAGTAGAGTGGAGTAGGGGTGTGGCGTTGTGGATGGCCACGTAGGGAGAGTGGAGTAGGGGTGTGGCGTTGTGGATGGCCACGTAAGTAGAGTGGAGTAGGGGTGTGGCGTTGTGGATGGCCAAGTAGGAAGAGTGGAGGTAATATATTAGGACTTGACGTTTTATTGGGAAGAGGTATAAGAGATACTCAATAGATAAATCATAGAAAATATCAATCTGTGATGCATGTACAAGCATCACGATGTTAACACTATTAATATTTGAACAACATAGGCAATCTACTCCATTTATTTTTACCACGTCCAAACGTTAATAGCACACCATTAAAAAGCTCACCATTTCACTACCCCATCATTAGCCCTTCACAATTCAACCATCAACCTACATTATTCAATCTCACCATTCAGCAACACCGTTCAACCCTAACCATAAAAATTCAACCTCTCAAACTAACCTGTACGCCTCAGTAAAAACCAAATGTGGCACTTCTTGAATTTTACGTTGCAACATTTTTGCCTCATTCTTCTCCTCTTCGCTCGCATTCTCGTCCACAGCAGTGTCCAGGGGCATTTTTAAAGCGACCTGTTCAACACTCCCATCATTAAGCTTGATCTCAGCAGCATAAACGGTACCAAATGTTCCTCGTCCCAGTTTCTTTCTTCGATCAACGCAATTCGTGTCGATGTTTAATTCCGGTGCAACGTCGGCAAAAACCTAAACAGTTCACAAGCTCGAAAAACATAGAATGCAAATATTATTGTTCTTAATCACTGGAAAACAAAAAACGGAATTATTTTTTTAAAGAAACGAATAAATGTTTGTATTGACGGAGTAGAACACGGCTGGCTTCATCTCTGAATAATTATAATTTTCGAAATAACCCTCAAATAAAGGCTTAATGACGTGGACGCTTTAAATTTGATCGCACATATTTCATATGGCTACCCCATCAATACGCTCATCTTATTTCGGCTACTAGGGTTTTCACTGTTGCTGTAAGTGTAATAAGCCTCGCCCTCTAGCGCAAGCCTCATATGCTTTGTTATATTTATGCAGAATGCTTTGTTATATTTAGTGAAACGTTTTTTGTGGTATGGAACTTAGACGTTATCTTTAAATAAAAGTGCTTAATACATGATAAATCCAACTTACTACATCCGGGGCTTCCTCTCGAAAGAATAATTTTCCATCGATGAGGCAGTACACGTGATCAGACGTTTGTGAACTCACGACACACTCCTCGAACGAAAATGTCGCAATTAACTTCGCATCAAAGCTTCCCCTATGCTGGGGACTGGACTGAACGCCAGAAGTCGCTGAGCTAGTTGAAAAACCGTCCGTATCAGTGTCAGATGATTGTTGCTCGTACCCATTCCCGTCGTGGTTGTCTACGCTAGAGGCTGGTGACGACTCACGTGACATTGCGTCAGAATCAGTAACAGCAAAGCCGCTCTCGTTCTCAAATCCAAAACTCGAATCACTTCCGGAAGACGGCGATATAATCCCGTTCTTAGACGATAAAGGCGTTGAATGAATTTGAGGACTATTTGGAGGTGTATTAAAATAGAAAACACTTTTGTGTGAATTTGGCCAATGGTCGTTTGATGGTATATTCTTTGGTTTTGATGACGTCACTGTTGCCGTGGTGATGATACGACGCAAGCATTTTGAACATGGAATAAGCCTATTTACTAAACTCTCACCGTAGATGTTGATGGAATCGAGACCTGGATACCAGTCTTCTAACAGGTTGTCGATATGGTGAATGGTCAAGGCGAGAAAACGAGCAGCAGTTTTAACGTTTGAATCCTTCACTGATTTGATTGAAAACGAGAAGTAATTTTTTGACGGTGAATCTTGCTGACCTTAAATTATGAAAACCAGACGATTTAAATCAAGAAAGTTGCATTAGACTCATTGCAATGGTAAATCTATGGAGATAAAAAAAAAGTATTGATGATGAGTTAAATCATCAGGAGTGATCCAATGATGAAACTTGAGTTCTTATATACTCCAGTCTAGTGTGTTCATCAGGAGTGATCTGATGTTGAATCTTGAGTTCTTATATACTCCAGTCTAGTGTCTTCATCAGGAGTGATCTGATGTTGAAACTCGAGTTCTTATGTACTCTAGTCTAATGTCTTCATCAGTAGTGATCTGATGTTGAAACTTGAGTCTTTATATACTCCAGTCTAGTGTCTTCATCAGTAGTGATCTGATGTTGAATCTCGAGTCCTTTTATACTCCAGTCTAGTGTCTTCATCATTAGTGATCTAATGTTAAAACTTGAATCCTTGTACAGTAAACTGCAGAAAAAAAGTTTGATTTGGTGTTGATAATTTAGTTCTTACATCCTCCTATATTAAACTCCAATCTACTGTCATCACCTGAGTTTCTTCGTCCAAGTGGTTTATTCACGACAGACTTTTCAATTTCCAGCATAACACTGGGAGCTATAATTTCGACAACATTGGACGATGATTTATCCTTTTTCTCTCCATTAATCAAAAGCTGTATTCGTTCACTATCTAAACACAAAACCAAATTGTTATTAAATTGTTACTGCTACTTCGGCTTCTCCGAACAACTTATAGGACGTTCTCTGTTTCCTTAACGAAATTACAATTACCATAATTACATTTATTTGTAAAAAAGTAAATGGTTTGAACCCAGAAGTATCGTTAAATGTAAAATTGAGTTTATTACACCGCTGGTTTGTGAATTGTCAATGATATAAACATTATAGTAACTAAAGTGAATGGTTTGAACCTGGGAGTATGGTGACATGTTTGTAGATGTAAATCGTCAAGATTAATGGAGTCCGGAGAAGGACTGTTGGTGTTGGTATTGATCGACAGCAACACCAACAATCTTTCTCATGACTCTACTAATCTGGACGATTTACATCTATAAGTAAAGAGCACAGAATTGAAATGTAAAGAGTACAGTATTGAAAATATTATTCCCTCCCCACGCCTACCTTTTGGGCAACCATAAAATGGGACTCCGTCCTCCAGTTGACAAACTCGGAGTAGTTTGACACCATAACAGGACAACTCGAGACCAGTCTTCCAACACGACCACTCAGGTTGTGCAATTTTTGACTTTTCTCGATGTTCTAATATAACGGATTGTTGATTCATTGTGAAGGACAAGCAATCGCCGACCGCAGATTCTAACTGTTTATCGTTGATCATCCTACATAAGCCCCAGAAATAAATGACGTAATGCAATGTAGCAATGGAAAATTTTTTGGTAGTCTTAGGAATACCAAGAATATCAAACCGAGGTGTTTCTGTACTAACTGTTTTGCAAATATTGACGTTCGCTCCTCTAGTTTTCCTCATTAAAAATAAGTCATCTGAAGTTGCGTCATCTGGATAATACAACCCAATTTTTCCGACAGACATTCGTGCACGATTTTTTGTTTAGCTTTTATGCATTTCACAAAACTATTGATGTTTGCTTTCATTTTTTTTACATTTGTTTCTAAAATTACGTGTAATGGACCGCCGCTCCATTACAAGAAAGTTGTGGACAGACAAAAATGTTTCAGAGCCAATCAAAGCGCGCTACCACAATAAAAGTGACTCTTGCCATAAAACAAATAGATAATGCGGTCTTGAAATAGATGGTGAGTTCAAAATTAGTTATTTTTGAAGTGTCTTCTATGGTAGACGTGCTTACAGGTCAAGTAAATTGTATACAGGTCAGTGTAGACTACCTTGTGATGAGACGAGCCCAGAAACCACTTGGAACGTACGACATCAAGTATTGCCGCCTGATCACTCTGTTCTCGGTATACGTCATCATGTTCATCGCCGTAGCAACAACAGTGTTTAAGCCTGGTGCGGATATATGATGGCCTCTGATTTGTTTTCAGGCAAAAGAGATGGCACAAGAAGATGATGAGAAATTAACGGTAAAGCCATCTCAAACTTGTTGAGTAGATTAACGTATTCATTGATGAATTGTGATGGAAAGCGATCACTCTTGAAAATGTGTGAGAGATCAGAGGATTTCATTACACCTGAAATTAGAAAAATTATTTTATAAAATACAGTGAAGAGAATCGCTCAATATTTGTTTTTCGTTTAAGTTTACATTTCTTATTTAGCATTTGTGTTTTATCAATAGTTTTAGGTACCCAGAAGTATCGTTATATGTTTGTAGATGTTCATCGTTGGGTTCGTTCAACCAACAGAACTTTAGATGGATCCTTAGATAGTCTAGACGACTATCGCAAAGTTATCGAAACGATAGTCAACATCAACATTAACACCAACACCAACATCAATACCAACACCAACATCAATACCAACACCAACACCAACATCAATACCAACACCAAGAACAACATCAACACCAACAGTCAACACCAACAGCAACAGCAACACTAAAACCAACATAAACACCAACACTAACACCAAAGTCGATACCAACAGTCAACACCAACAGTCAACACCAACACCAATATCAACACCAACACCAACACCAATATCAACACCAACACCAACACCAATATCAACACCAACACCAATATCAACACCAACACCAACACCAATATCAACACCAACACCAACACCAACACCAACACCAACATCAACACCAACACCAACACCAACACCAACATCAACACTAACGCTTACGGTCAACACCAACAGTCAAAACCAATACCAACACCAACATCAACATCAACACCAACAGTCAACACCAACAGTCAACACCAACAGTAGACACCAGCAAAAACACCAATACCAACAGTCAACCCCAACACTCAACACCAACAGTTAAAACCACCAAAACACCAAAACGAACAGTCAACACAAACATCAACACAAACACCAACAGTCAACACAAACATCAACACAAACACCAACAGTCAACACAAACATCAACACAAACACCAACAGTCAACACAAACACCAACACAAACACCAACATTCACACAAACAGCAACAGTCAACAAAAACACCAAGACCAACAGTCAACACAAACATCAACACAAACACCAACAGTCAACACAAACACCAACACAAACACCAACAGTCACACAAATATCAACACAAGCACCAACAGTCAACACAAACACCAACAGTCACACAAACATCAACACAAACACCAACAGTCAACACAAACACCAACACCAACAGTCAACACAAACATCAACACAAACACCAACAGTCAACACAAACATTCCACACAAACACCAAAAACACCAAAACCAACACAAACAAATAACCAGCCCTAACCCCAACACCATTTATCATTATAAAATCTTGAAAAAATCTCAAAATAGAAAATATTATTCCTTACAATAGAAAACCTACCATTTTGAACGAAAGGATTTACATCTCTGATAGCAACGACATGAGCCATCATGTCACAGAGCCATTGTGGATCAAGAAAATATAGTCCAGATAACGAGGGATCATCGTAATGTAACAATATACCATTATCGTGAAGAAATTGACAAGCTTGTGCCAGTTCGTCGTCATCTCGTAGTTTTACATGTTTTAAATCGAGTTCATGTTCAACCTTTTGTCTGAAAAATTTGCAGGTGAAGTAAGCGAAAAATTCTTGATGAAGTGTGTGACTGGTGATAATTTCCTGTATAATGATGTACATGTGTGGTCGACGAATGAAACTGTTGGTGAAGTGGGCGATTGGTGTTTATTTCTTATATAAACATCTAAAGGTGTGGTGGACAAATGAAACTGTTGGTGAAGTGCGCAACTGGTGAATAAGGCTTACATTTGTGCTGTATGGGTAGGTAATGAGCAAGTATCGTCAATTTTTTTAACTCTTCAGAACAAATAGACCTTTAACCGCACTCAGTGTCCGTAACATTACCTGAAATCGTCAGCCATCAACACAGGAGTTTGATTTGCATAATTGCACTTTATTGCAATGTTGAGAACAGCTTCCTTAACAGCAAGATAACTGGCCGGAATTTTCTGCTCTTCCACTAAGGTATAACCACCTTAAATAGTTAATCCGAATAAATTTCTTTGTTCGGTATGAAAATTCAATTCTCCATTGTTCATCCAACCTGGTTTTCATACATCGTAAGTCATCGCAGTTCAATGGAAAGCTGTTATTAAACTGCACCCCTTGACCTAACTCCCAACCACTACCAAACCGAAGATGGCATCATGAGATGTCGAAACATGTCTATTTTCAAAAACTTGTCGTTTATATTAAATGCGCACTACCAAACCCTGAGTTCATATTCCCAATAACAGCTCTCCTAAGTCAAAACTCAGTGCCGTAGCCAGCCTTGATGATTGGGGAGGGAGGCGATATATTTATATATGCATGTGTTAAACCGTAAAAAAACAATTGATTTCAAAGAAACTTAATGCGGTAGAACATAAATTTTTTAATATTATCCTCCCAAATTACGAGCTAGCTCCGTAACCCCAAAAATCTTCTTACAATGACGTCGCCAGGTTGTTCGCACTGGGAGGACATTGCTAACGTGAAAAGGTGCGAGACTTTCCACCTTCACTGTACGTTCTCAAAAATGCTATTTTTCTGAGGCAGGCTTTACGATCTAAAAGACACACGATTTAAGAAGGCCAGTTTTCTTCTAGATGTGTGAAAAAAAGTATTCAACTTAATCTTAGAGACAACGATGCTCGAAGATTGCTGTTTATTACACCGACTTTGCCCATGTGGCAGTTTCCAGGCCTTCATTATCCATTGTACAGCCCCTTTATTTCTTTTCATGTTTTAAAATCTCAAATTGATCTTTTGTGAAGCCACGTCCCTTCAGTTTCCTCCCTTGCGACGCCACTGCCCTCTTAGGGGCTGTTTACACGATCCCGGCTAACCGAGATGCAGTGAGGAGTGAAATGATTTTAAGGCATTGAAAGGGCAAAACTTCAAGCGTAAAACTAAAATGTTTGTTAGCGCCACAACTCATTCCTGTTGAAATTCTCAAATTAGGCCAAACATGTTGTTTCAATTTTAAATGTTTTGCGTAGTTATTAAATAAGAATTTTGTGAAATTGCTCGAGAAGATTTATCTGAGGATAAGTATTGAATCGTTTCTATTTGCCAAAATCATTTAAAGCTTGGCTGAATCCGGCTACCCGGGCTCATGTAATTAGCCCCTTAGCCTATTTTTCTTACTTCAGCACCTACCAATTTAAATTCTCTACCTCAAGCCGACTTAATGCAAACTCTATCTTCCAACCAAACCCCTTATTCCGACCCCCTATGCTTCAAATCTAATAAAATCTAGCCACTACCAACAACTTCACTAGCATTTTCATATTTCCTACCGTGTCCTTTGATTTCCAAAGCAGTATTGTAAATGATTTCTCTCAGTTGACTGATCTGATGACCGGTAGTACAACTAACGTCGATCGTCCGAACAACGTTCGGAAGACCACGTTCGCGGGGGATTCCGACACCACCTCCAAGCTCCTTTCCGACATACAATTCACGAATAAGATTGTGCATGCGATCGACAAATCCGCTTTTCTTGTCTTTTGCAGAAAGTTTGTCGTAAAAAGTCCCGACAATGATGACCACAGAGTCAGGTGCTCTTGCCTGAATTAAATTTTGCAAGATGAGTTCTGAAAAATGTTCGGTGTGTATAAAATTGACCAACATTACTTAAAATTGAACAAAGGGTAGCTTTCGGACCTGAATATTTAAAAGCCAAGAATATAATTTTCGCACTCCATCCTCACCATCAGTCAGTTTCCATATGGCAAGGTATAATGCACGATGTGTGAGAAATAACTGATGAGTCGCGTAATATTCTTTCTACAAAAACAAAAGTCAAAAGTTTCATATTTACACAACTTTCTTCTAAGCTTTAAGATCCTTATAGCTGAAGATGGTACTTAAACGATAAACAGTAGGTAACTAAGCACTACATATCAATTACTATCAATTGACATAGAGTTTGTTTAAGATAGAAAACTGAAATATTTGATCAAGGTGTTCAAATATTCTATTGGTTTGAAAACAAGTGCGTGCCAAGTGTGGACTTTGAATACACTTTAAAACACTTTCTTTCATAACTAACATTATAGATAACATCACGTCGTTGTGATGTACTCCAGTATAAACAAAATGATATTCATTCTTCTTTCATTCTTCCACAAAACTAATGGAACAGGCTATGATGATAAAAACACAACCCACATCATGCCAATGGATTCCAGCTCTTAAACACGGTTCTATTCATATAACAGATTACAACTGACCTACAACATCAATTGTGGACTATGATGATATTTTAAAACATAGTTCTAGCTTCTTTCATATCTTAACATCATAGGTAATAACATCACGTTGTTGTGATGTATTCAGGCATAGTAACAAGACAATCATTGTCTCCAATATTCTATCAACTGACTATACGATCAACTGTGGTCTAGGATGATGTTTCAAAACAGGGTTCCAGTTCTTTCATAATGTAATACCATAGATAATAACATTACGCTGTTGTGATGTATAGTAATGTTCTACAGAGGTACAGGACTTACTGTGGACTATGATGATATTTGAAAACACAGTTCTAGTTTCTTGCAAATCTTAATATCACAGACAATAACATCACGTTATGATGTATTCAGGCATGGTAACAAAATAATCACAGTCTCCAATGTTCGACTAACTAAACTGCGAAGCAAAGGGTCGACTATTATGGATGAAATGTTAGCAAATAGAAGTCTCTCAGCTTTGACCAAATCAATGTTATACTGAACAAATGTAAGCATGGCCTTCTTTAATCTGATAATTTAACTAATAAACCGTTTCGTTTTAAAATTATTTTAAAGCACAGTTAGCCGTGTCAAAATGAATACATATAACTGTTATTCAAGTTCGTTTGCCTAAAGCTAACAAGACAGCTATGTGCGTTAAATTCCTTAAATACTATAATCGATGATTTAAAATCCCTATAAATGTGAAAATACAGTGTGAAAATGAGACATGGACGCCATCTTGAAAGATGGCAAAAAGCTAAACTCTGATGTAAAACTAATCCTATCAAGCATTTTATAAATCAAACTATACAATTGTACATTAACGCAGAAGAAGCAGATTTACTCGTAATTATCGCCAGTTTGACACCTTTCTAAATGGCGACTTGCCTCACATACAACTATTTTGAATTTTGGCGGAGTAAGGCATGTAGTAGATTGGTTCCTAGGGCATTGACTTGTCAATGACGATAACAACCAGTCAGCCCGCTTCACCCTCTTCACATTACATGCCCTTACATTCGCGGGTTTTCGGAAAAATAAAAATCAACGTACGTGGCGTTTTCTGCAATACTTTTCTCTCATGCCATCCTTTAGTCGTATTTGTATCTCCTTTGAGCTTCCCCAGCAATGTGGTTTTGCCAATATTGGAAACACCAACAAACATAAGTTTTAAGCTTGGATATGGCTGAGCCCTGTAAGAACAGACGTCACAATCCAGACACGGTTTGCTAAATCTACCAGTAAAAAACTTAAAAAAGTTACTTAGTGATTAAATGTACTCAAAAGCCGAAAAAGGTCGAGTAGTACTATGATTGCAGAAATGTTTTAGTCAGTGCTTCACACATTGTGAACGATGGTGTAAATTAAATGTTTTGGTGTTTATGGGGATGCTTTGCGGTGATTTCAAGCTGGAAGTTCGGGCATTGTTTGTAAGACTACGAGTACAGATGACGAGCAAGGTCGAATAACAAAGCTACGACTTTGAATTTGAATACACGAATTCTGTAAGGTAAATACGTTATAAACTCGTCTTACTAGAACAATAGAAATTGAGGAAACCTTGGTGACTAAACTCCCGGCAACAGGCTATTTAGTTACACGACAGATAGTTCTTTAGTTCGTTCTTTACATTTTCAAAACTTAAATAAACCTTTCCTAAGCCCTAATCCTTCAATTCAAGGATGTCCATTTAAGGACATTCAAGTTTTGCACGAGCCCTTTTTGTAATTTATTGCATTTCTGGACAAAAACGCATTTAACGGCATGGCTGCTCCACGATAACATCGTCAATCATATCGTAATTTTCCGAGTGTTGGGTATGGCGTCATTATGACGTAAATTTCTGAGTGCTAAATATGACGTCATTATGAGGTCATACGTTATACATTAACTGTAGGTCGTCTTATGTCACAATATCCGAGGCCTATATTGGTTAAATACCACATCAAAGTAAGAACAAAAACCTCCTAGTTATAATACGACGGCAATGCCTACAGATATATAATTAAATGGAGCGTCCTTTTTTATGTTACAGTAGGGTAGGCATACATTCAAGTATCATAAAACCGAGGGGGTTGAACGGAAAGAACTGAGAGCACTGGTAATATGTACGATCTTGGTCCGATATTTCTCATTGAAGACTCGCGTTCGGTAGATAAACAAATGGTCAACCCAGCTATATTATCACATTAAACACTTACTCATCCAGTATTGATAACAGATATCCGGTGATAGCCTTGGTTCGCTTTTCAAGAACGTTAGGAGGTGGATCGTACAAATTCAATCCTTTCACATTAAGATCCCAAAGATCCCCTAGCAATCCTATGGAAGGTGGCAACTTAGGTACACGTGTCAGCGGATTGTAACTCACATCTAATGAGCCAAGTTTAACTAGTTTGCCAAGTTCTTCCGTTAAATACTCCAGTTTATTATGGCTCAGTGTTAGCGACATAAGATTTGGGTAAACACAAATATCACTGTCAGCATTAGGGTGTTGTAAGCGAAATGTATTCTCGACAACAGATTGTTGTTCAGCTCTAGTCTTTTCAAATGACGTAATTGTCGGTGCCTACAATGACGACACCACGTTCGCATGGTCGAGGACGTCGAAGTTCGGCTTCGCGTGCGACGAGTTGAGCGACGTTTTCTTACTGGGCTGTAACATAACCTGGAGTGATACAATATTGAGTTTAATGGATGTTACAGTAATTTGTTTAGTTATACGTGTCTGTAAACGCTGATAATTTACACTACAAGCCTAAAACTAGTGGATTAAACGAAAATAAACAAACAACAGAGAAAGAGAACAGTGTCCACAACATAAAATATATAAGAAATAAGATAACGTGTGTTAGTGTAGGTAGTGATGAATGACCAACAAAAAACAAAAGCAGTCTTATACTGTCTAAAATGTATGAAAAAAACTAATGTTAATTATAAAAACTAATGACAACACACCTGTCACACTGGTTGTCGTCATAATTTGCAAGCATGTCTGTATTTTGTTGAAGGACAAGTCCAAATGGGACAAAAGTTCCGGAATTTCTTGAATTGGCGGAAATTCATCGATGCCGTTGTTCGAGAGAAGTAATTTTGATAACTTTGGAGCCAAACACGTTAAACCAATAGGAAATTTAGTCAACTGGTTGTATGACAGATCCAATTTTTCTATAACACACTCCACTTGTGTATCAAGCTCTTCCTCGTCAGAATCGTCAGCTTCCGGGTTTGCGTCGCCTAGCAACGTCCGGTAGCTTATAATCCTGAGCCGCCTTTCCTGCGGTTTTTCATTTCTCCTATCTTCATTCCCGCGCCTATCGGAAGACGAAGTCGATGAGCTCTGCCTTTCATATGAAGTATTGCCATTAAATCTCGGACTTGACCTGTAAAACACATGAAACAATGAATTACGACTCAACTTAAAAAGGGACAAAGCTAGAGGAAGCCACAGATATGTACAGGGTGTCCTCCCTCACAAAAAAACGGAACTGGCAAAAAAGTTATGTAGGAATGAAAATGAAAACTGCATTAGATAATTAGTCTTTAACAGCTGTTTGTTCTGCTTGGTTGATTTGGTTGAACGCTAGTATGTCCAGGTTTGTTGCAACTTATGGAAATATGATTCCTTTTTTGATTAACGTAGAACATTCCTGGTGTGAATGTTAGTTGCACTATTGTGCATAATAGTTTCTACGAATACATCATTAATTTTTGTGGGTTGCCTTTTTTTGGAGAGACACCATACATTGGTGTGACTTGGGAGATTTTATGCAAGATGTTTAGACTTTTAACATTAATGGGTGGAGGACTTGACCCCCATCCCCTTGCCCCACTCCCAATGGCCGCCACGGGATTCAACGATGAATGCGTTTGCATAAAGGGAGCCAGTAGGTTTATGGAATTGTTAACATAAAGGGGTCATCGATTTCACACTGAAAATTTGTAAGGCCAAAAAACGGCGGATTTAAGTAACCCTTCCTAAACTGTTAAGCAAAAATTACATGAAGTAATGCCATTATTTGGAAGGCACCAAATTTTACGTGAAATATCGCGCAATAAAAACTTTAAGTTCGGAAATTCGTTAAAGAATTCACATTCTCGCAAGCTATTTTCTAGAGAAAAAAAAACATACATACCAATTGCTACCGCTAACAACATCGCTGGAGTTCGGAAGAACTGGTACATTATCGATGTAGTTGTTACTGAAAATGGCAATCCTCAAATTAGGACTGTGCCAAATATCGTATGGTAGGCCATTAAGATCGTTGTTATTGGCGTCCACAATTCGCAAAGCCGGAAGTAAGACAGCCCGGAAGAGTTGTCAGATTGTTATATTGAAGCTCGATTTCCTCCAAATGCGGACAGTACCACACCGCGATTTCCGTACGATTTTCGACAAAACGTCATCGGCCGAGGAGCTTTCGGCGTCGTTACGACTTTTTCCGACAGGCAACATACTCAACTCGTTGTGGGATACATTGAGATGCCTCAGTGAAGATAGTTGAAATATTTCAATAGGTAAACTCTGCAAACGATTGTTAGAAAGATCCAAGTTGGTGATCAAAGACGCCAACATCAAATTATTCATGGTCGCTGACACCGCTGGTCTAAGAATGGCCTTTGGCGCTGAGTATAACCACGCAGCCTCGATCTTGTGCAGGTCATAATTATGCCAAACGATAGATATTGGAGCCCAGTCATTGTGTTGCTCGCGTAGCTTCAATGGTAAACTGTATTCATGACTTGGATGTACGTCTGAAGAAAAATATGTAACAATGAAAAATGATGTTAACACGAGTCTACGTGCAGACTCTCAACTCCTAAAGGAGTAAGGGTCTGCGCAACTTCGAAAAGCTGCTACGCCTGTTTGCCAGATTTTAGGAAAAATAATTTATGCGCGAATTAATGTACAAAATATGTCGAAGGCAAAATATAAAATTTTCAAAATAGGTAGCAACTAAAGGAGTATTAAAAGGATTGCTTGTCGATATTTTGTTTTTCGTCGCCATTATCACAGCGTAAAGTTTATTTTGTATATTATCTTTTAACTGTTTCCCTTTCAAAGCCAAGCAACAAATGTAAATAAGTGGAGACGAACGATTCACAACAAATGGCTCGTCATACACTTCGGTTTCAAAAGCATTTCGATATGTATACTTTAAAAACGGCTTAAAGCGAAAAAATGCAAAGAAAATATGATAAAAACATCGAATTTGATATACCGAAGTCATTTAAAGGTTCACTGAGTCTACATTAGTCTGTGTAAACAGCCCCATGAGCCAGAATAACCATATACGTATGCAAGTTTTTACAAGATTCGGTCGGGCGATCTTCAAAATACCCCCGCTCTAAACTTTGCAACTATATAAAACAGGGGGAGATCCTAACGTAAACTGTAAGACGTAAACAGATGGTGCAAACTGTAAAATTTCGACTTTATTTCTACCTCATTCTTATTTTGAATGGTATATTGTATTGCGAAAATGTCTTTTTTTCCTGGAAATGTGCATTTTGTTTTGAGTTTAAATTGTTCGCTGAAAGTGAAAATGATGATTGAGACAATTACAATGACCATTTTCCCTAAATCAAGACTGCCAAGATGTTATTTAAAGAAAAATACACAGCAGTAAACCTTTTCCAAGAAGGATGATGGTCATTTCTTCATTGTCATTCGTGGTAGCATAATGGAGACATTTGTTGCCGAAGTCTTGGGCGCCATGATGTAATAGCATCTAAAATAAAATGACGTAAGTGTATAAATACATCACACCAACACATAAGAAGGTATCAATAAAGATTCGAGCATAGATCAATGATTGATTTGGAAACAACAGCAAGGCAGTGGTGGAGCCAGTCCGAAGCAATTACAATGCAATTTTTCAGCAAAATTGGTATTCAATTGTTAAGAAATTTTTCCATTCATTGTTTTTCCAATGATTTTAACTCAAAAATATTTATATTGCAGGAGTAAAAAGGACTGGATTGGCTACTGCACCAGAGCAAAAACAAAAAAAGGGGGAGGGTGGTTGGTCAATTATTGTATATGAAAAGATGAAATTACGTTTTAGATTACAATTTTTTTACGTAGAAAAGACGGAGAACTATACACATTATAGTGCGACACAAAAAAACTGACACTCGATATAAAGTAAACATTTTATTCTAAACGTTTCGACAAGTGTTACATGTCATCACTCGTAAGAATTTGGGCTTGTTCTACTGATGGCGACATGTAACACTTGTCGAAACGTTTAGAATAAAATGTTTACTTTAGACGCAGTGTCAATTGTTTACATTTTACTAAAATACTTTTCGGAGTAGTAATTTTATACATATTATACTTTAGAATGTTTCATGGAAAAAAGCTGGGACTGATATACATTACTGGTTAAAATCTGTAGCGGAGGAAAGACTGGGACTGATTTACATTACTGGTTGAAATTTATGGCGGAGGAAAGTCTAGGAATCATTGGCTTTTGAGGCAAGATTTTATTTTTTTTTTGGGAAGAGGGGTAGGAAAGAGTAAAACTCGTTCACAATTCAGTTTGGTAATTTCGGAGAGGTAGTCGTCCAGTTTCACATGCAGTCAAATATCAACCTTCCTCAACAAACCCATACCTTCATTATCTCGCTTTTTATGAGAGCAAGCAAGCTGGAGTGCTGTCATCGTAGCACCAATGTTTACATCCAACATGTCCGCCATGAGTTCACTAACATCCAGGTACCCAACCATATCGTCTGTCCTCACCGCACAATTTGATTCGCTTTGTGTTCGAGCAAGACCTCGACAATATCCACGTTTCCCAACGTCACAGCGTCGTGCAGCGGCGTGCGTCCGACCTTCGACTTCGCATTTACGTTCGACTTCATCGAACACGGTGTGCAACTGGAAAATCATTATCTGTTGTTCAATCATCATTACCTACACTGACAAGTTATCTTATTTCTTATATATTTTATGTTCTGTTCTCGTTCTCTTCATTCATCACTACCTACACTGACACACGTTATCTTATTTCTTATATATTTTATGTAGTGTTAAGACAGTTCTCGTTCATTCATCATTACCTACACACGTTATCTTATTTCTTATATATTTTAGGTAGTGTTGTTCTCGTTCTCTGTTGTCCATTCATCACTATGTACACTGATGCGTTATCTTATTTCTTATATATTTTAAGACTGTTCTCGTTATCTGTTGCTCATTCATCACTACCTACACTGACACAAGTTATCTTATTCCTTATATATTTTATGTAGTGTTAAGACTGTTCTCGTTCTCTGTTGTTCAGTCATCATTACCTACACTGACACACGTTATCTTATTTCTTATATATTCTAAGACTGTTCTCGTTCTCTGTTGTTCATTCATCACTATCTACACTGACACACGTTATCTTATTTCTTATATATTCTAAGACTGTTCTCGTTCTCTGTTGTTCATTCATCACTACCTACACTGACACAAGTTATCTTATTCCTTATATAATTTATGTAGTGTTAAGACTGTTCTCGTTCTCTGTTGTTCATTCGTCACTATCTACACTGACACACGTTATCTTATTTCTTATATATTTTATGTAGTGTAAAGACTGTTCTCTTAATAGATACTGACCAGTGGTGATTTGGATTGAACAGCAAGTTGATAATTTCAATATGTCCAGCAATTGCTGCGTTGTGCAATGGGGTCATACCGCTGGACGTTTCACAGTTAATGTCAATACCAAGGCAGGGATAAGGTTCAGACCTAAAAAACAACAAAAATAAGTAGATAGAATTTGACTTATACGAGTTGGCTACCTTCAAGAAACACAAAATCCGACCGACGGAAAATTAGTAGGTAGAATCTATGCCAAACGAGTCGCACACAAAACAAACTTGTAATCGTTATTTAAAGCATAGTCCCCCCCCTTTTGCAAATTGAAGTTGCTTCTAACCAACGAAACGCAAAATTTGCAAGTTTACAAAGAACAAATGAATCGTAGAGCCACTGTCGTATGACTCTTAAATATCTTGAAGTCAATATTTGAGCGTCATACGACAGTGACATTTTAAATTTATTACAATTAATTAATAAATAATTATCTGTTCGATTAACTTACACAAGCCTTGTAGGGCCTTGCGACTTTAAAAGTTTGTAAAAGTATTTCGCATATTATTTAAAGATTGTAAAATAAAAGAAAGCATCAATTGTTTTTAATACATAAAATAGAACAGTGAGTTTCATTTAGAACATAAAATAGAATATAAAGTTTTATTTTGAGTATGAAATAGAGCATAAAGTCTCACTTAGAACGTAAAACATAACGCAAAGTTCTATTTAGAACATAAAATAGAACACAGTGCTTCATCTAGAACATAAAATAAAACAAAAAGTTTAAAAAGAACATAAATTTTTATTTATAACACACCATATTGAAAAATGAGCTTTCTTATTGTGTTTCTCGACATTTCAAGCGAGGTAACCAAAAGTATATTATATGGCATGAGACATTTGTACCTTTTCTGTTAGCTTCAGGAAGCTTTACTTTCTTAAATAGACTGCCAAAAATGTTTTTCTAGCCGATCAAAGCGCGCCATTTAATTTAACCGGAAGAGACGCTTTCTGAATAATATAAACTCATATGAATTTCTTTACACTTGTGGTTATGAGGCATTTCGCTTAAACAAAAAATTTTGTTTTGTGAGTGGAGTTCTCCTGTGATATTCTTTCACAAAAATACATGCTCCATCATCGCAAGTCTAATCATGAACAGCTTAATGTAATTCTTACCCATCGTCGGTTTGTAATAACAACTTAGCAATTTCAACATTTCCACACCCTGACACAAAATGCAGAGGATTGTTATTCTCTACTTTCGTTCCATGTTTGGCAAGATTCGGAAATCGCCGTAGTAACTTCTTCACGACAACCACATTCTGGTTCACACATGCAGCATAGAGGGGGGATATTCCCGAATAAGGGTTACACGTGCCCGATGCTCCAGAAGCAAGTAACAAATCAACAGCGTCCACATTTCCATTCTCGCAAGCCCTGAAAAATTACACGAGAGCGCAAAAAGTGAACAGTTGCAGAAAGGGAGGGAGACCCTTGCAGTTACAGTTATAGATACACGGATATGACGTCATTAGTGATAAGAACTAAAATTTAATATAAACTTCTAATCTCAAGATATCGGAACCTAGTGGTTGGCAAATACAATATCCTTGACTACCGGAAGTTATTCTCTGTATTTTACAAATACCTGTCTCGCAAAACCAAGAGGTTTTCGCTATGGATCTTTAGATGATAAAAAAATTATTGATAATTGGGAGAAGGGTTGCTGTCGCTTGGACTAACTCTCTTTGCTGAATAAAAAAATAGATTTGGCTGACAGCTTTGCTCTCTCAAAAGTGCTGCACTTATAGCCAACTATATAATTGGTGAATGTAATCAAGGAGGTCTAGGTAACTAAACATCTTTAATAAGGCTCCTTCGCTATTTCCAGTCCTCTAGTCTTCCCAAGTTAGTCTTCCCGTTGAAGGCGCCTGGCCACTCAAAATAACTTTACGATGAAAAATGTTAATGATTGTCAACTTACTTTAACAAAAGTGTTTCGCCTGCAGCGTACTGCTTGTCAACATCAAACTCATTACCAAGTTGTTCAATTATTTCTTTCAAACGATGAAAATTTCCTCTGGCAGTAGCAGAAAAAGCCTCTGAAAAAAAACAAAAATTCATTTTCACATGAAGACATTTGATTTCGAGAGCAAACATTTTTTTTCGCAGAACTATACATACAGCAAATACAATCTGTTCTAAAAATTTACGTCCATAAAATTTCCGTGAAAAAAGATCTCGCGGCGAAATTATTACGAAAGCTGCTCAGTTGTTTTTGGAAGAAAAAACTAATACAGCTCACATCTTCAGGCATGTACACTTAACTCGATGAAGTCAAAAAATTAGAGAAATTTAATGAATACGTACCACATCCTATATTTTTTTGGTTGCTCTAAACTCTCCCGATAAGCCGAGAGTCTTATCGATAGTTACAAATATTACTGTTTTTATGCACAAAGTTCTTTTGAAATACGGTAGTAAATAATAAATATCATTTTTCAAAATTAGAGAAACAAAACGAATCAAATAATACACTGACTCACCTTCTTGCCATCCAGCTATCTGCAAATTGTGTCTGCGAACTGCAAAAAATGAAGAAAAACAAAACAAAACGTCGTACAGTTGGAAAACCACAATAGACAAGCTTAGCGTCAAAAATTTCAATTTAGAATTTTTCAATTCTTGAAGGTGCTGCACATAGTTTATCTGTTTTAACTGTCTACACTCCTTGGGGTGTCAGAAAATGGGTCGCTCTACCCAACAGCCCTTAAAATGTACATTTTACTTTGCTTTTACGTTACCTTACCAGGTCATCCCCCAAAAGATGAGGTACCCGTTCACACGATCCGATTTGTCGGATCCGATGGTTTAGGTTCCGACTTTTGGTTGCTAGTTCACACGGCCCGATATTTTTATTCTTATTTTTAAGTCTTTTTCAAATCTAATTACTCGCGGCAAATCAAAATTTGGGAAGTAAAGAGAGTAAAAAGTTTGAGGCTAGTCGGCTACCTTTGATCTTGCTGGATGAAAATAGAGCAAGTTCTATTTCCATCCGATTTTTGACACTGCTTACGTGATTTTAAACGTGTTCACACGATCCGTTTTGGGATCCGATAAACGGGACTTAAGAATGAATAATCCAACACGTCACGTGATTTTCATTCAATTTCCCACGAATATCGCGCGAAAAAATGAAAGTGTTTTGATGATCAGTTGGTAAAAACCAAAAGAAAATGGTTAAGTTTATCTTAACTTCTCTGATTGAACTGTGAAGAAAAACGCATGAACAGCTCCATACTCTAATTGCAATAACAATCCATTAAAATGGAAAATTTTCAACAAATTCCGACCTTCCTCATCTTTCAAGAATTTAGCGCAACTTGTATGTCTTTCTTCTATAGCCAGATCGATAGGAGTTCTACCATTTGCGTTAGAAATGTCAAGGTCGGCACCCTTCTCCACTAACAGCTTTAGGCATAAAAAATGGCCATTATAAGCTGCGTGATGCGCAGGCGTCTAAAAGTGAGTTGGACAGAGAGATATATCATCATCACCACGTCTAGGACATGATACTTGTGCTTACTTAACTAGATTTTACGTAAATAGATTAAGCCCCGCAGTATTGTTTTATGTCTGTGGATATAGATCGTCCAGGTTAATGAGGCACAGTCCTGACAAGCAAAAGCGTAGCCAGCCCGCAAGTTTTGGTCCTGCTTTGTAAATATTAGAATATTACAATTGTTCGTTTCTTTAGAAATCTATTGTTTTTACACTAAGTGAACAGAGAAAAATTAACATGGCAGAACCAAACTTGCAGCCTGGCTACGCCACTGCTGACGAGAGGGACTGCTGATGTTGTTGTTGACCAATGACCATCGATTAAACTAAATATGTGGTTGGAAGGCTATTTTTAAATAAACATGCCTGTACTTGCATGAAGCCAAGTTTTACCCACGTCTCATGGGATAAAATCGAGGTAAAGTCGCGAATTTTAGTTTATTGTCATGTAATTAATGAACTTTTTTTGACCCGTGCGCGGAAGGATTGGGACTAGTCAAGGTGCTGACTTTAAATTTTGGCAGAAAAATGCCAGTCGTATTCATGGTTATATTCAGTTCAATGGTATTGCCTGACAGTCAAACATCCTTAGCCAGCACCATTGCCAGCACTGACCTTGTCACCTTGACAATCTACATCCATAACCAACATATAACAGTTGTGACAAAACCTAACACCTCATCAAACTCAAAATTTTCACCTTTTCTATGGAAAAAGAACAAGTAATCCCAGTGTCATAAAGGAGATTTTTGGTTCATGCTACTCTAAGTATATGTATAGACTTAATTTATGTTGATCGATGCATCATGTTCATGATTAAATAAATATTCGATAATGGAAATCAGCTACTTACAGAGCAACAATCTGTTTGAGAAGACACCAAGTTTGGATTACCTAAATAAAAAAGGATTTATGGTATCATGAACAAAATGCATAAACCTGTTCAAATAGAAGGATTGCAAATAAAGATGTTGTCAATAAAATGTTGTTAATGAAATGTTGTCAATAGAGATGTTATCAATAGAGATGTTGTCAATAAAGATGTTGTCAATAGAGACAATGTCAATCGGGATGTTGTTAAAAGAGATTTTGTCAGTAAAGATGTTTTCAATGGAGATGTCGTGAATAGATGTTGTCAATAGAGATGTTGTCCATAGAGATGTTGTCAATAGAGATGTTGTCAATAGAGATGTTGTCAATAGACACATTGTCAATCGGGGTGTTGTTAACAGAGATTTTGTCAGTAAAGATGTTTTCAATGGAGATGTCGTGAATAGATGTTGTCAATAGAGATGTTGTCAATAGAGATGTTGTCAATAGAGATGTTGTCAATAGAGATGTTGTCAATAGAGATGTTGTCAATAGAGATGTTGTCAATAGACACATTGTCAATCGGGGTGTTGTTAACAGAGATTTTGTCAGTAAAGATGTTTTCAATGGAGATGTCGTGAATAGAGATGTTGTCAATAGAGATGTTGTCAATAGAGATATTGTCAATAGAGATGTTGTTAATAGAGACATTGTCAATGGAGATGTTGTGAATAAAGATGTTGTCAATAGAGATGTTGTCAATAGACACATTGTCAATCGGGATGTTGTTAACAGAGATTTTGTCAGTAAAGATGTTTTCAATGGAGATGACGTGAATAGAGATGTTGTCAATGGAGATGTTGTGAATAAAGATGTTGTTAATAGAAATGTTGTCAATAGAGATGTTTCAATGGAGATGTCTTGAATAGAAATGTTGATAATAGTAATGTTATCAATTGGGATGTTGTCCTTGGAAATGTTGTCTATAGAGATGTTGTCTATAGAGAAGATGTCAAAAGAGATGTTGTTTAAAGAGATTTTGTGATTGTTATCAACTGAAATGTTATCAATAGAGATCTTTTCAATGCAGATGCTTTCAATCAATAGCAATGTTGTCCATGGAGATGCTCTCTATATAGAGAGGTTTTATGAAAAAATGTTAATGGAGATGTTGTCAATAGAGTTCTAGTAAAGAGATGTTGTCAGTTGGGATGTTGTCAATAGAGATATTTTTAATTAAGATGTTGTGTATTGATGTTGTCAATAGAGATGTTGTCAATGGACATTTTGAAGAGGTAGACAAGCACAAATATGACAATTCCAGCATACATACCATTTTATTGACCAACAATTTAAAACATTAAATAAAGTTGAATGGCTAAATTGTTTTGTTAAGAGGACAACAAGTGGAAAATTGTCATTGAATCCTTCTCAATGAAATTGCTAAACAGAATTTGTCCTCGATTTCACGAGATGAAAGTTTGAACAAACTCATTTTCATCCCTTAGCAAATACTTTCCATAACAACAGAACACCCATCATTCCTCCACATTCAATTTAACTAAGAACTCTATTTGAAAAGGCCATGGCCAAGGCAGTCTTTCTATCAAAAATAAGCAAAGTTACCTCCATTTTCAAGCAGCAGTTTCAGACACTTTTCACTGCCATGTTGTGCCGCTGTGTGTACAGGAGATCTTCCTTGCTGATCTCTAATGTTTGCATCGCCATTGCTTGGGATGGACAGCAAATTCAACAGAAACTCAACCTGGTCATAAATGGCTGCCTGATGAATCAATTCCCCTTCATACGAAAAAATCAGACCAGCCATTTCCAGTCAAAATTACCAGTCTAAAATGGAAAAAAGAAAGAAATGGTTCGAATGGTTTGATTAAATAAAAAGGCATCAAGAAAGGCCTCTTTTTAACTTTTTATATTGTTTAGTTAAAATTTTTGATAATTCCTAAATTTTCACAGCTTGGAACAGAAGAGAATCTGGGGTTAGGAATACAAAATGCCTATGGTTGTTCATACCAAGTACTACAAAAGAATTAAATCATACCAATGAAATTTATTTTGCCTAATCCTGGATCCTATTTGCTCCAGACATGGCACATTATAACTAAGATTTCTTATTTTTGATAAAAGCAATTCAAATTCCAAAGTAGAAATAAGCATGTAGTCATACGAAGCACATCCATTTGTTTGAAACATATAAGGAAAACTGCAACATGCTTTATGCAAAAGGATTCAGCCAAATGATATAAAAACAATCCATGCTTGAACAATGCAAAGAAAGGAGTTGATTATTGTAGCTTATAACCTTTAACTTTAATCTCAAGCAGTGGCGTAGCCAGCCTGCGAATTTGGTCCTGCTATGTTATTTTTTTGTGTTCACTCACTGTAAAAAGAAAAGATTTCTAAAGAAATGAATAATGTTAATGACCTAAAATTTACATAGCCAGACCAAAACTTGCAGGCTGGCTATGTCACTGATCTCAAGACATGCTAAGCCTAACCTTCTCCATCACAATGTGTAGAAAATTAATTGTCTGATTTAGGTTAGGGAGCCCAGAGCCAAAAAAACTTAGAAAAAAAGTCTAAGTATTATAAGGTACATATAGTGGGATAGAAATGCCGAAGGCAAATTTTAGGTGGAAAATGAAAGTTCTGGAAAAGTCAATTGTGTAGCAAGGAGAGTGCGAGAGAATTAAGTGATGAAATATTTAGCCAAATGAAGTTGAAATTGTCAAAAACAACTAATTGATAAAGGAATTGAGTTGAATAAGGCTACTGGCACCATTCGTAAGACTAGAAGCATGATCACATGGCATTGGGCAATAATAGGAAGCCCTGTTATTCTTAAAGCTATTAAGGATGTCCAGTGATTTCACTTTGAAATAGTTTTTGATGTAAGCAGTAACTACATTCAATGTGACAACTAATGCTTCTAAGTTTCTTGTAAATAATTATCTCGACGCAAACATCAGTTTGAATGCAGTATTAGTCTAACAAAGACAATAAATTACCAAATCTTAATCAGGCGTAATATGAAGTGAGCCTAGAGATAATAATGGTAAAATCAATTTGGCATGTTAGTTCGATAGCGTCATTAAAATCGCTAAATTATCCATGCTTTCCCGACTTATCACAAAAAGAATTCAGCTCCAATTAGTGATTAGAACACTATGAAACGTTTCCTACTTCGCATTGTAAAAATTGAGGGGTTAAAGGTTTCAACTTCTCGTCAATACAATAAAAGTCAACAACGATATGAAACATGTTTATTATGATATTATAAACGGAAGGCACATTTTCGTAAGCAAGATTGTCGAATTCATATTTTGTGCAGAAGGGATCGAAGATCGTTCATTGAAATATTTGATATAAATATTAAAACAAGCTTGTATTTTGAGTCGAGTATAAATTAAAATAAAATGTGCCGCAACGCGTATGACAACAAACAATTTAACCGACTGATCACAAATATACACATAACTATTTTGAAAGACGATCAGAAATCGATTAATTTAACACGAACAATGTGAAATGAACTCTGAATTGGAATTCTGAAACAAATTCGAATTTTAAAATAGAAAATCAAAATAAACTAGGTTTTCCATATGCGTACAAACTATGGACATACATTTAGTCTTTAAGACTTTACCTTTGATGAAACAATTGATGAAAAAAGACAAAATGACGAAAACACAAATCTTTTAGTTTGTATTAATGTGATGCTCTCTCTCCAAGATATCTAAATCGTCAGTTCACCTGGTTATAGAACAAACGATATCGACATGAGGAAATCAAAACAATCTGCTCGGTTTCGCTCCTGCCACTCTGGGCTTTTCCCTTGTCTTTGAGCTTAAGCTTTGACAAATCAAATCATTCTACCAATCTCTCATGAGTTAAAATAATGCCGCGTTATGACAGTTTAAGATGAAACAACTTCTTTCATACTGTCGAACTTCGACAAGGACAGCTGAAAACATGCTTCATAAAATAAAAAATCGTGAATCGTTATAAAATTCGCCTTGCGGCCAATTTTATGCATAATCGTTATCAGAAATGCAATTCTTAGAAGAAGCATCAACAGCCCCTCCTGGCCAAAGATTTACAGGAGAATAGGTACGCACGCGGACCATTAAAGTGCTTACGAAGTGCAAATTTCGAAATTATGGTGTTAGTACAATAAACTTTAAAATTGATAGTAGACATTCTGAAACAGTTTGTAAAAATATTTTTTCATCATCAAGATATAACAGTTTTGCTAAAGTCCCGTTGAGTTACAGACGTACTCAGTTTCCGGGCAACTTTTGCAGGAAAGGCTTGGGAAGTTATCACTATTGAAAGAAGGCATCTCTGTTCGGTTGAAGTAAAATATCATCAACTGACATCAAGCATACTAGATAACTCAAATTTTCATTGTGCAATATGACGTCACTTCTGTAATAAAGGGGACATTTGAAACAAAACAATCCATAAGCACGAACTGTTTTAGAAAGTCTAATGTGATTTTAAAAGTTCTGTATGCTAAAACTATAATCGAAAAAAGAAAATTTTCTCCTCATAAGCGCTTTAACAAGAACAGGCTGACGATGAAACCGATGAAGCAGGGCAGACAGATGCCTTCCCAACCGGACCGCATCGAACGGTTCCGAGTGACAGGCATTCGAGTGTATTCACGTCAGGGGGAAATATCAATGGCCCTTCTCTGCCACCAAAGAATACAATATATTATTTTAGCTTATTTTACATTAAAAATATTATAACAACAACACTGTAGGCGAGAACATGTCACAGAGCCGTAACAGAGAAATTTTAAGGTGAGTATGCGCACGCATTTGAGCCGGGCTTAACTTGTACACGTGCTTTGAATGAGAATACATAGAAACAAACACGTTAATCGAGCTTAATTGCATAGGCACCTTTCTTATTTTTAAATTTTAACAGACAATTTCAGTTATTGTTTAGTATTTTTTTTATATAATAATAAGACGTCATAGATGTATGGGCAGGAGGTGGGTAGGTGCACCTGCAACCACTTTACCACCACTAGTTACGGGCCTGTATTACCAAAAGAATGAGCAATAATTAAAGTATGTTGAATTGGAATCGGTGATATTTCTGACTTATTCTGGCTGCACTACTGATGCAGATTCATTACACAATTACATTTAAAGACAAAATCGGATGATAACTTATTCAATAACTGTTGCTAAGCGACCAGACTCGTCCCATTTTATTGATTTGCCGTCCGCACTGCTTGTGCTGTTGCGTCTTTCCCTTTCTGCTGAACTAGTTCCAGGAATTGTTATGAGTTGCGCTTGCTCCATTCTTCTTCTCATTTCTTGTATATTCTTTTCCTTTACCGCCATTTTTTTGTTTAGTTCTTGAATCGTTTTGTATCTATTGTTTTTGAAATAAGAAATCATGACAATGTTCTCAGGAAAACAGGGGGACAGGAAGGGGGTTGTTTCATCGTTTGATTGTCAACGTCAAATTTTGCAGGCATGATTGAGTACAAGCTATCGTAATAGCTTCATGTCTAAAACAGTCAGAGTAGATTAAGAAGTTGCGCCACTGACCACTGTGTCTGATACTGAGCAGAACTAAGTCTTCACCTCAAGTTTTCATAAATATAGGATAAATATATAATATCCCCTAACAAGTAAATGAGCTTACATTAAGTGTTAGTGTTGGCGGTTGAACAGGGGCCCCGTCAAGGCTTGTATGAAAAGGGCACGAACTGAGTCTTATGTATTACTCTTAATACTGCAGTGAACAAGTATTAAAAGCACGGCCAACCTTGGGATTTTCTATGTGACCGCTTAATATAGGTCTGTACAAAAACGAGGTAAAACATTCAAGAGCTTTGACTGCAAAAAAATAGACATGAATTTTTGTAGGTACTGTAGAATTTATGCAGGCTAAGCACTATGTTATAAGGCGAAAAAGTAGAAAACGGCCGGCTGACCGTCTTCCATCCATATTTTTTATTTCTGTGTGCAGACTGGATGTACAATAAACAAAACACTAACATAATGCATTTTTGAGCACTTTTTAAAAAGCAGTTGGAACATATTTTGTGGTTTTTTTTTTCAAATGGGATTTGAAAACTGAGCATTATTATATTTGCAACAGCGATTTGACTGTCAGAGGAACCATTGGAAATCCGACTACTTTTTTCAACTAACTTTTTTGCAAATTTTTTGCCCTGTTGAATTATTAAAGTTTTGTTAACTGTTCATTTTTTTGAGAAGTCCCCCTGCATAGAGGCGCATTACCAGAAGGAACGTTTTAGACCACCTGTTATGTACGTGTTTGAGCCGGAGAATCATTTTCTTAAATTTCAATTTGGGTGACACAAATCTCATCAAATTCTAGGTTTTGTCTTCTTATGGCCCAGAAGACGTGGCTTACCTTTGGTTGCTCAGGTAACCCAGTTGCTCAACTTGTTTCCTCAAGTGCCATACCATCTTATCACGCTGTTCAAGTTGCTCGCGAGCTTCATCACGCTCGTGACGTAATCGTTCAGTTTCATTGGTAACCTTCTCCTTACACCTTAACCGTTCTACTTTTGTTGCGTGTTCCATGCGCCTCTTCTGATTGGATAGTTTAGTTTTAAGTTCCGCAACGCGCATGCGTGTCCGCGTGCTGGCACCAGTCGCATTTTCTCGATCAAGCAAAGCTTTGCGAATACTCTCACGTAATCGCACGATTTCGCGATCTTTCTCACGAAGAACTTTCGACAGTTGTAAACTCACGAAACTGACTTCATTTGACATTTTGACATGGAAGCAATCACTAATATCAGTGTGAGGAAGTATGCATTGACCAAATACCTGGCTTTCTTTATCATTTCTAGAGTCATTAGACACGGCTTCAACGATTTGTGATACTTTATTTTGGTGCCTTGGATCATTCTTAGCGGACACAAAGAATTTTGGCCGATGATATTCGTCTGTTTTCTGTTCATCTTTAAAATTGTTTCCATGGAGTTCAAATTGCGTGCCATCTAAGCTTGTTGCCGTTTTTTTGCCTTCCACAAAAGCACTTTTTCCCGCATATACTAGATTATCTTTCGGTCCTAAGGAAATTGGTCTTGTAGCACGACATTTGTTGTTCGAAAGTCTCGGCAAACTGTTCATATTTACCACAGAACATTGGCACTATATTAAATAAGGAATTTGGAGCAGTAATTCAACACTCAATCTGTTGACGGCAATTAATATTTTTAATTGATCGTCATTTGATATCTTGATATTGTCACTCTTCGAGCAAATTACCAACTCAGTTGCCAACCCAAAACACGCGTGTACTCCAAAATTTGAATTGAAGCGTTAAGAAAACAAGATGTTTTTAAATGAAATTAAGACGCACACACACCAACAACAATGTAAATTTCATTCTGCCTAGCATCGTTTGAACAACACAGTTAGTTTAGTAAGGTATTTTATGTCAAATTTTTGTACATAGTCATGATTTAAACTAGAAAGTAGCATTGTATATTTAACTTAGCAACGTTTTGATCAGAATGAAAACTGCAAAATAAAATGAGGTCAGTTGTATTTGCACTGTACCGCTGGGAAAGCCGTAGTAGACTTGATTAAGCCCATCACACCAACAAATTTAAAAATTTTTTGTTTGTAATAATTAATCAAATTAATTCTCTTAACTCAACATCCCAACAGCTGTTATTAAACATTGTTTAGCATGAGCGGTATGACACAGCATAGGAAAAACCCTGGTTTTTTATTTGCTTTTGTTTGAAATGGTACTGAAACCTCAATACTTGTATGCAATTTCTACTTGCAATTTTTAATTTAATGGTACTAGATCACTCCTGAATGTTACGAAATGAAAAACATATCGTTGGAAAGTTGAAGAGGTCATTTCTTTTGCTATGTAAAAATATAAGACATAAAAACTTAATATCAAATGCACGATAGCATAGTAAAGTTTGATTTCGATTCTCTTTTTTTGATATACGCTGCAGTGCGCACGTGATAAAACAGACAAATCACCACTGTTATGCTGTGTTCTAAAAGAATTCGGGTCTGCTCATTGGCTAATAGCCATGTGTAAAACCGCTATATAAAGAGTGACGTCAAAGTGGACATAAATTATTTATGACGTTACGATACATGTCAATAACAATGACATCAACATTTCAAGATCAAAAAGAACGTGATACAAAATAATTAAGTTCGTCCATTTATAAAAATTTTGATAAAATTTTTGGATTTGCTTTTTCATGATATGAAGAAAAATCAAGCATTTGAAGCTATTCCTTGCTATGTTTCTATTTTTGAGTGTCAACATGAGTAGTATAGTACATGGGGGTTCTAGCGCACGAAAAGTGCGCTATAATCCCCCATGTACTATACTACATATAACCTTGGGTAAAAACTATTTTTATAACAGCTTAAAATAAGACCATGGTTTAAAGACGTCCCTCTGGTAAAAAGGTCATGTAAAAAAGCTGTGTAAAAAATTGTTTGTTTCAATATAGTAGTAAAAACTTTCTTTATAACAGCATAAAATAAGACCATAGTTCAAAAGGCGTCCCTCAGTAAAAGGTCATGTAAGAAAGCTGTATGAAAAAAGTCATTGTTTCAAAGGGGTAAAAATTTGGAATCTATATGTTTTAAAAACTATCTTTACAAACAAATGTTAAGAAAGCATCGGTTCGGAGGCGATCCGGCAGCGCAAATTTTAGCGTAGCTAAAATTGAGCAGGGGGATGGGATCGCCGAGAATTCATGCGAGCCTGGTGGGTAAAAAATTCTAGCTAAAGCTAGAATTTTCGGCTCGCACCCGTGGTGTCCGAAGGACGACAGAGGCTTAAGAAATGCTCTTTAAAAACTATCTTTAGAAATCAAGTGTTAATAAAACATCTTTTCAAAATATGGAATCTATATGTTTTTAAAAACGGTCTTTACAAACAAATGTTAAGAAAGCATCGTTTCGGAGAGGGCTCGGCAGCGCAGATCACGAAGTGATCGAGCAGGGGAATGGAGCCCTCGAGAATTCTAAGTGACGGTGGGGAAAATTTTCACGAAGTGAAAATTCGGAACGTCCCCGTAGATTCGAAGAATATTCGAAGAATATTCGAGAATAACAGAGGCTTAAGAAATGCTCTTCAAAAAACCGTCTTTAATAATCAAGTGTTAATAATCAAGTGTTATTAAAATATCAGTAGCAAATTCTTGAACCCCAAGGCGCGCGTGTCTTAGTGCATGTTCTTAACAATGGTTGTTTAATGTAGATAGCACATTTCATCAGCGCATGTAATAATACAATGTTTTACAAAATATGGGTTCTATATGTTTTTTTAATTTGTCTGTCAAGCGAGTGTTATATGTACATGTTTAACAATGTTTTATATAATTTTTGTTAAAATTGTTTTTAATAATTGTTTCAGGATTTTGAATCTTTTTGTATATCGCTTTTGTATTAATTTATGTGATATGTAGTCAAACATGAGGATTATTCTTCATCTTAAGTTTTAGCTTGATAGTTATTTTTAATAAATTTTTTTAATTTTTCGATTTCATCATTTACAAATTTTTTAGTTGATAGAATATTATCTTCTATAGTAGCCCTAAAATTTTGTGAAAAACCATTAAATGACATAGATAATGTAGATTGATGTTGTGAATAAACTTGAATTTTGGTTAATCCATTAAATGCTGCCAGCCATTTTCTTTTCCATTCGTCATAACCTAGTGAAACTGAAGATTTTGTTGGTTCAATAATAATAAAATATTATTATCTTTATCATCAACACAGTATACGTGATATAAATCTAGTAATGCATTAACTATCTTTTTTCATTATCATTTGTTACTTTAATGATAAATTTTTTTTTAATCTTATCTGCCATCATATCTAATTTAATTGTTTTAGAGTTATCAGATGGATTTATTAATAAAAGTGTAAATTCAATAAATTTAACATTATTAAAATAAATTCTGATAATATCTTGTCGGGTATTAAAATTTTTATAATTTAATTGATTGCTATGGTGTACTACTTTACCATTTACTCTGCTATCAATCTCATTCTTTGTATAATAGTTAGTTAAATTAGAAGTCAAAGCATACTTACCATCAGCTTGTGTTTTAGTATAATAGTTATTTAAATTAGAATTTAAAGCATACTTACCATCTGTTTCAGTTTTGTATAATAGTTATTTAAATTAGAAGTCAAAGCATACTTACCATCAGCTTGTGTTTTAGTATAATAGTTATTTAAATTAGAAGTCAAAGCATACTTACCATCAGCTTGTGTTTTAGTATAATAGTTAGTTAAATTAGAATTTAAAGCATACTTACCATCAGCTTGTGTTTTAGTATAGTAATTAGTTAAATTAGAATTTAAAGCATATTTACCATCTGTTTCAGTCTTTGTGTAATATTTATTTAAATTAGAACTTAAAGCATACTTACCATTTGTTTCATTCTTTGTATAATAGTTGGCTAATCTTGAAACAAAAACATATTTATTATCAGCTTGTGTTTTAGTATAATATTTTAGTAAATTAGCAGTTAAAGCATATTTATTATCTGTTTCATTTTTGGTATAATAATTATCTGATAGATGTGTTTTATTTACAGGTCCTTGTATATTTACATTAATATCTGTTTTATCATGCCCATAAAATAAGCTCATTTATATTATTCCTCAGATTTTATATCCTGTTTATTATTTTTATATTCGTAAACATGTTTAACGGTTGTTATACCAGATAAAAACCTAGAAAGGTAATAGGGTGATATTTTTCTACTAAACTATAAACATCTCGTTTTAAAAGGTCGTCTGATTTAAGCTGTTTTGTTAATTCTTTTGAGTCTTCAATAGCATCAAACCCTTTTAATATATCTGAAAATTTTGATATAACTAAATCAGTTAAAAACTCATTAGCTTTTTGTAATCGTTTTTTCTCGTATTCAGTGTATAATTTATCAATAATTTTTTGACTAGCTTTTTTAATGTAAGCAACTGACTTGTCTAAATCACCATCTTCAGCTAGTTTAAGTAGTTGATCTCTTTTATTAAAACCCTCTTGCGGTTTATCTTGTATATTATCATCACATACAGCATCTTTGATAGTATCATTTGCGGAATCAATCTCATTAATTATATCATCAATTGTTTCAGGCTCTTTACGCTTTGGCATATATATTAACACATGTTTTATTGCGGAATAACAATTTTCCATTGGTATGGATATATTAGTTGAATAAATAGATGAGCAAATTTATTATTTTTCAATTTTTTGGTTATTTCTTCTATATCATCTTTCTCAACACCATAAAGATAATCATCAAATATTGTTTTCATATCATTGCGGTTTGTATTATAAAATGTAACTAAATAACTTATATTTTCACGATAAGGTTTGGCAATACTTGTCAATTGCTGTGTAACCACAATAGTAGAAAGTCCATAATGACGAGCACTGAATGCTAAACGAACTAATTCAGATGTCCTATTTTTAACATCTAAGCAACAAGCACATCATCAAGTATAATAAGACTATTTGTACCTTTATATACATCACTAACATATTTTAAAACAATATCTACCTGATCTTGGTCACATTCTACCTTAATTAAATCAGAATCATTTATATATTTCCATTCTTGATAGGTTTTATTATATGATAGCGTTGGGCATAATAAAATAATATAATCAAAATGTCTATTAAAGTTTTCTTCTAACATTCTTAAAAGAAAGAAGGTTTTACCACAATTTGTCATACCTAAATAATCATATTAAAGGGTGTGTTCATTTATATATTACTGGTTATTCTAGTATTGAATACTTTGTAAATCATTATTAACAAATTGAACAAGAGCATCACTGATAACATAGATGTAACAGTTTAAATCTTTTGTATATGCTCTTTTTTTAATTTCAAGCAAAACGCCATTTTGAGTATTAATGATTTTTTTACCGTTACCAGCAATATTTTTTTCTTGAAAGGTGCGTAGATCGATAACTAATGCAAATTTATCCTTATAAAATTTTTCAATTGTCATGAAGCAATCTATCGGAATAGTTCTATCAAAAATTTTCTTGCTTCTTCATAAAATGTTTTTATTCATACCTTGGAAAATACAATTTGGAACACCCTCTATTGTCATTTTAACTTCATCGATTAATGGAAATATAAATTTTCACTATCACTAACTGAATTTTCTGTGAATAGTAGTACAATGCCTTTCATACTTTTACGAGGGACATTTACGTTTATATTCTGTAATGTACTTGACTTATCCCATTTTTCCTTTTTAAGAGGGTTATATGTTCATAAAATAGGCTTCTTCCTATAGAATATAAATTTGTCACCTCATCTGCAATTTCTTGATTTTCAATAGTTTCATATTCAAGCTGAATATTTTCTAATTCATAATCACCTATATTTGACCACTTTGGGGATAAGGACTTGATCACTTGGTGGTAATGTTATTATGTATTGAAAGTTATTATTCATATTGAAAGGGCAATACAGACCATGGTCTTTAAGAATATTATCAATATTAATTTTTGTCTTGTACCATAAATATCATACATTAATTTGTCTGATACTTTTCTGAACTTCCACTTGTTGCAGCACTATCATCTTTAGAAATAAGTTTTCGTAAATTTTCGCTACAAATACCATATTCAATAAGGCCTTGTCGATCACTTTTAGGTAACCACAAGTCTTTGTATACACTTATAATATTATGTTCACTACAATCGTAAAGGGTTTCCCCAGCCACTTTAATTTGTAGTCTATGTTGTAAAATCTGACTGAGATTATTTATAAAGTGACTTTTGTATTACTGATTTTAAGATCAAACGATAGATTAAGTGAACCAGGCACTAAGCAACTATTTGCTTTCAATTTCGGAATATTAATATAAACTTGTTCATTCGGTTTAAGACTATTAGGATTAAAGGTTATACTATAAAAGTACGGTTACCTTTAATTTTTGTCATAGTAGTCTTTTTATAACCAGGTAAAAGCTCTTCTTGTAATCTATTCATATATATTAAAACATATTTTATTTTCTTCTTTGTTTATACTGATCATATATTAACAAAGCAGCAGCAATAGCTAAAATCCATAGATTAGAAGCTACCCATGCTAGACCTTTAGCTCCCCAGATATAGCCTGAGCGATAATATTCAATAATGGTCCTAACACTGGCCATAATTTTTACCTATATTTGCTAAAGCCTTAGAAAATTTACTAGTAGCTCGAGCACCTTGTAGGATTGCTTTTCTAGCTCCTATGACAATAGTTGTAATTATACCAGCCACAGATATAGCTAAAGCTGATAATCCTGGGATATTTTCCTTAACCCATTCTTTAAATCGTTGTAATCTAGTAATGTCTTCTTCCTGTTTATCTCGTACATCCTCTTTTCTAATTGTTCTTCTTCTTCTCTAATTATAATTTCTAATTCAGCGGCTCTTTCATGTAAATTAGTTAATTCATCAATATTGTTGTCAATACCATTTTCATTTTCATTTTCTTCTATTTCATATTCTATAGTTTTGTTTAGCTCTTCAGTAAAGTGATTTATTTGTGCTTCTATGAATTGTGGGCGTGTTCTTTTATCAATAGTTCCAGAGGGTCATTACACCTATATGTTCTCTAAGTTCTTGATTAGTTATTTGATTGAAATTTTCTGTATATTGATTATTTAAATCAACCATAGGCATACTCTCTTCAGTTTTATAAATTCATTTTGCAAATTAATAATTTTTTAATTTCTTTTTAAATTGTTTAACAGCTTCTTTAGCATTTTGTTTATTGTATTGTAATTCCATTATTATTACGTGTTAAAACAATTATTTTTTCTTCGTTTATTTCTTGTATTTAATGGTTTGTAAGTAATATTATTTATATCAGTTTTACCTAAATTTAATCTAAAATTTATACCTTCATCATATGCCATACCTTCTTTCTATTTTTTGTAATGAACAGTTCAACAGCAAAAGAAACTTCATTTTCAGGTCTAGTAATATTTGTATAAACAGGAGTAGAATTAATAGGAACCTCAGGAAGATTATTAATTTTATTTGTCGGTTTTCTTATTGTTACACCAAAATTATCATCAGTAAATGGTGTTTCATCAATAAATTGAAAATTTTGCCAATCTTCATTATCGTCGTTATTATCTTCATTATCATCGTTATTATTATATTCAGGCTTCTTATCTTCTAATTCAATATAATCAAAACCTCCTTCTGCCATTATATAGATTACTCTATATTTTGTATTTCACTTTCAGGAATCCAACTGTTATGTTTATTATCATAACCTAACCATTTAACTAAAACCATCTTTTTACCTTTAACCTTCTTACGTTTTAATATCTTTTCAACTCTATAAACATCATCTTTCTTATTAACAACTGATAGTTCTTCTTCATAAAATTTACCAATTATAGGCTCTCCTTCTAAATCTTCTATCTCATATAAATTCGGATCTCCTCTAATAACTTTAGTCACTTTAAACAACTCTTCTGTAAAATTTGCTTCATAGCCTTTCGTAAATATAGATTTATACTTTGATATTCTAACCATATCACCAATTTTAATCTTAGGTAATGGTAAATAAGCAATTTCATGACCGTATAATGTATTCCATACTTCATCTTCATTATTTTTATTAACATCTTTAGGCTTCATCAAGATTGTACTGTGTTTTGTATTGTTATAATTATATACTAAATCATCTAATATATCAATCCATTTATATGTTCCTTTACTGTAAAAATATTTCCACATAGATGTTTTAAGCGTTCTGTTAAATCGTTCGACAATCGCAGCCTTTTTATCATTTTTAGTAGAGAAGTACTTAATTTCATGTTTCTCTAATAATGATTTGACACCTACATTATAAAATTCTTTACCATCATCAAATTGAGCTAATTTCGGGTAATTATTAAATCTATCTTTAAATTGACTTAATAGTTTTGCAACAGCTTTTGTCATATTATTTGTGTCTTTCCTATAAACAGGGATAGCAAATGCATATCTACTTAATATTTCAATAGCTGTTAATATCCAATAATAACCATTGTTTTTATACTTATAAGAACCCATATCAACTAAATCCATTTGTATTTGTTCACCAAGATAGTTTACCCTTGTTTGTCTGAATTTATGTCTCCTAATAATAGGTTTATATCTAGTGTATGTGTCTTGAGATATTAACCATTCTTTAACCTGTTTTCTACTAACATCTATACCTTCTTCTAATGCCTTCTGATACAGCCGTTCTACTGATTGATATCCTGTTTTAGGATCATAATAAATATCTCTTAAACTTTGCTCAATTTTAATGTCTTCATCCATTTAACTTACTCAAGATAACATTCAAGTAGAATACTACCTACATTAACAGGGTTACCATCTTGATCTAATATATTAAATATTAGCTCGTTAAAGGCTCCTTTTATAATTGTAACTTTAGATTCAATATCATTGTATTCGTATACAGTACCAAATAACGACTGAATTGTTATTACTGGTAAAGTTAAAGCTATATTACTTTTTTCCCTTCAGGGTTATAATTATAACTTGAATTTACAATATTAGAAGAAATTTGAATATAGTTTAATCCTCTGTTTATATCCACTTTAGAAACACCATTTTGTACGATACCTTTTTCATAGTTTTATAGTATCATTAAAACCTAACATTTTAATAAGAGTATCAGACAATACTAATACCTCATCATTATTATTAGTTATTTTACAAGTTCCGTTGTTTTCTACCATCTCAAGCTTTACATTAACAGACTCAAAAACGTTTTAAGCATTTTAAAAGTCCAGTAACCAGCATCTATATTATATTTTGTTGTGCCTATTGTAAAAGCTAAAGTATTATTTAATTTTACATTTTTATATTCCCAATACACATAAGCTTTTTTGATATATAAATATGAATAGTTAGTTGTTACTATACTTTCTTGTAAGTCAATTTTTTACTATCTCCGTCTATAAAATAGTGAACTTCATATATAATATAGCTTATATTATATGTCAGACAAGCAAATAAAGAAAATGCTATAAAATTAGGTGATGATGATTCAAAAATGTACCAACATGGCCAAAATATATTTAGAAACAACTAAAACGCCTTCGTTTTCAAATCTAATAGCAGCTCAAAATGGAGATGAAGGTCATATTCAGGATTATTTCGATCATATGTTACATCGATGGTCCTCAAAGTTTATTGTAAAACCTACATTTCAAAGACCGGTAAATGTTGATATCTGTAACTTCAGATTGTATGTCACAGAGAATGATTATTTTATAAGTAGTTTATCACCTATAACAGCCACGTGGTCAAGTGAAATTAAAAGTAAAAAAGAACAGTCGACTGGTATAAGATACAATATTAAAAGTCATTTAAATTATAAACAAGAAGCATACTATGCTATGATTTGTGGATGTTATGTGGCTTCGTTTCTATCTGGTATTGGGCTTAATCATTTAAATTTTGATAAAAGTAGAATTATACAAAGCCTTGTTAAATACCATTTATATTATCAGATCCGAAAATTTATGAAGCACCCATCGTTATTAGACAAATATAACTTTACGGAATTGAAAAAGCATATACCTTATAAAGGTATTTTAAAATTTGATAAAAACAATGATGGGTATTATGTTAATTTTCAATATTCGACTACTGATTATCGTAGCTTCATTGCATATCATTCTGAAGGTATTACATTAATCGGAAAAATTCTTTTACAAGAAAGCATTGAAAGTTTTGTTTATACAATTCTTGGAGCTCAAGCAAATACAAGATGGTCAATAGTTAATCATGGAGCTAAGAGCCTGCAAACTCAAAACGTTTTTAGGAAATTATTTGAGGATACTATAGTACAGAATGATACGACTGTATTTATATCTAACATGAGGAAAGCTATAAAAGACACGAATGTTATTTTAAATATGGCAATCAGCCCTGGTATGATTTTAATACCCAGCCGTATGATAATATTAGATAAAAGATTGATGGGTATAATAATATTTTAACATTAGCTAATAAAACTATGAAATTCGGTATTAATTCTAAAATAAATTATTATGGAGTTAAAAGGAAGAACCTAAAAAAGTACATCAAGATAATACACCATCACAACACCTAGATACTCTAGATGAAGTTCATAAAAACCAGTAGTACATAAACATACAAAAATGATAGTAAATAATTCCCATCAAACAGATATGATTACTTTACTCGGTATATCAATGCTATCATCATTCATATTAGTTAAATATGTTTTATAATATAATATGAAAAAAGTTCTAGATTTTAATCATATTTCGAGTGAGTTGAGTCAAGATGAATTTGAAAAGCTGAAAAAGTTGTATTTGTACTATCATAAAATGTATACCTGTTATAAATGGAAGTATAATAAATTAAAGAAAATTAGACTATCATTAAACATGGGAAGTATTTTTCTAGTCTCAACTGGTGGTATTGTTGGTAGTGTAACCCTGAACCCGATAGTTATAGCACCCTGAGTGGTCTAGGTGCTTTAATTCAAGGTTATATGGTTAAAGTAAGATTAATAATAACTTAGAAATGTGTAAATTTGCATATACATCATATGAAAAATACTTATGAATAAGATCATATTTAAGAGGATTACCTTATGATGAAGTGATATTTTTATCAGACATAAAAGTTATCGATGATATTATAATAAACAATTGTACTACTATAGATAGTATGGTGAGTAAATATAACAAAAAATATAAAGATCTGTGAGTTATCTATAAGATTATCTGTGAGTTATCTATAAGATTATCTGTGAGTTATCTGTGAACAAAATCTACAGTATTATATAACATGTCTGAAGAAAATCTAAAATTACTACAGTTAAGAAAGAGAAAGACCCTATTAGAGTTGAAGCTGGTAAACGCTTGCTGCTATATCGAAAGTTGCTAAAGAAAAAAATGCGGGATAGGATTGAATTAGAAAATAAAAAGAAAATTGAGGATAATAGCTGGAATATTAATTATGGATTCTTATTTGGAGCAGTTGGATTATTAACTGCTATTGCTAGTCTCTATTATACAAGGAAAAATGATAAAAGGCAGGAAAAATTAACAAACGATAAAGCGAGAGAAGAAACAACTAGTGAAAAACATGTTTTGATACAAAAAAATAAACAATATAATTTAGACTCATTTGAATAAAATATTTCCTATTATATATGAGTAATACTATGAATAAGAAACAATTTATGAATGAAGCTTTTGATTCAGTGCTTGTGACAACAACTGCTGTAGGTCTTTCTATGGTCTAAAAACTACTAGGTCAAAATTAACAGATACTGATAATATTAAAGATTTTACAAAACTAGCTATTGCTATTACGACATCAACAATGCTAGTTAAATATGCTCAAAACAAAAAATGGGTCCCTGAAAATCCATTTAAATCTGTATAAATATATATGACAAGTGTTATTACTAGTGGGGTTGGAACAGCTTTTGGAGCTGTTGTTAATGGTTTAGGATTTAGTCTAGCAGGCTGGCTATTTCATAAACTTGATAAAAACGGTTACACTGAGGAAATGAAAAGATACCATGATTCTTTAGTAAAACTACAAAAGGCTAAAGAGGCGTTCTATGAAAATGAAGTCAAGCAGCATGATAAAATTCAACAGCTAAGACAAGAACTTCAATATGCTGATAATGATATAGAACTTACAAACAAAGCTCTAGATATGCTTAGAAAAGTAAAAACGATACATTACAATGGATTAACATTTCATAGAGAACCACAATTAAATGACTTTTACAAACCATCTAAGAATATGAAAAATTATCAATCTATTACAATGGTTGTGATTGGTATTATATCTGGATATTTATTATATAAAATTACTTAAAAATAAAATATATAGTATTAGTATATGTATTGTAATAAATTGATTCATAAAGAGTTAGAAGAGTTTTTGGTTATGTAAATTGTTGCTTTTGTGATAAAAAGATATGTGATAGTTATATTAATAGATCTGTTAAGACATACTTATGTTGTGAAAATCAAGAAATTATTTCAGATAATAAAATGAATGTTTGTAAAACTGTGGTTCTGTTCACTCATATAAGATAGTTAATGAATGGATACCAGAGATTTGGAAATGTCAACGATCAGTTCATTCAAGAAAAAATGGTTTTATAATAAAATTAGATTGTGTGTAACTTTTGAATATGTTGAGATGATTACAAATGATTTTATAAAGGTTGTTAGTACTATGATTAAACATAAGTTGATTCAAAAAGAATATTAGTATGTATAACTATTATATAATACGTTTAGCTAGTAGGAGGGTATACCATTAAAACACCCTGTTAGAGATATGAAAAATAGTAAGACAAAAAAGTTTTTGATGATAGATTATTTGGTGAAGTATATAAAATCCTTGAGTGGGATAAAGACATCAACTGTACTTATTATAAAAACTGGATAGAGTCAAAGAAATAAAACATTTATGATTATATATGAATCTTAAAGATCTATTAAAAAGATTAGAAATTTTATTCTATGTTGTAAAAAACTAGTTCTAATATAGAAGGTGTTTTGAAGGATTTTGAAAAAACATTGTATAAATCAAAAGATAATTTAAACGCACCTTAAAAAAATAAAATATATAGTAATTATATAGAATGGTGAAAGTTATAAAAAACAAAGATGTATATAAATTTAAAGGACATGAAATTAATTTAGATTTATTAGATGAAATTATGAAAGATAAAAACATGTATATTAAATCATTAACGTACGAACTTTATTATAAAGACGATATTGATAGATATATAACTAAATATTATGAATTGAATACAAATGAATGGTTATCTTTTTCAAAAGATAGATATAATGTTGAAAATATAAAAAAAATATTACATGTGATGTGTAGTATGAATATTGATTATGAACCTGTTATATTGAATACATTTAAACCATCTAATATTTATACTATTAGTAGTGATTTTTATATACCTAATATATATAATATTAGTAGTGATTTTTATATACCACAGTTTACACATATCACTGAAGCTTTGTTTAATAAAGATCATGGATGGGATGATTGTTATTTTAAGTATGAAATCAACAATATAGATACAGATGTTTATGTTATAAAATTTGATTTATATGAATATGGTCCTTATATAACTGCTTCTGGTATTATTAGAATCTATCTTAAACGCATTAAATAACTATTTAAAAAATAAAATATATAGTATTAGTATATATGTGTTCAGATAAACAAATACGAGGAAGACCGAAAATTTATACTAAAGAACAAATCAAACAACATAGGACATTATATATGCTCTCAAAACCATGGCATTGTGATTTATGTAATAAAACATATAGTTTAGCATATAAAACTTTACATCTTAAAACTAGAAAACATTTAATAAATTCAAAAATTTAGGTGCGTTTAACAAAAAAAAAATTTAAATATATAGTAATTATATATGATAGCAAATAGAAAAAACTTAAAAGACTTAAAGACAAAAGATGATATTAATAACATTGAAATGAGTAATAATAAAATATCATTATGTCATTTCGGACCTGGGTGGGTTTTGACTTTTAGACCATTATTTATTATCTAAATTTGATGTATATATATTAATTGATGGTTTACCAACAAAAATAAAACATTATGATTCTGATCAAGAAGGTTATAAAAATGTAAAGATTTTAAAACATTTAAACATACTTTAATATCTGAATTAATAGAATATAATTTTAAATTAGTTGAACATAATAAAAAATTAAAATTATTAAGATTTAAACCTGATAATCATAAACAAGAACTATTGTATTATTATGATACTACTGTACAAGAAAGTTTAGATGATCCTGTTATTCGTGCACAATTAAATCAGTGTATATGGTTACATATGAAAGGGTTCAATCCTTATTATGAATATGGTTTAATGCCAAATATGTTACCAAATTTATTACATAAAAAATCTGAATTAAAAGAATATTTAAAAAAAAATAAAACTAAAAAATGTTAAATAGATTAATTTAATTATTTTTATAAAAAGTTTTAAATATAGATTTATTTCTATAATTAAAATTAGTGCGTTTAAAAAAAATAAAATAAAATATATAGTATATATATGAATAGAGATTATTTAAATCGAAAGGTACTTAAAGACAAACCTATATTATATAATATGCATAAGATGAATAAAGATAAAACAAAACATAAAGTACTTAAAGACATGAGTATTTTATATAGTATGCCTAATATGAAAAAAGATGAACTTCAAAAGTTGACTAAAGACGATTTAATTAATTTAATATTAAATCAAAAGCCGTGGGTTGAAGGTAATAATACTTCAATTTCCAAACCAGTACAAAAAGTACTATCACAATCCAATATCAAACAAATGACTGTGCAACAGTTAAAAGTTATTGCTAAAGAAAAAAAGATTAAAGGTTATTATAAACTTAAAAAAAACGAATTAATCAAAGTATTAACACCAGTCCCAAAACCAAGAAAGAGTGTAAAAGAGATGGTTAAAGAGTATGAGAACAATACACAGATGCTATCAGATAAAAATAAAAACCAATACCAACAAAAGAGTTAAAATAAGAGAAACAAACAATGCTCTTAAAGGATTTACTAAATCATATGAAATAAGCATTATTAACAATAAAGATCCATTAATACAATTACAAAACACTAGAAAGTATCTTACATATTATATTAAAGAAATATTAACAACAATGAAAGGATTAAAATTTGTTGAAACGCTTAAGGTAACATTTGAAAAATTAAAATAAAAATAGTGGTGATGTTGATCATATAATAAAACTGCTTATTTTAACAGTCAAGCTTTAACAATTACAAATAATGAAAATATTACTGAATCACTACAAATTTCAAAACAAAATATATTAAATAAATTAGTAAATTTAATCAAGAAGGTTCTGGATGGGTTATTAAATCTATAGATAATCATTATCTTAATGTTGTTAAATACAAGCCATTACAAGGATCTTCATATATTAATTTACCACAAGAACTTAAAACTCTAAAAAGGTTAATTAATATCAAAATACAGATAATGAATGTTTTAGATGGTGCCATATTAGTTATTTAAACCACAAAATAAACACCCAAAAGAATAAAAAATCTGATAAGGAATATATTAACAAATTAGACTACTCTGGGATTGAATTTCCAGTGACTGTTAAACAATATAATAAAATCGAAAAGCAAAACAAAATTAACATTAATGTCTTCGGTTATGAAAATAAACAACCATACCCATTTATATATCAAAAGAAAAATTTGAAGACCATATGGAACTACTATTGATAACTGATAATGAAAACAAACATGTATTAATAAAAGATTTTAATGCATTTATGTACAATAAAACAAAGCATAAGGAAAGAAAACACTTTTGTATGCGATGTCTTCAATGTTTTAGTTCTGAAAAAATATTAAATAACCATATAGAAAACTGTATACTAATAAATGGTATACAATCAGTAAGAATGCCTGATAAAAATAATAACATACTGAAATTCAACAACTATCATAAGCAACAACCAGTACCATTTATTATATATGCTGACTTTGAGGCTATTACAGAAAAGATATCTAGTTGTAATCAAAATAATAAAAAATCATATACAGAAGCCTATCAGAAACATACAGACTGTGGTTATGGATATAAAGTTGTTTGTTGTTATGATGATAAATTCACTAAACCAATTCAACTATATAGAGGTCAAAAGGCTGTTTACAAATTTATGGAATCTATGTTAAAAGAAGTTAAATATTGTAAAAATATTATGAAAACTCACTTTAATAAACCATTAAAAATAACCTCTGATAATGAAGAAGACTTTAAAAAAGCTGATGAATGTCATATCTGTAACAAAAAATATACTAACAAAGATATTCGAGTTCGAGACCATTGTCATATCACTGGTAAATATAGAGGCTCGGCACATCAAGATTGTAATTTAAAACTTAGAATAGACCCTGATAAATTAAAATCCCAGTAATATTTCACAATCTGCGTGGGTATGATAGTCACTTTATTATGCAAGAAATCGGAGCTATTGTTAATAAGCATACATACAAAAACAAAAAGGTGAAGAAACACAGATGAATATAAATGCTATACCTAATAATATGGATGGCTTTATGTTTAACATTTCTTGATAGTTTTCAATTTATGAGCTCTAGTTTAGAAAAACTTGTTAGTAATTTACCTAAAGAATCATTTAAATATACCTCTAATCAGTTTAAAGGTGAAAAACTTAATTTAATGACTAGAAAAGGTATATATCCATATGATTATATGGACTCGTTTGAAAAGTTTGATAATGGGTTGCCTTCAAAAGAAGAATTTTATAGTATTCTTACTGATGAGAATATATCAGATGATTCTTATAAACATGCTCAAAATGTTTGGAATACATTCAATCTAAAAAACATGGGTGATTACCACGATTTGTATCTGAAATCTGATGTATTGTTATTAGCTGATGTATTTGAAAACTTTCGAAAAACATGCTTAGAATACTATAACTTAGACCCATGTCATTATTTTACTAGTCCTGGGTTGTCTTGGGATGCTATGTTGAAGATGACAGATATTAAATTAGAACTAATGACTGATATTGATATGTTTCAATTCATTGAAAAAGGAATGAGAGGTGGTGTTTCTTATATTTCTAATCGATATGGTAAGGCTAATAACAAGTATATGAAAACATTTGATAAGAATAAACCCTTAAAATATATAATGTATCTAGACGCAAACAATCTATATGGATGGGCTATGTCACAAAACCTACCTACTGGTGGTTTCGAATGGTTAACTGAGAAACAGATTAACAACTTAAACCTTGCTGAATATCAAGAAGATTGTAAAGAAGGTTTAATACTTGAAGTTGATTTAAAATACCCTGAAAAACTACATGATTTACATAACGATTATCCACTAGCACCAGAAAAATTAAGGTAACTAGCAACATGCTGTCAAAATATTGTAAGACAATTGCTTCTAATTACAATATATCAACAGGTTTAGTTTCAAAATTAATACCTACATTACAAAATAAAGACAAGTATGTGCTACATTATAGAAATCTTCAATTATACTTAGATCTCGGGTTAAAATTAAAAAGTACATAGAGTACTTGAATTTAATCAATCTCCATGGTTGAAAAAATACATAGACTTTAATACTCAAAAAGAACTAATGCAAAAATTCTTTTGAAAAGACTTCTTCAAACTCATGAATAACAGTGTTTTGGTAAGACGATGGAAAACTTACGAAAAAGTAGATGTTAGACTAGTAACTAATAAAAATAAATTATTAAAATTAGCTTCAAAACCTACTTATGTAAGTAGTAAAATATTCAATGAGAACCTTGTGGCTGTACATAAGATCAAAGAACAATTGGTTCTCAACAGGCCGGCATATGTGGGTATGTGTATCTTAGATTTAAGTAAAACTTTGATGTATGATTTTCATTACAATTATATCAAGAATAAATATGGTGATAAAGCTAAACTTCTTTTCACAGACACAGATAGTCTAACATATGAAATCGAAACTGAAGATGTCTATAAAGATTTTTGGGTTGATAAAGATAAATTTGATACTAGTGATTACCCAGAATACCATAAATATCATGATAAAACTAATAAAAAAGTTATTGGTAAAATGAAAGATGAAGCTGCTGGAATAGTAGTTAAAGAATTTGTTGGTTTAAGAAGTAAGATGTATAGTTATATTAAAGATAATAATAAAGGAGATAAAAAAGCTAAAGGAATTAAGAAAAATATTATTAAAAACAAAATAAAACATGAAGACTATAAACAAACACTATTTGAAAATAAACAAATACATCATACAATGAAAACTATTAGAAGTGTAAACCATCAACTTAGTAGTTATGAAATTAATAAAGTATCACTTAGCTGTTTTGATGATAAACGGTATATATTAGATGATGGTATAACTACTAGAGCTTATGGTCATTATTTAAATGATAATTAAAACTTATTTTAATATACAGTTATAATGTGTAGTAAGCATGTAGCGTGGGCCTCTGTTAGAGTAAAATCATACATACCTGCTCCTCATGTTTGACTACATATCACATAACTGTTTGTAATAAGTAATTAATACAAAAGCGATATACAAAAAGATTCAAAATCCTGAAACAATTATTAAAAACAATTTTAACAAAAATTATATGACACTCGCTTGACAGACAAATTAAAAAAAACATATAGATTCCATAGTTTTGTACAACATTGTATTATTATACATGCGCTGATGAAATGTGCTATTACATTAAACAACCATTGTTAAGAACATGCACTAAGACACGCGCTTGACAGACAAATTAAAAAAACATATAGATTCCATATTTTGTAAAACATTGTATTATTATACATGCGCTGATGAAATGTGCTATTACATTAAACAACCATTATTAAGAACATGCACTAAGACACGCGCGCTGCTACTGATATTTTAATAACACTTGATTATTAACACTTGATTATTAAAGACGGTTTTTTGAAGAGCATTTCTTAAGCCTCTGTTATTCTCGAATATTCTTCGAATATTCTTCGAATCTAAGGGGACGCTCCGAATTTTCACTTCGTGAAAATTTTCCCCACCGTCGCTGAGAATTCTCGGGGGATCCATTCCCCTGCTCGAGCACTTTGTGCTCTGCGCTGCCGATCCCCCTCCGAACCGATGCTTTCTTAACATTTGTTTGTAAAGACCGTTTTTAAAACATATAGATTCCATATTTTTAAACTATAGATTATAACCTCGAGATTTTTACCCACTTGTGTAGTAGTAATACACATGGGGGATTCGAATACATAAAAAGTAAACTTTTTATGGATTCGTACCCCCATGTGTATTACTACTTTTCATAAGAGAATTAAACATAAGGGTGTGACTTGAAAACAACTTCGGCACATGCAGATAAATTTCCTGCAATTTTCTGAGTAGAATCTTTTAATGAAAGCTATGGCATATGTAAATTAATTATTTGTTATAAGTGATGCCTCACCTTTGCTAAGGTTAAACAAGCTAAGAGGCTTCACAGCTTGGACGCAAGAGTGTAACTAATATGGTTATTAATGTGATTTTCAGGGTGATTTTATTGCAACAGAATTATCCCACTAAAGCAAAAAATGAGAAACAAAAAACGTCTTACCCCTCCTCGTAAAAAAAAACACACACACAAGGAAAGCATCAATAAACAGCTACGGGTCTTCGACTGGTAAATTAAGGGAATGATCTTGAAGAACAAATAAAACATTTCGACACTCATTTTTTGATTTATATAAACATCATCAGAATCGTTTGTTTTACAGAGAAAACCAGGTTGCAGATTAAAATAGCAATTTCAAGTCGTTGTAGCGTCAATTAGCTCTTTCCTAAAATGACATGAGCAATTTTCCTTCAAAAAACTTGAATCAATGCCAGCATTGTCTTTTTACAACAGTAACAATATTAATTCAAAGCAGGTTTTAAGTGGTCATTGAAGCCAGCATCACGTTTTCATAAGATATATTTAGCTCATATAATATAAAACAAATTCCGAAGAAGCAAGACAACGTGCGATTGCATGATTCATCATTCTGTCTGAGGACGACTTTGAAATAAAGTCACAAATTTACAGTTCACTTCTCGTCTTGTTTTGATTCATATTTTGCAATCTCAAGATGTCTTGTTTCTTGGGAATATGTTTTATATTATATTTCTTTAAATTGTCGGCTGGTTATGATATTTAGCTCAGTTATTGTCATTTTGTTGAGAAGTTTCGTCCATTTTCTGTTGGGCAACATTATTAAAGTGTGAAAAATGACCGCAATCGCAATCCTCTAAACTTTTAGATATGAAATCAGTATTAGAACACGGAATGTTATTGCACTCGATACAAATAAATTATGTCGACCATAGTGAGTGCAGTTAGTCTGAATTCCTGATATTGGATACATGTATTTGACAATGTTTGACTGCGAGTCTATAATAAACATACTCATGATTACAAGAATGTGACTGGCTGATGCCCACTGAGATGACGCCAGCAAAGGAGACGGGAGATTACCAGACACAAGAGGCACTGAAAGAACCACGAACAAACGCTTGTAACTTGTTATAGCCGATTCAAGAACTTTTAGAAAGACGAAGGGTTGTTGAAAGAATATTCTGACTTAAAGTTTAAACTACATAACGGTTTTTTTCTATAATTCTGATACTATGGATTTGTTTCGGTGGTTCGGGATGTTGTGGGGGTTTGGTATTCTCCTTTCTCGAGTAAAATCAAAAACGTGCCCACCTAGATTCTATCCTAGCAGCTATTTTGGGGATGATTTAGTTTGCCAACCTTGTCCTTTGCATTACCAAAGCTGCAAACAACAAGGAAAAGACCAAAGACGATGCAAGAAGCATTGTGGTAAGTGCATATTATTTTTGTTTGTCGTTCGGTAAGTGGTAATATTAGGCGCACTCGATCGTTGACAATGTATGGCAAAGTCTAAACTAAAAATCAAACTATTTATCAACTTTAGACTAAAAGTAAGTCCTATTTAAAGTAAGTCGGTTAGGTTTCTTAGTCCTTAGCTCGGTATTAGGTATTATGCCCAATGTTTCAATGTACATAAAATTTAGAATAATTCTATCAGACAGTTCTCAGATAGGAATCGAATTTAGGCGAAAGAATTTTTATCAAGTCTGAGCAGAACTATTCACGGTCGTTTTCTGTTAACCGGTCCTTTAGCGATGACTACTGCCAGCTTACTTCCAACGTTTATATCATGGAAAAGTTAAATTATCCGGTAAAGAAAGTCATCGTTATACGGCTTCACACCACACACCATATAAACACAAATCATGTAATTCCAATGGCTTTTGAAATCGTTCTTCGTTAAATCTACTTTTATGTCATTTGTGAATAACCATGGACTCCAAGACATTTTGGCAAACGGGTTTTATTTGAAGCCCTTTTGTGTCATTCAAACACATTTATGTTGATATTTAAATTCAAGAAAGTAATGCTTAGCGTTTAATTTTGAGAAAATTTACCAGGAATATTTTTGAAATATTTTACAACAGTAATTCTCTCATAATTCATCGAAAGATTATACAAAACCACCGCCAGTTTCAGTCAATTACAATGAATTTGTTTTAGTTATTTAACTGGTTTATTTATCAGAATGCAATCACGCAATTGGGATTCATGGTTTGTTTATTAAATATCAATGAAATATGCACAATATGATTATAGCATTTATATTTAGTAAATACCCACACAGACTCGTTCTTCGCAAATTTAAAACAGTCTTACAGGAAACGTATCCTGTATATTACGAGTCGCCACAAGAGAAGGTGTATAAGAAGTATGTGCATGCATATATACTAAGTATAAAGTATTGCAAAATTATAAATTAATACAACATGAAGTAATTACTTCAAATGCATTGCTTGACAAGTATCTAATACCTTGTGTAAATATAAATAAAAAATTCTCGCCTGCATTTTGCTCCATGTAGACACAATAATCTGTTATGCTTGAGCTAAATCTCAATGTTGTATATCGTACAATGCCAATGCAAAGATCAATTGTATGGAATAAATAATTCCAAAACGTGAGGTCTTATACTAGCTAGGTTGCTAGCCTGATACTAATCAGTAGCTACACAAATAAGAAACATCTTATGTAAAGACACACTTTTATTGAAATCAAATCATAATTGGTGTCGTCGTATGTTAAATGAATAATTAACATTCTTGTGCAATTTTCTTTCAAGAATATAATGTAAATCATGCTATTTTTGTTGAGAAATTCAAATGGAAATTTTCATTCATAATTCAAATATCAAATCAATATCTTCAAAAAATTTCGAGGCCTTTATAGCTTACAATATTAACAAGACATGGGAATTGGATATGTGTGTAAATGATACAGAAATGGAAGAATAAAATTCATCAAATTTAATCTTATCACTTCAAATTGCCTTCTCAATACAACTAATTGACACGAGTCTAATCTAATTTGATCAGATCACAATATGATAAAATCTAACTTTACCTCAACATTTAAGTCTTGCCCAATTCAAAAGACACTTTTTCCCAATAGGCACACCGACTATCTTTACGGTTTCTACCATGAACGTTCCAGTCATCCACGTTTCCAGATTTTGGATAACATTACAAACAGACCAGACGAAATTCCCAAACAATAAATTGTCAATCTCTACAACCGACCTATTACCATCAAATCATGCTGTAACGTCGGATACAACAGAAGACGTCCTTATTGCGATTTTCGTCCTTCTGATAATCATTATTGTGCTGCTGTTGTTGGGTTGTATCTACAAATATCGACAGAATACCGCATTATTTCCAAGGTTAGCAGAATAATAAACACGTTAATTGTTGATATCATAAATTACTGAATTAATTATAGCCAAACACCTGATACGGTGAAAAAACTGCACCAAAATTTTCAGTGACAATCATTGCTCAAGTTGTTCGCTCTGTCTTGCTAACGACTACATACGTTTTGCAAGCAACGTCAGACGCATACGCCAACAACTCTGGTTCAACCACCGCTGCAAGGATTTTGGTCTCGTTCCGACAGGACTTAGAATTAAGTCTCCGTTGAACACACAAGAGGCTATTCAGATTGTCAAATCCACCAGCAGACGACTGATACGAGCACGGATTAACGACTGTCACAGACGAATCAACTATCACATCAAACAACAAGAACAAAGACTGAACAAACTGAAGGAACTCATACCAACGACAGTAAGTGATACTTTACTTTCTACCATACAAACTATTGCAGAGAAACGAGCAAACAAGACAGAGACACAACACCAAATCAAACAACAACAAAAACTTGAACGTTTAAAACAAACTAAAACACGTGCAAGACATAAACATGACGATAACTGGGTGAGGAATATTTCTTCCCGCCCATTAGACGAAACTGAAACGCGACTACTATCTTACGGACTAAAACATTCCATAACACCTAGACAAATCCCGACTGAGACGATAGTATCAAGTGTCGAGGCTGTCCTAGCGTATCAAAGAGACTTGTCAGAAACAACAAAGACGAGATCAGAAGCAGGATAGCCTCCACTTTACAATCGTCCTCTATACGTGACAACAACTTGACAAAGACGAACAGCAAGCACTCAAACGACTAAAACACGACAACAACATCGTCATTTTACCAGCAGACAAAGGACGCGTGACTGTGGTCATGGACAGGAATGATTACTTTAACAAAATGGACGCACTTGTTAACGACAGACAAACGTACGAACAACTCAAACGAGACCCAACACCATCACTAGTACGCAAACTTAACAGCAAGATCTTCTCTATGAGAAAATCTAACATTATATCTGAACGTATTTACTATCGACTCAGATGTTCAGTACCACGACCACCCAGACTATACGGACTACAAAACTTCACAAACCACAAATACCCATGCGACCAATTGTATCATTCTTTGGTTCGCCTACTTACGAACTCTCAAAGTACTTGACTAACATACTGCAACCACTCACAAACAAATCAAAACACAAGCTACAATCCACTGAAACTTTCATTAAAAAACTGTGCACTATACAAATACCAGACAACTATATACTAGTGTCTTTTGATGTGAAATCACTGTTCACCAGTATTCCACTTAATCTGGCACTTACTTGTACAAAAACCCTCATTACAAACACCACGGACGTACTGCCATTACCGACAGAAGACATTATGGAGTTACTAGAGCTCTGCCTCACCTCGACTTACTTCCAATACAAAGGAACACACTACAAACAATTACATGGGACAGCAATGGGCTCGCCCGTTTCTGTTGTAGTTGCTGAAATTGTAATGCAATCTATAGAGGAACGGGCACTCATGACTTACAAACATGCACTACCTTTTTGGTTTCGCTACGTAGATGACACAATCACAGCACTACATGCAGACGAGATTGATGACTTCCATACTCACATCAACAAACAGAACAGCCACATACAATTTACCAAAGATGTCGAAGAAAACGGAACTCTTCCTTCCTCGACTGTTTGGTAAAACATGACAATCAAAACTAGGAACAACAGTTTATCGCAAGCCAACACATACTGACCGACTACTAGACCAATCATCTTACAACCCTACATCACACAAAGCCACCACAATCAGAACATTAACAAGACGTGCACGAATCATATGTGATTCACCGGACGCTCTACAAAACGAAAACAACTATCTCAAACGTGTTTTTGACAAAAACAACTATAACTCTGACTTTATCAAACGCAACACTTACAAACCCAACGAACCCAACGAAACGAACAACTCAGTGACAACAGCAACGATACCTTACATCAAAGGTACGTCTGAGACTATCTCGCGTATCTTACGACCATACAACATACGTGTCTCACATAAACCAATCACAACATTACGACAAGTACTAACGAACATAAAGGACAAAGAACAACCCAACGAACGACAAGGTGCAGTTTACAAAATAAACTGCTCCGACTGCCACGCCTCTATATCGGGGAAACTGGCAGGAACTTAAACATAAGACTTACTGAGCACAAACGAGCTACTAAGAAACAAGACAAAACTAATCACATTGCCGAACATCACCGAATCACAAAGCACAACATTGACTGGGACTCGGCAAAATGCATCACTTACAGTACTGACTATAGACAACGGCTTACATTAGAAAGTTGGTATACCAACTTGGAACAAACCCTGAACAGATCACAGCAATTACCGGCACCTTACAAACGACTTATTCACAATACAAACAAACGATCAACTAAAAACATTACACTTCAAACTAATTCACAATGACAATACACAATTGACACCACACATTACAACTAAAAACGTCACACCTAAATCACACATCACAACTAAAAATAAAATATTTCACTTCACACTAATCCACAATGACAATACACATTTCCTGTACACACAATACAATGACGTAAGAACCAGACAATAAATACGGCTAACCTGACGTTTACTCCTCATTTGACTCTGAAGATGACTACCGCTAAGGTTGTCGAAACGTCAGTCAACAACATCAAAAACAGTCCTTCTCAGGACTTTATTAACCTGGACGATCATCATTTACAAACATATAAATTACTGAATTAATTATAGCCAAACACCTGGTACGGTGCAAAAACTGCACTAAAATTTTCAGTGATAATCATTGCTCTAACAACTTCGCACAGAATACATGCATGCTTGTCACACCAGATTCACTAAAAGTGGATCGTGACTAAAACAACACACGAGTACATACGAGTACATACAAAAAGAGTGACATACGAGTACATACAAAAAAGAGTGACATACGAGTACATACAAGTACATACGACTGACATACGAGTACATACGAGTGACATACGACTATATACTGGTCACAAATGAGAAATAGAACAGTTTCTTCCATAATACATTGATATTTGCATTCACTTTTGCTTGTATTTGTCTGGACTCTGGGGCAACCTTTTGATGGATTTAAATGCTGAAAAGGTATTTTATTCGCACATTCATTCGTATGTTTCAGTTGAATTTCGTGTCCGTTGTGCGCAATGTCTTAATCTATTAAACGGTTTAAATGTATCAACAACGGTAGTCTTGCGTTGGAGTTGCAATAAAGTAAACTCTAGTACAAAAAACATATTATGTCGATGCGATTTGCCTGTATTTGAGCGCTTTTTGACACACTTTCACCTAGAAAATACATATTTATGAAAGCGATTAAATATACAGCGTATAAATAATGCCTTGTAAACGTGCTATATGAAATAAATGTACATTATATATATTTGAATTGAACGACAGTTGCACTGTGTTACGTATATGTATCATTTTATGCGTACGATTTCTGATTACTTTTAATGTTTTTAAAGTTCTAGCTGATGTAATTCAGTCTTTGAACTGCAAAACCAGTATCTTAAAGATCTAAATAAATTATTCATAAAATTTTAAAAAAGAGACAGGATATGAGCTAATGTGCAGTCTGATTGATTCCTCACTAATCTACCTCATATTTCTTTGGTAGAATAAATAAAATGAATGCAACATTCGAGGAGTAAATCCACATCAATGATTTATATGACAAGTACATCTAATTGTTTTTTTTCCCAAGATTTTTAATATCTTAATATATTAATATAAGATTAAAAATAGTGTACACATGTGCTAATAGTTCTCAGAATAACTGCTCAATATTTTTTGTACGGGAGTTTACTTTAGGGCAACTCCAGCAAAAGACTACCGTTGTTGATACATTTAAACCGTTTAACAGATTAAGACATTGCGCACAACAGACACCAAATTCAACGAAAACATACAAATGAATATAGTATGCAAATAAAATACTTTTTCAACATTTAAATTCATCAAATTGTCGCCTCATAATCCAAACAAGCAAAAGTGAATGCAAATATCAATGTATTATTGAAGAAATTGTGCTTATTCTCATTTGTGACCAGTATATAGTCGTATATCACTCGTATGTATGTCACTCGTATGTATGTCACTCGTATGTATGTACTCGTATGTCACTCGTATGTCACTCGTATGTTACTCGTATGTACTCGTATGTCACTCGTATGTACTCGTATGTACACGTGTGGTGTTTTAGTCACGATCCTCAAAGTGAACTACATCAGCAGGATGATTCATAACTCACACTGACTCATAACTAACACCGTAAAATGAGTACATGCATTTTTTACACAAATCTTTTAGTGAAAGACATCAGAATTGCACATTTCCCATAATGTGGATACATTCATGTGTTGTGAATCAACAATGGAAAATATTCTTTACTCACAAATTTTTGGTGAACTTAATTAGAATGAAACATAACATTAGCATGACAAATAAATTACACTGTGAAACCATTTATGTGTGATGTATCAATAATGAATACATACATGTTTCACACACTAATCCTACCATTCGAAAATTTCACCAGGATGACATACTTCAAAAATCTATCCTTTCAAATTATTGGACTAAATCACTACTGCAATAATTTTACAAAAAAAATTTGTATTGGTTAAATACATGTCTTATTCAAGTTTCAATATAGATGGCACTCGAGGAAAATCCTTATAATGACTCTGATTCGCTAACATATAAACTCTACAGTTAATGCAACAAACCAATTAACTTTGTTAAAATTAACTTTACAGAAGCTTTTCAAAAAACGGCGTGATGGCAGAAACAGCGGATGAAGAACATGGAAATTTTGTGAACTATGTGCCATCGTCGTTGTGAAGCCTTAAAATATAATTTAAAGTAAGAAAACTCTTAAGCTGCTTTGACAAGGAATCGCTTATTAAATAGATAAATGAAAAGCCCAACATTGATATGAACAGTCTGGCCAGGTAAGAAGTTAAGCTCGCTAAGCCAGACGAAATTGTTTCATGCACCTGTATACAAGCAAATATGCAATGACCCAAAACTCGCATTCACACAAGTTAACTACATTTTGAAATTATTGCTGAACTGGCTTTGGTACCCATTCACGTACATTTCAAGCAGTGAAACTTTTTACTTGACGTGTTTTAAGGGTGAATTGAAAAACAAGTTAGTGAGTTGTGCAAGTAAAAGACTTATTGCCTTTTTGATGAGAGATCTCATCTCGTTTGGGTGAGGTAAAAATGAAATAAGTGGGCTGGTTAGTTTATCATACAGCTTTTCGTCTTGAAAGAACTGACTCAGTTGACCAGGTCAGCCTGGATCATATCAACGTGGCATGTATCTCAAGGTGCATTTTAGTTATTTTAAAATATCACAGACTATTCATTTTCAGGCATTGTTAACATGCTTATTTTTCAGTCATTTACTTTTTAAACAGAGGTGCTTATACCAAAAACTTTGCAGCATCACATTTCTATGTTTAACTATAAAGTCTACAAATAATGGTTATTTACAACTTCGGATTCTAAAATACACCTGAAAAAATACTTTTTATATGAAGTATAACTGTAGCGTCTTCAATAGAATTTACAGCAATATACTTGAAGAACTAAAGTTACTGAATAGTTGACTCAAAAGCGAATGACATTTTCATTTGTGTCGGAGGAAAAATTACACTATTTAAGAATCAAGAGCAATTTCAACAATTTTCACCAATTAAATCTAACTTTATTCAAAAAAACTTGGATTGATAGCTCTTCAATGCACTCGCTAGCTGCACATGCTAAGACATGCAGTCCTTCATTGTTTGTTGGATGGTTTCTTTTGCAAGGCCTATCATTCCAGATTTTTGTACAAATTGAATTTAATTCTTGTTGATTGAAATTTAAATTGGCTCAACGATTGGATATTTCCTCAATATCTATTTTATTACGGTTAAAATCATTTTTGAATATGCCATTGCAAAGTTTTTGGGTTTAAGCACCTCTTTAAAAAAGCATGCCATTATATAAGTACTTAAAGTGTTTGAAGTGCAGTAGAACCTGTGTTGTGTACCAACTATATTTACCAACAACTGCCGCCAGTGAGAGTGGTCGAAATTTGAAGAAACGAAATTTTATGACAGTCTTTAAAGGCAAGAGGTTGTTAAATATAGGGGGTGCTAAAGGCAGTTTTTACTTTAATATGTTTGTACTTAATTTATATTCATCAATTCAACAGAATCATTGTTATTTGTGAATCGAATTCACCATTGCTTGCAGCTCAAAAGTTTTCAATAAATTATTTTCTTCATGTCTGAGTTTGAAATCTTATACAAATAAATTATTTTAAAGATGATGCTCTAATCAGGTAGGAAAACTGAACTATACATACTTAGAATCTACAAAACATAGTTCATAGTAGGTTCTCTAACCCAAGAAAAATATTAATATCAATGTACAAAACAGACTGTTAAAAACCCAAAATTTAATTATTTTTCAACGAAATTGAAATGACGTGTAACATCTCTAAAATATTCACAAGCCTCAATGCTCAATCCCTTTTATAAAACTTTAAAGTAGTTAAGCGCGCGAGGAAGCTAATAGACAAGCAGCCAATTTTGCCACAAATTGTGATATGACATTTTTACCTGGAATGGCAGTATTTAATATCCATATTGTTGCACATAACTCCAAATGCGACGTGAATTTACCCAAAGGCTTTAGTAATTCTCAGTTGATCTTACGTCCAAGCAAAAAATCACAATATATGCATGGTTGTTGTAACAGCCAAAATAATTCTAAGCATTCAATGTATCATGTGTGATTAGTTATGATGGAGCACTACGACTAAATTTACGTATTTAATTGTTTTTCGGTTTGTCCTACCTAAACTTAAGGTGGTCTTTACCACTCATAATCTGAATTTAGATTATTTTCCATATAAAAAATTAAATAGCATCCTATATGATAGATCATGTTCTAAGGGCCTGATTACATGAAGCATTTTCAACCCTGAGGTTGAACTCAGCAATGTTAAAGTGGTTATATCACGAATTTTAGCCCCCCTTTTTTATGAGCTTAATTGAAAATTTGGATTATTTGAAGAACTATGACATGTCGCTGGACTTAAACAGATAAATATAAGTTGCTTAGTTTTGCCTCCAAAGTCGGGTACTATTTGCGAATTTTTTACGACGCCATATTGATACTTGTGACGTAGATAGTTGAACACGTCTGTTTCCGTCAATATAATATTATATTATAGAAGGTGATTTTGTTGTCGTTTTCTTGTCTTAAAACAAATAATGACAGTATTTTCAATAAAATATTAAAAAACAAGTTGTCCGGAAAGTATGGCCTCAAATCAGTGCTCAGATAATTCGAATTCGATGTCTGAATGCGTATCTGATTCGAGCTCGGAATCCGTGGGTTATGTCGAGCATTTAAACGACTTCGCATATGACGATGAACCGCTAGCAGGAGATGGTGATGAAGTGCATACTCCAGATGATCCCGATGGAATTCTCCTGCGACATTAGAACAACGAAGTGATGGCGTAATTCCACTTGGTGAATGGTAAGTTGTTGTTTTCTCCTGTTTGTAATATACATAAAGTTACTTTATAAACCACAATGCTCCCACGTTTCAGGTGTAATTGTCAATGCTGTCATACCGATTTGTTAGAAGGCGCATTAGAGTACAGATGCTGTAAGGAAATTGGACCAGCTTTGCAGAAAATGACATTCGATGGCAGCATTGAGAAAATATCATGCATAACACAGCATGCCAAATTTGGGCCTTTAGTTCATGAGGCTGTCCTTGAAAACGTCGGGCCACTATTGAGAGATAGGAATGGACGTGCTTATCGCCGCCAAGCATCACAATCATTAAATATGTAAGATTGTAAATTGTATGAGAAACAATGTTATAATCAACATTGTTTCATCAACAATAATTAGTCCAACCTTTTTATTTACTTCAGGTACTTGAGAGCTGTGGCATACAGATGGTTGATGCGATGGTTTTGTGGGTCTATGGGATGGGAGAATACTCGGCCTTTACCTGCTTGTGTTTACCACTTTATTCGGAAAGCATATCCAAGTGGTAACACAACAGTTACATACCATCAGAGGGGCGATGATGGAATAGTCTTTAACTTGTGCACTGTAGAGACTGTTGACCTTCTTTGCTGAGTTTGGAATGGTCAGGAAATATGCCTAGATGAAAACCAAATAGGAGATACATGGATGCACTATATAAGTTGACATGCAGTTTAATGGTTTGAAACAAGAGTAAACAATAAAACAAATTGGTGCAACTACTGAGAGGTTAAGCTGAAAGAATTAAATGAAAGAATATCTTTTCTTCAATGTCAGTCTGGGAAAAAGACAAAAGAAAAATATATGGAATTAAATCATAGCATAAATGTAAAATGGAAAATAGCAAGCCGTTCAAATGGCGAATCGTTTGCTTCCCAGTGCATACTTAAACATGCTCAGCTTCATCACTAGTAGATGGTACTTCCTCATTGAGAGAACATGTTTCCTTCAGCGATGGCTTATGGAGAGTATGTCGAATAATCTACAAAACTTATATCGAATTTACATATGACAAAAGAAAAATTAACATAAACAAGCGTAAACTTACTTGTCTTCGCTTTCGATCGGTTATTTCGTCCTGTAATGGTTCAGGAATCCCAGCCACGTCAATGGTTGGGATAGCATCTTTCTTCAACCTTCTTTTGAGCTTGACTTACACACTCAAATTAAGGTCAAAACAAGAATCTTCAAAATGCGCAGAACACAGACACGAGGTAGAGGAGCCTCAAAACCCGGTCTATGTTTACGCACAAAATTTACCCATTTTCTATGTCTTTGCGGCTCTGTTTCTTTTTTAGGAAACAGATGCATCGACATTCCTTCGGTTTTTGAATCATTGGCGCAACTAATTTGATTAGGTCCGCCAGCAACACAGCGTTTTCCTCCGCGTTTCTTATTAAGATTACTAGTAGAATACGCCATGTTGATATATGTGTTCAACTTTCTACGTCACAAGTCATTAGCATACCGATCAAAAAGTTCGCAAAAAAAAAATGCTGAAAATCGTGACTTTGAACGTCCGTAAAATCACTTTCACCAATCCAATTTCAATTATAATTGCAGATTTAAAATCACTGAAACAAGGTCTTTCAATTTAGCTAATAAAAAAGGGGGGCTAAAATTCGTGATATAACCACTTTAAGTGGGCTGCAATTTCAGCCCTGCCTGCTCTATAAATCTTAATCAAATACAATGCGCTATTACATGACAGCTTTTCAACCCCGGCGTTGAAATTTCATCCTTGCTTGGGCTACCCGGGCTGACATCTCAGCCCTTTGCTGAAATTAACACCGGCGCTGAAAATGTCTCATGTAAATGTTTGATACCCAGGGCTGAAATCAGTGAGCATTCGTGGTAGCGAAGAAATGCGTGCAATACTGCACATGACCAAAACAAAATGGAGTCAATACAATTCACGAGGTATCCTACGATCCGAAGAAGATACAGAAGCAGAAAGTGCGATTATCGTCCCTGTAAAAAGATTTCGTTGTGATAGCAACAAAGTGACAATCTTTTAAGATGTTTGAGCAATAATAGGACGCTTATGGAGTTTAAGAAGTGATTTTAATGCAGACAAGCAGTACAAAGCTGTCAAACGTGAGATGGTTTCCATTTATGCCAATGATCCGTCACAGTTGATGAGCACCGAAAATAAAAAATCGATAAAAATTTTCGTCAGCCATGTTTACAATTTTGGATATTCGCGCGAAATTCATTACTTGCGCGCAATTACTCAAGACCTCAGATCCGGGGTGGAAAGCCGCCATATAATCGAAAAAATTTTAACCCATCCAAAAGGGTTCAAATTCAACCCTTGGGTTGAAATGCTTCATGTAATCAAGCCCTAAGTTCTTTTAAAAATATACTTTTCATTTCTTTTCGACTACTGGTTCTTTGGTTAACGCTTTTAGTTACGAATGCTAAGCAATGAACAACCGCCATCTTCGATAATTAAGATGAAAAGAATATTGAGAAAGTCATTTTCTCTAGCCTTTCAGAAATTGATTCACTCATTAACAAAAATGTCTTAGGAGAATTGATCTTGATAAAAATTTCATAGATCAAAAATCAGAAAAATAAACACATTGCATTAAACAACTACAAAGGCGAGTATATAATAATACCTTATACTGTGATGCAGAGAATTGAAAGCGAGAAAAGAAAATCCATTTTGTTTTATTTCGTCCAACTTCAGGACATCATGCTGGCTTTGTCTTCTTGCTTGTGCTTTTGTGACTAGTGAATTTATAGTTCTCAATAGCATTTGGGAACAATTTGAATACTCCTGAACAGTGGGCCAAGCCTCCCCCCCCAGCTGTTGATTTTTTGGGAGCGCAGAAATGAATATGACTCACGAAGTTTTCAATTTGGACTAGAAAAATGAATATGAAGCGGAACAGTTATTTCCACAATTATAATATACAGTTAATGAAGTTAACTTTGGGGAAAAAGGAAAACTGATTAAAATGAAACCTTGTAAGGGGGGTCGTTTTACAGTCAATAAAGAAATAAAGTAATTGAGGAGCATTCTTGATGTTTCTTATGTGGCCACAACACCTGACTTGTCAATTGTCACAATGACTGTAGACAACATACAGGGCCAAATTTAATGTCCTCTTAGGGGGCGCAACAAGGCCTAAAAATGTATAGTTTTTTGCCTATGTAAATCAATTTTCTTGGCTTTCTCCCACAGACAGGAATCTTTACAGGCATTGTATCTCATTATTAATCCAAGCTTAATAATATTTTTTGTGGGTGTACTAAAATTTGGTATTAATACTGAACATCAATCATCTACATTTCAAGACCTCCCGTAGGATTAAAAATAGAAAGATAATTGTATAAAATTATGTTGTGAAGATTTTCTATTGAAGCGGAAAAAAATTAATTTTTTGTTAAAATTTTTGAGATTTCTTGAGAACGTTGCTACTCTTGTTATAGTGGCTAGCCTACTTAGCGGGTCTATTGAGTCATTGACTGCAGCCTGTCTCTCAAACAGATGTCCGACTTGTTTCAGTTATTTAAGTCAGTCGTCCATAGAGCGCGAGCTAATAAACTAATAAGACGGACTTTTAGTTTGTGGTAATTGGACTTTTTAGTTTGTGGTAATTGGACGTTTAAAAGCACTTTGCTGGCCTTTGATATTTATACTTAAACTTCGCTTTCTGCCCGATATATCCCTGGTCACAATTTTGTGGTAATTGGAGACAAATTATCATTTTTGTTGACAAATGATCTATAATATTTTGGTTATCATTATGAAAAATGGCCGTCAGACTTCTCTAGGGATTTCTCACGTAGTAAATTAAATATTAGTCATTTACGCTATTCGCGTATCTATTTATAATTTTCTAGTGGTGGTGCAGTCATCGGTAGAGTGTAATCAAAATGCAAAGGCTAACATTAAGTATCGAGACTCAATAATATTGCGGCATGTACTGCAAATTTCGTTAGTTCAAAGGTGAAGGGGGCGCGAAATTTGCTTTAACCCCCACAGTCAAAATTGCACCACCACGCCACTGTTCTTGGAAGCATGCTAATTCTAAACGTCTGTTGATTTCAAACAGAAGCTGATGCATTGAGTTCATCATAACCTAAAATATTTTGTAACCTAAAATATTTTGGTGTGCTAAGCAATTGCCCTCACCATATAGGCGTTTTACATTTGAGGTGTTCGTTAATTGATTGGGGAGAAGGTGGCAATTCGGTAAGCTAATGTATATTTATTGAGTTGCTGATGTAAATTGGTACTTTCTTGAAAACTACAACAGAATGTTCCAAGACACGGGGAGCCCAGTCCTAAAAATTTATTCGATGAATACATTTTATTTTCGATAAAACATTGTTTAAGTTACCTCAAAGTACTCATATCATCAATTACTTAACGAAATATTTGTAAAAGATAACCAAAACAAATAAATTTCATGTTCTTAATAGCAAAATGTATGCAAAACAATGATGATTGGTTCAATTCAAGTTAAACCTTATTGTATTCAATGAGCATTGTGGCCTGATGATCTTCAACCTAATATTCTGAATGATCCCATTTTACTCATAAGAACCTGGAACGTGACCTTGCATTACACAATATAAAATTATCAACTTAGGTTGGAGGAGGACTATTCAGTTAAGTAGCTTTAAAATTGAAAATTATGGTACATACATGAAACGAAAAATAAGTGTTGCCAACCACATATATAAATAATGGCAACGATTTAGCGCCTAAAATTGTTAGACAACGTGAACGGAAATCAACCATCTAATGGATGAATGACAGTGTTGCCATATGAGTTCTTTTCCAACATGTCTAGCCGACAGGGAAGTTTATATAACGTTATGACGATTTGTTTTCAAAGGTCACTCAATTGTCGGGTCATATCCTATAGAAGCGTTTATCATTTCAGATTGGTGCACCAAATTTTATTGTCAATGCGAAATATTAGCTCCAATACATTCATCTTCCTTCGACATCAATCTTAATGATGTTAAAATGACTTATGAGTATGACATGAGGAAAATTTTTTTGCTGGTGGGCACTTCCACTGATATAGCTTGACGTTACTTGTAGAACCTTGATTTAGTTTGCTAAATATATTTTTAATATCAAATAATCGCGAGTAATGACAGCCAATCTTCAGAGATCAAAAACGAGGGTCTCAAAAGGCAATTTCTACAATATAAAAAATTCCACCTAATTTTTATTAAACTATTCAATGTAAACAAATTCAATAATTTCTATTTTGTTAACTTTTGTTGTGGTTCAGAAGTTTTCATCAAATATTTTTTAACAGCTTCAACATTTGACATTTTCTACACAATTAAACTTTCCCCTAAATTTCTATTGAAGATGGCGTAGATAATGGATGTAAATAGTATTTTTTAAGCAGTCTACACAAATATGAAATGATTAATAACATTTTTAATCACTCTTAAAGATAAATTCTCTGTCATTACTGAAAGTTTTAAAAAGAATAAATTGTAGGACGGGGTAGGCAGCTTAATTTTGGTTCATAATCATGTGATTACTTTTTCACCTGAATCGGGTGATTTTATTTCCCTAAGAGAGTTAAACATAAGAAGAGTGTGACGTGAAAACAACTTCTGCACATGCAGATAAATTTCCTGCAATTTTCTGAGTAGAATCTTTTTATAAAAGCTATGGCATATGAAAATTAATTATTTGTTATAAGTGATGCCTCACCTTTTCTAAGGTTAAACAGGCTAAGAGGCTTCACAGCTTGGACGCAAGAGTGTAACTAATATGGTTATTAATGTGATTTTCAGGGTGATTTTACTGCAACAGAATTATCCCACTTCACCCAAAATGAGAAACTAAAAACGTCTTACCCCTTCTCGTAAAAAAACACACACAAGGAAAGCATGAATAAACAGCTACAGGTCTTTGACTGGTAAATTAAGGGAATAATCTTGAAGAACAGTAACACATTTCGACACTCATTGTTTGATTTATATAAACATCATCAGAATCGTTTGTTTTACAGAGAAAACCAGGTTGCAGATTAAAATAGCAATTTCCAGTCGTTGTATTGTCAATTAGCTCTTTCCTAAAATGACATGAGTAATTTTCCTTCAGAAAAATTGAATCAATGCCAGCATTGTCTTTTCTAGAATAGTAACAATATTAATTCAAAGCAGGTTTTAAGTGGTCATTGAAGCCACTATCACGCTTTCATAAGATATATTTAGCTCATATAATATAAAACAAATTCCGAAGAAGCAAGACAACTTGCGATTGCATGATTCATCATTCTGTCTGAGGATGACTTTGAAATAAAGTTGCAAATTTACAGTTCACTTCTCGTGTTGTTTTGATTCATATTTAGCAATCTCAAAATGTCTTATTTCATGGGAATTTTTTTATATTATATTTCTTTAAATTGTCGGCTGGTCATGATATTTAGCTCAGTTATTGTCATTTTGTTGAGAATTTTCGTCCATTTTGTGTTGGGCAACATTATTAAAGTGTGAAAAATGACCGCAATCGTAACTGAAAGAACCACGAACAAACGCTTGTAACTTGTTTAAGACGATTCAAGAACTTTTAGAAAGACGAAGGGTTGTTGAAAGAATATTCTGACTTAAAGTTTAAACTACATAGCGGTTTTTTTCTATAATTCTGATATATGGATTTAATTCAGTGGTTCGGGATGTTGTGGGGTTTTGGTATTCTCGTTTCTCGAGTAAAATCAAAAACGTGCCCACCTAGATTCTATCCTAGCAGCTATTTTGGGGATGATTTAGTTTGCCAACCTTGTCCTTTGCATTACAAAAGCTGCAAACAACAAGGAAAAGACCAAAGACGATGCAAGAAGCATTGTGGTAAGTGCATATTATTTTTGTTTGTCGTTCGGGAAGTGTTAATATTAGGCGCACTCGATCGTCGACAATATATGGCAAAGTCTAAACTAAAAATCAAACCATTTATCAACTTTAGACTAAAAGTAAGTCCTATTTAAAGTAAGTCGGTTAGGTTTCTTAGTCCTTAGCTCGGTATTAGGTATTATGCCCAATGTTTCAATGTACATAAAATTAAAAATAATTCTATCAGACAGTTCTCAGAGAGGAATCGAATTCAAGCGAAAGAATTTTTATCAATCTGGGCAGAACTATTCACGGTCGTTTTCTGTTAACCGGTCGTTTAGCGATGACTACTGCCAGCTTACTTCCAACGTTTATATCATGGAAAAGTTAAATTATCCGGTAAAGAAAGTCATCGTTAAACGGTTTCACACCACACACCATATAAACACAAATCATGTAATTCCAATGGCTTTTGAAATCGTTCTTCGTTAAATCTACTTTTATGTCATTTGTGAATAACCATGGACTCCAAGACATTTTGGCAAACGGGTTTTATTTGAAGCCCTTTTGTGTCATTCAATGACATTTATGTTGATATTTAAATTCAAGAAAGTAATGCTTAGCGTTTAATTTTGCGAAAATTTACCAGCAATATTTTTGAAATATTTTACAACAGTAATTCTCTCATAATTCATCGAAAGATTATACGAAACCACCGCCAGTTTCAGTCAATTACAATGAATTTGTTTTAGTTATTTAACTGGTTTATTTATCAGAATGCAATCACACAATTGGGATTCATGGTTTGTTTATTAAATATCAATGAAATATGCACAATATGATTATAGCATTTATATTTAGTAAATACCCACACAGATTCGTTCTTCGCAAATTTAAAACAGTCTTACAGGAAACGTATCCTGTATATTACGAGTCGCCACAAGAGAAGGTGTATTAGAAATATGTGCATGCATATATACTAAGTATAAAGCATTGCAAAATTATAAACTAACACAACATGATGTAATTACTTCAAATGCATTGCTTGACAAGTATCTAATACCTTGTGTAAATATAAATAAAAAAATCTCGCCTGCATTTTGCTTCATGTAGAGACAATAATCTGTTATGCTTGAGCTAAATCTCAATGTTGTATATCGTACAATGCCAATGCAAAGGTCAATTGTATGGAATAAATAATTCCAAAACGTGAGGTCTTATACTAGCTAGGTTGCTAGCCTGATACTAATCAGAAGCTACATAAATAAGAAACATCTTATGTAAAGACACACTTTTATTGAAATCAAATCATATTTGGTGTCGTCGTATGTTAAATGAATAATTAACATTCTTGTGCAATTTTCTTTCAAGAATATAATGTAAATCATGTTATTTTTGTTGAGAAATTCACATGGAAATTTTCATTCATAATTCAAATATCAAATCAATATCTTCAAAAAACTTCGAGGCCTTTATAGCTTACAATATTAACAAGACATGGGAATTGGTTATGTGTGTAAATGATACAGAAATGGAAGAATAAAATTCATCAAAAATAATCATATCACTTCAAATTGCCTTCTCAATACAACTAATTGACACGAGTCTAATCTAATTTGATCAGATCACAATATGATAAAATCTAACTTTACCTCAACATTTAAGTCTTGCCCAATTCAAAAGACACTTTTTCCCAATAGGCACACCGACTATCTTTACGGCTTCTACCGTGAACGTTCCAGTCATCCACGTTTCCAGATTTTGGATAACATTACAAACAGAGCAGACGAAATTCCCAAACAATAAATTGTCAATCTCCACAACCGACCTATTACCATCAAATCATGCTGTAACGTCTGATACAACAGAAGACGTCCTTATTGCGATTTTCGTCCTTCTGATAATCATTATTGTGCTGCTGTTCTTGGGTTGTACCTACAAATATCGACAGAATACCGCATTATTTCCAAGGTTAGCAGAATATTGGTTATTTACATGCAATTATGTTGACTATATGTAGACATGCATGCAACACGTTAATTGTTGATATCATAAATTACTGAATTAATTATAGCCAAACACCTGATACGGTGCAAAAACTGCACTAAAATTTTCAGTGATAATCATTGCTCTAACAACTTCGCACAGAATAAATGCATGCTTGTCACACCAGATTCACTAAAAGTGGATCGTGACTAAAACACCACACGAGTACGTACGAGTACATACAAAAGAGTGACATACGACTATATACTGGTCACAAATGAGAAATAGCACAATTTCTTCAATAATACATTGATGTTTGCATTCACTTTTGCTTGTATTTATCTGGACTCTGGGGCAGCCATTTGATGAATTTAAATGCTGAAAAGGTATTTTATTCACACATTAATTTGTATGTTTCAGTTGAATTTGGTGTCCGTTGTGCGCAATGTCTTAATCTATTAAACGGTTTAAATGTATCAACAACGGTAATCTTGCGTTGGAGTTGCCATAAAGTAAACTCTAGTACAAAAAACATATTATACGTATTTTGTCGATGCGATTTGCCAGTATTTGAGCGCTTTTTGACATACTTTCACCTAGGAAATACATATTTATGAAAGCGATTAAATATACAGCGTATAAATAATGCCTTGCAAACGTGCTTTATGAAATAAATGTACATTATATATATTTGAATTGAACGACAGTTGCACTGTGTTACGTATATGTATCATTTTATGCGTACGATTTCTGATTACTTTTAATGTTTTTAAAGTTCTAGCTGATGTAATTCAGTCTTTGAACTGCAAAACCAGTATCTTAAAGATCTAAATAAATTATTCATAAAATTTTAAAAAAGAGACAGGATATGAGCTAATGTGCAGTCTGATTGATTCCTCACTAATCTACCTCATATTTCTTTGGTAGAATAAATAAAATGAATGCAACATTCGAGGAGTAAATCCACATCAATGATTTATATGACAAGTACATCTAATTGTCTTTTTTCCAAGATTTTTAATATCTTAATATATTAATATAAGATTAAAAATAGTGTACACATGTGCTAATAGTTCTCAGAATAACTGCTCAATATTTTTTGTACGGGAGTTTACTTTAGGGCAACTCTAGCAAAAGACCACCGTTGTTGATAAATTTAAAACGTTTAACAGATTAAGACATTGCGCACAACAGACACCAAATTCAACGAAAACATACAAATGAATATAGTATGCAAATAAAATACTTTTTCAGCATTTAAATTCATCAAATTGTCGCCTCATAATCCAAACAAGCAAAAGTGAATGCAAATATCAATGTAATATTGAAGAAATTGCGCTTATTCTCATTTGTGACTAGTATATAGTCGTATATCACTCGTATGTATGTCACTCGTATGTCACTCTTATGTATGTACTCGTATGTCACTCGTATGTACTCGTATGTCACTCGTATGTCACTCGTATGTACTCGTATGTACACGTGTGGTGTTTTAGTCACGATCCTCAAAGTGAACTACATCAGCAGGATGATTCATAACTCACACTGACTCATAACTAACACCGTAAAATGAGTACATGCATTTTTTACACAAATCTTTTAGTGAAAGACATCAGAATTGCACATTTCCCATAATGTGGATACATTCATGTGTTGTGAATCAACAATGGAAAATATTCTTTACTCACAAATTTTTGGTGAACTTAATTAGAATGAAACATAACATTAACATGAAAAATAAATTACACTGTGAAACCATTTATGTGTGATGTATCAATAATGGAATACATACATGTTTGACACACTAATCCTACTATAAGAATATTAAATCAGAATGACATACTTCAAAAACCTATTCTTTCAAATGATCGGACTAAATCACTGCTGCAATAATTTTCCAAAATATTTGTATTGGTTGAATACGTGACTTATGCAAGTTTCAATATAGATGGCACTCGAGGAAAATCCTTCTAATGACTCTGATTCGCTAACATATAAACTCTACAGTCAATGCAACAAACCAATTAACTTTGTTAAAATTTACTTTACAGAAGCGTTTCTCAAAACAGCGTGATGGCAGAAATAGTGGATGAAGAACATGGAAATTTGGTGAACTATGTGCGATCGTCGTTGTGAAGTCTTAAAATATAATTTAAAGTAAGAAAACTCTTAAGCTGCTTTGACAAGGAATCGCTTATTAAATAGATGAAAAGCCCAACATTGATATGAGCAGTCTGGCCAGGTAAGAAGTTAAGCTCGCTAAGCCAGACCAAATTGTTTCATGCACCTGTATACATGCAAAAATGCAATGATCCAAAACTTGCATTTACACAAGCTATCTACATTTTGAAATTATTGCTGAACTGGCTTTGGTACCCATTCACGTACATTTCAAGCATTTAAAACTTTATATTTGACGTATTTTAAGGGTGAATTGAAAAACAAGTTAGTGAGTTGTGCAAGTAAAAGACTTGTTTGCCTTTTTGATGAGAGATCTCATCTCGTTTGGGTGAGGTAAAAATGAAATAAGTGGGCTGGTTGGTTTATCATACAGCTTTTCGTCTTGAAAGAACTGACTCAGTTGACCAGGTCAGCCTGGATCATATCAACGTGGCATGTATCTCAAGGTGCATTTTAGTTATTTTAAAATATCACAGACTATTCATTTTCAGGCATTGTTAACATGCACATTTTTCAGTCATTTACTTTTTATACAGAGGTGCTCATACCAAAAACTTTGCAGCATGCCATTTCCATGTTTAACTATAAAGTCTACAAATAATCGTTATGTACAACTTCGGATTCTAAAATACACCTGACAAAAATACTTTTTATATGAAGTATAACTATAGCGTCTTCAATAGAATTTACAGCAATATACTTGAAGAAGTAAAGTTACTGAATAGTTGCCTCAAAAGCGAATGACATTTTCATTTGTGTCGGAGAAAAAATTACGCCATCTTAAGAATCAAGAGCAATTTCAACAATTTTCACCAATTAAATCCAATTTTATTCAAAAAACTTCGATTGATAGCTCTTCAATACACTCGCTAGCAGTAAAAGTAGCAACTGAAGTCAGAAGCGTACAGTAAGTAGTTTTAAGTAATGTTTGCTTAAATTGAAGCTCATATTCCTACTTGTAAAACTATGAGACTCTTTCATGCGTACAAGTAGCAGCTACTAAGACATGCACAGTCCTTAATTGTTTGTTGGATAGTTTCTTTTGCAAGGCCTATCATTCCAGATTTTTGTACAAATTGAATTCAATTCTTGTTGATTGAAATTTAAATTGGCTCAACGATTGGATATTTCCTTAATATCAATTTTATTACGGTTAAAATCATTTTTGAATATGCTATTGCAAAGTTTTTGGGTTTAAGCACCTCTTTAAAAAAGCATGCCAATATATAGTTACTTAAAGTGTTTGAAGTGCAGTAGAACCTGTGTTGTGCACCAACTATATTTGCCAACAACTGCCGCCAGTGAGAGTGGTCAAAATTTGAAGAAAAAAAATTTTATGATGATCTGTAAAGGCAAGAGGTTGTTAAATATAGGGGGTGCTAAAGGCAGTTTTTACTTTAATATGTTTGTACTTAATTTATATTCATCAATTCAACAGAATAATTGTTATTTGTGAATCTAATTCACCATTGCTTGCAGCTCAAAAGTTTTCAATAAATTATTTTCTTGATGTCTGAATTTGAAATTTTATACAAATAAATTATTTTAAAGATGACGCTCTAATCAGGTAGGAAAACTGAACTATACATACTTAGAATCTACAAAACATAGTTAGTAGTAGGTTCTCTAACCCAAGAAAAATATTAATATCAATGTACAAAACAGACTGTTAAAAACCCAAAATTTAATTATTTTTCAACGAAATTGAAATGACGTATAACATCTCTAAAATATTCACAAGCCTCAATGCTCAATCCCTTTTATAAAGTAGTTAAGCGCGTGAGGAAGCTAATAGACAAGCAGCCAAATTTGCCACAAATTGTGATACGACATTTTTAGCTGGAATGGCACTATTTAATATCCATATTGTTGCACATAACTCCAAATGCGACGTGAATTTACCCAAAGGCTTTAGCAATTCTCAGTTGATCTTACGTCCGAGCAATAAATCACAATATATGCATGTTTGTTGTAACAGCCAAAATAATTCTAAGCATTCAATGTATCATGTGTGATTAGTTATGATGGAGCACTACGACTAAATTTACATATTTAATTGTTTTTCGGTTTGTCCCACCTAAACTTAAGGTGGTCTTTACCACTCATAATCTGAATTTAGATTATTTTCCATATAAAAAATTAAATAGCATCCTATATGATAAATCATGTTCTAAGGGCCTGATTACATGAAGCATTTTCAACCCTGAGTTTGAACTCAGCCCTGTTAAGTGGGCTGAAATTTCAGCCCTGTCTGCTCTATAAATCCTAATCAAATACAATGCGCTATTACATGACAGCTTTTCAACCCCGGTGCTGAACTCAACCCCGGCGTTGAAATTTCATCCTTGCTTGAGCTACCCGGGCTGACATCTCAGCCCTTTGCTGAAATTAACACCGGGGCTGAAAATATCTCATGTAATTGTTTGATACCCAGGGCTGAAATCAGTGAGCATCCGTGGTAGCGAAGAAATGCGTGCAATACTGCACATGACCAAAACAAAATGGAGTCAATACAACTCACGAGGTATCCTACGATCCGAAGAAAATACAGAAGCAGAAAGTGCTATTATCGTCCCTGTAAAAAGATTTCGTAGGGATAACAACAAAGTGACAATCTTTTAAGAAGTTTGAGCAATTATAAGACGCTTATAATTTAAGAAGTGATTTTAATGCAGACAAAGTAAAGCAGTACAAAGCTGTCAAACGTGAGATGGCTTCCATTTATGCCAATGATCCGTCACAGTTGATGAGCACCGAAAATTACAAATCGATAAAAGTTTTGTCAGCCATGTTTACAATTTTGAATATTCGCGAGAAATTCATTACTTGCGCGCAATTACTCAAGACCTCAGATCCGGGGTGGAAAGCTGCTATATAATCGGAAAAATTTTAACCCACCCAAAAGGGTTCAAATTCAGCCCTGGGGTTGAAATGCTTCATGTAATCAGGCTCTAAGTTCTTTTAAAAACATATTTATTATTTCTTTTCGACTATTGGTTCTTTGGTTAACGCTTTTAGCTATAAATGCTAAGCAATTAACAACCGCAATCTTCGATAATTAAGATGAGAAGAATATTGAGAAGGTCATTTTCTCTAGCCCTTCAGAAATTGATTCATTTATTAATAAAAATGTCTTAAGAGATTTGATCTTGATAAAAAGTTCATAGATCAAAAATCAAAAAAATAAATACATTGCATTAAACAACTACAAAGGCGAGTATATAATAATAATACCTTATACTGTGATGCCAAGAATTGAAAGCAAAAAAAGAAAATCCATTTTGTTTTATTTCGTCCAACATCAGGATATCATGCTGGCTTTGTGTTCTTGCTTGTGCTTTTGTGACTAGTGAATTTATAGTTTTCAACAGCATTTGGGAACAATTTTAACACTCATGGAAGCATGCTAATTCTAAACGTCTGTTGATTTCAAACAGAAGCTGATGCACCGCCTTCATCATTATTAAAATAACCACCTATAAGTACATGCGCAAAAACCATAGACCATAAATCTCAGTTCAAACATAAGAGTACACATTGAAAAGCACTGCAGTTATGCCAGTATCTTGTCAGACGTCTACTTTAAACGTGACAGAAGTGCGTAGAGTCTGAATTGAATCATGATGATACGTTTATGCAAACATCACTATCGCAAATTCTAACGTGCACTAAATTTTTCGCAAAGACGAACTTTTTCACCTAGTTATAGAGACCATAGTATTATTTTAATAAATCTACCGAGAAAAATCCACAAGTCCATTCACGACTCCACCACGAGTTAAAGTCATGCGAGCTTGACGTTATTGAGCGCGTTTTTAAACGTCGTAATAAAGTGTTGTTCAACAGACAGTGTAATTTCTTTAATTGCATGTATAAACAGTAAAATAAAACAATCCCACACTACAATGTGAACTCAACAGGGGGCAAATACTCTAGCTTATGATTAGACGTCACAATTAACCAGACAAGACGACATTGCTCGGCACAAGTATTGCCACCAACAAACAACATATCAAATACTCCATCATATTCCGATCAAAACACAATTGTTCTTGTCAACAATTTTAATTTCACACAAGTATAAAAGGTGGCAGAAATAGTGACGACGTACACAAGTCTCATTGTCAGGAGAATTGTGATGGAAACCGTTCGTCAAAGAGAATAACAATGAAAACGAAGACGCGCAATTACAAATTCCTTCGCTAAGTTGAAGCGTTTCATTACATAACGTTTCGTAAAATAACAAAACATTTGTAGCCTTGTAGGACATATCAGTATTGTGTTGAGCAAAATAAACCACACCAGACACGTTGGCAGAGACTACCAATAAGGAAGAAAAACGATAAATAATAAACTTACATGAACGCCCATGAAACATTCTTGCCGTCAGTAAGCTGAACGTCGCTTTTGCCGAGGAGAACCATATGACACAAAAAGTATGATGAAACCGGTTTAGAAATCCATCAATCCAGGCAATCCGTATTCAGGAGCTTCAGGAATCTCCAGCAGTGTATTCTGTAGCGTTTTGTTGCCGACATAATATGATTACAAGAAGACATTCAACGATTCACTCTGAAAATAAACTTGGAATTGCATCATCGAGACTATGCTTCCTCAACTCCCATAAGACTGTTACAATCACAGTGATTGGCAGATGGGTGTGTCAGAGATTATCACAAATATCGTTTCTTATATTTAGGGTGTGTTACATGATCCCCGGTCAAGCGGTACGAGATTATTTCATCCCAGCTAGCCGAGAAACTTTTTTTGTTTATATGGATGAACTGCTGACCGGGAAAAGACTGCATTAAATGCTTGGTGGGTTGGCTGTTTTGCTTGAGTCTGTAAGCAAGCGAAACACTATTGTTTTGCCAATGCTAATGTTAAAACAACGATATTTTACTCGATGTCATTATCCCGGCTTACCGGGATAAAGTGGCAAATTACTTACATGGCCAAGTTCTAGTCTCGGTAAAGCGATATCCCAGCAGCAAAGACCGAGATCGCGTCAAGGCGGGATAAATGGCGGGATCATAGAAATACTGATTAGAACTATTATTACACACGGGATCTCGGTGAGCACTTGTCCCGCTTGCCCGGGATCATGTAAACAGGCCCTGATATATGTATTTACTTAATGATGTAGCGTGTGTGTCACACGGTGGAGTAATACTTATAATAAACCGTTAATCGTAATTAATTTACGAATTTTCCTTTAAATGCGTTGAATTAAATTATAAGAAAAATCATGTGTTTTCTTGAGAACTTTCGCCACACATACCTCGAAAGAGTGGTTGCTTACTGGCACTTATGTTTTGTGGAGAAACATCTACAGAATTCTAAAAAGCCAGAAGCGTCAATTCTAAATTGCAAGAAAATTACTGGTAGTCACTAAAATAGTTGCAGCTGAAAATAGTATCTATTTACAAAACAAGTCATCGTGGTCTCTACAGTTTTCTAAAATAAAAATGAGAGTGAGCGTAGTCGGAATACTTGACTTTTGTTCTTACGCTGATAAGTTAAGTCTTGTAAAAAGATGAGTTTAGCACCTTCACGAAACATGAAAAGTCTTTAATATTACGTCATAAGCTACAAACCAAAGTTAATTTTTGTAATCATAATGTAATTTAATTTTTAAGCAAATAATACAGTCTAACGTACCTTGTATAAAGCTTAATGTTTGATTAGAAACTTGTTTTCCTTCATCTAGTATACTATTCCATAACAGTTAAAAGTGCATTTAATTCTAGTGTTTACTCTTTCTAATGGAGGATTTAGGTCAATATTTTTTAGAAAAAAATCATACTGAGATGGATCTTTCCATCTTTAAATAGTAAGAAAATACGAAACATTGACGCACATTGTTCATTTCTAAAATTTCTTATTTTGCTGGGTTTATGGTAAACTAAATCTGAAAACTATGTTGCTATTATTCTTCCTTCATCATTCGAGTTCGCATAAAAATGGATACAACGCACTTTGCAAATAAAGAACTCAAAATACATTAAAAGCAAACATTCTCGACAAATATTTTCCTGAGACAGCAAAAATTCAGAATAAAGAGCGTACGTCACTGCCTGCGTCACAAGTCAATCATCTCCCATCAACAATTTCACTCATGAAATTGAGAAACCAGGCAGTAGCATTTTGGCACAGCAGTTGACGATTAATTTTGGTCACTTCAAGGCAATGTACTCCATTGACTATAGTTTAAACACTAAGAGCATCAAATTTTGGATGCTATCTTTTACTTTTTATCAATTCTGTTCAGACACTTGCCATGATTAAAATCCTTTACAAAATTAGTTTTATCGTTGTTGCGTTCTCTCTTTCATATAAAAAGTGTTTGAGGTTAAAAATATGGCCACTCGTCTCATCCAATAGAGAAATCCCATTTCCCAAATGTATCAACTCAAAACAAATTGATGAGTCATTGCCACTTCAAAGAACACATAAGATGACGTCAACGGAAATCATCACTATAGGAACAGACTTTATTGAAAATGACATTATTACTAATCAAGCTTCATTCCAAAGGATATATTGACAATTAAAGTATGCGGCATGTCGACAGAAGAAGAAATTACTAAAGTCAGATTATGAGTTGAAATTTACCCTACTTGGACGTATTGGAAAAACTTTATTTTTTGCATACTACTATGATGCACTTATGTGTGTCGTTATTCGGTATTTTATGCGTGTTCGGCTCATTCGTGTATCGTGTTGAAGCGACAACGTGCTTACCAGGATTCTACCCAAGCACCTATTTTGGTAAAGATCCCATTTGTAAGAAGTGTCCTTTATTCTGCGAAGAACAAGGGCAAGACAAAGAACTATGCAAAGAGCACTGTAGTAAGTTTATATAATCGTTAGTCTTTTGCGCGATTTTTGATAGCGACTATTGCATCAGATTGCATAAGCCACTTAGAACCTATATGACTATACCGCTATATCAACACACCTTACAATAATACGATACAATACGATAAAATATCCATTATTAAATATATCAAGTAAAGTCAATGTTAAGTTCTCTATGTACAAATTGGTAAAGAATTTATTGTTTGTTTTTGTTAACTTTGAGTGCCCATACTTTGTAACGTTTACGACTTGCGAGTGATACGAGTCATGATAAAATCTAAAAGTCTTTTTATTATTGCGATGTAACATCATTAGAAAGTTAGTTTTTTTAATAGAAAATTAAGAGATTTATCTATTAGCTTATAAATTTGTCCGGCATATTTATATTATTTGTAGGAGAAGTTTATATTATTTAAACAGAGACTTTGTCATTATGACAAACTTAAATATGGATTTCAAAATAGCAAATACCATGGTGAATGGTGATAATATCAATGTAATAGTTATGAACTATTAAATTTCTTTTAAGAACTATTACATTGTTATTATCACCATTCACCATGGTATTTGCTATTTTGAAATCCATGTTTATATTTTTTGTATGTAAGAACATGACTCAATTTTGGACAAGCGCCGTAGAAATAGTGGTCATATTACAAAACATGCATCGTTTCACCTTTTCCAAAGATAACAGCTTGCCCACTTAAAACGCGTCGATATTTGATGTAAAATATAGAATAGGGTAAAATACCCGGCAGAAATACTCAAATGTTTACATTCATTTCACAAGTTTGTACTCGCCCACAGTACACATGACATGACAAATTAACACTTTCTATTTACTTAAGAAAAAATTCATGTAGCTGCGCTTAGCTTTCTAAATATTGGTTTTGGTTGAGTGTTACAAATCAATGATACTGGGCCACAAATTTCTTTAAATCTGTTTTATATCATCGATATGTCACAGTCGACGGTGAGATACCTCGTGAAGTAATATTTTGGCAAAGGGGTTTTCCCTACATGTTATGTGAACCATGTCCATAAATATCCTAACGAGTACTTTGTAGTCCTAATTTTGAAAAGCTTGGTTGTTAAGCAACTGTGAAATTATTAATGTAAAATTTTTTTATCATTTAAATTAATGACATACATGAATTAAAAAAAGTAAAAATGTAGTGATTTTATTTTGTGAAAAAATCAAAGCAATCACCTTTTACTTCATAATCATTCCAATTTCCACAACAACGTATTGCAAAAAAAATGCATTTCCTGAGGGACTTCAAATCATTGTTGGAAACTTTACTGATAAGAATGAATTTATGTATTGAAATATACACAATTGAAATATTTGGCATCGATACACGTATTGGTTTTCCTAGAGGTGACTTATTTGTTGAATTAAGCGTAGAATTTTCACGTTTCTTTAGAAAAACCATCATCTTCTATTTCCATTACATCGACTCCGTCAACGACACCGACCACCATTCGAACATCTTCGCCTAGCACCGCAGCCCCTTCTGTAGAAGGCACTACCCAAGAACCTCCAAGAATCATCCCATCTGCGTCTTCCTCAACGGAAAAAATTGGTAACGATGAGAACAATTGGCTTACCTGGTTAATCATTTCGGTTGTGTTGGTGATTATCGTAGCACTGGCTGTCATGGTGCTTTTCATTTGTCGAAAAAAATATAATGCCCGGTAAGCAGACACCTAAAAATGTTATCATATTTAGATGATATGGAGAGTTTAGATGATATGGTAAATACACATATTTAGATGATATGGTGAGTTTTCATATGACGTCGAAGCGGCTATTTAGTGGGAGTGCATCAATGTGTCGATGCTCAATGGAGTATGAAATCAACAAAATCTTTACACTATAGGGGATTTTTCCGTTACATGGCGACTGTTGAGAACATTCTTTAGATAATTAATAAAATTGTTGCATCGGGATCATTTGTTATCACAGGGACATTTACTAAAGTATTTCCCTCAATTATATGGATGAAGGATATTTAGTACTAATCCCTCATCAATATTTTTTTTGGGGATGTTTAGACTAAATATCCCACATCAATAACAAAACTTGCTTGCTTTCATCAATAACAAAACTTGCTTGCTTGCTTTCAAATTTTATTTCGTCATGTAGAAATTGCTTCAGCTTGCATCTTCACTTTCCCACGGCTGAATCATTTTCAATTCTGTTGAATGAAAAATGCTAGTTGCATGATGTCTTTGCCATGTCGTTATTGAAACCGCAATACTTTGAAAGTAAATTTACCCCGTCAAAAATCCTCGACTGTTGTTTCATCGTTAATTCTTCAGAGTCAGACACTAGTAAATCTTTCGCCCTATAGTTCAAAACTGCCAAACTTGCGTTACTACAAGCTTGTGTGTTTATATCGTCAGTTTCAGCCCAGTATTTAGACAACTGAACTCAGCCTCTATGTACTCGACCTATACGTCGTGGACGTGGATGCTGATTTTCATTACTCTATTTTCTCGCTTTAGGGAAAAAAGGGACTTTCAAGGTTCACAGTATCTCTTCGACAACGTTCCTGTGGTGGAAGTTTAAATGTCTTCAAACATAAAACGAAAAAACTGCAAAGAAATAAAATGCAAAAAAAGGAAACTGGACAAATGGTTATGAGTGATAAACTGTAGACGAACGTGTTTCCATTATTGGTCTCCAAAATTGCTTTACAAATGACACTCAAAAAGCGTAATGACTGACGGGATTGATTTAGGGGAAGGGATGCAAAGAGTGCATATCCCTCCTTTCCTTGATTGAAGGAATGCAGCAGCGAGGTAACAGAATTTGACAAAAAAAGTTTGACATGCAACAGCAACAAGAACCCACTAAAATCTAATCCAAACAAAAGCACACACTCCCCCTCCCACACACACACAAAACTATTCTATTCTAGACAAGCAGAGAGAATAGTCTGTTGAAAGAATATTTACCCTTTCTTTACCACCATAAATGTTTTAAAAGTTATATTTATTATTAATAATATATTCATTTGGCAGTGGGACTTTAAAGACACGTTGGTAAAGAAAGAGTTTAATATCTCCGTAGCCTAATTAATATACTTTGGTGTACATAAATGGTGTTAATGTAATGTTAATAAAAGATTTTGTTTTGTCTTAAATGATCAAATTACAAAGTGAAGCATAAGATATCTAGGATATGTTGATATAGATGGTATTTTCCGTTAGCTTTTATATTGGTCAAAGAAAAGATAATTTTAGACAGTCACATGCGTATCTGAACGAAATGACACGGAGCAAAATGTGCCTCACTTTGTCATAAACTGTGATATTTATCCACAAAGCACATTAAAGGTACGTTTACACACAAAGATTTGCCGGGCCGACACTGAGGCTATATTACGTGTTCTTGCCATATTTGGAAAGTCACCCGACTCGAAAAGTCGGATGAAAATCTCTAGCAAGTTACAGTTTTGATCCCGATTTTTACTGTGTTGCTATAGCTTATGAAACAAGCAAATTATGTTTATCGAAAAATAATAATCGAATTGTCTTCTGTCAACGCGGAAAAGGAAAATGTCGAGAGGGCTGTTGTTTTTATCGAACCAAAAGCTGCAGAGATTCAGAAAATGAAAACAGTCAAGATTATTTTGTGAAAAGGAAATTTGGCAAATTTACCTAGATTCGCACTTCACCTACACTGATCTTTATTTCTTTTTCCCTTTTTATTTAAGGTAATAATAGTTAACATTGCCTTGATCGTTGCTACAATGACAAGTTGTTCTTTGACCTGTTTGTTTTCTTTTTCGGCTTTTAACATCGCATAAATACATCGGATGCATTATTTCCACCCAGCGATTTAGTTGTAGACGACAAATTCTCCAAATATAGCAAGAATCACTTATAATGCCGTCGGTGTCGGCCTCACAAATTGTTGTGTGTAAACGTAACTTAAGTAAACTGGCAAATTAGGAGATGAAATAGCAGAATTCAGTGACATCAGTACAAACAGCAATGAAGTAGGGCATTGGCTGACGCAATCGAAGATAAACAAACCTTTTACAAGATGTTTTGGTAAAATCAAACAGGCGCTTTTCTGCTTCTGCGAAATCAATAGCTTAAACATTTGTCTATTTGAAGAACCTTTATTACATAAATATATAAAAATGATAATAAATATAATAATTATAATGATAAATAAAAGATATTTATAGATTGTGCTTAATAATCAAATTTACATTAAGACCTAAAGTGCCCATCGAGCCAACACTTGCTCGCAGACAATATTTTCTGTAAAGGGGGACTTTGCTCAGTTACGTTACGTGTTCTTAATATTCAATGACATAAGATGTGTACATAATGAAAGTGATAAAAATTAAAACTTTTCTACACTTTTCGCGAAACTTCTAATTTACTTCATTATCCAATACCTCGAAGTCCTCTGCATCGTGAAACGTTAACGTGTAGAAAATGAAACCACTTGTGAGAAACAATGGGATAGCCACAAAACCACAAACCTGTAAGAGACAAGAAGTCTTTCATTGTTGCCTAATGACGTCACCATTTCTGATGAAAAGTCATTATGATTTCACTGAAATGCATTGTTAGAAATGAAAAGTTGATTTTCAAAAGTCGATAAAGATGGCGGCCATTTGAAAGGGTGGTTTATTAAGGTTAGACTTATAACACAAAGATTAAAACGGTTTTACACACAAGTTTCGTCAGAGGCCCGAAATTTTATGGTGTGACAACGATATAACAATACCGAGCCGAATAACTTGATTTTACATTGACAACCGAATTTGGTATTTCTTCATATTGATATCATGACACGAGAAAGATATGTTTGCATAATTGTATAATCTGTTCCACGAGATTTTGCTTTTTTAAGTCAGGTATGGCAGACGAAAAAATCATGTTCGGTTTCGAACGACTACATCTTGAAATGCGCAATGTTTGAAGACAGATTGAGTTTAATTAATAAATGTAGCTCGTGACATGCATTTTACTTCTGTTACTTCTAGGACAATAAAATTATATTGTTACATAGGTGTTGTGCATGTTAAATTTGATTGTTTCATTTTGTAGTCACATGACCTGAAATAAATGCACTGTTTTCCACAAAGGAAGCAAGTGGAAAATTATCGCCCGTCTATTTCCGAAAAATTTCAACTATTAATCTCAAAAAGGATTCAGAAATCACTTGAAAGTCGACGAAAAAATGCTGCAGTTTGCCTTATACATTTTGAAAAGATATTTTGCCTGACCAAGCATCCAACCTGAAAGACGTCGAGTTTAACAAAACACTTAATGTACGCTCCCGCGGGAAATAGTGAGTTTTGTTTTCCTCGAGTCTCATTGCAATGTTGACACTATCGGAAAACGAAACATACTATATTCGTCGGGAGCATGTATTAAGTGTATGTTTTTCAAGGCCCCCAGGACAATTGGCGAAAGGAACAGTAAAAGAGAAGCGTTTAGGCTTTGGTACAATCAATGGAGAAGTCTAGAGTATGTCAAAATAAATTATAGCTCATTTTAAATTCAAATGCTTATATAACTAAGCTGCTGGTTAAAAATTGGCGGGGAATATTTAGACTAAAATACTCTCAATAGGATTCACTCTGAAGTATTTTAAAATGGAAATATATTTTCCATTGATGTATTTTAGCCTACGCAGGATTTTGCTACTGGGTTTAGTATCAGTGTTTTGTTGTTAACTAAGGTAATTGATCATGCGGTAGTTGATCTCGTACTATAAAAGCCAGGCATCAAACAAAGTATTTCATAATAGTCTACGTAATTAAAAAAGTTGCCATGACACGAAGAGCAACTGTCTATCTCCAAATATTGAAAAGAGATGACAGCAACATATTTAACACGAAAAAAATGAATGATGTGTTTCCATGTCATAAAATATAAAATACTGATATTTACCAATCCAATTGACAACTGATAACAGTGCGTATCCTTGCCCAAGGCGTTCTTGCGTTCACAAATAAATGAGTCATGGTAAGCGACGGTTGTTTTTGCTAGAAGCGATCCTAACACCATCAGTAAAACAACCGAGAACAAATGCAACCCCAACATCTGTGGTAAGAATAAATGACAATGTTATTCACTGTATGTAAACAAGCTCGGTTAAGATTGGTTCGTCCACATGCAAATTATTCCACTAATATTTGTAACTATTTCGTCATATCTACAATAGTTTCCGTCATTTCTACAACTGTAATTAATTATCTAAAATCGAGTCAGTGAATTTATTTGACTTTTTTACTCTTACTCATTTTTCAATTCATCACGTTGAAGTGATAAGAATATTATTTATTAGTAATATCCAGTATTTTTTAGTATAAGCAGAGGTTGGCGTTATCCGAAGCCACTGTTTGTTTATGTTCCACAGCAGCAATGGCATGGAGTATAAACAAACAGTGTCTTTGAATATAAAAAAACAGTGACCGTTACAAAATGAAACTAATTTGCTTTGAAAACATTTTTTACCTGAATTTAACTATTCTCAAGTCGCAAGTTTATCCATTAAATGAACAAGCTATTATCCCCCCTACATGATGTAGTACTTACACAAGAAGCACAAGCTAAGTTATTGTAAGCTCGTGCAAATGCAATAAGCCAAGATAGGAAGGAAATGATTAATCCGCAGACCGCAGCAAAAATAAAGCCCTCCTGTCGTCCGTAAAATCCAGAATTCTTGAACCTATCTTTCTTCATGTCTGGCAAACTGTAAGCAGCGTTGTCCATGAAATGCGATATTGAGGCAATGGCGACCACCATAATTATCTATCGTTAGGGAGAAGACAGAGAACACACTTTTCACGCTGATACAGCTAACCCAAAAAACCTTTTTCATTTTTTTCCAAAATAACATTGCAAACCAGGTGAATTTAAGACAAACGTTTTAATTTTTTCCTTTAAAATGTAAAGGTGGTTGCAAGCTACGTCACGGCAGCCATGTTGGTGGTCAAATACTAAAGAATATTTTATCAATGCCATTGATGGCACCAGCCGACTTGGGTGGGTCGAATAATATAATTTAAGGACTCGATTCACTATGCAATGTTAGCAATAGTTTTTGAAGCAGTTCAAACAGCTGTTTTAAGCAATTGCATAGTAATATATAAGAATAAAATGATTTAAAGCTCACGGCTGGCTGATTGATTGAACTCTATGTTAATTTAAAACCAGTTTCTATAGACATAACCTTTGTTTAAGTCATCAATAAACATCAATATTGTAGATCTTGTAGTAGGTTGTACTCTGCCTTTCAGATATATAATTATGTATTGTGTTAAATGCATTATCGTATATCTTAGCCGTGTAAGATAAAGAGAGCGTGAAGGCTGTTATTCCTCCTCACAATTATAGAAATTATTGATTGGAATGAGCCAACAACAGCTTCGTGTCACACATATGAGTTCTTACCATTTGCGCAAAAGAAAATATAAGGAGAGTTCTTCTGAAAAGTTCCCCTGACATCATGTAAAAGTGGTCACCTAAAATAAAATTTACCCCCATTAAAGATAGTTCATGCTTGGGGAGGTATGGATAGTGATCACAGAGCACGTTCAACAATTGGGGGTGGGGTGGATGGGTTGGTAGAGAATAGCCTTACAACGTATCTGAATTGTTTCCAATGAACAGCTTTTCCATAAAAAGGGCATTGTCTCATGTGTGTGGTCTTATGCAATGAGAATATCTAGAAACACGTTATTTAGCCAAAGATTTGGCTGCTTTTAGAGTACAAACATAAATTACATAACTCACTCGGCTTGGCCAAGATGACAAAATATGATTCTATTGCTATTTCAATGTACCACTGATTCCTTACGTCAATGAGCACATGTATTAACCATCTCCTAGTAATGATGTCTCATGATGAAAATTTTAATTTGATAAATACTAATGTCTAAAACTCTTAATTCTCACACACGATCACAAACAAGAATTAATATCAACCGAGGGAGGATGATTGTTTAACTATTGGCCATTGAAGATGACGAGTGTTGCGTGCATGGATTAGAATCCTTTGATTGGAAGTGATGATTTTCACTATTGGCGAAACATTTGACTTAAGTAAAATGTAACATGATTTGAAATGAAAATTGTATGTAGTGTAATGCAAATTTTGTTCGCTTTTCTGTAATTGTGCAAAATTGTTAATAGCTCTCCCTTGTGAAAAGGCCGTTCACATTTAAATATGTTTTGCCCTTTCTTTTGCCTTTTCTGCCTACTTTTAATTTTTGTAATAGAAATACAAGAAAGAAACGTCAATGTAATGCAGCGATCTTGCCTTCTTTCTTGAAATCATGATTTTTTCAAAGATGAAGGACGTTTAGATCAAATCTGTCCAAAACATAAGATATATTATCGATACAACCATGTGACTAATTTGCAAAATCGACTTCATAAAAAAATGGCCATGCAGTCATTAATAAGTATGAAGAATTGCTATTCTTTGCTAGTATCTAGTATTTTCGATGCACCAGCATGGCTACAAGGGCGCGTGCAATTTAACGACTTTCTTATGTGGGACTTTGAAAGTTGCACTGTGAACAGCTTGCCGATTGAAAGTTATGCTTAGTTGGGCCTAATTCAATTATGCAAATTACTGGACATCTTTTGATAAGTATAAAACGCATACAGTTCGCTGAAAGATTTACGTAAACCACGGGTTAGATACAGATAAAAATTAAAAAACATTCATCCATCGATAAACGCATTTTGTATAAAAAACGTATTGTATAATAAATCATATCGTATTAAAAAATAGAACAACTTTGCACTTCTCTCTTTGCATTTAGTTCTCATATATTATTGTGAGCATTAAAACTTGTATCCTTTCTTTTGTTGATCGCCATGAAAATGGAAACGCAACTGCAAACCCTAAAGCCCGTAGATAATCATACTCATTTTCCTCTCCATCCGATTTTGCTTTAAATGAAACAACCAGAGACGAAACCTTACCTACTTAACAAGTAATAACTACGATATCATACATTTTATAAATGATCATTATCTATAACACAAGATACCGTTTGAGAAAGACCGTGGATTTTGATGTTCATTGACCAGCGTTTAGGTTGATTTCCAACCGTTCTCAATGTAATCCATCATACGATTTTTGTAGTTTTAAAAGTTTATTCCTACTTCTGAGCCATGGAAAAACCTTGTAAAGTATGGCATGCTTGATACACGTTTGCACTAGACATGTATAGTGTTTTCGAGCAACAAATACTACAAACATGTATGAAAAAGATGAAATTTGCTTTACCTTTTTATCTGCCTTTGGAGAATAATACCAAATGTCTGTTCCCAACTCTGGATAGTGTCGTCTGCAGTTTCTTTGAGTCTGTCCGATGTAGTTATACTAACGTTGAATACTTGTTTGATATGGTGCGTTTTCACCACACGTCATAGTCACACTGCTGTTTACAATTTGGCAAAAATTAACGAATGACTTTTGATTCGAACAACACTGGGCGTTTCCTTCTTTGTTAACCTAATCCCCAAGGAATGTAGAAACAGCCTACAAATGCTATGTACTATTCGTCATTTCACCAATGTTATGCGTCATTCGCCTTTCGCTGGCTATTACTTTTCACGTGGAATGTTAGAAGACGCACGCACAATTTTATCGCTTTGTGCACCTTCATTGAACGAAATACACAAAATCTCATGCTATTTTTAATATCCATCACGAAAAATGACTTTATTTTGAGTAAAAAAAGAGACATGTTACACTGATCTCCTACACTACGTTTAAACTGGATTAATTATCCATGTTGATGAAGCTGATTCGAACTGTCCCTAATAAAGATGTACAGTAAATGACGATACTTCCAATGAACAACGCGACAGAGAGGAAAGCAGATACCTAACGACAATAAAAAAGTGATGCATTAAAAAATATTTACAGACAAATAATACAAAATTTAGAAAATATTGAAGCTAGAATGGACATTTAGCTGCTAGAAATCTAGAACCGCTGAAGAAGCAAATTTGATGATTTTGATTTCCATAAGAGAGTTGTATATAACTTCTAGAGTGTCCAAAAAACAACCACTGCACATGTAGATAAATTTCCTGCAGCCTTTTGTAGAATCTTTCGCTGAAGCGGTTTATCCTTGATTGTTTTATGTTTTGAGATATCTTGTGTATCAATTGTAAACAACAATTGCACAAAATTCTGCACAGCCATACTGGAGGAACAAGGAACTTCATGAAAGCTAGGACATACGTGTACTGAATGCATGGATGGTTATATGTGCATGATGCCAAACATTTTCCAATTAGCATTGCCTAGCCATCATCTTTCTTTTTGGATCTTTTTTAATTTCATCATTTTTCGTTATTTTTTTTCCATTTCCTTTTCTTTCCTTTTCTTCAAACATCCTTTCCTATAGTGTTGCCATGCCTTCCATCACTATAAGCCTACCATCATGCTGCCACAACCTCCGTCGCTGCTAGCATATAACTCATACTGAGGATACGCTCACGTGTCATACATAAGTAACAAAACGAAGTAGATATTTAAAAGTTACAAGTGCTCATTTAAGTTCCACATATGAAATAAAAGTCATACATCTTTGTTGAAATTTTTACCAAATGTTTTACAAACCAGGATTGATTCTATAAATGGGGTGGTGCGACGCAAAAGTAGATGAAGGAATGATGCATTTCTTGCTGCCACATCTTTTCAGTCTATGTTTCTGACAAGACGATTATTGTTCTTTGGCTTTGATAAGCACCCAGAAATCAACGAGAATCATTTTCTCAGAGTATTTACCTGTATACTATAAGCTCACACTAACACTCACTGAGTGAGACTTTAATAAACACCTTATAATTATTCTAAGACATTATTTTCACCCCACTGATGGCTTGATTTGATATATTATGGGAAAAATTTTGCAATATCTGAAGAAATGGCTTCGTCATTGATTAGAGACAGCGTAATTTTATGTCGCACTGAGTAAGCGCGAGCTCTCAGAATTCGGACAATATAGCTATCAATCAGTGCATATTTTGCTGATCGAAACACCTAAAATGACGCTTTTAAAAACTCGGATCAATTTCCAATATCATTTTCCCAAAAGCAAATGCCATATTAATGTGTTTTTTTTTGTGACTGTTAAGCCAACATCACAACTTTAAGGGGTATATTTTTTAGCTCAGTCAAATTAAGTCATTTTGCTGACGAATAAATAACATTACATTTCACGCCATCAAATCGAATGTCGTCAAGTCCAGATTGCAGTGATAAGTACAATATACTTAAGTATCAATTTCACAGGATTTTGTGTAAACAAATATAAATCCGTCGTCAAAGTGAATAGACAAACAAATACAAAGATACTATAACAATCTCCTTCGTCTTGCTGAGTATACTTTTTGTTGATAGATAAAACAATCGAGAGCATATGAAAGTTGAACAGAAGGAAGCACACTAGACTTAGACTTGAACACATTGTCTCATTTATTTTGAAAGAAGATAACGAACAATAAAACTTACAAGACAGGCGTAAATAACGGGTAAGGGTAAAACGCGGATACGGACGGACGGATAATAACTGCGGATGAAAAATTACGGACGGATGACATACGCGGACGGACGGACGGATGAGCTAATATGTTTTTAGGCTCATTCGTGTTAAAAAAAATATAAAAGAAAAGAAAAAAAAAGGTGGATATGGTTTAAAATGGGACTTTTACGTTATTTCAAAGCTTATCCTTAAAACAACGTGAAAATCACATTTTTAATAGTATCCATGTTTTACCTTTTGTAAAACAAGAATGAGCGATGACAAATAGTGAAAGTCACACTTTTTGTGTTATTGTCCTGCTGTAGTTTAGTTTGATGCTTTATTGTTCAGTCATCCGATCACAGGGGAAAGTGAGCAGAGAAGAAAGCGTCAATTTTCACACAAATGGGAATGGTATTCGCATAAAACAGCATTTTTTCCACCTAATGAAACAAATCCGGGCGAGTTATAACAGTAAATGATACGCATTGTAAACATTACTGTATTATATACGTTTTCGTTTGCAAAGTGCATACACTTGTACATTTTCCTATAGGAAAAGGAAATGTGCAAAAGGAAAAGTCATATTATTTATAGCGAGCAAAGAGTTTCTAATGTTATATTTTTCAACGATGGAAAATTAGTTTTCCTAAGTAACGAAGTGTTTAAGATCAGCTATGTAAAAATGGCCAGTTGGGTAATGCCACAAATTACACCTCAAGGCATTTTGCATTAAAGAAAATTTGGCATACTTATTCAAACTTCAACCATACTAATCATAATACTAATTGTATCACTTATAACTAATTATAAGTGTTTTGTTTTTTTTTAAATTGACTGATTTATGGAGATGATTGAAAGAAATCAAATATTATAAAACGAAATATACTTGTTTCGCGTGCTTTTTTAATATTGTCATAAAGTCATATCTAATACCATATCCGCGTTTTACCTTTTCGGGTAAAACATGGAAGACCCTCAAAACACATGTTTTGTATGATATTAGCTCATCCGTCCGCAATTTTTCATCCGCAGTTATTATCCGTCCGTATGTATCTGCGTTTTACCTTAACCCTTGTAGTAAGACTAAAATTTGTTATTGAGACCATAATCTTTTTTCTATTTTTTTACCCCGAGAAATCTACAAACCCATTAATGACTCACAGCGGAGTTGGTCATGCTCGCTTGACATTACTACTTTCTAAATCGTATGAGATTAAGTGTTGTTTAACAAACAGTAAATTTTCTTTATTGCACTAAAGCAGTAAAATAACACAATCCTACACTGCAATGTGCACTCAACAGGAGGTAAATACTCTAGCTTATAAGTACACGTCGCGAATATAACCAGACAACACGATATTTCGCGGCATTAGCAATAGTTTAAATAATTTTGTAAGAACACAATAGTCCTAAAACATTTAAAATAAACGACAAGATGGAATAAAGTATGCCGATTGCCGAAACATTTTTGCTTTAAATAAATTTGTCGTTTGTTTTAAATAGTTTAAAGAGTCAACAAGTTAGATTTCTATGCTACTGACAAACAATCAAAATTCCAAATGAGTTATCGTATTCTGATTAAAACACATAATAAACAACGTAAACTAGTCTCATTGCCATTAGATTTTGTGATGGAAACCGTTCGTTAAAGAGAATATAAAAAAGACGAAGACGCACAATAACAAATTCCTTCGCTATGTCAAAACGTGATCGTGACTAATACACCACACGAGTACATACGAGTACATACGAGTACATACAAGTGACATACGAGTACATACGAGTGACATACGAGTACATACGGCTTACATACGAGTACATACTAGTGACATACGACTAGAGCCCTCTATAAGAAAGAGTTGGGACATCTATTGTTATCCGTTTAGCTTACGTTGATTGGGCAATATTGATCACCTGATCAATTTCCGCCTTTTTGGTTCCTAGTTTTGAAATTTTGACCAAGTGTTTATATAGCAATTGCTGCTAGTAATACTATATTTTGAGATAATATTGCGTTTTTTTATGGATAAGTGTGTAATAACTGATTGTTGAAGGCTACTAAATGTCATTACATATTGCAAGAATCGAGGATTACGAAAAAATTGAAAGAAATGCCTTTACGTCGAACTTACGAAATTTGATTGCGTATGGTGATTGTTGTGCTGAACTGCTTTTGATATAAGGTTCAATTAACTGACTAAAGTAGAGAAACATTTTTAGGCCAAATAACATTGCAAAGTTTGTGCTGATGCAGTTTCAATAGTTTTCTTACTCCAAAGCTTGTTTTTTAATCGAAGATGATTTCTCATTATGTTCTGAAATTGGTCAATCTACAAACCTCTCAATTCTCAGCCACTTCCACACTAAAACAACTACACCAAATCACAAAAACTCTTATGATTTTCCATGCTGTATTTTGTATTTTTAGTTCATCATTTAAAAATGAAGTAATTATAATTAGGATATTCAATGAAACAGCTGAGTAGAATATATTTTTGGTAATGAATTGTACAAATGTACCCTACTTCTGTAGCTCAAAGTAGAACATTACTTCTCTTCTAGACTTGTCGATGATATTTTAATTGTAGGCTTTGGTTTATAAGATCACAGAGGCATGTCTCCATAATTTCAGCTATTTGGGCTTTTTAATGTATATTACAACTGTTGCTGCCTTTCTCATATATATTAAAATATTGCCGGCTTTCTGATATATATTTAGGTGCTGCTAGCTTTTTTATATATATATTTCACTGGCAATACAAGGCATAGAATTTAAACAAACAGGACTGAGCTCCCTCCAACACACCCCTGTTTGATCATTAAACACATATAGAAGTTTTGTCATTCCTCAACCAATAAATTTAACTCTTTGCTAAATTAAAGATTGGATCAGACTCATATGCTGTATAAAAGACTACAAACAGTGGCATTTATAGCAAACAGAAACAACAGAAATGTTTCATATTATGGAAATAATACATTCATTTTAAAGAAATGCTTCACAAAAATTTTCAGCAGAATCCCTAACAAACTTTATTAGAAATAAACTTTAATACTTTATAAAGTGATAAAGGCGAAATAACTTCATATAAAGGAATAAAACGTTTAAGGCCAAATGCATCTTGGTCAAATCATTGCATATTTCAGTAACTAAAAAGTAAAAGTCTGTCATTTTCTGCTGAACAAGAAAATTTTGTGCTCTTTCAGAATAAAAAATGTCATGTTTGGATCAAATTGGGGGCATAAACCACTCACTAGCATTAAATTGTTACAAATCATGAATACAAATCTCTCCGGACCAAAACTGCATGATTACTATGATTCGAAGTTTCGAACAAAGTCTTGTCCAAGTATTTGATAACACTGGTGCCAGGATAACATTGCCGCTTGCCACCAAGCTCAAAGATCTTAAAAACTTGTTACAGAGTGGGAACATAAGCCGAGAAAACACGTTCACGTACGAAAAATACTTCTTACAATGGGTCACGATCAATTTGAAGCACGAACTAGTAAACCGCAAACGAAGCTCAAACCAATGAAATTAAATCAGGTCTGCCGCAAATCGTTAAAAAAGCGCAAAGAGCTTGCTATTATTCCTAATATATTTGATACTACCATGGAATAAGCTTAAATTTCCTTTTTCTTTTGCATATAAACCCAATTTCCAATAGTATTATTATAGTTTCACTTTGCAAGTAGGAACCAAAATGGCGGCTCCGCCCTCGCCCCAGACCGTTTGTCCCAACTCTTATTTATAGAGGGCTCTGCATACGACCATAGATATAATAGGACTAGATTGCTGACGAGCCGCCATTTTGCGTGACATCCATGATAAATCCAAGATGGCGTGGGAACCGGGCAAAAAACATAGAGTCACTATAGGGCAATTAATGTTTTTCGCAATTTACTTCTTCTCATTGTTTTCAAACTCTTCCTATGAAGTTTTATTGGAAACAAATCTTTATTTCAAGTGTTTTGAAACCATAATGGACAGTTATAATTGAAAGACGGGTGAAAATATCGCTTTCGAAATATTGTGTAAATTGGTCGTTTGGTTGTCTCAAGTCGTTTGTCCACTAAGAGAAACAGATTTTTTTAGCTTTAACTCCCATACTGATTTGTTGCGCATCGGAATATGTCATATTGACAATTTACAGAAAGATTGGGGAATCAGTCTGAATATTTCTGACAAAAAAGCGACTTATTCGAGAAAGCACTCCCACTGTACTCGGACTGATATGTGAGATATGTGAGATTCAAACACGGTTTAGAAAGGCCATCCGACTTTGAATGAATGAAAAGAGGACCAAGGAGATACATAACGCTGCAGCACTATTATCTACTGACAAGATCTTACAGCTAAGTGGTTCAACGAAAAAAAAAGGAACTTATGTTCAGAAGCTTGTTATATTACCAGTGGTTAATAAAAGATTTTGTTTTGTCTTAAATGATCAAATTACAAAGTGAGCATAAGATATCTAGGATATGTTGATATAGATGGTATTTTCCGTTAGGTTTTATATTGGTCAAAGAAAAGACCATTTTAGACAGTCACATGCGTATCTGAACGAAATGACACGGGGCAAAATGTGCCTTCCTTTATCACAAACTGTGATATTTATCCACAAAGCACATTAAAGGTACGTTTACACACAAAGATTTGCCGGGCCGACACTGAGGCCATATTACGTGTTCTTCCCATATTTGGAAAGTCACCCGACTCGAAAAGTCGGATGAAAATCTCTAGCAAGTTACAGTTTTGATCCCGATTTTTGCTGTGTTGCTATAGCTTATGAAACAAGCAAATTATGTTTATCGAAAAATAATAATCGAAATGTCCATTATTTCCACACAGCATTTGTTGTAGACGACAAATTCTCCAAATAAAGCAAGAATCACGTATAATGCCGTCGGTGTCGGCCTTACAAATTGTTGTGTGTAAACGTAACTGAAGTAAACTTGCAAATTAGGAGATGAAATAGCAGAATTCAGTGACATCAGTACAAACAGCAATGAAGTAGGGCATTGGCTGACGCAATCGAAGATAAACAAACCTTTTACATGTGTTTTGGTAAAATCAAACTGGCGCTTTTCTATTTCTGCAAAATCAATAGCTTAAACAATCGTCCATTTCAAGAACATTAATTAAGTAAAGATATAAAAAAATGATAATAAATATAATAATTATAATGATAAATACATGATATTTATAGATTGTGTCAATAATCAAATTTACATTAAGACCTAAAGTGCCCATTGTGCCAACACTTGCTCGCAGACAGTATTTTCTGTCGAGTGAGACTTTGCTCAGTTACGTTACGTGTTCTTAATATTTTATAACATTATAAGATGTGTACATAATGAAAGTGATAAAAATTAAAACGGTCTAGTAACTATCTTCGCGAAACTTCTAATTTACTTCATTATCCAATACCTCGAAGTCCTCTGCATCGTGAAACGTTGACGCGTAGAAAATGAAACCACATGCGAGAAACAATGGGACAGCCAAAAAACCACAAACCTGTAAGAGAGATGAAGTCTTCTTTGTTTCCTAATGACGTCACCATTTCTAATGAAACGTCATTATGATTTCACTCAAATGCATTGTTAGAAATGAAAAGCTGATTTTCAAAAGTCAATAAAGATGGCGGCCATTAGAAAGGCTGGTTTGTTAAGGTTACACCTACAACTCGAACATTAAAACTGTTTTACACATAATTTACGTCAGAGGTCCGGAATTTTATGGTGCGACAACGATATAATAATAACGAGCCGAACAACTTCATTTTATATTGACAATCGAATTTGGTAATTCTTCATATGGAAAACATGATACGAGAAGGATATGTTTGCATAATTGTGTAATCTGTTCCACGTGATTTTGCTTTTTGCTTTTTTAAGTCAGGTATGGCAGACGAAATGTTCGAATTCAAACGAGTACATCTTGAAATGCACCATGTTTGAAGACAGATTGAGCGAAAGGAACAGTAAAAGAAAAGCGTTTAGGCTTTGGTACATTCAATGGAGAAGTCTAGGGTAAATCAAAATAAATTATAACTCATTTTAAATTCAAATGCTTATAAAAATGAGCTGCTGGTTAAAAATTGGCGGGAATATTTAGACTAAAATACTCTCAATAGGATTCACTCTGAAGTATTTTAAAATGGAAATATGTTTTCCATTAATGTATTTTAACCTACGCTGGATTTTGCCACTGAGGTTAATGTCGGTGTTTTGTTGTTAACTAAGGTAATTGATCATGCGGTAATTGGTCTCGGACTATAAAAGGCAGCCATCAAACAAAGTATTTCATAATAGTCTACGTAATTAAAAAAGTTGCCATGACACGAAGAGCGACTGTCTATCTCCAAATATTGAAAGGAGATGACAGCATCATATTGACCACGGAAAAAAATCAATGATTAGTCTCCATGCTATAAAATATAAAATATTAATATTTACCACTCCAATCGTCAAGTGATAATAGTGCGCATCTCTGCCCAAGGCGTTCTTGTTTTTACAAATACATGAGTCACGGTAAGCGACGGCTGTTTTTGCAAGACGCGATGACGACACCATCAGGAAAACAACGGAGAACAAATGCAACCCCAACATCTGTAGTAAGAATAAATGACAATGTTATTCACAGTATGTAAACAAGCTCGTTTAAGATTGGTTCATTCACATGCAAATGATTCCCCCTGATATTCATAACTATGACGTCATATCTACACTAGTTTCCGTCATTTCTACAACTGTAATCCATTATCTAGAAAATCGAGTCACTGAATTTGACTTTTTTACTTTTACTCATTTTTCAATTCATCACGTTGAAGTGATAAGAAAATTATTTATTAATAATATCGAAGCCACTGTTTGTTTATGTTCCACAGCAGCAATGGCATGGAGTACAAATAAACAGTGTCTTGGAATAGAAACAAACAGTGAAAGTTACAAAATGAAACAATTTGGCTTTGAAAACATTTTGTTACCTGAATTTAGCTATTCTCAAGTCGAAAGTTTATCCATTAAATAAACAAGCTATTATTACCCGTACATTTGATAAATACATGATGTAGTGCTTACACAAGAAGCACAAGCTAAGTTATTGTAAGCTCGTGCAAGTGCAATAGCCCAAGAGAGGAAGGAAATGATTAATCCGCAGGTGGCAGCAGAAATAAAGCACCCCTCTCGTCCGTAAAATCCAGAATTCATAAACCTATCTTTCTTCATGTCTGGCAAACTGTAAGCAGCGTTGTCCATGAAATGTGATATTGAGGCAATGGCGACCACCATAATTATCTATTGTTGGGGAGAAGACAGAGAACATATTTTTCACGCTGATACAGCTAATCCAAAAAATCTTTTTCATTTTTTTTGCAAAATAACATTGCAAAACAGATGAATTGATGACAAACGTTTTAATTTTTTCCTTTAAATTCTAAAGGTGGTTACATGCTACGTCACGGCAGCCATGTTGGTTGTTAAATACAAAAGAATATTTTATCAATGTCATTCATGGCACCCGCCGACTCGGGTCGAAAAGTATAATTTAAGGACTCGATTCACTATGCAATGTTAGCAATAGTTTTTGAAGCAGTTCAAACAGCTGTTTTAAGCAATTGCAATGTTATGACGCATTTTAAAAATAGGGACGAGAAATTTATTATGACCTACGCAGGACCTGCCAACCGTGCTCTTGAAACTCAAAGGGCATGTGCATTACGCACTAAAACTTGAAAATTTTGAGTGGTAATATCAAGTTTGAAGAACAACATGGCGGCGTACGCAAAATCCGAGGAGTATAAATTTCGTGTATTTTAAAACAAAATCAATTTTGAACAGTAATATAATAAGATTGAAATTATTTAAAGCTCACGGTTGGCTGATTAATTCAACTCTATCTTAAATTAAAACCATTTCTATAGACATAACCTTTGTTTAAGTGATCAATAAACATCAGTATTGTACATCTTGTAGTAGTTTGAACTGTTAATTGTACTCTGCCTTTCAGATATATAATTATGTATTAGGTTAAAAGCATTATCGTATATCTTAACCGTGTAACTAAGATAAAGAGAAAGTGAAAGCTGTTATTCCTCCTCACAATTATAGAAACTATTGATTCGAATGAGCCAACAACAGCTTCGTGTCACACATATTAGTTCTTACCATTTGAGCAAAAGAAAATATAAGGAGAGCTCTTCTGAAAAGATCATCGGCCATCATGTAATAATCGTCACCTAAAGTAAAATTTATACCCTGTTAAAGATAGCTCATGTTTGGGTAGGTATGAATAGTGATCATAGAGAACGTTCAACAATTGTAGGGGGTGGATGGGTGGGTGGAGAATAGCCTTACAACGTATATGAATTGTTTCCAATGAACAGCTTGTCCATAAAAAGGGCATGATCTCATGTGCGCGGTCTTATGCAATGAGCATATCTAAAAACACGTTATTTAGTCAAAGATTTGGCTGCTTTTAGAGTACAAACATAAATTACATAACTCACTCCGCTTGGCCAAGATAACAAAATATGATTCTAATGCTATTTCAATGTACCACTGATTCCTTATGTCAAAGAGCACATGTATTAACCATCTCCTAGTAATGATGTCTCATGATGAAAATTCTAATTTGATAAATTCTAATGATGTCTAAAACTCTTAATTCCCACACACGATTACAAATAAAAATTAATATCAACCAAGGAGAGAATGATTGTTTAACTATTGGCCATTGAAGATGACGAGTGTTATGTGCATATATTAGAAGCCCTTGATTGGAAGTGATGGGTTTCACTGTTGGCGAAACATTTGACTGAAGTAAAATGTAACATGATATGAAATGCAAACTGAAATGTAGTGTAATGCAAATTTTGGTCGCTTTTCTGCAATTGTACAAAATTGTGAACAGCTTTCCCTTGTGTAAAGGCCGTTCACATTTAAATATGTTTTGCCCCTTCTTTTCCCCCTTCTGCCTACTTTTAATTTTTATAATAGAAATACAAGAAAGTTGCACTGTGAACAGCTTGCCAATTGAAAGTTGTGCTTAGTTGTGCCTAATTCAATTCTGCAAACTACTGGACATTTTTTTACTAAGTATAAAACGTATACAGTTCGCTGAAAGATTTACGTAAACCACGGGTTAGACACAAATAAAAATTAAAAATAATTCATCGATCGATAAACGCATTATGTATAAAATAACGTATTGTATAACAAAGCATATCGTAGTAAAAAATAGAACAACTTTGCACTTTTCTCTTTGCGCTTAGTTCTCATATATTATTGTGAGCATGAAAATTTGTTTCCTTTCTTTTATTTATCGCGAGGAAAATGGAAACGCAACTGTAAACCCTAAAGCCCGTAGATTACATTCATATTCATTCCATCCGATTTTGCCTTAAATTAAACAACCAGAGAGGAAACCTTACCTACTTAACTAGTAATAACCACGATATCATACATTTTATAAATGAACATTATCCATGACACAAGATACCGTGTGAGAAAGATCGTGGATTTTGATATTCATAGACCAGCGTTTAGGTCAATTTCCAACCGTTCTCAATGTAATCCATCATACGATTTTTGCAGTTTTAAAAGTTTATTCTTACTTCTCAGCCATGGAAAAGCCTTGTAAAGTATGGCATGCTTGATACACGTTTGCAATAGACATGTATAGTGTTTTCGAGCAACAAATACTACTAACATAAAGGAAAAGGATGAGCTTGCTTTACCTTATTATCTGCCTTTGGAGAATAATACCAAATGTCTGTTCCCAACGCTGGATACAGTCGTCTGTACTTTCTTTGAGTCTGTGCGATGTAGTTATATTAACCTTGAATACTTGTTTGATATAGTGCGTTTTCACCACACGTCATAGTTACACTGCTGTTTATAATTTGACGAAAATCAACGAATGACTTTTGTTTCGAACAACACTGGGTGTTTCCTTCTTTGTTAACTTAATCCCCAAGGAGTGTAGGACACAGCGTACAAATGCTATGCACTATTCGCCATTTCACCAATGTCATGCGTCATTCGCCTTTCGCTGGCTATTATTTTTCACGTGGAATGTTAGAAGACGTACGCACATATTTATCGCTTTGTGCATCTTCTTTGAACGAAATACACAACATCTCATGCTATTTTTAATACCCATCACGAAAGATGACTTTATTTGAGTAAAAAATGAGAGACATGTTACACTGATCTCCTACACTGCGCTTCAACTGTATTAATTATCCATGTTGAGGAAGCTGATTCGAACTGTCCCTAATAAAGATGTACAGTAAATGACGGTATTTCCAATGAACAACGCGACATGGAGGAAGCAGATACCTAACGACAATAAAAAAGTGATGCATTAGAAAATATTTACAGACAAATAATACAAAATTTAAAAAATATTGAAGCTAGAATGGACATTTAGCTGATAGAAGTCTAGAACCGCTGAAGAAGCAAATTGGATGATTTTGATTTCCATAAGAGAGTTGTATATAACTTCTAGAGTGACTAAAAAACAACCACTGCACATGTAGACAAATTTCCTGCAGCTTTTTGTAGAATCTTTCTCTTAGGCCGTTCAACCTTGATTGTTTTAAGTTTTGAGATATCTTGTCTATCAATTGTAAACAACAATTGCACAAAGTTCTGCATAGTCATATTGGAGGAACAAGGAACTTCATGAAAGCTAGGACATACGTGTACTGAATGCATGGATGGTTATAAGTGCATGATGCCACACTTTTTCCAATTAGCATTGCCTAGCCATCGTCTTTCTTTTTTGGATCTTTTTTAATTTCATGTTTCTTCGTTCTTTTTTTTCCATTTTCTTTTCTTTCCTTTTCTTCAAACATCTTTTCCTATAGTGTTGCCATCCATTCCATCACTATAAGCCTACCATCGTGCTGCCACAATCTCCGTCGCTGCTAGCATATAACTTATACTGAGGATACGCTCACGTGTCATACATAAATAACAATATGAAATAGATATTTAAAAGTTGCAAGAGCTCATTCAAATTCCACATATGAAATGAAAGAAGTCATACATCTTTGTTGAAATTTTTACCAAATGATTTTACAAACCAGGATTCAGTCTATGTTTCTGACAAGACGATTATTGTTTTTTGGCTTTGATAAGCACCCAGAAATCAACGAGAATCATTTTCTCAGAGTATTTACCTGTATACTATAAGCTCACACTAACACTCACTGAGTGGGACTTTTATAAACACCTCATATTTATTCTAAGACGTTATTTTCACTCCACTGATGACTTGATTTGATATAAAATTTTGCAATATTTGAAGAAATGGCTTCGTCATTGATTAGAGAGGGCGTAATTTTATTTCGCACAGAGTAAGCGCGAGCTCTCAGAATTCGGACATTATAGCTATCAATCGGTGCATATTTTGCTAATCCAGACAATCCGCATTCAGGAGATTCAGAAATGTCCAACAGTTCTTCTGTAGTGTTTTGTTAACGACATCATACGATTGCATGAAGACATTCAACCTTTGTCTGGGTAAAAAACATGGCCTGGTACCATCGAGTCGATGCTTCCTCAAGTCCCATGAGACCGTCAAAATGATAGTGATTGGCAGATGGGTGTGTCAGAGATTAAAGTCGACAAAAACATGCCCTTGTTTAGGTATCACGTCGATAAAAATTCTGCAAAATCTTTCAATATGATCGAATTCAACTTCATGAAGAAAAGGGAATTTTGGGCTAAGGGATATAAACTTTGTTGTGCAACTTTTCGATGACATACAGCTATTTTCTTTTATTATTCACTATGTGAGCATTCTCGGCTGTGATTGGTCAACTACCTACAGATAATTCTCGATATATGTAGGTTATGACGTCATAACCTACAGATAATAGTTTCTACAAATATGGCTGCCATTAAAAGCTGGTTTTGAAAACAAATCAAACAACAGCGATGTTTGTCACAGTTTCTAAAAACGATGTGAAAGCTTTTAACATTAATGTTTATTAGGCATTTCACTAGACTATTACTATGAACGATCAAACATTCAATTCAGACAGTGAGCTTGACTATGTTAGTTTAGTTGGCTATCAGTCGAAATCGGTCAAACCAATCAAAGTAAGACAAAAACTTAAACAAACCAACTACACGATAGCAATTGGACTCACTTATAGGTCCGACCACCCCGCTTATCGGTCGAGATTATTCCAGATCGTCCACTGATCAGGCTATTGACCAATGGAATGGCTTAAATAAGCGTTCTTCCTCCGTTATCGGTCGAACCAGTCGAGCCACCCCGCTTATCAGTCAGTCAGTTAATATAATTCTAGATATGTTTTTATCGACTGATCTGTTTCCTAAGGTGGTATTTGTATAAGTTTTTATGCATAAAACAGAATTTTGACGATGAAATCCAAACGACTACAAAACGAAAATTTAATGATCAAAAAAAATTGTAATCATTTAATTTGATAAATAATATTTGAATTATAAACATCAGTCGCGTGACTGATTTGACATACCTAGATCCGCCCCTGATTGATTTCACAATTTAGTACTCGCCCACATTACACATGACATGACAAATTAACACTTTCTATTTATTTAAGAAAAAATTCATGTAGCTGCACTTAGCTTTCTAAATTTGGTTGAATGTTACAAATCAATGATACTTGGCTACAAATTTCTTTAAATCTGTTTTATATCATCGATATGTCACCGTCGACGGTGAGATACCTCGTTAAGTAATATTTTGGCAAAGAGGTTTTCCCTTCATGTCATGTGAACCATGTCCATAAATATCCTAACGAGTACTTTGTAGTCCTAATTTTGAAAAGCTTGGTTCATAAGCAACTGTGAAGTTTTAATGTAAAATTTTTTTATCATTTAAATTAATGACATACATGAATTAAAAAAAGTAAAAATGTGGTGATTTGATTTTGTGAAAAATTCAAAGCAATCACATTTTACTTCAAAATCATTCCAATTTCCACAACAACATATTGTAAAAAATTGTATTTCTCCGAGGGACTTCAAATCATTGTTGGAAACTTTATTGATGAGAATGAATTTATTTTGCTGGTTTATTTAAAAGCCATATTGAACGCAATGTTGAATATCAATGCTGCATATGCAGTACACTTTTTCAACATATTCACTTTTTCAGAGAGCCCCACCTAAACTTCCCTACCTCCCACTATCTTATCCTTACAAACAAATAAATATTAATGACTATAAACATTAATAAGCCCTTAATAACCGAGGGCGATATCTTTACGGAGAAATATCGGAGCGAAGTATTTTTGTACAGACCGAGCCCGTACGGCGAGGTTTGTACAAAAAGACAAAGGTCCGACATTACTGAGTAAAGACTGAGAAAGTGAGGTTTTCAAAAGGTTTATTATATGGCATTATTTGACCTGAAACGAAGATTGCTTTCTTTCTCGTCCTTGCTGTTTTTCTCCGGTTGGCTTTCACTTTGCTATTTTTCGTCCATAAAAAATAAATCGTTTCAAATTGTATCGTCTGGATAGTTAAACTGTTTTACAAATGTTTTCCCTTCGAATCACATTTGTAAATGGTTTTTTGTTTCGTTTATTTTGCGTTTTGCTGTTTGCTTTACGAAGTTCGTTTACATTTAACTGTAAAATTACGCGTTTTGGACCGTGGTCGATTACGGGAAAATAACGGACCGGCAAAAATGTTTCTGAGCCAATCAAAGCGCGCCATTTTGCCGGAAGTGACGTAGTCATATAATATTTTATAATATGACCTATTTTTTGCGTTTTCAAAAAGACTACAGAAAACATTTATTAAAACATATGTGAGTAACATGTAAAATTAGTACTTTGATCCACAAAGAGTATGTTTCAATAATAAAGATGTAACTCAAATCACTGTAGGATCCTGCTTAAGCTCTTCTATAAGCTCTTAGTTAAGAACTTTTATGGTTCTATACGATCTTATCTCTGATAAGATAATATAACAAACATAAGATCCTGGTAGGATAGGATTCTGTTTAAGATCCTCTGTAAGATCTCAGTTAAGATCTTGGAACGTATGGTCAGATTTTCCATAAGATCCCAATATGATCCTTTGTTAAATCTTTTTATGAGTAAGATCCTTGATCCAGGTCGTGATATCTCCCAGGATATGCATTGAACACAATTGAAATATTTGCATCGATACACGTATTGTTTTTCCTAGATGTGACTTGTTTGTTGAATTAAGCGTAGAATTTTTACTTTTCTTTAGAAAAACCATCATCTTCTATTTCCATTACATCGAGTCCATTAACGACACCGACCACCATTCGAACATCTTCGCCTAGCACCACAGCGCCCTCAGTAGGAGGCACTACCCAAAAACCTGAAAGAATCATCCCATCTGCGTCTTCCTCAACCGAAAAAATTGGTAACGATGAGAACAATTGGCTTACCTGGTTAATCATTTCGGTTGTGTTGGTGATTATCGTAGCACTGGCTGTCATGGTGCTTTTCATTTGTCGAAAAAAATATAATGCCCGGTAAGCAGACACCTAAAAATGTTATCATATTTAGATGATATGGAGAGTTTAGATGATATGGTAAATACACATATTTAGATGATATGGTGAGTTTTCATATGACGTCGAAGCGGCTATTTAGTGGGAGTGCATCAATGTGCCGATGCTCAATGGAGTATGAAATCAACAAAATGTTTACACTATAGGGGATTTTTCCGTTACATGGCGACTGTTGAGAACATTCTTTAGATAATTAATAAAATTGTTGCATCGGGATCATTTGTTATCACAGGGACATTTACTAAAGTATTTCCCTCAATTATATGGATGAAGGATATTTAGTACTAATCCCTCATCAATATTTTTTTTGGGGATGTTTAGACTAAATATCCCACATCAATAACAAAACTTGCTTGCTTTCATCAATAACAAAACTTGCTTGCTTGCTTTCAAATTTTATTTCGTCATGTAGAAATTGCTTCAGCTTGCATCTTCACTTTCCCACGGCTGAATCATTTTCAATTTTGTTGAATGAAAAATGCTAGTTGCATGATGTCTTTGCCATGTCGTTATTGAAACCGCAATACTTTGAAAGTAAATTTACCCCGTCAAAAATTCTCGACTGTTGTTTCATCGTTAATTCTTCAGAGTCAGACACTAGTAAATCTTTCGCCCTATAGTTCAAAACTGCCAAACTTGCGTTACTACAAGCTTGTGTGTTTATATCATCAGTTTCAGCCCGGTATTTAGACAACTGAACTCAGCCTCTATGTACTCGACCTATATGTCGTGGACGTGGATGCTGATTTTCATTGCTCTATTTTCTCGCTTTAGGGAAAAAAGGGACTGTCAAGGTTCACAGTATCTCTTCGACAACGTTCCTGTGGCGCAAGTTTAAATGTCTTCAAACGTAAAACGAAAAAACTGCAAAGAAATAAAATGAAAAAAAAGGAAACTGGACAAGTGGTTATGAGTGATAAACTGTAGACGAACGTGTTTCCAATATTGGTCTCCAAAATTGCTCTACAAATGACACTCCAGTAGCGTAATGGCTGATGGCATTGATTTAGGGAAGGGATGCAAAGTGCATATCCCTCCTTTCCTTGATTGGAGGAATGCAGCAGCGAGGTAACAGAATTTAACAAAAAAAGTTTGACATTAAACAGCAACAAGAACCCACTGAAATCTAATCCAAACAAGAGGACACCCACACACACACACACAAACACAAAACTATTTTATTCTAGACAAGCAGGGAGAATAGTCTGTTGAAAGAATATTTACCCTTTCTTTACCAACATAAGTGTTTTAAAAGTCACATTTACTATTCATAATATATTCATTAGGCAGTGGGACTTTAAAGACACGTTGGTAAAGAAAGATTTTAATATCTCCGTAGCCTAATTAATATACTTTGGTGTACATAAATGGTGTTAATGTAATGTTAATAAAAGTTTTTGTTTTGTCTTAAATGATCATTTTACAAAGTGAAGCATAAGATATCTAGGATATGTTGATATAGATGGTATTTTCCGTTAGGTTTTATATTGGTCCTAGAAAAGACCATTTAAGACAGTCAGATGCGTATCTGAACGAAATGACACGGGGCAAAATGTGCCTCACTTTGTCATAAACTGTGATATTTATCCACAAAGCACATTAAAGGTACGTTTACACACAAATATTCGCCGGGCCGACACTGAGGCCATATTACGTGTTCTTGCCATATTTGGAAAGTCACTCGACTCGAAAAATCGAATGAAAATCTCTAGCAAGTTACAGATTTGATCCTGATTTTTGCTGTGTTGCTATAGCTTATGAAACAAGCAAATTATGTTTATCGAAAAATAATGATCGAAATGTCATCTGTCAACGTGGAAAAGGAAAATGTCGAGAGGGCTGTTGTTTTTATCGAACCAAAAGCTGCAGAGATTCAGAAAATGAAAACAGTCAAGATTATTTTCTGAAAAGGAAATTCGGCAAATTTACCTCGATTCGTACTTCCCCTAGACTGATCTTTATTTCTTTTTCTCTTTATTTTTTGAGGTAATAATAGCAAGCATTGCCTTGATTGTTGCTACAATGACAAGTTGTTCTTTGACCTGTTTATTTTCTTTTTCGGCTTTTAACATCGCGTAAATACATCGGATGAATTATTTACACCCAGCGATTTGTTGTAGACGACAAATTTCCAAATATAGCAAGAATCACTTATAATGCCGTCGGTATCGGCTTGACAAATCGTTGTGTGTTAAAGTACCTTAAGTAAACTTGCAAATTAGGAGACGAAATAGCAGAATTCAGTGACAGCAGAATCAGTACAAACAGCAATGAAGTAGGGCATTGGCTGACGCAATCGAAGATAAACAAAACTTTTACATGTGTTTTGGTAAAATCAAACAGGCGCTTTTCTATTTCTTCAAAATCAATAGCTTAAACATTCGTCTATCTCAAGAACATTTATTAAGTAAATATATAATAAAAATAATAGTAAATATAATAATTATAATGATAAATACAAGATATTTATAGATTGTGTTAATAATCAAATTTACATTAAGACCTAAAGTGCCCATCGAGCCAACACTTGCTCGCAGACAGTATTTTCTGTCGAGTGAGACTTTGCTAAGTTACGTTACGTGTTCTTAATATTTTATGACATTATAAGATGTGTACATAATGAAAGTGATAAAAATTAAAACGCTTTATTAACTCTCTTCGCGAAACTTCTAATTTACTTCATTATCCGATACCTCGAAGTCCTCTGCATCGTGAAACATTGACGCGTGAAAAATGAGACTACATGCGAGAAACAATGGGACAGCCAAAAAACCACAAACCTGTAAGAGAGATGAAGTCTTCTTTGTTTCCTAATGACGTCACCATTTCTAATGAAACGTCATTATGATTTCACTCAAATGCATTGTTAGAAATGAAAAGCTGATTTTCAAAAGTCAATAAAGATGGCGGCCATTAGAAAGGTTGGTTTGTTAAAGTTACACCTACAACTCGAACATTAAAACTGTTTTACACATAATTTACGACAGAGGTCCGGAATTTTATGGTGCGACAACGATATAATAATAACGAGCCGAAGAACTTTATTTTATATTGACAATCTAATTTGGTAATTCTTCATATGAAGAACATGATACGAGAAGGATATGTTTGCATAATCTGTTCCACGTGATTTTGCTTTTTGCTTTTTTAAGTCAGGTATGGCAGACGAAATGTTCGAATTCAAACGAGTACATCTTGAAATGCACCATGTTTGAAGACAGATTGAGTTTAAGTAAATAAATGTAGCTCGTAAAATGCATTTTACTCCTGTTACTTCTAGGACAATAAAATTATATTGTTACATAGGTGTTGTGCATGTTAAATTTGATTGTTTCATTTGTAGTCACATGACCTGAAATGCACTGTTTCCCGCAAAGGAAGCAAGTGAAATTGTCGCTCATCTACTTCCGAAAAATTTCAACTATTAATCTCAAAAAGGATTCTGAAAACACTTGAAAGTCGACGAAAAAATTCTGCAGTTTGCTATATACATTTTAAAAAGATATTTCGCCTGACCAAGCATCCAACCTGAAAGACGTCGAGTTTATTAAAGAGCTGCCGAATTTATGATTTGTTCCTACATAACAAACACTTAATGTACGCTACTTCTGGAAATAGTGAGTTTTGTTATCCTCGAGTCTCATGCAATGTTGACACTATCGGAAAACAAAACGTACTATATCCGTCGGAAGCATGCATTAAGTGTATATTTTACAAGGCCCCAGGACAATTGGCGAAAGGAACAGTATAAAAAAGCGTTTACGCTTCGGTACATTCAATGGAGGAGTCTAGGGTAAGTCAAAATAAATTATAGCTCATTTTAAATTCAGATGCTTATATAGCTGAGCTGCTGGTTGAAAATTGGCGGGAAATATTTAGACTAAAATATTCTCAATAGGATTCACTCTGAAGACTGAAGTATTTTAAAATGGAAATATATTTTCCATTGATGTATTTTAACATACGCTGGATTTTGCCACTGAGTTTAATGTCAGTGTTTTGTTGTTAACTAAGGTAATTGTCATGCGGTAATTGGTCTCGGACTATATAAAAGGCAGCCATCAAACAAAGTATTTTATAATTGTCTACGTAATTAAAAAAGTTGCCATGGCACGAAGAGCGACTGTCTATCTCCAAATATTGAAAGGAGATGACAGCAACATACTGACCACGAAAAAAATCAATGATTAGTCTCCATGCTATAAAATGTAAAATATTAATATTTACCACTCCAATCGCCAACTGATAATAGTGCGCATCCTTGCCCAAGGCGTTCTTGTTTTCACAAACAAATGAGTCATGGTAAGCGATGGCTGTTTTCCTAGAAGCATTGATGACACCATCAGGAAAAGAACCGAAAACAAATGCAACCATTCCATCTGTAGTAAGAATACATGACAATGTTATTCACTGTATGTAAAAAAGCTCGGTTAAGACTGATTCGTTCACGTACAAATGATTCCCCTGATATTTGTAACTATGACGTCATATCTACAACAGTTTCCGTCATTTCTACAACTGTAATCAATTATCTAGAAAATCGAGTCACTGAATTTATTTGACTTTTTTACTTTTACTCATTTTTCAATTTATCACGTTGAAGTGATAAGAAAATTATTTATTAATAATATCCAGTATTTTTAAGTATAAGCGGAGGTTAGCGTTAGCCGAAGCCAGTGTTTGTTTATGTTCCACAACAGCAATGGCATGGAGTACAAATAAACAGTGTCTTGGAGTATAAAAAAACAGTGACCGTTACAAAATGAAACTATTTGGCTTTGAAAACATTTTGTTACCTGAATTTAACTATTCTCAAGTCGCAAGTTTATCCATTAAATGAACAAGCTATTATTACCCGTACATTTGATAAATACATGATGTAGTACTTACACAAGAAGCACAAGCTAAGTTATTGTAAGCTCGTGCAAGTGCAATAGGCCAAGAGAGGAAGGAAATGATTAATCCGCAGGCCGCAGCAAAAATAAAGCCCTCCTGTCGTCCGTAAAATCCAGAATTCATGAATGTTTCTTTCTTCATGTCTGGCAAACTGTAAGCAGCGTTGTCCATGAAATGTGATATTGAGGCAATGGCGACCACCATAATTATCTATTGTTGGGGAGAAGACAGAGAACATATTTTTCACGCTGATACAGCTAATCCAAAAAATCTTTTCATTTTTTTTGCAAAATAACATTGCAAAACAGATGAATTGATGACAAACGTTTTAATTTTTTCCTTTAAATTCTAAAGGTGGTTACATGCTACGTCACGGCAGCCATGTTGGTTGTTAAATACAAAAGAATATTTTATCAATGTCATTCATGGCACCCGCCGACTCGGGTCGAAAAGTATAATTTAAGGACTCGATTCACTATGCAATGTTAGCAATAGTTTTTGAAGCAGTTCAAACAGCTGTTTTAAGCAATTGCAATGTTATGAGCGCATTTTTAAAAATAGGGACGAGAAATTTATTATGACCTACGCAGGACCTGCCAACCGTGCTCTTGAAACTCAAAGGGCATGTGCATTACGCACTAAAACTTGAAAATTTTGAGTGGTAATATCAAGTTTGAAGAACAACATGGCGGCGTACGCAAAAATCCGAGGAGTATAAATTTCGTGTATTTTTAAAACAAAATCAATTTTGAACAGTAATATAATAAGATTGAAATTATTTAAAGCTCACGGTTGGCTGATTAATTCAACTCTATCTTAAATTAAAACCATTTCTATAGACATAACCTTTGTTTAAGTGATCAATAAACATCAGTATTGTACATCTTGTAGTAGTTTGAACTGTTAATTGTACTCTGCCTTTCAGATATATAATTATGTATTAGGTTAAAAGCATTATCGTATATCTTAACCGTGTAACTAAGATAAAGAGAAAGTGAAAGCTGTTATTCCTCCTCACAATTATAGAAATTATTGATTCGAATGAGCCAACAACAGCTTCGTGTCACACATATTAGTTCTTACCATTTGAGCAAAAGAAAATATAAGGAGAGCTCTTCTGAAAAGATCATCGGCCATCATGTAATAATCGTCACCTAAAGTAAAATTTATACCCTGTTAAAGATAGCTCATGTTTGGGTAGGTATGAATAGTGATCATAGAGAACGTTCAACAATTGTAGGGGGTGGATGGGTGGGTGGAGAATAGCCTTACAACGTATATGTATTGTTTCCAATGAACAGCTTGTCCATAAAAAGGGCATGATCTCATGTGCGCGGTCTTATGCAATGAGCATATCTAAAAACACGTTATTTAGTCAAAGATTTGGCTGCTTTTAGAGTACAAACATAAATTACATAACTCACTCCGCTTGGCCAAGATAACAAAATATGATTCTAATGCTATTTCAATGTACCACTGATTCCTTATGTCAAAGAGCACATGTATTAACCATCCCCTAGTAATGATGTCTCATGATGAAAATTCTAGTTTGATAAATTCTAATGATGTCTAAAACTCTTAATTCCCACACACGATTACAAATAAAAATTAATATCAACCAAGGAGAGAATGATTGTTTAACTATTGGCCATTGAAGATGACGAGTGTTATGTGCATAGATTAGAAGCCCTTGATTGGAAGTGATGGGTTTCACTGTTGGCGAAACATTTGACTGAAGTAAAATGTAACATGATATGAAATGCAAACTGAAATGTAGTGTAATGCAAATTTTGGTCGCTTTTCTGCAACTGTACAAATTTGTGAACAGCTTTCCCTTGTGTAAAGGCCGTTCACATTTAAATATGTTTTGCCCCTTCTTTTCCCCCTTCTGCCTACTTTTAATTTTTATAATAGAAATACAAGAAAGTTGCACTGTGAACAGCTTGCCAATTGAAAGTTATGCTTAGTTGTGCCTAATTCAATTCTGCAAACTACTGGACATTTTTTTACTAAGTATAAAACGTATACAGTTCGCTGAAAGATTTACGTAAACCACGGGTTAGACACAAATAAAAATTAAAAATAATTCATCGATCGATAAACGCATTATGTATAAAATAACGTATTGTATAACAAAGCATATCGTAGTAAAAAAATAGAACAACTTTGCACTTTTCTCTTTGCGCTTAGTTCTCATATATTATTGTGAGCATGAAAATTTGTTTCCTTTCTTTTATTTATCGCGAGGAAAATGGAAACGCAACTGTAAACCCTAAAGCCCGTAGATTACATTCATATTCATTCCATCCGATTTTGCCTTAAATTAAACAACCAGAGAGGAAACCTTACCTACTTAACTAGTAATAACCACGATATCATACATTTTATAAATGAACATTATCCATGACACAAGATACCGTGTGAGAAAGATCGTGGATTTTGATATTCATAGACCAGCGTTTAGGTCAATTTCCAACCGTTCTCAATGTAATCCATCATACGATTTTTGCAGTTTTAAAAGTTTATTCTTACTTCTCAGCCATGGAAAAGCCTTGTAAAGTATGGCATGCTTGATACACGTTTGCAATAGACATGTATAGTGTTTTCGAGCAACAAATACTACTAACATAAAGGAAAAGGATGAGCTTGCTTTACCTTATTATCTGCCTTTGGAGAATAATACCAAATGTCTGTTCCCAACGCTGGATACAGTCGTCTGTACTTTCTTTGAGTCTGTGCGATGTAGTTATATTAACCTTGAATACTTGTTTGATATAGTGCGTTTTCACCACACGTCATAGTTACACTGCTGTTTATAATTTGACGAAAATCAACGAATGACTTTTGTTTCGAAAAACACTGGGTGTTTCCTTCTTTGTTAACTTAATCCCCAAGGAGTGTAGGACACAGCGTACAAATGCTATGCACTATTCGCCATTTCACCAATGTCATGCGTCATTCGCCTTTCGCTGGCTATTATTTTTCACGTGGAATGTTAGAAGACGTACGCACATATTTATCGCTTTGTGCATCTTCTTTGAACGAAATACACAACATCTCATGCTATTTTTAATACCCATCACGAAAGATGACTTTATTTGAGTAAAAAATGAGAGACATGTTACACTGATCTCCTACACTGCGCTTCAACTGTATTAATTATCCATGTTGAGGAAGCTGATTCGAACTGTCCCTAATAAAGATGTACAGTAAATGACGGTATTTCCAATGAACAACGCGACATGGAGGAAGCAGATACCTAACGACAATAAAAAAGTGATGCATTAGAAAATATTTACAGACAAATAATACAAAATTTAAAAAATATTGAAGCTAGAATGGACATTTAGCTGATAGAAGTCTAGAACCGCTGAAGAAGCAAATTGGATGATTTTGATTTCCATAAGAGAGTTGTATATAACTTCTAGAGTGACTAAAAAACAACCACTGCACATGTAGACAAATTTCCTGCAGCTTTTTGTAGAATCTTTCTCTTAGGCCGTTCAACCTTGATTGTTTTAAGTTTTGAGATATCTTGTCTATCAATTGTAAACAACAATTGCACAAAGTTCTGCATAGTCATATTGGAGGAACAAGGAACTTCATGAAAGCTAGGACATACGTGTACTGAATGCATGGATGATTATAAGTGCATGATGCCACACTTTTTCCAATTAGCATTGCCTAGCCATCGTCTTTCTTTTTTGGATCTTTTTTAATTTCATGTTTCTTCGTTATTTTTTTTCCATTTTCTTTTCTTTCCTTTTCTTCAAACATCTTTTCCTATAGTGTTGCCATCCATTCCATCACTATAAGCCTACCATCGTGCTGCCACAACCTCCGTCGCTGCTAGCATACAACTTATACTGAGGATACGCTCACGTGTCATACATCAATAACAATATGAAATAGATATTTAAAAGTTGCAAGAGCTCATTCAAATTCCACATATGAAATGAAAGAAGTCATACATCTTTGTTGAAATTTTTACCAAATGATTTTACAAACCAGGATTCAGTCTATGTTTGTGACATGACGATTATTGTTTTTTGGCTTTGATAAGCACCCAGAAATCAACGAGAATCATTTTCTCAGAGTATTTACCTGTATACTATAAGCTCACACTAACACTCACTGAGTGGGACTTTTATAAACACCTCATATTTATTCTAAGACGTTATTTTCACTCCACTGATGACTTGATTTGATATAAAATTTTGCTATATTTGAAGAAATGGCTTCGTCATTGATTAGAGAGGGCGTAATTTTATTTCGCACAGAGTAAGCGCGAGCTCTCAGAATTCGGACATTATAGCTATCAATCGGTGCATATTTTGCTAATCCAGACAATCCGCATTCAGGAGATTCAGAAATGTCCAACAGTTCTTCTGTAGTGTTTTGTTAACGACATCATACGATTGCATGAAGACATTCAACCTTTGTCTGTGTAAAAAACATGGCCTGGTACCATCGAGTCGATGCTTCCTCAAGTCCCATGAGACCGTCAAAATGATAGTGATTGGCAGATGGGTGTGTCAGAGATTAAAGTCGACAAAAACATGCCCTTGTTTAGGTATTACGTCGATAAAAATTCTGCAAAGTCTTTCAATATGATCGAATTCAACTTCATGAAGAAAAGGGAATTTTGGGCTAAGGGATATAAACTTTGTTGTGCAACTTTTCGATGACATACAGCTATTTTCTTTTATTATTCACTATGTGAGCATTCTCGGCTGTGATTGGTCAACTACCTACAGATAATTCTCGATATATGTAGGTTATGACGTCATAACCTACAGATAATAGTTTCTACAAATATGACTGCCATTAAAAGCTGGTTTTGAAAACAAATCAAACAACAGCGATGTTTGTCACAGTTTCTAATAACGATGTGAAAGCTTTTAACATTAATGTTTATTAGGCATTTCACTAGACTATTACTATGAACGATCAAACATTCAATTCAGACAGTGAGCTTGACTATGTTAGTTTAGTTGGCTATCAGTCGAAATCGGTCAAACCAATCAAAGTAAGACAAAAACTTAAACAAACCAACTACACGATAGCAATTGGACTCACTTATAGGTCCGACCACCCCGCTTATCGGTCGAGATTATTCCAGATCGTCCACTGATCAGGCTATTGACCAATGGAATGGCTTAAATAAGCGTTCTTCCTCCGTTATCGGTCGAACCAGTCGAGCCACCCCGCTTATCAGTCAGTCAGTTAATATAATTCTAGATATGTTTTTATCGACTGATCTGTTTCCTAAGGTGGTATTTGTATAAGTTTTTATGCATAAAACAGAATTTTGACGATGAAATCCAAACGACTACAAAACGAAAATTTAATGATCAAAAAAAATTGTAATCATTTAATTTGATAAATAATATTTGAATTATAAACATCAGTCGCGTGACTGATTTGACATACCTAGATCCGCCCCTGATTGATTTCACAATTTAGTACTCGCCCACATTACACATGACATGACAAATTAACACTTTCTATTTATTTAAGAAAAAATTCATGTAGCTGCACTTAGCTTTCTAAATTTGGTTGAATGTTACAAATCAATGATACTTGGCTACAAATTTCTTTAAATCTGTTTTATATCATCGATATGTCACCGTCGACGGTGAGATACCTCGTTAAGTAATATTTTGGCAAAGAGGTTTTCCCTTCATGTCATGTGAACCATGTCCATAAATATCCTAACGAGTACTTTGTAGTCCTAATTTTGAAAAGCTTGGTTCATAAGCAACTGTGAAGTTTTTAATGTAAAATTTTTTTATCATTTAAATTAATGACATACATGAATTAAAAAAAGTAAAAATGTGGTGATTTGATTTTGTGAAAAATTCAAAGCAATCACATTTTACTTCAAAATCATTCCAATTTCCACAACAACATATTGTAAAAAATTGTATTTCTCCGAGGGACTTCAAATCATTGTTGGAAACTTTATTGATGAGAATGAATTTATTTTGCTGGTTTATTTAAAAGCCATATTGAACGCAATGTTGAATATCAATGCTGCATATGCAGTACACTTTTTCAACATATTCACTTTTTCAGAGAGCCCCACCTAAACTTCCCTACCTCCCACTATCTTATCCTTACAAACAAATAAATATTAATGACTATAAACATTAATAAGCCCTTAATAACCGAGGGCGATATCTTTACGGAGAAATATCGGCGAAGTATTTTGTACAGACCGAGCCCGTACGGCGAGGTTTGTACAAAAAGACAAAGGTCCGACATTACTGAGTAAAGACTGAGAAAGTGAGGTTTTCAAAAGGTTTATTATATGGCATTATTTGACCTGAAACGAAGATTGCTTTCTTTCTCGTCCTTGCTGTTTTTCTCCGGTTGGCTTTCACTTTGCTATTTTTCGTCCATAAAAAATAAATCGTTTCAAATTGTATTTTCTGGATAGTTAAACTGTTGTCCGAGTGTTTTTCCTTCGACTCACATTTGCAAATTGTGGCTTTGTTTCTTTTTTTTTGCGTTTTGCTGTTTGCTTTATGAAGTACGTGTACATTTTACTGTAAAATTACGCGTTTTGGACCGTGGTCGATTACGGGAAAATAACGGACCGGCAAAATGTTTCTGAGCCAATCAAAGCGCGCCATTTTGCCGGAAGTGACGTAGTCATATAATATTTTATAATATGACCTATTTTTTGCGTTTACAAAAAGACTACAGAAAACATTTATTAAAACATATGTGAGTAACATGTAAAATTAGTACTTTGATCCACAAAGAGTATGTTTCAATAATAAAGATGTAACTCAAATCACTGTAGGATCCTGCTTAAGCTCTTCTATAAGCTCTTAGTTAAGAACTTTTATGGTTCTATACGATCTTATCTCTGATAAGATAATATAACAAACATAAGATCCTGGTAGGATAGGATTCTGTTTAAGATCCTCTGTAAGATCTCAGTTAAGATCTTGGAACGTATGGTCAGATTTTCCATAAGATCCCAATATGATCCTTTGTTAAATCTTTTTATGAGTAAGATCCTTGATCCAGGTCGTGATATCTCCCAGGATATGCATTGAACACAATTGAAATATTTGCATCGATACACGTATTGTTTTTCCTAGATGTGACTTGTTTGTTGAATTAAGCGTAGAATTTTTACTTTTCTTTAGAAAAACCATCATCTTCTATTTCCATTACATCGAGTCCATCAACGACACCGACCACCATTCGAACATCTTCGCCTAGCACCACAGCGCCCTCAGTAGGAGGCACTACCCAAAAACCTGAAAGAATCATCCCATCTGCGTCTTCCTCAACGGAAAAAATTGGTAACGATGAGAACAATTGGCTTACCTGGTTAATCATTTCGGTTGTGTTGGTGATTATCGTAGCACTGGCTGTCATGGTGCTTTTCATTTGTCGAAAAAAATATAATGCCCGGTAAGCATACACCTAAAAATGTTATCATATTTAGATGATATTGAGAGTTTAGATGATATGGTAAATACACATATTTAGATGATATGGTGAGTTTTCATATGACGTCGAAGCGGCTATTTAGTGGGAGTGCATCAATGTGTCGATGCTCAATAGAGTATGAAATCAACAAAATCTTTACACTATAGGGGATTTTTCCGATACATGGCGACTGTTGAGAACATTCTTTAGATAATTAATAAAATTGTTGCATCGGGATCATTTGTTATCACAGGGACATTTACTAAAGTATTTCCCTCAATTATATGGATGAAGGATATTTAGTACTAATCCCTCATCAATATTTTTGTTGGGGATGTTTAGACTAAATATCCCACATCAATAACAAAACTTGCTTGCTTTCATCAATAACAAAACTTGCTTGCTTGCTTTCAAATTTTATTTCGTCATGTAGAAATTGCTTCAGCTTGCATCTTCACTTTCCCACGGCTGAATCATTTTCAATTTTGTTGAATGAAAAATGCTAGTTGCATGATGTCTTTGCCATGTCGTTATTGAAACCGCAATACTTTGAAAGTAAATTTACCCCGTCAAAAATTCTCGACTGTTGTTTCATCGTTAATTCTTCAGAGTCAGACACTAGTAAATCTTTCGCCCTATAGTTCAAAACTGCCAAACTTGCGTTACTACAAGCTTGTGTGTTTATATCATCAGTTTCAGCCCAGTATTTAGACAACTGAACTCAGCCTCTATGTACTCGACCTATATGTCGTGGACGTGGATGCTGATTTTCATTGCTCTATTTTCTCGCTTTAGGGAAAAAAGGGACTGTCAAGGCTCACAGTATCTCTTCGACAACGTTCCTGTGGCGCAAGTTTAAATGTCTTCAAACGTAAAACGAAAAAACTGCAAAGAAATAAAATGAAAAAAAAGGAAACTGGACAAATGGTTATGAGTGATAAACTGTAGACGAACGTGTTTCCAATATTGGTCTCCAAAATTGCTCTACAAATGACACTCCAGTAGCGTAATGGCTGATGGCATTGATTTAGGGGAAGGGATGCAAAAGTGCATATCCCTCCTTTCCTTGATTGGAGGAATGCAGCAGCGAGGTAACAGAATTTAACAAAAAAAGTTTGACATTAAACAGCAACAAGAACCCACTGAAATCTAATCCAAACAGGACACACACACACACACACACAAACACAAAACTATTTTATTCTAGACAAGCAGGGAGAATAGTCTGTTGAAAGAATATTTACCCTTTCTTTACCAACATAAGTGTTTTAAAAGTCACATTTACTATTCATAATATATTCATTAGGCAGTGGGACTTTAAAGACACGTTGGTAAAGAAAGATTTTAATATCTCCGTAGCCTAATTAATATACTTTGGTGTACATAAATGGTGTTAATGTAATGTTAATAAAAGTTTTTGTTTTGTCTTAAATGATCATTTTACAAAGTGAAGCATAAGATATCTAGGATATGTTGATATAGATGGTATTTTCCGTTAGGTTTTATATTGGTCCTAGAAAAGACCATTTAAGACAGTCAGATGCGTATCTGAACGAAATGACACGGGCAAAATGTGCCTCACTTTGTCATAAACTGTGATATTTATCCACAAAGCACATTAAAGGTACGTTTACACACAAATATTCGCCGGGGCGACACTGAGGCCATATTACGTGTTCTTGCCATATTTGGAAAGTCACTCGACTCGAAAAATCGAATGAAAATCTCTAGCAAGTTACAGATTTGATCCTGATTTTTGCTGTGTTGCTATAGCTTATGAAACAAGCAAATTATGTTTATCGAAAAATAATGATCGAAATGTCATCTGTCAACGTGGAAAAGGAAAATGTCGAGAGGGCTGTTGTTTTTATCGAACCAAAAGCTGCAGAGATTCAGAAAATGAAAACAGTCAAGATTATTTTCTGAAAAGGAAATTCGGCAAATTTACCTCGATTCGCACTTCCCCTAGACTGATCTTTATTTCTTTTTTTCTTTATTTTTTGAGGTAATAATAACAAGCATTGCCTTGATTGTTGCTACAATGACAAGTTGTTCTTTGACCTGTTTATTTTCTTTTTCGGCTTTTAACATCGCGTAAATACATCCGATGAATTATTTACACCCAGCGATTTGTTGTAGACGACAAATTTCCAAATATAGCAAGAATCACGTATAATGCCGTCGGTATCGGCTTGACAAATCGTTGTGTGTTAAAGTACCTTAAGTAAACTTGCAAATTAGGAGACGAAATAGCAGAATTCAGTGACAGCAGAATCAGTACAAACAGCAATGAAGTAGGGCATTGGCTGACGCAATCGAAGATAAACAAAACTTTTACATGTGTTTTGGTAAAATCAAACAGGCGCTTTTCTATTTCTTCAAAATCAATAGCTTAAACATTCGTCTATCTCAAGAACATTTATTAAGTAAATATATAATAAAAATAATAGTAAATATAATAATTATAATGATAAATACAAGATATTTATAGATTGTGTTAATAATCAAATTTACATTAAGACCTAAAGTGCCCATCGAGCCAACACTTGCTCGCAGACAGTATTTTCTGTCGAGTGAGACTTTGCTAAGTTAAGTTACGTGTTCTTAATATTTTATGACATTATAAGATGTGTACATAATGAAAGTGATAAAAATTAAAACGCTTTATTAACTCTCTTCGCGAAACTTCTAATTTACTTCATTATCCGATACCTCGAAGTCCTCTGCATCGTGAAACATTGACGCGTGAAAAATGAGACTACATGCGAGAAACAATGGGACAGCCAAAAAACCACAAACCTGTAAGAGAGATGAAGTCTTCTTTGTTTCCTAATGACGTCACCATTTCTAATGAAACGTCATTATGATTTCACTCAAATGCATTGTTAGAAATGAAAAGCTGATTTTCAAAAGTCAATAAAGATGGCGGCCATTAGAAAGGCTGGTTTGTTAAGGTTACACCTACAACTCGAACATTAAAACTGTTTTACACATAATTTACGACAGAGGTCCGGAATTTTATGGTGCGACAACGATATAATAATAACGAGCCGAAGAACTTTATTTTATATTGACAATCTAATTTGGTAATTCTTCATATGAATAACATGATACGAGAAGGATATGTTTGCATAATCTGTTCCACGTGATTTTGCTTTTTGCTTTTTTAAGTCAGGTATGGCAGACGAAATGTTCGAATTCAAACGAGTACATCTTGAAATGCACCATGTTTGAAGACAGATTGAGTTTAAGTAAATAAATGTAGCTCGTAAAATGCATTTTACTCCTGTTACTTCTAGGACAATAAAATTATATTGTTACATAGGTGTTGTGCATGTTAAATTTGATTGTTTCATTTGTAGTCACATGACCTGAAATGCACTGTTTCCCGCAAAGGAAGCAAGTGAAATTGTCGCTCATCTACTTCCGAAAAATTTCAACTATTAATCTCAAAAAGGATTCTGAAAACACTTGAAAGTCGACGAAAAAATTCTGCAGTTTGCTATATACATTTTAAAAAGATATTTCGCCTGACCAAGCATCCAACCTGAAAGACGTCGAGTTTATTAAAGAGCTGCCGAATTTATGATTTGTTCCTACATAACAAACACTTAATGTACGCTACTTCTGGAAATAGTGAGTTTTGTTATCCTCGAGTCTCATGCAATGTTGACACTATCGGAAAACAAAACGTACTATATCCGTCGGAAGCATGCATTAAGTGTATTTTACAAGGCCCCAGGACAATTGGCGAAAGGAACAGTATAAAAAAGCGTTTACGCTTCGGTACATTCAATGGAGGAGTCTAGGGTAAGTCAAAATAAATTATAGCTCATTTTAAATTCAGATGCTTATATAGCTGAGCTGCTGGTTGAAAATTGGCGGGAAATATTTAGACTAAAATATTCTCAATAGGATTCACTCTGAAGACTGAAGTATTTTAAAATGGAAATATATTTTCCATTGATGTATTTTAACATACGCTGGATTTTGCCACTGAGTTTAATGTCAGTGTTTTGTTGTTAACTAAGGTAATTGTCATGCGGTAATTGGTCTCGGACTATATAAAAGGCAGCCATCAAACAAAGTATTTTATAATTGTCTACGTAATTAAAAAAGTTGCCATGGCACGAAGAGCGACTGTCTATCTCCAAATATTGAAAGGAGATGACAGCAACATACTGACCACGAAAAAAATCAATGATTAGTCTCCATGCTATAAAATGTAAAATATTAATATTTACCACTCCAATCGCCAACTGATAATAGTGCGCATCCTTGCCCAAGGCGTTCTTGTTTTCACAAACAAATGAGTCATGGTAAGCGATGGCTGTTTTTCCTAGAAGCATTGATGACACCATCAGGAAAAGAACCGAAAACAAATGCAACCATTCCATCTGTAGTAAGAATACATGACAATGTTATTCACTGTATGTAAAAAAGCTCGGTTAAGACTGATTCGTTCACGTACAAATGATTCCCCTGATATTTGTAACTATGACGTCATATCTACAATAGTTTCCGTCATTTCTACAACTGTAATCAATTATCTAGAAAATCGAGTCACTGAATTTATTTGACTTTTTTACTTTTACTCATTTTTCAATTTATCACGTTGAAGTGATAAGAAAATTATTTATTAATAATATCCAGTATTTTTAAGTATAAGCGGAGGTTAGCGTTAGCCGAAGCCAGTGTTTGTTTATGTTCCACAACAGCAATGGCATGGAGTACAAATAAACAGTGTCTTGGAGTATAAACAAACAGTGACCGTTACAAAATGAAACTATTTGGCTTTGAAAACATTTTGTTACCTGAATTTAGCTATTCTAAAGAAGCAAGTTAATCCATTAAATGAACAAGCTATTATTACCCGTACATTTGATAAATACATGATGTAGTACTTACACAAGAAGCACAAGCTAAGTTATTGTAAGCTCGTGCAAGTGCAATAGGCCAAGAGATGAAGGAAATGATTAATCCGCAGGCCGCAGCAAAAATAAAGTACTCCTGTCGTCCGTAAAATATAGAATTCATGAATGTTTCTTTCTTTATGTCTGGCAAACTGTAAGCAGCGTTGTCCATGAAATGCGATATTGATGCAGTAGGGACCACCATAATTATCTATTGTTGGGGAGAAGACAGAGAACATACTTTTCACGCTGATACAGCTAACCCAAAAAATCTTTTTCATTTTTTTGCAAAATAACATTGCAAAACAAATGAATTTAAAACAAACGTTTTAATTTTTTCCTTTAAAATGTATAGGTGGTTGCAAGCTACGTCACGGCAGCCATGTTGGTTGTTAAATACAAAAGAATATTTTATCAACGCCATTGATGGCACCAGCCGACTTGGGTGGGTCGAAAGGTATAATTTAAGTCTCGATTCACTATGCAATGTTAGCAACAGTTTTTGAAGCATTTCAAACAGCTGTTTTGAGCAATTGCATTGTTATGAACGCATTTTTAAAAATAAGGATGAGAAATTTATTATGACCTACGCTGGACCTGCCAACCGTGCTCTTGAAAAAAAAAGGGCATGCGCATTACGCATTAAAACTTGAAAATTTTGAGTGGTAATATCAAGTTTGAAGAACAACATAGCGGCGTATCCAAAAATCCGAGGAGTATAAATTTCGTGTATTTTTAAAAACAAAATCAATTTTGAACAGTAATATAATAAGATTAAAATTATTTAAAGCTCACGGCTGGCTGATTAATTCAACTCTATGTTAATTTAAAACCAGTTTCTATAGACATAACCTTTGTTTAAGTCATCAATGAACATCAGTATTGTACAGCTTGTAGTGGGTTAAACTGTTAATTGTACTCTGCCTTTCAGATACACATAATTATGTATTATGTTAAAAGCATTATCGTACATCTTAACCCGTAACGAAGATAAAGAGAGTGTGAAAGCTGTTATTCCACCTCAAAATTATAGAAATTATTGATTGGAATGAGCCAACAACAGCTTCGTGTCACACATATGAGTTCTTACCATTTGAGCAAAAGAAAATATAAGGAGAGTTCTTCTGAAAAGATCATCGGCCATCATGTAAAAATCGTCACCTTAAGTAAAATTTATACCACATTAAAGATACCTTAAATGAAACAACCAGAGAGGAAACTTTACCTACTTAACAAGTAATAACTACGATATCATACATTTTATAAATGATCATTATCTTTGACACAAGATACCGTCTGAGAAAGACCGTGGATTTTGATATTCATTGACCAGCGTTTAGGTTAATTTCCGATCGTTCTTAATGTAATTCATCATACGATTTTTGCAGTTTTAAAAGTTTATTCTTACTTCTCAGCCATGAAAAACCAGTAAAGTATGGCATGCTTGATACACGTTTGCACTAGACATGTATAGTGATTTCGAGCAACAAATACTACTAACATAAAGGAAAAAGATGAAATTTGCTTTACCTTATTATCTGCCTTTGGAGAATAATACCAAATGTCTGTTCCCAACGCTGGATAGTGTCGTCTGTAGTTTCTTTGAGTCTGTGCGATGTAGTTGTATTAATCTTGAATACTTGTTTGATATAGTGCGTTTTCATCAAACGTCATAGTCACACTGCTGTTTACAATTTGACGAAAATCAACGAATGACGTTTGTTTCGAACAACACTGGGTGTTTCCTTCTTTGTTAACTTAATCCCCAAGGAATGTAGGACACAGCCTACAAATGCTATGTACTATTCGTCGTTGTCATGCGTCATTCGCCTTTCACTGGCTATTATTTTTCACGTGGAACGTTAGAAGACGCACGCACAATGTTATCGCTTTGTGCACCTTCATTGAACGAAATACACAAAATCTCATGCTATTTTTAATACCCATCACGAAAAATGACTTTATTTGAGTAAAAAAAGAGACATGTTACACTGATCTCCTACACTACGTTTCAACTGGATTAATTATCCATGTTGATGAAGCTGATTCGAACTGTCCCTAATAAAGATGTACAGTAAATGACGGTACTTCCAATGAACAACGCGACAGAGAGGAAAGCAGATACCTAAGGGCAATAAAAAAGTGATGCATTAAAAAACATTTACAAACATATAATACAAAACGTAAAAAATATTGAAGCTAGAATGAACATTTAGCTGCTAGAAGTCTAGAACCGCTGACGAAGCAAATTTATGCATGATTTCTATAAAAAACTTCCAGAAATTTCAGTTCAAGCCCACTTCACGCTGAAATGTTTACCCAACAATGTGGTTAATGATTATGTTTTTTTTCCATATTATTTACTAAAAGTGATATAATTCAAATACTAAGTAAAAACTTCTTAAACGGTGTTTGTAAGTACAAAAGAGCATTTACCACTCCAATAATCAGCTGATAGCATCGTGCATCAGTTCCCAGTTTTAAAGCGTCGCATAGTAAGTTTCTGTCGTAGATTGTTTCTGTCTTGATCAGAAGTGATGATGACACTACTAGGAGTAGCAGCAGCAGCACATGCGCAGCTAACATCTTTTTTCACGAGCATGGTTGAAAGAAAAAAAAAACAAAAGAATGGACAAAATTAAATTATATTAAATTCACTCAACCTCATTTTTGATTCTACACTGTTAAAAACAGCAACCAGTAGCAACTTTCTTATTTTTTGCCCTGAAATTAGAATTTCCACGATGAATGGCCAAAAGTTCCCAAGAGTTTCGAAAACCAATATTGCAACTCAAAAAACGAAAGAGAAAACAAAGAAAAGTAAGAAACTCTAAAACAAACCAAAGAAACCCGGGAGGTTTGAAAAGAACTGTTTTAGAATTAGGACACCAACCCGTTCACACATGATTGAAAAACTAACTATCTTAACTTTAAGTAAAAGTAGTATAACTCTTATTAACTACTCACAGATGCTGCATATTGTGCTTTTTCGTGGGACTGTGTCATCCCAATGATCATCGAAAACAAGGCAATGACAATACCAATAGAAACGGAAAAGAGAAAGAATTCCTCGCGTCCAAAGAGACCTACATCATCGGCAATAGATGATTGTTTTTGTTCGGCTTTGTTAAATTCATTCAAGAAAAATCCCACAGACCCCAGCGACGATGCTAAAAAAACCTTAAAAGAGCAAACGATATACATATTTAAATATCGTGAGGTTGATATCAACAATTTAGAAATAGGGCTTCTTGTAAGATTTACAATTCTACATGTGATAATCATAACCACGAGTTTGAAGATTACTAAAATCAATTGAAAAAAGTCATTTATGTGCGATCAATTAAAATTATGACGCTGTATGACCAATTATTGATAACCAATTACTCAAAAATTGCTTTTACACTGTTTACCTTTGTCTCGGGAAATATCGGGACTTTGAAAAAACAAAACTCGCTGTTTTTTGCGAAGGGCATGCATTTTGTGTGCAAAGATAGTTGCCATTGAAATTTTTATGAAGTAACTACTACAGAATACTTGAAGGGAATAATTCAACAACGCCGTGTTTTTTCAAATGTTTGCTGTCTGATGAATGTTGGCAAACTTACCACCAGTGTGGTGTACTTTTTCGGATTTTAGTCTGTCTGATGTTCAGTGATAGAGTATACACTCATATTCTTTCCATCAATTGTCACAAATATTCATTAAAAAATATGAAGCAAAAATTTTTTACATCCAAAAACAATTGAGCTGACAGAGAAACTTTTGTACATGCGTTTACTGAATCACTTTTAATGAATATAAGTGAAAAGAGGATTTGATATCTGTAACATTTCAGATTGAGAACGGCTTAAAAACTCCTATTTGCAAAAGTACCCAAAAGCAAACAATGAAACTTCTCACCATTTGTGTAACAGAAAATACAATAAGTCCAAGTCGGGATGCTGTGCTTGCCATGATGAAATCTTTCCCTTGTAAAATAAAGCATTCATCAAATTTTGTTATGAAATATCATACCACGTTCTTCAAAACGTCCAATAATTTTTTTTGTCAAAGGAAAGTGTTGGTCAATGATTAACATAAAATACGTTCACTAAGTCAATGAGCACATGTGTTAACCATCTCCTAGTAATGATTTCTCATGATGAGAATTCTAATTTGATAAATACTAATGATGTCTAAAACTCTGAATTCCCACACACGATCACGAAAATTAATATCAACCGAGGGAGGATGATTGTTTAACTATTGGCCATTGAAGATGACGAGTGTTGCGTGCATGGATTAGAATCCTTTGATTGGAAGTGATGATTTTCACTATTGGCGAAACATTTGACTTAAGTAAAATGTAACATGATTTGAAATGCAAATTGTATGTAGTGTAATGCAAATTTTGGCCGCTTTTCTGTAACTGTGCAAAATTGTTAATAGCTCTCCCTTGTGTAAAGGCCGTTCACATTTAAATATGTTTTGCCCTTTCTTTTCCCCTTTCTACCTACTTTTATTTTTTATAGTAGCAATACAAGAAAGAAACGTCAATGTAAGGCAACGATCTAGTCTTCTTTCTTGAAAGCATGATTTTTTCAAAAAGGAAGGACGTTTAGAACAAATCTGTCCAAAACATACGATATATTATTGATGCAACCATGTGACGAATTTGCAAAATCGAGGTCATAATAAAAAAATGGCCATGCAGTCATTAATAAGTAGGAAGAATTGCTGTTCTTTGTTAATTGAGCTTGCCAATTGAAAGTTATGCTTAGTTGTGCCTAATTCAATTCTGCAAACTACTGGATATCTTTTAATAAGTATAAAACGTATACAGTTCGCTGAAAGATTTACGTAAATCACGGGTTAGACACAGATAAAAATTAAAAAACTTTCATCGATTGATAAACGCATTATGTATAAAAGAACGTATTGTATAACAAAGCATATCGTAGTAAAAGATAGAACAACTTTGCACTTTTCTCTTTGCGCTTAGTTTTCATATATTATTGTGAGCATTAATATTTGTTTCCTTTCTTTTGTTGATAGCAAGGAAAATGGAAACGCAACTGCAAACCCTAAAGCCCGTAGATTACATTCATAATCATTCTCCTCTCCATCCGATTTTGCCTTAAATGAAACAACCAGAGAGGAAACCTTACCTACTTAACAAGTAATAACTACGATATCATGCATTTTATAAATGATCATTATCTATGACACAAGATACCGTCTGAGAAAGACCGTGGAATTTGATATTCATAGACCAGCATTAGGTCAATTTCCAACCGTTCTCAAAGTAATCCATCATACGATTTTTGCAGTTTTAAAAGTTTATTCTTACTTCTCAGCCATGAAAAAGCTAGTAAAGTATGGCATGCTTGATACACGTTTGCACTAGACATGTATAGGGTTTTCGAGCAACAAATACTACTAACATAAAGGAAAAAGACGATATTTGCTTTACCTTATTATCTGCCTTTGGAGAATAATACCAAATGTCTGTTCCCAACGCTGGATAGTGTCGTCTGTAGTTTCTTTGAGTCTGTGCGATGTGGTTATATTAACCTTGAATACTTGTTTGATATAGTGCGTTTTCACCACACGTCATAGTCACACTGCTGTTTACAATTTGACGAAAATCAACGAATGACTTTTGTTTCTAACAACACTGGGCGTTTCCTTCTTTGTTAACTTAATCCCCAAGGAGTGTAGAACACAGTCTACAAATGCTATGTACTATTCGCCATTTCACCATTGTCATGCGTCATTTGCCTTTCGCTGGCTATTATTTTTCACGTGGAATTGATATGAAATTTTCCGTTTGAATTTGATCTGCCACAACAGGTCTTTATATACTGGAAAAATTTTGATTGCACAAAAATTCATCGGGTCTTTTGGAATCAGATTTTTACGCATCTTGTAGAATTATTAATACAACTGATAAGTATTTGATGTAAAGCGGAATTTGGCGTGCAACATTTAATTCCACATATTTATTGAGAAGAAAACACATTTTTTTCTGAATAACCTACATTAATAAAACAAAACCAATGATAGCATAACTCATCCTTCATTGTAGCCATATTTAACTGATCTTCTACATTAGTCTTCTGCTGGAGTTAGTACGCTTTCCATGTTGATGAAGCTGATATGAACCATGTTTAATAACGATGCACAATAAATGACGGTGCTACCAATAAATAGCACAACAGAAATAAATGCCAGAGCCTGGAGATTAAAAAAAACGAGTGATATTCCAGAAAATATTAATATTGCAGAAATTCTTTGCACTCATGAATGAAGAACATGTAAAAAACACGTGATGAACACGTGATAAGCCAGAAGCTTCCACTTGAATGATTATTTTGGCCAAGGAAAACATATTTTCCATGGTGAAAAAAATTATGTAACGTATAGTTTTGAAAGAAAATACTGAAACAGTATATAGGCTATATTTTTTATTCACCGTGTCAAATATCCTTTTTGAAGGCACTAAAGTTACAGGAAAATGCTGATTTTTAACATGCAGATATTAAAGAAAAACCAGTAAATATGACATACAGTGCAATAGACACGAAAAACTGTTCGGGCAATTGACAAAAGACGATTTTCAAAAACGTTCAGAGTCTCCATGTCCACACCGTAGGCTGTCACATATCAAAAACAATAGAGTTTTAATAGGAGCCAAATTGACAGTAAAAACCATACGCTTATAGTGTTTTGTGTGGGACGTCAAAGCAGCCATGTTTTTGTAGATTAGTTACATCAGAGTGCCGACGCTCAACACAGCATGAAATCAACATAAATTCTTTTCATTATATGGGATTTTCTATACTAGCTAACCTGGCAACCGATGAAAACACCCCATGGTAAAAACATTATGTTGTGTTCATACACTGTTGCACATCAGCATTTCACAACGACGTACCAACATAGCCGCTTTCACCTTACATGTTCCATCATTTTCGCCAGAATAATACCACTCTACTCACATGCTTTCTACTATAAATACTTACAACTCCAGCTGTCAAATGAGTGCATCGTGTGTCACTTTTATTTTCTTTAAGAGATTTACATAAATGTAATGAGTCGTATTTTTCTGCTGTATTGGCGAGAATTGACGACGATACCACGAGTAGAAGCAGCAGCAATATGTGTGCAGTTACCATCTAGAAATTTGCATGAGAATCAAAATACTAACCAATTTAGAAACAACTTTTATTCAGCTAAATACAAAATATCCTTACACTGATAAACAATGGGGGACTAGAACATACCCATTTTTACTGAGCGACTCTAACATGAGAAACATTTAAGGTTATAAACCATTTCTGCCGAACAAAACAATTTGCACATAAAGTAAACATTCATATTCAAATTTTATTCAAAAATTATTTTGCACATTGGATTAAAGAATAACAGAAATTGTTATGCTTGAATAAAAAAAATAACATTACGGCAAGCAAAATATAGCTAGTCCTTTAAATTGTAGCTATATATAATATCTTATAACAGTTAAGTTAGACAATTTTAAACACGTTTGCAATACATTTGCAACAATAATTTTCGTTATTAGTAGCAGTTTTATCTTTTTTTATCGCTTACAAATAGTTTTCAAACATTTGAAGTCCTAATTAAACTGCACTATTCTCGTATCGTCATTCCTACCCTCAACATTTCGTATAGATGATTCAGTTAAAAAGCTCATCTAAGCTAAAACTTTTACGCTAAAATTTCAACGCTAAACCCATTGAATACTTACAGATGCAGCACAAGGCGCTTTGCTATGAGACTGTGAAATCGCAATAATCATAGAGATAAAGGCAATGATAATTCCGATGGCGGATGAGAAAAGAAAGGATTCCTCGCGTCCAAAGATTCCCATATCATTAGCAACTGGGGCAACTGTTGACTGTAAAGCAATCGTTGCTCTTCGAGCTTCTCTCTCAGACGTTTTGTTCATTTCTCTTACGAAAAATCCCACAAAACCAAGGGCTATTACTAAAAGAACCTTGAAAGACAATGAAAAAAATTGTTAAAGAATTATAATTCCTCATTCAAAATTATTCATAACAATCCGTTAGTAATAATCAGCATTTAACCAATTAAGACTTTGTTGTATAAGGAAAGGAGTTGTTAATGTGCTATTCAAATTAAAATACTAGATTTAGAGTAACATAAAACTTAATACAGTGATAAAACTTCAAAATATAACGGTTGAATACACTAAAGTTGACTTTGCACAATTTTAAATATTCCATTCCATCAGAAATTTGTCAGTACAAACAAAGTCTTGATTACAAATATATTTTACGTTTATTCACAAATACATGAAAGAAAGAATCATTTTAATTTTTATCAAAATATGAAAAAGGTGCCATGCTTTAAACGTAAAAAACGACTTAAAAATTCAAATGCAAAAGCAAACTATGAAAATTTCCTACCATTTGCAACAAAGACAATATAATAAGTCCGATTCGGGAAGCTGCACTTGCCATAATAAAATGTTTTAGCTGAAACAAAAAGTACTATTTAGATGAGATTGTACAGTTACTTTGTATGAGAGAGAGCTCAGTAATGTACATCATATAATTTATTGTTTCGCTGAGCACTCTCATTAATAGAAAAACAATACTATAACGCGTGCGCTGATTGGTCTACAGCTGTGTTTTGCATTTATTTATTAATTTATTGAAACATTTTTGAATACGATAGACAGCCAACAAAGAAGTGCTTAAAAAACGACTTCTTTTCATTAGTTATTATAACAAAAGAACAACAAACATCCGTCCCTCTTAATGAAATATTAGCTACTACCGGAAAAAGGAAAATTACTTTCATTCGCAAGTAGACTAAAAATGTTCAAAAATAGTTCAGAATCTTAGATGTTTTGATTTGTGTCGTGCAAACATTGATCGAGAAAAAACAAACAAAGGATTTTACCTATTAACTCAAATGAGCAAATCTTATGTGACTTCAATCATAAGCTACAATTATTCAGTGCTAGTGAACTGTTTAGACCTTGTCGATGCAGATTGTCCAGGTTAGGGGAGGACTGTTGGTATCACTGAAGGATTGTAATGTGATAATCGGTCGTCTGTCATCGTGAAAATTCATTATTTCAGCAGGGGGTCAGTAAAGAAATTAAAATACATCCCATAACATATTTTATAAATTATTATTTCCATGCACGTTTCTAAATCATTTGCTTATCATCATTTTATTCTTATAATAAAATACACATAACTTTTTGTTCTTTGGGAACTTTGCAAGTTTAATTTTCATACTACCAAAAAATTTTGACGTATTTTTGTGTGCCAACCTCGTGCTGTGCGACATTCTGCAACTATAAAGCATCATTATAAAACGCGCGGACGCGATAAGAATGTTAAAACGCTACATTCTTATTGCAGTTCGACAGACACAATGTGCATGAAAGTCTCACTGGCATGAAGAATTCAATCTAAACAATAGCGTTGGATATTTGAACGCTAAAATTGGTAAAGCACATGGTTGAAATATCGCGTTGAGTAATACAGTTATAAAGATCAGGTTTCGAATCAATACTGATCATTGTTAAATATGTTACTCAAATGAAGGACTTTGGTTGTACGAGAACATTTTATGACTTAAATCTTTGTAGAAAAATCACAGAAAAGACATAAATGTGTTAACTTGGATGCGATAAATGTAAGTATATAGAAAGGTTTAAAAAGCACATGTTATCTAACCTTTTTCTCTTTGCAAATCTGTAATGTTTGCAATCCTTAGAAATGAGCAAGTGTGGAAGGTCAGTCAATCAAATGAATTTGCTTGAGTACTCTAATATACTACAGATGACGTCTCTTACAAATTGCCAGAGTAAACAGCGAATTTTGAGAGTGTTAGGTTTCTTTAATGTTGATTAGTAAGACTTTATCACGTGACAAGGACATAGAGAGAAGAGGAAACATATAGAAAAACAATAACAAAAGGAAATATTTCATAATAAAATATTTCATCTAAAGCATGCAAGACTATAAAACCATGTTCATAGGGTAAAATCGTTACATTTTTTCGAAATCATTTCCCCGTTTGGCAGCCATTAGCTATCACGTTAAGTGACTCACGAAATGTTGATGGTGTTGTTGTTGAAGCAATTGTTGTGTGAATCACATCTTCAATCTATTTTTAACAGATACGTCGCCAAATAATTCATCCTTCATTTCGAAAATATTGCAACCTTCAACCATGCCAGTCAGCTGTTACGAAATGTGATTGTGATACGTAAGTTGTGTTTACGTATTGCACAAAATAAAATGGAGATATAAATATGATACGTGGCAATATAACATAGGAAGTAAGTGCTATTATTTATAGAAATAAGGGAAATAAATGTCCTTGGCTGGAAAGTAACATATGCATATGATAAAGAGACGTTACAGTATTTAAATTGAGAAAGTATTACATACTTACTTACATTTAACATAGGAAGTCTCAATTCAAAACACGTAGTTGCTGAAAAAGACTTTGCAGAAAGGAGAAGTAATTGTGAAACTTTGTCTATTGGCACATTCAGTATAAATAGAGATGGCGGTAGAAGAATTTTTTTCGCATACGTGTATACTGAACAAAGGTTTGATTACACAAAACTTCATCCGGTCATTTGAAATTAGGGCTTTAGTTCTCTTGAAACAATACTAATGCTTATGAATATTTCACATCAAGCTAAATTTTGAATACAACTTTTAATTCCAAGAGATTGCTGATCATATGTTTATCAACAGTGGGCCAAAAATCTTCCACAAATAAAACAAAAACAGTTGCGACACTACTCATTCTAGTGGCCATACTCTGATCTTCTACATTACTCTTCAACTGGAGTAAGTGTGCATGTCGGTGGTAAAGTTGATTTGAACCATCTGTGATAAAGATGCACAGTAAATGACGGTACTACCAACAAACAGCATAACAGAAATAAAAGCCGAAATCTAAAGAGAATAAGTAAACAAGTGAAATTTTATAAATTAATAGTTTTTCTGCAGTTGTTTCTTTGCATTGCAAAAGAACATGTGGTAGTAATAAAAGCGCAATGGACAATATCTGAAAGAATAGTCTCATTTTGCGTTGTCTTGGCCAAATATTTTTGCAAAACAGTGGAGAACGTAGCCAGCCCACAAATTTATTCATGCCATGTAAATTTTTCATCATAAGCATTATTCATTTCTTTAGAAATCTATTGTTTTTACAGTGAGTGAACACGAAAAAATTTACATAGTATGAGCGAACTTGCGGGCTGGCTACGCCACTGCAGCAAAGGCAAGCGTCGAAAGTGCTTGCGGAATTGCTTCATATCAGTTTTATTTTTCTCATGAAAGTTTGAGCAGATGCACAAATCGTGGTGTAACTACGCTTTGAAATGTGTATTTGAATTTTCGTCAAATGGTGTGCAACAACTATACGCTTTTGAAGGCAATAATCAGATTCGCCATCTCGACAAAGTGTCTTTACTGTGATATATTAAATCTTATAAGCAAATAAATAAAAGCTACTAGTTGCTTTTACTACATGCCCGTGGAGTGACATCGATACTTTACAGTGACCTACAACTTGGCGGCTTTGACACCATATGAAAACACTAAACATTTATTTATAAAATTTCCCCTTTTTTATTCAGAATGATACCACTCAGATCAATCAGATGGTAACTACACATTTTGCACTAAAGGCATTGAAAAGTTTGAAATACGGTACTTACGACTCCAACTGTCAAATGAGTGCATTGTTTGTCACTGTTAGTTTCTTTTAGTTCTTTACATAGATGTAATGTGTCGTATTTTTCCGCTGTTTTGGCCATTATGGATGAAGACACCACTAGCAGAAGTAGCAACAACACATGCGCAGTAACCATCTTCAATAAAAGAAAAACGAATCAAAATATTAGCCTAATTAGAAACAAAGTCTATACAGCCAATTATATTGATTTCTATTTTGACACAATGATAAACAAGAGCCAGTTAAAACTTTTCTAATTCTACTCATGGACTTGGAAACAATTAATTAAAGTTAACAAATTTAATTTGTACCAACCAAAAACTGTTAAGACTCAAGCTCATGTATACTTACAGATGCAGCACACGGGGTTTTGCTGTGAGACTGTGAAATTGCAATAATCAAGGAGCAGAAAGCAATGACGATTCCGATGGCAGCAGAAAAAAGAAAGGATTCTTCACGTCCGAAGATTCCAACATCATTAGTAACAGGAGCAGCAGTTGACTCTTGAAAAATCGATGCACTTTTAGCAGCTCTCTCGGAGGCTTTGTTCATTTGACTCAAGAAAAAACCTACCAAACCAGTAGCTGTTACTAAAAGAACCTTAAAAAGAATAATCAACAAAATTTAGAAAAAAATTTGCCTCATGAAATTATTCATGATAATCGGTCAGTGGTAGAGTTCGATCACGTAAGACATTTATTTCACAAGGGAAAGAGTTTTTTGAGTGTCTATCAAAATATAAAAGAATTGCGATTGTAGATTTCGAGTAATATAAAACTTAAACTGTAATGGAACTGCAAAATAATGTTGTTGAAAACATTTAATTTTTTGTTTCCACACAATTTTAAGGCACGTCAACAGAAAATTGTCAATACATAGCAATTAAAATCTAAATAACAAGGGCTTTATGATCAAATGCAAAATCAAATGCATTTTAAGAGATTACTATCTTAAAATTTACTTAAAAATTTAAATTGCATAAGGACTTGAATTAAACGATGAAAATTTCTTACTATTTGTGCAATAGACAATACAATAAGTCCGATTCGGGAAGCTGCACCTGCCATGATAAAGTTTTCCCCCTGAAACAAAAAGCATGTACTCTGTGTCTTTACGTTTTATCGTGTATTGACTTTGTGAGAGAAAGCATGATAGGTATTTTTATTTTATCTCATGAATACTTAACATATGTTTGTGTACCAATTAACATAAAAAAACAAGAGAACTTATTAATTTAAACAGTCAAGGAATTACATGAATTTGATAGAGAGTTATAGAATAAAATTCAGTGAACCAATCAATATGAGATCTTCTGCTTAATCTTGCACTTACAATATGACAGTTACCAGGGAGGGGTTGTGAGCTGCTCCCTCCCTGGATAATTGTTAATCTAGGAGTAACAACATTCTCTGCGATTTTTTAGGTAACGTTGTCAAAGAATCAAAGACCTCCTTCGTTTTAGAAGCACTTTATCTTGGCAAATGACTAATTTGGTTTGAGGCACAGATATCTGGCGCAGAGAGACGTATTGTAGGCATTTTCAGTCTACACACAAAAAATTTTCTTCAATGTGTAACTGCTACAAATCCAATCCATGCAAAAAGTTTGTAGCTAGTATGTACACTTGTTCTTCATTCTTATTCAATCAACCAGATGTGAGGCTGTTTATAACAATCTGTTCAACCAAAGGCCGAGCGGAAAACCGTTTTAATGAATAAGTAATTCGCTATATTAATTAAGTTCAACAATATTAGTCAATCCAAGAATTTTTGGATTTGGTAACTTAAATATGAATGCAAGCTCAATAACGTAATTAAATGTAATGAGATAGTCACTTAAATATAATAGCTGATCGTCAATAGCAATAGGGGGCCCAGGAAAGAATTCAAAATACATCCTCATAAGACGTTTTTACTTTTTATAAACGACGATATTTCGATGCCTGTTTCTGTAACTTTCGTTTAGAGTTATTCTTTCTTATAAGAAAATACACCCAAGTTTCTGTTGTTTGGGGCCTATGGAAACTATCTACGTCCAACGCTCACACGGTTATTCACTATGCCAGTCGTGTACGTGTTCCTACCTCCAAAAACTAAGTGACGTTCTGGAACTATTAAAGCATCATAATATAACGTGGTCGCGATGAAACTACAACAAAACGCAAAATTATTCACATGCTCCATTCGTGCTGCACATATGTATATTTAGTTGACTTGTCAAATTTAGCAGAAGCAAAAACTTTGAAGATTTCATAAATGTAATTTGATAAGCACATGACTGCAATATCGCTTTGAATAGCAGCAAACGCCTCATGCATCTGTCAAATCTATATTAAAGATCATGAAATATTTTACAAAAATACAGGGCATTAATCACATGAAAGTGATAAGTCCATTTTCAGACTGTACTATTTGTAGAAAAAAAATGAAGAATTGCATTATATTGGAAGCGATAAATCTAACGACAGAATAGGTTTAAATTAAAAAGCACATGTCTATTGAAAATTGTATCTAACCTTTTCTCCTGGTGAATTCTGTAATGTTTGCAACGTTAAGCAATATTCAAGTGTGGAAATTTATCAAACGGAACGCCACTACAATGAACACACGAGTTTGCTCGAATACCCCCGTACTCTACTGACAGCTTCTCCAGCTCCAAGAGCAAACATTCAAGGGTGTTTGCTCAATTTTGATTGGTTAAAATGTGATACCTACACCTACTCAGACGAGGAAAGTAATAATTATACATAGTAAAAAATTTGCTATGATAAAATATTCTACCTAAGATAAAATCTGTAAGAAATATGTAACCATGATATGTGTTTGTTTACAGAATGCAAAGAAAAGAGGATGTAAATATGACACCTTAAAAAATCACATGGTAAGTATAAGGATTTATATTATTATGATGTATACAAATGCTGTTTGCAATAATAAGGAAAGTAAATGTCTGCGGTGAACAAAAATACACATGAAGCTAAAAACAACGTTTTAAGCTTAGTCTAGTCAAGTGGGATTGGCATGATATATTACCATCCTCTCTAAAGATTGGTACACTTGATAAATAACATGACTAAACTAGTTAAGCCTTATTTAAAGCAAGAGGAGGACACACTATAGTTATTGAACATAATAATATTTGTTCAATATGTTCAATATGTTCAATTATGCAACTTAAAGATAATATTTTTGCTTTGTCCTATTGCTACCCAATTAAGATATTTTCATGCAGTTCTTTTTAGCTGCCTGTTTATGGCAAACACTTACATTTGGCATCGGAAGTTTAAAACAAGTTTGGGGAATCATTACACTGTGTACTTAGCGTAGTGAGATTGCAAGCGTTGTTGGCTTTATTACATTAAGGACTATACCCTGCGTTGCTCTTTCGAGGTGAACTGGGATTATGAATGTAGTCCACGTGTTGACGCTGCTGTTGGGTACAGAACTAAACATCGTTGCAAACCATCGAATTATTAACATTGTAAAAATTATATCGTCATCGAAAATACCTCATTACAAAAATAAAGTCCCGTTAAATTTAATTAGTCGTGATCCAGCATTTTGCACAACGATATACGCTGACTTGTGTGTTCATACAATCATCTTGTCTGCACTCACTTTATTCGAAAGAAAATAATTTAAATGCAATTTAATGCCATTAAACGCAATCAATTCTTTGTTTTGTGACAATTTTACATACGCCATCCGGAAAATGTCCTTTAGGTGTTAGTTACACTGAATATAAAAAACTGCAATATTTTTATGAGATTCTATTATGAAATAAAACCCCTATTCGTTCGACATACTCCATGTTATCGACCTGGGTCTAGATCAATCATCCCAAATCCTAATAGGTAGATGATACATTTTTATCGTGTCCATATGAGTCACAAATCTCTTCAGTTTTCTTGTGTTTACGTTTTCTGTCGATGGTGATTTTGTCAGTGGGCTTGGTTCTCGTTTGGTACTTCTATTTTGTATCCCTTAATTTCATCTTGAGTTTAAACAAAATTTTAGAGATGTGAAAGAGTTACAACCTTAAACTTTTGTCATATACAAAGGGGCATAGTTTGCCAGTGCGTTTTCTTTGTAGCTATAAAGACCCTTTGCAGTGACGTCACGCACGCTTTAGCAACTGTAGCTGGGGGAGCATCTGGAGGACAAGCACACGTGCACGCTTTACATGTTAATATGACTAGTAACATAAAGTCAACGCTTTCTAGGTCAAAAAAAATTTTTGCCTAGATATATAGAAAATATTTAGTGCAAGGATAGTAAAGCGCGTTACAAAATGAAATTAGGACATTGCAATGGAGATGAGGCGTACGAAATACCAAAAAATCAATGGCTCGACGATATCGATCTGTGGCCTGCTGTCAGCGCTAGCTACATTGATGTTGGCATGTATTTATTGTTTTCGGTCAGTCTGTACACGAACGAGCATTTAAAAAACTATAAGAGTCTTGATAGTTATGAAAATTTTGTGAATGGATGAGTGCGTGAAGTGTTGGTGAAAAAAGTTGACGACCATTGCTTGCTTATTGCTAAGGTAAATGCTTCTCAGTTGTTACTAAAAACATTGCACATTGGCTGCACTCGTGCTATAATGAGACTGAACACCTGGTTTCTTTTTTACTACACCAGGTTCATCACTCTCAAAGAATGTCGGACAAGCCACTTCCTCCTTGGGTCGTTTACGAAAGAACGGCAAAGTATTAACAGCGCACTGCGATTGTATGGCAGGAACAGATGAAAGCTGCTCTCACGTCGCTTTACTTCTGTGGGCTGTTGAAGCTGGTGCACGAAGACGAGATTCTCTAATTGACCAATAAGAAGCATACTTGGTCATTCCAAGTACTGTCAAGGCTGTGCCATACGCTAAGGTAAAGTATATCAATTTTAGTAAATTTAATAAGAAATGCAAAGGCAAAGTGCAAAGAAATCCAGTCCCTGCCCCATCATTATCAGAATTGGATGAATACTTTAAAACTATTAGTTCTTTTTCATCAAAACCAGCAATACTTTCTTTAATACATACATATTCTGATTGTTATGTACCTAAAGCCTGGCACTTTGACTCGCCACAAGTCATGAGTGATCTTTATGATCCAACATTATTAGACAAATCACTTGAAACTTTGCTGGAATTATCAGAATCGAAACTAGACTCCTTTAATGTCACAGCTAAGCAGCAAAAAGCTGTGGAAGAAAAAGCTAGAGATCAAGCAAATTCTCGTCTTTGGTTTCGATTTGGTGCTGAAAGAGTGACTGCTTCAAGGTTCAAAGCAGCTTGATGCATTAACGGAGATTTACCTTCCAAGGGTCTGATTGCAAGCATTTGTTATCCAGAGCTGAAGAAATTTTCAACTACAGCAACAAGATGGAGCTGCCAGCATGAAGAGGCGGCAAAAGAAGAATATCGGAAATGGCTAAACACAAACCATGAAAATGTTTCAGAAACCAACAGTGGATTCTGGATTCATTTGACCCAAGGATTTCTTGGTGCTTCTCCTATGGACTTGTCTCTTGCCAATGTTGTGGCACTGGCATTTGTGAAACAAAGGTTTGTTGGTCATTGTGTCTATGTTTCATGGGGAAAAACTAAAAAGAAAGGTTTCCTCACGTCCAAAGATTCCCATATCATTAGCAACTGGGGCAACTGTTGACTGCAATGCAATCGTTGCTATTCGAGCTTCTCTCAGACGTGTTGTTCATTTCTCTTACGAAACTCCCCACAAAACCAAGGGCTGTCCCTAAAAGAACCTTGAAAGACAATGAATAAAACTGTTAAAGAATTATAATCCCTCATTCAAAATTATTCATAACAATCCGTAGGTAATAATCAGCATTTAACCAACAAGGACTTTGTTGTATAAGGAAAGGAGTTGTTAATGTGCTATTCAAATTAAAATACTAGATTTAGAGTAACACAAAACTTAATACAGTGATAAAACTTCAAAATAAAACTGTTGAATACGCTAAAGTTGACTTTGCACAATTTCAAACATTCCATCAGAAATTTGTCAGTACAAACAAAGTCTTGATTACAAATATATTCTACGTTTATTCACAAATACATGAAAGAAAGAATCAATTTGATTTTTATCAAAATATGAAAAAGGTGCCATGCTTTAAACGTAAAAAACGACTTAAAAATTCAAATGCAAAAGCAAACTATGAAAACTTCCTACCATTTGCAACAAAGACAATATAATAAGTCCGATTCGGGAAGCTGCACTTGCCATGATAAAATATTTTAGCTGAAACAAAAAGCACAATTTAGATGAGATTGTACACTTACTTTGTATGAGAGAGAGAGCTCAGTAATGTACATCATATAATTTATTGTTTAGCTGAGCATTCTCATTAATAGAAAAAAAAATACTATAACGCGTGCGCTGATTGGTCTACAGCTGTGTTAATGAAATATTAGCTACTATCGGAAAAAGAAAAATTACTTTCATTCGCAAATAGACTAACAATATTCAAAAATAGTTCAGAATCTTAGATATTTTGATTTGTGTCATGAAAACATTGATCAAGATAAAACAAACAAAGGATATTACCTATTTACTCAAATGAGCAAATCTTATGTGAATTCAATCATAAGCTACAATTATTCAGTGCTAGTAAACTGTTTAGAACTTGGAGTATCGTTACATATTGTAGATGCAGATTGTTTAGGTTAGTGGAGGACTGTTGGTGTCACTGAAGGATTTTAATGTGATAATCAGTCATCTGTCATTGTCAAGGTTCATTTTGTCAGCAGGGGGTCAGTAAAGAATTTAAAATACATCCCGTAACACGTTTTATAAATTGTTATTTCCATGTTTCTAAATCATTTGCTTATCATCATTCTATTCTTATGATAAAATACACATAGCTTTTTGTTCTTTGGGAACTTTGCAAGTATAATTTTCATACTACCAAAAAATGTTGACGTATTTTTGCGGGCCAACCTCGTGCTGTGTGAGATTCTGCAACTATAAAGCATCATTATAAAACGCGCAGCCGCGATAAGCATGTTAAAACGCTACATTCTCATTGCAGTTCGACACACACAATGTGCATGTAAGTTTCACTGGCATGACAACTTCAATCTAAACAATAGCGTTGGATATTTGAACGCTAAAATTTGTAAAGCACGCATATACATGGTCGAAATATCGCGTTGAGTAATACAGTTATAAATTCTTCATTTTTATTCAATAAACCAGGTGTAAGGTTTTTTATTAACAAAAGCATTTTATTCAGCTGAAGGCCGGGCAGAAGACCGTTTTAATAAATAAGTAATTCGCTATATTAAGTTCAATAAAATTAGTCAATCGAAGACATTTTGGATTTGGTAACTTAAAATATGAAAGCTATTTCAATAAGGTAATTAAAAGTAATGTGATAATCACTTAAATATGTCTTCATAATTGTTTGTCAAGTGGAGCCCAAGAAAGAATGCAAAATACATCCCCATTTAACGTTTTCGACTTTTTATACATGATAATATTTCGATGCCTGTCTTTATAACTTTCGTTTAAGGTCACTCTTTCTTATAGTAAGATACACATAACTTTCTGTTGCTTGGGACCTATGGAAAGTATATATGTCCATTCAACGCTCATATTGTCATTAATTCAGAGGTATGCCGGCCAATCGTGTGCTCCTATCTCCAAAAATTAAGTGATGTTCCGCAACTTTTAAAGCATCATAATATAACGTCCATAACGTAGTCGCGATAAAACTACAATAAAATGCAAAAATTGACATGTTCAATAGGTGCTGCACATGTATATTTGCTCATGCTTATTAATTTAACATGAGCAAAAATTTTGATGATTTAAAAATTGTAATTTGAAGAGCAAATGGTTACAATATTGCTTTGAGTAACAGTAAAAGCTTCATACACGATGCACGCGTCAAACCAATATTGAACATCATCAAATATGCTATGTAAATAAAGGGCTTTGATGTCATGAGTGTTAAAAGACCATTTTCAGAGTATAGTTTTCGGAAGAAAAAAATCATAAATGCATTATTTTGGAAGCGATAAATGTAACGATAGTATAGGTTTAAATTGAAAAAAACATGTCTATTGAAAATATCATCAAACCTTTTTCTCCTTGTGAAATCTATAAATGTTTGCTAAGTTCAGCAATAGTCAAAAGGGGAAGTTTTGTCAATGAAGCACCACTACAATGAACACACGAACTTGCATGAAAAGATCCGTATACTCTGTTGACAACTTCTTCAACTCCAAAAGCAAACATTTCAGGGCGTTTCTTCAATTTTGATTTGTTGAAAAGTGATACCTACTGGGACGATGAAAACAATGATTATATATAGTAAAGAATTTTACATGATAAAATATTTAAACTAAGGTAAATGGCTGTGAAAAAATATGTAACTTCGATGTGTGTCTGTTTACGGTGGCAAAGAAAAGAGGATGTAAATAAGTATGATATATATTAAAATCACATGGGAACTATACAGTTATTATTTGCAAAAACAAGGAAAGGAAATGTCTGTGGCTAACATAAATAGACAGGTCATTAAATAGAATTTTTTAAGATTAGTCTAGTCAAGTGGGATTGGGATGATAAATTATCATCAAGAGTTAAGATTTGATGACTTGATAGATTACTCGTCTGAACGATGTAAAGCTGTATTTATAGCAAAAGGAGGACACACTATAGTTATTGAATATAATATTATCTGATTGTGTATGATAGACTTCATAGTTTTATAGATATAGTAATAGATATATTAAGACTTCTTAGTTTTCAAAATGAGGAAGTACTCCCCCCTTACATTTAGCATCGGAAGTTTGAAAACAAGTTTGGTGGAGAAAGAGAGGGGGAATCGATAAACTATGTACTTAGCGTAATAAGAGAGCAAGCGTTGATTTCGTTGGATGGATTTATCGCATTTAGGCGTACACTACGTTGCTCTTTCAAGGTGAGCAGAGATTATGAATATAAAAAAGTTGTGGACACTGCTGTCGGGTACAGCACTTAACATCGTTGCATACCATCGAAATATTAAAATTGTAAAATTAAAACGTCATCGAAAATACATCTTAACAAAAATGCAGTCTTGTTAAGTTTCATTAGTCTTGATCCAGCATTTCGCACAACGACGAACACTGACTTGTGTGACATCAGTCATGTTCATAGAATCATCGTGGTTGCACTCACATTATTCAAAAATTACTTAAGTGCAAAATAGTGCGATTGAAAGCATTCCATTTTAGTTAGGCAAAATTTTCAATACGCCATTAGGAAAATGTTCCGTTAAAAGTCTTATTATACTGAATATACGAAACTACCAATTTTTTTTGAGAGATTTTATGATGAAATAAAGCCATTTTCACACGACCTAATCCAATGATCTAACATGATATCATCCTGAGTCTAATTCAATCACCTCAATTCTTATATAAGAATATCATAAAATATAATCGCATTCATGCCATTTATAAACCTCTGCAGTTTTTGGTGTTTACGTTTTCTGTCCATGGAGATTTTGTCAGTGGTCTTGGTTGCTAATTCGGTACTACTATTTTGTATCTCTTGATTTCATGTTGTCTTTGAAGAACATCTTAGAGACCTGAAAGAGTTACGACTTTAAACCTTTGTCATAAGCAAAGTGCCATAGTTTGTATGTGAGTTTTCTTTGTTTCTCAAATACTGAGTGGCTACAGTGAATGTACTTCCGAAATTTTATGGAGAAACATTTGGATAAGATGGTAAGAAAATCGGCTGCTCAACATGTTTATCCACAAAATATATTAATATAATATTTAGTAAGGTATTGCCAATAACACGTAAAATGAAGTCTTCAAACAATCAATCATAAAAGAGCTATCTGCATGCAACATAAACTGATGAATCATTAGAATGCTCCCTCTTATACTAACGCGAAATGTTCTCTTTAAGCCAGTCCTGATAGAGATACCTAATCTTGAATTGTTCTATAATTTAAGACAAAGTACAAAATAATTCTTGTTTGCAATAATAATTTAGAGCTTCCAAAACTAAGAATAACTAATTTCAATCCAAAAATTAAGAGTGATAACGATATTAGCGTTCAACATGAAAATACATAAAACATCACGGCGAAGAGCATTAGCATTGTAATCAACTTTATAAAACTTTGTTCTTTAAGGAAAAATGGAATTTTCTGAAAAAATTAACACGCACAAACTAATTAGATCGATATTAGATTTTTAATGGCCACCATGTCGGCACGAGGACTCATATACTGAAAATAATTTAGGTCAGTTTTGTCTCCACTCTATTGATTTTCATGCACCACATTAACAAAACTTTATAACAGCATAACCTAAGATTGAATTGAACTAACCTAGATTGCTTGATGTCTCCAATATTATCATTTGTTCCCTGAGTATAGTGATTTGTGTCAAATCAGATAAGTTTATGTACAAGAAAGCGTTTATGTACAAAAAATGCCAGCTCACTAAAGTGAGCTGGTATTTTTTGAGATTTAGTCGTAGTTTACCCTGAACTATTTTCGTAGCTTCACCATATTTCTCGAGAGGTTTAGCCTTTTTGTCTTCTTTACCTTTGATGATCAAAAAGCATGGTACAGAAGCTTAGAAAACAGTCTAATATAAAAGATTATTGAATTTTCCTTTGATGTTATCCTGCATGTAATACGGTAATTATAAATTCTTATGAAAAGTTTAAAAACATATAAAGAACATCCATCCCATTCTCATATTTTAAATAATCCTTCAGGGAAATGATTTTCATTCATGTTTAGCAGCAACTTATTCAAAAAGCAATTTTTCAAGATTCTCACACTTAGTGGTGTTATAGTCAAATCATCTATCGACAAAGCATGTTTAAACACGCAAAATTCCAAAGCAAGACTCAAATCATGCAAGCAAAACGTACATTTTACTATGCGGAGAAGCCTCCAGGTTCAAGTGATTAATGATCAAGAAACACATTTTTTGTCAAGAATCTAAGGAGAACGATTATCAGTCCTTCTCATTTCGCACATTGCTCATACGTGCTGCGACATTTCACAGATCTGTGCATGTATCGACGTATCAATTACGTACGAATGTAGTACTTAATACCGGAAACTTAAGCAAACGTTAAGTTTTGTTGACCAGAGATTTGGGACGATTGATGTCATGTGTTGATGTCATTGTTGTTCTTTACAACCATGCAGCCCAAATTACAATGAGTTTTAAATATGGAAAATGCCAAAATCTATCACTGCTTATTTTAACAATTTCAAACCTGCATGACACTCAAACATGTCTTTTTTGTCGTATTTTCATGTTTGCAATCACCAAACTAAAACCGGCAAAGCTTAAAAGGTCTGCGAAAATTTTTAATCGTAACAATTTAAAAGACATTCATTTTGTTAGACCAGTAAACATTTGATCGGGATTTTGTTTCTTTTTAAGCAAAACGCGGATACTGTGTACAGTGAGTCCACTATTGCGTAAATAAGAACATTATGGAGTAAAAGTTGTTCGATTGCACGTTTTCTTGCAAGTTTAATTTTCTAATTAGCTAATTGTAGTTGAGTAAAAACATACATTATAAAAAAGTGCTTTAAATAAGGCTAGTTTGACTGGCAAGACAGTTTGCTCTTAGCTTCTGTCTATTTTGCAATGAGAGTACAGTTTTTTCTTTTAAGTTTAATGTTGTTGTTTGCAGTGGCTAAGCCAGTCGGAACGATTACTCAATCACTTCTACAAAATACAATGCAAAATTTTGGACAAAACTTTTATCAGTTTCCTTAAAAAAATAATTTCATTAGTTGTTTTTCCAAAGAAAGACAACAAAACTGGTTGCACTGCAGAAATATTTGGATTGTAAAAAACTGCTGGCTTCGCCAATGATGTTGGCTATTTAAAGACAATGTTCTTAATTATTTTCTTACTTTCCTTTAAAACATGCACTCATGACATTGCTGATTTGCTATGCACTTTGCATTGCTACATTTTATGAATTGAAATTAGCTATAAAATGATGAAAAACTTCTACTGCTCAATCTTACACTTCCTTTTAACGTTGGTTGTATCACTGGAAGGTGATCAGATATTCTGGATAATACCGATGCTCGTTAAAAAGAACAAAAACAGTGGGAGTGGTGACGTTATCCACGGTGGAGTCATAAGCTTCATTTTCTGTTTTTTTGCGGGGAACAATCATATCTGATGTACCAAGAGTGTATTCCCCTACTGCAGCTCTCACGCAATACAGATATTGCATTCCAGATGCATTTGCTGAATTATAACTAAATGACTGCGAAGCATCCCTTGTAAAGTATACACCTTTCCCTAACGTAGTTCCTAAATATATATGGAAATGAAATTAGATCTTAAATAATATTTCAGTTTATGTAAGTACTTTCACTAGCGATTGTGTGTATCGTTAAATTTTGGAAGTGTCGTAAGTTTCCCTTCATAAGTATCATTGAAAAAGAAGATTTACAAACCATTTGTATTTCCAGCAAGATGCCTGTTTAGTCCTTTTTTGTTAATTTCTTTGATTTTTTCAGCATCTGTATCATGAAACAAATACATTTCATTGCTTCCATTCTTCTTATCTAAACTTTTCTTCTGAACCACATAGTCTTTGAAGAGAGAGGGATTTTGAACACGTTGGATTTCTATGATTTTCTGCTGCTTTGCAGTCTGTCGAAATCGACTCAAAATTTTATCATATTCTGCTTTTTGCTCTGGGTCGTTTTGCGACAATTTAACCAGATGAACTTCAACTTCTTTGTTATCTGCATCAAGTGGCTGTGGGTCCCAATAATCAGGCACAGGTATATTTTCTGTGCAAAAGACAAGAAATATAAAATTATGAGTAATTTTTAAATATTTAGTACACTCTACATGCGCAGCTTACAAGTATAGGCACTTGTCTAAAAAAGAATGATTGTAAATCTATAAATTTCCATAACTATAATTTTACGAAAACAAGGACCTGTTGTTGAACGTACTGTTTCTCATTTTATTAAATTCTTTCTTATTATTGCAACCAAAGCCTGTTACAGAGCGTCATTTTATGCACAGCAAAGAAAGAAAATGTTAGCTACATTAGAGCTCAAGATACTGAAACTTCCTCAAAAAAAGAAAAAATTTACCCTAATTACCTTTTTTTGACTTAGAATCTTTTTCCCTGGAAAAATGATCTTCAATGATGCCATTCATATTTTTGTCGTTATTTTCCTCTTCACTATCAGACGTTTGATAGCTCCATTGCACCGTTTGTGACACTTCCTCGCCTTTTTCATTTGAGTCAGGGTCATTTTGCGAAAACTTATGAAGATGGATATCGACATCTTCATTTTTGGCGTCAAGCGGTTGCAGATTCCCATAACCAAGCACAGGTACAGCATCTTTAGAAAAAACAGCTTAGAAATTCATGAATATTTTATATGACTTAATTTTCATAATGAGCAGACCGCAGGTAGCAAAATATGTACCTTTACACACACATCACGTAAATTATTAACAAATATAGATACATATGTATGAATTGTGTTTTTGCTTTATTGTTCGGACCTTACAAATAGAGTAAATAGAGTAAGTTGAATTCAAGTGCTGTGTATAAAATGTAGTTAACGTGAACAAAACTAAATCAATGGTGTAGCTAGACCGTGAAAAATGGTCCGCGCTCGCATTTTGTGCTCATGTTTATGGAGTCATTGGTGTCTATTAAACATGAATGTCTTGGAATATGCTGTGAATTTGCACTAAAAATTGGTATACCTTTTTCTAGTTTCAAATATTTCCTGCTTACTTTTACAGTCTTATTGTTTTTCAAATTCTTCATTTCCATGGCTTCGAATACAATTTCATGATTGAAACCATGAATTATAATAATAACAGACTTTTCTTTCGTCGAATACGAGTTTTCTATGATAGCGTTCGTCTTTCTGTCGTACTCTTTCACTTTGCCATCCAAGGTTTGGTAACTCCATTGCACTGTTTGAGCTGTGGTCTTGGAAAAGTCGATTAACCAATCCTCTTTTTCTCTTTCTTCTTTTTCTTTGATATTTTGAAAATACCAGGAAATCTCACCACTTGCTTTTGTAACATCATCGGCACACCCAGACAGCATAATACGATTAAGATTTTTATCTACTTTTTCACAGACGTCATTTTTTTTACAAATTCCATGCAAAATATCGAGCTGCTGTTTAGAAAGTGTAACAATCATTTCACTTTCAATTTTCTGGGTTATTTTCTGCTCGTTCAGAAAATTTTTTATTTTATCCTTTGCATCATCGACAACATTTCTACTATTCCCATAAATTACTAAGTACATTTTCTTGTCAATCTTCCGTTTTCTTTCTTCAACACTCAAAACTGTTGGCTTCTCCAAAGATTTCCAAACATAGCTCATTAATTTTTTGAATATCCCGCGTTCATCATCATGTTCAAAGTTATTAGCAGCAGCCTTAAACGCTGAAAACATTTCTTCATCCTGCAACCCAATACGAACTGTTGCAAGTGAGCTCGAGTTTGTAACAAGAAAACAAATGACTGGAGACAAGATGGCGTTGGCACTGTTTACCAGATCATTCTTGAAATTGCCTGTTTCAACGGCTGGAAGCGAGACACTCTCGAATTTTAGTCCATCAATTTCCTTAAGGCATTTTTCCACACTTTGCTCAATATCTTTATAGTTCGGAGAGTATGGTGCTATCATATGAGCGACGCATTTTGCTTTAAGATTACCTGCATTTGTCAATACAGTATCACCAATTTTTGGCTTTCCAGTCAAAAGTTTTAATTTACACTCGTCATCTAAAACTTTTCCACCAACTTCCATGATTTTTCTACTTACATCAGTTCCCATAGAGAGACTGGGATTGCTGAAATACGCAATAACATCAGTGCTTTCTTGAGTGATGTCACCTTGAACAATTTCTATCTTTTTATCATCTCCAACTTGTATCACAAGGTAACTGCTGCTTGCCTGACCTGGTTTTACTAGAGATCCTTTTTGAGATTTATCAGGAAGTTCTTCAATCTCATTAAACTCCACTTGGTTCTTCAATTCATTCTGAAATGCTTGGATAGATTTCACATCCTGATTATACAAAACGAAGCTAACTTTTTTAATCTTGCATTGGCTGACAGTTTTCTCAAATCTCTTGGTCTCTTCAAAAAATATTTTAGCTGCAACTTTATGCGGAAAGCCCAAAATTCCTGTTCCAATAGCAGGAAAAGCAATGGATTTTTTGCCAAGAGTGTGACATTTTTGTAAGCAACTCTTGATGATGTTTCTTAATACCTGCAACATCAATATATATCCATTTATGAACATTTTATTTTCATGGGATATTTGCCACTAAGGTTTTGCAATACGATCCTAGGTTAAAACATATATTCTCATTTACCATAGTATATTAATCTCAGTTTTAACTGTGAACTTCTAACCAGTTGTATTGCTGCTTTTACTGACAGATTATACTTCTGTGCAAACTGAAAGCTCTACCATGTTACAAATTTAAAAGCATGTCACTGTTAAAAATTTATTTGTGCTCATTAAAATTTTCTTAAGAAAACGATCTAGTTAAATTGCTTATGTAATGACCTTTGATCGCTTATTTTTCTCAAAATCACAAAAAATGACGCTTTGGATGTATTTTAGAATTCCGAAAGAGAAGTAAACAACCAAAGTTAAAATTATTGATATTTCTATCGCCACTGCTTCCACAACTATTTTTGCCCTTTTCTGGGAAATATTGAATCATCACTATTATTGAACTACACGGCAAAATCTGTCATGCATTTAAATTCAAACATTTACCTGTTCTCCTTGTTCATTGCTGTACTTAGAACAAGCAACATGAAATACTTTATCGCAGAGAAGATTTCCACCACGAGTTTCAGCCACCTCTCCAAACTTCAACCTACGTATCTTGTCACATTCTGCTTGCAATTGTGGTCCAGCCTTTTTACTTAACGCTTTGCCGCACGGGTTCGAATCAAGTTTCAAATATTCCCCCGTGGTGTTTACAAGGACATCTGCCTGCACAGAAAAATTGTTTCAGAAAGTAACATATTGAGAAACTTTCATAAGTTTATAAGGTCATAAGTTTATATGAAAAGTACAATCCAAATTCCATATCAAAATGTAATATTCATCTATATGCAAAATAAAATACTAAACTTTTGACTGCACAGCAATTGGTAGGAGCATTAGCTGCTTAACATATCTGAAGAAACGATCAATGCTGACAATATAGCCTGTGAAAAAAGCCAACAAACATAAATCTTTTTATAATCACACGCTTTCCCTTTACCTGATATGTCGACAAATCTCCCACAATAACAGAAACCTTCATATTCTTCTTAGTGATAATGCAATTACTCGGAAGTTTTTTTGTTGTTACACGCTCGTCAATCTTGAATTCTTTATCTTCACTTTCATCTCTTCTTGTTTGCGACAACACACGTACTTTTCTGTGCCAATGATCTGCAGAATTACTCTTCTCATCTTTGTTTGGGAAGTTAACTTTTGTACCAAAGTTTTCACGAAAATACTTTAAAAATGCATTTGCGCTTGCCTCGTCGTTGTTCACAAAGCAAATTTCATTCAATGCAGTCTTCTCGTTTTCTTTAAAAAATTCCTTTACAGCTTCAATCATAACTGATGCACAAACATCTTTAGGAATGCCTAAGGTGCCACTTCCAAGAGCTGGAATTGCAATAGATTTGTAATCCCTAGCTTCTATTAAAACGTTTTTGCATGTTGCATGCAATAACTTCCGTATCCTACTTGCCTGGTGACTGTCCCAACGAGGAGCTACTGCATGAACAAGCCGTTTACATGGCAACCGACCAGGCATACCATTGAAACATTTACTTTCACGTATCTTTCCTTCTTTTATCACATGCTCGTCGCATTCTTTCTGAATTTCATATCCTCCAACTTCAAGAACCGATTTTGCGAGACCACCGACATGTTTTAAGGTTTCGTTTGCAGCATTCACAATGATGTCACAATGATAAGCTGTAATGTCTGCTTTTATCAATTTCAAGCTCACATTTTTATCTTTCATTTTGTACGAGCAGAGCAGCTGTGAAGTTGGTTGGAATTCACTGATATCAGGATTTGAGCTGTCATCTTGATCAACGGAGACAGAGATTAGGCATTTCTTTTTTATTTCAATATCTTCAATAAAGTTTTTTCCTTCATCAGACAAAATATACTCCTGCATATCTGGCTTCTCAATGCAAATGTTGTCTTTTACAACATTGGCCAACAGCTTTTCTATCACACTTATTGCTCTTTTAACGCCTTCTTTTGTACCTTGTACTACAATTGTTGATCTCTCCTGTTTTAGTACTATGGTCAACGAGAATTCCCTTTCAGCTTCTCCAATTTCTTTGGTATGAAACTTTGATAAATATTTAAAATAACCTTCACTTATATCAATGCATTGCTGGACAATAGTGTTTTGTTTTATAAATTCGTTCACCGAGTGGTCGGCTTTTATGACACCAGATTTCGTACCTATTAGTAAAATCGCAGGTGGATCATTCTTTTCAAACCTCAATGTGATATCAGTCTTCAACATCAAGTTTTCTGAAAAATCCTTCCATTTGTTACTTTTTAGAGCAGCGTAACTGTTTTCCTCGACATGAATCTGTTTTTCAAGCATTATTTCATCCATGAAAGTGGTTACGCCGCTGACTGTTCCCACATCAAAACAGAGAATGTTGAGTTGATTTTTCTTTGCTTGTTTAAGATATGCCATTGCTTTCAATGCTTTACTTTTCAGTCCAGTGTTCAAAATCGTAAGTCCACCAGATTTTAAGTAAAGATATCTTGCATTGCTTACATCTACTGTTTCGTCGACTATCTGAACACACTGAAAAAGAATTTTTCTTTCAGCATTTGAAACTTGGTCTGCAGCTCCTTGTACGATAAGCGTGTGTTTTTGATCGTCAATAGTTATAATGACGTTGCAATGTTCTGTCAAAGTTTCAGTAAAGCCTTGTTGAATGAGAAAATCTATTTTTTTTTCTGGAATGTCTTTCACTTCCAAACTGACTTCTTCTGATTCTTTTTCCATCTTAGCTATTTCATCTTGAAATTGTTCACAAATTTTCTCAATTTCACCAGCACGTGCGACAAGTTTTACTTGCGAGGCATCAGTATCTAATATGACTGTAACTTTGTCGTCTTGAAGTTTCATTATTGAATCTTTTAGGTTGACTTCAAATTCATCCAAAAACTTATCGCATATCTGAATGCGTTTCACGACAAAATCTTCGAAGAATGACTCGACTCCTTTTGCTTCATCTTCAAACAAAATTAAGTTTTCACTGCCTTTTTTTAACAACTTTTCACACAACTCCATTCCAAATGCATCAGAAAATTCTTGTTTGTGAAATGTGATAATATGATGAGCCACGTCAGGACATGATCTCAACTTGACAATGTCAAACTCTTTTACTTCTTCCAAAAACTGATAATGCTGATGCAATATCAATTTGCAGTTATCCAAGCAATGTTCTTTTGAAATCAACTTTTCTAAAACTAACAGGAGAATGTCACAAAATTACAAAAGGAAAGAATACACTCTAATGATTCAGATCTTTTCCAATCATCAATTTTGAGTCTTATTTTGAAAATCACTACTCTTGACAATGAATGTTTTTATGCAGTGCGGTGTTTGAAATTAAATGAGATATGATCTTCGCACTTAGCTGGACAATTTAAGCAATCGTCTCAGGACCTGAAAAAATCAGGTGACTCAACGGGATTCGAACCCATGACCTCACCTGATTTTTTCAGGTCCTGAAGACGATTAAATTGTCCAGCTAAGTGCGAAGATCATATCTCATTTAATTTCAAACACCGCACATAAAATATTCATATGACATTCATTTCACGAGAAAACATGAGCCCAACAATATTGACCTGCTCACCACTGTGTGACTTCATAGCTCAGTGGTCAGAGCACTGCACCGGCACCGCAGAGGTCATGGGTTCGAATCCCGTTGAGTCACCTGATTTTTCAGGTCCTGAGACGATTGCTTAAATTGTCCAGCTAAGTGCGAAGATCATATCTCATTTAATTTCAAACACCGCACTGCATAAAAACATTCATATGACATTCATTTCACGAGAAAACATGAGCCCAACAATATTGACCTGCTCACCACTGTGTGACTTCATAGCTCAGTGGTCAGAGCACTGCACCGGCACCGCAGAGGTCATGGGTTCGAATCCCGTTGAGTCACCTGATTTTTTCAGGTCCTGAGACGATTGCTTAAATTGTCCAGCTAAGTGCGAAGATCATATCTCATTTAATACTCTTGACAATAGTAGCTAATAACTAATGTCGATGAAATTTGATTAAATCCTTAAAGGGAAATGGCAATATATATTTGTTATAATTAATACAGTACATTACCCCTAAATATGAAAAAAAACACAAAAAATTTGTCATCACTGTCTTTTGTGTGGAAAGATTCATCTCTTTTTTGATTTAAATCATAGCGTGTTCGTCGCCATCTTGTAAAGATTTTTATTATGCTATTTTCTTTATGTTTTAACAAAATGACGTCTTAACAGGGTAAGCGTTCCTCAGCAAATACAAGTCGTGTGTATATATGTCAACATATAGTCTTGTATTAACCGGTTTATTGCTTTAATAGCAGCACTGAAAGAAATCCCGACAAAAAAATTCACTTTTTCTATGTTCCTAAAAAAATTAATGCCCTGTTGTGACGTCATGCATATTTCCATAATGACTTGCTTTTAAATTAAAGATGGCTTTCCTTCTTCAATTTTATTTATATTTAAAGTGATTTAAGGAGAGTTCTATAAAGAATTACAATGCCATATTAAATTCATTCTCTATTAAATATCTTAAATATTTGTTGGTAATTAATAAAAATGGTTGCCAATCCCCTTTAAAGAATGTCGATTTCCCTAATTTGAAATGCCTTTTAAACGTTACTTTCAATATTTTTGTAACTTTGTGCAGCATTTAATTAAAGGCAGTGATAGATGCTGGCGATAGAATTTCTAGATAAAGATTTCCCCCTTTATAATCCTCATTCAACTGACTTATACTACTGTAGAAATAATTAATATCGATATTATTTTGTCAAAGAATTTATGTTAGTAAATATTAATCGTCCTGGTTAGTGCAGTCCTAAAAAGGATCATTTGATTCTGAAAATACAGCCGCTACAAGAATCTCAAAACATCAGACAATACCAGCAGTCCGAAGCATAGCAGTAACTTGGACGATGAACATTTAAAGTAACTCCCAAGCTCCCAAGCTAGAAAAACCAACAACGATTATACCAACTTCCAACTCCTAACAATAATATTTTTCTTGATGAATTGGAGAGGGAAAATTTTTACGTGCCGTTAATTCAGCAGCTCTTAAATTTTGTGAAAAGTAGTGACGTTTATGAAAAGTTATGCACTCCGCACAAAATAAGTGAAAAGGTCAAAGCATTGCCTTTTTATATTCAAGAGACTATGAATCTTACCGTTTGGATAACAAAACGAAACAACAGCAATTCCTTTATTTTTTTTATGTATTATGTCACCATAGATTTTTCCCCCGCCGTTTTTTTCACTCTCAAAATACATCTCAATCGTGTTTTTGGTTGTGTTTGAAGAAAGTCCTCTCACCAAAACGCTGTTGCAAACTGGCGGAAAGGATATTTTCAAAACTGCCCCATCTAATGTTTCTTTTTCCTCCATTACCTTTTCGTTCTCTGGGTAAGATAGCAATATATTGTCATTCTTTGCAAAGTAAAATAAAAAAATATATAGTCATGTCATCTAGCTTTGAGTTTCGACTTCATTCCAAGTTTATACTGATTTTTTATTGACGTATCTTCTGCATGTTCTGTCTTGGAAGTAAGTGATCCCATTTTTTAAAAACATATTTTATTATTTTGATTTTTTATCTAATTACTTAAGAAAATTCAGATGGGAAAGAAAGCAAACATCGTATCTATATAAGTTTTTCTCACCTAAATCTTCAAAAAAAACAACAATAGCTTTTCCTTTGCTACCCATCCAAATATCTTGCACCGAGACTTTTGTCCATGCTTTCATATAAAATTTCAATCCATCTTTTGAAGTTTTTGGGTCGATGTTTTCCACAAAAAGTTTTTTTTTATCTTGTGGAAGAAATAATTCTGGTTGTTGGCTTTTCAGTTGCAACAAGTAACCTGATAGCTTTAGTTCCTGTTTGGTTAAAACTTGTTCTGCGACTGAAACAATACAAAGAAAATATTATGTTTTTTAAAACTAAATAACTTCATTCATCCACAACTTGACTTTATACACACGTTTCTATATAATTGATTTTGACTAACATCATTATCACTGGAAGATACAGAAAAGCCCCATCTAGCAAAAAAATATGGCAGAATATCGTTTTGGTTTGTTGTATGTACAAAGGGCGAGTTGTATCAGTGAAAGAAGTTGAAATCTTTTATCTCCTGCACTTTTCATACGGCTATCCGAATCAATTCATTTTGCATCATGTAAATGATGTATTACAAAGAAAAACCCTAATAAAGTAGTTATAAGCACACTCAATTGTATAATAAAACAATCATGTTATGTAAAACAACTGTAAGTTAAGCTGAATAGCAAAAAATTCTAAATTATCATTATAATTATTATAAATCGACATGGTTTAACATTTCCATTGTATACTAAGGTATGAAGAACTATACTCCTCCTATATAAAGTAGTTTGAGGTAAATCCTATAAAACAAATCTAGAAACATGTTTTGTAAATGAAACGTTCAGTTATAAATTTTAGCCCCTTTATTCCTAAACTTTGTAACATGCTTGAAATGATTTTGTGAAACACTCTATACTAACCTTCTGCGCTTTCAAACGTGATAGAAGCAACATCCTCACTACTTCGGTGAAATTTTTCAATTCTTCCTCCTACTGACAGCTCATTGCTTTCAAAAAACAACTTTATTGTATCATCTGTTATATCCGAGCAAAGTCCACTTACAATAAGCGTTCGAACTTCACCAGACTGAGCTTTTTCAACATTCTGTAGGTAAGATTTTCAGCAAATCAAATGAATATTATCATCATATATTATTAAGTAAAAAGAACTAACACAAACGAAAACAAATATAATAAAAGCAATGTTAGCAAGAAAACAGAGATTATAGTCATTGCCAAGAACTATATGACTATATCTAGACTCACTAAATGCCGATTTGAAATCGATTGTAATGTTCAATCTGACACATTTTCAGTTCAGCTCATTGAAAAAAATTTAAACACGTCCATCAATTAACTAATCTTAGACTAGAATACTGAAAGAACATTTTTTCAACAATTCCCTGTCTAAGAACAGGAGAAAATCTCAGAAGAGCATCTAAAACATATACGCGACTTTTATATGTTCAAGCTAAAGTTTGCATATGTAAAACGAATTTTATTCATATATAGCATCAATCCTATAGAATCAGTGCCCCCCCATAGAAAACATTTTTTACTGCATATTTGGCTCACCCTGTTTAAATACGATTAAGAATCAATCAAGATACCTAAGAAATGTTTACTGATTGCATTCCCATTAATGAAATTAAATGACTAGGCATCCTTAATCGTTTACACCTGTTTTAAGATCAAAAGGGAGATAGAAAAATCAGTAAGTCCGGATAACAGTATATTGGTTAAACGTTTATAGCACAAAATAACGGAAATGCAACCCAGAAACGAATTTGAATATCCGGTTGATTTTATCAATCGTAATTCATCTTTCTGTCCATAGCATTCTGTAACATTGTCATTTTCAAGGAGTTATTTTGACTCCAAAGAGGTGATTAAAATAACTCCTTATTAAATTAACTCCAATTTATGATTGAATTCTGATTTTACTCCACATGGAGTAATTTTAACTCAGCCAAAAGAGTTAAAACAACTCATAAATCAGAGTATAATTAAGAAGTTATTTTAAACCGTAACATTTAATTCAGAAGTTATTTGGACTCCTAATCAGAGACTCCTAATAGAGCTTGCTGTTGTTATGGCAACGAGTTTATCTGGCGTGTGCCTCGTGGCGCTTAGTTGGCGCTAATTTGGATTCGGAGCAACGTTCTAGACGTTTTTTCTTGATATTTTTCTAACATTTAAATATATTTGAAAAAAACATATGTTTATTCAATATTGTAAGCGAAATGGCTTGTAATAATGGAGAAATTCTTTGAATGACTCATGAAAATCTAGAAGATTTCGACAAAAAAGCTGGGTCATAGAAAGTGATGAAATTATATTGCCTGATATATTGTAAGATGGGTGGCTTGTGAGATAACTTGCTTTGTTTCGTTTTGCTGGCAGATGGATTAATCCCTTAAGGAGCTGTTCTAATGTGCCCTGTAGACGGGATTCGACGTAGCGTTAAGTAATTTTAGTAAATGGAAAAGATTAAATACTTCACAACAAAAAACGTATTTAAGCAATTTCTCTATGCTTTGCCTTTGTAAATTTACAAAACTTTTATAATGAAAGCAAATAGTTTAGCCTGATTTAAAATTTGCGACTACAATGACTTATGCGATTAAGAAAAGGTTGTAAGTTTTGCGCCTAAATTTTCTACTCCTTTCATTTACTCAAAATCAATTCACGCCTCGCTGTATCCCGGTTACCGGGCTCATGTAAACAGCCCCTAAGGGAGGTTAACAATTTCTTGCTAATGTTGCCCAAAAGAACTCGACCATATCTCCCGGTCAGTAAAACGCAAACAGCGTAAGCCATCCATTAATAGTAATTCACTGGACCACTTCTCGTTCAGGCACAGTTATAGATACGCCATGCCACATAAACTGCTGAAAACAATTAGGCTAGTCCCTAGGGTTAGGTAAGATATGGTCATGGTTATTGGTCGAACAAGTATGTGGCAGGTTATTTTTTAACTGCTTCCTTGCTAAGTACTTGTTATTAAGGCTTTTTGATGCACTGCCTGAACATTAAGGCTTCGTCAACACTAGTGCGTTTTCGTTCGAAAACGCATACATTTTGATGCCTTTAAAGCCTTCTGTCCACACTAATACGCTCCAATACGCTCAGCGTATTCACCGAAAACTCTTTTGAAAGTGAATACAAATGAAAACGTATACACATCGTATCAGTATGGACACTTGAAAACGGAGACTTTTGAAGACGATGATGTCATCCGCACTAATTGCCGCTCATTTCCAGTTCTTAAGAGAGCTACTAGCTGCGGCATAATTACAACCAAAAATGGCGGATGAGCACGATATGCAATTTCTTATCCTTGTATGAATTGTTTGTTTACAGTTAAACGTTGCGTTGTTTAACGTCATGATGGCTTCTCGTCGAAGACAAATAGCTGTCTTACAGTCATGAATTTTATCTGGGCTTTCCCCCGGTCCAATTCGAGCATGAATTCGGTCTAGCAGACCAAGAAGATTTTGAATTCGACCTGGTAGAACAAGCGCATGGTAGGAAAATTTCGAGGTGAAAGTTGTGTTGCCTGAAGAATGGAGGGAGAATATTAGGATGTCTTGCGGTTTTTTATTCAAACTGAGCGAAGAAGTGCGGCCATATATTGAGGGAACGACGACTTGAATGAGGAAACCAGTTGACGTCGTAAAAAAAGTGGCGTGCACTTTGTTTTACCTTAGTGATGAGGGCCGGCTCAGAAAGACTGCGAATGCTTTTGGTCTTTCGAAACAAACGTTGTCAAAAATTATTAGAGAAGTATGTACGGCAATCACAAAGCATTTGGGCCTAGTTTATATCAAAATTCTTTTTACAGAAGCTGAAATACTGGAATCGACTTCATACTTTAAAAAAGCTTATGTTATTCCACCGTGCATTTGGGCAATTGATGAGACTCACATTGAAATCAAACAGCCTACAGCAAATTCTACAGAGTACATAAACCGAAAGCAGCGATACAGTATAAATGTTCAAGCTGTTTGTGACTATCGCTGTAGGTTTCTTGATGTCAATGTGAAATGGCCTGGCAGCGTGCATGACGCAAGAGTATTTGCAAACTCTTCAATTAATGACTATATGAAGATTGGAAAGGTTCCTGCAATGCCCAAAGTGAGTGTGGAAGGAGAACAACCCATTCCTGTTTTTCTCATTGGTAATCCAGCCTATCCTTTAATGCCTTATCTGATGAAATAGTATTCTGGTGGGGCCTCTACAGCCGAAGAGCAGTATTTTGGTCTGTCTCTTTGTAGAGCAAGGATGGTGACTGAGTGTTCATTTAGGAGATTAAAAGGGCGTTTTGGTGCTTTGCGAAGACCCATTGGACATAAACTTAACAGAAGCTCCTTCTGTCATCTATGCTTTTTTCTCACTACATAGTTATTGTGAATGCAATGAAGAAGCCGTTACCGATGACATGATTGCAGCGGCATTTGCTCATGATAAAGATGTCCTGCCAACTTCAACCTAATTACGAGAAGTTTAATGACAGACAAAATAAACACTTTACTTCATCAAACTATCTGTAGGTTTATATATAAATTTAATTTAATTAAATTGACTCATATTGTGATTTATGAACACTTTCTATAATCATAAATATACTTTGTTCATTTTTAAATAAAGCTATACTTTGTTAATTTTACAAATACATTTTATCTTATTCAATAGAATTTTAGTTCATTAATAATGCTTAAAAATTGAATTATAACACTAATTTACTATTTTAATGTAATATATTATTACAAGTATTCTATTGAATCTGTTATAGAATATTACATTACTTCTTCTTCATAAAATCCTGTAAAACATTTCTAATATTCCATTTCAATTTTATTGAATATGCTTTGAGATATTCTATAACATGTTATAGAACATTGTAATATTCCATAGAATATTTTGGTAAGGGAAAAGTAGTCAAAAAGAACTATAAAAAAGTCTTCTGTCTTTGAAAGTTTGTTTTGGTAAATAAGAAGCGAATTTGTTCCAGGAAGAAACTGATAGTTTTATATAAATAAACGTAAAAAATTTAGAATTACTTGTAGCTACTTGATTTTGTAACATAGCATAGCTGTTATTTTATATTTTTTAAAAATGGGCAGTTATATAAGAAATTTTATGTATGTGTCTGTTCTTGTATTCTTGTCACTGCCTCCAAATACAACTTGTAATGAGGAGCAGTTCTTTTGGAGTAAGCATGGCTCAAAATGTGGAGTTATGCTTACTCCAAAAGCGGAGTTATACTTTTTGAGTAAATTCAACTCCAAAAACGGAGTCATTCTGTACCATTTTAATTCACTCCACTTTTGGAGTTATGCTTACTCCAAAAGCAGAACTATAATTTTGGAGTAAAATTCAACTCCAAAAACGGAGTCATTCTGTACCATTTTAATTCACTCCACTTTTGGAGTTAAATCAACTCCTTGAAATGAACAGTGAACATAAAGCACGGGCAGTGAACATAAAGCACGTGTAGCTTATAGCCGTTTTATTATTCAAGCATCATTTTTGTTTCATTTCATATAATACTAATAGAGAGAAATAGCAGAGAATCACGTGATGAAGTTCATGCATGCTATATGGTATCCATATTATTCAAGTATGTACCTTTACAGGCTTTTCTGCGTTCAAGTTTTCTGATAGCTCTGTGCGTTGCAGGGGAAGTGGTCTTGATTGCTCTGGTGATACTTCTATTTTGTGTCCGTGTATTTCATGTTGTTTTTGAAGAACATTTTGGAGATCTAAAAGAGTTACAATTTCAAGCTGAAATAACAAGGAAATTAAGAGGTCAAGTTCAGGCAGTGGCTTAACATTTTTTAAACGGTCGTACATTTATTTAGTTAGTTTCGTGAATGACTGTCGGGTAGCTGATAAGTGCTTGAATTACCGTAAAGTGTGCGGATTTTAAAAAACTTCACTAGCTGTCAAAACATAAAGGATGAAATGTTTCTAAGTGATGTTTTGGCTGGTCTGCATAACACCATCAACAATCACATGTCACGATAAATAATAGAAATATTTAAAATAATGAAACCTGCCGAGTATAATTGGGCCTTAAATTATCTTGGATTATTAATTTATGTATATTTTTTGTAGAAAAATAATAAGGGCAGGAAATGCGTTCGTCATACTTTCTTTTACAAAACATAGCATGTTCATGTGAAGTAAAAATAAATGACAGAACTATGGTTATAAAAGAATCAGATGCAAAACTACAGCATGGACCCACATGGCTTATCAACATATTAAGGTTTATTTCACAAACTCCAGTTTCTGTTTTGACTTCTCAAACGATTGCATTACAGTTATGAGTGAAATGATAGGCATTCTTATAGAAATTAATGTCCCTTAAAAATCTAAAATGGAATACATATTTGAATGAAAAAAACCTAAATCCTTTTTAAGTCCGAGAGTCAAATCTGCACATCATGTCACAAAATACAAAATCATAAAATGATATGAAAAGTAAAAGTATGTAAGAATTGATCATAATAAATGAAAATGAAAATTACTTCAGTATTGCGAAAGAAGTTCGATTTGAAATAAAAAACAAACAACTTTCTATAACTGAAGAGATAAATGTGTGTAATCATAAGTACCCAAACAAATAAATCACACTTTCTACCTTCGTTCTTCTCAAAAACTATAACAGCATTGTTGTCATCTAACTTGGAAACGTCATTATTTACATCGCCGCCACCAGAATATTTTTCTGATTGGAAATAAATTATTAAATCATCTAGTGATGTTCCATCTGGTAAATTTGAAACGTACAATGAAAACTGTGACATATCACTACACTACGTTTATATAAACCAACAAAGTATATAGCGCAGTGAAGTGAGGTGTGTAAGCCAACACAGTCATTTGAAACAATTAATAATTCATTAAAATCTTTTTCCAAGAAGCAATGTCCCAGGAAAACCATAAAACTAACTTTTTTCGTTTTCAGAACAAAATAATTCCTTAAAATAATTGACAACCTTGAGGAATTGATCAACCGCGTTGATACATAAAAATTGCATTAGCTCATTTGTGAATGTATTTCATAAAAAAAAAACAAAAAAACATTAAAAGCATTTCAATGCGTGGGATTTTATTCTTGGGAAATTTATAAACATTGTTATGAAGCAGTTTCGAATTAAAAAATTGACCTCTAATAATTTATTATGGATAGATCAGTCACTGTTCTCACCAATGGCGTAGCGTAACCGTTTTGTGACAAACACGGTTTGTTGTCTTAACGTAAATCTGTTTAAAAAACGTGGCTTTAAATGCCCTCCTTACATGATGTCATTACCGTAGAGTGAAAACAGAAAGAAAAATCATAATATGGGATTTGGTCAGTCGTTCACGAATTATATAGTACTTTGTTGTCTCGAGTGTAATTTTGTTATTAAAGTGAAATTCGAAATTTTAGTGCCAGCTTTCAGAGAGCAAAAACAACGTTGTCTTATGGATGGAAATGGTAGCGTGTATTAGAAAAACTTTAACAATGATTAAATACCATTAATGCCTGTAAAAATTTACTCATGTTTCTTTTGGCTATATCAGGTCTCATAAATGCAGTAAAAAATCAACTTACGAATAGCTTATTCTTTTCGCATAGACGTTGTTAAAGTCTCGATGGAACATTAAAGGCAACTGAGGTTTAAATGAATCTTCAAACAGGGCAAAATTAACACAAGTTCTTTGGGCTACTAGTATGCAAAATAATGTAATTGATCACATTGAATTTTTATTTTCAATCTAATTTCTAATTAAGCATTATAAAAACGTATTTAACAATTTAATTCTTTAAATGAGATATGATCTTTGCACATTTAATTCTTTGTGCGAAATTGACTGCCAATTACGACTAAATGCACAAGCAATATTTTAAAAGACATACGATAAAATCAATTTGGATCAGTTTTGATCAGCGGTTTTATGCTTAAAAGAAGTTACTTGAAAGAACGAAAAATGAAAAGATATGAGCTCTGCATTTTTTACAAAATACCAAATTGCTCTTGGAATGAACTAGCTACTTTTCCCATGGCTTTTAAAAGTCTATTAACGTTACAAAAGAGTATTCATGTTGTACGAAAAGTAAAAAGGAATGCCCGTGAATTTCCTACGTGAAGATAAATGGGGCAGTAAAAAGTAAATTCGGAACCACCGTATTAAGAAGATCATGGTGCACTATATATGTTTTTTGTTAAAAAGTTTATGTTTGAAGAGTTTACAACCTCAAGAAAAAGTTAAGTTATTAAATATATTTAGGAGAATAAAATCATGAACTATGCAACAGTGCTATTAACATCAAAATTTGGAACATATTTAATTAAACAATAGCTAGCTTTCTGATCGATTTCCACGGAATCAACGAGTAGAAGATATTGTTCTTAAATTTGATGTTGCTGTTTTAGAACTATTGTTTTTGTTCTTTTTGTAACTTCCCCTAACGCATGATTGCTTTTTCTTTATATACTTCAAATTGCTACTCTATATGAAATAAAAATACAAAATGTTCACAAATTTTCTATGGTATACATACATGAACGTTTTACACATTTCCCTAACAAGTTACTGAACTGTGATCAAATATTCTGGATAGTATTGACTATCATGAAAGAGAACAAAAATTGTGGGTTTGTTAACGTCATTCACGGTAGATTCATAAGATTCATTCTGGTTCTTTTGAGGAGGAGCAACCATATCGGATTTACCAAGGGTGTATTCCCCAACAGCAACCCTTGCACAATATAGGTAACGCTTTCCAGAGCTACACGCGGAAGCATAACCAACTGACATGGATGCATTCTTTGCAAAGTATACACCTTTCCCATACACAGCTCCTAAATATTAAAAATAATCTAAATTACATCTTGATAAAATTTATAGTTTTATGTACATACTTCTACTACCGACTGCTGCAACGCAACTTCAAAACAGGGTAAAGTCCCAGTATAGAATTTCCGAATATTGTCATTGTTTGTATCTTTGGGATTCTATTGTTTTTTTTTGTTAGTGAATACAAAAATATTTACATAACAAGACCAAATAAATGGGCTCATTACACATATTAAAAATTTAATTTATAGCTGATATATGAAAAAAAATTATGTATACATACCGTTCTCACTTCCAGCAAAAGCACGGTTAAAATTTTTTTTGTTAATTTTATGGACTGTATCAAAACGTGTTCCATGAAACAAAAACATTTCGTTGCTTCCATTTTTCTCATCCAAGCTTTTTCTCTTAAAGAAATACTGTTTGAACAGAGAAGGATTTTGAACGCGTTGAATTTCTATAATTTTATGCTTCTTTTCCGTTTGTTGAAAATGACTCGTAATTTTATCGTATTCGTCTTTTTGCCTTGGGTTATTTTGCATTAATTTAACAAGATGAACTTCAACTTCTTTATTGCTTGCATCAACTGGCTGCGGGTCCCAATAATCAGGCACAGCTATATCATCTGTAGAAAAAAGATGCAGTTACTAAAATTCACAAGTGTCTTACACAACCATTCATCATGTAGTAACATATCAAAAAAATAAATATATACATAAAATTTTCTGGATTAAACCCAACAATTTAGAGATGGTTGTTAAAAGAGTTGTTTGCTCTACTTTTTAGGCCTTGAAATAGAGTAACTTATACAAAGGTGTGTTTTGCAGGGCTGACTGTACTACTAACAAAGACATGAGTTCATTTGCTATTTGTGCACAGTAATGTCCTTTTTTGTATCAAATGAATGTCTTGAGAAATCGTTAATCTGATTTCATTGTAAAGGAAAAATGTATTTCTGTAAAAAATTCTGAAATAATAGTTGGTAAAAGTTTTATCTATTTCACTCTAAGCGTCATAGCTATTTCACTCTAAGCGTCATAGCTATTTCACTCTAAGCGTCATAGCTATTTCACTCTAAGCGTCATAGCTATTTCACTCTAAGCGTCATACCTCTTTCGGATTGAAGACGTTTCCTGGTCACGTTTACAGTGGCATTGTTTGTCAAATTCGTCATTTGCATGTCGTGAAAAACAATTTCATGATTGTCGCCATCAAACATAAAAATAACAGATTTTTTGTTTTTTGAATACGAATGTTCAATGATTGCATTCGTCTTGATGTCGTACTCCTCCTCTTCGCCATTTGAGGTTTCGTAGCACCACTGAACTGTTTGTGCCACCAACTTAGAAAAGCTGGTGAACAAATCTTCTATTTGTTGCTCATCATTCTCTTTGGTTATGAATTTAAAATACTGAAAAATCTCGTGAACAGCTTTGAAAACATTGTCCGCATGTCCGGACAAGATGATACGACAAAGACGTTGGTCTACCTTTGCATTGACGTTCCTCACTCGACATATACGTTGTATCATGTCGAGCTGCTGCTTAGAGAGTGTATCAATGATTTCACTTTCAATTTTATGGGTTTTTGTCTGTTCTTTCAGAAAATTTTTTATTTTATCCTTTGCATCATCGACAACTTTTCTACCGTTGCCATAAATTACTAAGTAGATTTTTTTGTCAATTTCCAGTTTTCTTTCTACAACACTCAAAACTGTTGGCTTCTCCAAAGATTTCCAAACATACCTCATTAATTTTTTGACTATCCCGCGTTCATCATCATGTTCAAAGTTTTTTGCAACAGCCTTAAACGCTGAAAACATTTCTTCATCTTGCAACCCAATACGAACTGTTGCAAGTGAGCTCGAGTTTGTAACAAAAAAACCAATGACAGGAGACAAGATGGCGTTGGCACTGTTTACCAGATCATTCTTGAAATTGCCTGTTTCAACGGCTGGAAGCGAAACACTCTCGAATTTTAGTCCATCAATTTCCTTAAGGCATTTTTCCACACTTTGCTCAATATCTTTATAGTTCGGAGAGTATGGTGCTATCATATGAGCGACGCATTTTGCTTTAAGATTACCTGCATTTGTCAATACAGTATCACCAATTTTTGGCTTTCCAGTAAAAAGTTTTAATTTACACTCGTCATCTAAAACTTTTCCACCAACTTCCATGATTTTTCTTCTTACACCACTTTCCATAGAGAGACTGGGATTGCTGAAATACGCAATAACATCAGTGCTTTCTTGAGTGATGTCACCTTGAACAATTTCTATCTTTTTATCATCTCCAACTTGTATCACAAGGTAACTGCTGCTTGCCTGACCTGGTTTTACTAGATATCTTGTTTGAGATTTATCAGGAAGTTCTTCAATCTCATTAAACTCCACTTGGTTCTTCAATTCATTCTGAAATGCTTGGATAGATTTCACATCCTGATTATACAAAACGAAGCTAACTTCTTTAATCTTGCATTGGCTAACAGTTTTCTCAAATCTCTTGGTCTCTTCAAAAAATATTTTAGCTGCAACTTTATGCGGAAAGCCCAAAATTCCTGTTCCAATAGCAGGAAAAGCAATGGATTTTTTGCCAAGAGTGTGACATTTTTGTAAGCAACTCTTGATGATGTTTCTTAATACCTGCAACATCAATATATGTCCATCTATGAACATTTTATTTTCATGGAATATTTGCCACTAAGGTTTTGGCATACGATCCTAGGTTAAAACATATATTCTCTTTACCATAGTATATTAATCTCAGTTTTAACTGTGAATTTCTAACCAGTTGTATTGCTGCTTTCACTGACAAATTATACTTCTGTGTAAAATGAAGGCTCCACCGTGTTACAACTTTAAAAACATGTCACTGTGAAAAATTTATTTGTGCTAACTAAAATTTCTAAAGAAAACGATCTAGTTAAATTGCTTATGTAATGACCTTTAATCGCTTATTTTTCACAAAATTACAAAAGAATGACGTTTTGGATTTATTTTAGAAATCAGAAAAAGAAGTAAACAACCAAAATTAAAATTATTGATATTTTTATTGCGACTGCTTCCATAACTATTTTTGCCCTTTTCTAGGAAACATTGAATCATCCCTATTACTGAACTACACGGCAAAGTCTGTCATGCATTTAAATTCAAACATTTACTTGTTCTCCTTGTCCATTGCTGTACTTAGAACAAGCAACATGAAATACTTTATCGCAGAGAAGATTTCCACCGCGAGTTTCAGCCACCTCTCCAAACTTCAACCTACGTATCTTGTCACATTCTGCTTGCAATTGTGGTCCAGCCTTTTTACTTAACGCTTTGCCGCACGGGTTCGAATCAAGTTTCAAATATTCCCCCGTGGTGTTTACAAGGACATCTGCCTGCAGAGAATAATTGTTTCAGAAAGTAACATATTTAGAAACTTTCATAAGTTTACAAGGTCATAAGTTTAAATGAAAAGTACAATCCAAATTCCATATCAAAATGTAATATTCATCTATATGCAAAAGGAAATACTAAACTTTTGAATACACAGCAATTGGTAGGAGCATTAGTTGCTCAACATATCTGAAGGAACAATCAATGCTTACAATATAGCCTGTGGAAAAAGCCAACAAACATATAAGTTTTTTATAATCAGACGCGTTCCCTTTACCTGATATGTCGACAAATCTCCCACAATAACAGAAATCTTCATATTCTTCTTGGTGATAATGCAATTACTCGGAAGTTTTTTTGTTGTTACACGCTCGTCAATCTTGAATTCTTTATCTTCACTTTCATCTCTCCTTGTTTGCGACAACACACGTACTTTTCTGTGCCAATGATCTGCAGAATTACTCTTCTCATCTTTGTTTGGGAAGTTAACTTTTGTACCAAAGTTTTCACGAAAATTCTTTAAAAATGCATTTGCGCTTGCCTCGTCGTTGTTCACAAAGCAAATTTCAATCAATGCAGTCTTCTCATTTTCTCTAAAAAATTCCTTTACAGCTTCAATCATAACTGATGCACAAACATCTTTAGGAATGCCAAAGCTGCCACTTCCAAGAGCTGGAATTGCAACAGATTTGTAATCACTAGCTTCTGTTAAAACGTTTTTGCATGTTACTTGCAACAACCTCCGCTTCCTACTTGCCTGGTGACTGTCCCAACGAGGAGCTACTGCATGAACAAGCCGTTTACATGGCAACCGACCAGGCATACCATTGAAACATTCACTTTCACGTAACTTTCCTTCTTTTATCACATGCTCGTCGCATTCTTTCTGAATCTCATATCCTCCAACTTCAAGAACCGATTTTGCGAGACCACCGACATGTTGTAAGGTTTCGTTTGCATCATTCACAATGATGTCGCAATGATAAGCTGTAATGTCTGCTTTTATCAATTTCAAGCTCACATTTTTATCTTTCATTTTGTACGAGCAGAGCAGCTTTGAATTTGGTTGGAATTCACTGATCTCAGGATTTGGGCTGTCATCTTGATCAACGGAGACAGAGATTAGGCATTTCTTTTTTATTTCAATATCTTTAATAAAGTTTTTTCCTTCATCAGACAAAACATACTCCTGCATATCTGGCTTTTCAATGCAAATGTTGTCTTTTACAACATTGACCAACACCTTTTCTATCACACTTATTGCTCTTTTAACGCCTTCTTTTGTACCTTGTACTACAATTGTTGATGTCTCCTGGTTTAGTGCTATGGTCAACGAGAATTCCCTTTCAGCTTCTCCAATTTCTTTGGAATGAAACTTTGATAAATATTTTAAATAACCTTCCGTTGTATCAATGCATTGCTGGACAATAGTGTTTCGTTTTATGAACTCGTTCACCGAGTGGCTGGCTTCTATGACACAAGATTTCTTACCTATTAGTGAAATCGCAGGTGGATCATTCTTTTCAAACCTCAATTTGACATCAGTCTCCAACATCAAGTTTTCTGAAAAATCCTTCCATTTGCTACTTTTTAGAACAGCGTAACTGTCTTCCTCGACATGAATCTGTTTTTCAAACATTATTTCATTCATGAAAGTGGTTACGCTGTTGACTGTTCCCACATCAATAAAGAGAATGTTGACTTGATTTTTCTTTGCTTGTTTAAGATATGCCATTGCTTTCAATGCTTTCATTTTCAGTCCAGTGTTCAAAATCGTAAGTCCACCAGATGTTAAGTAATCATATCTTGCATCGCTTACATCTACTGTTTCGTCGACTATCTGAGCAATTTGAGCAAGAATTTCCTTTTCAGCATTTAAAATTTGGTCTAGATCTCCTTGTACATTAAGCGTGTGTTTTTGATCGTCAATAGTTACAATGACGTTGTGATGTTCTGTCAATGTTTCATTGAAACCTTGTTGAATGAGAAATTCTCTTTTTTTTCTTGGAATGTCTTGTAATTCCAACCTGAATAATCCTTCTGATACTTTTTCCATCTTGGCTATTTCATTTCGAAATTGTTCGCAAACTTTCTCAATTTCACAAGCGCGTGCGACAACTTTTACTTGCAAGGCGTCATAATCCAGCTCGGCCGTAATTTTGACGTATTCAAGTTTCATTATTAAATCTTTTAACTTGTCTTGAAATTTTTCTAAAGTTTTATCGCATATCTTTATGTGTTCTACGACAAAATCTTTTAAGAATGCCTTGACTCTTTTTGCAATATTCTCAGGCAACATCAAGTTATTGCCACCGTTTTCTTGAAGCTTTTCACACAACTCAATGCCAAATGCGTCAGAAAATTCTTGTTTGTGAAACTTGATTACATGCTGAATCACGGGAAAACATGAGTTAACTTTCTCCATGTTGATTTCTTCTATTTTCTCCATAAACTGATAATGTTTATGCAACGTTAAATCAAAGTTATCTAGTCGATGGTTCTTTGAAATCAACTTATCTAAAACTAACAGGAGAATGTTAAAATTATAATGATGCCTTTCTAGATCGCAAAGTGTTTGGTTTTTTTTTGTACCATTGTCAGCCTCAAGTTCATGAAGTTACAAAGTTCGAAAGAAAGCAATTATATATAAACACAAAAAATTCTGTTGATTTTGTGTCACTTTACTGTTATCAGTAATCCTCATTAATATGAACTATCGGCAATGGTTAGAATATCGATTGGGGAAAATAAAAATTATCAGACGTTGAACCAACCGCCCATGTTTGACGACTTTTAGGAGTCCTTATATAAAGTATAATAGATATTTGATAATAACAAGGTATAGTTTTTTGTAGAAATATTTATAATTTTTTTTCTCCCTCTAAAAGACACAATAGTTTATTTGATATATAAAAATTATATTGTATTAATTCCCATTAGATTGTTTATTGGTATACATTTAGGGTTCCCAGAAAGTCATAATTGGGAAGGAGGTAGCTAATATTTTTTATGCATTAAATTTCTTTTGAAATCAATTGATTTTTACGAGCATTAACAACGAATATATGAATATTCTTCCCCAACAAAAAACGTTTTAACATCTTTGTATATGTGTTTAGCTATAAAATACAATTGTATCCTAGGTGTATTTAAATTTCTTTGATCTTTAAGTATGTCGATTTTTGCACTTTAAAGACTTTGCTAAAAGATTGTTTTCAAGATGCATGCATTTACATTCAAACACATATCTGCCACACCATAAAAATGAACACTACCAAAAAATGCTTTTGGAACTAAAAGCTTGGAAATGTTTTTGGTGGCCCATTTTTGAAGAGTAGACTAATTAATCTATTAAACTAGGAAATCAAAATACAAATATATCATGGAATACAATAAACTTTTTCTTAACCTCACTTTATCGGTTTTTATCACGAAGGTGTTTTTTAACAATCATATGACACGACGAAGTTAATTCAGTATTACGGCAAATTTATAATCGATTTTTGTATAAAACTTAAACGCAACTCTTAAATTTGTATCAAGTAATGTCATCGTGTTATTTGACAATTTAAATCCTCCACATCAAAATAAATACAATGATCGAAGCAATTGTCAGTTTTAGTTACGGACAATGGACTGGCCTAATAACATTAAGTAATATCTTCAGCACACAGTGAGCAAATTTTTAGTGAAGTAAGCATCATATATATCTTGAAAAATCAACAATTTTCATGTATGCTTATGTTTCAATAACACAATCACAAATATCTACCCTACAAATTTGATAGATTTATTGTAACTAGGAATCAAATCCATCAACATAACACAGAAACTCTTACTAATTTCATAAGTGGTAAATTAAGTAAAAACGCACCTTTGTAGAAAGGAGTTTGTGTTTTTTACAATTAACTTTTCAATCTTGCATGCAATGCATTATCTAAAGATTAGTAAAATGGACTTTATCATCCTTACCATCTGGATCACAAAACGAAACAACAGCAATTCCTTTATCTTTTTGATGTATTATGTCACCATAGATCTTTCCACCACCGTTCTGTTCTCTCTCAAAATACATCTCAATCGTATCTTTTGCTGTGTTTGAAGAAAGTCCTCTCACCAAAACACTGTTGCAAACAGGTGGAAAGGAAATTCTCAAAGCTGCTCCATCTAATTTCCTATTTTTCTTTATTACCTTTTCGTTTTCTGTGTAAGATAGCGAAGTATTTTCAATGCTTACAACGTAAAATAAAAAATCTAACAAAAATAATCCTGTCATTTTGCTTTAACTTTTAACTTCATTTCAAGTTTATATTGATGTTGTTATGAATATGTACTTTACATATTATCTCCTGGAATTAGGTGATCCCATTTTTTTAAAAAATACATTGTGATTATTACTTAAGAAAAGTCAACTAAGAAAGCAAGTTTTTCTCACCTAAATCTCTATGAAAAAAAACAATAGCTTTGCCCTCGTTACCCATCCAAATGTCTTGCACCGGAACGCTTGTCAATGCTTCCATATAAAATGTCAATCCATCCTTGTGAGTTCTTGGGTCGATGTTTTCGACGAAAAGTTTTCTTTTATCTCGTGAAAGATATAATTCAGGTTGTTCACCTTTCATTTGCAGCAAGTAGCCACACAGTTCTAGTTTCTGTTTGGCTAATACTCTTGCTGCCACTGAAATGAAATAGATAAGAATATCTAGGAAGTTAACCACTGATTTAAACATGAATGTCTTAAATTTACGCATGTTTCTGTTAAATCATTGATCTGTACAATCATTGGCATACAAACATTTATCATCGCTTAAGAAACAGGTAAAAATCTCTGTCTTGATAAAAAAAATGAGAAACACGCCAGTAAAGTTTTCATTTACAAATTATAAAATTCAATCAACACATTGCCACAAGTTGTAAATGATTTAGTAAAATACTTTATGCAAACCTTCTGCACTTTTGAACGTGATAAAAGCAACATCCTGTTGACGCCGCTCAAATTTTTCAATTTCTCCTCCTTCTGATCGCATTTCACTTTCAAAAAAAAGCCTTATTGTATCATCTGTTATATCAGAGCAAAATCCACGAACAATTATTGATCGAACTTCGCCAAGTCGAGCCTAAAGGTAATTTCCATCAGGTGGTGTGAAAATATTCAAAACATATGTTCCACATAATTGTATACTTTATATATTTGCTGCATGAATGGCTACATCATGGAGTTCTTATTGAAAATAATCAAGTCATTGCACACCACATGTTCATGCTTTAATCGGTTCCACTCTCTCATATAAAGACTTCACAAATTAAAAAGTGTATATTATATCAGTAGCGTAGCCAGCTTGCAGATTTTCTCCCGCTTTACTGAAAGATTATCACCATTCATTTCTTTAGAAATGTATTGTTCTCACGGTCAGTGAACACAAAATATTTGCATATCGGGAGTAGAAAGTTGGGCTGGCTACGTTACTGACTATAATTCTATAGGTAATAACTATATTTTCAATTTATATATCATTATTCTCAGGTCACCAATCTTGATTAACCTAAATCGTTTTTATAAGTGGCCTTCACTACAAATTGCATTAAATATGACAAGGATGCTGCATGTAAGACTTTAATGAGTAAAAATAAATATTATTTTTGTTGTTGTTGCAATTCACACACCTTTTCTGTCGATGGTGAACGTTGCTTGGGCAGTGGTCTGGATTGCTTTGATGATACTTCTAGTTCGCAGCCATTTATTTTATGATGTCTTTGAAGTACATTTTGAAGATCTGAAAAAATTACGACTTAAGCATAAGTCAATTTTTTTATCGAGTGGCTCAACGCCATTCAACAATTGTAGCCTCCCCTTCTCGGGGACACTTTCTTTATCTATTATGTTTGTATTGAGTACGACTGTCTATCATTTGGTGACTTTGGTTGACCTATATAAACAAAATCAGCTCTTAACTCCAATTCTAATGAACTCTAGAACAAAATTAAAATATGCCTATTTACGTAGAAAGCAATTATTTTAAATCGCATGAGATAAAGCCTGTTTCGCACACAAAGTTCTTGTCGTTCGAAGAGATTGCACGAAAACGACGACTTGTGCGAAAAAAAATTTAGCAATAAATCAACGGTTTTGCGTATTCGCAACAAGTTAATCATTCAATATTATAAATAAAATCTCTCTGGGGAGTTGTTGTATAAAAAAGCCCTGTCCATTAGAAGCGGACTAAGTACTCATGAATAGACGTGAATTTAATGTAATGATTGAAAACAGATATATTTTGCAAGACTTTGGCTACGTTCACGAAAAACACTTTATGTGTCTTACACAGTGCTGTTTTCATTGAAAGTATCCATTGATATAGCTAAAGAATGTTACAGAATCAATGTTTCTCTTTTGGGAAATCGAGTTCACACAAATGTCTACAACAAAAATTTAAAATATGCATGCTGCTTTATGACAAAAAGCAAAAATAACAAGCACTACCATCCTTCGATCTCGTTAAATCATCTCTTAATAAATAAGTTTTAAAGTGTTTATTCTAGAGTGAGTTTCTGTTGAGTTCTAACTCTTTCGAACTATTGCGAAGACGGTACGCTCGAAATTATTTTACGTGCGCAGATTTTTATAAAACCTTACAAAATCTATGGTAAAATATATATTTATTACTTATATTAAACGAGAGAAAACGATTTTAAGATTGTTAGAACTTGTCAATAGTCCTTACGACAAAGCAAATCATGAAAAGTGATATGAAAATAAACGCATTCAAGAGGGATTATAAAAACAAAAATGAAAGTTATTTTGGAATTGCGGGGAAATCTAAATGTATATAAACTAAAAAACTTTCTTTCACTGAGGATATAATTGCGTATAATCATCGTCGGGCAAAGTCACATTTTCTACCTTCGTTTCTCTCAAAGACTATAACAGCGTTGTTGCCATCTACCTTGGAAGCGTCAAAATCGACATCGCCGCCACCAGAATATCTTTTTGATTGGAAATAAATTACTAAATCATCTAGTGTTGTTCCGTCAGGAAAATTTGAAACGTACAATGAAGACTGCGACATATTAGTACATTATGTTCATATTAACTAATAAAATATATAGAACATTTTGGTGAAGTGTTTTGTGAGGAAGCCAACACAGTTCTTTGTAACAATGAATAATTCATTACAACCTTATTCCAAGAAGCAAATTCCCAAGAAAAAACAACAATATTTCAATTTTTCTGATCAAATACTAAAGGCTGATTCACAATCTTGATCCGATTGCCAACAACGAAGATTTAATGCATATCAAAGTAAACTGTATAGCAGCTCAATGGTAGAGCAACTTAATCGTGAAGATTTTGATCTTTGTCGGTTCATAACTAATAACATTATATAATCGCAACCAGTAAGTGAAAGCAACTAACAATTCAACTGACAAGAGCATTTACATAAAGCTTTATGTTTGTGAAACGTGGCAATTGCGCAGCAACATGAGATTCAGTCAATATAGTATACGAATTTATTTCCCCTAAGTACGTGAATATACAACGAAAACTCTCAATCGAGAGTCCCTCGATTATAATGAGTGTTACATTTATATTCAAGCTTTATAAAAAATTAGTGTTTTCAGGTTTCATTTATTATTTTAACTTATTCAAATAATGACAATCGTTCCCGATAGCGTAATGATATGTGTACTTTTAAGATATGTTGTAAGCTCGAATGCACTCTAACAATGCGGTATTTTCATCCTTTTTGCATTCTCATGCCTGTTTTGTAGAGAGAATAATTGTCGTAATGAAGTTTATAAATAAAAGTTAACTGAAATACATTTATTAAGTCAAGAAAATGCCAGAATGTTTTGATTTACAAAACTTTTTTTTACAGTATAAAATTACACAGATTCTTCACTTTTTATTTTGATAAATTCCCAACTGCTAACACGTGCACCAATTTCTAAATTAATCTCTTATTTTTGTCAAAAAACGTAAAATATCATTAAGAGTTTTATGCGCGAAATTTATCAGGATTTCCGACTAATATTAAACGGCTTAGGTAAATCGGAAATTAAGTTGCTTGCCGTATGAGGAAAAAAATAGGTGTAAGCTAGCTATCGTGAGTAAAGTTAAGCTTGACACGTTCTGTCTATCTAGCGATACTTTATTGATGAGGTTTATAATCACTTAAGTTCAATAATGAGTAAACCTTAAGACTAAATATCAGCTCTACGCTATACTTTATCTTATTTTCTATCCTATATATAATCGGCCAATGCTCTACTTCTTCATAAATTCTCTACTCTGAACATCGTATTTGTCATGGCGAATGACTAGTAAATCTTAAAGACAGCTATAAAATTAAACGACACGGTGCATTTTGGCAGACTTCTCATCAGGAGCCAGTTTTATAACCATCTTTATTCTGTTTGCTATAATTCTTTTAAGAACTACCAACTGCCACTCGCCATTCATGACACAAAATGTTCTGTGCAATAATTAAGTTTGTATAAACCACAACTAAGTCATTGCTTTACAACGCTAATACACATTTGAAACTTAAACTGAACGTGGTTTGGATGAAACATATAGACAAATTAAAACAACATAAATAAATATTCGTACCTGAAGTCTTTGCAATCGCCAATATCTTCTTCATTAATTAGGGCAATGCCAAGTCAGCGTTTTTAGTTAACTCTTTTTTTCGAAATTTAGGTACAGTGTATAAAACAAACAGTAACGCCACTCCAATGAAAAATTTGAGTGACCAAATATTTAATTACGCATACCCACTAGTCAGTTGCATTTTCTGATCAACATAAACACAGAGTATTTGGCTATTTGCAGCCAGTAAGTCTTGCTCAACATACAGCACTGTACAGCACACCAAGCTGTAAAGCGATGGGATGTGTTATACTGTGATTTGTTTGAGGTTTAAACTGTACAGTTCACGAGGTAAATTATCATTATATTGTCATGTTGGTCGAGAGAGTTAACTTGTTTGTGTCAATCCCTTTGAGGATTTGAAGCGATATTGGCTTGGAAAAACTACGATTAAAATGTATTGGCACCTGAAACGGTAATTATTTTTTTCTATTGAAAAGATGAAATGAATTATCGCATACCAAAACTTTACTTAAAAAAATTGTTTTGTGATATTTTGAGTAATTCTTTGGTGCATTTCGATTGTCAACTGAATTAAACAATTCTTGCTTAGCCCTGGTTCAAACGTCGAACTTTACATGAGCCGAACGCATTTAAAAGAAAAGATAATGAGGAAGTTCTTTCATTTTCTTTTTCCTAAGCAGTAACTAGCGGTGTCGTCAGATCAAAATTATGATCTTGATGTGTAAATTTCAGATTGTTATATGCTGCTTTCTCCCCATCATCGCTCTACCATGTCAAACTTTAAAATAGGCTTTTGTATGGGTCTACGTCACCAAATGTCAGACCAACTCAAGCAACTAATTGTTGAGGATTTCTTCCTCTTTAATAGAAGTTCCCCTCAACAAATCACGAAGGGTGAAAGCAAAAGACACTTTATTTCCTCAATTTTACCGCAACTGTCACACTATCGATATTATGCTCATACACTTACAGTGGCGTAATGTTACGTCATAAATATACGGTATTCAATCCCGGACATAATCACTTATAACTTTGCTACCATAACTTTGCCATGCAAAGTAGCACTGAATGTAAACTGCTTGAAATTAACGGCGTTGAAATGCCAATATGTGTTTTAAAAACGTGTTCACATCTGTTTGACATGAGGCACAAAAATCAAATTTTGCCAGCATTTTACCGATCTGATTGTCCCCATTATTAGGCACATTAGCGGATGCAAATCCCCCGAATTTTGTGAAATAAAGTAAATGACCTAATAAACGTGTAATAAAATCTACCAGTTCCAGAGGATCATTAAATGAGTACGAGGCGTTTATATAATTTCCTTCACTTTAGTGTGAGCGAATTAAAATAATACCAACACTAACGGGTTCTAAAGTCAATTCAATACTAAAATAATTTTATCACAAAAGTAATGTGGTGGTGGTGAGTCGATTGGAGACAGAGTTTATTGGAGGGAGGTGTTCTATCCAAACTCACTTCAATAGAAAATTTGTAATATTTAGTTATTTTGCCTAAATTCTTCCAATTTAACAGAACTTATATTCTTATGGCTCAGTCTAGCTGTTTATGTTTCTCCTGCTTGATAACAATTATGCAACTGAACATTTGTCACATGGAAGCATCGTAAATAATCTGAAAGGGTATCATCAAACTAGGCTTTCAGTATAAAAAAGTCTCAGTAGCTGAAGATGTCGACGGGCAAAGACACGTAGGTATTTTATTTGCAAAAATTATATAGCAACAATTTTGTACAATAACAAAGATGTCTTAGAAAACCGAGTTTCGGGTTGAGTCTAAACTTTTTTTCTAAAACATTTTTATGTTTATAGAAATATTATATTCATTACTTAGGTAGTCAATGATGAAATTACACATATTTAAAATCGTTTAACAGCACCTTGTCTTGAGTAAAATTTCAAGTGAAGGTGATAAGGTACTCGGGATAGTACTGATTATCGTAAAACAAGACATAAATTTTCGGATTGGCCATGTTGTCGACAACAGAGTCGTAAGCATTACCCGGAGATATGTCTGGTGGAACTACGAAACTTGGGTTACTACGAGTATATTTACCAACAGCAACTTTGGTGCGATACATATATCGACTTCCGGTTGAGCCATATGGCTGTGCATATCCAGCAGACAAAGATGCATCAGTAGCAAAGTATACACCTCGTCCGTGAGCCGCTCCTAAACAGACAAAGGGCTATCAAAATGGCACAACGTTTTTCATGATGAGTTTATTGACTTGTTGAATATTAAATTTAACATTATATTTATTCTTGTAAGGAAATTGATAACATGTTGTCAGTTTTCACAAAAGTACAACTTTTAGTTGAAATGTTAACTTTAACATATGCAGTCTGCTGGAAGAAACAAATGTAATGAAAAAATTTTAAAGGCAAGATGAATTGAGCAGTCAGTAAAAAACTTTACTGTAAGCATATTTCTTGATCGCCTATACATTTAAAAAGATCAATTGCGTACATCAGGGGTCTCCAAACTTTACAGCCAGAGGGCCACATGACTTTCATCCAGCATGTTGAGGGCCGACGAATCGTATACCGCTGGTCAAAGAGCGAATATTTTAATAAAACGGAGTACATAACACAAGCTTCATTAGTTAAGAAAATATTTATTCAAAATTTAAAGGTTAAATTTCAACAAAGTGTAATATCATAACAAAATCACAATTAGTCTGTTCAGTTTTCTCAATGTGAGTGGTGAAATTGGCTTTCTTAAGTGTCTCTGCGGGCCGGATTGAGAGGCCCAACGGGCCGCATCTGGCCCGCGGCCGTAGTTTGGAGACCCCTGTGGCGTACATCAATATCCGGGATCTTACAATCATTTCAGACTTACCATGAGAGTTACCAGCAAAACTTCGATTCAGTCCACTTTTGTTGATTTTTTGTAAATTATTGCCTGCTGTGCCGTGAAACAACCATTTTTCACAGCTTCCATTTTTTTCATCCAAACTTTTCTTCTTCAGCAGATACTGCTTATACAAAGTGGGATTCTGGACTCTTTGAATGCTAATTATGTTGCGCCTGGCAGTCTTTAAGAAGTCAGCGCTCACCTCATTGTATTCCTTCTGATGACGGGGATTCTGCTGATCCAAAGTAACAAGATGAAAGACATGTTCTTTGCCGTTTGCATCACGAGGCTGAGGATCCCAGTAATCAGGGAGAGCAGTTTCGGCTATTTACAAAACAGAATTTTGCTTCGGTCAAAAGGGTTTAATTTCTTTCATCGCAATACTTAAACAAAAATTGTTATAATTAAAACTTTCAAGAAAAAAATCTCAAACTGCACAACAAAAGCTTCTTAAAGACATACATAAAGGAAACTCGAGCGAATTGTCAAATGTCAAATATCATTTTCTTCGAACGACTGCTAAAATTGTCATAAAAAGTGAAGGCATTTGTGTGAAATCAGAGCTTCAAAGCATTCAACGTTTTACATGATGCCAAAAAGTAGCCAATACTTTTGACAAGCAGAGTTACCCAATCTTGGGACCACATCAAGTATTGCGTATTTTTGCATAACAAATCGTTATTCAAAGAAATTGGACACGATATAAGCAAACAGTTGTCTGAAAAATGTTGTTATAAGTTAAAACATGTGTTGAATTCGTGAGTACGTTAACTCAGCTTGTTATATCACCTTGTCATGATAACTGTACAAACACATTGCATGACAACAGCAGAGCAATCTTCATTCCCTTCGACCAAGAACGCTTGTAGTTTATCGCAAGTCGATTGATACATTTGATGATACTATATTACTAAGGACTGTTTCAAACATCGAACTTTACATTCACCGAACCAATTAAAAATAGGTACGCAATGCGTACAAGTGGGTAGCCTACAAGTAATCAAGTAATTGTTTAACCATTTCTGCATTTTTCGAACGCTTTAGCTTAGATTGCACGCCTCGTAAATGCATATGCTCACAAGAATTACATCAAGGAAAGTAACGTCATTTAGATTTCTTGCAATTTTTTAGAGGACATGTGCAGAACGAAATGAAGAATTGTTTGGAAAACAGCATTGCGATATTTCCCGACAAAGTAACGAACACACTAAACGGCGTTCTTCGTCATAGCTCGTACATCCGACTATCTCGGAGGATAACGACAGACAAATTAACAAATCGACCGACGGACACTTGTTCAGTGTAGCATAGTGGTTAGCTTCGCATGCGCAGCAACTGAACAGCAAAAAACCTCACTTGGGCTGTCTTAAGAAGCGATTTGCAAAAAAATACTTCGATATTTTATAACACGTAATGATTAAACGCTATTCGACAATTTTGTTAAAATTGAAACGAAACGTACCTTTGAGATCTTTTCTTATTATTTTCAGTTTATGAGTTGAGGTTTTCCCTAACTTCGCATCGAAATCAATTTCACAATCTTGTTTTTTGAAGCGAAACTCTACGGACTTTTCCTTCTTGCTATACGCCTTCTCAATTATGGCATTTGTTCCTGGGTCATATTCCTCTGGAGCTCCAGTTTTTGGATTCACATAGTACCATTGGATACACTGGGAAACAATATTGGCCAAACCCTTATCGAATTCAATCCTCTTTTTCTCTGTTTCTACTTTATCAAGTTCTTTTAAAAACCGGAAAATCTCATTTTTGACTTTAAAAACGTCATCAGGATGTCCGTACATCAGAATTCGGTCAAGGTTTACTTCAATTGTAGCTTGGATGTTGTTAGCAACAAACAAGTCTTGCAGATCCTTTATTTGCGAGGTTGATAAGTTCTTAATGTTTTCGTCTTCAAATTTGTCCTTTTTTTTCTGGGACTTGATAATATTCGAAATTCCTGTTATTGCCATTTTTAGAGACTCATCGTCTTTAGCATAGATCGATAGATCGATTCTGGCGTCATTTTTTGATTTTGGCTGTACAGTAATGCGAGGGACGGACGATCCAGAGAAAGGATTGGTAATTTTCTTCCATAAGCTTTGATCGCCACATTCGCTTATCGTCTTTACAGCTTTCTGGAATACTTCGACGAGTTCGTCGTCCTTCAAAACAACACGAACTTTGTTGGGCGAGCCAGGATTTGACCGTTGGGAACGTATGATTGATTTAAGAAGAGTCAAGGCAGCCTTTTCAGGATCGTGGTTTAAAGAGCCCGTTCCAACGGCAGGTAATGAGACACTTTGAAGCCCCATTTTTCTTATGGTATCAAAAAAATCTTTCAGGCAACTCTCAATTTCATTTAAACTTGGATTGCTTCTGGCAACCATATGTGCAATATATTTTGCCCTCAAAGTCCCAGCACTAGTCAAGACAGTAGAGGAAGCTAACGGCGGGCTACTATTTAAAGCACTTTTACAGGCACGTTTGATCTCTCTTCCCCCAGCTTGAGATAAGGCTCTGGCAACGCCACTGCGCATCACTAAGTTGGAGTTGGTCACATGGGCTATGACATCACTCGACTCTTTCGTGATGTCACCTTTAGCAATTTCGATTACTTTGTTGTCGCAAACTTCAAGACACACTACAATACTTTTATTGTTTTGAGACGAGTTAAAATTTCTATTAAATCGTTGTTGAAATCCACTTGAGCCGCCGTCTTCAGATTCACTGCTGTCATTCCATTCTTCTTGTTGCTTTAATTCATTTTGAAAAGCTTCAATAATTTTCAAATCTTTGCGGAAAAGTACGAAAGCAACTTCTTTCAGGCTACAATTTGAGTTCTGCCTCGCAAATGACTTGGTCACTTCAAAGAATATTCTCGCTGCTTCTTTGTGAGGGAAATCAAGGACACCAGTCCCAATCGCTGGAAATGCAATAGATTGTTTTCCATTTGCACAAGCAGTTGACAAACACTGTTTAATAATTGATCGTAAAACCTGATAATGATAAAAGCCTCGTATAAAATGGTACGAGCTCTGTGTGTAATGGTAGAAGCTCTGTTCATAATGGTACAAGCTCATGTATAATGGAAAAGCTGTCCGTATAACGGTAAAAGCAATGTGTATAATACTAAAAGCACCGTATTCAATGATACAAGCACTGTATGTAGGCAAAACATAGCTTTGTCGACCAAAGTAAATTATATTTTAGCTAACGTGCATATTACTGGCATGTACCTACCTTTTCTCCTTCGCCGTTGTTCCATTTAACACATAAAACATGATAAACACTGTCGCATTGTAAATTACCCCCCGCAGTGACTTTCACTTCATACAACTTTAATGGGCCGATCCTATTGCATTCGTTCTGAAGTTCAGGTCCTGCGACGGCGCTCAATGATCGACTGCAGTGATTGTAACTGAGCTGAAGAGTTTGTCCAGTGGTATTGACCAGAATGTCAGCCTGCACAAATCATAATCAAAGGTTTCAATGACAATGTTACGACTCGAGGATACTCGAAGAATTGATGAATTTTTCGCCAGAAGACAAAATAGATACTAATTTTAAAAAATTATCAATTATGAATCTCGAAAATGTGTTGAGATTCATAATTAAGAAAAACAGTATTTTGAAAACCCCGTGATTAATTTAGCTGAGAACGGATCACGGCAGAAACAACATAACAGTTGAGTATTATTACTCAAATTTAGCAGGCTAATCGAATGAGGAATGCTGGACCGTTACCAAAGACCACTGATAATACGAATCATCAGTAAGTCAAAATCAACAAAAACGATTATGTCATCGTTAACCAATACTAGAGTGGTGCGGCTCACGTCGGAATTGCTATTTTAAAAGTTTTGACCTTTTGTGATAAGATTATGAGGTAGACACGATACTTTCAACATTTGTTTGAACTTTTTACTTAAGTCTGATGTTAAAATAATCTTGATGGCAGTAGCAGATGCAGCGTTCGTCAAAATAAATTAAACTACTCACTTTCAAATTTAAAATTCCTTCACAAATGCTATTAGTTCTAAAAAAAGAATTTTCGCAAAATGAACAGCCAGTGAAGTGTTTGAAATGCAAACTAAGTTCAAAAATGACTGTTGCAATTAACTCTGCCTAACACTGGATCCATCTCTGTTCTAAGCGTTGACATATCATGAAAAAATGCAAAATGCATGTTTCATAAAACTATTATAAATAACCTAAAAAGAATATCAATAATAAAGAATTTGAAAGCAAGACATCAGATAACATGTTCATACCCGATGCTTTGATAAGTCACCAACAACAATATAAATTTTTATATTTCCTTCGATAAGAATATGGTCAGCAGGCTTCCTTTCGCGAATTTTTTCGTCAAGACTCAATTTTGAGACGATTGGTGCTATCTTGCCGAAAGACGAGTTGCTATTAATTTCGACATGTCTTTTTCTTGGTATTGGCCGTGAAAGAAAGTTCGTCTTGACAGAAGAACCACTGCCAAATTTTGAATCAAATTGCCTTTGAAATGCATCAAAGCTGGCCTTATCATTGTTGACAAAATGAATCTCTTTCAGCTTGCTATCACCATGAGTGCTACTAAATTCCTTCGCTGCCTTTAAAAAAAGGGATAGTACGAAAATTCTGTAACGATCAAGTACACACAAAGGATCAGTTGGCAAAAAAATGAGGTTCAATTCATACAAAAAATTAGATACAAGCATATCGAAAAGTAAATATGACTTCTAATTGTTTGAAAGTAACGAGTCCATTGATTGGACAAGAACTCCCTTTTCCAGAAAACAATATAAGTAGGCAAAAATAATAGAAAAATATAATCAATTATTTAAGTTGTATTTTAGAAACTGATAAAACAGCCAACGTCGCTTCGGAGACCTTAATGAATACAAGAGCCTTAGAATGATCACAAAACTGTTTACTAAAACTGTTTAAATCTGTTTCTCAAGTTGTAAACTAGGGCTAACAACAACATTTTGATCATTCTATCGCTAGATAAATATCTGTATTTGCAAACATGGCACGTCAACCACGGCCACACAAACACGAGAGAGATGAGATAACCCGCCATTATAAAATGTTATTCATACACTTCCTTCAACTTTTTCGTATCGCATTAAACGATTACAGTTGACAATTTTCATCATAAACACTAAACACAAACAGTTAGGCAGTTTACAAACCTCAATCATCACTTCAGCGCAGACCTCCTTTGGAACTCCGAAGACACCACTCCCAAGAGTAGGAATTGCGATTCTTTGAAACTCCTTTGCTTCAAACAGCACCTTTGTACATGTAACATGAAGTATTCTACGCGTTTTCTCGTGATTTCTGTCGTTCCATTTTGGAGCCACAGCGTGTATAATGCACTTAAAATGCAGTTTTCCCGGTTTTCCAACGAAACATTCTCCTTCGTAGAGTGGTCCCGCAGCCTCGACGTAAGCGTCGCACTCGTCTTGAACCTCATTACCTGCTGCATCGAGAATGCACTTTGCAACTCCACCAACATGCTTCAAATCTCCGTTTGCAGCGTTCACGATCACGTCACACTGATGTCTCGTTATATCACCTAAGAATAAACGAAGTTTAATCTTTTCCGCAGTTTCGTAATCGCCAATATACCTCGAACTCGGCGTGATCACGCTTGACGAAATCGGTGGTATGGTATTGGAAATGTCTGAAGCACCAGTACTGTCTTCACTGACATGAATTACACAATTATGCCGTGATTCCATTCCAGTCAGAAACACTTTGCCTTCTTGTGAATGAAAATATTGACGAGCACGAGCTTCCACGAAAGAAACTTTGTCCGAAGCCACTTTGGATAGAATGTTATTGATACTCTTTGTAGCTTCCTGGACACCGTAGTTTGTCCCCTTAATTTTTATAATTCCATCTTTGCTTTCAATCTTCACAGACGCATTCATGAAAATATGGCAGATATTCTCAAGCTCTTTCCCATGGTACTCGTTCAGAAATCTGCTCAATCCAGCACCGACGTTCATTTCGTCACTCACAATCGTGTTTTCATCCATGAATTCTTGCACCGCTTCACAGGTTTCCTCCACTTTTCTTCTTTCACCGATGACAGATATCTTATCAAGGCCTTTTTCAATGATATCGATGGAAAAAGGGGTGTTTTGAAGAGCTTTAGTCTTAAAGTCTTGCCAAAGATTAGTCTGAAGTAGATCAACGCTTTCATCTTCCAGACGAAATACTTTCTCATAAATGTTATCATTTAAAAACGTCTCCACATTTTTCACTTTGGTGCCATTGAATACAAGCACTTTCATTTTATTTCCTATCGATTCCTCATTGAATAAGATGATCCCTTTCATTCCAGCGTCTCTCATGCGACAATTGATGGCGTCCAGATTTCCAGACTCAAGAAATCGTTTCTGTGCTTCTTTGATCTGAATGCTATCCTCTGTAATGTGACTGCACTTTTCTAAAATCAAAGTTTTCGCTTGTTGTACTTGCTTCTCTGTTCCTTTGATCGAGATTAGACCAGTTCGCTTCACAATACAAACATCAGCTTGGCATTTCTTGCCAAAAAATGCGTCAAATCCATGTAACGATAATAGTTCCAGTTTATTTTTTGGTACAGTCGTCTCCGTGGAAACAATGTTGAGGCTTTCTTCCATCTTTGATAAGGCGTCTTGAAACATTTGCCGAGCATATTTTTCCTTTTCCTTTCCAACAACAACCCTGACCATACTCTTATCCATAATGGCCGTAACATCATTTTTCACTTCCGGTAACCCACATAGCTTTCGCAATTCATCTTCCGATTTTTGAAATAACTTTTCGCTGAAGGGCAACTCCAAAACAACAAACCTATCAAAATACGACTTACAAGCATTCGCCATTTCCTCGGGCAATGTTAACTCTCCGTTATTTTCATTGATCCTTTGAAGCAATTCGGTTCCCAAATGATCACTGAACTCAAGTTGACATTTTCTGTTTACGTGATTTAACACATAACGATCGACGCTTATCTTTTTATAGACAACTTCCTTGATCTCACGCATGAACTGGTAGTGCTGACAGACACCCAGCTTGGCTCCATTTAATTTCTGTTCTTTAGACCAGGGGTCTCCAAACTACGGCCCGCGGGCCAGATGCGGCCCGTTGGGCCTCTCAATCCGGCCCGCAGAGGCACTTAAGAAAAAATATTATTAAACAAAATAAACTTTGTGCAGAAAGTTCACGTTATGTCGCAAGCCAACTAGCAAGAGTGGCTTACGTCAATTTTTCTACCAACTTCCCACTTCCGTTTCAAGCACATTGCGAAATTTAAAAAGCTAAAGGGTAACGTGGAAATTTTTATATTCTTCGGCCCTCAACATGCTGGATGAAAGTTCATGTGGCCCTCTGGCTGTAAAGTTTGGAGACCCCTGCTTTAGACAATAAAGATTTCAAAACTGTAATTGAAAGTAAAAAGACAGAAATAAGATTTGTCGCAAAATTGACTCAAAAACATGACTTGTCGCAAAAATTGTCAGAAACATGACATGTCGCAAATTTCTTTTTTCTACTTAAAAGTTATTATAAAAGTGCACTCAACCATCAAATAGCTACAAAGCCATAAGGTAAAAAACAAACAGTTAAACTACTGCATAACAAAATATCATCCATGGCAAATATCTTACTACGCAGGTGACTAATATAATGGAAACAATAAACTGCATTTTCTGACAAATGGGAACGCTGAGTTGGGTAACCAAAACGATTAATGCAATGAAATAAACAGTTCCGGGACATTAAATTGGTCCTACCGTTGGTTGCTTACACAGTGATAAAGCTCTATGAAAGTTCAGTACCATAAAGTAGCAAAGTGTGCGTTCGAACTTTGGCGAGCAAAACAAAATTTGACATTATGAAGCAGTGACAACAACTTTTTATACGAAAAACTGTTTCAAACTATTTTTAGTTTCTGCCGTGAGCAAATGAGCACAGAATCTTTGACTTGCTACCTTAGAAACGTGGCTGAATTTCAAGACGAACGACAAATGAGAAGCATTTCAGAGGCCTAAAAACAGGATTAAAACCAAAACAAACTTGACATTGCTAGTATACAACTCTCTGTGTGCGTTAACATAAAAAAGAAAGTGTTAAAATAAGTTCATCTCTTAAGTATTTGTATCTTTTGAAACAGTTGGCATACTCAACCAGCAAAAATGTCATTAACTCTATTAATGTGCATATACATACATCCACCGAATTTTTTATAGTCTTAAGTAAAAGATCACCAACAAATGTAGACTTTCATTTCAACATGTTTTTTATGCTAGTAATATGTAAATCAAACCATTAATGTGAATGATTAGAACCCGGGAGTATCTTTAAATGTCAGTCAACATCAACACCAACTGGACGATCTTCATTCACAAACATCAAACCATTAATGGTAAATTAAAAAGACTCTTCAGACTAGAAATTATTTACATTGCTTTAGAGCTGTATATATGTTTACATATTTTAAACAAGCAGCAAATACCGACCAGACGTACAAAAGAGCAAGTATATACATGCAGGTAGAACAATGAGTAATAATTACCGTCAGGATCACAGAAAGAAACAACTGCTACTCCACGCTCTTTTTGGTGAATGACTTCTCCATAGATCTTACCTCCACCGTATTTCTCACTTTCAAAGTACATCTCGATGGCTTGCTTTGTTGTGTTCTGGGTAAGGCCAGTAATCAACAACGTGTTACATAAGGGAGGATGGGAAATTTTCAGCTCAGCTCCTTCTAAAGGTTTTTTCTTTTTTAATACTTTCTCGAGATCTGTAGAGATCAATGATATGATGAAGTGATACACGTAAGTGAATGGCTAGATGAAGGGTTTTAACCGAACAATTTAATTCAATATTGCTATATGCGCCTATCTTTAGTCACTTTCGCAGGTGTAAGTTGTTAATTTATTTATGTATTAAAATGATCTTGGGAATTATCATCATATACCAAAGCATATCAACAAGACAAAGTTATGTTCATACACAAAAGCAAGACTTTAATTTGTAAAAGACAAATGTGTTTTTTTCAAAATAAAAACAACGAAAAATCTTTTTCATGACCAATCTAAACAGTAGCGCATAGCCAGTTTGCAGATTTACTCCTAGTATGTAAATATTGGGCATCTAAGCATTATTCATTTCTTCAGATACCTTTAACTTTACAGCCAATGAACACCAATTCATCAGCATAGCGGAAGTGAAAAGTCACACTGGGTACAACTGTACCTTGATACCGTTGTCCACGATACTTAACTGTTCATAAGTCATGTAATTCTTTAGTTGTCATAACCAAGTTAAGTAGTCAATATAAAGAACACCCTATATACTTTCTAACTTACCTACTGTGTTTTCAAAAAGGACTATGGCATTTTGACTGTCACCAAACCACAGTTCACAAACTCTTACGTCAGTCTGAAGCTCAATGTAATTTGAAACATTGTCCTTTGTAGTCTTCGGCTTAATGTTTTCGATGTACAATTTGTTCTTGTCGGGAGGAAGATGCAGCTTCGGTTGTTTTTCTTTCAATTGTAATAAGTAACCGTCAAGTTCCAGCTTCTCGCGCTTCAAAACTTCTGCTGCCACTGAAATTATTGCAAAGATTAAAAATTAGAAAAGATTTCGTGATACGTGTGCATATTTCAAAAAGAAAAGTTTCATAATCTTCAGAATTGACCAATGATGTTGTTTCGAGTCTTATTAACAGAGCTGACATACCTTCAGGCTTTGCAAAGGTGAGATGAGCGACATCCGAATCACATCGCTCAAGATGTTCGATTTTACCTCCGCCAGATCTTCGGGCATGTCCAAAAAACATGTGCAATGTTTCGTCCGTTGTGTCAATATTGAGACCGCTTACGATAACTGTGCGAACTTCGTCTAGATATGCTTTTTCCTTGTCAGGAATAGAGTTCTTTCAAAGAAAAATGAAAATTATAATTTTTAAGCGAGGAGAAATCTGAACGTGATCCTTTTGATATCAGCAAAAATTTCTAAGTTGAATAAAAACACAGAATGTTTTTTCCGAATAAATCAAATATACATCTTGGCTTGACAGTTTTATCAAATCTTTTTCCAATCCTAGATCTTTTACTAAAGTTTTCATTTCCGATTACTTCTTTAGCAAATATTCTCATGCAGTTTAAGACTTATCCATCTTTTTTTTTGCTAAAGTCTCTCTAATTGCTGCCTTTTCTTTTCTACTATTCCCAGCTCCTTTTCATTGGTCTTCTCTCAGTCAATTTTTTTCTCCATCCATAACTCAAAGCCTATTCTTTAAATCATGTCGATTTCAATGTCCTTGTTTCTTCATGTAAGTATTTACACTTTGTATTACGCTTTTCTATCCTTTTACGCACACTGTACCACATATTTCAAGGTAGTAAGCCTTTGCTTTTTTAAAAGCAGCTTTAGCTACTGAACTTCTTCATTCAAACATTTAATCGTTTAGTGCTATTGTATTTCTCTATCAATCTTTCGAACAAAACTCTAAGAAAAATCTTTTGATTATTATGTGTTATTAAGCTGACGGTACAAATTCACATGGCATAAGCTCAATCTCTCATCTCTAGTCTATCTTATATATCTCTACAATACTAATCTCGAAACTCACATATGAATCTGTTTATGCTATAGTCTTAACACTGCTTTTGCAAAAGCTGTTGCTAAAGATCGAAGTAGCTTGCATCCTTCTAAAATTTGCTTCCATAAGTTAAAAGGTTTAAAAAATTTCTATATCTAAGTTTTTCCACAACTTTGCCTGTCATTTAAAGCAAACGATTTCCATTGTTTGTCAAATATATTGTCCTTTTTTAATCTACTATCCCAACAGGGGCGCACATTAGAGGTCGGGCATGGGCGTGAGAAGGATTGCAGAACGTAGAACTACTCATTTTTTAGCATGCATTTCCTTGTATATAAAATAAACCAGGAAATCTATACTCCTTAATCTTTTTCCAGCCGACAATTTCAAAAAATAACTCCTTATACAGTTCACTTTCTTTCTCTAGAAAACTTTACAAATTATGCTAGGAGTACTTTTATATCGAAAATTGGAAAAATTACGCTCTTTTTTTCCAAATTATGTTAACAAAAGTGATAGCACTATCTACAAAAGGTCAAGTGCACATTTTATTTGGAAAATTATGTAGCAATAATTTTGTAAAAGAACAAAGGTATCTTAAAAAACCGAGTTTCGGTTTGAGCCCAAACATTTTCCATAAAAAGATTTTATATTTAGAAATTTCATATTCATTAATTAGCTAGTCAATGATGAAATTACACATATTTAAAATCGTTTAACAACACCTTGTCTCGAGTAAAATTTCAAGTGAAGGTGATAAGGTATTCGGGATAGTACTGATTATCGTAAAATAAAACATAAATTTTGGGATTGGCCATGTTGTCGACAACAGAGTCGTAGGCATTACCAGGAGATATGTCTGGTGGAACAACGAAACTTTGGTTACTAAGAGTGAATTTACCAACAGCAACTTTGGTGCGATACATATATCGACTTCCGGTTGAGCCATATGGCTGTGCATATCCAGCAGACATAGATGCATCAGTAGCAAAGTATACACCTCGTCCGTGAGCCGCTCCTAAACAGACAAAGGGCACTCAAAATGTCACTACGTTTTCATGATGAGTTTATTGACTTGAATATTAATTTTAACATTATATTTATTCTTGTAAGGAAATTGATAACATATTGTCTGTTTTCACAAAAGTACAACTTTCAGTTGAAATGTTGAAAAATAGTTTTAATGATGCACTTTCATGGAAGAAGCAAATGTAATGAAAAAAATTTAAAGGCAAGATGAGTTGAGCAGTCAGTAAAAAACTTTACTGTAAGCATATTTCTCGATCGTCTATACATTTAAAAAGATCAATTGCGTACATCAACATCCGGGACCTTACAATCATTTCAGACTTACCATGAGAGTAACCAGAAAAACTTCGATTCAGTCCACTTTCGTTGATTTTTTGTAAATTATTGCCTGCTGTGCCGTGAAACAACCATTTTTCACAGCTTCCATTTTTTGCATCCAAACTTTTCTTCTTCAGCAGATACTGCTTGTACAAAGTGGGATTCTGGACCCTTTGAATGCTAATTATTTTGTGCCTGGCAGTCTTTAAGAAGTCAGCGCTCACCTCATTGTATTCCTTCTGATGACGTGGATTCTGCTGATCCAAAGTAACAAGATGAAAGACATGTTCTTTGCCGTTTGCATCACGAGGTTGAGGATCCCAGTAATCAGGGAGAGCAGTTTCCGCTATTTACAAAACAGAATTTATCTACGGTCAAAAGGGTTTAATTTTTCTCATCGCAATACTTAAACAAAAATTGTTATAATTAAAACTTTCAACAAAAAATATTCAAACTGCACAACAAAAGCTTCTTATATGTAAACTCGAGCGAATTGTCAAATGTCAAATTTCAATTTCTACGAACGATTTCTAACGCATTCGTATAAAATCAGCACTTTGAAGCATTCAACGTGTTACATGATGCCAAAAAGTAGCGAATACTTTTGACAATCTAAAGTTTTGCAAATTTGGGAGTACATCAAGTATTGCGTATTCCTACATAACAAATCGTTATTCAAAGAAATTGGACACGATTTTAAGTAAACAGTTGTCGGAAAAATGTTCTTATAAGTTAAAACATTAATTGTGTTTTGAGCCAACGGGTTTTTGTAGCTGTTTTTAAATTCATCATTCCAATTTCAAGTAAAACTAGACGTTGGACGATACAAAAATGTTGAATTGAAATTGCTACATGAATTTTTAAAATTAATATTGACGGATACATGGCACCTCGCACAAATTTCGCAAAAACCAATTATCGCAATACTTTATTCAGATTTGTCACTCCGCAGTTAATACTTAACAGGGAAAAAATTTGAGTGAACATTAATGTTTTTTATTTACTTTTTTCTAATCACGTTTTGAAAAATCTATTTATTTCCAAGGATTTTGTGTTTATTGCAAACAATGTTTGATAGTAAACGTTTTCCTCAATGATTGCAAATAATATTGAACATGATAAATACTTTCCAAATTACGGTGCTACATCAAGTATGGCGCATTCAAAAGATCCGAACGTTGTAACCAATACGTTTTGTTGTTATTCACTGTGTGAATATTCTCGGCCGTGATTGGTCAATTACCTGCAGATAATTATCGATATCTGTAGGTTATGACATAACCTACAGATAACAGTTTCTACAAATATGGCTGCCATTAAAAGCCGGTTTTGAAAACAAATTAAACAACAGCGATGTTCGCCACAGTTTCTAAAAACGACAATGACCTCGGTCTGAATAATTCTTGATATCATGCTCAATTTCATCCAATAATTGCTCATTGCTATCAATCAATTATTGAAATTGTCAATGACCACTCGAGAGGTTAGGGTTTGGGGTGAGTTCATTATGTACTGAAAAAGCCACAATCTTAATAATTATTGGGAATTATTAAGCATTTTATACAAGAACTTTATTAGGTTACAACATTCGGATCGGCTGCGCATTTCTAGAAAACAAAATGAAAACAATAGAAAGCAATTAACACTTTTCGATAGAAAAAAATCAATATCTATTTCCCAGTTTGGCAATTGCGCCTGACCTAAAGCAAACTAACCTTTGAGTTCTTTTCTTATTACTTTCAAGTCTGGCACCTTAAGAGATGAGTTTTTCTCAATCATTCCATGGAAATCGATTTCACAATCTTGTTCTTTTAAGCAAAATTTTACAGATTTCTCCTGATTGCTATACGCCTTTTCAATAATGGCGTTTGTTCTTGGATCGTATTCTACGAGAGCTCCAGTTTTTGGACCCACATAGTACCATTGAACGCACTGGGAAACAATACTGGCCAAACCATGATCAAATTCATCCTTCTTCCATTCTTTCTCCACTTGGTCAAGTTCTTTGAAGAACTTGAAAATCTCGCTTTTAACTTTTAAGATGTCGTCGGCATGTCCATACATCAAAATCCGATCAAGTTTTTCTTCAATAGTAGCTTCGATGTTGTATGCAAGGAATAAGTCTTCCAGATCTTTTATTTGTGACGATGATAAGTTTTTAATGTTCTCGTCCTCAAATTTGTCTCTTTTTTTGTGCGACTTAATCACATCCATAATACCTGCAATTGTCAACCTTAGACATTCATCGTCTTTCGCATAAATTGAAAGCCACAGGGTCCTGGAGTTATTTGGTGATTTTGGTTTAATATTGATCCGCGGCACGGATGATCCAGTCAAATAGTTGCTAATTCTCTTCCACCAGCTTTGATCACCAAATTCGCTCATGCCGTTCACGGCTTTCTCGAATACCTCGACAAGTTCGTCTTCCTTTAAAACAATGCGAACTTTGTTGGGCGATCCAGGATTTGATTGTTGGCCACGGATGATTGATTTGAGAAGTGTCGAAGCAACCTTTTCAGGATCGCAGTTTAAAGAGCCCGTTCCTACGGCAGGTAACGAGACGCTTTCTAACTCTAGTTTAGTAATCGTATCAAATAAATCTTTCAGACATTTCTCGATTTCATTTAAACTTGGACTGTTTCCAGCGACCATATGTGCGATATAGTTTGCCTTTAAATTTCCAGCAGTAGTCAAAACAGTATTGAAATGCAACGGCGCGTCACGTTTCAATAGGAGTTCGCAGGCACGCTCAATCTCTCTACCACCAGCCTTAGATAAGGCTCTGGCAACGCCACTTCCCATTACTAAGTGTGGGTTTGTCACATGGGCAATGACATCACTAGTTTCTTTCGTGATATCACCTTTAACAATATAAATTTCTTTATCGTCGCACACTTTAATAGACATTACATTGTTCTTATCGTCTTCAGTTGAGAAACTTTTACTAAATCGCTGACGAAATTCACTTGCACCCTCGATTTCAGAATCACTGCTTCCATTCCATTCTTCTTGTTGTTTTAATTCACTTTGAAAAGCTTCAATAGTTTTCAAATCCTTGTGGAAAAGGACAAAAGCAACTTCTTTTAGACTACTATTTGAGTCTTCCTCGCAAACGACTTAGTCTTTTTGAAGAATATTCTCGCTGCTTCTTTTTGAGGGAATCCGAGGATTCCGGTCCCAATTGCTGGAAATGCAATCGACTGTTTTCCATTCGTAGTAGCGGTTGACAAGCATAGCTTTATAATAGATCGCAATACCTAATAAAATTAAAAGCTCCGTCTATAATTATAAAAGTACAACGTGTAAAGGTGCAATCACTCTGTATAATAATATAAGCGCTGCCTACGACAAAAGCTCTGTGTAAAACAGTAAAAGCATCGTTTATAATGATATAAGTTGAGTGTATAATAGTACAAGCGATACAACCTAAGGAACCCGATTGGGCAAAACTATTAAGGGGCCTCCTGATCTGAGAATCACGACAGAATATACCGTTGAAGAAGAAACATTTGCACAGTATAGTCTTTGGCATCAGAAATGAAATTTAAGCGCTAAACAGCAAAATCAGGTGTTCTTTTAAATATTTTTATGTACAACATGTGGTGTTACACCCGTGGAAAAAAGTTCAGTATATAAAGATAAAATTCATTGCTTATAATGATACAATCTCTGGGTATGATGATACAAGCAAGGTATATAATGATACAATCACCACAATATAGCTTTTAAGACCAAGCATAAAAATACTTGATGTCTTACGATACACCTACCTTTTCTCCTTCGCCGTTATTCCATTTAACACATACGACATGATAGACGTTGTGACATTGTAAATTACTACCTGAGGTGATTGCCACATTGTTTAACTTCAACGAACCAATCCTATTGCACTCGTTTTGAAGTTCGGGCCCTGCAGCTGTGCTCAGCGATTGGCTGCAGGGATTGGAATGAAGCTGAAGAGATTCTCCAGTAGTATTAACAAGAACGTCAGCCTGCACAAAGAAAGATGAAATCAACAAAAAGGATTATGTCATTGTTTGTCAGAAGTAGAGCTATGCCACTGGCAGATCGAGCCGAAAATGTGTCGAAGTCACGATGTGATTCTGACACACTCCTGAGATGTTTAAATGCACTGTTTATTAATGACAAATTCTCAAGTCTGATATAAAAGTACACTGGGCTAAAAGTGCGCATCAATGGAATATATGGGTATATGGGCCAGTGTTGTAAATACTAGAACACCGCATGGAACTAACAGCCCGGCTTTCATTGAATATTTTGCTCTCCAGATGTGACGTCTATTCGTGGCGGTGTGTTTATTTTGGTTTTATTACGGTTTGGTAACGTTTTTAATGTAAGTTCTACAAAGTTCCAAAGAGCTATATGTAGCAGAGATATGAAACATTAGCACCCGAAAAAAGGGTGATAGAGACGTTTTTGTGCTTTGACTGTGAACTTTATTCGACGTAATTATTACGCAAATGTAATATTAGTAAATTATTATGCTATGAAAATAAGTAGCCAATTACGCAAAATGTGTAATTGCTCTGTAGAAATGTAAATGCTATAACCTGGTTAGCTTAAAAGCAATGAAAGCCAAGCTTCTTTCAATTCAAAACAACATGGCGGTAGTTTTAAGTAAACAAAGCTTTCCACAGTAGCAATCAAGACAAGTTCAATGATAAAAAGAACGATACGAAGAACAAATTGGTAAGCCGTTTAAGTCTGAGGTATTTTTATACGTATTTGCACGCCAAACTATACTATTACTTATACAACATACAACAACACAGCCTGCAGACTTAATTAACTTGTAACTCACACATGACCGTATCTGCATGTTTAATGATCATAGCAAAGTGCGAAGGTGACATTTTTCTTCAAACTATTACGATTCAAATGGAATCTCAAAGCTTTAATGAACAAAATACTTGAAATCTGATAACATGCGCATACCGTATATTTTGACAAGTCACCAACGACTACAGAAATTCTCATCTTTCCTTTGATAACAATATGGTCAACGGGTTCTCTTTGACGGAATACATTGTCAACACTTGATCTTGAGATGCTCGATGCTTTCTTACTGGCAGACTGGTAATACCCATGCGCAGTTTTCTTTATTTTTGAAGTTGCCCCGGAAATATAATTTGTTTTCCCGGAAGAACTACTGCCAAATTTCAAATCAAATTGCTTTTGAAATGCATAAAGCTTGCCTTATCATTGTTGACAAAATGAATCTCTTTAGTTTGCTATCACGATGAGTGCTACTAAATTCCTTACTGCCTTTAAAAGAAACAGGTTTTTTCAAGGGATTTCACGAAAAAATTGATTAACATGTACAAATATAAACAAGAACCATAAGCCAAAATGTGAAAGTTAATTCATAGAACACCCTCCCCATACTTAAATAGATGCAAGTGTATCAAAAAACACACGTGAGCTTGAATTGTACAAGAACACAAACGTTATCCAGTAAACAAACCTCAATCATCACTTCAGCGCAGACATCTTTGGAATTCAAAACACCACTCCCAAGAGCAGGAATTGCGATCGTTTGAAACTCTTTTGCTTCAAACAGCACCTTTGTACATGTAACATGAAGTATTCTTCGCGTTTTCTCGTGATTTCTGTCGTTCCATTTTGGAGCCACAGCGTGTATGATGCACTAAAATGTAATTTTCCCGGCTTTCCAACAAAACATTCTCCTTCATAAAGCTGTCCCTCTTTTCAACATGGGCTTCGCACTCATCCTGAATCTCATAACCTCCGGCATCGAGAATGCATTTTGCAACTCCACCTATATATGCTTTAATTCTTCGTTGGCAGCGTTTACAATTACGTCACACGGATGTCGCGTTATATCACCATGGAATAAAAGCAGTCTAATCTTTTCAGCAGTTTCGTAATATCCAAGTGACCCCGAACTCTGTATGCTTGACGGAGTCGGGGGTACATACTATCATTTGAAACGCCGGCATGTCTCCCCGACATAAATGACACAATTGTGGCGAGATTGCAATCCCGTCAGAAACATTTCTCCTTCTTTTGAATGAAAATATTGGTGGGCATAAGGTTCCACGAAAGAAACTTTATCCGAAGCCACTTTGGATAGAATGTTATTGATACTCATTCTAGCTTCCTGAACACCGTAGCTCGTCCCTTTATTTTATAATCCATCTTTGCTTTTGATCTTCACTGACGCATTCATGAAATTATGTTGTATATTATCAAGCTCTTTCCATGGTACTCGCTCAAAATCTGCTCAATCCAGCCCGACGTTTATTTCGTCACTCACAATCGTGTTTTCATCCATGAATTCCTGCACCGTTTCATAGGTTTCCTCCACTTTCCTCTTTCACCGATGACAGATATTTTATCAAGGCCTTTTCAATGATATCGACGGTATTGCTAAGAGCTTTAGCCTTAAAGTCTTGCCAAAGATCGGTCTGAAGATCAACGCTTTCATTTTCGAGGCGAAACAGCTTCTCATAAATATTATCATTTAAAATGTCTCCATTTTTTCACTTGGTGCCATTGAAAACAAGCACTTTCACTTTATTTCCCGTCGATTCTTCATTGAATAAGATGATCCCTTTCATTCCAGCGTCTCTCATGCGACGATTGATGGCGTCAGATTTCCAGACTCAAGAAATCGTTTCTGCGCTTCTTTAATCTGAATGCTATCCTCTGTAATGTGACTGCACTTTTCTAAAATCAAAGTTTTCGCTTGTTGTACTTGCTTCTCCGTTCCTTTGATCGAGATTAGACCAGTTCGCTTCACAATACAAACATCAGCTTGGCATTTCGTGCCAAAAAATGCGTCAATTCCATGTAACGATAATAGTTCCAGTTTATTTTTTGGTACAATCATCTCCGTGGAAACAATGTTGAGGCTTTCTTCCATCTTTAATAAGGCGTCTTGAAACATTTGCCGAGTATATTTTTCCTTTTCCTTTCCAACAACAACCCTGACCATACTCTTATCGACAATGGCCGTAACATCTTTTTTTACTTCCGGTAATCCACATAGCTTTCGCAATTCATCTTCCGATTTTTGAAATAACTTTTCGCTGAAGGGCAACTCCAAAACAACAAACCTATCAAAATACGACTCACAAGCATTCGCCATTTCCTCGGGCAATGTTAACTCTCCGTTATTTTCATTGATCCTTTGAAGCAATTCGGTTCCCAAATGATCACTGCCCTCAAGTTGACATTTTCTGTTAACGTGATTTAACACAAAACGATCGACGCTTATCTTTTTATAGACAACTTCCTTGATCTCACGCATGAACTGGTAGTGCTGACAAACACCCAGCTTGGCTCCATTTAATTTCTGTTCTTTAGACAATAAAGACTTCAAAACTGTAATTGAAAGTAAAAAGACAGAAATAAGACTTGTCGCAAAATTGACTCGAAACATGACTTTTCGCAAAAATTGTCAGAAACATGACATGTCGCAAATTTCTTTTCTACTTAAAAGTTATTATATAAGTGCACTCAACCATCAAATAGCTACAAAGCCAAAGGTAAAAACAAACAGTAAAACTACTGCATAAAAAAATATCATCCATTGCAGATATCTTACTACGCAGGTGACTAATATAATGGCAAACACTAAATTGCATTTTCTGACAAATGAGAACGCTGAGCTGGGTAACCAAAACGATTAATGCAATGAAATAAACAGTTCCGGGACATTAAAGTGGTCCTACCGTTGGTTCCTTACACAGTGATAAAGCTTTATGAAAGTTCAGAACCATAAAGTAGCAAAGTGTGCGTTCGAACTTTGGCGAGCAAAACAAAATTTGACATTATGAAGCAGTGACAATAATTTTTTATACCAAAAATTGTTTCAAACTATTTTTAGGATCTGCCGTGAGCAAATGAGCACAGAATCTTTGACTTGCTACATTAGAAACGTGGCTAAATTTCAAGACGAAGGACAAATGAGAAGCATTTCAGAGGCCTAAATGCAGGATTAAAATCAAAACGAACTTGACATTGCTAGGATACAACTCTCTGTGTGCGCTAACATACAAAAAGAAAGTGATAAAATGACTTCATCTCTTAAGTATTTGTATCTTTTGAAACAGTTGGCATACTCAACCAGCCAAAATGTCATTAACTCTATTAATGTGCTTATACATACATCCACCGAATTTTTTATTGTCTTAAGTAAAAGATCTCCAAAAAATGTAGACTTTCATTTCAACATGTTTTCATGCTAGTAATATGTAAATCAAACCATTAATGTGAATGATTTGAACCCGGGAGTATCTTTAAATGTCAGTCAACATCAACACCAACTGGACGATCTTCATTCACAAACATCAAACCATTAATGGTAAATTAAAGACTCTTCAGACTAGAAATTATTTACATTGCTTTTGAGCTGTTTATATGTTTACATATTTTAAACAAGCAGCAAATACCGACCAGACGTACAAAAGAGCAAGAACATACATGCAAGTAGAACAATGAGTAATAATTACCGTCAGGATCACAGAAAGAAACAACTGCTACTCCACGCTCTTTTTGGTGAATGACTTCTCCATAGATCTTACCTCCACCATATTTCTCACTTTCAAAGTACATCTCGATGGCCTGCTTTGTTGTGTTCTGGGTAAGGCCAGTAATCAACAACGTGTTACATAAGGGAGGATGAGAAATTTTCAGCTCGGCTCCTTCTAAAGGCTTTTCTTTTTAATACTTTCTCGAGATCTGTAGAGATCAATGATATGATGAAGTGATACACGTAAGTGAATGGCTAGATGAAGGGTTTTAACTGAACAATTTAATTAAATATTGCTATATGCGCCAATCTATAATCACTTTCGCAGGTGTAAGTTGTTAATTTATTTATGTATTAAAATGATATTGGGAATTATCATCATATACCAAAGCATATCAACAAGACAAAGTTATGTTCATACACAAAAGCAAGAGTTTAATTTTTAAAAGATAAATGCTTTTTTTTGAAAAAAAAAACAACGAAAAATCTTTTTCCTGATCAATCTAAACATTAGCGCAAAGACAGTTTGCAGATTTACTCCTAGTATGTAAATATTTGGCATCTAAACATTATTCATTTCTTCAGATACCTTTAACTTTACAGCCAATGAACAACAATTCATCAGCATAGCGGAAGTAAAAAGTCACGCTGGGTACAACTGTACCTTGATGCCGTTGTCCACGATACTTAACTGTTCATAAGTTATGTAATTCTTTAGTTGTCATAACCAAGTTAAGTAGTCAATATAAAGAACACCCTATGTACTTTCTAACTTACCTACTTTGTTTTCAAAATGGACTATGGCATTTTGGCTGTCACCAAACCACAGTTCACAAACTCTTACGTCAGTCTGAAGCTCAATGTAATTTGAAACACTGTCCTTTGTAGTCTTCGGCTTAATGTTTTCGATGTACAATTTCTTCTTGTCGGGAGGAAGATGCAGCTTCGGTTGTTTTTCTTTCAATTGTAATAAGTAACCGTCAAGTTCCAGCTTCTCGCGCTTCAAAACTTCTGCTGCCACTGAAATTATTGCAAAGATTAAAAATTAGAAAAAATTTCGTGATACGTGTGCATATTTCTAAAAGAAAAGTTTCATAATCTTCAGAATTGACCAATGATGTTGTTTCGAGTCTTATTAACAGAGCTGACATACCTTCAGCCTTTGCAAAGGTGAGATGAGCGACATCCGAATCACATCGCTCAAGATGTTCGATTTTACCTCCGCCAGATCTTCGGGCATTTTCAAAAAACATGTGCAATGTTTCGTCCGTTGTGTCAATATTGAGACCGCTTACGATAACTGTGCGAACTTCGTCTAGATATGCTTTTTCCTTGTCAGGAATGGAGTTCTTTCAAAGAAAAATAAAAAAATAATAAATCTTAAGCGAGCAGAACGTGATCTTTTTGATATCAGCAAAAATTTCTAAGTTGAATAAAAACGCAGAATGTTTTTTCCGAATAAATCAAATATACTTCTTGGCTTGACAGTTTTATCAAATCTTTTTCCAATCCTAGATCTTTTACTAAAGTTTTTCATTTCCGATTACTTCTTTCAGCAAATATTCTCATGCAGTTTAAGACTTATCCATCTTTTTTTTTGCTAAAGTCTCTCCAATTTGCTGCCTTTTTTTTTCTACTATTCCCAGCACTTCTTCATTGGTCTTTTCTCTGTCAATTTCTTTCTCCATCCATAACTCAAAGCCTATTCTTTGAATCATGTTGATTTCAATGTCCTTGTTTCTTCATGTAAGTATTTACACTTTGTATTACGCTTTTCTATCCTTTTACGCACACTGTACCACATATTTCAAGGTAATAAGCCTTTGCTTTTTTAAAAGCAGCTTTAGCTACTGAACTTCTTCATTCAAACATTTAATCGTTTAGTGCTATTGTATTTCTCTATCAATCTTTCGAACAAAACTCTAAGAAAAATCTTTTGATTATTATGTGTTATTAAGCTGACGGTACAAATTCACATGGCATAAGCTCAATCTCTCATCTCTAGTCTATCTCATATATCTCTACAATACTAACTAATCTCGAAACTCACATATGAATCTGTTTATGCTATAGTCTTAACACTGCTTTTGCAAAAGCTGTTGCTAAAGATCGAAGTAGCTTGCATCCTTCTAAAATTTGCTTCCATAAGTTAAAAGGTTTAAAAAATTTCTATGTCTAAGTTTTTCCACAACTTTGCCTGTCATTTAAAGCAAACGATTTCCATTGTTTGTCAAATATATTGTCCTCTTTTAATTTACTATCCCAACAGGGGCGCACATTAGAGGTCGGGCATGGGCGTGAGAAGGATTGCAGAACGTAGAACTACTCATTTTTTAGCATGCATTTCCTTGTATATAAAATAAACCAGGAAATCTATACTCCTTAATCTTTTTCCAGCCGACAATTTCAAAAAATAACTCCTCATACAGTTCACTTTCTTTCTCTAATCCAGATTGTTTTATCAAATATTTTTGCCGAGAAATTAAACATGATTTGCTTTGTTTTGCTAGTGAGTTCTCTTTTTTCAATTCATCACTTTTTCTTCTACATTTTACGGTTCTCCACTTACATTGATACGCGATCTTTGTTGTTATGCTCTCATTATACCATTGCACTTTCTAAAATGGCACTCTTCGAACTCTTTAACAATAATCACTGCCAGCTCACTTTGTGCTTCTTGGTTTTTTCCATATATAACTGCGCCTTTCACTTTCTACTAAAATATTTTTTAATCGCTACAACGTTTTCTTAACTAGCAATTAATAATTACACCATATAATAATCATCCCTCTTCCATCAATGGCGATGCATTTGATTTGCTCTCTTTCCACAATACCTCACTCAATAATCCTAACGATACTAAGGGTACGTATATCTACCCGTATCATAGTCGAAGGCAGGAATCAATTCGCCAATTAGTACATCATTTGGAAACGTAATGCAAAAAAATTTTCATTAACAAGCTGTCAAATCATCCTTACTAATAGGAGCATGCGCACCTAGTTCACCCCACCCTTGGATCCACCTATTCATTTCATGAATCGAGTCTTGATAGTTTGATACATGTGTTCTGTTCTGTTGGCGCAATGTTTACACATTCCACGAACAAATTACAGGGACTCACATTCATATAGGCATGAAAAAAATTGGTCGAAAATGATGGACTTAAAAGTAACTTTGTATGGCAATATATTCACATATGAATACAGCAACGACTATACACCCCACTATTTATTGAGCTACCTAGATACAAAATTGCATCTGCCACAACTCCTATGCAAAGTAACTTCAACCCCAAATATTTTTGTTTAATATGATATGGCATGGAATACCCGATTTACGAATAAAGAAATCAGTATAATTTGTAAAATTATATCATGAAATGTGTATACAGCCACCTATTAATTTTTTGGGTGGGTTGTGCAAAATTTTGGACTTTCATCAATGTCAATCCAAAACAATTGTAATTTAAAAGGCAACATATAAGACATATGTGTAAGGTTATAAGGAGCTAAAGATCAAAGAAGGGTTTTTTTTATCAATTTATGTATAGAAATTTTGAATGCTGATTTATGGTAGTGGATCCAGGTAGGTCATACATTACTGAAAATATAATTCCATTTTAAAATACTTTAGAGAGTATCTTAGTCTTAAATATTCTTCAAAACTTCTAACAAACATGATTGTTAAAAAGTCTTTTAAATATAAAATGAGCTATCATACTTTATTTTGACCTAAATCTGTTGTACTGGCTGCATGATTTAGTTATGATGTATGTTAATTATCAATAAATTTACAAAAGTACACTTACATTAGACATGGATGGCTTGTTAGTGCTACTCTTTTGGGTGTTAAGTTTGAATGGTTTATCCGAGATTTCAATTTTGCATCCATCAATTTCATGTTTTTGTTGAAGAACATTTTCCAAATCTACAAATGACACATATTCTAGATATGCACATAATTTCAGATAGTAACTAATTAGATATATGTGCTGTAAGATGTTGCATACTTTAGAATTATCTTAATTTTTATAATAACGTGAAATTTGCACCAATTTTCGTCAAATCACGAGTATTACAAAGTTCTCTTTTACAGTACAAATAGTATCACAAAAGTATTAGAGGTTTAGCACACGGTTAATGTAATGTTTTAGAAAAGCAACCGACGCCAAGCTTTGGTCGTTTGTCAAGTATAGAAGAGAAATAATGAGTATTATAGGTAAAATGATGCTAAGTTTGAAATTCAAGGTGATAAGCCAAGATCAAGAGGCTGATGATTCGCTGTAACAACCCCTACAAATGAGGAGATAAAATAATGTTTGATAGTGAAACTTACCTTCTTTGCTTTCAAAATCCAGAACAGCAACGCCGTCTTCCAATTGACTATTATCCTCATTTATATCGCCACCTCCTGATTCACCCGACTGAAAGTAGATTATTAATCTCAGCAGATCTATGTCGTTCGGTAAATTCCTCACATAGAGTAAATGTGACATAACTCTACGTTCATTGAAGCCCAACTCACAAGGCAAAAAACTCCAGACCGACTGGGTAGAAAAAGGCTTACAAACTTTAATTTATCAATTAATCACCACGAAACTCATACAAAGCGAAAGTATAACTGCATCAAGTTTTACTTATCCGGAAGTGAGAGTCCTCTTCCAAGAAAAACAAGGATGTAAATATCTAAGAAATTTGATAACCCACTTCGCCTGCAGTCGCTGCCTCTTCAAGTACGATGTCCACTGCAATAGCTATAATTTTGTTTTCTAAAAAAACTTTTGTAACAAAAACAAATAATTCGTGTTGATTACTGAAGGTGGAAAAACAATGAATGGAATGAATTTTTTTGAGAAATCAATGACAATAATTCTACTTCAAAGTTTGCAAAGCTGGACAAAAAGTAGGCATCCATGGTGAAAGCATGTGTCCACTGCCCAGTGCCCAAATAGGGAAAGACTGGCTGAAATACAAAAATTGTATGCTCTGATGCTGATTGGCTAAAAGCGCTGTAAACACCGACGCTGATTAGCCAAAAGTGGCAAACGCAATGTCAACAAAAAATGAGAAGTCGAATTTATTACTTCATCAGTCAGTCCAAGACATAATTTAACTTTATGGTACAGCATAAATAAAAAGACATTCTCCGTTTTTTTTAAAAAGACAATTGTTGTAGACATATATATTTCTCCCTCGTTTGGCTAATTTCTCGCCAACTATCAACATAATTTCCATACATTTCCAGTTGTAACTTATTACATGGCACTCAAAAACCTATCGTATTAAACTGTACAATCTTTCTTTTCATGAATAACTTCCATTTCGCTTCCATGTTCGCATCTATTGCTGAGAAAAAAAACGAGTATATACATTTATATCCTGGCCTGTAGCTAATCATACGAATATTTTGACTAAAAATGCTGTAACAGATTAAGCGTCAGTCAGAATAAATTATTGTTCCTTAATTTTAAATTCAAAGTACTTTCAGAAAAACACTTTTGGTTTTGAATTTCTAAAAAATATAATTTCACCAATATATATGTCTCTGAGGGGCTTAGAAATGTAAATATATGCCAAAATGTACAGCAGTAATTTATTTTGACCAACACTACATCCGCCACTGTAAAATGGTAAATTTTATATTACATTATGCAAGTTACGACAAACGAAATTTCAGTTGGTAAAGCTAAAATTATTTCATCAAAAAATAATTCACTGTTTTTCCTACAACTTGTCAAATTCCAAATGGTACATTCAAAAGAAGACGCACAATGAAAAGTGGTATGATTCGTTATGGTGAAATGATGTAGAAAACCAGGAAACACCTATCAAAATTTTTTTTCCTGTTTCGTCTTTCTTCTGTGCAATTTATCAAGGAATTGGGAAATTTCACTTTTAATTGAGTATGTCATCAGCATGCCCAAACATTATAATTCGGTCAAGTTCCGGTTCCATTTTTACATCTATGTCATACGTTTTGCACAGCTGATGTAGATCTTTAATTTGGGACTCCGATAGCTTGTGCATGTGATCGTGTTCAAGCTTTTGCCTTACCCTTAAAGATTTGATGGCTTTGGAAATACTTCCTTTCACAGACATTAAAGAGCTCATATCTTGCGCATAGATAAACAAGAACATAGTTTTAGAGATATGAGGCGATTCAAACTTCCCATCGAGTCTAGAGGTAGACGATTCAAATTTCCTAAACTTGCTAGAAGGTTTTTTCCTTACAATTACAAAACCATCACTTTCGTCATCGTCATCCAGCTTGATATTCTTCACAGCTTCCTGGAATACTTTGACAAGCTTGTCCTCCCTAATAACAATTCGAACTTTATTCGGCAAGCCCGGAGACGATTGTAAGAAACGCACAATCGTATTTAGTATTGTCAAAGCAGCTTCTTCGGCATCGCATTTTAGGGAGCCCGTTCCAACAGCAGGAAAAGAGATACTTTCAAGTTTCTTTTTAGTGATTAGAGCCAGACAATTGTTCAAGCAATCACCGATTTCATTTAAGCTTGGAGTGTTTGACACGACCATATGTGCTACGAACTTGACGTTTAACTGTCCGGAAGTTGTTAAAATGGTTGTCGACGTTGATATTGGGCCTGATTTTACTTTCTGTTCACATGCAAGCTGGATGTCTTTCCCACCAGCCTTAGATAAGGTTTTGCCGACCCCAGCGTCCATTTTTAAGCGAGGATTGGTCACAAAGGCGATCACATCAGTCGTTTCTTTGGTGATATCACCCTTGACGATTTCGACTTTCTTATTATCACACACTTCAATACAACCCACGTTACTTTTATCGTCCTCAGACGAGTTAAAATTTTTACTAGATCGCTGTTGAAATCCACTTGCCTCGCCGACTTCAGATTCGCTGCTTTCATTCCATTCTTCTTGTTGCTTTAATTCATTTTGGAATGCTTCAATAGTTTTCAAATCTTTGTGAAAAATGACGAAAACGACTTCCTTTATGTTGCAAGTCGACACCTTTCTTTCAAATGACTTTGTTTCTTCAAAGAAAATTTTCGCGGTTGCATCGGGAGGAAATCCGAGAATGCCTGTCCCGATCGCAGGAAAAGCAATAGACAGCTTTCCTGTGGAATGACAGGTTGACAGGCATTTCTTTATGATAGATCGTAATACCTGAATAAAAAGTGTTAGCAATCTAACAAGAATGGAAAACAGTACGCTTGAAAGTCTACTAGCAGCACAATCATACTGCGTACACATAACACATGAATACCTAGAGGGTATAGAGAGTACAAATAGTTGCTTTTGTCAGGTTAAACCAATCAGAAACCATCGATTTTTGACACTACTTTTGCCAATTTTAAACTTTAGTCCTCAAAGCAAAAAAAATTACAGAAGGGATCCCAACAGTGCAAAAATACAAGGAGCGCTGCAAAACTAAAAGTATACAAAAGAACAACAATGTCACTTCACCTTCTTTCCTTGGCTCAGCCTAACTAACTCCATACTTAATATCACACGTACCTTTTCTCCTTCGCCGTCGTTCCATTTAACACAGACGACATGATAAACATTGTCACAATGTAAATTACCACCTTGAGTGATTGCCATGTCGTTTAACTTCAATGAGCCATACTTATTGCATGACTTCTGAAGTTCTGGTCCAGCAGCTGAGCTTAAAGATTGACTGCAGGGATTAGCATTGAGTTGAAGGGATTCACTGGTGGTATTGACCAGAACATCAGCCTGCATAAGGACATTGTGATCAGAATTTTCAAAACACAAAGCTACACGGACTATGCTGCTACTTTCAAAATTTTCAGCTCATATTACACAACATTTCTTGTACTAAATTCCGTAGGCAATCAAGACTATGTATGTGTTAAACAAAATTGGTCGCTGTTCTCTATCGGCGATGTTTTATCTACCAATAGCTTTCTCTAACAATCCATCTAATCTATAAGCAAAATTCTTTATACCTGATACTTAGACAAATCACCAATGACCACTGAAATTTTCATGCTTCCCTTTGTCAAGATGTGGTCAGCAGACTTCACTTTATGATGGACATCATCTGCCACAATTGATTCGGGCCTCTGTTGTTGTACTTTTTCAATCTCCAAATGATCTTGAGCGACATTCTTTTCCTTCGGAGAACATCCAACTCTTGACACTGGCGTGGTGGTCAAACTCTTGCCAAATTTTGCGTCCAAAGTAATTTGTAAAGCCTTGCAGCTCTCGGTGTCATTGTTGACAAAGTGAATCTCTTTCAGTTTACAATCGTGATGAGCTGATTTACTGAACTCTTCGGCCGCCTTAAAAAATCAGTTTATGAAAAATTTAATAACAGTTGTTTTTAACCGTTTGCATGCTAACGCCAGATTGAACATGACAAAAATCAACCTCTCGTAAGAGCCAGTCCTGACTTTAGCTGCAAGTTGATCTACAGTTATACATCAACGAAAAAAGTCAAATGATCTTGCAAATCACAAAAATTAAATTTTCTCTTCCTCAATTGCTTCGTTGTTAAGTATCTGATTAACTACATTTAAAAATGTCTAAAATACAAGCATGGAGAATATGCAATGAAAGTCTGAAAGCAATAACATAAACTAGACAATCAATAGAATCAGTAGCGTAGTCATCAAGCAAGTTGTAGTCCTTCAAGGTAAATTTCAGGTCATTGTTATTATTTATTTCTTTAAAATTTTTTTCACAGTAACTAAACACAGAAAAACCTACATAGCATGGGACTAAATTTGCAGGCTGGTTACACCACTGAATAGAACAATTCGTTAATTCAAAGAAAACAACGATTCATCATCGTACATAACCACCTTCATAAGAAGCTTAAAACGTAAAGATCCACTGGATAGTACAATTCAGGCAACCTATCTCAAGGAGTTTAATCACCCACCTGAATCATAACATCAGCGCATACATCTTTGGGAATGCCAAAGATGCCACTTCCCAAAGCAGGGATTGCGACAGTGCGGTATTCCTTTGCTAAATCAAACGCTTTCATGAAGGTAACATGAAGTGTCTCACGTACTTTCTTACGAAGTTTTTTATTTTGACTGCTTTTATCCCATCGTGGAGCCACTGCGTGTATGATACGCTTGCATTGATGCAAATTCCCAGCACGTCCAACATAACATTCACCGTCAGACAATTGTCCTGTCGCCCTTACGTAAGCATCACACTCGTCTTGAATCTCTTTCCCTCCGGCCTTCAAAATACACTTGGCAACTCCTCCGATCAGTTTCAAGTCCTTGTTGGCGGCATTTACGATAACTTCACATCCATGCTTTGTAATATCTCCCTGAAATAAACGAAGAGAAATCTTTTCCTGAGTTTCATAGTGTCCAAGGAACTTTGACTTCCCTTTGCTGGACGAAGCACGAGATTCATTAGAGGAATCATTTGAAGCATTATCATCGTCCTCGCTAATGTGAATAACACAATTGTATTGACGTTCCATTTTAGTGAGAAGCCCTCCACCTTCTTGTGCATTAAAATATTCCTGAACACGTGGTCTCAAAAGTTGAATTTTATCTGAGGATACTTTCGACAGAATGCTTTCTATTGTTTTCGTAGCTTTATCGAGCACGCACCTTGTCCCGCTGATATCTAAAGTTTTGTCATTGATCTCAATTTTTCCTGTGGCATTTGGAAACTCTTGCATTATATTTTGGATTTCCTTATCACTGTATACTTTCAAAAATCGGCTAAGTCCTTCACTAACAGGTATGTTTTTACTCATTATTGTGTTTTTCATGAGAAAATCCTGACAAGCCAAATAGCTTTCCTGCACTTTTTTTTTCTCGCCTACAAGGAATACCTTATTGTAGCCGTTCTCAATGAAATGGAGGAAGGCAGTATTCGAACCAATAGCCTTCCTCTTGAAGTCTTGCCACAGACTGCTCTGAAGAAGACCACTGCTCTCTCCGTGGACACATAGTTGCCTTTCGAAAAGATTTTCGTTTAAAAACGCGTTGATGTCTTTCAATGAGGTGCTATTAAATACAAGCACCCTTATTTGACATTTTTTCAGTTCCTCGCTAAGCAAAATGATCCCTTTTAGTTTAGCATCTCTCATGCGATAGTTCATGGCGCACAGGTTTCCAGATTCAAGAAATCTTTTTCGCCCTTCTTTTATTTCAACAACATCTTCGGTTACTTGGCTCGACAGTCCCAGAATCTTACTTTTTGCCTGCTGCGTTTGCGACTCCCCGCCTTTGATAGTTATAGTGTTTTTCATCGGTACAACATTAACATCGACTTGGCACTCATTTTTGATGACTTGGTCAATTCCGTGTAACTGAAAAAGCTTTAATTTATTTCCAGAAATGGTCAACTTGGTGGCACCGGCGTGAAAGCGTTTTTCCATCTTGGATATGGCGTTTTGAAACATTTGGCGAGCATGCTCCCTCTTCTCTTTATTTGCCACAACTCTGAGCATAGTTTTATCAACAAGAGCCGTAATTTCATCTTGCTTTTGGGGCAATGAACATAATTTATATAAATTCTCACTTGAGGTTTCAAGAAGCTTTTGGCTAAACGGTATAACCAGGTGGACAAACTGGTCGAAATATGACATCATATCATCCGCTACTTTTCCAGGCAACATCAATGACTCGGGATTTTCATTGACCTTCTTCAGCATTTCAGCTCCAAAATAATGACAGAACTCTCCACGACATTTTTGGTTAATGTGAAATATCACAAATTTGTCCAGAGTAATCTTTTTACCACGGAGTTCTTTAATTTCGTTCATGAAATGATAGTGCTCGTGCACATTCAACACGGCTCCATTTAAATTGTGATCCTTACACGACAAAGATTTTACAACTACAAATAGAGATGTTACAACTGTAAACGAAGGCTACTGTTCTAATTTACTACGCAAACCAAGCAATACATCAAATTATCAAAAAAATCAACGTTTCATTTTCTATGTTTGTTATAAGATAAAATCAATGTTTCATGTTTCCCAATATTTACCGTCAGGATCACAGAAAGAAACAATTGCTTCTCCACGCTCTTTTTGGTGAATGACCTCGCCATAGATCTTACCACCACCGTTTTTCTCGCTTTCAAAGTACATCTCGATTGCCTGCTTTGTTGTGTTGTGGGTAAGGCCAGTAATCAGCAGCGTGTTACATACTGGAGGATGGGAAATTTTCAGCTGGGCTCCTTCTAAAGGCTTTTTCTTTTCGCGCAATACTTTATCAAGATCTGTTTGGTAAAAAAAAACACACACACACAAAAACAAAACTATACTTTTGTCATACGTATTGTGCCATACGATTTATGCTGGTGTGACCTTATGCAAATTTTAAGCAATAGCTACGTTATCGAGTAAAACAAAAGCAAAACGTTATGAAGTGATGTCCATAACAATGTTTTGCTACTTCTCTTAGCTTGCTTGCTATTTATTCGGAAAAAATACATCTTTTGTACCTAACTCTTCATCAAACGTAACAAGGGCATTGTGATTGACACCCCACTGCAGATCACGGACTTCGACCTTGGCTCTAAGCTCCATGTAATTGGATAAACTATCTTCTGTCGTCTTCGGGTCAATGTTTTCAACGTACAATTTCTTCTTGTCAAAAGGAAGATAGAGCTTTGGTGGTTTTTCTTTCAGCTGCAGCACGTAACCTTCAAGCTCTAACTTTTCGCGTTTCAAAACTTCTGCTGCGACTAAAATAATGGTGAATGAGTTTTTAGCTAATTACCTACTAAAAGTTCTCAGAACTATTAAACAAACATACTCCGAATAACGTCATTCCGTAAAACTTCGGTGCAGAGCTTCATAAAACGAGAGATATCTTATGCAAAATTTTGACTATTTTATAGAGAACTATTTAATATGAAGGCTAAATTGATATTGACTAAGTTGATAGTGACAAAATGAAATTGATCATGATAAAGTCGAAAAAGACTTGGCAACAGAGATGTTAGAGCTTTTGAGCAAATGGCCCACGGAAAAATCTTGCATTGTGTAGCCAAGGAAAAACCGCTTTATTAATAAACGTTTATGGAAGTAATCTTTATTGACAAACCTTCTGCTTTCACAAAGGTCACGTGGGCCAACTCGGGACCAACTCGGGTAAGCTTTTCAATATCTCCTCCTCCCGTTCTTCGGTTATTTTCGAAGAACAGTGATAAAGTTTCACTTGTTGTATCGGGATTGATACAACTAACAATAACAGAACGACTTTCACCGAGATACGCTTTGTTCTGGTCAACCGTGGGTTTCTAGAAATCCACCAATCAAGAAGCATATTCAAGGAATTGTATCTTCATTGACCTCATGACTAGGCACACACATTGTGAGGTGCAAGGAGGTGCAATATCCGCCCAGAATTTGTGAAATATGTAAAAATATTTGGTGAAGACACTGATGAAGGACGAAAAATAGAGACAGTATAAATGTCGTTGTAGCCCCCCGCTACGTTTTCAGGCATGTGCGCCCCTGTTAATGACAGAATGTATGCCGGTGTAAAATTTGGGGAGCAAACCATGGAAACTTAGATTGGTACAATTTGTAGAACAATGTGCCGAAAAAAGAACAAAAATCTTGATACTCATGTACTTAAGTTAAAAGTTTATCCATTCCTACCCCTCCTTTTCCTTTTTCCCGGTTCCATTACTCCTACCCCCACAAAAAAATGAAGAGTTTAAAGGCTAAGGCTGTGTTTAACTTCATTGAACTTTCTCTTATATTGCAGCCAATACAAATCATACATATGACTCAGAAATACTCACACTTGATAGAGATGGTTTCTTTGATCTCTTCTTTGACAATTCTTTGAATGGTCTGTTTGAGATTTCAATCTTACATCCCTTGATTTCGTGATCTCTTTGTAGAACATTTTTCAAATCTGAATTTCAACAAGAATAGGTAGTCAAGCAAAGAGCTATGACATGACAGTTTGGGTGATTGAAGGGTACCTTTATGTATGACATGGGAAACTAAATAAAACATGCCATGTAAAACACAAAAATGTAAGTAGTGCAGATAAATTCACCTAAATGGAAGTCATAGGAAAAAGTGATCAGCTTTCATTAACAGTTTATAATGGGTGAATCAGAAACATCCTTGCTGCAAGAGAAACTTGATGAAGAAACTAGCAAAGTGGACTGCAGATAAAAATGACTCGTGAAAATGGAAGTACATGACTGTTGGCAAAAAAAGGCCAGTCAGGCAATAATCAATTGAAAGTCATGTAAAGAGTATTTGGGTCATTGACAATTGTAAATGTACCAATCACCCCTTGAAAAATGTCAGCTGATACGAACATGATTCTCAACAACTCCAGTCAGGCTAATTATCATAACATAGATAAGTACAACAGATGATACATAGGACAATGATAACCATACATTAGGGACATAGTGATACGAATAGGGGACATAATTGAGAACCATATACATTGGGGGAGTACAGCAACCTTACATATAGTGAAGATAAGCCAACCATGCAAAGAGAATATAAGTTGAACATAAACAGGGGACTTATGTTCATCCATGAACTACAAATGAAAACCATATATTTGACAATACTTAGGGACTTGCCATGACCATATCATTTGGAAGAAAATGAAACCATACATAGAGAACTCAAGATAAGATAAGCTGGGTTTACTTGTTTTGTTTTCATTGTACAATTTGCTTCCATGTATGAGACAAATAATTCATAGTAAGTACTGAAACAGTACAATAATAACCTAATTTCATACCTTCTTCTTGTTCAAAAACAACAACAGCAAAGTCGCCGTTCATTTCACACTTGTCCACTTGTACATCACCGCCTCCAGACCGGCTTGACTGAAAGTATATTATCAGGTCATCCAAGGAAACATCGCTTTGTAAATTCCTTACAAAAAGTCTGGAAGACATGGACATGATTCAACAAAGTTCGTGAAAATTGTGCCTTTATGCCAAACGAACGAGGCCTTCAGAAAAATCAGCGAATAAAAATACTGCTAGTATTTCAAATATGCACGTAATATTTATATAAAATAAATGCATAGCAAAATCTTCGACAGTAATAAAAAAAAAGTAAAAGTAAAAGTAAGTGCATTTACTGGAAGTAAAGGCAGTTTTCCGGGAATTTGAGCATTGTGCAAACCTGCCTGACCCACTGATATGTATATTAGACTGGATAACGCATCTCTTGCGAAAATTGAAGCCGGAAGATCGATCATTTGCTACTGGCTTCATGGGGGGTGTTGTATGTGCCTGCGATAAGTACATAACACATGTGTGTCATAACACATTTGGTTTCAAAGTTGACACAGCCAGGAGTGGCTCCGGGGATAAGCTCCCGGTGTTTACAAAAATGCTCCTCACGGCGTGCGTCTAAAACAGCCTCTGTCAACCAAGTCCAACTCCTGGCCTGCTTGTGTGGCTTTACTTCTAAGCCCAGCGGAACTCCTTTTACCGACAGGAGAAGGGGCGAAGGCGGGTCTCTGGCGCCTTTAAACCAGATGCTTCTGGCAGGTGGTGGCTCGTTAACCCAGGAAGGTAGCCCACCTAGGGGAAGGAAAACCCTGACTCCAAGCCTCCGCTGCCTTGCGGTGTACTCGGTCACGGGAAAGGCTAGGAGACGGATACTCCGAAGAAGAAAGCTGCACCTGCTGGGTCCGCTCTACACGTGGCAGCTTCTGCACCTGTGGAACATTGAGCGTCAGTAGACGAGAGGGTGGAGACGGGCATGCACATCCCCTCTTAACCTAAAACATTCACCTGTGCTGGTCAGGCAAGCAGGTTTGCCGGAATCAAGTGATGCAACCATCCCTTTTTTGCGCCAGCTATCTAAAGTCCTGTGGCGATGGAGAAATGGTGACAGGAACAGGCAGAGGATGCTGCTGGAAGTTCTTAGCCATGACTCTAAACGCAGGCGGCTGCGAATTGATGGTCGTCCGCCGTAAACCCAGGGCAGATACGGCGCCTATATCCTCTCGCAGTGACAGAGCAGCCCTCTTTAGGCTTAGCACTGCTCTCCCCACATGGGGAAGGGGAGATAAAAGGATCCCTAAACAAAGCCTGCCCTACTTGCACCTGGCAGGAACCGCACCTGCCTGGGCATCCAACTAAGCGGTCGTACAACTAAGGATAACAAAACAAGAAAGCGCTTAACCATTGGGGCATGGAACGTGAGAACGCTGTTGGACAGAGGAGACAGACAAGAGCGACGCACTGCTCTTATAGCAAGGTTGCTTGGACAATACCAGGTGGACATGGCCGCATTGAGTGAGACCAGAATTGCAGATGAAACTCAACTGGAAGAGGTCGGTGGTGGCTCCACCTTCTACTGCATAGGGAAACCGGAAAACGCCCCAAGACACTCAGGCGTGGGATTTGCCATACGCACTCAGCTCGCAAGGCGACTAGTCAGCTTGCCACAGGGCATCAGCGATCGCCTCATGACCCTGCAGCTGAAATTCCAGAAAGACTGCAACGCAATAATTGTCAGCGCCTACGCCCCTACAATGACAAACCCAGATGAAGCGAAGGAAGCCTTCTACGAAGAGCTCAACCAGCTACTCTCCAGTGTTAACCGCAGAGACAAACTCATCATCCTTGGAGACTTTAACGCACGAGTTGGAGTAGACTACACCATATGGCAAAACATCCTGGGTCGCCATGGAACTGGCAAGTGCAAATCCAATGGCCTGATGCTTCTATCTCTGTGCGCGCAGCACGAGCTAGCCATTACTAACACTCTCTTTCAACAAGATGACAAGCTGAGGAACACATGGATGCACCCTCGCTCTAAACATTGGCACATGCTGGACTACGTAATCGTCCGCCAGAGGGACCGCAGAGACGTGCACATCACACGCTGCATGCGTGGTGCCGACTGTTAGTCTGATCACCGCCTGCTACGGAGCAAGATGAACATCCAGCTCGCCAGAAAGAACAAATCAGCAAGAGAGAAGCCACTGAGGAAGTTGAATGTAGCTCGCATTCCACCCAACAAAGAAGAGCTGCAAGAGAAGCTAGAGGTAGCCCTGGGAAACATTAACATCACGGGCGAGGATATAGAGAAAGACTGGAGCACTTTCAAAGAAGCAGTCTACAACTCTGCAGCAAGTGTCCTTGGATACGTTGAGCGAAAACATCGAGACTGGTTTGACGAGAATGACGCTGAGATCAACGGGCTTATTGACAGGCTCCATAAGGCTAACAGCGACCTTATAGGGGACAAAGCTTGCGAGAAGAAGAAGAAGCAAGACTACAAGCAAGTGAGGCAGCATGTGCAACACAAGCTGCGGGAAATGAAGAACGCCTGGTAGGAAAAGAAAGCCGAAGAATCCAAGTGGCAGCTGATGCTCACGACTCAAAAAAGCTCCACGATGGGCTTCGCGCGGTGTACAGTCCAAAATCGTCAGGCTCTACCCCCATCAGGTCTGCAAACCGAACGACACTGATAACAGACAAAGCTGACATACTTTTACACTGGGCTGAACACTTTAACAAGCTGCTGAATAGAGAGTCACAGATGAACGAAGAAGCCATTGACTCTCTCCCCCAGCTGCCAATCAAAGACGAAATTGCCGACACACCCACCAGAGACGAGGTTGCGAAAGCCCTCAAGCAGACAGGGTCTGGAAAGGCTCCTGGGGCTGATGGCATTCCAGCTGACGTCTACAAGAACGGAGGCCAGGCACTCCTGGACAAACTGACATCCCTGTTCCAGGAGGTTTGGAAAGTTTTCAAGGTCCCCAGGACTTCAAAGATGCTGCCGTCGTGCACATCTATAAGAGGAAAGTTGATAAGACCTTATGTGACAACCATCGAGGCATATCCCTCCTCTGCATCGCAGGCAAGGTTTTGGCCCGAGTAGTCCTAAGCAGGCTAATCACAAATGTTGCCGAGGCCATCGTCCCTGAATCTCAGTGTGGTTTCCGGGCAGGCAGGGGAACTCCTGACATGGGTTTCGCTATTCACCAGTTGCAGGAAAAGTGCCGTGAGCAAAACAAGGAACTCCACATGGTCTTCGTAGACCTAACTAAGGCATTCGATAACGTTAATCGGGAAGGCCTTTGGAAAATCCTGGGAAAATTTGGGTGTCCAAAGAAGCTAGTCTCTCTGGTAGCCTCCTTTCACGATGGCATGCAGGCAAGAGTCCAGGAAAGTGGGGAGATATCGGACCCATTTCCTGTGAAGAACGGTGTGAAGCAAGGTTGTGTTCTTGCCCCCACTCTCTTCTCCATCCTGCTCACAGCGATGCTGCTCGACGCCTTCCGTGACTTCGACAAAGGGGTGTACATTCAGTTCCGTACTGATGGAAAGCTCTTCAACCTCAGAAGACTTCAGGCCAAGACCAAAGTCTACGAGGCACTCCTGCGTGAATTTCTCTTCGCAGATGACTGTGCACTAGCCGCCCACTCCCATGAAGACATCTAGTGCATAACAGACCGCTTCGCAACTGCATGTGATCGCTTTGGGCTGACCATCAGCATGGGCAAGACTGAGACCCTGGTCCAGCTTCCACCATCCCAGACTCGTGACACCTCACCACCATCTCCTGTCATCATAACCACACCAACATCAAGACTGTTGACATGTTCTGATACCTTGGCAGCACCATCAGCAACAATGGTTCCCTGGACGCAAAGGTAACGCTGCGTATTGCAAAGCCAGTGCTGCTTTTGTCAGACTAAAGAGAAGGCTCTGGCAGGAACACGGCATCAAGATCGTCACCAAAATTGCTGTGTACAGGGCCGTGGTCCTGAGTGTTCTGCTGTACTGCTGTGAAACCTGGACCACTTATCGCAGGCACATACAACAGCTGGAGCAGTTCCACCAGCGCTGCCTAAAAAAAATCCTCCGCATCAAGTGGCAGGACAAAGTGTCCAACCTTGAAGTCCTTGAAAGGTGTGGACACTCCAGCATTGAGAGCTTGATCATCAAAGCTCAACTCCGATGGACAGGCCATGTCGTAAGGATGGATGACAGCAGAATCCCAAAGATGCTGCTGTATGGTCAACTACGAGACGGGAGCCGTGTACAAGGAAGACCGTTGAAGAGATACAAAGACACCCTTAAAGCCAACATCAAGAGCTGCAACATAGACCCAAACACCTGGGAGGAGTTCATGGGAGACAGACTGCAATGGAGGCATCTATTCTTCCAGGGTGTTCGGAACTTCGAAGCCGGTAGAGCAGCCGCCATCAAGGAGAAGAGGGCCCGAAGGAAGCAACGCTCTGCCCCTCTTGTCTCGTACCCCTGCAGCGTTTGCGGACGTTCGTGTGCATCACAAATTGGCCTCCATTCACACATGAGGTCCCACTCTCGCAGATAGACCTGCATGCCTACTCATCTGTCGCCCATTCATGGGGGGTATCCATCCCAGTTTACTATACTTTTGTATTACGAAATCACAGTTTTCGCGTTTTTATTCCTTTTACAAACTTATGATTAAGGCAAAATTTTTATGACATGTAGAGGAAAACCGGTAGAGAGTTTTAACCCTGAAGCTCTGTTTTTTTGGCTTTGTAACGACTGAAAAATAAGACGGCAAGTTGTATTGAAAATTGAAAGTTGAAGGTGACGAGGTCAATTTCAGCCGTGCGGGGCATTTTTAGAAGATGAATACTTAAATTACAAATTTACAACAAAGTAAGAACAAAGGTATTTATATCTTCAACCTATTCATCGATATCGAAGTTTTTCACATAGGAACTGGTTGAAAACTTTGCTTCGCTTAATGACAACAGAGGTACTTTAATTCGCATATTTTGATGATGTACATCTCGTAGAGTTTGATGATGCCGTTTTCAAACTTACTATTAAAATGTCTTTCTGATTACTTTTCTATGTCGATTTGTTTTGACTCTTCACTGATATAATAAAGACGTAATTTGAAATTATTATGATATTAGCGATGTGAACAACAAACTGTTGTTAAATAAGTGAATTTGTAGCAATATTTCTACATTTTTTAAGAAGCAGCAGCATCGTATAATCTCCAGTTTGTTTCAAAACAATACAGGTCGACCTTGTACCATCTCAATTTTCTCATGTTCATTTTCCCATGTTCAATTGTTCAATTCGAACAGGAAATTTAGAGTTTTTCTAAAAATTTCGTTGAGAAACTCTGTAGTCCGTAGATCAACTGATAAACGTGAGCTGAGTTGTTCATCAAAATTTTTCGGAACTTCCTGCAACTATCAAGGAACATTGCTTTTGTTATTGTTTTCATTATATGGAGCTCATCACATTAAGTTTTGTGGACGTTTTTAACAAAATACATACACAGAATTTTTCTTTGAGAATAAAAAATCCTCCAAATTTTTGCGTAAAATAATGAGGATCATCGTGCCGCTTCATGTAAGCAAAATAAGACCAGAGCTGCATATATCTAAGTTACAAAATGATTTCATTCAAGTTTTAGATGAACACTGAAATTGATCGTAATTGATGTATATTGTCTTAAGTGTCTTTGTATTAAAGTAAATGGTTTGAACCCGGGAGTATCGTTGTATGTTTGTAATTGATGATCGTCCAGGTTAATAAAGTCCTGAGAAGGACTGTTTTTGTTGTTGTAGACTGACGTTTCGACAACCTTAGCGGTAGTCATCTTCAGAGGCAAATGGGATGAAAGACGTGGCACCTTGAAGAATCCCACGACTAATGTTCTGGCATTCTTCTGTAGTCGCTGCTCTTGTCGTCAATTACATCATTTTGTCACTGTTCATTGTTTCGTCAAAGGTTGCGATATTCGATACTGGACCGTACGTCAAGAGTGCTGTGCCATCGCCTGTAGTATAGTTATTATGTAAATTATTAGTATTTCGTACGTCATATTACGTATATTATAATTAAGTAAAGATCTGTATAAAAGTAATATGACAAAGGGAGAAATCTCACAATATTACATCTGGCGACAAAGATTAGGAAGGGACGAAGAAATATGATTTGATCCTGAGAAAGATACTACATTTCGAACATGACAGCTTTGCCTAGCTTCCCGACGTTCAACCTAGAAGAACCACACCTTAGAAAAGCTTGGAAAATACGTATCAAGATTGGACGATTTGTTGTAATGAACATCACTAACGCCGCAAGAAAGAAGGCGATGCTCCTGCACTATGTCGGTGAAGAAGTTAATGAGATATTCGAAACTTTAGAAATTGACGAGCCAGATAGAGAAGAAGATGTATTTAGAAAAGCGGAGAAAGCGTTACGAAATTACTTCACTCCACAGAATAATATACAATTCGAAGTTTATAAGTTTCGTCAAGCGAAACAACTCCCAGGAGAAAACATATCCGCGTACTATACAAGATTGAAACAATTGGCCAAATCCTGCGAATTTCATGAAGAAAGCAGAGAGATAAAAACTCAGATCATACAAAATGGTTCGTCTTCAAAATTGCGGAGAAAAGCGTTAGCAGACCCCGAAATGACGATGGACAAAATAATACAAATGGGAAAAACAATGGAGATGTCAAAAACACAAGCAGAAGGCATCGAAAGCACGAATCGAATTTGGCATAAAAGAAAGCAGTTCAAGACGCCCACGGATAAAACCTCAAATGCTTCCGAATATTCATCGAAGATCAAATAAAATTTTGTGCTTGTGAACATCGTCCAGGGAAAAAAAATTGCCCGGCATATGGAAAGAAATGTCGACAGTGTTTAAAGTGGAACCATTTTCAAGTTTGTTGCTATGAGAATCGAAGAGGCAAAGAGCGGATGCAAGACAATTATCAAAGTTCTCGCGCTGAATCAACAAAGCGAAACGGACAGATAAAACGTAATCAAGTAAGACCTCGTCAAGTGAATACGGTGCAAGAAATAACGTCCGAATCAAATATGGAAGATGAATATGTATTTTCAACGTTGACGGCGCAACAAAAGCTGCCGAAATTTAAAGTTAAGATAAATGGTACTCCTGTGTCAGTCATGGCAGATACCGGTTCCAGCGTAAATCTCTTGGATAAAGTGAATTTTAACAAATTGAAGAAAAAGCCAAATTGCAGGAAGCAAATGAGAAAATCTTTCCTTATGGGTCGAAAAAGCAACTATCAATTGAAGGAAAATGTCAGTGTGTGGTCGAAACCGATAAACTATATGGGTTGGAGACATTTTTTGTTGTTAATGGGAATACGGGTTGCTTGATAAGCTGGAAAAGATCTCAAAAATTGGGCCTGGTACAAATAGTTGCATCCATAGAAGGCACTACAAAGTCTAAACAGGAACCCGTTAAAGAAAAGGCACAAGAAAAAGTGCGAGAAGATACCAAAGTGGAAGAGCTAATTCACAAATATCAAGAAGTCTTTCAAGGACTGGGAAAATTGAAAGGGTTTCAAGTTCATCTACACGTAGATAAGGACGTACTACCTGTCGCACAACCTCATCGTCGGGTGCCGTTTCATGTGAGAAAAGACTTGGAGAAACAGGTAAATCGAGACGAAGAACGTGGAGTCATAGAGAAAACGGATGTACCAACACATTGGGTTTCACAAGTCGTAGTCGTACCAAAACAAAAAGGGGAGGTCCGAGTTTGTAGAGATATAAACAAGTAAACAAAGCAATAAAGAGAGAACGACACTTGACTCCGACGATTGGTGAAATTATAAGTGATCTAAATGGTGCTGTATGGTTTAGCAAATTGGACTTAAATCTAGGCTATAACCAGTTAGAACTCAATGCAGAATCACGATATTTGACAACCTTCTCAACACATATTGGTCTACGGAGGTTTCGACGTTTGAATTTTGGAATAAACTGTGCTGCAGAGATATTCCAAAATGCCATCAGAGAAACGTTGAATGGACTGAGAGGAGTGATTAATATTAGTGATGACATTATGGTGTTTGGCGTAGACGAGAAAGATCACGATTCAAATTTGAACGCGGTATTACAACGAATTAAAGATCGAGGACTAACTCTTAAGAAGGAGAAATGTCTGTTTAAGAAAAGAAGTTTAATATTCCAAGGGTATGTGTTCTCAGAGAATGGTATTGTGCCGGATCCCAATAAAGTGAGAGCAATTAGGGATGCACAAATCTTAAAGATGTCGGAGAAGTACGAAGTTTATTAGGCATGACCAATTTTTGCTGTCGATTTATTCCACATTACGCCACAATTACGGAGCCGTTACGTCGACTTATCAAGAAAGATGCCTCGTTCGTGTGGACAAGAGAAGAAGACACAATGAAAGCTCTACGGAAAGCATTAACAGATGGGTCAGAAAGTGCGTATTTCGATCCGGATAGTGATACGGAGGTTTTCACAGATGCTAGTCCAGTTGGTATTGCAGCAGTCTTGGCGCAGAGGAAAAAGGGAGAAGAAAAAAGGAAAATAATTGCTTACTCTAGTAAATCACTAACTACCACAGAGAAAAATTATTCTCACTTGGAAAGAGAAGCTTTAGCTATAGTATGGGCCTGCGAACAATTTCATTTATATTTGTTTGGAGGAAAGTTCACCATCGTCACTGATCACAAGCTGCTGGTGAAAATATATACAAATCGATCGTCAAAGCCATCTGCGAGATTAGAACGATGGGCTTTGCGATTGCAACCATATGATTTTGAAATCTGTTTTCAACCTGGAACTGAAAATCCTGCAGATTTTCTCTCACGTCATCCCTTATCTGATGAGAAACTAAACAACCGGCAAGAGAAAGTAGCAGAAGAATTTGTTAATTACGTTACACAGAACTCGGTTACAAGAGCAATCAGCAGGAAAGATCTGGAAGAAGCTACAAGAGAAGACATTACTCTTCGAGCAGTAATTCAAGCCATTGAATCAGGTAGATGGTTTGGGAGTTCAAAGATGGTAGGATTAAATCAAGCAGAATTTAGTTCAAATGAGAAAATTAAAGATGAACTTTGCATATCTTCGGGTATAATTCTACGAAAACATCAAATAATCATACCAGAAAGTTTACGAGAGAAAGAAGTGAACATTGCTCATGAAGGTCATATGGGAATGTCAAAAACGAAAGCGTTATTACCTGAAAAGGTATGGTTTCCACGTATAGATGAGATAGTTAATGGAAAAGTTAAATCGTGTTTAGCCTGTCAGATTACAACTCCAGTCAGTGAAAAGGAACCATTGAAAATGTCAGAGTTGTCAAGGTCTCCTTGGAAAGAGCTAAGTATGGACTTTGGTATAGCTCCTACAGGCACAGGTGAATATTTGTTTGTTTTGTATGATGATTTTTCCAGATATCCCATTGTAGAAATAATCTGATCAACGTTCGCAAAGACTGTTGTACCCTGTTTGGATAAGATTCTTTCGGAGTTTGGGATACCAGATACGATACGTTCAGGCAATGGACCGCCATTCAATAGCAAGGAATTTTACGAATTTTCTAAGTATTTGGGAGTTAAACACAGAAAATTTACTCCTTATTGGCCACGAGCCAACGGGGAAGTGTAAAGATTTATGCGTACTATCAAAAAGACAATAAAGCCTGCGATAATGGAGGGAAAATATTGGAAGCAAGAAATCCACAGGTTCCTGCGAAATTATCGTGCCCCACCTCATAGTTCGACCAAAATCTCTCCATCTATGGCTTTATTCGGTCGACCAATGAAAGTAAGTTTACCTAAAGAACCATTTCATGTAGATACAGAGGAAAGAATTCGAGTACAGGATGAAAGAGCAAAATTGAAGATGAAATTACATGCAGACAATAACAGGAACGTAAAGACAAGTGAGATTAAAGTAGGTGATATGGTGTTAGTAAAAAAAGATACGACTACTAATAAATAACAAACACCCTATGATGGTAAGCCATGTGAAGTCGTGGAAAGAAAAGGTTCAATGGTAACAGCGAAGAAAGATAGAATGTTGTTAACTCGTAATTCGTCATTTTTCAAGAAGATCGAAAATGGGAAAAGTGTAGGAGAGCCCATTGAGGAAAGTATAAAGGAAAAAGAACGGCGGTATCCTTTGCGTACAAGAAAAGCCCCTATTCGATACGGACAAGTTGAAAGTTAATTTAGAGATAGCTATAAAAGAAACAATTAATATTTTCATATACGAACTTGTAGATACAAAATACAAAAAAAAATATTTAATTAGTTTGGGAGAGGTGTAGTATAGTTATTATGTAAATTATTAGTATGTCGTACGTCATATTACGTATATGGTAATTAAGTAAAGATCTGTATAAAACTAATATGACAAAGCAATAAAAGGGAGAAATCTCAGAATATTACATCGCCAAGGTTTGAAAACATGCAAAATGGTCCGATACAGAAAAACATTGAGTGTTTGTCCTGCATGGCTCGTGGTATTTTCACTCGAACACCGCTTTCAAGCGATTGGAGATCGGAAAAGATTCCTTGAGAAATCCTGCCATGCGATTCAGCTTTTCAATTTGACACCATGTGGAATTGACAACGTAATCACAAGAAAATGTTACTCGCCGTTTTTCCCCTTTGTTGAAAATCAAAGACCATCGATGCTTTCTACTGTCTGCTGCTTGTCTTATGTCAACAAGTTCGGTGAACTCATAGATTTTGACGTTTTTGTGGTTTCTTAAACGCGACTCTAAGCTTGTCTGAAATTTCTTACAGTCAAGAAAATGTTCAGATGTTTCAATGCCCATGAGAACCTTGCTTGCATCAACATCATACTCGAACTCTGTCTTGTCCAGGATGCGATAAAACATTTCAGGGGGACCAAATACCATGTTCGACGGATCCTCGTCAATCATGTCAGAATAAACTTGCTTGAGGCATTTGTAAATCTGTGAAAACAAAAAAGATGTATTTCACATTCAACATTACATGCAAATGGTTGCACCTTTTGTCCAGATTTACCTCGAGAATTTCGCCTGCAGATACGAGTGAATCCTTGGCAATGAAAAACCGACCGCGACGTAGTGGATGCAAAGATGGCAAATGTTCACTGATTCGATGTCCAGGAAATATCTTTACAAAGCGTATTGTCGCACGCATCAGCATCAGCGACGTTTCTAGATCCCCGAAATGAAATCCCAGATGAAGGCGTCCAGGCGTCATTCCACTGGTCCCAGAGAAAATGGTGCTTTTCTCAAATCAACTAACTTTCCAACCATTTTCCGCCAAAGCGAGACATGTTCCGCATCCAGCTGCCCCTCCGCCAATAATTGCAACTTTCTTGTCTTCTTTCATATTTGCGAGACTGTTTGAGGATCTAGAGGGGTAAACGAGACAGCGTTAATGGAAAATGTCATTTAAACGCTCCAATAATAAACAATTATTAGATGAGCGCAGCCTCCCTTCGGCATATATTATTGACATTTGACAACAGTCAAAAAATGCTTCTTGATATCATACAAAAGCCCTAGTTCAATAATTCTTCTTTACACAATTATAAATAATAAGTTTTTTTAAGGAAACCATAAAGTTTCTTGCGCTTAGACATTAAATGATTTTTGCAATTCGCTTTCGTCTTTTTCCAGTTAATATACTGCCTAAAAACTCTCTGACTGACAGCGTAGCCCTTTTCCTGTGTATTTTTTACGTCATAATTCTCAATAATTTGAGCAAAATAATTTGTAGCACGCTTGAAAATTTCGAACCAGATTCTTTCATAATACTTTTTGGGTTAAATATTGCGTCCCATATTTTGTAGGAGGAAAACATTGACAATTATCCGTACGCTTTAATTCAATAACAACCGAGGTTGAACCAAGATTGTATCCTAATAAACATTACAAGCTTCAAATGAAAAAAATCCTTTCCAATGATTAGCCTATATGCAAACGTAGCAGACGTGTAAAAAGAGGTGATGACATATATTCGTATGCAACAAACCAAAACCATGTTGCTTACGTCAATTGCATTAACCACCTGTTGGCTTTCTATTGCTATGGCATTAACAATGTGCTCACCCCAAAGGTGAGAAAACCCAATGATTGAAAATTTACATTCGCAAGTTGTCACATAAAAATGACTCGTCACTCGCTGATTCTTTCCAAATTGTTTGTTTGTATAAACTATAAGTTAAAATATGTGAGATTTACCAAGGAGTAGATCAATCTTTTATGAAAAGCATGCATTAGGGAACTATTTGCTCATGGAGCAATTTTTACGCAAAGCGTAGATATTATTATACATATGATAACAATAATGGCGGTCAGTTGATTGCATTTTCTGACGGCAGGAAAGCTAGAATGGTAATCGCAGCAACTAATTAAATATGACCAAATTAGACCGTGACAGGTCCTATTGTGTTGACTTTTGTGCCTCTTATGCAAAAACACAAAAACAACTTTGTACATTTCTCTATTAGTGAAAGGATATTTCGGCTACATTACAAAAAGAACATTCCAAAAGAATATTGAGTATTTGAAAAAGTGTTCAACTGCAGTTAAAGAACTAATATTCTACATTAGTGAAAGAAAATTCTATTTCAGCTAAAGAACATTTTAAATTGGTGGAGGACATTCAACTCCTAGAAAATTCCAATTTTGCGAGAAAATATTGTATACATTACGTAGTAACAAAACATGCGTCTCAATGTATTTGAAACTATAGTGAAGTGAAAAGACATTATATACAGTGGTAAATGAGTATTATGCAGCAGTAAAGTATTTTTTGCCCAGAATTCCAATAATTGTTAAGACTATTTGACAACGCCCTAAAAGCAATGTCTTTACTCTTTTCACCTTTTTAAAGCACTTCGATGAAAAAGAATATCAAATGCAGCCATTTAGCTAACATACTGCTTTAATCGATATCACTTGTTAGATTATGAACTTTATTCAAAGAGAAGGATTCGTATTGATTTTACAACAACAATATATATATGTACATGTGTAGGAAGTATGTAAGATCGTACGATTGTCACGTGTCCACTGATCTGTATCTAATGAACTGAATTAACATTAACTTTAACAAATGAAATACTTTATGTTATATTGTATCATGTTAACACCCCCACTCAGACTCAGCTTCCTCATGATGAGTCTGCTATGTGGTTAACTAAATTCCTAAAAGTGTTGCTCGATGTTTTTCTACTTTGACTCGAGATAATGACTTTGTAAGAATGTCTGCTGTCATTTCTTCGGTTGGAACGTAACTGATCTTTATTTCCTTGTTTTGTACTCTTTCTCGAATGAAATGTAGTTTCGTATCGATGTGCTTTGATCGTTTATGCATTACGGGATTGTGACACATCTTTATACAAGATTGGTTATCTTCTCCAATGTTGGTTGGTTTCTTCATTGGATAACCTAAATCTTTCATTAGTGCTCGTAGGTATATTGCTTCTTGTACAGCTGCCGCCATAGCTTGATATTCGGCTTCGGTTGACGAAAGTGCTACAGTTGCCTGTTTCTTCACTTCCCAGCTGATTGCACCTCCGTTCCCTTCAAATTTGAAGTAATATCCTGTAGTTGATTTGCGATCATTGAGATCACCACTCCAATCTGCGTCTGAATCACCAACGATATCGAGATTGGAATTCTTCAAGAATGTTAATTGTAAATCGATAGTTCCTTTAAGATATCTTAATACGTGCTTTGCTGCTTTCCAATGTGAAATGTCTGGTTTATCTAGGAATCTTGATAGCTGATTAACAATGTGAAGGATATCTGGACGGGTTTGTTTACCAATAAATAGTAATGATCCAACTAAACTTCTGTATAACTTCGCATCGACTAACTTCTGATCGTCGTTGCTTTTGATTAGCTTCAGATTTACTTCTCCAGGCGTTGCTGCTGCTTTACAATCACTCATATTGAATTGTTGAAGAACAGATTCGATGTATTTCTTTTGGTCAACGGTAATCTTGTCGTGAGATCGTAGAATTCGCATTCCTAAGAACCAGTGCAGTTTGCCACGGTCGTCCATCTTGAAATTTTGCTTAACATTGCTTTGATATGATTAACTGCTTTTCACTCGTACCAGCCACTATAATATCGTCTACCCAAACTAATACGTATGAGTATGTTCCATCTTCTTCTTTTCTCACAAATAAACAATAATCGTTGCAGCTACGTTTGAATTTTTCTTTAATAAGTAGACTAGCCAGTGCTTCATACCAATTCTTTGCCGCTTGTTTCAATCCATAGATTGATTTGTTTAGCTTGCAAACTTGCTTTCGTCCTGATTTTGCTTTCTTGGTAAAACCTTCTGGTTGTTCTAGATAAATTTCTTCTTCTATGTTGGAGTGAAGGTATGCTGATTTAACATCCATCTGGCCAATATGTAGACCTTTTTGTGCTGTCATTGCGAGCAGGATTCGAAAAGTTTCGGGTTTACATGTTGGAGCGTAAGTATCGAAAAAGTCTAAGCCTTCGACTTGAGCATAACCCTTGGCTACATATCTTGCTTTATATTTGTCGATTTGACCATCTGCTCCATACTTTACTTTATATACCCATTTTCCTGGTAAGACTTGCACATTCTCTGGTTCGTTCACTATTGTCCATGTGTTATTGTCCATTAGTGAATCATATTCTGCTTTCATCGCTTTTCTCCAGTTTTCAGCATGCGGTGTATTAATTGCTTCATGATAAGACTTGGGTTCTTGTACACTTTCTTCATTAGTTGTGTTGAACGTATAGTATAATCCATACCTTTCTGGTGGCCGCCGATTTCTGCTTTCTCTAGGAAGCGAGATTTCTTCCTCTGGATTTTCTTCATCTTCTTGCTGATGTTGAACAGCAGGTATCGGTGCATTATTTTCCCCCACTTCATCTTGAATCGGTTCCTTTGTTTTCTCATCTTTCGAACGATCATCGTCGAAATCCATGTTGGGGCTCATAAGATTTGGTTGTTCTGGATTTATCGTATCTTTTGCTGAAAAAGGTTGAATTTCACTTTCTTTGAAGACAACATTGCGTGCTTTGATGACTTTCATTGATTCGAATTCTTGCAGGATGTAAGCTGTGCTTTTGTCATCGTAACCAATAAATTTTGCTTTCACAGATCTTGAATCCAATTTCTTTAGGTTGATCTTCCTTTTCATGACGTATGCTGTGCAGCCAAAAGTGCGTAGATGATTTAATCTTGGGGTTTTTTCGGTGAATAGCTCGAAAGGACTTTTACCTTGTTCGCTGTTGGCAGTAACGGTGAGATTTCTGATATGAGATGCTGTGGATAAGGCTCTTACCCAATAACGTTTTGGTAACTGTGCTTGGATTAATAGACATCGTCCCATTTCAACTAGAGTTCGATTATAGCGTTCGGCAACTCCATTTTGTTGCGGGGTTTCGGGTACTGTAAATTCCTGCTTTATTTTTGATTCTATGCAGTAAGCTTTGAATTGCTTCGATGTATACTCTGCTCCATTATCGCTTCTCAATTTTCGAGGTAATCCTGATTCTGCTACGTACTCTTTAAATTTTTCGAATGCTTGTGCTTTCTTGCTCATGAATTTAACGATTGCATACTTCGAGTATTCGTCCACAAAGGTAATTGCATATCTGCATCCACTGAGGCTAGGCACTTCAAATGGACCAAGAATATCTGTGTATACCAATTCGCGTGGTTTCTGGGACTTATTGTGGGCTTCTTTAGGTACAGGTTTGCATGATTGCTTTCCAAGAGCGCATGTTTCACACACTTTCCTTAATTTGTCTTCGCAGTTAACTGTGCGTTTGACATCATCTTTGTTCAAATGTCCGAGGCGTTGATGCCACAGTTGAAAATCTCCTTTCATTTCTCTTTTATTCTGGTTGCTTGTAATGGAATTACAGGAACTGGATCTTTGGAATACGATCTCTAGATAAAATAAACCTGCATTTTTGGTTAGGGCAATTTCTGGACCATGATTTAACATCAACTTTGCTTCACACTCTTTGAATACGAACTTATGTCCAAATTTGACAGCTCGGTTGACAGAGAGTAGGTTGACTTCATAATTTGGCACATAAAGGACATTTCGCAGTACCATCTCTACTTCTTCTCCATCGTTCAGTAAAAGCTTTACTGGTACGTCACCAATGCCTTCGATAGGTGTTAATTTTCCCTTTGGATCCTTAACATTTTTAGTATTGCATGGTTTTAAGTTGTCGAATAGTTCCTTTTTTGTAATGATGTGATCTGTGCAACCGGTATCAATGATGATATAATTCAATCTTCTACTGTCACTATTTATTTCAGTGCCACTGTTCATGCATTGAGAGTATGATGAGAATGAATTTGGTCCTCTTGTTGAAGGTTCTTCGGTTTTACTCTGACTCCTACATGCTCTTGATAGATGTCCCTTTTTCTTGCACTTTGAACAGAAAGCTGAACTTCTTTTACTACATTGCTTGGCAAAATGACCAGGGAGTCCACAAACATAACAAGTTCCTTTTTGCTTGATTGGGGCTTTGTTTTGCCTGATGCATTTCCAGAATGCATTGCTATTGCGCTATCTTCTCCTTGGTTTCTTTGGATCCGACTATCCTCGTAATTCTGTAGTCGAGTTCTCAGTTCTGAGAAGTTAGCTGCTGGGTTGAAACTTTCTTGAACCACGAAGTGTTCAAATTTTTCTGGAAGTCCATTAATGACTAGAGCATTAAATAATGTTTCTGATATATTTTCTCCGGCTTCAGTGAGTCGAGACATTAATTCTTGTGATCGTATGAAGTATTCGGATAACTTTTCACTTTCACCTAATTGTAATCGAGATATTTGTCGAACTAGACTTACTACAGTTGGTTTTCTACGTTAGAAAATCTTTGTTGCAGTAGACGCCACGCTTTTGCTCCGTCTCCGACACCATCTGGCGACAAGCAGTCATGTCGTATGTATAAAAGGCTGTTGTTGTCAAGAGCTAATGCAATATGACACCATACCGTGTTGTTTCTTTCTTTGATTTCATCAATTTGTTGATTTCTCTCGCGTACTTTTGTTTCCCATTCGGCCCTTTGCTCACTTGTAGCGTCGACTGTTAACGGTGTAACTTCTTGAGGTATGACTTCTCTCCCAATGAGAGCTTTGTACAAACCTTTCGTTTGCATATATGCAGTAAACTTTGTGCTCCATGCCGGATAGTTCTCGGCTGTTCCATCGAACACAAGCCACTTTATTGTTTGACTATCCATAAATACGGTCTTGTACTATTTCTGTACTATTTCTGAGCTTTTTCTGGGCTATTCCTTTGCTATCTGGGCTACTTCTGAGCTTCCTGGGCCCATAACCTGTTAGATTATGAACTTTATTCAAAGAAGATTCGTATTGATTTTACAACAACAATATATATATGTACATGTGTAGGAAGTATGTAAGATCGTACGATTGTCACGTGTCCACTGATCTGTATCTAATGAACTGAATTAACATTAACTTTAACAAATGAAATACTTTATGTTATATTGTATCATGTTAACATCACTTGCTTCAACATCCCTATCAAACACCAACCAACTCTCACTGTTTGTCAACAAAACAAACATCTCGTGTTCTCAATTGACAAATACAAAGTAAATAATAGCAAGAAAATGCAGTTGCAGCCGAAAAAATATTTCCCCCAAATATAAAAAGCGAAATTTTCTCATGAAAAATTGCGATGTTTTTCTATGGATGTTAATTCGACACAATAGTTAATGGACTAAATCGCCACCTGTGCTGAGGTATCACCATTTGTCGAAATAACAGTAAAGGTGTCAACGAAGCTAGGATGAATTACCTGGACCTAGGGCATTATTCCCCCCATAGATATGGAAATTAGCAAACAGTAAACGACGAACGCTTTGTGATTAGTCGTGACCTGAATTGATTTCATAATTGCACAAATGTGATCTTTTGTGAATCATTAATTCGCGATTTAATGATACAATACTATATTCATAAAGAAATTTAAAGTAGCTTGTAGTTAGCAATTCTTGCTGAAACATATCTTCGATGATTAACTAATTATTTAAGTAAACCTGTTTGAATTGCGGATAATGAGACATTACACACTTTCATTCACCAAAATGATGTGCCATCTATATCATCACATATCGCTGTGTTTTAGTGTGCTACATTGCTAACTATATACATTCTTAAACATCAACTGAAAAGATACGTAGATTTTGAAAAAAAGATATTAAAGTCACATATACAACATACCCGGATATATTTATATAGTTTATCAAGAGCAGGTGGGAAGACGCAGCGATTCATCCAACAGTAGAAAAAGTGTAGTAGCTGAATCCTGCTTCTGGTTCTCATAAATATCAATAATCTTTCATCGTCATTTCCTGTTACTTGACGACAAGCCTTGTCAACATTATTACATGGAATTTGCTGATACTATATATCATAAAAACAGCAAACAACTTTAATTAGATTACATGCAAAAGAACATTTCGGAGTCAAAGAACATTTGACTCTGAAGATGACTACCGCTAAGGTTGTCGAAACGTCAGTCAACAACAACAAAATCAGTCCTTCACAGGACTATACCAAACTGGACGATCTACATTTACAAACATGTAACGATACTCCCGGGTTCAAACCCTTTACTTTATTAATAAGATTACATGCAAATTTATCAATTTCCACATAAAAAATGTGCATAACACTTTGAAATGATGCCTGCATGCTTTTAGTGAGGAATGCGTTATGTGTTGGCCACAGGCTTAAAATAATGCAATATGGTTGTTGGCATTACATTTCTGTGTAGGCATCTTAAAACGACTGAGCGTTTATTGAACTTGATAGACACATACTTTAATTCGCCTTAAATTTAAGATATTTTGCTCTACTTGTATGATAATGGCATTGAGCATTCTTATTTTGTAGCCTTCACGGGTGTTAGATTCGTGCATTATGAGTGCTTAAGTCTACGATTGGCAAAGCTTAGTTAGCATAAAAAAGTACTATCAATATCAGTTTCTTCTTGCAATAATTCTAACCTACATTTTATCTAAAGAGTTGTCTGCTAATTATGAGGAATCGAATGTGTGTTTCTTTTACAGTAAACAAGGGTCTATTCACTGTTGTAATCGATTTGACATAAATGTCGTTCATGTTTTTTACCCACTTATGATATCAAACCGTGATACTCGACAGTTTCCTCAATTAATCGAAACCATAGGAACGATATTTCCAAAATAAGAAGTGCTGAATGTATAATGGTGCGCCGTACTTTCCCCACTTTTAACGCTTACATTATTGGATTATTTCTTTAGAGTTATTTTTTATTCATTAAATAAGACGTTTACAGAACATTATGTACCCACAATAAGCAGCTTGACATTTTGATTCAATAATTGTTTACTGGTTCACGCAAGTGTCGCGACCATGGAATTTGCAGGGATCTTTATTACATGCAGCAAAAGCTCGATTAGATATATAATAAAATATGTTTATGTTTCAATTTTAGCTTCTATTTTAGCCACGTACGGAGAGGACTTTATTAGAGAGCAACGAAGAATGAATTGTCCAGAATTCACCAACACCAAAATCCAATCAATTTTACTATTCAGCTTGTTAGGATTTCTCGATTGCATCATTTTACAGTCACCATGCATTGATGTTTGACCTTTTCTGAAGTTCTGACTGATTAATAAATTACCAGTGACACATCCATCCCAAAACTCTGGTAGTACTATGGAAATCAAAAGCATTTAGAAATCTATTGAAATAATACCGAAATATTTGCGTAGCAGGAGTACATTAACTGCAGATTTCAATTTCTGTTTCAATTTCTGCTATGCGTATACTGTACAGGGGCAAAATTCCGTTTGTGCTCATGTTACGTATTTTGGACGATTACCATTACATTAAAGATAACAAATGCAGCAGTAGAGCAAATTGCTTGAGTAAATGTATATTAATATATGTTGGTCAGTTGAAATTTTGCCATAAATCCAACCACGCATGACGACAACTTGGTTGCATATCGATGCAGAATGAGTGACGTGTCTGAAACTACTAACGTCAAAGTTTAGTTCTTATTTGGTTTAAGCCTGTTAAAAGTCCTCACTTTCATCATTACATAATTACCGTTGAGATACAATCTTTCCAAACCTCTTTCTATATTAAATTCGAGAACTTTTTTTATCTAGCATTCGTCACAGTCTATACTCCCTTAAGCTGATTTTCTCTTAAAAAAGATGAAAGCGTTTTCTGTACTGTAATGTTATATAATAAAAATTCCTTCCTGTCACTTGGATGATTTTATTCCTCTTGCTCATTGATTGAACCTAATCTTGTACAAAGAACTGACTTTGCAGACTCATGTAAACAGATAAATAACACTGATGTAATATACTGCCAACTGAGCGAGTTCGTGAATGGCGTTTCCAGAACATTTTGTGTAAATGCTGTGGACTGACAATTTTTTTTAAGGATCTTTCAGTGGTTAGCGGGTACAAGATCTATTTAGTAATTCCTTTAAATCTGATGATAAATATTCAGGAAGGGAGAATGCCGGTAGAGTCTTGTCGCAGATTCAGGTTTAGCAAGAGGAATTACAGCAGCTGATTTTAGGTTCAAAATACCTAAACAATGCCATTGTTGATAAATTACTAAACAATAAAATTTTGCGAAAAGATGAGATGTCTTAATGTATATTGCAAGACGTTGGATCAGCTACTGGTAGTTTCTCGAATTCTGACTCTATATTGTGTACTAAGCTATTGCCGAGGTAAGAAATTGAATTAAGGTTAAATTTCGGGTTTTTGTGTAATAGCGAACTACCACCTCAAAGACAATATAATCGAACATCCCGTAACTTAATCAGACATCTTAGGGATCTCTTAGTTCAGGATTCAACTCGGCGCGGCACAACAGCTCTTTTACCATATATGACGCATTAATCAGAAAGTACGTAATTTGTATTTAGTACACCACTGCGAAAATACAATTCTGTTTATCTTTTTGGTAAAATTGAACATAAAAACCGTCATATGTCACTGACAAAACAATACACTTCCATGGAAACTCTTTTTCTAACAATTTCACCAGAATATCGGCGTTTTCGAGCAAATACACGCGTTTCATGCAGGGATTAGATGTGTTTCAATTTTGTCTATTTAACTGCCTGTAGAGACAACTTGATTAGAGAGCGATGAATAATTAATGAAGTGTCTGCAATTCACCAGCAAGAAAATCCAATTACCTTTGTATTGAATTTGTTAAAATTACTCCGTTGGATTCAATAATCAACGTTGGCCTATGACATTTTGAGTATAAGCCAACGTTGGTAATAGTTTTTGTATACTTATAGTCAACGTTGGTTAAAGTTCTTTCCTGACCAATAGATTTGCAGCAGTGGAGCCACCCCGCAAATTTTTTCGTGCTATGAAAATTTCAGATCATAAGGATTAAATATTTCTCAACAAATGTGTTGTTTCTACGATGAGTGAACACGGAAATATTTCCATAGCACGAGTAAATAAACAAATAGGCTGGCTACGTCATTGTACATTTCAGCCTTCGTTTTCTGTATTGCGTGCGAATTTCAGTCATAGAAAAATCTTACTCATACAATAGTTTGGACTATCACAATTCAATTACCGAATGATAAATGAATACACTACACGCCAAAAGTGCAAGATCACTTTTAGTATTGTTTCAAAACGAACAGAAGCGACTGGGGTATAAGTTAGAAAGACAACAAGCAGCGTTGTATCTCTAGTTAGCACAATTGCCGTTTGGCAATTTGCTACATCGCTAGCCACATCAGATTACAGATGCAAGCGGATAGCACGTACATTTCACGTGGATGCATTTTGATGCCAAATGAAAATCCGCATGCGAGCATGAACAGAGATAAGAAAATGAAACTATTGATTTGCAATAACAAACTGCAGTAAAGCTCAACATTTCCTATGTTTTAAAATAAGTTAAAAAATAGTTCTATCATGGAATGAAGTCGCTTCAATTCTTCTATTTTCATTTTGGAATGAGTACACTCTGCCGTTGTGATTCCGGAAGAAGATTCTTATAGAGACGTCATCCCAGAAGACTGATCTTTCAGACAAGTGTTTGTGTCAAACAAAGACGATAGTGGGTTAAAAATAACTTTCTTCGTACAAAATCAGTTATCATCTCGATTTTCTTTCCTTATAGGTTTCGACGCTCTTTGTGATGGATAAAAATCAGTTTCAACTGCATTCAAAATTCTTAAACGATTCACAAATCAGAATTTAAAATTTCTTTAAGTTACAATTTTTAGGCGTGACGTCGATACGATACGGGGAAAGCAAAAAACAGTAGCGTTTCAATCGTAATCAGTTCATAAAAGTTTCAAATGATCACTAGATTAGTGAATATGATTTTGTGATTTTCTTTAATCTTGTTTACTTTATCAAAGTAAAACCAATAGCAATAAAGTACGAACGCTTATTTAAGAGCTAATACAAAGCAATTAAATCGTCTTAAAGTGCCTATATCACAGTCAGGGGAATAACTTCTTTGGATAAATAAATAATTTTTTAAAATATTTGCAATATATTTGATTAGGTCGGAAACATCTGAAACGACTTTTCGAGCCTAAGAGTAGTTCACCCAACGCCGGAAGGGACGCACATTGGAGAACACGCTTGCTTTGTAAAGTACAAACACAAAATAATATTAGAGAATGTTTGTGGGAAATGGCATGAGAATAGTTCTACTTTTTAAAGTTTATTGTTCACTATAAACCTGTATTGTGAAAGCTATATCTTCAATGCATGTATTCTCCTGTGTACATCACTTCCTGCTTTAAGTCAATCAAAATAACATTTATACCTAATAAAATATATTGTTCAGCAAATATTCCTAAAATCGATTTAATTATCCAAAGAGGTCATATTCTTTTCCCCGATAAATGTGCTTTAATTGTTCACCTGTCATCTCATTAGTAGTAGCATGTTTTCTTATCTTCGTACGATGCATCTGCTCATTATGCTATTAAAAACTAACTCTCTTACTTACTCGTGCAATTAGAACAGGAGCCTGACTGTCTAAAAAATAAATAATGGCATACGAAAAGGATCCAATCATTGTCAATCTTACTTTTTCTGTTGCCATGTTTGGAATCATTGGCAACTCTCTTGTTATTATCTCGATAATACGACGACGGAGTTTGTTGACGAGCAACTACCGCTTTCTAGTTCTACATCTTGCCATTTGTGACCTCATGTGCCTGGTTCCACAATCTGCGTTCACCATGACCGCATTTTATAACAGAGACGTTGCGTATAATAAGGCATTTTGTCTTGTTATTGAAACAAGAAACTGGTTTGCTGAAGCTGGTGTTTTTATGATGTTGGTTATTGCAGTTCTTCGTTATCGTGCCACTACATATCCTCTGAAACCTCCTATGAGCAAACGAAGATTAAAAACTGTTTGTGTGATTGCTTACATAGCATCATTTATACCAGGTTACGCTGTTGTGTTGCCACGCTGTTTGGACAACCGTTACCGTATATTGACGTACAATGTACAAGGTTATATACTTGTCTTCAGTATGTGTTTAAGTGGAGTTTTATTGGCCGTAACTTACTATAAAATCGCTCGAGTACTTTATAACCAAAGTGAAATTTTTAAAATGCCACAAGATCAGAATGCAGTCACCTCTTCCTTCGGTAAACAAAGATATCGCCGGAATCGCAAAGCATTTTTTGTTTGTATCATGACAGTCGTCTTCTACTTTACTGGAAATATCTCTGTCGCCGTCGGAATATATGTTCAAGCAGCGAGAAACCATTCAATCCCATTGCTTAACGAAATTATTCTAATGCTTAAAATGTTAACAACACAAGCAGTTAATCCCCTTATCTATGGATTGCTGGACAAAAAACTTCTGATTTTTTGGAAAAATTGTCAAAGAAAGAAAGCAAATGTTGTGCTGAAAGCTCCAGTCGAATAGAACGGGTGATATTTTTAGGGCTACCAGTCTTACTTACAGTAAATTTATTGAAAGTGAAGACTTAAGTAAATAGGTAAACCTGATCACAAACCATCTGAAGTCTGAAAATTAAAGATTCTACATAGACTATTTCTGTGTTAATTTTTCCGTCGAATGCACGTTCTCTCTCGACACTTTATTGAAAGAAGTCTTGTGCTTCAAACACTTCTTTTCTCGTAAACAAGTCTGTTGTCGTAAAGTCTTCTATAAATAAAAAAGGAAATATTTATTATACGAATGTTGGAAGACGAGCATTCGGAAAGTGCTTTATACTATTCAGACGACACAAACCAGGAGTGAAAGCCATCCATGACAAAACAGCATGGAAAGGAAGTTTTGTTTTAGAGTAAAAAATGTCATGCAATAAGCTTAGCTACTATGTAACCTTGCTTAGTTGGTTATTAACTGCTATAAATATTTTTTAAAGAACGAAGTCAATTCTTGACAGAACAAACACATAAATTGGCAATCCTCAATTCTCTGCATGGCCTTCCTTAAAAATTGTCAGAACAACCGATTAGACAGAAAGCTTGATATTTTTCTTTTAAAGCATCGATTTGCTGAACACAAAAAAAAAACTATAATAGGCCTCATCAGTTTTGTAAGATAGGAGACCACCTAACCCTCAGTTATTGTCAGTATAGCTAAGTTATTCTTGTCTCTTTCTGCTTAGAGCAAACTAAGCAACACCGATTACTTCTTTCATCACCAACACTTAAAAATAAAGATGAACTAAAAGTATTTTTTGCGATTGCTTTCAAATTGTTCTTCCTCCAAATCCACGACAATTTCAGTGTTACAATTTCCGAGCAAGTATACACAAGTTTCATAAAAAGGTTTGACATCCACCCGACGTCTTCCTATCTCAACACGAAATAACTTCGTTGGTGAAATGGACTACTGAGGTCATAAATATAAACACCTCCGTGATTGTTGTTTCTTGACAATGGCAAATGCAAGACTGATCCAACATATTTTCTATTAATTAAATCAAGCTTAAGAAGAATTTTATATACACCAATATCTGTGGGTCTGGATTAAAACAATGCATTAGTTACCAAACTCCATGAAATCTGCATTATTTTCAATAATTTTCTCGTTACTAATAAGATAAATTAAAAGTATAATGGCCACCAATGGTTTTACATGATGGAATTTGCAGCGTATACGTTTGATTAAGCGAAAGCTCAAGTAACTATTTGCATAGAATAGAGAATAATAGAAGGGCAACTCGCGTCGGTAACCTTTGATGTAAGCGTGGCGCGCAGTTTGTTTCGCGCATACGGGAAATGTGACGGCCGCCATTACTCTGGCCAGTAAAGTGTACAACATTTACTATGAAAATATACGGAGTGGAAGCCGTAAAGTGGGTTAAAATGTAGATTTTTTGAGCTGTTGGCTGTTTTTGGCATCTTTTTGAAAGAAATTGAAATAAAAAGGCAAATATTTTGTATATATCATGTAACAAATGCATTTATTTAATATATTTATAGCGAAATTCAGTCGGAAAGCTTGAACAGGTTCTGAGGTTCACAAGTCCTGAGGACTTAAATGAACTTGGATGTATTACATGTTAAATATATTATTGTGATATAAAAAGCTTTTGTTTTCAATTTAGTTTTATAAAGGACAAAAAATTATATGCACAAAGCCCTCAAAGGTGTGTGACTTTAATGTACTTTCTGTCTTTCTTTTTAGTTGTTGCGAGTATGCGGTTCGCAAATTTTATGGCGTAATAAATGCGTATTCTTACAAAAAGTTTCTGCAAGAACTCAAATGGGAATTCCGTACAGCAATCAAATTCCTTTGGTATTGACTTGACGGTGTCTAATATACTTCGACCAACACCATCGCTCTTTGTGTAGACAGAAAACGTCTTAATAAATGTGTCTTCAAGTTTGATGATGTATTCCAGATAAGGAGAAGATGGTGATTGTAGTCCTCTTAAATCAGATTTCTTTTCATCGAATGCTTTAAAGTGGCAGAATAACTTTCTGCTATCATCCAGTTCTGTAGATGAAAGAGCATTGGTGCATTTCAGACAAGTGTGGAAACTCTTCATTAGAAGAAAACCAGACACATGTGAAATGGCATTTTCACTCATTATGTTAGTAACAACATTTGGCTCCTTGCAGTCAGTAGGAACAATTGATAAAATTTGTGGTTGCGGAGGTGGAAAGACTTGAACCGTTTTCTTCTGGCTGACTTTATTCTTTGCAACATTTTTGGAATACTCAACCAGCATAGAATCAAGGTCGTTGTCACAATTTCCAGATGAACAGGTTAGAAGGGAACTGAAGAAAAGCTTTCTAAATGCTTGCATAAATTGGGTTGGAGTGGGGTTATCACTATTGCCTCCCTGGCGACGAATAGTACCAAAAATGGAAAATGTACAGCTTTATAATCTCGAATCAAAAAGTTGCAATAGAGACGCACACCTGAGAAAGATCCACAGCAAACCCAATATACAATGCTTTGGGTGATTTGAGAATTGAATAACATTGGAAACTTATTTTGATAAAGACAATTTTAAGAGAAACATATGTACAAAATAACAGCAATATAATAAATATTATATTTTCTTAATGGTTACAAGGCTAAAAACATGGGGTGTGCAGCCCTTCTAGCTTAAGCTAGATGGGGGTGCAGAAGAAATGCTAATTTCTCTATAAATATTGGTATACTAAACAATTAAGCTGAAGAAATTGTGATCAATGTTTAATAGAGCACCCTTACAGAGACCACCCTATCATAATAAAAACGTAATAGAATTTAATAAACAAAGTTTAACATGCTACTGCAACAAGTAGCCACTAAAATCTAATCCAACATACTAAAACTACATAACACAAGACACTTGCAACATAATCCTCACTTGAGAACTGAATGCCAAAATAGCAACTAGAAAAAAATATCAGAAAATCAATCATAACTATTGGTAATAAATTTATTAGAGCACAAATCACAGCAAGGCAAAATTTATAAATAAGGCAAACAGAGTGTATACCTCACTAAAACTACATTTGGTATTAAAAATGCCCAACTATTAACATACTAACATTTCACTCATGCTTAAAATGATAAACAAACCCTCCATGGTTTGAAACTGAATGTTGGAAATTATTATCAGTTATAATTCACACACAAGCATCATGAATCATTATTGGATTACTTGGTTAGCAGGTTGATTAACTTGATTTATAGTTTAGCAAGTTGGCAAGTTGCAACCTGAAATATTACAGCGTTGGTACAAGTAAAACTCGGACAAGCTTGTGTTTTAAATAGTACATTTATAATAACACCTCAAAAGTTTGAAATTTATAATTCTGAATGGATGGAAACGCAAGAGATTTTACTTCTGGACTTCTATTCACCTAACATACTGACAACTCTACAGCAGTAAAATAAACACCCTTCATTGAAACATGTAATTTTTACCAATAAAAAAACTTTACGGACTTGCCAGCAATTAAATAATGGTCTCTCACCTTATTTCTTTCACGTTTTGTAACAAAATTCCATGATCTTCCAAAACAGTTTGCGTTTTAGGCGATTATTACCCCAAAATCGCACTTTTCCAATATTATTTTATAGTACGCCAGCGTCAAGTTACTGGCCAGAGAAATGGCGGACCTAACGCATGCGCACAGAAAATATGCCACGCGTTTCACCTGCGAGTTGCCCTTCTATATATTCTCTATTCTATGCTATTTGTCAACATATATACGTTAATGTGTTTCAGTTTCGGCTATTCAACTGCATACGAGACAACTTGATTAGAGAGCAAAGAAGAATGAACCGTCAGAATGAATTCACCAACCATAAAATCCAATTACCTTTGAATTTGAAGAATCGCATTCATTATATAATCATGCACCGTTGACATACGACCATTTCATTTGCAACTTCTTTTCTTGATCAACAGATTTCGGCGTTTATTTTCTGCATTTGATACAAGGGGAAAATGTTGGATTCGTTCGTATGATTACCATAATACAACTCCATTACTTGATAATAAATGCATCAAAACAGTTAATTATATCATACTTATACACAAAACATACTATGACATGTGGTAGTTCTACTAAGCATTCTGAACGAGTATTATTCTTAATCCAGTTCATATTTCGATTAGTTGTTTATAGGTAAATGTATCATTTTATTGCATGGTGTGGGGAAGATTCCTTCTTAATAGCATTTATTTTAAAAATTTTCTATTTATGATAGGTGTTGACAGAGCTTCATCAGCCCACCAGTATTACACGCAACCACGAAATTTCGCATCCATTTTTCAGCAAAATTTTTAGTAAATATGTCAATGGTGTGTTTCGATTTTGGCCTTTCAACCACGTATGGAGACAACTTGATTAGAGAGCAATGAAGAAACAAAATCATATTACCTGTAAGCTTATCAAAGTTGTCTCAATGGGATTATATAGCTTATGACTTTTTGAGAAGTTCTTTCCTGATCAATGGATTTCCAGTGGTATAACCAGCCAGCAAATTCTGCAGTGTTCAGATCATAATGAATAATTATTTCTCGAGAAATGTGTTGATTCTACAATGAGTGAGCACGGAAATGATTACATTGCATGAGTAAATAAATAAATAAGCTTGCTTCGTCATTGTAGATTTCAACCTTCGTTTTCAGCATTCCGTAAACGAATTCCAGTAAAGGAAAGTTGTTACTCACATACTAGTTAGCATTACTACCATTCCATTATCTGATGATAAATGAATACACTACAGGCCAAAAGAGTGAACAATAGCGTTTTAAAATGATCGGATATAAATAGCAAAACAACAAGCAACTTTGTATCTTGTTACGAACGTCCTGTTTAGTAATAAAATGACCGCTTTTGGTTCAAATGCTCGTAATAAAAAGACTAAGACTTTGTGGAAAAGAGGTTATCAATTTTATAATATTTATTCAATACACTAAAAATTCGGATAAACATTTTAAGATTTCTTTTACTTTAATCTCATTTAGTGGCATTTTTGCGGATTTCTACTAAGCACCAACATGCCTAAAGCTTTTCGTTTCTGTCCTTATAAGTAATCGTACAGTGACGTAGGACTAACCACTAGTGCGTAGACTGTGGTCAGTTAGTTGGTCAGTAGATTGACCACGCTGCATGTGGTCAGTAGATTGACACGTCCTTTGCGTAAACTTTTTGCCATTATTTTGTTTATCATACACATGCATGTATGAGTAAGGCATTTTCAAAATCGTCTACTACACCGAATGGTCAAAATATTTGCAGCCATTTTAAAAGCAAAAAGCGACATTCTTTAAGAAAGTAAAGCGCTTGTGAAACTTTGTTAATTAAACATGTTTTGTGTCAGCGTGAAATTGTTATGGTCGTAGCTAAAATTTACCATCATTTGTGGTTATCGTTGTGTTTTGTGTAAACACAAATGTTCGTTTATCATTGTTATTTTCTTGATTAATGAAGATGGCGATAAACTTTTAGCCTGTATAGTGTGTATAGAGCAAAACGTACCTTAATGTGTATCATGTATATGTTTGGAGAAACGAAGTTGGAAACAGAGAAACTACTGTTTGTGTACATGTAGATGTCTTTCATTCTTCAACGAATAGGTTATATATGTTGAATTTGCATAAAATTAAGGTTCGTTTTGCACTACAATCTTACGAGATTTGCACGACGAGTATTGCTCCGAAAGGAATTCATATTTCGAATAATTTTTAGTTTGCTTAGTTAAAAATATGAATTGAAGATCAATTTCGCGTTTTTTTGCAACAGCATTTTTTCTACATTACTGTTCTATGTTTAATCCTTAATGCAACAAACTGACAATGATTTTACTTATCAGGAAGTTTGATTCTTATTTCGTATAAAAACAGTCATATAAAAGATAAAAGTTTCTCAGGATTTTTTTAAATGATTTTTATTGAGCTTTCGACTCGTTGCTTCGTTGTCTTTTATATATTCAATGCCTGGATTACAAATTTTCAAACTTAAAAACATTCATATATATCACACATGTAAAAAAAACGCAATATAGCCATTAGCATGGAAACTCTTTTTCCAACAAATCAACGACAATGTCGGCGTTTTCAAGCAAATACACGAGTTTCATGCAAGGATTAGAGTCCATCCATCCCCTTCTGATCTCACAGCGAAATAACTTCTTCGGTGAAATGGACTACTGAGATCATAAATATCAACACTTCCTTGTGTCTTGACAATACCAAATGCAAGACTGATCACTTCTGCGTTCTTTAGCGCTGGGATGAAAGTAGAAACACCGTTTACAACGTTACTAGTGATGTTTCTGAACTCGTTTACTGTAGCTCCATGCTCTGTTAATCGCGCCATTTTCTTGTTGACAGTCGTGCCATCTGAAGTTGTAATATTTGTCACAGGAGCGTATGTCATGAGTGCGGTACCATCGCCGAGATTTGAAAACATGCAAAATGGACCGATACAGAAAAACATCGAGTGAGAATCATACATGGAGACGGGTAGCTTTACGCCAACGATCGCCTTTAAACGATTCGTTATAGGAAAGGATTGCTCTGGAAATCCTGCTATGCGGTTGAACTTCTCAATTTGACACCATGTAGAGTTGACAACGTAGTCACATGAAAAACTTACACATCGTTTACCATCACTTTTGTCGAAAATCAAAGACCATCGATACTTCTTATCGTCAATAAGTCTTTCAATGTCAACAAGTTTGGTGAATTCATGGATTGTGATGTTGTTGTGGTTTCTTAAGCGCGACTCCAAACTTGTTTGAAATTTCTTACAGTCCAGAAGATGTTCGGAGGTTTCAATTCCAACGACAACCTTGCTTACATCGACATCATCAACATATTCCTCCTTGTCAAGAATACGATAGAAATCTTTCGGTAGGCCAAACACCATGTTTGATGGATCTTCGTCGACCATATCTGAATAAGCTTGCTTCAGAGATTCATAAAGCTGAATAAATGACATCATAGAATTATTGCTTTGGTAAGGGTGGCTCTCACGCAAGTTTTTGCAGGAACAATTTTCCCCGGGAAACAACACTATATTACCAGAACATTTTTGTTCAGAAGAATTTGGGTAACTAGTAACTCTGAATTGGAAGGACATTTTACTGGGCAATTTTACAATGTGCATGTTTGCTGCAAGCGTTAATGAAGTATTTTGTTTGTAGTTTTATTAGATTTATGAAATATTTTTGTGTTTAGCTTCTTAGATTCGTGCTTCAATTGTACAAAAAGAAGTGTTGTTATAGTGTATTTGGAAACTTGATTAGCGCTCAAGTTTTTGATTTGCATCTACTATTCAGTATGCAATCAATTTTCTAATGATCGATTTTAAAATGGATAAATGCACAAAGGAATAAAGAAAGTAAAAAAATGAAACATTCTATAATAAGCAATTTTGTCCGGGATTCACAATTGGAAATGAAAGAAAAATTGCATTACGTCAATTAATGCATTCGACTGATTCGACAATCAACCATTTAGTGTGTGTGTGTCAAAGGAGGAAATTTGATATCTTAATAAAACAACGACAAGTAACGCCAACGGCATGAAGTGTAAAAAACGTTCTAAAGGTAATCGCAAAATATTTTCCCACATAAGAAATTTTTTTCAGTTTTGGTCTGCCTTGTCCTTGTTTTGCAAATTGAAGCATCATTACCTCCAGAATATCATGCGGAGAGGCAAGCGAATCATTTGTTATAAAATAACGACCGCGACGAATTGGGTGCGATGACGGAAAATCCTCACCGACAAAATGACCGGGAAATGTTTTGACTAGGCGTATTGTTGCGCGCATCAGCTTCAGCGACGTTTCAAGATCAATGTAATGAAAACCAAGACCAAGACGTCCGCACGTTATGCCACTGGTTCCCGAGAAAATGGTGTTTTTCTCAAAAAGATGAACTTTCCAACCTCTTTCGGCCAAAGCGAGACTTGACCCACAGCCACCAGCTCCTCCACCAATAACAGCAACAGTTTTATCGCCTTTCATTCTCGTGAAATTGCATCAATGAAATGTCCATGCTTTTGGTTATTTTAAAGAAGAGCTCTCATGATTTACGTCAGAAGGTTTCATTGCGTGAAGCATATGAAACGTTCTTATTGGCTGGCTCTGCAATTTAAACCCTGACTTTAAATTACAAAAATATGTTAGCAGCACACACTTTCAGAGTCGATGCAAACGCACCCAAAACCAATATAATTCCACGTTATAACTTTATTTACATTTTGACGTAATAATACTTTTAAGTTCTTCTACTTGAATAAACTTGCTGTTTTGCAAAGAAAACGGCCATCAACAGAAGGAGAGTAGTTGCACAACACCAAAAAAATCTAAGTCGCATTACAAAGGCAAAATAATCGACAAATTTTGCGAATTTTGGGGTCTAGATGAGCGATGGTAAAAAGAAAATGAAGAGATTTTTTATCGTTTAGATTTATTCCAGGAAATCGATTGCTACACGAAATCGTCTTTACCATGCAGTATTGTAAAAAATCTTTATTGCTCACAATACCGATTCGCATATTTGTCCAGCTCTTTTTGGTCTGTGACATAATATGCTCAAATCAATAGAGCGTCTTTCCGTTTTTGTCAAACCTTTGTTGAAAGAGGACTTTGGCAAAGTCTAATTCTAGAAGAAACGCGCAACTTTCAGAAGCAGCTGTTTTATGAGTGTTGAATTTGTTGAATAGGTAATGAGCTGTACTTGCCAATAATAAAATGCAAAAGAATGTAAACAAACGTATGTCGACAAAAATCGGAGTAAAAGTTGTAGTTGTAGCATCGTTTCAGTATACAATGGCGTAGTTAGCGCGCAAGTCTAGTCATGAAATTTAAATACTTGGGTATTCATTGTAGAAACAAAAAATTTCTAAAGAAAAAATAAAAAACGCCAATGATTCGAAATTTGCGTAGCATTGATCAATTTTCAGGCTGGATACATCGTTGTTTAAATGGACAACCACGCAATGACGTCATAAATATCACTTATAACTTGATACAAGATGCTATGAAAATTTACCAGCTTTTTCTGGGACTTTAATCTAGTTATTATGGCGTCGAAATAAATTTCATGTTTAACTTGCTGTCATGAGATGGAATATATTTATAATCATGGGGACAGATTATATTTGGCTCAAGTAAAAAAATACCGTCTTGAAATTAGTTGAAGCTTAAATCCGGAAATGATTTTAATAATTCCGTGTGAAGAGACTTCGAAATTGTAAACAATTTCTTTCATATTTTAGCTCTATGTGTACGCCGCATTTCAACTTAAGCGGACAGCAAATGCACATCCCGTGCATGCTATGATAATCCGCAATGAATATCCGCAGAAAATCTCCCAGTGATTATGATGAATTGTTTGACTAACCTCGTCTGCCTGTTTGTTATCTTCTGAGAAGAAATAGTTAAGTAGAAACAGTGTTAATTATCACGGATTTTTCGGAGACTATAGAAAGCAAAACAAACAACTCGTAATAATAACGTGAGTGTGGGATAGCAAAAATGTCCATGAGCAAAGTTATGACGTAGTATCATGGCAAAAGGTGAGTATTTAGACCACTCCTCCTTCTCAACAATCCCCAAGTCCACACTCACACATTGAAAATGCTACGATTTTTGATTGTGTTCCGTTCATGAACACAAAAATTTGAATTTGAATAGAAGTCAACTCTTTTCCTTGTTGTCACGTCGTTTGCGCAAGAAAGTTAAACAGCAGAAAATTCTTATCAGAAACAGCTTGACCCTTTCAACGACAAGTACTTTACGATTATTGAATAAATGCCTTCTGTTTTCTATATTCATTCTTTTTCCTTCTGAATATGAGAGTGTGACCATAACAAGCAAAATTGATCAACTGAAATTGTGTGACGTCTTTGTGTCTCTGTGCTATTGAAATGAGTATAACTGGAGTGTGACCTTTTGATTGTTTGGATGAAGCCAAAATTTGCGAGAGATAACCTCAGGAGATGCGCGCGTGACCACTGGTGGTGTTCCGCAAATTTTGCCTTCATTCGTAATTCACACTCGTGTTGTTTAGAAAACAAATCTTTTTGACTTGTTTTGGTTGTGTTATACGAAAAGAATTTGATAAAGTTTTTGTCTACTGGATGGTTTTCAGTTAGAAATTTGTGATTGTAACTGCATGTATAAAGGGAATTTGTTTTCACACAAAAACAATTTGGGAAAGAAACGCCATCAACCACATTATATGTATAAGTTTGTGCTTATTATATTCATATCTTTAACTATTAAGAGCGAATTCTTTATCGCGATCATGAAAATACTTACGCGAGGTTTGTACGTTTTCTTTTGTTAAAGAAATAGACCTTTCATTCAACATTTCCAAACGATTTGTGACTATGAAAACAAGAATTTTTTGCATTGCTTTCTGAGAAGAAGCCGCTTCCAAATTACAGGGAAAGGTAGCGTTCAAAGTTATATTCCTTTCAAGAGTCTGTGATGTAGTTGATGACAACATTTGACCAGTGACAATTCTTTATTATATAAGAATATCATACATGATCATGGATAATACTTCAATTAAAGAGTTAAATATTCAATGTCTTCATGTGCAATCTAGAATTATTGTTAAAGCAAATCATTAGAAAACGACTATTAATCATGTGTTGCATTACTGATTCAGATCTTGCTTGTCTGCCTCGCCTGCCTTCCTGTACCTCTGGTCAACTCGTCAAGACGTTTGATATAGGCAGCAAACAACTTCATCTTAAAAAAAGATAGAACAGTTTGAGTGAGTAGGTATTGTGAATTTATTCAAATAGTTAACGCTCTCTCCGGTGAAAGGCATTCACTATATTTTGAGCACTGCCTATTAAGTAAGTATATCACAAGCAAGTTTGTGCCAACTGAAGAAGCGCAAATCATGTTAGATATGACGTCAGCATGTTCCCATGGCAATCAACAAGCAAAACAACATGGCGTCGGTGGACGAACGAATAAGATTTGAAAATCACTTAAAACATTCCCAAACTTACACCAGCTTGAAAATTTGTAATGTTCAACTTTTCATTCTGAGAATGAGGGCCATCATCAGACCTTCCCATTGGTATAAGCACGCAGTCCTTGCCAGTAGTCTCATAGAGTGTTATAACGACTGGAATGCTGCCTCCCTCGCGGGTGTAGTCAGGCTCGACGTTATGGACTGGAATAAAAAGACACTTGTCATCTGATTGACCAAATCACATGAAAAAAGGAGACAAGTTCCATTCTTTTTTTGGCACCAAATCCAAGCATTGTAACCAGAGGCGTAAATAGACCGTTATTCGTGGTAGGGGTGAGGTATGTATATTTACATATTCAGTTATGCCCAAATAATTTCTCCTGAAAGCAAATTCACTTTCAAAGGGAGTCAGTGGGGCACAACTGAATGCATGAATATACACACCCCATTTAACGTTTTTGTTACGTTCCTGATTGCTGCTCGATATGTTCTATGATTTTACAAGTCTTGGTGCTCAAGTGAAAAAAAATAATGATTTCTTCGCGATTTTTAAGCACAACAATCCAATTTCATAGGCACAGTTTTAAATTTACTCAACACTTTGTGCTATGGCCCTTCTAAAATTTTCATGAGTCGAATATATACTATATATTTAGACAATCGTGTCGTTTCAGCTTCAGTAGGGTAGGGTTTTTTGGCTTCCAATTTGTATAATCACAAAGACAGAGTTCTTTCCAAATTTAGTAACTTAAAACTTATAACTTTTCCAGTTATATCTGCACACTGCGGAGCTGATTCCATCATATTTTTATTATTAATGAGAGTTCTTCAAGGACTTTCTTCAATTCCTATTTAATAAGAACTGCTTAAGTGCCTTTAAAATTGATCTTTTATTTTAATTACTTTTCAAGGACTTTAAGCACCTGCACGAGCCTTGCTTATAATCCAAGAAATTGTGAATGGCTGGTTAATGATTTAGCTGCAGTTTATGAAGCGCGACTTTCGCAATTGTGCCATGTCGTTATAATAATCAGAAATTATCGAGATAACAAACAATTAAATCGAAATTATCAAGCCTCATTTCAAAAGTCGAACTTTACAGGTGCTCAATGCTTTTTACAAAAAAAGATAATGAGGAATTTCACAAAACGTATAGCGCGTGACACTAAGTTCAGAATGGCTGGCATTTGCAACCATGTGTCTTATACTTTTGATTTAGAGCATACCATCCAATGTAGCTAAATTTCCAGCTTCAAACACTGGGTTCTCGAATCTTCCAAGCCAAGCACGAGAGGCTCCGCTCGAGTAAGTCGGACTAAATGAGTAAAATAACAAGTCGATGTAAACTGAAAACGGAATGAAAGCTTGTTTGAGTTTTTTGGTTTTCATCAAAGCAACCGTGTACTTACGTCATGATATTTGGACTTCCTCTTTGACTGTGAACATAGTTAAGATGATTGATGACTAACTGTCCAATATCTTCCGGTTCTTGATCAGGCACAAGGCGAATTGAGAACTTTCCTGTCACCTTTAAATAAAACAATGTGAAATGAAGACAATATATGAATAAACATGTAACAACAACAACAACGACAACAAGCACAACAAAAACAGCAACAAAAACAACAACAAAAACAACATTACCTCATGTGGAATGACGGTTTTGTCACCAGGGCCATAAAACGCACCTTCAAATCCTACAACGAAATAAAATGATTGACGAACGCGAAAAACATGAGTATGAGCGTCAATGGGATGATGAAATTTTCGACTTATTGAGTACAACCATATCGACAATTGTTAAAACCGTACAAGACCGATTCTTCAAGAAAGATTTGAGAAAAAAAACAAACAACGTGTTCATGCTGCATTTGACAAAATAATTCAGTGACGTTAAAAAAGTAGTTATGAAAACAGTCTTCACATTATTAATAAGATCTCGGACCGAAAGTAGGTTTTAAAATCACAAAGTTTAAGTTTCTGTGTACTGAACAGCGTGTATGGTCATTTCATATATTGCTAATTCTTAACTCTTACGATATTTATACAAACTCATTGAACACATGAAGCCGTTTAAATCGAAATCGCAAAACAACGATGCATGATTTTAAACGTCCTCCTTACAAATAACCACCGTTTCATGCGTTAAAATGTCCTCACTTTCTGAAAATGTCAGCGCCATGAATGAATAAATAAAAGATTGAATAAATCACAAATCAATAAAACAACTGTAGCTATATAGAGAGATAAAAGATAAGTTGAAGTATTTATAAAGATGAATTATGTCATTAAGTATAATGACAAACTAAACTAAATCGTAAAATGCAAGTAGCAATTTCATTTTGAAAGTTCGTTGAAAATTGAAATTTGAAAGTTGCAATTGTTGAAATGCAATTGCTGGTAGCAATTTTATTTTCAAACGCGATTGTTTAGTAGCATGTATATTATTTATATTCACCATGAATGGATAAAGATGGATATCTCCAACGTCGCATGAGTGTATTTTTTTCATCGGAAGTTGTGAGCCCGTGAACACCAATTTCTTCTTGATACACATTCTAATGAAACAAATATGCAATACGCATGAATGGATGATCGACGTTAAATTAATATGAAAAGCAAACACGAGAGTTTAAGTGATAATCTTTCGGGGTTTTATTAGAGGGCCGTATCGCATGAAGCATGTGCTTGTTTGGATGCTTCAAGGATTGAAAATGTTCTTTACTTCAAAATTCTACGTACAATCAGCACCGTGTCGCAGTTTTCCTCTGCGAAGTGTGAAGGATCTAGTTCCTTTTGGAGATCATGCATAAAAATAAACAGCTTTCCTATAAATCGACTGGCTAAGGAAATGGACAAAACACAGATGGCTATGAGGACTTGAACGGGATAAAAAAGAAAAACGTTTCGATGGAAGTGACATACTGACATAAATTTGAAGGTCATTCTAACAAGTCAAAGCTGGCATCCTCTTTTCATTAAAGTACTAAGAGCCATCAATTGCATGAATTCAATGCAATAGTTCACATGCAAACATAAGTACCATGTCAAAATCCAAACCATAGTAGAGGGCATCCTCTTCGGGAGTCAATTCACGAACCGAATCGTTCACATGTGGGATCAAGATGTTTCCCTTTTCATCAATTAACGTGGAAAACATTGCAACCACGTCCGACATTGCTTCATACCTAAATTATTGAACAAAATCTGTTTTAAGCATGACCCCATGGGCAACAATCCAAAGTTAATCGAGGGTTCCATATTCGAAAATTCTGCTACACCATGTTGATTTTTTTTGAAAGTGAAATCATCTTGAAAAGAAACTAGCCAAACATAGCAGAATATATGAATATGGCTCCCCCGTTTAATGTAAGATTGACGCCAGTGCCTGACCCTCAAGGCTATTTGAACACACACGTGCATCGTTCCACTAGGATCCACTCTCTAACAAACATTTGTAACCATAACGAGAATTATGTACTCATTCCTTCGAACAACTTACACAGGTCCACCATGGCTTCCAGAATGTAAATCACTATCGGCACAATTCACTTTGACATGGAAATAAATGATACCTCTAGAGAACACAAACAAAAAACCGCTGGACAGATGAACTTTCAATATTAACGTACAGCGGTGAACATCATTGCACAATAGACAAATTGCATATTATACACTTTATTTAACCGTACGTCCTGTGTCCCAAGTGCAGGAGTCACCATTTCACTATGGTGGTAGCCAGGAGGGCACATTGTATATACACTTTGTATATATATATATATATAATAATATTAAGGATTCTCTGGATTTTTATTTTGAAAATTTTATTAAGCTTTCAACTCGGTGCTTCGAGCCTTTGTCAGAATGTAAGAATATATTATTTACAAAGATTTTGTAGGCGTTTGGAGCGTCTGATTGGTTGGTTAGTAGTTGAGTTGATATTATTGGATGGTATAAGATGCGTTGTCATGGTTTCGGGTGTATGGATTGCGTTAATGAAATTCGAGTGAGAATGAAGCAACAATAGCAAGTTGTACACGTAATGGCAAATAGCGTGCGGTGAGTATAGGATTGCCGGCTCAAGACTACAATAGAAAACTGTGTTTTTTATGAGAGCAAATGGCAATTGGCTAGCACTTATCTGGTTTGCAATAGGTATTGTAAATATATGATTTGTATGACAGACACACTTTACTTCTCAAATTTGTCACAGCTATGTAAATATTTTGGTGTGTATACTTTGTAAAAACAGTGGATTTTTAAAAATAAATAAGGGCTATTGACTTGAAATGTACATAGCGTGATCAAGGGTGCAAGCTAGATACGTTGCTGATCGTGGGATTATGATTGCAATAGCAAACTGTATTTCGTTCATAGTAACTCTCCCCAGGCTCACCTCCGAGACAAGTAAGGAGCAGTGTGATTCAAATGATAGTCGTAGCTGTTTGTTTTAAACAAAGTTATGTGTCGTCATTTGTGGTGAGTAATTTTAAGCCATCATCTGGTTTACAAGCCTATCGACAAATGTTGGAAATGTCTAACTTACCGAAGACCATAGGTCAAACAAGGTTTTGAAGTACCAAGCCAATAGTTGTCGGATATAGCAATGAAATCAACATTCTGAAAAGTTAGGGTATGAAGCAATAACTTGATGATATTATTGGGCATTGTATCCTGAAACTAACCCCGAAAAACAGATCTTTTTCCTCCTCGATAAGTTCGGCCAAACCGGTACTTCCACTTTCTTCCATACCTTCAAGCACAAACTGAAACACGAAAGAAACTTATTACAAAACGAATAATTTTAATGAAAGTAACATGCATACTCGTACAATATAAACTATCCTTGTATTAGAACTGCCATCGTAGAAACTTCAAAATACTAGTAATTAGCCTGGCACTTCAAGTGGCAACCGTTTTTCTACCATTACTTAGAACATCAATAAAAAGAAATGGTAATATACATAATTTCTTTCCTTATTATTTGTAGCAGCACTATAATGGTAGTAACCAGAATCAAAATGGTGGTGATATGAGTATTAGATGACTGGTGTCGAGTAAAACGGTTGATATCTCATGGGAAAAGGAACTTCCATGTGAACAAAATATAAATTTTGGAGTATCAGCCGCTAACATTAATTTTCAGTGAAAATTACTATGAGTATCTTCACGTGCAAAACATTTCAGGATCAACGCAAGTGTTTCTATTGAATTGAATAAAACTGGAACACCTTTTTCCGCAAAAATTTTAAGCCAGCAAGTTAACTAATCCTCTCAATTTCCCACACACGGTGCAAAGAAAGACACAAGTGTGTCTTGGGGTAAAATTTGGCTTCATACAAGTAAAGACTTGTTTTCTAAAGTTGGTCTTCCCCTTATATATTTCGGCTTTCGCTTATTGAGCATTTCCCATAAACCTCCGCTAAGGCTCTGGCTAAATACCTTCAAATTCATGGGAATACTGGTGTTTGTTTGCTGAAAAGCTTCTATTGAATTCAACCATCCAAGGACAGGTCCCTATCGGCATCAAACAAACAACAACAAAGCCATTAATTTAGAAATCATCAAATTTCTAACAACAAGTAGGTTTTAGCTAACTGACTCATCCAATCGCCATTTCTTAGCAAAAGCATTTATAGTAAGGCAGCGTTCTCCACGCCATTTCCAGGAAATTGATCTGAATTCATCAATTTGGTCTCCTAACTAACGCCTCTCTGTGTAATACGTGCCCAGCAAATCAGTATGATATAGCAATTTTCAGCAAATAATTCGTCCTGCTTTTTATGACTTTTAATTGAGCATAACAAGATGGAGAGCATGCAGCATACGTTATTAACAGCATCGATTACGGTCGGACGACTCACGGATTCACAAGAGTTATTGAAATTTTAGATGGCAGACAAGAAAGATGTTAATTTTTCAAATTTATTACTCTTTACTCGTTGATTTTTTCGTTCGGTTATAATAATTTTCTTATAAATATTTGCTGACAGAGTTGTGCTTCATGCGATTATTACCGCACTTCTCCATCTCCGTGAAACGTGAAAACAGCAGAACGGTAACAATATTCAGCTATTAATTTCGTTGACAGTTGATATGCAGTACAGCATGTGTTTACTCTAATCATTGCAAAACGGGGAAAATCAAATATCATATACGTTAACAAGTTGGCATGACAGGTAGGCATTTATTGAGCGCGCAGAGCAGATTGGTTAGGTTAATTCTAGACCGTAACTTAGCGCTTTCTATACGTCAAACTCACTGGAACATATAGGTTTGATTTACATGCCACCATATGTTTTATTGTATGCGTCTTTAAATTGATGGAAAATTACCATTTAAGGAAATGGTAAAAGAAACATCACAATTTTTCGATTAAAATGTCCATGGCCTACCTTGTCATCAGTCGATCCGCGACCGTACATTATGTCATCAACAATTGTCAATTCAAAAGGAGGGTAATACCATCCATCTGACTATATGAGAAAGAAAACATGAATTTTACATACGACGAAAAAGTAATAAGAAATTTCAACACAATTTAGGTGCTATATTTAACTAATAAGACGAGTTAGATGTTTAAATACGACTTGGATGCCATCCTTAACTATTTAGACATTTCAATACGATTTAGATAAGATAATTAAAAATAAAACATGGCTTGATCAAATAATAATGACGTGGTTTGTTCCATTGAAACTAGAGGTAAAGCAAACAATAAACCATACCATTTCTGCCGGCATAACGTCGAGATGACCATAAATGCAGAGCTAAAAAAGTCACAAGTCACCATAAATACCATAATGAAGATAAACGTAGCCCTGCTGTTACATTGCGAATGTGTAAGGTGTTAGAAAAGCGCGAGGAATTAAATAAGTGCAAATTATACACAAAAAGAACCAGAATTGTGACAGAATATTAGTTTAGTCTTGTATTAAAAAAATTTGCAATTCAAGAGCAATTAGAACTCTAAAAGAGCCAATCAGAACCCCAAACGAACAAATCAAAATGAGAAAGAGCCAATAAGAATGCCGATAGAGTAAAAAGAACATTAAGAGTCAATAAGAATGCTAAAAGAGCCAATCAGAATGCTGAAAAGCCAATCGGAATGCAAAGTATGTCCAATTGCCAACACTGAAATTGAGAAGCATAACGACAATATCAAGGAACAACTTACGGTTTTCTTGTTCGGGTCATTTCCAAGTGAAGCAAGAATCACAGGTGGAAGTTGAACATCACCATCGGGATAATTTGGGTCAAGGCCAAGATCTCTTAGATCAACTGACATTCCTAAACTGTTTTCCATTCTCTACATAAAGCATTAAAAATATTGCATAGAAATTAAAGTGCCTCTAATATTCGCACCTCTTTTTAACTCTGTTTCTTGCGCGAGAAAGAAAAAATTTCAGAGACAAAAAGATGATTATTGTATCACAATACCGATGCAACTGCTTCCATCATTCGGATAACGTCCTCTCGATTTTCTCTTGTGGACGACACGCTTTTAATAGCAACTGCATCACGAAGACCATCCTTGAAATTGCTCTACACAAAAAATAGTAGATGATAAAACTTGAATTATAGTATAGTGCGCATAATGCAGTGAAATACGTGTATTACTAATGAGATAAATATTAATATTTGCATATCAAATTACCATGTTGTCATCAATGTACCTGTAAAAATGATATAAAAGTGTTAAATATAAACTACTTAACACAAGTCAACCTAGCACAAATGGCTAAAATCAAATTGGAAAAGCTGAAGCAAACACGAGTGAACAGTTTTATGGAAAAAAGTTCGAACGCAAATGTTGATGTATACTCGACACTCTCTCGCAAACATTCCTTGCACTTAAATCCTAGAAAATATTGACAAAATTCTTACTGGTTAACAGCGTCAAGGGATAGACTTGACATTTTGAAATGCAGCTTTTTCAATTATTGCAGTGAAAACTTCAAAAACAACTGAAAGTTGAAAAGATGAGATAGACCAGTTCCAGCGTTGCCAACTGTGATCTCGAATAAGCACTGGCGATAGTCAAGAGTATATAAAGTGTTGTCATGTGACGTCAAAGCGGCCGTGTACGTAGGTTGCATCTAAGTGCCGCAGCTCAACAGAGCATTAAATCAACATTAAGTCTTTTCACAACATGGGATTTTCTACGTAAACAGCGGTCGATGAAAACACTCTATTATTGACTTGCAACCATTCCCTTGAACTTCACGAAATAATGTTGCACGCCCACGTCGGCTGGTGCCAACAATAACACGGATAAAATATTCTTTTGTATCTGACCAACAACATGGCTGAATTGTAAGTCAAGAATAGGTGGTGAGTTTTAAACTCAAAATACCTTCAAAACAGAACTATTAGTTTTGTATTTTCAAAAAATAAAGTACTGAGAAGATATTTACAAATGGTTGCTTAGAAAGGGTACTTATTATGCAAATACATCCAAGAATGAGCAGCCTACGTCATTGATTCATACTTCTTGTAAGTGTTTATGCAATATCGAAGAAAAGTTTGCACTGCATACGTTACATTCGTTTGAGCTGTGACATTAATTATACTGCTTTATTCAATCTCACAACTCTAATATAGTTGTCAAGGTTTAAATTTGCTCGTTACTGCCCATACCCCAACACGTTTAGGGGGATCCTAACCTAGGACATTACATGAATCTCAGAAATTGCATTCCATTGGAGCATATTTTACTTTTGAAATATGGGTACTAGAGTCACTAACGAACCATAAAAATGTTGCCCATTAAAGGATTTGAGCACGCAGTTCTAACGCCATCAAAACCGCTTTGATGACGTTTTAAAGGCTTGTTGACATTCTTCTTAGCCACTGTTGTCGACACTATGACATCTCGACATATGACTTCGTGAAACAGAAAGCCTCGCTTTGATAAAGCTTGAACAGAATTCAACCCAATTTAATTATCTATTAAGTTGATACTCTATTTACTGAGAACTAATAAACATTAAATTGCTAAGGTGCATGATGCATCATGCATTTCTCAAGTGAATTATATTTGTTCGAGGTTCTTTGTTGTAATTCCATGTAAAAGATTTAGCTGCTTTCAAAAGCTCGTTCAGAAATTCTTCAAACATTTTAAAGTCGCCACTGGTGCTTTGCTAAATTTTAACCGTTCAGGCAACTTTTTGTTTGTGCGTGAGGAACATCGCAATATGCGTGTGAGCGTGAGAAATGGCATGTACGAATTCCGTTATGATATTGTCTGCTATAAATTTATCTTTTGGAAGAAGACACTTTGCCACACCAAATACAAGCAAAAAATAACCGAACATTACACTACCATCTGTGAATAACTTATCTGGCAATATTTTTCAATAACTCAATGGATATTTCGCAATTGAAATTATAAATTGAATTGATTTTGTATAAACCAGTGTATTATTTCTTGGACAATCAAACAAATGTCAAGTATGAAGTGACAAGCTTTTCTTCAATATTTCATAGACTCCTGTGATAAATATGGGTCTATGACGTAGCCAACCACAGGGTCCTTAGAAAACAACACCGTTTGCCCACGCCGGCTGGAGATCACAATAGTGGTGATAATATATTCTTTCGCATCTGACCTTCAACATGACGGAATCAAAACTCAAGGGCGCCTTTCTTTTGCACAAACAAACCACAAGTTCTTTTTCTGGAATATTCCATAAGATAATTGAACGATCCAATGAAGGCAGGGCTCGCGGAATAGTTAGTTAATGTAAATTGCAAAATATGTCAGCAGGTTTGTAAAACGTTTTTTTGACGATTTGAATTCTGTCATTTTGGGCAACAAAGAAATTTGAATTGTGTAGATGGTTTTGAGTGAACAATCTCTTCCCACTTAAGATATGTGTTTTCGTACTGCTTTCACGTTTAGGGGGTCATAGGACATGTGTGCATGAAGATTTTCAAAATTTCCTTGTTTGAGATATGGCATTTCCAGCGTTCTCGCGGCATATTTACCATGGAAATATTGGCACTAAAATCACCAACGAACAATGAAAATCTTGCCCATCAAAAATAAGAAGTGATTGAAATTCAAAGTCGACCTTAACGTCATCAAACCGCTTTGATGACGTTGAAAGGCTTGTTGACGTGTTACAAAACACTTCATGAAAGAGAAAGCCTCGTTTTGAAGAAAAATTGAACATAAAAAACTCCAAATAAATTATTGTTAAACTCTATTTGTATAGGTAATAGCATGATTTCGAGTGCAATTTGAGAAAAACATACCCGAGTCCGAAGGACGAGTTCAATTGACTGCTTAGGCAACTTTTTGTTTGTGCGTGAGAAACATCGCATTGTGCGCAGAGCGTGAGACATGGCATGTATGAAGTCTGTTCTGATATTATATGCTATAACTTTACTTTTTGGTGGACGGAACTTTACGAGATAAAATGGAAGCAAATTATACGAAAACTACATCAAGCTGTATATATCTCATTTTGCAATAATTTTTCGAATTAGATGTTTGCAATTTAAATTACAAAGTGAATTAATTTTGAATAAAGTATAATTTTGCGACTGCTCAAAAGATTGTGACGTATACGGAAGCCAGCTTTTCCTCAATATTGCATGGTCCTTACTAGAAGTATGGTTTTATGACATAGGCTAAGCCGACGCCGGCCGGTGCTCACAATAGCGTTGATAATATGTTTTCTTTTGTATCTGATCTCCAACATGACGACATTAAACCTCCAGGGGCGCCTTCCTTTTTGCACAAACAAACAACAGGTTCATCTTCTGGAATATTCGATGTGAGAGAACGATCCAACGAAAGCAGGCCTCGCAAAATTATTGGTTAATGTTGGCAATATATTTCAGCAGGTTTGTAAAACGCTCCTTTTGACGACTTCAATTCTGTGATTTTGAGCAACAAAGCAATTCAAATTGTGTGGATGGATTTTATCAGTGAACATTTAACAACCTCTTCGTATTTAAGATACATGCTTTCGAACTGCTTTCACGTTTAGGGGGATATTAGGATAAAACTGCATGAAGATTTTCAAAATTTGTGTTTTGATAAATGACATTCCTAGCGTTCTCCTCGCAGCATATTTCACCGTATAATTATGGGTAAAAAAAAGTCACCAACGAAGCAAAGTTGACAATTAACGTCATCAAAACCGCTTTGATGACGTTAGAGGCTTGTTGACATATTACAATACACTTCGTGAAACAGACAGCCTTATTTTGAAAATAATTGGACAGAAAAAAACCGAAGTAAATTATACATTATTATTAAACTCTATTTACTACGAAACGAACATTAGTTTGCTGATGTGCATCGTGTATCATGCATTCCAGTTAACATTTGTATTTTTTCCACTTTTCTTTGTCATGATTCTATGTAGAAGATTTAACCGTTTTCAAATGATCGTTCAAAAGTTCTTCAAACATTTAAAATCGCCGTGCGATCTTAACTCAAGTTTAACTGCCCAGGCAACCTTTTGTTTATGCGCGTGAGTTTGAGACTTGGCACGTTTGAAGTCCGTTCTAATATTGTATGCTGCATTTTATTATTCAAGTGTCAGTTTGCAATTGACCTTAGATTGCATGATGAAAGTAAGGCCTGTTTTATACGTCATATTTTACATGAGTCGAATGCATTCAAAACAAAAGATAATAAGGAATTTTATCTCATTTTCTTTTGTCTCTAATGCATTCGACGCATGTAAAATGCGACGTATAAAACTGACCTAAGGTGTGTTTTGCGAGTTTTGTGGTTTCCTTTACTTTAAATGATAAAGAAGTGTGCACTCATAGTTTCCTACTTATTTGCATATAGCTTCCTAATGTTCGATGTCACAATTACACGAACTTTAGTATTTCCCATGTCACGAAACAGTTTCGTGCGGTCATGCAAGCGTAGGCAAGCGCCGCTTGCCTAAGCATTTACCGAACAAAAATTTTTTGGATCAATCTCTGAGCAAAATCAGTTTAAATTTTTCTGTTCTAAACAATGTCAATGTAATCTTTTGTCTAAATTGTCTTTACAGTTGAAATGCTTGCTATTTATACGCGATTTACTGTCGTGGTTTTCGGTTTCACTTTGCTACACTTGTAAGATGAGTCAAGTGGATTAAATACACCTTAAAAATTTCTTATTTATTAACCAAGGCAAGCGCGCTTGCCTTCGGAGCTCAATTTGAACATTTGCGCATGCGTTAATCTAGATTTGGAGGCTTCTTATTCGGTTAGCACTATTTTCCACCCAGCAAACCGCCCTTTACTTTACACAATCGGAAATAAATTAAAGATGGCGGCTAATGGGAAAGAACCAAAAGCTAAAAGGAAACCATGCATGCACTGGTGCTAGGTCGTTTTGAGATGGCGAGTAATTTTATGTTTTTATAATACAGTTTTTAATATCAACATATGAAAATATTTACAGATAAATGTTGCAGTATAAATTTTCATGCAACCACCTTAAGTTATAAACTTATAATCCAGGCTGGAAAATATGTCGTTTTTCGACGATTGTGTAAAATATTATATAAAATATTATATTGTGTAAAATATTAGATTGTATAAAATATTATATTGCGTAAAATATTATATTTCAAAGTAAAGGGCGGTTTGCTGGGTGGAAAATAGTGCTAACCTTCTTATTCGAGGAATATCGAGAAAAGGCAAGCGACGCTTCTAAGGGCGCCGCTTGATAGCGATTGGTCAACAGTCTTGTACGCTCGCAATTTTAAACACATATCAGCGCGCGAATAATATTCGTATATTCAACACATTGGACATCCGAAGTATTCACGCCGTTAATGTTATCGTTTATTAAAAGATGACTGAGAGCGAAAGGTAATGTTCTGATTTCTAATTCAAAGTAGTAGGTGCTTTACTGGTTATTTTATTATTTTCTGCGCACAATGTGCGTAAACAAGCAGGGGCCGCAGTCTGCAGAGATATCGAAATGCACGCAAACGTGTGTTGTGGTAAAGTATGACTAGCATTATGACCAAAACACTATGCTCTTGTCAGTCTTGTGTCGTTGAATTCGTAAATTAATGACTAAAAATAAAAGGTACAAGATACTAAATAATAAACACGACTCTCCGATATTCTGAAACGTACGAGTCAGTGCCAGACACATTTTGAAGAACGGGAGAACACGTTGCCATGACGTCATTATACCAAAATATAAACATTAAACAACGCCATGGCCTCAGTTTGTAACACACCGTGCCAATTTTGTGCGCGAAACTGGCTGTTCTTAATTGTTATAATCACGACTGCTACAATACATTTCGCGCCTATTGTCTTGCAATTTATGTATGTAGAAGATATTATCTGTAGCATGTAATACAAGATTATGATATTGACAAGAGCTTCCTTTTGCATAGTAGTTTTGATATTTGTGTCCGGTAGATTTTAGCGTTATATATAAGTCTTTCGTATGAGCTCCGAACGTGAGTTCAATGTACTAGAACGCTATTAAATTTTGTGATTATTTTATTCACTAGCGAAGAAGTTATTTACAACAGTCGTGAGTGTTCTATGTGTTAGAATTTATTTACAGGCTTTTTATATATTTTGTTAAAGAAGGTGCAGTTATTACACAGCGGATAATGTACTTGAAATTTGAGTAGTTTTACGTAATTATAAAGTTAAGTGCGTAAGTTTAAAGGACATTGGCAACGAAAATTTTTTTTGCATACGTTTATCATAGATAGCTATGGAATACTTAATTTCATGTTTTCGTGGCTCTTTTGAGTTTTACTGTTGAGAAAATTTGACATAAAGTTGAATCCTTATCCGCCATTTTGAAAAAAAAACTTATGCCAAATTATGCGGAATACATTACTGACGTCATTGGCTGGTATCAACTGAATGACACAATATAAAATAATAGTATTATAATAATATATAGCACATTTGTTCACTGGAATTTTAAAACAAAAACAACAGTCGGCGGTTGTTAAGATTAACGAAAGTTGTGTAGTTTATCACGCTTATATACTTTTCCAATATTTAGTCGTTATAAGACGTAGAAACGTTTATTTTAGCAGATCTTACAACTAGGTTTTGCCGACATACCAAGTGTAAGCCCAGACAACAACAAGCGCGTTTTATACACTGAACATTTCGTGCAATAGAAATATTTCATTTTCCCATATTACAAACCTGTGACCAACAAATGAGTTATACGTTTAATTTATTATTTGTATACATAAGAGTCTTTGAAAGATTATATAGTTTTATATAGGTGATAAGCTCTAAGCCGCTATGTTTTGTTCTTGACCGTAGAGTTTCGTTTATCCGTAATGTTTTACGTGCGTGTTTGCGTGCACAATGTACAAGTACCGACACACGTCTATCTTTAACACACTTTCTGAGAGCATATTGTCCCTAAATTCTTGGTGTGTTGTCAAGCAATTTACTCCTTGAGTTTCTGTTTGGCCTAGCAAAGCCTCATACTCATCGTATTCAAGCGCTTTTTCGTGGCAACAAAAACACTCGATTGCCTTTTTTGACAAAGTACAATATCCACACTTAAACCAGTTTGAAGGCGCTAAGCATTTGCTTTCTCAAATTCGGCATGTATTTCATCCTCCGACGAGGACAAGTCGCTCTGCTCACTCTCCTGTTCGGAACCGCTTTCTTCACTAGTTTCGGCCTTCACTTCAGGTTCATATTGATAGGGCTGAACCTCACCCGGTTGATTTTCGTGTATGTCATCCATTACAGCAAAAAAACCCGTAAAATACGCTTTAAATGTGTTGTAACGCAGTCAATCACAAAGTATATTGTATTGTTGTTTTGACTGCCGGCAAGCCGCGAACCTCACCCCCAGCGCTTGCCTATTAAATTCGGTCACCGCACGCCACTGGTTTGTAAATGCCGCAGTTCATTCTCATTAAATCTGAAAATTGTAAAACAAATCAGCGCGCGGACTAATTTGCTGGACGAGATCAACATATCTCCGCGACACTACCTATGTTCTATGAATCTATTTTTTGGGTTTGGAGAAACTTTACAACAAAAAATACAAGCAAATTATACCAAGAATCCACTACAAGACCGTATATAAGTCATTTGCAATAACTTTCGAATTAAAGATTTGCGAAAAATAACAAAAAGCATTAATTTTTTATAAAGCAGTATAATCTATGCGACCGCTCAAAAGAATGTAATGTATAGAAGAGCAAGCTTCGTCTCTTCAATATTGCATAGTCCTTACAAAAAGTATGGCTTTATGACGTATAGGCTAAGCCCACACCGCTCGCAGCTTACAAAAGCAGTGATAATATATTCTTTTGTATCAGATCTCCAACATGACGACATCGAAACTCAAAGGGCGCCTTCCTTTTGCACAAACAAACCTCAAGTTCAATTTCTGGAATATTCCATTTGAAAATGAAACGACGCAAAGAAGGCAGGCTTGCGGAATAGTTATTTATGTAAATGGCAATGTATTTTAGCAGCTTTGTAGCTTTGAAAAACGTTTATTTCGACGATGTCAATTCTGTGATTCTGTGATGCGAAGCAGTTTAAATCATGTAGATAGCCTTTATGAGAGAGACGCAATCTCTTCGTGCTGAAAAATGTGCTTTATTATTTATATCTCATTCAAGAGTGCCACCGAGGACCAACTATTTTAGTATATTTGAAGGGTTGACCCACTAATAACTGTAAACAAAAAACGCAAACTTGAAAGAGGAATGTAAAATTTGGAAATTTTTTAAATTTCGTATTTCAGGACGAGGCCCCAGGGATTAACCGAAATTCGAAATATCTTTCCATTCGGAACCATGTTCGATTTCATTTTCTACCGAAATTTTGGGATGTTCCATGAAATGAAAACGTAATTTTGATGCAAGGGCGTAGGAAGATGGACTGAATTGAGGGAGGGGTCATATTCATACATGCATGATACACCTGGATACACCGTGTCAAATTCCTTTGTAATCCGTCGTCTTCTAGGCATTATAACATACATAAATGAATACGAGCCCCCCAATTATCGATATCTTAGTACGCGCATGTAAATTAAAGATCCGCAACAGGCTTTGACCAAAAATATTTCAAACGTAATATGGCTGGTGGCTTTCACTTTAGTTTTCAAGCTCATAACATTAAGTCTGCTTCACACGTCTTACTTTACATGCAACAAACGCATTAAAGGAAGAAGAAAATGAGATTACCTTTCTCATTACCTTTTGTTTCAAATGCCTTCGGTTCGTGTAAAGTTCGACGTTTGAGCTAGATCTTAGCACGGCCCAGTGAAGTGAATGCTAACTGCGATACTTCATCATGTCCGTAAGAAGGACGGTGTGCCCTGCAGAACATACACCACCCACAACATGTCCATAAAGACTACTTTTTAAAAAAAACAATACTTGAAATGGTTCTGTCAAACTCAGGAAAAAAAGTAAAATCAATCCCATGTTATTGAACTCATTCAGTCATGCGTTTGCTTTTCTGTCGTCCTACTCAAAATGTATAAATGATTGCTTGCATATTTACTTACTTTTTCTGCCTGTTTCATCTTCAGAGAAGAAATGGTTAAGTAGAATCGTTGGTTCAATTGATCACATAATTAAAGGCGCAACTAATACTTATTCAACTTTTCTGGTCACTGCAAACATTACAGCCAACAGAAAATAGTTGAAAAAATATTTCCAACTCAAATTGTAATTCACCTGGAATGTACCAACTCATTTTAATCTCTTCATTAATTTTTGTACAGAAATGGCTGGAGTATCTGCCTCAAACATTCTGTTGAAAAAATCATCAGATAAAAACAGGAGAAGTTTACCATTTTGCAGTACACTAAGACCTAAATGAATGAATTATGGTACATTAATTATCAACGAAGATGGTGCTTTTTTGTGCATCGAGAATATTCCTGTGTCGCTTGGTAAAAAGCAAAAAAAAAACTACCTTGTAACAATATCAATAAGAGTATGTCAAAACTAATTAATTGTAGAAACGCAGACAAAGTACCTTTCACTGCTTTATCAACATGGTTTGGATATCTTACCATATAATACATACAATTTTATAAACTTAAGTCCTAACCCATTATTATTCCCACGCGGAAGTAGTCGCCAACCAAGAGACAACGTAAGCCTTTATCGAAGTATTTTTCATTTACTTCTAACAAAATCAAATGCTTTGTCCAATTCAATCCTATTCTATAAACCTTGAGATTGACTTTTCTTCTGCAATCTTATTCGAAAAAATGCATGTATGATTGCTTGTATGTCTTTACTTACTTTTCCTGTCTGTTTCATCTTCAGAAAAGAAATGGTCAATTAAAATCATTGTAAATTACCAAGGATCTTTCAGAGACTAAAAAGAATACAAACAACTTGTAATAACAACGTGAGTATGACCACGGGCGCAACTAGAACGCTAATTGGGGAGGGTGTGAATATTCACATATTCAGTTCTGCCCAGCTGATTTCTTTTGTTGGCAATTTAATTTGAAAAGAAATAAGCAGGGCAGATCTGAATATATGAATATTCACCCCCTCACGACAATTAGTGTTCTAGTTTCGCTCCCGAATATGACAGCTAAATGTCCGTGAGCAAGTAGTATCATGGCTAAAGGTGAGTATTTAGATCACTGCTTTTTCTGGTGGTAACAATCCCCAAGTCTATACACTCACACAATCAAAATGCCACGATTTGTCAACTTCGAATAGAACGTGAAGTAAAAATAGAATTCCGCCAATATTTAGAAACGACCTTCTCCCTGAAATGGTCGAAGGAAGCTGCCTTAAATGAAAATTGTAAATTTGCAAAAGAACATCTCCGAAAGTAGCAAAAGAAAATTTCTGAAAGGCTCAAAACACAATGTAAACAAAGTATGAAGTACAGTACAAGTATACATTTTAGAAAAAGTTTCAAAATTTTCCATTTCCGTTGTTTCTACTTGAAAATACTCGCGGAAGTTTATATTTTTGATCAGTTTCTTTTGTCTGCGTTCAGTCTAATTTGAATTTGAACATAAATCAAACCTTCTCGTTGCCGTCACATTTGTTTGTAGATGAAAATTTTCACTTGAAACAGCTTTAACAGCTGTCAACAAAAAGTACTTAATGACTATCGAGTAAATATTCTCGGTTTTCTATTTTCATTCTTCTTCCTTTTGAACGTGAAAGTGTGATTACAACAAGCGAAACTGAAGTCGTATGACGTCAATTGTGTGTCCGTGCTCTAATTAATAACATCTGACCAGTGAAAATTCTTAATTGTACATAATTATGGATTAAAATTTAAAAAGTTAAGTGTTCAAGGTCTACATGCGTAATTTAGAAACTTGTGCTTTTCAAATTGCGTATTCGACGAAGCAATTCATTAGAAGATGTCTTTTAATCTCGTGTTCCAAAGCTAATTCAGCTGACGTCAGATTCATTTCATCGTGCACGTCTGTTTTCCAGCACCTCTTGTTAACGTATCGAGATGTTTAATATATGCAGCAAACAGCTTCATCTGAAGAAATAAGACAGCACAGTTATAGAGTAAGTAGGATTTTTGATTTTATTGAAACATTTAAAGTTTTCCAGGAAAGGCATTCACTTCATGAATGAAACTTCATAAAAGGCAAAGTTTGGGTAATCTGCGCATTGTAAAATAATTCCAAAACGTTCGCAAAATCTACGAAGTGGATTCTGGACATTTTAAATATCGCTTTAGGAAATCAAAAGCTATGCTTGTTTTTCAAAAGCTAGCATCTTTACTCTTCACTATTTTTTTAGCACTGCCTATTAAGGCAGCAGCAAGACTATCAATAGCAAGTTTAAGCCATTTAAAGCAGTAAAAAGTGTGTAAGTATGGCGTCAGCAAGTTCCCATGGCAACGCATAAGAAAAACATCGTGTTGTCGGTGGACGAATATGTTTGTAATATCCCTTTTACAATTCCTAAACTTACACCAGCATGAAAATTCGTCACGTTCAACTTTTCATTTTGAGAATGAGCACCATCATCAGACCTTCCCATCGGCAAAAGCACACAGTCCTTGCCAGTGGTCTCGGCGAGTGTCAAAACAACTGGAATGCTACCTCCCTCGCGGGTGTAGTCAGGCTCCACATTATGGACTGGAATAAAGAGACAGTTATTTAAGTTTCACTCTTTGTTGGCATCAAATCCTAACATTGTTAGTCCATTATTTTACGATTTTACAAGGTTAGTGAAGTGCTCAAGTCAGATTATTTTAAGACTTTTTAGGACAACAATCAAAATTTCAAGGGACAATAGACAACGCAAAATTATCTTAGCACTTTACAAAAATTTTCACGGCTCAAATTTACTACTTTTAAACAACTATGTCTTAGTGTATTATATAATAGACATTTACATAGACATTGACATAGACATTTACATAGACACTTACATAGACATTTACATTGACATTGACATTTACATAGACATTGACATAGACATTTACATAGACATTTACATAGACATTTACATAGACATTTACATAGACATTGACATAGACAGTTACATAGACATTTACATAGACATTTACATAGACATTTACATAGACATTGACATAGACATTTACATCGACATTTACATAGACATTTACATAGACAGAGTTCTATATAAAATAAGCAACGTCAAACATATATCTTGTCGAGTTATGTCTGCAAACTGCAGACTTAAATTCATTATATTTTTGCAATATTATTAAGCACCTAGCTTTCATATGGTAAATTGATCTTTTATTTTTAAGTATTTTTCAAAGACTTTAAACACCAGCACGAGCCTTTTAAAAATCATGGAAATTGTGAATAGGTGGATTAAGATTTAGCTCAAGTTTATTCTTTTGCTAGAAATATGAATGTGACTTTATGTTTCGGGAAATATTGCGATGGTCAATGTTTTGGTGTTTGAGTCGTCAAAAACATTAAAAAATGAATTGGATATGAATAAGGATCATATCCACAACACGAATATCACGTAACTTTAAGTTCAGAATGTCTGACGTTTGAAATCACGAGGTGTCTTACATTCTTGATTTAGAGCATACCATCTAATGTAGCCATCTTTCCAGCTTCAAACACTGGGTTCTCGAAATCTCCGAGCCAAGCACGTGAAGCCCCGTTGGAGTAAGTCGGACTAAACGAATAAAATAACAAGCCGATGTACACTGAAAAGCGAAAGCTATGTAAGTTAAAATATTCATCCCGTACGGATTCCGTATGGATCTTGTGACATTTTATGGATCAATGGAAGATAGCTGGAGTTTTATGATTTTTATCAACACATTTCTGTACTTACGTCATGATATTTGGACTTCCTCTTTGTCTGTGAACATAGTTAAGATGATCGATAACTAACTGTCCAATCACTTCAGGATCTTGATCAGGTACAAGGCGAATTGAGAACTTTCCTATCACCTTTAGATAAAACAATGTGAAATGAAGACAATTTATGAATAAACATGTAAAACAAAGAAGAAGAAGAAGAAGAAGAAGAAGAACAACAACAACAACAACAACAGCAAAAATCACAGTAACAACAACAACAACAACGACAACATTACCTCATATGGAATGACGGTTTTGTCACCAGGGCCAGAAAACGCACCTTCAAATCCTACAACAAAACAAAAAGATTGATGAACACCAAAGACTTGGGCATGAGCGTCAATTGCGGCAAAGAAAGACTAAGTTGATGATGATCTACTGACGAACTTAAGCTTCAAAATCAATGAGAAAATGAATCAAAAAACGAATTCATCCTTAAGTTCAACTTACTGAATACAGTCATTAAAACCATACGAAACAAGGTCCATATGATGCATTTGAAAAAAAGTTCAGGAAACGTAATAGAAAAGTGCAAAAAGTACTTATGAAAACAAACTTCAAATTAATAAGAATCCAGCGTAGACTTATGTATCACATTATGGAAGTTTTCCTTGTATTATTTGATACTGCTACTGCTAAGAAAGTATTTAAACTCCTAAGATATTTTTACAAACTCATTGAACACATCAACTCGTTTAAATCGAAATGTCACAATGATATTAATAGCCAAAAAAAACCCAAACAACACTACATGATTTGAAACGCTGCATTGCAAATAACCTTTACTTTATGTAACCTATACTTTACACTTCGCGAAGTTCTCGGCGTTATGCAATTATTGAGTAGCATGATTGAATGTTTATATTTACCATGAATGGATAAGGATGGATATCTCCAACGTCTCATGAGTGTATTTTTCTCGTTAGAAGTTGTCAGCTCGTGTGCACCGAGTTGCTCACGGTAGACATTCTACACAAACAAATGTGCAATGCGCATGAGCAGAAAATCGACGTTAAATTAGCATAAAAGGAAACATGAGAATTCAAGCCATAATCTTTCATGTTTTTCATTTTAGGGTCGAATGGGATGAAGAATGTGCTTTTTGGGTGCATCACACCACTAAATGTCACAGACTAGATTCATACAAGCACTTAGATATTTGGCATAACACACATGGCATAAAATATGTCCTCGTGATGTTGCTAACTCAACACCTACTCTGTAAAAATATACAATTAACTTCCAGCTTGTAAATACATCATTCTGTCTGATGATGGCTTTGAAATGAAAGTGATTTGTTTTATAATGCAATTGCTGACATAACTAAATACGCACCATGTCAAAATCCAAATCGTCATAGAGAGCTTCCTCTTCAGGAGTCAATTCACGAACGGAATCATTAACACCTGGTATCAATATTTTTCCCTTTTCGTCAGTTAACGTGGACAGCAATGCAACCACATCCGACATTGCTTCATACCTATATTACACAAACGTATGCATCATTCCACCTGGGTTCACACTTCAACGAACATTTGTAACCATACATTACAACAAGAACGTATTTATTAACAATATCTTCAAAGCAACTTACACAGGTCCACCATGGCTTCCAGAATGTAAATCTTTGTCGGCACAATTCACTTTGACATGGAAATAGATGATACCTCTAGAGAACACACACAAATAACCGCTGGACAGATGGACTTTCAATATTAACGTGCAGTGGTGAACATCATTGTACAATTGACATATGACGAAAATAATAAATATATAAAAATAGCAAATGAAGTAACAATTGCAAATTGTACGTAATGGCAATTGGCGTGTGGTAAGTATAGGATTGTTGTTTCAGGACTGCAATAGAAAACTGTTTTTTTTCTTACATGACGCTATATATCGTCATTTGTATACGAAAACGATAAAGATTGCGATTGAAACAAAGCACAAGACAACCAAATGGCGATTAATTGCAAGCCTCTATCTGTTTAACAAAACAATGGATATAGATGTTTCTAGATGTAGATCGTCTGAGAAGGACTATTGATGCTGATGTTGACTGATGTTTTGACAACCTTGGTGGTAGTCAGTCGTTCTTAGGACTATACTACCCTGGACGATCTACATCTACAAACATATAACAATCGACAAAGGTAGGAGATGTCTAACTTACCGAAGACCATAAGTCAAACAAGGTTTTGAAGTACCAAGCCAATAGTTATCGGATATAGCAATGAAATCAACATCCTGAAAATTAAGTTATGAAACATTTACTTAAAAGAAAAAACCCACTCCAACAAACATCATCTTGTACACTCAAGATTCGAGTTATAAAAGGAAGAGACAAGATTTAAAGCAATATTTCGACTTTATTTCAAAGTCATTATCAAGCTAAGTGATTATTTACAAGCATGCGTGATCTTAAAGACTTATTTCAAGGAAATAACGTAAGAAATGATAATGTTTGACATTTCATCTGGCACAAACCTTGAAAAATAGATCTTTTTCCTCCTTGATAAGATCTGCCAAACCAACACTTCCACTTTCCTCCATACCTTCAAGCACAAACTGAAACACGAGAGTAATTTTACTGCATGAATCATTTTAATGACTGGCAAACAAGTAAAACAGCTGATATATCGTGAAAAAAGGGACTTCCAAAGACACAAAATATTAATATTGCACTTTCAGCCATTTACATTAATTTTATTGCCTCAACAGGCAAAGCAATTCAAGAGTAACACGTCTAAAAACTCAGCCACTTTTTTAATAAAACTGCAAGCCAATTTCCCGCCGAAATTTAAAGTGGGCGATTAAATTAGCCTCAATCTTTTCACTTACGGTCCAAAGAAAGACACACATGTGTCTGAAGGCGAAATTTGGATTCATAAAATTACATGCATGTTCTTCTAAAGATGGCCTTCCACTTATATATTTTATTTAACGGCCATTTCCCATAATCTTCCGTCAAGAAAGTGGCCACATACCTTCAAATTTAAAGGAATACCGGTGTTTGTTTGCTGGAAAGCTTCGATTGAATTCAACCATCCAAGGACAGGTCCCTATCCGCATTAAGCAAACAAAAACAAAACCATCAAAATAATAAAAGGCTTTTTTTTAAAAGTCTTATGTTGGGCTACAATGTTCACATTGAAAATTCGCTTTCCGCCAGGCAAATCTCTGGCCACGATTTCAAAAGCAAGACCATTGTTCAAGAAAAAATGTCATCTATTTTCTAACAGCAAGGAGGCTGTTGCTAATAAGTGATTTGCATTTTGCGTCATGGCCGACATGTTGATGGTGAAATGGCAAAGACTATTTGATTTGGAACAATGCTATTGTGGTCAGCAGCCGTCGTGAGGTGGTCACATTGTTTGTTTATTCCGCTGAGGTTGGTTTCAATCCAAGAATCAATTCATTCAGTTGTCATGTCATTAGCAAAAGCGTTCACGTAAGATAGCGCTGTCTACGGTATTTCCAGAAAATCAATCTGAATTCATCAATTCGGTCTTTAAAAGGACGTGCCTCTGGCTAACCCATGGTCGACACATATTAGTATCGTCTTGAAAGTTTTAACGAAAATTTTGTCGTCATTTTTACGACTTTAAGCATAGCAAGACGGAGAGCAACGTACATATTAATAGCCTCGATTACAGTCGGAAACTAAAAGGTGTTCCACAGTAGAAAGTTGAAAATTTAACGCTTTCTTAACGTGACGCCCACTGGAGCACTTAAATATGATTTACATGCCAGCATACGTTTTAATGTGTGCGACTTTAAATTCATAGAAAATTATCATTTAAGGAAAGAAAAAAAGCATCACAATTTTTCAATCTATAGCCTACCTTGTCGTCAGTCGATCCGCGACCAAACATTTCGTCATCAACAATTGTCAATTCAAAGGAGGATGATTCCAGCCATCTGACTATATGAGAAAGAAAACATGACTTTTATATACGATAAAAAAACTACTAAGAAATTTCAAGACAATTTAAGTACTATATTACACTATTTAGATATTTAAAAACAATTTGGATACTAATTTTGACTGTTGAAATATTTCATAAAGATTTCGATACATTATTAAACTATTTAGATATTTAAATACGATTTGGATACTATTTTTAACCATATACATATTTCATTACAGTTTTGATACGATAATTAAAAATAAAACACGGTTTGATCAAATCACAATGACGTAGTTTGTTCCTTTCAAACGAGAGGTAAAGCAAATATTAAACCATACCATTTCTGCCGGTTGAACGTCAAGATGACCATAAATGCACAGCTAAAAATTAAATGGTTCTAATTAAGCGCAAATTGTACGCAAAAAGAACATTAAAAGAGCCAATAAGAATACTAAGAGCTAATAAGAATGTTAAAAGCCAATCAGAATGCATTACGTCAATTTCCAACGCTGAAATTGAGCAGCAAATCGACAATTTCCAGAAACAACTTACGGTTTTCTTGGTCGGGTCATTTCCAAGTGAAGCAAGAATCACAGGTGGAAGTTGAACATCTCCATCGGGATAATTTGGGTCAAGGCCAAGATCTCTTAGTTCAACTGACATTCCTAAACTGTTTTCCATTCTCTACATATAGCATGAAAGAAATTGCATAGTGATTAGTGTGCTTCTAACATATATAGCCCCAGTCCTCGTGCAAAAAAGAAAAATTTCAGTGACAAAAAAGATAATTATTGTATTACAATACCGATGCAGCCGTTTCCATCATTCGGATGACGTCTCCTCGATGGTCTCTATTAGACGATACGCTTTTAATAGCAACTGCATCTCGAAGACCTTCTTTGAAATTGCTCTATACAAAAAAGATGATGATCAAACGTGATTTATAGTAGAGTGCACATGCGATAAATACATATATTACTAATGAGATATAGATATTTATAGTTAATTATTGCTAATAATAAGAGTTTCTCCGGGTTTTTATAAGTGATTTATTGAGCTTTCGACTCGGTGCTTCGAACCTTCTTCAGAATACAGGTAGTTTAGCTATTTACAATTGTTTTTAGTTTCTAGACGTTTAGAGCGTCTAATTGGATAGTAGAATGGATTAAGATGATTGGATGACGTGGAATGCGTTGTTATAGGTTTGGTTGTATTGTGTATAGGATATAAGGTCAATAAATCTTTTATTATTAACAATAAATATTACTGGATTAAAAATCTTCAAGCTTATATTTATATTAGTATATCAAATTAATTACCATGTGCTCGTCAATGTATCTATAAAAATGATAAAAAAAGTTTAACATATATATACTGCTGTACAGAAGTTGAGCAGTTATAAATGGCTAAAATGAAAATGGAAAATCTTAAGTAGACACAAAGTGAACACTTTTATGGAAAAATGTTAGTTTGGTTTGGAAAAATGTTGTCCCGAGAAAAAGCTAACGTAATCATTTCCATTCAACATATCGACTTTATTTAGACATCATCAGGAATGATTATGTTGCATGCGTGTACAGTATAAATATGGCTTCTATGTTATTTGATCTAGTCAAAAGAAAACAGATAGCTCTCTCAAATTCTCAATAGTAATTTGGAGTTACCGTTGTTGTGTATTTTATTAAAATACTCAGTGATTCCCGAAAACATTTTTGTCGCAAGAATAGGCACACTTTTAGAATACCCCGCCATAAAGATACCCCCAAAGATAATCAGACGAAGTTATAACTTAGAATCAGATTAGGGTTTGGTCAGGTATACATGATGCAGGTAAATAAGTATGTGGTTGGGTATTTAAAAACTACGCCCGAGAATTGGCTCGAATAACAAACGATATTTAATCTTGATTGAAAGACTCGCGATTAAACAAATATGGCATTTCTTTCAAAGCCTGGTTGCCATCGGTTTAGCGATGAAAACAAGATTGAAAAATAAACGATAAAATCAAAAGAATCTCAAGCAAGCCAGCCGTCTAAATTCTACCGAATGTCACGTATGGTTGGAGTGATGACGTATTGAGCTGTCAGGTCACACCCAGCCACATCGTCAAATATGGCTTAACATTATTGAAACGCCCAAAATGATACTAGAAAAGAAAGTCTGAAGTCGGTGCAACAGATACTTTCCCAAACGTATCTCTCTCTTGCCTGCAACATTATGTTACTCACAAGCTCGGGATGTTCGACTTTTCTAGCTATTGAATGCAATTGCGTCTACTGAAATTGAAACTAAAGTTGACATCGAACTGGATGTACTTGATTCGAGAAATCTAACTAGCCACGAAATTAAGTGGTCTGTAGTGAACCAATTTACCATTTGACTCATTTTCCATATTTGATTGAAGTACCTTTATAATTGGTTTGAACGCAAATGTTCATATATTTGACATTCATTTGCAAACATTGTGTTTCTTTAAATAACACGAAGAATAAAAAATTCTTACTGATTAACAGCGTCAAGCGATACACCAGCCATTCTGAAAGGCAACTCTTTCAATTATCGCAACCGCGAAAATTTCCAATCTTCTGATAACAACTGAAATTTGAAAAGAAGAGAAAGAACAGTTCCAGCGTTGCCAACTGTACTTCTGCGAATCATTTATCTACTGGCTGATTCATGCCACAGTCAAAATAATATATACAGAGTGCATTTTAAATTCAAAATACCTTTAAAACAAAACTATTGGTTTTGAATTTCTAAAGAATAAATTTTCAAAACAAGTTGGTTACCAATCAAGAGTACTTGGAAATGTAAATATAGTTCCAAGAATAAGCTGAAGTAATCATGCGATAAGTGTGGTTCTTTGACGTAGGCCAACCATGGGGGGCCTTAGAAAACAATAACATTAGCCCATGAAGGCTGGGGCTTACAAGAGCGTTGATAATATATTCTTTTGAAACTGATCTCCAACATGACAGCAACAAATAAGGGGCCCTTCCTTTTGCACAAACAAACCTAGCGCGACCTGCGAAAATGAAAAAATCGGGCTTCATTTTACCCCCCTGACTTGTCGTTCCAGATGTATTTTAGTTCAATGCGGCAAAGTTAGTATTCCAGTTTAAAATACAGTTCACTGTCACAGCCTGCTTTCCAGACCTCCTTGCCATTCTCTTTCCCTGCATTTCATTCTCACAGCATTCATTACATCATTTAAGTAGATTTGAAATTGGCTGATTTTAATGTTTTTGTAGTAGGAACATCTGATATAATCATGCAGTGTTAACATATTTCCCAAAGGTTTTTGTTAGCATCAATAGTTGACTCCCAACACATTTACACCCAGACATTTTTGTCAGTATCAACAATTTACACCAACACAAAACCGACTTTTACTGATAGAAGATTAATCTTATTAACCACAACTGAACAATGGCCTTCAAGCCAGCAAAGGATTTTGTCCCTTTTCAAACTCACACCACTTGCCCAAACAATTAATCATCATCCCAATACTAACACCTCTTGACAAATATCCGCTAACTACTCCACCATATATGTAAACAAACCTGTATTATAATAACTTCCTGATGATGTCACCAAACATGTAATATCGAACCACTAAATTAGCCAGACTGTCACCTCAGTCTCATGATGAATTTGTAATAAATCTGAAAACATCACTGTGTTATCATCTTGAATCTTTTATCTCAAATCTTTTATTTCAAATTTAGTTAAAGATAAACAATTCAGAATTTGCTTCATATTAAACTTAGTCAAACTGTCATCTGGTGAAGGGATTTTAATGTCACAGTAATCATGGATTTTTCAATGTTTCAAAGGGTAATGACTTTGCATCCATCAGTAAGGGATACTTCTCATCTCTACTTGGTCATTGACATTCTCAAGATCATACTACCTACACAATATTTCTTTGAAATTATTCCTTTTTTTCAACATACTTTTGGTCCCTCCCTTTTACCTATTGCTTTAAATCTGAAAATTGTATGCCTGATTTAGTTATACATTCACCAGCTGCTTGTCTTTCTTTATGCTACCAATATTCTACATCTCACCTTCTCTTCATGCATGAACCCACCATTTCAGTCTTCCATTTCCTAAATACCCTCATGACTGTTTCACACAATTATCATCATCACTCTTTTACAATCATGAAACAATCATTTCAATCTTTTCTTCCCTTTACATGTGTGTTTATTTCCTCACCCAAATTAATGCCAGAAAGCTTTTACATCATATTTCGATATTTCACAAAATATTGACCTCGTCCATCTTTCAATCCCTGTCTCCTCAATTGATATACCATTACAGTTCCCACAAATGCCGATGGATATTTCCATGGCAAAAACATGTGTATCTTTTCCAACACAATAAGACTATATAGACTATATAAGGCATGCCAAGGGCCTTATTTTGTGTTTTAAGACTTCATTTAAAACTTTTCAACCCTTATCTACCTTTCGTACAACAACCAGGTTACTTCTACAGGAACTATAAATCAGATATACACTGCATTTTATCATAATTTTGCCATCAACCATTATCACAGTTAACACCAATCATTACAGTCTGTTCCTATTCATAAACGGAATTTTAATATACGTGCAACATTGTTCTGTCGACAAGAACATCAAGCTATCAAAGCTATTACCCAGAAGAAAACAATCGAATCTGTAAATACCTTTGAATTGTTTTCTTGGTTCAATTATACCCCTACAATGGTATTATATACCTTTGACTCTCTTCGGGAAACGTATGTAAGTCGAATCCTTTTCATCACATGATTCTCACAAGTCACAATAACATTGAGAAAACATTTCCTCCGATAGACCAAATGATAAAATTCCTTAAAGTTCACCGTGCCACGTTTGCAGAAATATAAGGCCTAGAAACTACAACTAGAGTAACATAAAAGAGGACAGTGTTGCCAGATTGGTAGCCTGCTGACTCTCGCAGACTCTCCCAAGTTACCTGTAAAGTGTAAGTCAACTGTAGTAGCCCGATTGTGCTTCGCACCAAATAGCCCAAATTTGCGTAAACACAAGCAAAAAGTAGCTGAAGTCTATTGAAAATATTTACTCGAAAGCAACTGCACACTAGTCATTGATATGCATTTTTATTATAAATGAATATATTTTTTTTGCCCCAAAACCTTAATCCCGCAATTTCTTAAATTTTACCTCAACAATTTGCCCGTCTACCTGGCAGCCTCGCACTATCTAGAAATCTGTGCTTTGACAAAGAATTTAATGAAGACAATGGTTGAAAAAATAGCAATTAATCACTTGCTTGTATTAACAATTCAGCAAATGTCAGTTTCATTTGATCATGCTTTCTGGCTTTCCTGCACCACTAGTCAACGCACCAAGATGATTGATATAGGCAGCAAACAGCTTCATCTTAAAGAAAGATAGCACATTTATAGTAAGCAGAATTTTTTCAATTTTATGCAACATTTGAGATGTGTTCATACAAATATTTAACGTTTTCTCAAATGAAATACAATCACTTCGTGTAAGAAACGTCGCAAATTACAAAATTTGTGTTGCTTCGTGTTTTGAAAAAATTCCAAATGTTCGATTCTAAATCGTGCAGTGAACTAAGTGGATTTGGATTCAGCTTGAGAATTTGAATCTCACGTCAGTATATTGAAAATCAAAAATATTCTCAATGACATGAAGTTTTTCGTCTTTTATCTATTTTGAACTAAAGACTGTCGTCAGACACATGTTCAAGCCAATAAGAACAATGCAATTTGTGAATTGGTTACGATGTTGCAGGTTCCCATAAAAACCACAAGCAAAACAACGTAATGTAGGTGGATACGCTTGTTTGTGACATAAACAACATTCAACATTAACCTTCACACATCAAACTTACACCAGCTTGCAAATTTGTAATGTTCAACTTTTCGTTCTGGGAATGCGCACAATCATCAGACCTTCCCATTGGTAAAAACACACAATCCTTGCCAGTGGTCTCAGTAAGCGTCAAAACGAGTGGTAGACTGCCTCCTTCACGAATGCAGTCAGGCTCCACGCTATGTACTGAAATGAAAAAAGTGTTTGGTTGACAAAAGTGATTTAATAATAGACTGATGTCTGAAGTTAATTTAATCTGCATAATCTGGAGAAAACAATGCAATCGTTTCATATCGTTTGGTATTCTAAAGTTGCTTAAATTGTCATAGCTTTGATGTTTAATCTGAAACCATATCATTGAAATGAAAATCCAATAAATGAAAAAAACCAAGAGGAAATAATTGGACTTGGTATTCGCATTATATTATGTATATAAGGTTACTCAAAGTTTAGATTAACTGGCGTACGCAGTCATGCTTTGTCTCATTTTCTTGATTTAGAGCATACCATCTAAGGTGGCCAACTTTCCAGCTTCAAACACTGGGTTCTCGAAATCTCCGAGCCAAGCACGTGAAGCCCCGTTGGAGTAAGTCGGACTAAACGAATAAAATAACAAGCCGATGTACACTGAAAAGCGAAAGCTATGTAAGTTAAAATATTCATCCAGTACGGATTCCGTATGGAACTTGTGACATCACACTACAATGGAAGATTGCTTGAGATTGCTTGACAACACATTTCTGTACTTACGTCATAATATTTGGACTTCCTCTTTGTCTGTGAACATAGTTAAGATGATCGATAACTAACTGTCCAATCACTTCAGGATCTTGATCAGGTACAAGGCGAATTGAGAACTTTCCTATCACCTTTAGATAAAACAATTTGAAATGAAGACAATTTATGAATAAACATGTAAAACAAAGAACAACAAAAAGAACAACAACAACAACAACAACAACAGCAACAACAACAAAAACAACATTACCTCATATGGAATGACGGTTTTGTCACCAGGGCCAGAAAACGCACCTTCAAATCCTACAACAAAACAAAAAGATTAATGAACACCAAAGACTTGGGTGTGAGCGTCAATTGCGGCAAAGAAAGACTAAGTTTATTATGATCTACTGACGAACTTAAGCTTCAAAATCAATGAGAAAATGAATCGAAAAACGATTTAATCCTTAAGTTCAACTTACTGAATACAGCCATATTGATAGTTATTAAAACCATACGCAACAAGCTCCATATGATGCATTTGAAAAAAAAGTTCAGGAAACGTAATAGAAAAGTGCAAAAAGTACTTATGAAAACAAAATTCAAATTAATAAGAATCCAGCGTAGACTTATATATCACATTATGGAAGTTTTCCTTGTATTATTTGATACTGCTGTTGCTAAGAAAGTATTTAAACTCCTAAAATATTTTTAAAAAATCATTGAACACATCAAATCGTTTAAATCGAAATGTCACAATGATGTTAATAGCCGAAAAAACAAACAACACAGCATGATTTGAAACGCTGCATTGCAAATAACCTTTACTTCATGTAACCTATACTGTACACTTCCCGAAGTTCTCGGCGTTATGCAATTATTGAGTAGCATGATTGAATGTTTATATTTACCATGAATGGATAAAGATGGATATCTCCAACGTCTCATGAGTGTATTTTTCTCGTTAGAAGTTGTCAGCTCGTGTGCACCGAGTTGCTCACGGTAGACATTCTACACAAACAAATGTGCAATGCGCATGAGTGGAAAATCGACGTTAAATTAGCATAAAAGGAAAAATGAGAATTTAAGCCATAATCTTTCACGTTTTTCATTTAAGGGTCGAATGGGATGAAAAATGTGCTTTTTGGGTGCATCAGCCCACTAAATGTCACAGACTAGATTCATACAAGCACTTAGATATTTGGCATAACACACATGGCATAAAATATGTCCTCGTGATGTTGCTAACTCAACACCTACTCTGTATAAATATACAATTCACTTCCAGCTTGTAAATACATCATTTTGTCTGACGATGGCTTTGAAATAAAAGTGATTTGTTTTATAATGCAATTGCTGACATAACTAAATACGCACCATGTCAAAATCCAAATCGTCATAGAGAGCTTCCTCTTCAGGAGTCAATTCACGAACGGAATCATTAACACCTGGTATCAATATTTTTCCCTTTTCGTCAGTTAACGTGGACAGCAATGCAACCACATCCGACATTGCTTCATACCTATATTACACAAACGTATGCATCGTTCCACATGGGTTCACACTTCAATGAACATTTGTAACCATACATTACAACAAGAACGTATTTATTAACAATATCTTCAAAGCAACTTACACAGGTCCACCATGGCTTCCAGAATGTAAATCTTTGTCGGCACAATTCACTTTGACATGGAAATAGATGATACCTCTAGAGAACACACACAAATAACCCCTGGACGGATGGATTTTCAAATATTAACGTGCAGTAGTGAACATCATCGTACAATTGACATATGACGAAAATAATAAATATATAAAAATAGCAAATGAAGTAACAATTGCAAATTGTACACGTAATGGCAATTGGCGTGTGGTAAATATAGGATTGTTGGTTCAGGACTGCAATAGAAAACTGTTTTTTTTTCTTACATGACGCTATATATCGTCATTTGTATACGAAAACGATGAAGATTGCGATTGAAACAGAGCACAAGACAACCAAATCGCGATTAACTGCAAGCCTCCATCTGTTTAACAAAACAATGGACATAGATGTTTGTAGATGTAGATCGTCTGAGAAGGACTATATTGACTGATGTTTTGACAACCTTAGTGGTAGTCAGTCCTTCTCAGGACTATACTAGCCTGGACGATCTACATCTACAAACATCTAACAATCGACAAAGGTAGGAGATGTCTAACTTACCGAAGACCATAAGTCAAACAAGGTTTTGAAGTACCAAGCCAATAGTTGTCGGATATAGCAATGAAATCAACATCCTGAAAATTAAGTTATGAAACATTTACTTAAAAGAAAAAACCCACTCCAAACAACATCATGTTGTAAACTCAAGATTCGAGTTATAAAAGCAAGAGACAAGATTTTAAGCAATATTTCGACTTTATTTCAAAGTCATTATGAAGCTAAGTGATTATTTACAAGCATGCGTGATCTTAAATACTTATTACAAGGAAATGACGTAAGAAATGATGTTTGACATTTCATCCTGGCACAAACCTTGAAAAATAGATCTTTTTCCTCCTTGATAAGATCTGCCAAACCAACACTTCCACTTTCCTCCATACCTTCAAGCACAAACTGAAACACGAAAGTAATTTTACTGCATGAATCATTTTAATGACTGGCAAACAAATAAAACAGCTGATATATCGTGAAAAAAGGGACTTTCAAAGACACAAATTATTAATATTGCACTTTCAGCCATTTACATTAATTTTCATTGCCTTAACAGGCAAAGCAATTCAAGAGTAACACGTATAAAAACTCAGCCACTTTTTTAATAAAACTGCAAGCCTATTTCCAGCCAAAATTTGAAGTGGGCGATTAAATTAGTCTCAATCTTTTCACCTACGGTCCAAAGAAAGACACACATGTGTCTGAAGGCGAAATTTGGTTTCATAAAAGTACAGGCATGTTCTTCTAAAGATGGCCTTCCACTTATATGTTTATTTAATGGACATTTCCCATAATCTTCCGTCAAGAAAGTGGCCACATACCTTCAAATTTAAAGGAATACTGGTGTTTGTTTGCTGGAAAGCTTCGATTGAATTCAACCATCCAAGGACAGGTCCCTATCCGCATTAAGCAAACAAAAACAAAACCATCAAAACAATAAAAGGCTTTTTTTAAAAGTCTTATGTTGGGCTACTATGTTCACATTGAAAATTCGCTTTCCGCCAGGCAAATCTCTGGCCACGATTTCAAAAGCAAGACCATTGTTCCAGAAAAAATGTCATCTATTTTCTAACAGCAAGAAGGCTTTTGCTAATAAGTGATTTGCATTTTGCGTCATGGCCGACATGTTGATGGTGAAATGGCAAAGACTATTTGATTTGGAACAATGCTATTGTGGTCAGCAGCCGTCGTGAGGTGGTCACATTGTTTGTTTATTCCGCTGAGGTTGGTTTCAATCCAAGAATCAATTCATTCAGTTGTCATGTCATTAGCAAAAGCGTTCACGTAAGATAGCGCTCTCCACGGTATATCCAGAAAATCAATCTGAATTCATCAATCCGGTCTTTAAAAGGACGTGCCTCTGGCTAACCCATGGTCGACACATATTAGTATCGTCTTGAAAGTTTTAACGAAAATTTTGTCGTCATTTTTACGACTTTAAGCATAGCAAGACGGAGAGCAACGTACATATTAATAGCCTCGATTACAGTCGGAAACTAAAAAGGTGTTCCCACAGTAGAAAGTTGAAAATTTAACGCTTTCTTAACGTGACGCCCACTGGAGCACTTAAATATGATTTACATGCCAGCATACGTTTTAATGTGTGCGACTTTAAATTCATAGAAAATTATCATTTAAGGAAATGGAAAAAAAAAGCATCACAATTTTTCAATCTATAGCCTACCTTGTCGTCAGTCGATCCGCGACCAAACATTTCGTCATCAACAATTGTCAATTCAAAAGGAGGATGATTCCAGCCATCTGACTATATGAGAAAGAAAACATGACTTTTATATACGATAAAAAAAAACTACTAAGAAATTTCAAGACAATTTAAGTACTATATTACACTAATTAGATATTTAAAGACAATTTGGATACTAATTTTGACTGTTGAAATATTTCATAAAGATTTCGATACATTATTAAACTATTTAGATATTTAAATACGATTTGGATACTATTTTTAACCATATACATATTTCATTACGGTTTTGATACGATAATTAAAAATAAAACACGGTTTGATCAAATCACAATGACGTAGTTTGTTCTTTGAAACGAGAGGTAAAGCAAATATTAAACCATACCATTTCTGCCGGTTGAACGTCAAGATGACCATAAATGCACAGCTAAAAATTAAATGGTTCTAATTAAGCGCAAATTGTACGCAAAAAGAACATTAAAAGAGCCAATAAGAATACTAAGAGCTAATAAGAATGTTAAAAAGCCAATCAGAATGCATTACGTCCAATTTCCAACGCTGAAATTGAGCAGCAAATCGACAATTTCCATAAACAACATACGGTTTTCTTGTTCGGGTCATTTCCAAGTGAAGCAAGAATCACCGGTGGAAGTTGAACATCACCATCGGGATAATTTGGGTCAAGGCCAAGATCTCTTAGTTCAACTGACATTCCTAAACTGTTTTCCATTCTCTAGATGAAGCATGAAAAAAATTGCATAGTGATTAATGTGCTTCTAATACATACAGCCCCGGTCCTCGTGCAAAAAAGAAAAATTTCAGTGACAAAAAAGATAATTATTGTATTACAATACCGATGCAGCCGTTTCCATCATTCGGATGACGTCTCCTCGATGGTCTCTATTAGACGATACGCTTTTAATAGCAACTGCATTTCGAAGACCTTCTTTGAAATTGCTCTATACAAAAAAGATAATGATTAAACGTGATTTATAGTAGAGTGCACACACATGCGATAAATACATATATCACTAATGAGATATAGATATTTATAGTTAATTATTGCTAATAATAATAAGAGTTTCTCCGGGTTTTTATAAATGATTTATTGAGCTTTCGACTCGGTGCTTCGAACCTTCTTCAGAATAAAGGTAGTTTAGCTATTTACAATTGTTTTTAGTTTCTAGACGTTTAGAGCGTCTAATTGGATAATAGAATGGATTAAGATGATTGGATGACGTGGAATGCGTTGTTATAGGTTTGGTTGTATTGTGAATAGGATATAAGGTCAATAAATCTTTTATAAAAATCCAGAGAAACTCTTATTATTAACAATAAATATATACTACTGGATTAAAAATCTTCAAGCTTATATTTATATTAGTATATCAAATTAATTACCATGTGCTCGTCAATGTATCTATAAAAATGATAAAAAAAGTTTAGCTTATATATACTGCTGTACAGAAGTTGAGCAGTCATAAATGGCTAAAATTAAAATGGAAAATCTGAAGTAGACACAAGTGAACACTTTTATGGAAAAATGTTAGTTTGGTTTGGAAAAATGTTGTCCCGTTAAAAAGCTAAAGTAAGCATTTCCATTCAACGTATCGACTTTATTTAGTCATCATCAGGAATGATTATATTGCATGCATGTACAGTACAAATATGGATTCTATGTTATTTGATCTAGTCAACAGAAGACAGATGGTTCTCTTAAATTCTCAATAGTAATTTGGAGTTACCGTTGTTGTGTATTTTATTAAAATACTCAGTGATTCCCGAAAACATTTTTCTCTCAAGAATAGGCACACTTTTAGAATACCCCGCCATAAAGCTACCCCCAAAGATAATCAAACGAAGTTATAACTTAGAATCAGGTTAGGGTTTGGTCAGGTATACATGATGCAGGTAAATAAGTATGTGGTTGGGTATTTAAAAACTACGCCCGAGAATTGGCTCGAATAACAAACGATATTTAATCCTGATTGAAAGACTCGTGATTAAACAAATATGGCATTTCTTTCAAAGCCTGGTTACCGTCGGTTTAGCGATGAAAATAAATTGATAAATAAACGATAAAATCAAAAGAATCTCAAGCAAGCCAGCCGTCTAAATTCTACCGAATGTCGCGTATGGTTGGAGTGATGACGTATTGAGCTGTCAGGTTACACCCAGCCACATCGTCAAATATGGCTTAACATTATTGAAACGCCCAAAATGATACTAGAAAAGAAAGTCTGAAGTCGGTGCAACAGATACTTTCCCAAACGTATCTCTCCCTTGCCTGCAACATTATGTTACTCACAAGCTCGGGATGTTCGACTTTTCTAGCTATTGAATGCAATTGCGTCTACTGAAATTGAAACTAAAGTTAACATCGAACTGGATGTACTTGATTCGAGAAATCTAACTAGCCACGAAATTAAGTGGTCTGTAGTGAACCAATTTACCATTTGACTCATTTTCCATATTTGATTGAAGTACCGCTATAATTGGTTTGTAGGCAAATGTTCATATATTTGACATTCATTTGCAAACATTGTGTTTCTTTAAATAACACGAACAATAAAAAATTCTTACTGGTTAACAGCGTCAAGCGATACACCAGCCATTCTGAAATGCAATTCTTTCAATTATCGCAACCGCGAAAATTTCCAATCTTCTGATAACAACTGAAATTTGAAAAGAAGAGAAAGAAGAGTTCCAGCGTTGCCAACTGTACTTCTGCGAATCATTTATGTACTGGCTGATTCATGCCACAGTCAAAATAATATATACGGGGTGCATTTTAAATTCAAATACCTTTAAAACAAAACTATTGGTTTTGAATTTCTAAAGAATATATTTTCAAAACAAGTTGGTTACCAATCAAGAGTACTTGGAAATGTAAATATAGTTCCAAGAATAAGCTGAAGTAATCATGCGATAAGTATGGTTCTTTGACAGAGGCCAACCATGGGGGGCCTTAGAAAACAATAACATTAGCCCATGAAAGCTGGGGCTTACAAGAGCATTGATAATATATTCTTTTGAATCTGATCTCCAACATGACGGCAACAAATAAGGGGCCCTTCCTTTTGCACAAACAAACCTGGGCGACCTGCAAAAATGAAAAAATCTGGCTTCATTTTACCCCCCTGACTTGTCGTTCCAGATGTATTTTAGTTCAATGCGGCAAAGTTAGTATTCCAGTTTAAAATACAGTTCACTGTCACAGCCTGCTTTCCAGACCTCCTTGCCATTCTCTTTCCCTGCATTTCATTCTCACAGCATTCATTACATCATTTAAGTGGATTTAAAATTGGCTGATTTTAATGTTTTTGTAGTAAGAACATCTGATATAATCATGCAGTGTTAACATATTTCACAAAGGTTTCATTAGCATCAATAGTTGACTCTCAATACATTTACACCCAGACATTTTTGTCGGTATCAACAATTTACACCAACACAAAACCGACTTTTACTGATAGAAGATTAATCTTACAAACCACAACTGAACAATGGCCTTTAAGCCAGCAAAGGATTTTGCCCCTTTTAAAACTCACACCACTTGCCCAAACAATTAATCATCATCCCAATACTAACACCTCTTTACAAGTATCTGCTTACTACTCCACCATATATGTAAACAAACCTGTATTATAATAACTTCCTGATGATGTCACCAAACATGTAATATCGAACCACTAAATTAGCCAGACTCTCACCTCAGTCTCATGATGAATATGTAATAAATCTGAAAATATCACTGTGTTATCGTCTTGAATCTTTTATCTCAAATCTTTTATCTCAAATATAGTTAAAGATAAACTATTCAGAATTTGCTTCATATTAAACTTAGTCAAACTGTCATCTGGTGAAGGGATTTTAATGTCACAGTAATCATGGATTTTTCAATGTTTCAAAGGGTAATGACTTTGCATCCATCAGTAAGGGATACTTCTCATCTCTACTTGGTCATTGACATTCTCAAGATCATACTACCTACACAATATTTCTTTGAAATTATTCCTTTTTTTCAACTTACTTTTGGTCCCTCCCTTTTACCTATTGCTTTAAATCTGAAAATTGTATGCCTGATTTAGTTATACATTCACCAGCTGCTTGTCTTTCTTTATGCTACCAATATTCTACATCTCACCTTCTCTTCATGCATGAACCCACCATTTCAGTCTTCCATTCCCTAAATACCCTCATGACTGTTTCACACAATTATCATCATCACTCTTTTACAATCATGAAACAATCATTTCAATCTTTTCTTCCCTTTACATGTGTGTTTATTTCCTCACCCAAATTAATGCCAGAAAGCTTTTACATCATATTTCAATATTTCACAGAATATTGACCTCGCCCATCTTTCAATCCCTGTCTCCTCAATTGATATACCATTACAGTTCCCACAAATGCCGATGGATATTTCCATGGCAAAAACATGTGTATCTTTTCCAACACAATAAGACTATATAGACTATATAAGGCATGCCAAGGGCCTTATTTTGTGTTTTAAGACTACATTTAAAACTTTTCAACCCTTATCTACCTTTCGTACAACAACCAGGTTACTTCTACAGGAACTATAAATCAGATATACACTGCATTTTATCATAATTTTGCCATCAACCATTATCACAGTTAACACCAATCATTACAGTCTGTTCCTATTCATAAACGGAATTTTAATATACGTCCAACATTGTTCTGTCGACAAGAACATCAAGCTATCAAAGCTATTACCCAGAAGAAAACAATCGAATCTGTAAATACCTTTGAATTGTTTTTCTTGGTTCAATTATACCCCTACAATGGTATTATATACCTTTGACTCTCTTCGGGAAACGTATGTAAGTCGAATCCTTTTCATCACATGATTCTCACAAGTCACAATAACATTGAGAAAACATTTCCTCCGATAGACCAAATGATAAAATTCCTTAAAGTTCACCGTGCCACGTTTGCAGAAATATAAGGCCTAGAAACTACAACTAGAGTAACATAAAAGAGGACAGTGTTGCCAGATTGGTAGCCTGCTGACTCTCGCAGACTCTCCCAAGTTACCTGTAAAGTGTAAGTCAACTGTAGTAGCCCGATTGTGATTCGCACCAAATAGCCCAAATTTGCGTAAACACAAGAAAAAAGTAGCTGAAGTCTATAGAAAATATTTACTCGAAAGCAACTGCACACTAGTCATTGATATGCATTTTTATTATAAATGAACATATTTTTTCTGCCCCAAAACCTTAATCCCGCAATTTCTTAAATTTTACCTCAACCATTTTCCCGTCTACCTGTGCAGTCTCGCGCTATCTAGAAATCTGTGCTTTGACAAAGTATTTAATGAAGACAATGGTAGAAAAAATAGCGATTAATCACTTGCTTGTATTAACAATTCAGCAAATGTCAGTTTCATTTGATCATGCTTTCTGGCTTTCTGCACCACTTGTCAACGCACCAAGATGATTGATATAGGCAGCAAACAGCTTCATCTTAAAGAAAGATAGCACATTTAGAGTAAGCAGAATTTTTTCAATTTCATGCAAAATTTGAGATGTGTTCATACAAATATTTAACGTTTTCTCAAATGAAATACAATCACTTCTTGTAAGAAACATCGCAAATTGCAAAATTTGTGTTGCTTTGTGTTTTGAAAGAATTCCAAATGTTCGATCCTAAATCGTGCGGTGGACTAAGTGGATTTGGATTCAGCTTGAGAATTTTGAATCTCACGCCAGTATATTGAAAATCAAAAATATTCTCAATGACATGAAGTTTTTCGTCTTTTATCTATTTTGAACTAAAGACTGTCGTCAGACACATGTTCAAGCCAATAAGAACAATGCAATTTGTGAATTGGTTACGATGTTGCAGGTTCCCATAAAAACAACAAGCAAAACAACGTAATGTAGGTGGATACGCTTGTTTGTGACATAAACAACATCATCATCTAACATTCAACATTAACCTTCACACATCAAACTTACACCAGCTTGAAAATTTGTAATGTTCAACTTTTCATTCTGGGAATGCGCACCATCATCAGACCTTCCCATTGGTAAAAACACACAATCCTTGCCAGTGGTCTCAGTAAGCGTCAAAACGAGTGGTAGGCTGCCTCCTTCACGAATGTAGTCAGGCTCCACGCTATGTACTGAAATGAAAAAAGTGTCTGGTTGACAAAAGTGATTTAATACTAGACTGATGTCTGAAGTTAATTTAATCTGCATAATCTGGAGAAAACAATGCAATCGTTTCATATCGTTTGGTATTCTAAAGTTGCTTAAATTGTCAATGCTTTGATGTTTAGTTTGAAACCATATCATTGAAATGAAAATCCAATAAATGAAAAAAACCAAGTGGAAATAATTGGACTTGGTATTCGCATTAGATTATGTATATAAGGTTACTCAAAGTTTTGAATAACTGGCGTACGCAGTCATGCTTTGTCTCATTTTCTTGATTTAGAGCATACCATCTAATGTAGCCAACTTTCCAGCTTCAAACACTGGGTTCTTGGAATCTGCAGTAGAAATAGCAGCAACGAGTTGCATTTCTTAGTGCAAAAAAAGGTCTGTCTTTTGCCAGACGAAAGAACGTTAAGATCCCACGTTAACGCATAGCACAAGAGAAATGCAATCTTACAACATGCTTCATAACAATTTTATCAATATGTTTCTTTGTAGCTTCATTAATTTAATTGAAAAATCTTTAACATTCTGCGACCTCAAATCTTTTTTACCTCGCACGGAATGACTGTTTTATCACCAGGACCAGAAAACGCACCTTCAAATCCTACAAGAAAAACAACACATGCTTGCGTGATACCATTCAATAAACCAAAAAGTCTGGGCCATGACGATTTATTGGCTAATCCAAACTTCAAAATCGTTGAGATTTGAAACGACAAAACAATATTTCAATATCGATTAGCAAAACAATATTTCCGGCCTTGAAAGTCTACTCAACTGACCTATACTTCATTTCTTTAAATCTCCGTACTTTGTGAAGTTTTCAGCATTATGCATTGGTGAGCTAGCGTAACTGAAACTTGATATTTACCATGAATATCCATTCATGGATAGTGATGGATATCTCCAGCGTCTCATCGGTGTACTTTTTTCGTCAGTAGTAGTCAACCCATGAGCACCGAATTCTTCTTTAAACGCCATCTTAAAGAAAGAAATTAGCAATATACGCACGCTGAAGGCACGTTGACGTTTAAGAGGCACGAAAGCAAAGACGACAGCTTAAGCCCCCAACGAGTAATTATTCGGGGTCTTCATTTTGAGGGTCTTTATTATGCTTAAAAACATACTGACCATGTCGAAATCTAAATTCTCGTGCAGTGCATCCTCTTGGGGTGTCACATCACGAACATAATCATTAACACCAGGTATCAAGATGTTTCCCTTTTCATCAATCAACGTTGACAACAATGCAACCACGTCTGACATAGCCTCGTACCTACGTTAAACAAAGTTTTAAACCAAGCATATTTTTTGTGGTGAAAGAGGAAGACACTAAAAGAAGATGCAATCGCCGAAATATCTTGTAAGCTCAACATATGAGAGCTTTTTTTAAAACAAGATAACAGTTTGGTATGTCGATTTTATTCCAAAGTCAACGAAGTGAATCTGATAAATTAGTTACACAATATTATTTACAAAAAATAGCTATACTGAATAAATTAAAAAGCAACGAGGTCTTTAGATAGCTACTTTAGTTACTTCGATATGATTATGGAATAAGTTGACAGGGTTTATGCTGCTTTTTGTCCAACTTTCAAAGACTTTTCAATAAAGAAAATATAGATTTTCAAGAACTAAAATTCAAATGTTTGCAATGGTACTCCAAAGGCACCCAACAACAGTTACTTACGATTTAAAGTAATTACAACAAACGGCCTTCTAAAAAGACTTTTGTTTGGAAAGAAAAAAATACAATGGAGTCATAATTTAATGAGTTTTCAAGGAGTTTTGCACGTTTTCTCTTTTCAAGAGCTTTTGAATAGCATTTAATATTGAGTGTTTGATTCAAGGGCTTTTCAAGGAGTTTAAGTAGTTGTAAAATATACAAATATGATGGCTCTATAGATTATCTTTGGTCACAGTATCATCTTAAGATGAACAATACGAAGAAGTCTCTTGTACCTTTTCAATTATGTCTGACGTATCTGCCACAATTCATGGTATTATAAGAAATATCTTTTTCAAACAAACTGATTGAATTGACTTTCTTCAAATCACTTCAAGATAATTCAAACTGAAGAGAAAGGAAGTTGATCGATGTGATGACAATAAGATAAACAACTTAAAGGCCATAACCATGAAACAGAATGCAATTTTTTGAAGGAATTGTACTGCAACGTGCAAACGCAAAGCAAGTCGTAGTTACAAGCCATAAAGGCCTAAGACAAAATTTGGAGATGTCATTTAAGGTCGTGCGCATTGCCTCGCGTGATTTTAATAAAATTCTATTTTGCACTGTTGTAGGACAGCTACTCATAGCACAGTATAAAACATACGTTCATCGTTCCACAATTGTCTAATGTACGTGAAAACATTGTGACTGCATAAAAAAACTTCGTAATTTATCAACAATATCTTCAAAGCAACTTATACAGGTCAACCATGGCATCCAGAATGTAAATCTTTCGCAGCACAATTCACTTTGACATGGAAATAAATCATACCTCTAGGGAAGAAACACAAATAAGCGCTGGACAGATGAATTTTCAATTAGTAGCAGATTACTCAGTAGGCTAAATGGGCTGAAGTCCAAAGGCCCGGGATGTCGAGAGGCTTGTTGTATCTGGACAAGAATTAGTTATTCTTTTCACCATTTCTGACTAGTTGAAAGCTTTTAATTTAGACAATTTATGCTGTTGAAAGCCGTGCGGTCTACATTTCAAATGCACGATGTTCAGAACTCATGAAGTAGTGGGTTTTCCCAGTTTGAACTTTAAATTTATTCCTATTCCTTAAACACGGAAATTACAAATAAAAACGGAAATTTTCCAAAGCAAAGAAACGTAAGGAACGCAAACGTCATCAAGAGGCTTAACTCCCTGGGAGAATAAAATCACTTAAGGGCCCACAACTTTGATAGAAAACAGCGTTTCCTTTTTGTATTTCTTTCTACAAGACGACTTAAACGGTGATTAAATTTTAGCCATCATCATGGCTGACAAACCTATCGACAAAGGTTGAAGATGTCTAACTTCCGAAGACCATAGGTCAAACAAGGTTTTGAAGTACCAAGCCAATAGTTGTCGGATATTGCAATGAAATTGACATCCTGAAAAGTTAGGGTATGAAACGATAACTTGATGATCTTATTTTCCATTTCATCCCGAAACTGACCTTGAAAAAGAGATCTTTTTCCTCCTTGATAAGATCAGCCATACCGACACTTCCACTTTCTTCCATACCTTCAGACACAAACTGTAACACGAAAAAATTTTATAAACGTATTAATGAAACAAACAGGCCTACATGTCCATAAAATATCATTCTATAAAAAGAGCAATAACGTCAGCTTCTTTGAATCAACTGCCTTCGACGAAGCTTCCAAAAACCTACAATCATTGTATTGACATTGCAATAAATAAATTTTTGATAATATTCAAAATAAAAAGCAGTAGACCTCCATGCACAGGGACCGCGGAGAAGGGGGCAAGGGGGGCAATTGCCTCCCCCCCCCCTTTTTTCAATATTTCTTTCTTTGTAAAGTACAAGAGTGTAAAAATCCGCTTTGGCAAATACTTAGCTATGTTCCACTTTCATTTTTTAGTTGACATTAGATTGACCAATTATAGCGCGTTCAGACTAATTGCTGGAGTACGTAGCACGCCGTTCACACTACGTAGTACCAACTAGCTTCATCTATTTATAATTTCATGTTTTTCAATGCAAACAAGTTTTAAAACCAGGTGTCATCGTTCATATTGTTGCCCGTGCCCGAGCATCGTACTTGCGTACCACCCATTGAACTGTAATAACAACTGGAACGGTAAGTCAGGAGGGGAAATTAAAGACAGATGATGGCATGCAGGTCGTTCCAGTCCTTTTGTAAAGAAGATGGAATTTTTATATTTATAAAACTTTAAAAGTAAATTTTGCGATACTTTTTGTAAATACAATTAAATTTGAAAAATATTGGTCAAAAGTCATAGTATTGCTAAAAATTTTGAAAGCAAAGTCCAAAATCAGAAAGTCTCCGCGCGATTTTTTGTTGCTTTTTCCAGGCATAGCCAATCGTTCATACCACCAAAATTTTGTAGTTCCATGTTAAGTACACAAACGTACAAGGTATGGCAAAAATCAAGCCATTTACAAAAGAGAGAAATTCGTTTTTATGTGTAGAAGCATTTTTCTTGCCACAATACAAATATGTATACAGCTCAGTGTCATTTAGTAAGAAAAGTTCAAGATCATAGCGAAAAGGGTTTTTAAAAAGCTTTTTTTAATGATGTTAATGCTTAAAATTAAGATAACATTTTAAATACATAACACTAAGCTCTTGTGTTGTATGTGTAAAGCATAAAAAGTGAGAAAAGAAAAAAAAAGACGTTCATAAAATGAGCCGGTAAGCTTGGTACGTGTTGTTAAAAGGAAACAATAAATAAACAAGGATAATTGTAGGTCATCAAATGAGATATATCACTTAAAAATTTTTAAAACTAAAAGGACGTGAATCATACACTATTAGTTTTATAAAATGCTCTAAATATTGAAATAACTTTTTCACGTTTTCAAACTTCCAAGAAGCCAAAACAAACGTTAGTCGCGATGAAAACAATCAAAACTACTGATCAAAACACGCATTATTTCAGGAGGGAGTTGATTGAAATTTAGCTGTATGTTTGGCTTCAACCATCACGTGACAAAACTACAGTTCCAGTTTATATTAAAGTTTACTGGTAATACCTCTTTTCGTGGTGGCCAGACGTGAGCACACAGACACAATGAAAATGTTGTGTTCACATTGATATCTATGCCTGAGCACCGTGCCAGGGCACTCAGTCTGAACACACTATAATAAACTTTACAAACGAAATCAAACAAACTTTTTATATTAAATGATTAATGATAAAACTGTTAAAAACAACTTTAGAATAGTGGGAACAGCAATCCGAGGACAATACGCATGGCGTTTTAAGAATAACGTTGTCAAAGAAAATATGCACTTCACAATGATTCGATCCATCAAGGGTGCGTCGACATACCTTCAAATTCAAAGGAATAGGAGTGTTTGTTTTTCGGAAAGCTTCGATTGCATTTAACCATCCAAGGACATTTTTAGGTCAGATATTATTGAAATAGTTTATTCCTTCGAAACTTGATTTAATTCTATCTTAATTCTCAAAAATAGCGATGAACGCGTTTCAGAAAATTTAGCATAAAAATATACACAGCCAACATTTCAAAAACGAAGCAAACTTTTCATTCTCAACCCGGTCGAGTTTCAGCAAATATGAAGAAACAAAAAAAATGGACACCATTTACATCAAGGAAAAAGCATGATATTTCAAGCATAAATGCACAACTTAAGAATTCACATGTCACCATTACAAAACATCACCAGCGGTACAAACATGTCATATAACGCTGCTACTGTGAACACTGCTGTCACGTTTCGCATGTGAAAGGTCTAAGAAAAGTGCTGGAAAGAAAGTGCAACTTTACACACCGTGAGCCAGAATTACGAGAGGCAGTTAGTATTTCCCTTGATGTAATTGAAAGATTTGGAATCAAAACTTTCAAAAGTTCGATCGGAACGGTGAAATAGCCAATCATGCATGCAGAAAAAGCTCTAACTCCAAAACTAAACGTATTTCAGAAGCCTAAATTGAATATTTTTAGCTAACACTCACAGTTTTCTTGTTGGGGTCATTGCAAATTGAACCTAGAATGACAGGTGGAAGCCTCGCGTTCTCGCCAGGATAATTTGGGTCAAGACCAAGATCTTTTAGTACGACTGACATTCCTAAATCATTTTGCATTCTCTAGATAACAAGATGGACTTGAGATCAAAGTGATGTCTGACTCTCACAAGAAAAAAATATCTGAGATAGAAAGCTGAGACATAGAGTGGATTATTATATCGAAATACCGATGCAACCGTATCCATCATTTGGAAAAGGAGCTCTCGATTTTCCTTTTTGGACGATACGCTCTGAATAGCAACTGCATTTCGGAGACCAATTTTGAAATTGCACTACACAAAAAAGATGTCATCTTACGTGATTTATTGCAGGGTGGACTCTGTGTTATAAAAACAAAACAAAAACAATTTTCTGGTATAAAATATCTTGCAAGCAAAAGAAACTATAATTCAGAACACTATTTTTAAAACAATTGTCTTAAGCCTGCCGGTATTCGGCCAACACAACGTTTCTGAAATACAAAGAAATCAGTTTAAAGGAACGGATGATCTAGAAAAAAACTCAGGTCAAATAAGGGAAATGGTTTTGGAAAATTTGGGCATGTCAGAACTGCTCTTGTACAACCTCACCCATAAAATGTAGTAATTCAACTTAGATAGTCCAGAGAGCACTTCTCCAAAATTAATAACAACAATATACAAGATAAAAGCCTCGATAGACAAGCCAAAAAAAGGCAAAGCAATTTACTTATAATATTTAACAATATTTCTTAGTCTTAACAATATTTTTTTTAGAAATTCCACACGATAAAATGCCTTTTCGATCTAATTGTTTTTTTGCCAGATCTTATTTGCTAATTGTCATGTAAATTCAGCAGTCGAGAAATTTATGAGTCACAAACTCGTCGATTATATTTAGTCATTCAAACCCTGCAACTATTACAGCATGAAAGACTTTTTCTGCTCTCCGGGGAATTTAAGAATTTTTTTGAGCGTTCAATGTTTGTTGAATTACCTTGTGGTCATCGATGTACCTGTAAGAAAAGTGAAAAAAAAACAAACATAAAAATTTTAAATGTACGTTAGGTCATTGGATTACACTAGTATACTCGACTTCAATATTTTAGAAGATAGACTGCTACGAATGGCTAAAATTGAGTTTGAAACGCAAAGTTAACCAAACAGTTTAATCGGAAAAGTAAATTTTGAAATAAGAGGTCTCGACGAGTGCCTTGAAATGTTGGATTAATGACAGTCAATCTTGATTAAAAGATATATGAAGAAATAACGAATGTGACATTTTTGTTCACCAGATATATATAAACATTAAATTTTTTAACGTTTATTTCATGAAGGTTTGTAAATAAGAACAGAACTGAAAAATAGCGCTAATATACAGCAAATGAAAACAGTCCTGACGTATTAAGTTCTTGGTGCCACACCAAGTCAGGTCCACAAATAAGGATTAACTTTCACACGCCAAAAGCTGCCTGACTTAAAATTTTATCAAAATAAAATTTCTGAATATTGATACTTTCAAAAACTTGCTTTTTCATCTCTTGAATGCACTTTACCTGACTTATTTCAACCAATCTAAACTTCATATTATTAGACATTGCGCAGTTCACAACAAAATTAAAGAGTTTGCTAAAAAAAAACGCCATTTGAATCAATTTTTCTTTTTTATTGAAGTAACATCATAGTTTTTTAAAAAACAATTTGATGTATTTGAGACTCTATGCAGCAAACTCTCTTACATATTACAGGTCATGATAACAAATTCTTACTTGTCCACAGCGTCCAATGATAGACCAGACATTCTGAACAGCAGCTCTATCTATGACTGTAACGTAAACTTCAAATTTTCTGAAAACGACCAAAATTTGAAAAGATGAGACAAGCAAACTCCTGAGTTACAAACTACAATTCTACAAAATACGAAGTATGCTCTACAAATTTCAATATATTCAAAGAATTTCAAAAACAAGTCAAAAGTGAGAATGTTTGTACTTCTTTGCGTCTGCGCAGCAAAAAAGCAAGGCTAACTCCAATACATTAAAATGAAGCAGATCATGAACGGTACTTCTATAATTGGTCTTATAATTTGTTAAAACCAAACCTACAACCAAAATTTATCACCCCCCTGAACAGATGTATGTTTTCTTGGCAACCGACGTTAGCTTTGGCTTGTTGGCAATAGAAAAACGTATTATTTTTCAATTTAGATTGTGATTCATCATTATTTTTTAAAGAAATATTGTGCTTCTTAAATTATATTGATTTCGATAATATTTTTTCGAGCAGAAACATAATCAGCACGAGTTGAGGACGATTCGACCAACTAGTGCAATGTAGAGATTGCCAAAAATAGATGGAACACGTTGTTTAAATGTTGAAAGCATTACATACAACATTTCATCTTTTTCAATCAATCTTCTCCTGCCAAAAAACATTCCTACCTGTTTTAAAAATGCATCACCACTCTTTTACGATACTAAAAACATTCTTTCTTAATCTTCCCGACCCATGTACGGTGGTTCAGAAACATTTTTGACGGTCTATTATTTTCCCGTAATCGATCACGGTCAAAAACGCGTAATTTTACTGTCAAATGTAAACAAACTTCGTAATGCAAACAGCAAAATGAAACAAAAAACCATTACGAATGTGATTTGAAGAAAAAACACTTGGAAAACAGTTAAACTATCCAGACGATACAATTTGAAACGATTTGTTTTTTATGGGCGAAAACTAGAGAAGTGAAAGCCAACCCGTAAAAAACAGCAAAGGCGAGAATGAAAGCAAGCTTAGTTTCAAGTCAAATAATGCTATATAATAAACCTTTTAATAACCTCAATTTCTCGGTCTTTACTGAGAAATATCAGACCTTTGTCTTTTTGTACAAACATTTTGTACCGGCTCGGTCTGTACAAAAACACCTCGGTCCGATATTTCTCCGTAAAGACCTCGAGCTCGGTAATTAGGGGCTTAATAATTATCTTTTCTTGATACTTAAACCAACCATTACAAACATACTTGTCGAACAGTTTCAACAGTCATAAAGCCCCAATATTTTTCTTAACTCTTATATGTTTTCATTCGATCACACAAATTGTAACCACTCAGCTTTTAAATCATGGATATTTCCATTTTTCTCGAAATATTGCCATCATGTATTATTACAGGTATCCAAAATGACCATTAGATTCTTCTTGTGAGACTTTTCAACTCAAACCTACTTCCAGTAAACTTTTACTGCTACCATTAATGTGGTCACCTAAACATCGGAAAGTAACCATTGTCTTGTGGAGTCTTGTATTTAACATACAGTGCAATTTTGAGAGTTTTACAAAAGTTTTTCATCAACCATAAAAACACTTTAACAAAATCAATAACTACAGTCTGTTCCCAATCTCAAGGCTGATGTGCCAGCCATTCGATACAGACAAGAAGCTCAACTTATTGTTTAATTTATTGTAACATTTGAAACATAAATAAACTTTCATATTCATAGATAGTATGAAAAAGGCATTCTTATGAAGAAAATATACGAATAATCTATCAAATACCTTCAAATCCTTTTTCTTGGCTCAATTATATGGATTCATCTTTTGCTCTTTAACTACACACGAAGTGTATAAGTCGACATTCCTTCATCACGTGGCTCTCACATCGTTTTATAATGATGTCCTATACACTCAGCAATATTTCCTTAGATCGGAGGCACCGTGCAACTTACCACGAGATCTATGATAAAGCTGTTAATTACTAAATTGTTGATTGATGACTTTAATCAACGGCTCATAGACGATAGTTTTGTCGATAGCAAACATGTTTTAAAATATATAAGTGGTAAATTAAAACCCCGTTTACACGACAACTGTTTAGGGCACAGCACGACTTAATTTTGGCACGCGGGTCACAAATACTAATACGGCACTTTAAATTTTAACGTGTAAACGGCTACGCAGACGGCTCGCGTGCCAAAACATTTTGGCGGGCCGAGACCATTGAGTTCTATAAGACCTGGAGGGGAAACGTAAACAAAATTACAATAAATTATCAGCGCGCGGCCGCGTGGTCAAAAACATGGCGGATTTTGGTTGTCAAAGTCAGCGGAAAGACGCGGGCTCATAAAATAAAATTTTTTTCGCCCACCCGGATTTGACAACCACAATTGCGATTATATAAAACATCAAAGCCAAGCACAAAAACTTTTAGAAATTTTATTTTTAAAACATGCTGCAAACTTGTTTGGTATACGGATGCTGAAGAAATGCCTGAAAAGGAAACATTTCACGACACCGGTAAGCAACGTAAGATTGTTTACTATTTAAAGTGTTCAGTGTTATGTTTTAAGTCAATACTTGAAGTGTGATGGTATATATTTTGTAAATGTTTTTACTCCTAAGTTATAATTTAAGTTATGTTTATTCAGTCTTATTTGTTCTTTACTTAATCGTTTGCTAGACGAGGCAAAGCAACCAATTCTTATCGAGATATTCGTATCTTAAAACGCCTTGTTTCAACTGAGTTTACCTCCAAGAAATGGATGATTTTTTCATATTTTTCTGAAAATATGAAGCAAATATTAAGAACAGAGCTGTATTGAAATCAAATGCAGTGCAGGATTAATTAATTAACTCTTTGGTACATGTCGTACAATAAAAAATACCTGTCTTAAACAGCTAGCCTGAACAATTTGACAGATTATGGACAATCATGATGATGGTGTGTAAAAGTTTGCTTTATGCTAACAGTTTTAAATGCCATCTGGTGTTTCTGTAAATGAATTGTTTGTTATACAGTGTAGTAAACAGGTTAGTACATCAAAATCAAGATAAAAACTACTTTGTTCAATAATGTGCCAAATTATGCTCCTACCTTGATTTTTAAGTCATTCACTGATATTTTTACCAAAAGACGAAAAGAAAAATTTAAAGGCATAATGTAAAATTCAAAAGTTTGTCAAGTTGTTTGAACCTAGAAAAAATTAGTATAGATACTAGTAATTTGTAAGGACACAAGAGAAAAGTAGTGCAAAAAGGTTAGCTTTTTGAGAATTAATATGTTCTTCTTGACATACATTACACAAGGCCATAATATTATAAATAATGACTGTACAATAACAATTATACAACATGCTAAGTATCTTCACCTACATTATAATTATATATGAAGTCATCTTTTTTAAAATAAAAATATTTTTAATGTTACAGCATGTATTGCAGTAATGTATTACAGTATCCCGGTATGTATTTAATGATTAATGAAAGGAATGAAGTACTGTATATTTCGAACGTGCATGAATATATGTGTTGACATGTTGGCACCTTTCTGTGACTTGAGTTGACAACTGCAAGATTGTTAGAAAATCATCTTGATAAATTTGATATGGTAGGGAACAAAACGAAAAATTACAAAATGATGATCGCATACAAAATATTCTCGCGTATTTAAATTTTACGAAATTTTTGTTATTGACATTGTAAATTGTCTTTAGGTATCAGAAGTTTGAACAGGATCGCATTGGTAGAGGGAATGAATTTCGACTAAAGCAAATTCAGCTTGAAAATGAGAAGAAGAGAGGGACGGGTACATGAGCTAAATATGATGCGTATGATGTTATCATCACTAGGTCAACAGCCTTCTGCTCCGATAAATGGTTACCAACAACATAATTATCATATTAGGTACAGGGTTGATCAATTTGGTTCACAACTATATCCACGTGACAGCAGCGTTCAAAGTGATTCAAACACGGAAAAAACCTTTATGCAATTGTAATACTTTGTTTTAAACTGTTGATATTTCTATACTATGTTCGGTTTTTTACCTGTCTTTCACTGAACAGGTGGATATGTTTTAGATACTTCAGTAACTGCTTTTTAACAAGTTATGTCAGTCGTTTAACGGAACGATGACAAAATGCAGTGTCTTTACAACTTGCAAGTGTCTTTCAAATTTAATTTTTGGTCTTTATTTCAACATTAGCCTCATTCAAATGATTTTTTTAACAACATTTTGTGGAATTGTGGAATTCATGTAACGTTAAATTTCAAAAAAATATTGAAGAACTGTTTAAGAAAAATAGTTTGATAAAGTAACACGAATATCGTGAGCATCTTCTGTTTCGATTTCATTAAGTGGCGCCACAACAAAAGCATCATCAAAAATTTCTACCGCCTCCCAGTCGGGCATGAATTCGTTCTTCTGAAGTACACATATGTTATGTGAAAGGCATGATGAATGAATAATGTCGACTGAAGAAGCTACTTGACAGCAGCGTTCATATCTTTCCTTTTACTAAATCTTGCATAGCGTCCTTTGCATCTCCAAAATGTGCTTTCCACGGTCATTCTTGCACGACTAAGATTGTAGTTAAACTTCTTTTGTCTTTCAGGAGCCTCATTTTTGGGGTACCCAGGGGCGTATTGAAACTACGTCACATTCAGCACGCGACGTAGTTAAATTCTTCACAGCAGCAGAAAAAATTAATCAAATTTTAAATGCCCCTAGTTGAAAATAAAAACAATTTGCCGCGTGTGGAACGAAGTCCGTTTTGTCGAAAGGACTAAGAGCATTTTTCTATTCGTCTTTTGCAGGTTCGAGTCTCGTCTCGGTATGGTATAGTTTGTTTCGTTGTGTGAATAATGATCATGAATTCTTTATCCGAAAATTAATTAAATTTTTTGTGTCCTCACAACGAAAGTATTAGAAAAACATATTCTCAGGGTTAAAGATAGCATTATGAGAAAATTGTGCAACAACGTGCATTTACTGAGCAATGTTATTGTTTCCAAGACCTGGACTAAGCATTGGATTAAGGGATCAAGTGACTAAAAATACTTATATTTCACTTGCGGGAGAAATACCCATAGCTAACCCGCACAGAGTCAGCACGCCTTAAATTGTGCTGAATTTGGAGACTAAAATCTGTCTCTTGATTGGTTTATTGCCGTTGTGCTGACTAATGAGCCGCCGTTTTTGCTGAAATGTTCAAGCGGTGTTGTGCGAAATTCAGCACAGATTGAGATTGTTGACAGCTGAGGTTTTATCTTTGAGCTTCAAAACCAACGATTTTAATGAGAAGCATGGCATCTTTCACTGATCGAGTCGAAGATGCTTTTACGAGGAAAGATGGGACTTTTATGGCTCAACTGTACGGAGAGATGTTGGATTGCCTGAAAGTCAACGGCATTGTTACCAACGATAATTTGTTGGATCGTCTCGGTGTTGATATTTTCCGAAATATCAATGCCGAATTTTACATACCGCAGAGTGCCAAGACAAAGAACACAAATTTGGTTGCCTTAAGGTTAGAAACTTATGACATGTTATGCATGCATGCTTACACAAGAATATATAAGCAAACAGGGGCGGATCTAGACCGATGCAACCGATGCGAATGCATCGGTCAAAATATTTAGATATTAAAATCTTCGAGTTTGCATTTTAATGAAATAAATAGCAAATATTATTTTCGAATTATTTAAAACGCACATTTGACAGTGATACATTGTTTAGTTAACTTATAGATTTAGCAGTTTTAAGCTAAAATTTGTTCTAGAAATAACATTTGTGTTCTCCGATAATTTTGTCGTATTCCATGACACAAATAGCGAAAGAAAAGTCGATAAAATTTAGCGAAATTTTGTCGTGAATACATAATTAGTAAGTAATTTAATAGTATTCTGCCAGCACGTCACGGTAGATGGAAGAGGCATCGCTACGTCACAGTAAATTTGCGATGCATCGGTCGATGCATCGGTCCCGAGTCCTTTTCCGCGTGAAATCTACTGTGACATCAGCAAAACCATTGTTTTAGGGCCTCACGTCACGGTAGATTTTGCCGCTGAGCGATGCATTTTTCATAATTTTGGGATTGTGGGCACATGGCACCGATGCATTCAACTTTGAACTTCAAAGTTGAATGCATTGTTATTTGATCACTTGATATAACTCGCAATCATCGATCGAAGTCATGGCTGTCGAGAATATCAAACACGATCTGTGTACTCTGCTTCGAGAAGAGAAGTCATTTGATATTAATGGAGTGCGTCGAACCTATGAAACGAGAGCTGCTACTTTTCTTTCAAAATCCTCTCCTTGGAATCCCTTTTCAAAGGGTAAAAATGGGAGAGATATGTCAAGTGAAATGTTAATTACCTAAGCACTTGACAATTCATTGGCAAAGTGGAGAACTAAGAGCTTTAAAGTAAGTAAATTTACCTTTATGCTTGCATGTTTTAAATGTAAATAGTGTACTCATTTCAGACTCAGAGTGTAGTCGTGTAGATAACGACGAACAATCATCATAAAATATACACGATGTCATATTACTTATGCAGCACTTATACTTGTATTCATATGTAATATAATACAATCGCTGGAAAATGCTTCTCGGATAGTGAAAATTCAAAAATTTTCTGGGGGAGCATGCCCCCAGACCCCCCTAGCGGTGGCTCGCGCCGTCGGCGCTCAAAATGCATCGGTCAGCTAAGGAGCTGGATCCGCGCCTGTAAGCAAATATATATTGACTTGATGTGATGCCCGATGGATTTGTCATTTGTGTTTTATTTATGTGATTCAAAACAAAACAAATTTTCAAATTTCGATCATATTTAAAACGTTTCTATTGATTTATTTCTTGATGTGTTCAATAGTATACTTAAGATAAGATATGCAAAAATGAACTGAAGCATAATATTTGAAATTTACATAACATTATTTCAGATCTGCTACAAATGGCAACTGCCTCTATAGTTCATTGTCAATTCTGCTTGTTGGTGACAACTCTGTGGTGACTATTTTGAGGCTCATGACCTCTATAGAATTATTTTTATATGCTGATTATTATGCAGAAACATCCATGTTTTCAAATCTTTTTGAAACTCAGCATAACAAACACTTTGATTCCATCTCAAGCATGGTGGCCATGTCAGTCTCTTTTGAAGCTATTGATAGTGCTGGAAGTGGTTGTTCTATTGCTGAACTGGTCAGGGCAGAAGCTGTGTTAAATGCAAAAGATATGGCATGGACTGGGTTTGTTTGTTTGTTGGCACTCTCTTCAGTTACATCCTGTAGCATTTTTTCTTATTATCCTGACATATACTCTAGTGTCATATCAACCACGACATATCAACCACGACATATCAACCACGACATATCAACCACGACATATCAACCACGACATATCAACCACGACATATCAACCAGTGACATATCAACCACGACAAGAGAGGGTAAGCTAGGTCACCTAGAAAAAATGGTGCTATTTCCACTCCGCTAATTTCCTTCACAATATCGGGAGGGAATGACGTTTCTTATTTCCATTGGAGAAAAGTGTAGAATTAGAGAGAATTCGCGCATCATGGACGCAATCGGGACATCCTATAACCACATCCTAGAAGATATAGTTACAGTCAGCGACCACTTAGATCACGATACTGTGAAAATGTCCACGGTTCACCTACTCTATGTTGCTATGGCGCTAATATTTATATATGTATTGCACCAGCACACATAGAAAAACCCCACTGCTCTTCATAATCTTGCAAAACTTGTCGTCTCCCTTAGGAAAATTGATTGCTTTGAGAAAGTGTTTTATTATTGCACGGCTTACTTCTTTAATGCACTAACACACTAATGAATGCGAGACGCCAAAAGATTATAAAAGTTCGATACTATGCGCTACACGATAAATAATACAACGTTATGGCCATGCATCATTTTGCAGATACTGGATTACGCATGGGAGTAATTTTACGATCTATTTCTTTTCGAACCCTGTTTAATATTAATTCAAACGTGCTTTTTGTCACGCAAATTTTGTTCACAGTTCATCGTTATAGAGTTCATCGACCATATCTAACGAAACTAGTGAACGTGGATAATGTTCATGAAACTGGAAAATTTGATAGCTATTTGTACAATTCTGAAAAGCTAGTACTGATAATTAAAAGTGAGTTTCTCCCCAGCATCCGTGAGTCAAATTGTAAACATGTAAAACGCAGTTCATGACGGTAACTTAAGAGTAATTAGTCATTTAGTCATTTAGGTTCATCCATTAATCATTTAATAATGTTAGCTAATATACCAGATGCACCTACATGCAGCTTTATAAAATTAAAACTATGCAATAAAGTAAAAATGTCATTTATAGTTTAGTTTGAGCGATTTAATTCTTGTTAAATTGCTTTCGTTTTGTAAGACACAAAAGGCGACTAAACAGCACTTAGTAACTTTATGAAAAATTGCCATTGAATACTCGCCTGTCATGTAATTTATAATCAATTTAAGGTTTTATCTTTGTGCGGCGTTTCTGTCTATAAAACCAACAGAAAGAACTTGGTTGGTCGTAATCTTCTAAAACACATAAAATGCATCCAGTTATTATCCTTACTAGTCCTGTTGCCATATTTGGTATCATTGGCAACTCTCTTGTTATTCTTTCAATATTTCAACGACGACGGAGTTTGTTGACGAGCAACTACTACTTTCTCGTTTTACATCTTGCTATTTGTGATGATATTTGGTTGGCTCTACATTTTGTGTATTTAATGAGCCAACTTATTAATAAAAATGTTGCGTATCATAAAACATTTTGTCTTGTTATTGATACACAAGTCATGTTTGCTGAAACAGGATGCCTTATGATGTTAATGATTTCAGTTTTACGTTGCCGTGCTACTGTATATCCTTTGAAGCCTCCTATCAGTAAACGAAGAATAAAAGTCAGTTGTGCTATGGCTTACGTTGTATCGTTCATACTAGGTTACGTAATGTCCATTCCTTCCTACGTGGACATAGATGACAATTCTGTGACCTGGAAAATACAAACATATTTAGTTATCTTTGGTTATTGCTTTCTTGTCACAGCAACAATGGCGGTAATTTATTGTAAAGTAGTCAAAGAGCTTTATAACCAAAAAAACATTTTCCAAATTTCAAACAATCGGAATTCAGTTGACTCATCGTTCAGCAAACAAAGATATCGGCGAAATCGTAAAATAACTTTTGCTTGTATCTTGACAGTCATCTTCTACGCAATTGGTAATATTCCAATCGCCATCTCATTCTTCGTTAGAATGAACAAATATTATTCATCGTCAATAATTTTCGACATCACCCGACTCCTTAGAATTTTTGCAACACATGCTGTCAATCCTCTTATATATGGATTGTTGGACAAAAAACTTCTGACGTTTTGGAGGAACTGCCGAAAAAAAAGGGTGAATGTTATGCTGGAGGCTCCCATCGAAAGGAATGGAGAACATTTTTAAGGTTACTAAATTTACGAGTATGAATTTGTACAAAGTGATAAATAATCCGGCTGCTATGATCTAAAATTGCTCCCTTGATAAAAGCATGAAATTTAGCATCATTACTGAGTTTATGAAGGCAATAATTTGAAATATAAGGCCCCTCAAAAGATGTCCTTTAAAGCAAGTGCGGCGCATGCTCCAAAATGATGAAGTAATGAAAAGAAGATTAAGATCTTTAGTCTATTTAAAACGTTAAGAAACCATGTTAAGTGTAGTATGGTGGCTGAAAAATATCAATTGATCAGTGAAATGACAATTGGCACGTAGCAACTCTGAAAGATTAGTGGTCACGTGGCGTGATTGAGATGCTTAAGTATAACAACATCTTGTTAATAAAACCAGCGTTTCTGTCAATAAAACCCCAAAAAACTAACTTGGTCGTCATTACTCGTCGAAGCAACAGACAGTTAAACACTGAAAATGGCGTATGAACTACATGCAATCATTGTTATCATTTTCATTCCTATTGCCATATTTGGCATTATTGGCACTTCTGGGGTTATCATCTCGATATTACGACGATGAAAAATTGTTGACGAGCAATTACTACTTTGTTGTTCTACATTTAACCATTTGTGATGCTCTTTTCTTGTTCTACATTTTGTGATCTTGATGCGCCAACTTTCTAAATGAAGTGTAGCAGATGACAAAGCCTTTTGCCTTGTTAATGACATATACTGGATACTTGTTTGCTAAAGCAGGAGGTCTTTTTGTGTTCATAATTTCCATTCTAGAAGACTTACAAGCCATGTATTTCCTTACAATGAAACTGATGGTATATGTACACTACAGTTGTAGCAAATAAGACTGTAAACACTTTTACCAGTCTCTGTTTTCATTTCTTATTTATAAAGGAGACTTGCTATAGCCTAATGTTGTTGATAATCGGATTTTCTATAATTTTCATGGATATCTTAATTACAGAGATGTAAAATGAAAATGAACGTGTAGAGCAAAAATAATATAATCAGTAATCGTAAAAAGCTTTAACAAATATGTTATGACCAAATTTTCATTTTAAACTGTCTGCATGTTTTTTTAGTTCCAAACCAAATTTTTAGCAATATGCAGCTGCACTCTCCTAAATATGGAGATTAAGAAAATACACATTTTTGAGCACAGCTGTTGATGTTGCGTGAGGTATAGTAGATAGGAATATGCGTGAAATATTGGGTGATATTTGTAGAACTTGCTCTAAAAATTTGTACGTATTGTACAAAGAGGAATATAGTAATGATTGATAAAGGCATGTGCTGTTGCACTGAGCAAATGGTCTCAGGCCGACTACATCATGGTATAAGCATAATATTTTATATTAAAGCATTTCAACTTTTCACATCTAGAAGACCACTGTCTAGTGGCGAAAAGCTCACCGCCTTAAATTATTTATAGTTAGTGATCGAGTGCTTTATATCAACCATGCTCCATCCATATTCACCTGACAGAAAAAGCGTAAATTTCTGAAAAAAAATTGACATGAAGATTTAACATCTTTTTACAAACATCATAACCTTTACTTTGCACATTCGTCTTACGTATAAATAATTTTATCTTTAAACACAAATGGTTTTAAATAAACGTCTTTCGTTTAATTCTATTTTTAAAGCATGATTTTTATGACATAAAGTGCATGATATTGCTAGAGCTCTGTTATTAACTGCAGAGTTCAGTATATATTATTTTCTTATATTCATTTGTGAAAGCAAAAAGATTCACACGTCATTTCTTTATTTTTCTTCTACTCGATTGTTAACAAGTCTTTTCTTTCTTTCTAGTTTTTGTTTTTCTGATATGTCTGTGGCATAACAGATCATTTGACGACCAAATTAGTTTGCTATTTCCACGATCTATTTCTACGATTATGAGAAGAGACAGATGATAAAAAGTCATTTTCTTTGCAACATTCGTATGTCATTATGCAAACATTGATTAAGTTGCAATGAATGAATGTTAAGCCAAATTAGTTTCTAAATATTAACTCACTAGAAACAAGTAAATAAGTTTTTTGTGTTTTGACAGGCTAATTCAAACCTTGGAAACGTATATGAGAGCTCTCGAGTAGGTGAAGAAAAGCTTCCCCCGTATTTACGTCACATTTGTTTGAGCTGTCCCATAAATTCATACTGCTTTATTCATAGATAATTCATATTTTCAAATATATAATTAGGAAAACTAATGCGAAAACGAGTTATCTTCAGCTTCATTATGTGTCACCAAGTTTCTTCTGCCAAAAATGATAAGAACTTTATTGGTAGTTCCTATATGAGCATAAATACTGCAGTATAATTTATGCGACAGGTAACGGATATGACGTACGCAGGAGCAAGCTTTTAGTCAACACTTTATAGGTCCACATACGACAACTATGGGTCTATGACGTAGGCTATTGAAACTAGCGCTCGCATGAAGTTAACGTATAAGTGTACGCAGCTTTTTATACGTTTTAAATAATTGGTTGACCTGAAGTTCTACTAGGTATTTTTTTGTTATAAGTCCAGACCAAGTTTGGATAAGTTGTCTGCGTGGTTTGGAGTTTTTTAGCTTCATATTGTGCTACTCAACATTAACATTCAGTATATTCCGTTGACTTGATAAAACTCAAAGTAGACATGCAATTAATCAAAGTTTCATTTTAGATGGTTTTGAGCATCCTCAAGTAGCACAATCATTTTGCGAAATGTTCTTAGCTAATAACGTTAACTATTAACGTTGATATTTTCCAATGTAGCTACATGTAACGCTAAAAATAACGTTGTTTCAATGTTGCAAAAGACCGCTGAATTAAAACGGTGCTAAAACTTTAAGATAAAACACTGCAGAAATTGAGATTCTGACATTATTTCCGAATGTCGAAGCAACGTTGAGGAAACGTTTGTCAATTATGAACACCTAGAAGAGCGTTGTGCAATGGTTGTCTCAAAGTCAAACATCATTTTCCTACAACCTTAGGAAAATCTTGGTTTAATCACTTTTATTTGCTGTAGGCAAAGTTCGTATTAGCATAACAAAATCTGATATTGTTAAAGTATTATTAGCCCACCAGTAGCTTTTTCGTTCACACCATAATTAACGTTTTTGTTGTATGGGTGCCTCTCCTCATTCAACGACCAAAAACTACTTCACTGATTCGTACTACAGTCAGCGACAGACAGGGAAACGTTCAACATGGTGTATGAAATACATCCAACAATTTTTAAACTTACTTTCCAATTGCCATATTTGGTATGATAGGCAACTCTCTTGTTATCACCTCCATATTACGACGACGTAGTTTGTTGACAAGCAACTACTATTTTGATGTTCTACATCTTGCACTTTGCGATAACCTTTAGCAGGGTGTATATTTTTTGAACCTCACGACGAAGCTTTTTAAGAGAGACGTTGCGTATGATGAAACATTTTGTCTTTTTGCTAAAACAGGATACTTTTTCGCCGTTGCTGGATCTTTTATGATGTTGACTATTACAATTCTACGTTATCATGCAACAACATATCCTTTTAAGCCTGCAGTCAGTAAAAGAAAATTGAAAATCATTTGTGCTACGGTTTATATTGTATCGTTCATATTGGGTTACGTAATGTTTGTTCCAAATTGTGTGGAAAAGGATGACCATTTTGTGATCATTAAAATTCAACACTATATAATTATGTTAGGCTCCTTTCTCGCCACTGCAGCAATGATAGTAATTTATTTTTAAATCGCAAGAGTACTTTTCAACCAACAAAACAATTTCTCAATTTCACATTATCGGAATGAAGTAACATCTTCATTCAGCAAACAAAGACATCGTCGAAATCTTAAGTTATTTTTCGTTTGCATCACGACAGTCATCTTCTACGCAATTGGACACATTCCTGTCTCCATCGCATTCTTTGCAGGAACAAACAATTATTATTCATCGTCTGTATTTTACGACGTTGCTCTACTGTTTAGAATTTTCGCTACGAACGTGGCTAATCCTCTTATCTATGGATTGCTGGACAAAAAGATTGTGATGTTTTGGAGAAATTGGCGAAAAAAGGAGAAAAATGTTATGCTGGATGCTACTAAAGAAAAGAATGTTTGCTTTGCTTGATGAAAGACTGCAGCTAATTAGGCATACATTAATAAAAAGTAACTAAAGGGCAAATCACAGAATAATAACTATACAGAAGGGTCACTCCAGTGTGCAAATTTATATATGCCAAAGGATGCCATGAACGAATGAATTTTCAATCTTGCAGAAGTTCAAATTGCCTATCTACTGTTTTTACTTTGCACAAAGTATTATTTATATGCCATTAATATAAAGAAAAATATTATTCTGTGTTGTTTTGCATTCTCAGTTTGAAAGAAAATTGATATAAAGGGTTTTCCTTAAAGGAATTGATAATAAAATAAACAAATTACGTCAGAGATATAAAAAAGAAAAAGATAGGTCACAGCAAACAGGAACAGGTGTCTTAAGAAAGTGGAAGTTTTTTAACGATATTGATGCTTTTCTAACTGTGCGACATAACCTCAATCCGTTAAAAATCATCGACACTATGGCAGAAGGTGATTAACAAGATGTGCATGAATTTGATGATGGGAAACGGGGAAGGTTAGAGGATAGCAGTTTCGACCCTGGTATATATGAAGTCATATTTTTTAAAATAAAAATATTTTTAATGTTACAGTATGTATTGCAGAATTGTATTACAGTATCCCGGTATGTATTTAATAATTAATGCAAGGAATGAGGTACTGTATATTTCGAACGTGCATGAATATATAAGTTGACATGTTGGCACCTTTCTGTGACTTGAGTTGACAACTGCAAAATTGTTAGAAAATGGTCTTGATAAATTTGATATGTTAGGGTAAAAAACGGCAAATTACAAAACGATGATCGCATATAAAATATTCTCGCGTATTTAAATTTTACAAAATTTTTGTTACCGACATTTTAAATTGTCTTTAGGTATCAGAAGCTTGAACAGGATCGCATTGATAGACAGAATGAATTTCGATTAAAGCAAATTCAGCTTGAAAATGAGAGAAGAAGAGAGGAACGGTTACTTGAGCTAAATATGATGCGTATGATGTTATCATCACTAGGTCAACAGCCTTCTGCTCTGATAAATGGTTACCAATAACATAATTATCATATTGGGTGCAGGGTTGATCAATTTGGTTCACAACTATATCCACGTGACAGCAGCGTTCAAAGTGATTAAAGCATGGAAAAAACCTTTATGCAATTGTAATACTTTGTTATCATTTAAACTGTTGATATTTCTACATTATGATCGTTTTTTTACCTGTCTTTCACTGAACAGGTGGACATGTTTTAGATACTTCAGTAACTGCTTTTTAACAAGTTATGTTAGTCGTTTAACGGCACGATGACAAAATGCAGTGTCTTTACAACTAGCAAGTGTCTTTCAAATTTAATTTTTGGTCTTTATTTCAACATTAGCCTCATTCAAATGGTTTTGTTAACAACATTTTGTGGAAGTGTGGAATTCATGCAACGTTAAATTTCAAAAGAAGATTAAAGAACTGTTTAAGAAAAATAGTTTGATTAAGCTTCACGAATATCTGAGCATCTTGTGTTTTGATTTCCTCAATTGGCACCACAACAAAAGCATCATCAAAAATTTTATTTCCTCCTAGTGGGGCACGAATTCGTTCTTCATAACATATGTTATGTAAAATGCATGATAAATGGATAATTTCGACTGAAGAAGCTACTTCCATGTCTAGCTTTTTATTAGCTTTACTAGCTTTACTAGATTTACTAGCTTCCATGTCTAGCTTTTTACTAGCTTTTTACTTACTTCCATGTCTAGCTTACATGGCGTCCTTTCCATCTCCAAAATGTGTATTCCACGGTCATTCTTGCACGACTAAGATTGTAGTTAAGCTTTTTCTGTCTTTCAGTAGCCTCATTTTTGGGATACCCCTTTATCAACCACGACAAGAGAGGGAAAACTGAGTAACCTAGAAGAAACGGTGATATTTCCACTACGCCAATTTCCTTCACAATATCGGGAGGGAATGATGTTTCTTATTTCCATTTGAGAAAAGTGTAGAATTAGAAAGAATTCGCGCATCATAGACGCTATCAGGCCATCCTATAACCACATCCCGGAACATATAACTACAGTGAGCGACCACTTGCATCACGATACTGCAAAAACCTCTAAGATTCACGTACTCTATATTGGTACTAGCTGGTGCTAATATTTGTATGTGCGTGCATCAATTGCACTAGCACACATAGGAAAACCCCAATGCTCTTTATAACCTTGCAAAACTTGAAAGAGGTCGTCTCCCTTATGAAAATTGATTGCTTGGGGAAAGTGTTTTATTATTGCACAGCTTACTTCTTTAATGCACTAACACACTAATGAACGCGAGACGCCAAAAAGATTAGTAACAGTTCGATACTCTGCGCTACACGATAAATAATACAACGTTATGGCCAGGCGTCGTTTTGCAGAAACTGGATTACGCATGGGAGTCATTTTACGATCTATTTCTTGCCTAACCCTGTAAATTTAAGCGTGCTTTTTTCACGCAAAAATTTGCGTACCACAGTTCATCTTTGTAGAGTTCATCGACCATATCAAACCAAACTAGTGAACGTGGATGCATCCACAACAACCTTTCTCTTGGTTGATGCAAATAGGCCAGTACTGCTTTCATTAAGGCAAATCAACGCTTCTTTCTCTAACGAAATGATATTCCCGAAGGATAGCAGCTTTTAAACTTCGTATGAACGGTTTCCTGTCGTTTTCGGAAGTGCATATACCAAGCGAAAGCTATCTTTACTTCATCATTATGTAAGTCCGCCATGTTTGACGTTTCGAATAATCCGCCAAATTAATTTTTTTTTTGTCATCCGCCGACACTTATTTTTCGGGGCTCATACTTTAAGAAGGCTGTTTTTATAAATCAGGCATGCCTATTAAAAAAATGGTCCGCTTAAAAAACTAACGTATAAACAAAGCGGACTTGATAAAAGACAGTGGCCCGCGTGCCAAAATTTAGTCGTACCGTGCCCAAAAGAGTTGTCGTGTAAACGGTGCTTAACAGCCAGTTGTGACCTCTGAATTGTAATTGCCGATTATGAACTTAATTTTCCTATTCATTTTATTGCCTTATATTCAGCTGTGTAAGCAAAATGTACGGAGTGCCGTAGCTAGCCGGAAAATTTGTTTATGCTATGGAAACTTTTTATCATTATCATTATTCATTTCTTCGTTTTAAAAGTCTCTTGCATATCATTATTCGTTAAAAAGTCTCTTGCTTTTTAAAGTGAGTGAACACATAAAAATTTACAATGATTGAACGAACTTGTAAGCTGGCCACATTGCTACATCGACAAATATTGAAATAAAGAAACCTGACACCAGGTCGTATGTTTCTATTTTTGATTAATTAAACTTTAACGAGGATTCCCATTTTTTTAGTCTTTATTCTGATGGTTTTCTTATAATAATCATAAACTGGCAAATTTAAGAGTTAATTGTACAATTCTGAAAAGCTGGTACAGATAATTAAAAGTGAGTTGCTTTCCAGCATCCGGGAGTCAAACTGTAAACGTGTAAAGGCGCAGTGCAAGATGGTAACTTAAGAGAAATTTGTCATGTAGTCATTTAGGTTTATCCATTATTCATTTAATAGTTTTAGTCAATACCAGATGCACCTACATGCAGCTAAACTTCTGGTTTTACTACATTTCGTTAAGTTTACATCACAGCTAACAATAAATATGCGAAGAAAAAAATGTGTAATGCTATAATTCATAGGAGTCATGCTGAAAGAGCACTTAGACTATGAAAGCAGTACAGTTTCACTGGTTAGAAATTAAGTGAAGTCATTATTTGCACAAGATTAGAGAATGTTGCCGTGTGCTTTTCTTTAGTTTTATTTATACTTTATAAAATTAAAACTAAGCAATAACTTACAAAAGTCGTTTATCGTTTAATTTAACCACTTTAACTCTTCTTAAATTGCTTTCGTTTGGTGTGACACAAAAGGTAATTAAACGGCACGTAGCAAGTTAATGAAAAAATTGCCATTGAATACACACCTGTTATGTAACTTATAATCAGTTTGCGGGTTATCTTCCTTGGGCGTTTCTATCTATAAAACAACCAAAAGCACTCTTTGGTTCGTATTCTTCTAACAAACTTTTGAAATGCATCCAGCTATTGTTATCCTTACTATTCCTGTTGCCATATTTGGTATCATTGGCAACTCTCTTGTTATTATCTCAATATTTCAAAGACGACGGAGTTTGTTGACGAGCAACTACTACCTTCTCGTTTTACATCTTGCTATTTGTGATGGTATTTGGTTGGCTCTACATTTTGTGTATTTAATGAGCCAACTTATTAATAAAAATTTTGCGCATCATAAAACATTTTGTCTTGTTTTTGAAACAGGAGTCATGTTTGCTGAAACAGGATGCCTTATGATGTTAATGATTTCAGTTTTACGTTACCGTGCGACTGTATATCCTTTAAAGTCTCCTATCAGTAAACGAAGAGTAAAAGTCAGTTGTGCTGTGGCTTACGTTGTATCGTTCATACTAGGTTATGCAATGTCTATTCCTTTCTGTGTGAACATAAATGACAAGTTTGTGACCAGGAAACCCCAAGCTAATTTACTTTCTTTTGTTATTGCTTTCTTGCCTCTGCAAAAATGTCTGAAATTTATTATAAAATAGTCAAAGAGCTTTATAACCAAATAAAACATTTTCCAAATTTAGCGTAATACGAATGAAATGGACTCATTGTTCAGCAAACAATGATTTTGACGAAATCGTAAACGTGTATCTTGACAGTCATCTTCCACGTAATTGGAAACATTCCAATCACCATCTCACTCTTCGTTATATTGAACAAATATTATTCCTTATCAGTACTCAGTTTCGACATCACCCGACTGCTTAAAATTTGCGCAACACATGCTGTCAATTCTCTTATCTATGGATTGTTGGACAAAAAACTTCTGACGTTTTGGAGGAATTGCCGATAAAATAGAGAGAATGTTATGCTGGATGCTCCCATTGAAATGAATGGAGAACATTTTTAAGGTTACTAAATTTACGAGTGAATTGAAGGTATGATCTTCGCTCCTTGCTGGACAATTTAAGCACTTGTCTCATGAACCTGAAAAATTCAGGTGACTCAATGGGATTCGAACCCATAACCTCTGCGGTGCCGGTGCAGTGCTCTGACCAACTGAGCTATGAAGTCACACAGTGGAGAGCAAGTCAACTTGTTGGGCTAATGTTTTCCCGTGAAAGGAATGTAATATAAAAGATTGTTATATTCAGTGCGGTGTTTGAAATTAAATGGAGGTATGATCTTCGCACGTTGCTCGATAATTTAAGCAATTGTCTCATAAACCTGAAAAATTCAGGTGACTCAACTCATCATTCTGGCTGCTAAGATCCAAAATTGTTCACTTTGTAATAAAAGCCTGAAATTTAGCATGATTAATGTGTTTTTGAAGGGAAATTATTTAAAATATAAGGCCCCTCAAAAGATGTCCTTTAAAGCAAGTGCGGCGCATGCTCCAGAATGATGAAGTAAAGAAAACAAGGTTAAGATCTTTAATCGATTTAAAACGTTAAGAAACAATGTTAAATGTAGTATGGTGGCTGAAAAATATCAATTGATCAGTGAAATGACAATTGGCACTTGGTAACTCTGAAAGGTTATTGGTCACGTGGCATGGTTGAGATGCTTAAGTATAAAAACGTCTTGTTAATAAAACCAGCATTTCTGTCAATAAAGCCACAAAAAAGGATTTTGGTCGTTATTACTCGTCTAAGCAACAGACAGTTAAACACTGAAAATGGCGTATGAACTACATGCAATCATTGTTATCATTTTCATTTCTATTGCCATATTTGGCACTACTGGCACTTCTGTTGTTATCATCTCGATATTACGACGATGAAAAATTGTTGACGAGCAATTACTACTTTGTTGTTCTACATTTAACCATTTGTGATGCTCTTTTTCTTGTTCTACGCTCCTAAGTATGGAGATTTAGAAAATGCACTTTTTTTGAGCACAGCTATTGATGTTGCGTGAGATATAGTAGATAAGAATATGCGTGAAATATTGGGTGATATTTGTAGAACTTGCTCCTCAAATTAGTACGTATTGTACAAAGAGGAATTTAGTAATGATTGATAAAGGCGTCTGCTGTTGCACTGAGCAAATAGACTCAGGCCGACTACATCACGGTGTATGGATAATATTTTATATTAAACCATTTTCACCTCTAGAAGACCACTGTCTTGTGGCGAAAAGCTCACCGCCTTAAATTTTTTATAGTTAGTTTTTTTTCTTTATAAAATTAAGATTCAGCAATAAAGTATGAAAGTGTCGTATTCTTTTTGATTTGAGCATTAAATTTGTAGTAAATTTCTTTCGCTCGCTGTGAGATTAATCATCCGCTGATTAATCACTCTTGAGAGGATTGGGCTTTAGCGTCGCGTGTTTGTAGCGTCTGTATGAAAAAGTTAAATTTTGTTTTTAGATTTTTGATCAGTGCAAGCACTTTTTGAAGCTTAGCCAAGAAAAGAAGGGGTTAAATTCAAGGAATTTAATTTTTAGAGTACTTAAATGTGCATTTATACGAGGTCTTAATGATTTTACGTAAGTTTTTGATAAACATGCTTTTTATTATTAAACGGGTGGATAAGCTGAACTTCTGCTCTTAATCTGTTTAACCCACAACACCTGCCGTAAATATAATGACCTGTTCTCAAGTTAACTCTATAAATTTGAAATTAGGAATAAATATATATTTATTAAACCACTAGCATCCACAGTGACAAATGTGAAACACTAATATCAAAGTCAATGTATAAAATGATCGGCCCTTAAAAGGCTTTATAAGCGCCTCATAAAAACAAAAAAAATTTATTAAAAATATTAATAATTCTATGTGCATTGACCGATGTCAAACATAATTTCTTTATATCATAGAAATGGTATTTTAATTATGTGAGCTATTTTAATGAATTTTTATGGCATGCTTTAATATTTAGAATACCTAGCTCCTGCTTGCGTGAGATCGGAACGAAGTCAAACCAGTACCAGCTCGTGTCGGTTACAGTATTAGTTATAGTAAATGTTTACACGGGATCATTACGAAAATGACTCAGAGCGGTCTGAAGTCGTGCATTAACCGATGATGACTCGGCCATCTGAACCGACCCACTGAGTTCCGAACGATATGAATTGAAACAGGCATCAATGAAAACTAAAATTAATGCTTAGGCCGGTCTGAAATGGCAACAACCTTGCGCCCAAATTGAAAAAACAAAATGGCTAGCAGGTATAAAACTAGCCTGAAAAGGAGGAAGTACGCAAATAAGGATTTCTCGAGATTTAGCATGTCCCATGTAAACAAACAACAAATTTTTATTTTCATTCCGGTTTGACTTCGTTCCGGTCTCATGTAAACAGAGCCTTAGTTAACCTGCTTTATGATTTGACAAGATTATGGTGTGAATTTATATCGGAACGTTATCTTATTTTTAATAGTAGCATGTTTTTATCACTTAACTTTGTTTTGGCTAAAGAGAAATGAACTACAATAGCGTCAGTTGATTTTAAATTTAAGCATCTGCAAGACGAAACTAATTATATAATATGTAGCAGCTTTGTGAGAAAACATCTCATTTTGTCCACTTCATTAATTAGAAGCTATTATAGCATTCATTTTAATATGTGAACTCTGCAATAAAGCTTGCAATTAGAAGCACAATCTAGCTATTCGTATATACTCTTCAAACACGCAACAGACAGTAAACCTAAAAAATGGCATATAAAAGGCACATAGCAGTTGTTGAATTTACGATTCCTATCGTCATATTTGGTATCATTGGCAACGTTCTTGTTATCATCTCAATATTACGACGACGAAGTTTGTTGACGAGCAACTACTACTTTGTTGTTCTACATCTTGCCACTTGTGATCTTATAATGCTGATCGAATTCTTTGTGCACTCAATGACAAAACTTTTCGAGAGGAACGTTGAGTATTATGAAACATCTTGTCTTTTTATGCAGACAGGATACTTGTTTGCATTAGCAGGAGCTCTTATGATGTTGATAATCGCAATTCTACGTTATCGTGCCTCTGCATATCCTTTGAAGATTCCTATCAGCAAACGAAAATTGAAAGTTTTTTGTGCTATAGTTTACATTGTATCGTTTATACTAGGGTACGCAATATATATACCAATATGTGTGGACAACGGTGAGCATGGTGCGCTGGTTAAAATACACCGTTTTGTATTCATCTTTGCTAGCATTCTTACCACTTCTGCCTATGCAGTTATTTATTACAAAATTGGTCGAGTACTTTTTATCAAGAAAAACAATTTCTTAACTTCACAAGATCAGAATGTAGCCACCTCCTCGTTCACCAAGCAAAGATATCGTCGAAATCGTAAAATATTCTTTGTTTGTGTCATGACAGTCATCTTTAACACAATTGGAAGTATCCCAGTCGCTATGGCATTCTTTGTCGACATGAAAAGCGATTATTTATCGTCAACTTTTTTCGACATTGCTGTATTGCTTAGAGTTTTCACAACACATGCAGTTAACCCTTTTATCTATGGAGTGTTGGACAAAAAACTACTCCTTTTTTGGAGGAACTGTAAAAAAAGGAAAGCGACTATTGTGCTTGCTGCTCCCATTAAAAGGAACGGGTGAAATTTTTAGAAGAAACCACTGTATGGATTTTCTTGAAAGTGAAGAGTGTTATTTCGGTTTATGAACGATGATAATTTCAATGAAGAATAATTTCGATTTATGTAATTCCACACTGCAGCTGTTCGAGGATTGTACTGAATAGTTTACTATCCTATTGTAATACCTTGGTCAAAACGTTTCCAACTGAAAACAGCATTATATCATGATTTAAGTTGAATTCTGTTCTTTTTGTGACTCACCAAATTCAAGATATTTTCTTTACATATACTCTGTAGAGCTGCCAGGATATCTGAATAGACATAAGCCAGTAAGATACAATTTTATCCAAAATTTATGGAGATGTATAGGCCATACTTAAAATTTGTTGACTGTTGTCAAGATTCAGGAATAAAGATTTAACTAGACGTTGGGGTTTTCTCGTGTCTTTCTGTGCATACTTTCCAACACTTGTAGATCTCATCTATAAATATATTTTTATCAAGCGTTTTACGAATACATATACTGATATACAGAGAGCAAAGTTTGTATATAAACTTTAAGATATTTTATTTTTAAGGTTCCACTGTCTATTGTTATTTTAATCTAAATTGTTATTTCAGTATAGTTGAAGTTCCTTTACCGTAGATTTTCTTCGTATAATTGCGTGTGTATTTTATAAAACGCTAAAGAATATCTTTGCATTGAAAGCATAATAGTTCTTGAGTTTTTAACACTGATAGAATTCGATAAGTTTATTAGAAATCAGGAGGCAGTGAATGGCGAAAAAATTTTCAAAGTGGAAAATTTTCATTCAAAATTTCCTATTCGCCGACATGTTTTTATAACCGGTTCCAGGCCACCTTTTCTCCTCGAGGCAATTTAATAGAACTCAATGGTCAAAATCATCCAAAATCCATTTAAAAACTCCCCTAGAAGTGCAAAATTTGCAACATTGGAGAGCTTTAGCATCGCCATGAAAAATTTAAATTAAAATTTGTTTTCAGATTCGTGTTTATGGCAACGACTTCTTTATGAATAAACTAAATTATTAAGTGTCAAATGTGGCAGGTTAGATTACAGCAGCAATTTAACTATTGTTTGTTATTTATTAATAACGAACTCGTATCATGTTCTGTAAGTGGTTCAGTATACACGTTTTCATCGATCACAGGTATGGGACATTCTAAACTTTTCGCATTGATCTGTTGATGGAACAAATTTTGCAAATGAAAATAGCTAGTTTCCTATGAGCCCCAAACCACCTTAAATAACGTTAACCTGCCATAAATAACCAATCTCGTTAGTTCACTAAACAAAATTGAAAAGCAATTAAAAGAATTAAATTAATTTTTCAACTCTACCCATATAAATATTTAAAATAGTTGCTTTTATTTGACTTCATTATAAAGTCATAAGCTGAGACGTTAGTTTATTCATATTAACAATGTATTTTTACTGCTGAACTATGTTTTCGATTTCGTTTACACTAATCAGGATCGGTCTGAAAACGAAGCTAAAAAGTAACAGAACCGGGTTTCGTTTATACTACACTGGAGCGGAATTGTTTGGAAACGTCACTTTTCCGGAGCGATACAACAACACTTTCTAAACGTGGTCAAACAAAACGGATCGCTGCAAATTGTAGTGTAAACAGCTAAACGATAATATTTCGCTACACTTTAGATACCAGTTCTCTTTAGCTAATTCGTCAAGTGTGGTAGCGCATAATTGAAAATGGTAAACATTTAATGTTTTTAATTAGTGATTTCGTTGTAATTATTACAAATAATTGTTTTTGATTACCTATGGCTAGAGATATAAACACCTAGCAATAAACAAATAAGAAATAGTGCCATCTTTCACAAACAACTAATGAATTTTGACAGGGAGAGACAGTATGTGTAAACACCCTCAAAACTGTAGCGGAATTCAAACGGATCAGTGTTAACTTAGCCAAATTCTGCCGTCACTTTCTCGCTCCGGCGTAGTGTAAACGTAGTCTTAACGTGGTCGAACAAAAATGGAGCGCTACGCATTGTTGTGTAAATAGCAAACCGTTAATATTTCGCTACACTTTAGATACCAGTTCTCTTTAAGTTGTCCCGTTTTGTGATGCATAGTTGAAAATGGTGAACTTTTTATGTTTTGGAAAGCTTTTAATGACTGACTCCGTTGTAATTGTTACAAATTATTATTTGGCAAGCGTCACTTCCACAAAATGGCGCGCTTTAATTGACTCAGAAACATTTTTGCCGGTCCATTATTTTCCCGTAATCGACCACGGTCCAAAACGCGTAATTCTGCTATCAAATGTAAAAAAAACGTTGTAATGCAAACAGCAAAGCGCAAAATAAACGAAACAAAAAACCATTTACGAATGTGATTCGAAGGAAAAAAACTTGGAAAACAGTTCAACTTTCCAAACGATACGATTTGAAACGACTTAAATTTTACTGACAAGAACTAGAAAAGTGAAAGCCAACCCGTACAAAACAGCAAGGGCGAGAAAGAAAGCAAGCTTCGTTTCAGGTCAAACAATGGCATATAATAAACTTTTTAATAACCTCGTTTTCTCGGTCTTTACTGAGAAATATCGGACCTTTGTCTTTTTGTACAAACTTCGCCCTACGGAGAAGATAACGAATGAAGATAACATACTTCGAGCAGTGTTTATGCAACTGTAACTCATCCCTTGATCAAATAGGTGCTGTAAATATTCTAGAACTACCTGTAAAGTTGGTTGAAGGGGATCTGCATTCCGTTTATTAACATAGAGTTACCACTTGTTAAGGTACACCTGATATTGGTTTTGTGTTCCTGGTAACCAGGAATTAAGTATTGTTGCTTTAGTTTGTGGTGAAATGCCCTTACTTGAGAGTGATCTCCGGATAAGAGACAAGCTATAAGTCTCAGTCTACCTTTGAGTGGATGTTCTTTTGTTTGATTGGATGGTTAGCTCACATTGCTTTTGTTCTTGGGTAGGAGAATGGGTCGGTGAATCATTAATCTTGCCAACATCGGATACCAGGATTGAGTTGGCCAATTCGGCACGATGAAAATTGTGCTACTTTTCTACTTTTTGTAAAACTTGTGAAATAACACTAAAAGTTGGAAAAGCATAAAGAAACAATTTACTCCAAACAATGCAAAAAGCGTCAATAGCACATGCCTGTGGATCTGGGTGCCACGAGACATAGGGTTAAGTTGATAGTTTAGTCTAGAAGCGAACATGTCAACTTCTGGGGTCCCAAAGTATGCTGTTATTTCAAGAAATAATTCAGCATCAAGCTTCCATTCTTTGGAATCATCACATGTTCTCGAAGCTTTGTCAGCCGCCACATTAAGTTTCCCAGGGATATAGCTGACAGTTAACCACATGTCACTGATTCTTTCCCACGCCAATATTTCCCTTGCAATTTTATTGCAATGGTGAGAGTGGCAGCCACCCATGTGGTTAATATATAAAAAGGCCGTTGTATTATCGGTCATTACTTTGATGTGGGTGTGGGCTAGATCTCTACAGAGAGATTTTAGCCCAAACAGCATTGCTTTGAGTTCCAGACAATTAATGTGCGAGTCTTTTTCGGCGATTGACCATTCGCCTCCGGTGGACTGTTTGTAAATACTTGCACCTCATCCCTTGGTAGAGGCGTCCGTATACAATACGTGGTCTATCTTGCCATGATTCAGATGTTTTTTGGACTCATATGCATTATTATCCCACCAAGATACGTCCTCCAGCGCCAAAGTGGAGAGTTTCAATGTATAATCAAAGTTGCCCCTGTTAGACTTAAGGGCTGTTGTTTTGTCCCTATCAAGATCACGATAAAACAGTGGGCCATATTCAACGCCAGGGAAACAAGCTACCATCATACCGATTAGCTTGGCCACTATTTTAGGAAAGTCAGATTTCATTACCCCCCTGGCAACCTCGCATAATTTGTTGTGTTTCTCTATGGATGTAGAGATAGTCATATCTATTTAATTTAACACAAACCCTAAATGTTGTAAAATATGTGTGGGTTCTGCAACAGATTGATCTTTATGGGGTAGAAATCCCAACTCCTGAAACAATTGTAGAGTTTCATGTACGTTTTGCTTGCATTCTGAATAGGAGTAGCCCATTAAAAAATGAGTCATCAATGTAACCGCTAGAAATGTGCTCAAGCTCCCTCAGCTTAGAATTTATAGGCTTGAGTATCTTTGTAAATAAGCGTGGGACCGAACAGAATCCTTAAGCAAGGCATGAGAATTGATACAGTTTACCTTTCCACATAAATTTTAAGTATTTTTGATGCTCTATGTGTATTGGTATTGAGTAATAGGCATCTCTAAGGTCAACGGATGCCATGTAGCACCCAGGTCGTATGAGCTGAGTACAAGTATGGATAGATTCCATTTTAAAGATGTGATATGTTACAAATGTGTTGAGCTCTTTTATGTTTAATATCATTCTAAAAGATCCATCTTTCTTTGCTCTAACGAAGATATTAAAGTTAAGCTCTCCCTGTTCATGCATGCTTGTACCAATGATACATTTCTCTAGCAATTTTGTAACTTGACGATCGAAATTTCGGACTTCCGAAGGAAACATTTTTACAGAGTGGGGTTGCTTCAGCTGGACTGGTTCTATAAAAAAATCAATCTAAAATGGAAGGATCGTGAGTTAGCTCCCTCCACTTCCCAATAAATTGTTGTATCCGGCCTGCAACTATACTACAATCATTGCCTACCCCAGATATGATAGAAGTACTACACTCGCGTTTACTAAAGCTTACACGGTCGAGAGTAGAAATCACTGATTTCTTAGTGTTTTTCCCTTGTCTCAACTTTCCTCTTGGGTTGGTTTTGATAATAGTTGCGTCGTTGGGGTCGGCTTTGCAAATGACCTCCCCGAAGTTGGAATAAAAAAGACAAATTGGAGTTATATGACATGGTTGAACGTTGATCGTTGCGTTTCCGTTTTTGGCTTGTCAATTGCTGTGCAGCCTTTTTGCTTTCTTTTACTGTTTTCGGGCATTCCTTTAAATCCTCACCACACAGTTCTGCAGCAACAGGTTTTTTGTTACCACAGATTGCCTTGTGATTTTTATCAAGGTCAACTTTGAACAAGTCCTTGCGGAACATGTTCAGAGCATGATTAGCAGAAGCGAGAAGCACAATAGATGTGGACAGCCCATCTCAGATAACCTCCGGTGTCGGTGCAGGTGCTAGGGTTTGTTCCAAGAGAGGTACTAATCGATCCGGCAGTTTGGGAATTCGGAATGAGGCCCTTTATTAAGGCTTCTTGTAATTTTTGTAGACGTGCATACATGCTACGTGTGGATTTCCTAGCAATGTCCCAAATGTCTGGGTTCACTTTCGCATTTCATTTGACTCCTCGTTCAGGAACAAAGATATAGGTGAAATCATAAAATAGCTTTTGTTTGTATCTTGGCAGTCATCTTCTACGCAATTGGAAATATTCCAATCGCCATCTCACTCTTCGTTATAATGAACAAACATTATTCATTGTCAATAATTTTCGACATCACCCGACTGCTTAAAATTTTCGCAACACATGCTGTCAATCCTCTTATCTATGGGTTGTTGGACAAAAAACATCTGCCGTTTTTGGAGGAACTGCCGAAAAAAAAGGGTGAATGTTATGCTGGATGCTCCCATTGAAAGGAATGGAGAACATTTTTAAGGTTACTAAATTTACGAGTAATAATTTGTACAAAGTGATAAATAATACTTCAGCTAATAAATGACTGCCACTAATCAAGTGAACATCAACAAAAAATAACTGACGTTCAAACATTAAACGTTTTTGCATCGTTAAAAGCATTGCAATCGCTGGATTATCAACCATTGTAGCTATGTCAACTGTTAAACGTGCATCCACAATAAGTGTGTTAAACATATTTTCAGAGGATATAAACATATTAATATAAACATTGCTTTTATATACTGCCTGCTAAGATCCAAAATTGTTCCCTTGATAAAAGCATGAAATTTAGCATGATTACTGAGTTTATAAAGAGGAATAATTTGAAATGTAAGGCCCCTCAAAAGATGCCCTTTAAAGCAAGTGCGGCGCATGCTCCAGAATGGTGAAGTAAAGAAAACAAGATTAAGATCTTTAATCGATTAAAATTGTTAAGAAACATTGTTAACTGTAGTATGGTGGCTGAAAAATATCAATTGATAATTGAAATGAAAATTGGCACGTAACAACGCTGAAAGATTAGTGGTCACGTGGCATGGTTGAGATGCTTAAGTATAAAAAGGTCTTGTTAATAAAACCAGCATTTCTGTCAATAAAACTACAAAAAAGTAACTTAGTCGTTATTACTCCATTAAGCAACAGACAGTTAAACACTGAAAATGACGTATGAACCACATGCAATCATTGTTATCATTGCCATTCCTATTTTGCCATACTTGGCATTATTGACAACTCTGTGGTTATCATCTTGATATTACAAAGATGAAAATTGTTGACGAGCAACTACTACTTTGTTGCTCTACATCTTGCTATTTGTGATGCTCTTTTTTTTGTTAAACATTTTGTGATCTTGATGCGCCAACTTTCTAAAAGAACCGTAGCAGATGACAAAAGATTTTCTCTTATTAATAATGCAGGATATTTGTGTGCTAAAACAGGAGGTCTTGTGATGCTGATTAATTTCATTTTACGCTTTCGTGCCACTGCATATCCTTTAAAATTACCAAAGAAAAGACGAGTAAAGTAAATGGTTTGAACCCGGTTGTATCGTTACATGTTTGTAAATGTAGATCGTCCAGGTTGGTATAGTCCTGAGAAGGACTGTTTTTGTTGTTTTTGACTGACGTTTCGACAACCTTAGCGGTAGTCATCTTCAGAATCAAAATGATTAACCGCTAAGGTTGTCATCTTCCTTTTGACTTTGAAGATTACTACCGCTAAGGTTGTCGAAATGTCAGTCAACAACAAGAAAAACAATACTTCTCAGGACTATACCAACCTGGACGATCTACACTTACAAACATGAAGAGACGAGTATTAAAAGCTATTTGTGCTTTAGTTTGCATCGTATTGTTCACACGACATTACGCACTGTTTATACTTAATTGTGTTGATAAGGTTCAGCACAAACTAATCTTCAAAATACAACGCTTTCATGGTATTTTTAATACTTCTCTTATTACTGCAGCAATGGCCTTATCTTATTGTAAAATAGCACGAGTACTTCATAACAAAAGAAAAAATTTAAACATTTCACAAAATCAGAATGCAGTGAACTCTTCTATAAACAAACAAACACATCGTCAAAAATGAAACAGATTCTTCGTTTGCTTTATTACAGTCATCTTTTGCACATTTGGAAATATGCTAATACGCATATAAAATTCATCATAAATGCACAATTAAAAAAATCAGATATCTCCATTACAAAACATCGCCAGCGTTTAAACCATGCCATATAACACCGCTATGGTGAGCACTGCTGTTACGTTGCGCATGTGCAAGGTCGTATAAAAGTGCTGGAATGAAAGTGCAACTTTACACAAAAAGAGCCAGAAGTACGAGAGGCAGTTACTACCTCCCTTGTTTTAATAGAAAGACTTGGAATTCAAAGTTGCAAAAGTTTCATCGCAACGATTAATTAGCCAATCCTACAGCAGAATGCAGGAAAAGCTCAAACTCTAACACTAAAAGAATTCGAGAAGCTAACTTTGAATAATATTTTCAGCCAAAACTCACAGTTTCCACTGTGGGATCATTTCCAATTGAAACTAGAATGACAGGTGGAAGCTTTATATTTTTGCCAGGATAATTTGGTCAAGACCAGGATCTTTTAGAAAGTGCAACTTTACACACAAAGAGCCAGAATTACGAGAGGCTGTTAGCCACACACTCGAATTTCAATTGCACTATTTTTTACCAAGCCATGTTTGAAGAAATACGAGATGAAATAAAAAATCTGCGGTTAAACTATATGTGACAAATTTGATAAGCTCCCTGCCTCGTTCTCAGGCGGAAAAAAAAACATTCTGATAAGAAAACGTTTCTAATGTCATGGCAATCACATCAACTGACTCAAGTCTAAATTTTAACCATTTTTTTGCATTTCTCTGTTTTTAGATTTTACGAGCTTTTTCAATATTTTTATCTACGTAAAGTTATTAATTTTTAGAGGGAATTGATTTTAAAAATCTTTCATTTGGATGTATATATAACGTACGATGTTTATGACATAAAATGAAATATCTTCCCTGAACACTGTGATGAACTTAAGATTCCTCTTCATTTTATTGCTTTATATTCAGCTGTGAAAACAAAGTAAATGGAGTGGCGCGGCTAGCTGAGCTAAATAATTTTTCATCATTTTCATTTTTCGTTTCTTTGAAAAGTCTTTTAATTGCTTTTTATAGTGAGTGAACAAATAAAAATTTACACTGCATGAACGAACTTGCAAGCTGGCCACGCTGCTACATCTTCATGTACATATATTGAACTATAGAAAAATGACGCCACGTTGTATGTCTCTATTTTTGATTATTCAAACATCAACGAGCTTTCCAATTTTTTAAATTTTTATTCTAATGGTTTTTTAGTAATAATGCTCATGACACTGGTAAATTTGATGGCTATTTGTACAATTCTGAAAAGCTAGTACACATAATTAACAGTGAGTTGCTTCCCAGCATCTGTCAGTCAAAATGTAAACATGTAAACGCGCAGTGCATGATGGTAACTTAAGACTAATTAGTCATATAGTCAATTAGGTTCATCCATTATTCATTTATAGATTTAGCCATCACCAGATGCACTGACATGCAGCTAAACATCTGGTTTTAGTACATTTCGTTAAGTTCACATCATAATTAGCAATAAATATGCAAAGAAAATAATTATGTAATGCTATACTTCATAGGAATCATTCTGATAGAGCACGAAGACTATGAAAGCAGTAAAGTTTCACTGGTTTAAAATTAAGTGAAGTCATTATTTGCACAAGATTAGAGAATGTTGCCGTGTGCTTTTCTTTAGTTTTATTTATACTTTATAAAATTAAAACTACGCAATAAATTACAAGAGTCTTTTATCGTTTAATTTTACCAATTTAACTCTTGTTAAATTACTTTCGTTTGGTGTGACACAAAAGGTAATTAAAAGGCACGTATATAGAAACTTTATGAAAAAAATTGCTATTGAATACACACCAGTCATGTCACTTATAATCAGTTTACGGGTTATCTTCTTTGGGCGCTTCTATCTATAAAACTACTAAATGCACTCGTTGGTTCGTACTCTTGTAACAAACATATGAAATGCATCCAGCTATTGTTATCCTTACTATTCCTGTTGCCATATTTGGTATCATTGGCAACTCACTTGTTATCATCTCAATATTTCAAAGACGACGGAGTTTGTTGACGAGCAACTACTACTTTCTCGTTTTACATCTTGCTATTTGTGATGGTATTTGGTTGGCTCTACATTTTGTGTACTTAATGAGCCAACTTATTAATAAAAATTTTGCGCATCATAAAACATTTTGTCTTGTTATTGAAACAACATTCATGTTTGCTGAAGTAGGAAGCCTTATGATGTTAATGATTTCAGTTTTACGTTACCGTGCTACTGTATATCCTTTGAAGCCTCCTATCAGTAATCGAAGAATAAAAGTAAGTTGTGCTGTGGCTTACGTTGTATCGTTCATACTAGGTTACACAATGTCCATTCCTTCCTGCGTTGACATTGATGACAATTCTGTGACCTGGAAAATACAAACATATTTAGTTATCTTTGGTTATTGCCTTCTTGCCACAGCAACAATGGCGGTAATTTATTATAAAGTAGTCAAAGAGCTTTATAACCAAAAAAACATTTTCCAAATTTCACACAATCGGAATTCAGTTGACTCATCGTTCAGCAAACAAAGATATTGGCGAAATCGTAAAATAGCTTTGTTTGTATCTTGACAGTCATCTTCTACGCAAATGGAAACATTCCAATCGCCATCTCACTCTTCGTTATAATGAACAAATATTATTCATCGTCAATAATTTTCGACATCACCCGAGTGCTTATAATTTACGCAACACATGATGTCATCCTCTTATCTATAGATTGTTGGACAAAAAACTTCTGACGTTTTGGAGGAACTGCTGAAAAAATAGAGTGAATGTTATGCTGGATGCTCCCATTAAAAGGAATGGAGAATATTTTTAAGGTTACTAAATTTACGAGTAATAATTTGTACAAAGTGATAAATAAAGCTTCGGTTAATCAACGACTGACGCGAATCAAGTGAACAAGAACAAAAAATAAATGACGTTCAATTATTAATCGTTTTTGCATGTTTAAAAGCATTGCAATCACTGGATTATCAACCATTGTAGCTATATTAACTGTTAAGCGTGCATCCGCAATTAGTATTTAAACATATTTTCAGAGGATATAAACATTTCAATATAAACATTGCTTTTATATTCCGGCTGCTAAGATCCAAAATTGTTCCCTTGATAAAAGCATGAAATTTAGCATCATTACTGAGTTTATGAAGGGAATAATTTGAAATATAAAGCCCCTGAAAAGATGTCCTTTAAAGCAAGTTCCAAAATGATGAAGTAATGAAAACAAGATTAAGATCTTTAATCGATTTAAAACGTTAAGAAACCATGTTAAGTGTAGTATGGTGGCTGAAAAATATCAATTGATCAGTGAAATGACAATTGGCACGTGGCAACTCTGAAAGATTAGTGGTCACGTAGCATGATTGAGATGCTTAAGTATAAAAACGTCTTGTTAATAAAACCAGCATTTCTGTCTATAAAACCACAAAAAAGTAACTTGGTCGCTATTACTCGTCTAAGCATCAGAAAGTTAAACACTGAAAATGGCGTATAAACTACATGCAATCATTGTTATCATTTTCATTTCTATTGCCATATTTGGCATTATTGGCACTTCTGTTGTTATCATATCGATATTACGACTATGTAAAATTGTTGACGAGCAACTACTACTTTGTTGTTCTACATTTAACCATTTGTGATGCTCTTTTCTTGTTCTACATTTTGTGATCTTGATGCGCCAACTTTCTAAAAGAGCTGTAGCAGATGACAAAAAATTTTGCCTTGTTAATGACATATGCCGGATACTTGTTTGCTAAAGCAGGAGATCTTGTTATGTTCATAATTTCCATTCTAGAAGACTTACAAGCCATGTATTTTCTTACAATGAAACTGAAAGTATATGTACACTACAGTTGTAGCAAATAAGACTGTAAACGCTTTTACCAGTCTCTGTTTTCATTACATATTTATAGAGAAGACTTGCTATAGCCTGACGTTGTTGATGATCGGATTTTCTATATTTTTTATGGATATCTTAATTACAGAGATGTAAAATGAGAATAAACCTGTAGAGCAAAAATAATATAACCAATAATCGTAAAAAGCTTTAATAAATATGTTATGACCAACTTTTCATTTTAAACTGTCTGCATGTTTTTTTAGTTCCAAACAAAATTTTTAGCAATTTGCAGCTGCACGCTCCTAAATATGGAGATTCAGAAAATGCACTTTTTTGAGCATAGCTGTTGATGTTGCGTGAGATAAAGTAGATAAGAATATTTGCGAAATATTGGGTGATATTTGTAGAACTTGCTCCTGAAATTTGTACGTATTGTACAAAGAGGAATTTAGTAATGATTGATAAAGACATCTGTTGTTGCACTGAGCAAATAGACTCAGGCCGACTACATCACGGTGTATGCATAATATTTTATATTAAACCATTTCAACTTTTCACCTCTAGAAGACCACTGTCTAGTGGCGAAAAGCTCACCGCCTTAAATTATTTATAGTAGTGAGCGAGTGCTTTACATTAACCATGCTCCATCCATATTTACGTGACACAAAAAGCGTAAATTTCTGAAAAATAATTGACATGAAGATTTAACGTTTTTTTATGAACATCATAACTTTTATTTTGCACATTCGTCTTACGTATAAATTATTTTATCTTTATACACAAATGGTTTTAAATAAAAGTCTTTCGTTTCAATCTATTTTTAAAGCATCATGTTTATGACATAAAGTGCATGATATTACTAGAACTCTGTTATTAACTGCAGAGTTCAGAACATATTATTTTCTTATATTCACTTTTATCTACGTAAAGTTATTTCTTTTTAGACGGAATTGGTTTTAAAAATCTTTCATTTGGATGTATATATAACGTACGATGTTTATGACATAAAATGAAAAATCTTGCCTGAACTCTGTTATGAACTTAAGATTCCTCTACATTTTATTGCTTTATATTCAGCTGTGAAAACAAAGTAAACGGAGTGGCGTGGCTAGTTGAGCTAAATAATTTTTCATCATTATCATTGTTTTTTTCTTTAAAAAGTCTCTTAATTGCTTTTCATAGTGAGTGAACACATACAAATTTACAATGCATGAACGAACTTGCAAGCTGGCCACGCTGCTACATCTTCATGTAAATATATTGAACAATAGAAAAATGACGCCACGTTGTATGTCTCTATTTTTGATTATTCAAACATCAACGATTTTTCCAATTTTTTAATTTTTATTCTGATCATTTTTTGGTAATAATGTTCATGAAACTGGCAAATTTGATGGCTATTTGTATAGTTCTGAAAAGCTAGTACACATAATTAAAAGTGAGTTGCTTCCCAGCATCGGTCAGTAACAATGTAAACATGTAAAGGCGCAGTGCATGATGGTAACTTAAGACTAATTTGTCATATAGTCATTTAGGGTCATCCATTATTCATTTAATAGCTTTAGTCAATACCAGATGCACCTACATGTAGCTAAACTTCTGGTTTTAGTACATTTCGTTAAGTTCACATCACAGCTAACAATGAATATGCGAAGAAAAAAAGTATGTAATGCTATACTTCATAGGAGTCATGCTGATAGAGCACGAAGACTATGAAAGCAGTACAGTTTCACTGGTTTAAAATTAAATGAAGTCATTATTTCCACAAGATTAGACAATGTTGCCGTTTGCTTTTCTTTAGTTTTATTTATACTTTATAAAATTGAAACTACGCAATAAATTACAAGAGTCGTTTATCGTTTAATTTAAACAATTTAACTCTTGTTAAATTGCTTTCGTTTGGTGTGACACAAAAGGTAATTAAACGGCACGTTGTAACTTTACGAAAAAATTACCATTGAATACACACCTGTCATGTAATCTATAATCAGTTTACGGGTTATCTTCATTAGGTGTTTCTATCTATGATACTACCAAATGCACTCGTTTGTTCGTACTCTTATAAAAAACATATGAAATGTATCCAGCTATTGTTATCCTTACTATTCCTGTTGCCATATTTGGTATCATTGGCAACTCTCTTGTTATTATCTCAATATTTCAAAGACGACGGAGTTTGTTGACGAGCAACTACTACTATCTCGTTTTACATCTTGCTATTTGTGATGATATTTGGTTGGCTCTACATTTTGTGTATTTAATGAGCCAACTTATTAATAAAAATGTTGTGTATCATAAAACATTTTGTCTTGTTATTGAAACAACAGTCATGTTTGCTGAAGCAGGATGCCTTATGATGTTAATGATTTCAGTTCTACGTTACCGTGCAACTGTATATCCTTTGAAATCTCCTATCAGTAAACGAAGAATGGAAGTCAGTTGTGCTGTGGCTTACGTTGTATCGTTCATACTAGGTTATGGAATGTCTATTCCTTTCTGTGTGAACATAAATGACAATTCTGTGACCTGGAAAATGCAAAGTTATATAATTATCTTTGGTTATTGCTTCCTTGCCACAGCAACAATGGCTGTAATTTATTATAAAATAGTCAAAGAGCTTTATAAACAAAAAAACATTTTCCAAATTTCACGTAATACGAATGAAATTGACTCATCGTTTAGCAAACAAAGATATTGGCGAAATCGTAAAATAGCTTTTGTTTGTATCTTCACAGTCATCTTCTACGCAATTGGAAATATTCCAATCGCCATCTCACTCTTCGTTATAATAAACAAATATTACTTATCGCCAATAATTTTCGACATCACCCGACTGCTTAAAATTTTCGCAACACATGCTGTCAATCCTCTTATCTATGGATTGTTGGACAAAAAAACTTCTGACGTTTTGGAGGAACTGCCGAAAAAAAAGGGCGAATGTTATGCTGGAGGCTCCCATCGAAAGGAATGGAGAACATTTTTAAGGTTACTAAATTTACGAGTAGTAATTTGTACAAAGTGATGAATAATACTTCGGTTAATCAACGACTGCCCCTAATCAAGTGAACAACAACAAAAAATAACTGACGCTCAAACATTGAACGTTTTTGCATGTTTAAAAGCATTGCAATCGCTGGATTATCAACCATTGTAGCTATATTAACTGTTAAACGTGCATCCGCAATTAGTGTTTTAAACATATTTTCAGAGGATGTAAACATATTAATATAAACATTGTTTTTATATTCTGGCTGCTAAGATCCAAAATTGTTCACTTTGTACTAAAAGCATGAAATTTAGCATGATTAATGAGTTTATAAAAAAGGAATAATTCTAAATAAAAGGCCCCTCAAAAGATGTCCTTTAAAGCAAGTGCGGCGCATGCTCCAAAATGATGAAGTAAAGAAAACAAGATTAAGATCTTTAATCGATTTAAAATGTTAAGAAACCATGTTAAGTGTAATATGGTGGCTGAAAAATATCAATTGATCATTGAAATGACAATTGGCACGTAACAACGCTGAAAGATAAGTGGTCACGTGGCATGGTTGAGATGCTTAAGTATAAAAAGGTCTTGTTAATAAAACCAGCATAAATGTCAGTATAACTACAAAAAAGTAACTTAGTCGTTATTACTCCTTCAAGCAACAGACAGTTAAATACTGAAAAATGACGTATGAACTACATGCAATCATTGTTATCATTGCCATTCCTATATTGCCATACTTTGCATTATTGACAACTCTATGGTTATCATGTTGATATTACGAAGATGAAAATTGTTGACGAGCAACTACTACTTTGTTGCTCTACATCTTGCTATTTGTGATTCTCATTTCTTGTTAAACATTTTGTGATCTTGATGCGCCAACTTTCTAAAAGAACTGTAGCAGTTGACAAAATATTTTCTCTTATTAATAATGCAGAATATTTGTGTGCTAAAACAGGAGGTCTTGTGATGCTGATTAATTTCATTTTACGCTTTCGTGCCACTGCATATCCTTTAAAAATACCAAAGAAAAGACGAGTAAAGTAAATGGTTTGAGCCCGGTTGTATCGTTACATGTTTGTAAGTGTAGATCGTCCAGGTTGGTATAGTCCTGAGAAGGACTGTTTTTGTTGTTGTTGACTGACAATTCGACAACCCTAGCGATAGACATCTTTAGAATCAAAATGATTAACCGCTAAGGTTGCCATCTTCCTTTTGACTCTGAAGATGACTACCGGTAAAGTTGTCGAAATGTCAGTCAACAACAAGAAAAACAATACTTCTCAGGACTATACCAACCTGGACGATCTACACTTACAAACATGAAGAGACGAGTATTAAAAGCTATTTGTGCTTTAGTTTGCATTGTATTGTTCACACGACATTACGCACTGTCTATACTTAACTGTGTTGATAAGGTTCAGCACAAACTAATCTTCAAAATACAACGCTTTCTTGGTATTTTTAATTTTTCTCTTATTACTGCAGCAATGGCCTTAACCTATTATAAAATAGCACGAGTAGTTCATAACAAAAGAAAAAATTTAAACATTTCACAAAATCAGAATGCAGTCAACTCTTCTATAAGCAAACAAACACATCGTCAAAATCGAAAAAGATTCTTCGTTTGCTTCATTACAGTCATCTTTTGCACATTTGGAAATATGCTAATACGCATATAAAATTCATCATAAATGCACAATTAAAGAAATCAGATATCTCCATTACAAAACATCGCCATCTTTACAACCATGCCATATAACGCCGCTACGGTGAGCACTGCTGTTACGTTGCGCATGTGCAAAGTCGTATAAAAATGCTGGAATGAAAGTGCAACTTTACACAAAAAGAGCCAGAAGTACGAGAGGCAGTTACTACTTCCCTTGTTTTAATAGAAAGACTTGGAATTCAAAGTTGCAAAAGATTCATCGCAACGGTTAATTAGCCAATCATACAGCAGAATGCAGGAAAAGCTCAAACTCTAACACTAAAAGAATTCGAGAAGCTAACTTTGAATAATATTTTCAGCCAAAACTCGCAGTTTTCACTGTGGGATCATTTCCAATTGAACATAGAATGACAGATTGAAGCTTTACATTTTTGCCAAGAAAATTTGGTCAAGACCAGAATCTTTTAGAAAGTGCAACTTTACACACAAGAGCCAGAATTTCGAGAGGCTGTTAGCCACGCACTCAAATTTCAATTGAAATATTTCTTTTACCAAGCCATGTTTGAAGAAATACGAGATGAAATAAAAAATCTGCGGTTAAACTATATGTGACAAACTTGATAATCTCCCTGCCTCGTTCTCAGGCGGAAAAACAAACATTCTGAAAAGAAAACGTTTCTAATGCAATGGCGGTCACATCAACTGACTCAAGTCTAAATTTTAACCATTTTTTTGCATTTCTCTGTTTTTAGATTTTACGAGATTTTTCAATATTTTTATCTACGTAAAGTTATTTATTTTCAGACGGAATTGGTTTTGAAAATCTTTCATTTGGATGTATATATAACGTGCGATGTTTATGACATAAAATGAAAAATCTTGCCTGAACTCTGTTATGAACTTAAGATTCCTCTTCATTTTATTACTTTACATTCAGCTGTGAAAACAAAGTAAACGGAGTGGCCTGGCTAGCTGAGCTAAATAATTTTTCATCATTATCATTGTTCGTTTCTTTAAAAAGGCTCTTAATTACCTTTTATAGTGAGTGAACACATACAAATTTACAATACATAAACGAACTTGCAAGCTGGCCACATGCTACATCTTCATGTAAATATATTGAACAATAGAAAAATGGCGCCACGTTGTATGTCTCTATTTTTGATTATTCAAACATCAACAAGCTTTCCAATTTTCTAAATTTTTATTCTGATCATTTTTTGGTAATAATGTTCATGAAACTGGCAAATTTGATGGCTATTTGTACAATTCTGAGAAGCTAGTACACATAATTAAAAGTGAGTTGCTTCCCGGCATAGGTCAGTCAAAATGTAAACATGTAAAGGCGCAGTGCATGATGGTAACTTGAGACTAATTAGTCGTATAGTCATTTAGGTTCATCCATTATTCATTTTTAGTTTTAGCCATCACCAGATGCACTGTCATGCAGCTAAACATCTGGTTTTAGTACATTTCGTTCACATCACAAATAACAACAAATATGCAAAGAAAAAAATATGTAATGCTATACTTCATAGGAGTCATGCTGATAGAGCACGAAGACTATGAAAGCAGTACAGTTTCACTTGTTTAAAATTAAGTGAAGTCATTATTTGCACAAGATTAAAGAATTTTGTCGTGTGCTTTTCTATAGTTCGATTTATACTTTATAAAATTGAAACTACGCAATCAATTAGAAGAGTCGTTTATCATCTAATTTACCCAATTTAACTTTTGTTAAATTGCTTTCGTTTGGTGTGACACTAAAGGTAATTAAAAGGCACGTATATAGCAACTTTATGAAAAAAATTGCCATTGAATACACACCTGTCATGTAACTTATAATCAGTTTACGGGTTGTCTTCGTTGGGCGTTTCTACCTATAAAACCACCAAAAGCACTCGTTGGTTGGTATTCTTCTAACAAATATATGAAATGCATCCAGCTATTGTTATCTTTATTATTCCTGTTGCCATATCTGGTATCATTGGCAACTCTCTTGTTATTATCTCAATATTTCAAAGACGACGGAGTTTGTTGACGAGCAACTACTACTTTCTCGTTTTACATCTTGCTATTTGTGATGGTATTTGGTTGGCTCTACATTTTGTGTATTTAATGAGCCAACTTATTAATAAAAATGTTGTGTATCATAAAACATTTTGTCTTGTTATTGATACACATGTCATGTTTGCTGAAACAGGATGCCTGATGATGTTAATGATTTCAGTTTTACGTTACCGTGCGACTGTATATCCTTTAAAGTCTCCTATCAGTAAACGAAGAGTAAAAGTCAGTTGTGCTGTGGTTTACGTTGTATCGTTCATACTAGGTTATGCAATGTCTATTCCTTTCTGTGTGAACATAAATGACAAGTTTGTGACCAGGAAAATCCAAATTTATATAATTATCTTTGGTTATTGCTTTCTTGCCACAGCAAAAATGGCTGTAATTTATTATAAAATAGTCAAAGAGCTATATAACCAAAAAAAACATTTTCCAAATTTCACGTAATACGAATGAAATTGACTCATCGTTCAGCAAACAGAGATATTGGCGAAATCATAAAATAACTTTTGTTTGTATCTTGACAGTCATCTTCTACGCATTTGGAGATATTCCAATCGCCATCTCACTCTTCGTTATAATGAACAAATATTATTCATCGTCAATAATTTTCAACATCAACCTTCTGCTTAAAATTTTGCAACACATGCTGTCAATCCTCTTATCTATGGATTGTTGGACAAAAACTTCTGACGTTTTGGAGGAACTGCCGAAAAAAGACTCCCATCGAAAGGAATGGAGAACATTTTAAGGTTACTAAATTTGCGAGTAGTAATTTGTACAAAGTGATAAATAAGACTTCGGTTAATCAACGACTGCCCTAATCAAGTGAACAACAACGAAAAATAACTGACGTTCAAACATTGAACGTTTTCGCATGTTTAAAAGCATTGCAATCGCTAGATTATCAGCCATTGTAGCTAAATTAACTGTTAAACGTGCATCCGCAATTAGTATTTAAACTTATTTTCAGAGGATATAAACATTTCAATATCAACATTGCTTTTATTTTCTGGTTGCTGAGAACCAAAATTGTTCTTTTTGTAATAAAAGCATGAAATTTAGCATGATTAATGAGTTTATGAAGGGATAATGAAAACACTTTGAAATATATGGCCCCTCAAAAGATGTCCTTAAATGCAAGTGCGGTGCATGCTCCAAAATGGTGAAGTAATGAAAACAAGATTAAGATCTTTAATCGATTTAAAACGTTAAGAAACCTTGTTAAGTGTAGTATGGTGGTTGAAAATATCAATTGATCAGTGAAATGACAATTGGCACGTAGCAACTCTGAAAGATTAATGGTCACGCGGTATGATTGAGTTGCTTAAGTATAAAAACGTCTTGTTGATAAAACCAGCATTTCTGTCAATAAAACCACAAAAAAGTAGCTTGGTCGTTATTACTCGTCTAAGCAACAGACAGTTAAACACTGAAAATGGCGTATGAACTACATGCAATCATTGTTATCATTTTCATTCCTATTGCCATATTTGGCATTATTGGCATTTCTGTTGTTATCATCTCGATATTACGACGATGAAAAATTGTTGACGAGCAATTACTACTTTGTTGTTCTACATTTAAACATTTGTGGTTCTCTTTTTCTTGTTCGACATTTTGTCATCGTGATGTGCCAACTTTCTAAAAGAGCTGTAGCAGATGACAAAACATTTTCGTGAAATATAATAGATAAGAATATGCGTGAAATATTGGGTGATATTTGTAGAACTTGCTCTACAAGTTTCTACGTATTGTACAAGTAGGAATTTAGTAATGATTGATAAAGGCATCTGCTGTTGCACTGAGCAAATTGACTCAGGCCGACTGCATCACGGTGTATGCATAATATTTTATATTAAACAATTTCAACTTTTCACCTCTAGAAGACCACTATCTAGTGGCGAAAAGCTCACCGCCTTAAATTTAATTATAGCTAGTAAGCGAGTGCTTTACATTAACCATGCTCCATCCATATTTACGTGACAGAAAAAAGCATAAATTTCAGAAAAAAAATTGACATGAAGATTTAGCGTTTTTTACGAACATCATAACCTTTATTTGCACATTTGTCTTACGTATAAATTATTTTATCTTTATACACAAATGGTTTTAAATAAACGTCTTTCGTTTGAATCTATTTTTAAAGCATGATTTTTATGTCATAAAATGCATGATATTGGTGGAACACTGTTATTAACCGCAGAGTTCACTCTATCTTATTTTCTTATATTCATTAGTGAAAGCAAAATGATGCACACGTCATTTCTTTATTTTTCTTCTACTCAAACATTAACAAGTCTTTTCTTTCTTTCTAGTTTTTATTTTTCTGATATGTCTGTGGCCTAACAGATCATTTGACGACCAAATTAGTTTGCTATTTCCACGATCTATTTCTACGATTATGACAAGAGACAGATGATAAAAAGTCATTTTATTTTCAACATCCGTAGGTCATTATGCAAACATTGATTAAGGCGCAATGAATGAATGTTAAGCCAAATTAGTTTCTAAATATTAACTCACTAGAAACAAGTAAATAAGTTTTTTGTGTTTTGACAGCCTAATTCAAACCTTGGAAACGTATGTGAGAGCTCTCGAGTAGGTGAAGAAAAGCTTCCCCCGTATTTACGTCACATTTGTTAGAGCTGTCCCATAAATTCACACTGCTTTATTCATAGATAATTCATATTTTCAAATATATAATTAGAAAAACTAAGGCGAAAATGAGTTATTTTCAGCTTCATTATGTGTCACCAAGTTTCTTCTGCCAAAAATGATAAGAACTTTATTGGTAGTTCCTATATGAGCATAAATAAAGCAGTATAATTTATGCGACAGGTAATGGATATGACGTACGCAGGAGCAAGCTTTTAGTCAACACTTTATAGGTCCACATACGACAAATATGGGTCTATGTCGTAGGCTATTGAAAATAGCGTTCGCATAAAGTTAAAGTATAAGTGTACGCAGCTTTTTATACCTTTTAAAAAAATCGGTTGACCTGAAGTTCTACTAGGTATTGTTTGTTTTAAGACCAGACAAAGTTGTGGTAAATTGTCTACGTGGTTTGAAGTTTTTTTAGCTACATATTATGCTGCTCAACATTAACATTCAGTATATTCCGTTGACTTAATAAAACTAAAAGTAGACATGCAATGAATCAAAATTTCATTTTAGATGGTTTTGAGCATCCTCAAGTAGCACAATCATTTGCTAAATGTTTTTAGCTAATAACGTTAACTATTAACGTTGATATTTTCCAATGTAGCTAAATGTAACGTTAAAAATAACGTTGTTTGAATGTTGCCAAAGACCGCTGAATTAAAACGGTGCTTAAACGTTAAGATACAACGCTGCAGAAATTGAGATTTTGACGCTATTTCCGGATCTCGAAGGAACGTTGAGAAAACGTTTGTCAATTATTAACACCTAGAAGGGCGTTGTGGAATCTTAGACCTACAATCTTAGGAAAATCTTGGTTTAATCACTTTAATTTGCTGTTGGCAAAGTTCGTATAACGGTACGTATTAGCATAACAAAAATTGATGTTAATAAAATATTAATAGCCCACCAGTAGCTTTCTCGTTTTCACTATAATTAACGTTTTTGTTGTATGGGTGCCCCTCTTCATTCAACGATCAAAAACTAATTCACTAATTCGTACTACAGTCAGCGACTGACAGTGAAACGTTCAACATGGCATATGAAATACATCCAACGATTGTTAAACTTACTTTTCCAATTGCCATATTTGCTATTATAGGCAACTCTCTTGTTATCACGTCTATATTACGACGACGTAGTTTGTTGACAAGCAACTACTACTTTGCTGTTCTACATCTTGCAATTTGTGATAATGTTTTGCTGGTTGTATATTTTGTGGACCTCACGACGAAGCTTTTTATGAGAGACGTTGCGTATGATGAAACATTTTGTCTTTTTGCTAAAACAGGATACTTTTTCGCCGTTGCTGGATCTTTTATGATGTTGACTATTACAATTCTACGTTATCGTGCAACAGCATATCATTTAAGCCTCCAGTCAGTAAAAGAAAATTGAAAATCATTTGTGCTACGGTTTATATTATATATCATTCATATTGGGCTATGTATAGTTTGTTCCAAATTGTGTGGAAAACGATGACCATTTTGTGATCGTTAAAATTGAACACTATATAATTGTGTTAGGTCCCTTTCTCGCCACTGCAGCAATGATAGTAATTTATTTTAAAATCGCAAGAGTACTTTTTAACCAACAAAACAATTTCTCAATTTCCCATTATCAGAATGAAGCCATATCTTCATTCAGCAAACAAAGACATCGTCAAAATCGTAAAATATTTTTTGTTTGCATCACGACAGTCATCTTCTACGCAATTGGACACATTCCTGTCTCCATCGCATTCTTTGTAGAAACAAACAATTATTATTCATCGTCTGTATTTTACGACGTTGCTCTACTGTTAAGAATTTTCAAAACGTACGTGGTTAATCCTCTTATCTATGGAATTCTGGACAAAAAGATTGTGATGTTTTGGAGAAATTGGCGAAAAAAGGAAACAAATGTTATGCTGGATGCTACTAAAGCAAAGAATGTTGCTTTGCTTGATGAAAGACTGCAGCTAACTAGAAATACAATAATAAAAAGTAACTATAAGTAATAATAAGTAATAACACCTATACAGATGGGTCACTCCAGTGTGCACCGCGTCCTCGCGGCCGCCATTATTCCAGCAAGATACTAAGGGTTTTTCACTTCTTTCACACACTGCAATAACGTGACGTCATTTCTTCGTAATGAAATCGAAAATATTTCAATATAAAAAATGATGTCGTGTCATTTAGTGGTTGGAAACAAGTGAAAAGCACTAAATATCTTCCTGGAATAATGGCAGCCAATGTGCAGGGCACAACATGCGCGAGTACATAAACATAAAAAATTCCGACGCAAGTGACTATTCTATATGCTCCATGTTCTTTTGCCAAACAGTAAACGTTTTAAAGGCAACTTGAAGGGGCATTTTACTACATTCACTTTGTCTCGAGTTCCCAATAGTTCTGAAAAATAATCTTTTGAAAATTCGTTACCATGAGCAAGCAATTTAGATATTGTCGAAATCAAAAAAATATATACTTTACGCAACTGCTAATATTCCAACTGCCATTGTATTTTTAGTTCAATCGTTCGTCATCAATGTCATTCATTATCAAATTCTAAGAAGTAAAAGAGCTTTTGTCCTAGTAATAATATGTGTAACATACATATGCACGTAGCTGGTAAGATTTTCTGCACCAGTGAGCTTATAGCGATGGTCATTGAAATCATGGTAATACGTAAAGGACTTCTTTTGTCGTACAACCTGCAGATGATTTGCGCTGTTTACGCTCGTCTGGCAGGCAGATTAGTCCTTAAGAGTGGATGTTTAAAGCACTCGACTAAATCTGCTTGCCATTATAATGTAAACATAGCCATTTGTCTGTTTTTCAACAAACACCACTACCTCAAAAGAATGAATATCCAAATAAAAATGTATTTGATTATGATAATTCTGTAATCTTAGTGAATTAAAATACATTTGTCTTTCATTATGTTCAGCACAGATTCAAGTGAGGATCATAAAACACAATCATCAATGCTAATATGACGAATATAAACCATTTTCAGTTCTATTGGAAAAGATCGATGCAAGGTTCACTAGAGTAGAATCTTTCGATGTGCATGCATTAATACTATTGATCAGATTGCTAATTAATTGTGATTTAATCGACAGCAAACACGGGGAAATAGGTAAATCATACAATTGCCTTAAAGCAATTCTTGTCATAATTGACGCAATGAAGATGATTGGGAAAAAATGAAAATGATTGTTCCGCGTAAAAAAACAGAAAATGAAGCTTATGACTCCACCGTTGATAACGTCACCACTCCTACTGTTTTTGTTCTTTTTAACGAGCATCGGTATTATCCAGAATATCTGATCACCTTCCAGTGATACAACCAACGTTAAAAGGAAGTGTAAGATAGAGCAGTAGAAGTTTTTCATCATTTTATAGCTAATTTCAATTCATAAAATGTAGCAATGCAAAGTGCATAGCAAATCAGCAATGTCATGAGTGCATGTTTTAAAGGAAAGTAAGAAAATGATTAAAACATCGTTTTTAAATAGCCAACAACAGTAGCGAAGCCAGCAGTTTTTTACAATCCAAATATTTCTGCAGGGCAAGCAGTTTTGTTGTCCTTCTTTGGAAAAACAACTAATGAAATTATTTTTTTAAGGAAACAAATAAAAGTTTTGTCCAAAATGTTTGCATTGTATTTTGTAGAAGTAATTGAGTAAACGTACGGACTGGCTTAGCCACTGCAAACAACAACATTAAACTTGAAAGAAAAAAACTGTACTCTCATTGCAAATAAGACAGAAGCTTAGAGCAAACTGTCGTGCCAGTTAAACTAGCTTTGTTTATAGCAATTTTTCATAATGTATGTTTTCACTTAACTACAATTAGCTAATTAGATAATTAAACTTGCAAGGAAACTTGCAATCAAACAATTTTTACTCCATGACGTTCTTATTTACGCAATAGTGGATTCATTGTACACAGCATCCGCGTTTTGTTTAAAAAAAACAAAATCGCGACCAAATGTTTTCTAGTCTAACAAAATGAATGTCTTTTAAATTGTTACGATTAAAAATTTTCGCAGACCTTTTAAGCTTTGCAGTTTTTAGTTTAGTGATTACAAACATGAAAATATGCCAAAAAAGACATGTTTGAAATTGTGAAAATAAGCAGTGATAGATTTTGGCATTTTCCATGTTTAAAACTCGTTGTAATTTGGGCTGCATGGTTGTAAAGAACAACAATGACATAAATAAAAAACATCAATCGTCCCCAATCTCTGGTCAACGAAACTTAACGTTTGCTTAAGTTTCCGGTATTAAGTACTACATTGGTACGTAATTGATACGTCGATACATGCACAGATCTGTGAAATATTGCAGCAGGTATGAGGAGTGTGCGGAATGAGAAGGACTGATAATCGTTTTCCTTACATTCTTGACAAAAAATGGGTTTCTTGATCATTAATCACTTGAATCTGGAGGCTTCTCCGTTTACTAAAATGAACGTTTTGCTTGCATGATTTGAGTATTGCTTTGGAATTTTGCGTGTTCGAACATACTTTGTCGATGGATAATTTGACTATAACACCTCTAAGTGTGAGAATCTTGTAAAATTGCTTTTTGAATAAGTTGCTGCTAAATATGATTGAAAAACATTTCCCTGAAGGATTATTTAAAATATGAGAATGGGATGGATGTTCTTTATATGTTTTTAAACTTTTCAAAAGAATTTATAATTACCGTATTGCGTGCAGGATAACATCCAAGGAAAATTCAATCATCTATTATATTAGACTGTTTTCTAAGCTTCTGTACCATGCTTTTCGATCATCAAAGGAAAGAAGGCAAAAAGGCTAAACCTTTCGAAAAATATGGTGAAGCTACGAAAATAGTTCAGGGTAAACTACGGCTAAATTTCAAAAAATGCCAGCTCACTAAATACGCTTTCTTGTACATAAACATATCTCATTTGACAACAAATCACTATACTCATGGAACAATGATAATATTGGAGACATCAAGCAATCCAGGCTAGTTCAATTCAATCTTAGGTTATGCTGTTATAAATTTTTGTTAATGTGGTGAGTGAAAATCAATGGAGTGGAGACAAAACTGACCTAAATAATTTTCAGTATATGAGTGCTCGTGCCGACATGGTGGCCATTAAAAATCTAATATCGATCTAATTAGTTTGTGCGTGTTAGTTTTTTCAGAAAATTCCATTTTTCCTTAAAGAACAAAGTTTTATAAAGTTGATTACAATACTAATGCTCTTCGCCGTGATGTTTTGTGTTTTTTCAAGTTGAACGCTAATATCGTTATCATTCTTAATTTTTGGATTGAAATTAGTTATTCTTAGTTTTGGAAGCTCTAAATTATTATTGCAAACAAGAGTTATTTTGTACTTTGTCTTAAATTACAGAACAATTCAAGATTAGGTATGTCTATCAGGACTGGCTTAAAGAGAACATTTCGCGTTAGTATAAGAGGGAGCATTCTAATGATTCATCAGTTTATGATGCATTCAGATAGTTCTTTTATGATTGATTGTTTGAAGACTTCATTTTACGTGTTATTGGTAATACCTAACTAAATACTATATTAATATGTTTTGTGGATAAACATGTTGAGCAGCCGATTTACTTACCATCTTATCCAAATGTTTCTCCATAAAACTTTGGAAGTACAAACACTGTAGTCACTCAATATTTGAGAAACAAAGAAAACTCACATACAAACTATGGCACTTTGCTTATGACAAAGGTTTAAAATCGTAACTCTTTCAGGTCTCTAAGATGTTTTTCAAAGACAACATGAAATCAAGAGATACAAAATAGTTGCCCCCAATGAGCAACCAAGACCACTGACAAAATCCCCATCGACAGAAAACGTAAACACAAAAAATTGCAGAGGTTTATAAATCACATGAATGCGATTATATTGTATGATATTCTTATTTAAGAATTGAGGTGACTGAATTAGGCTCAGGATGATATCAGGTTAGATCATTGGATTAGGTCGTGTGAATATGGCTTTATTTCGTCATAAAGTCTATCAAAAAAATTGGTAGTTTCGTATATTCAGTATAATATGACTTTTAACGGAACATTTTCCTAAGGGTATTGAAAATTTTGCCTAACTAAAATTGAATGCTTTCAACCGCACTATTTTGCATTTAAATATTTTTTGAATAATGTGAGTGCAAACACGAGGATTCTATGAACATGATTGATGTCACACAAGTCAGAGTACGTCGTTGTGCAAAATGCTGATCAAGACTAATGAAACTTAACAGGACTGCATTTTTGTTAAGATGTATTTTCGATGACGTTTTAATTTACAATTTTAATATTTCGATGGTATGCAAAGATGTTAAGTGCTGTACACAACAGCAGTGTCTACAACTTTATTATATTCATAATCTCTACTCACCTTGAAAGAGCAACGTAGTGTGTACGCCTAAATGCGATAAATCCATCCAACGAAATCAACGCTTGCTCTCTTATTACGCTAAGTACATATTTTACCGATTCCCCCTTTCTTTCTCCACCAAACTTGTTTTTAACTTCCGATGCTAAATGTAAGGGGGAGTACTTCCTCATTTAGAAAACTAAGAAGTCTTAATATATCTATTAGTATATCTATAAAACTATGAAGTCTATAATACACAAACAGATAATATTATATTCAATAACTATAGTGTGTCCTCCTTTTGCTTTAAATACAGCTTTACATCGTTCAGACGAGTAATCTATCAAGTCATCAAATCTTAACTGTTGATGATAACTTTTCATCCCAATCCCACTTGACTAGACTAATCTTAAAAAATTCTGTTTAAAGGCCTGTGTGTTTATGTTATCCACAGAGATTTCCTTTCCTTGTTTTTGCAAATAATAACTGTATAATTCCCATGTGATTTTAATGAGTATCATATATATTTACATCCTCTTTTCTTTGCCCACCGTAAACAGACACACATCGAAGTTATATATTTTTACAGCTTTACCTTTGGTTAAATATTTTATCATGGAAAATTCTTTACTATATAAAATTATTGTTTTCATCGTCCCAGTAGGTATCACATTTCAACAAAACAAAATTGAAGAAACACTCTGAAATGTTTGCTTTTGGAGTTGTCAACAGAGTGTATTCAAGCAAGTTCGTGTGTTCATTGTAGTGACGTTTCATTGACAAAACTTCCCCTTTTGACTAATGCTGAACTTTGCAAACATTTAAAGATTTCACAAGGAGAAAAAGGTTTGATGATTTTTAAACAGACATGTGCTTTTCAATTTAAACCTATACTATCGTTACATCTATCGCTTCCAAAATATTGCATTTATGATTTTATGATTTCTTCCGAAAACTATCTCTGAAAATGGTCTTTTAACACCCATGTGATCAAAGCCCTTTATTTACGTAGCATATTTGATGATGTTCAATATTGGTTTGACGCGTGCATCGTGTATGAAGCTTTTGCTGTTACTCAATGCGATATTGTAACCATGTGCTCTTCAAATTACAATTTTTAAATCCTCAAAATTTTTGCTCGTGTTAAATTTAATAAGCCAATGAAATATACATGTGCAGCACATATGGAACATGTCAAGAATTTTGCATTTTATTGAAGTTTTATCGCAACCACGTTATGGACGTTATATTATGATGCTTTAAAAGTCGCAGAACATCACTTAATTTTTAGAGATAGGAGCACATGATTGGCCGGCATACCTCTGAATTAATGATAATATGAGTGTTGCATGGACATATATAGTTTCCATAGGTCCCAAGCAACAGAAAGTTATGTGTATCCTACTATAAGAAAGAGTGACCTTGAACGAAAGTTATAAAGACAGGCATCGAAATATTATCATGTATAAAAGGTCGAAAACGTTAAATGAGGATGTATTTTGCATTCTTTCTTGGGCTCCACTTGACAAACAATTATGAAGACATATTTAAGTGATTATCACATTACTTTTAATTACCTTATTGAAATAGCTTTCATATTTTAAGTTACCAAATCCAAAATGTCTTCGATCGACTAATTTTATTGAACTTAATATAGCGAAATACTTATCTATTAAAACGGTCTTCTACCCGGCCTTCAGCTGAACAAAATGCTGTTGTTAATAAAAGACCTTACACCTGGTTTATTGAATAAAAATGAAGAATTTATAACTGTACTACTCAACGCGATATTTCGACAATGTATGTGCATGCTTTACAAATTTTAGCGTTCAAATATCCAACGCTATTGTTCAGATTGAATTTGTCATGCCAGTGAAACTTACATGCACATTGTGTGTGTCGAACTGCAATGAGAATGTAGCGTTTAACGTGCTTATCGCGGCAGCGCGTTTTATAATGATGCTTTACTAGTTGCAGAATCTAGCACAGAACGAGGTTGGCACGCAAAAATACGTCAAAATTTATTGTGAATTTATGGTAGTGTGAAAATTAAACTTGCAAAGGTCATAAACAACAAAAGTTATGTGTATTTTATCATAAAAATAGAATGATGATAAGCAAATGATTTAGAAACATGCATGGAAATAATAATTTATGAAACATGTTACGGGATGTACTTTAAATTCTTTACTGAACCCCTGCTGACATAATGAACCTTCACGATGACAGATGACTGATTATCACATTACAATCCATCAGTGACACCAACAGTCCTCCCCTAACCTGGACAATCTGCATCGACAAGGTCTAAACAGTTCACTAGCACTGAATAATTGTAGCTTATGATTGAAGTCACATAAGATTTGCTCATTTGAGTAAATAGGTAATATCCTTTGTTTGTTTTATCTTGATCAATGTTTTCATGACACAAATCAAAATATCTAAGATTCTGAACTATTTTTGAATATTTTTAGTCTATTTGAAAATGAAAGTAATTTTCCTTTTTCCGATAGTAGCTAATATTTCATTAAGAGGGATGGATGTTTGTTGTTCTTTTGTTATAATAATTAATGAATAGAAGTCGTGTTTTAAACACTTCTTTGTTGGCTGTCTATCGTATTCAAAAATGTTTCAATAAATTAATAAATAAATGCAAAACACAGCTGTAGACCAATCAGCGAACGCGTTATAATATTGTTTTTCTATTAATGAGAATGCTCAGCTAAACAATAAATTATATGATGTACATTACTGAGCTCTCTCTCATACAAAGTAACTGTACAATCTCATCTAAATAGTGCTTTTTGTTTCAGCTAAAACATTTTATCATGGCAAGTGCAGCTTCCCGAATCCGATTTATTGCAAATAGTAAGAAATTTTCATAGTTTGCTTTTGCATTTGAATTTTTAAGTCGTTTTACGTTTAAAGCATAGCACCTTTTCATATTTTGATAAAATTAAAATGATTCTTTCTTTCACGTATTTGTGAATAAACGTAAAATATATTTGTAATCAAGACTTTGTTTGTAATGACAAATTTCTGATGGGATGGAATGTTTAAAATTGTGCAAAGTCAACTTTAGTATGTTCACCTATTTTATTTTGAAGTTCTATCACTGTATTAAGTTTTATGTTACTCTAAATGTAGTATTATATTTTGAATAGTACAAAAACAACTCCTTTCCTTATACAACAAAGTCATTATTGGTTAAATGCTGATTATTACTTACGGATTGTTATGAATAATTTTGAATGAGGAATTATAATTCTTTGACAATTTTGTTCATTGTCTTTCAAGGATCTTTAGTGACAGCTCTTGGTTTGATGGGGTTTTCGTAAGAGAAATGAACAAACGTCTGAGAGAAGCTCGAAGAGCAACGATTGCATTACAGTCAACAGTTGCCCCAGTTGCTAATGATATGGGAATCTTTGGACGTGAGGTACCCTTTCTTTTTAGCTTTTTCCCCACGAAACATAGACACAATGAACAACAAACCTTTATTTCATAAATCCCAGTGCCACAACATTGGCAAGAGACAAGTCCATCAGTAGAAGCACCAAGAAATCCTTGGATCAAATGAATCCAGAATCCACTGTTGGTTTCTGAAACATTTTTATGGTTGTGTTTAGCCATTTCCGATATTCTTCTTTTGCCGCCTCTTCATGCTGGCAGCCCCATCTTCTTGCTGTAGTTGAAAATTTCTTCAGCTCTGGATAGCAAATGCTTGCGATCAGACTCTTGGAAGGTAAATCTCCGTTAGTGCATCAAGTTGCTTTGAACCTTGAAGCAGTCACTCTTCCAGCACGAAATCGAAACCAAAGACGAGAATTTGCTTGATCTGTAGTTTTTTCTTCTACAGCTTTTTGCTGCTTAACTGTGACATAAAAGGAGTCCAGTTTCGACTCTGATAATTCCAGCAAAGTTTCAAGTGATTTGTCTAATAATGTTGGATCATAAAGATCACTCATGACTGGTGGCAAGTCAAAGTGCAAGATTTTAGGTACATAACAATCAGAATTTGTATGTATTAAAGAAAGTATTGCTGTTTTTGATGAAAAAGAAATAATAGTTTTAAAATATTCATCTAATTCTGATAATGATTGGGCAGGAACTGGATTTCTTTGCACTTTGCCTTTGTATTTCTTATTAAATTTACTAAAATTGATATTCTTTACTTTAGCGTATGGCACAGCCTTGACAGTACTTGGAATGACCAAGTATGTTTCTTATCAGTCAATTAGAGAATCTCGTTTTCGTGCACTAGCTTCAACAGCCCACAGAAGTAAAGCGACGTGAGAGCAGCTTTCATCTGTTCCTGCCATACAATCGCAGTGCGCTGTAAATACTTTGCCGTTCTTTTCGTAAACGACACAAGGAGGAATTGGCTTTTCCGACATTCTTTGAGAGTGATTAACCTGGTGTAGTAAAAAAGAAACCAGGCGTTCAGTCTCATTATAGCACGAGTGCGGCCAATGTGTAATGTTTTTAGTGACAACTGAGAAGCATTTACCTTAGCAATAAGCAAGCAATGGTCGTCAAATTTTTTCACCAACACTTCACGCACCCATCCATTCACAAAATTTTCATAGCTATCAAGACTCTTATAGTTTTTTAACTGCTCGTTCGTCTACGGACTGACCGAAAATAATAAATACATGCCAACATCAATGTAGCTGACAGCAGGCCACAGATCGATATCGTCGAGCCATTAATTTTGTGGTATTTCGTACGGATCATCTCCATTGCAATGTCCTAATTTCATTTTGTAACGCGCTTTACTATCCTTGCACTAAATATTTTCTATATTTCTATAGTGCGTCATATACCATATATCTATATACCTGTGCTTGGTTATTGGAATCTGCAAACGCTTGACGCCAAAAATAAAGAAGTCGATATCCATCTTCCTAAGTTTTCGCAAAATGACCCTGACTCAAATGAAAAAGGTGAGGAAGTGTCGCAAACGGCGCAATGGAGCTATCAAACTTCTGATAGTGAAGAGGAAAAGGACGACAAAAATATGAATGGCATCATTGAAGATCATTTTTCCAGGGAAGAAGATTCTAAGTCAGGAAAAGGTAAATATAGTAACTTTTTTCTACTTTTTGAGGAAGTTTGAGTATCTTGAGCTCTAATGTAGCTAATATTCTGTTTGTTTGTTGTGCATAAAATGACGTTCTGTAACAGGCGTTTGTTACAATAATAAGAAAGAAATTTACAAAATGAGGAACAGTACGTTCAACAACAGATCCTTGTTTTCGTAAAATTATAGTTGTGGAAAGTCATAGATTTACATTCATTCATTTTTTAACAAGTGCCTATACTTGTAAGCTGCCATGAAGAGTGTAATAAATATTTAAAAATTACTCATGATTTTATGTTTATTTCCTTTTGCACAGAAAATATACCTGTGCCTGACTATTGGGATCCACAGCCACTTGATGCAGATAACAAAGAAGTTGATGTTCATATGGTTAAATTGTCGCAAAATGACCCAAAGCAAAAAAATGAATATGATAAAATTTTGAATAAATTTCGACAGACTTCAAAGCAGCAGAAAATCATAGAAATCCAACGTGTTCAAAATCCCTCTCTCTTCGAAAAGTATGTGGTTCAGAAGAAAAGTTTAGATAAGAAGAATGGAAGCAATGAAATGCATTTGTTTCATGATACAGATGCTGAGAAAATCGAAAAAATTAACAAAGAAGGACTGAAAAGGAGCAATGTTGGAAATACAAATGGTTGGTAAATCTTTTTTAATGATACTTATGAAGGAAAACTTACGACATTTCCAAAATATAACGATGCACAATCGCTAGTGAAAGTATTTATATAAGCTGAAATATTATTCAGCATCTAATTTCGTTTCCACATATTTAGGAACTACGTTAGGAAAGGTGTATACTTTGCAAGGGATGCTTCGCAGTCATTTAGTTATAATTCAGCAAATGCATCTGAAATGCAATATCTGTATTGCGTGAGAGCTGCAGTAGAGGAATACACTCTTGGTACATCAGATATGATTGTTCCCCGCAAAAAAACAGAAAATGAAGCTTATGACTCCACCGTGGATAACGTCACCACTCCTACTGTTTTTGTTCTTTTTAACGAGCATCGGTATTATCCAGAATATCTGATCACCTTCCAGTGATACAACCAACGTTAAAAGGAAGTGTAAGATGGAGCAGTAGAAGTTTTTCATCATTTTATAGCTAATTTTAATTCATAAAATGTAGCAATGCAAAGTGCATAGCAAATCAGCAATGTCATGAGTGCATGTTTTAAAGGAAAGTAAGAAAATAATTAAGAACATTGTTTTTAAATAGCCAACATCATTGGCGAAGCCAGCAGTTTTTTAGAATCTAAATATTTCTGCAGTGCAACCAGTTTTGTTGTCTTTCTTTGGAAAAACAACTAATGAAATTTTTTTTTTAAGGAAACTGAAAGAAGTTTTGTCCAAAATTTTGCATTGTATTTTGTAGAAGTGATCGAGTTATCGTTCCGACTGGCTTAGCCACTGCAAACAACAACATTAAACTTAAAAGAAAAAACTGTACTCTCATTGCAAAATAGACAGAAGCTAAGAGCAAACTGTCTTGCCAGTCAAACTAGCCTTATTTAAAGCACTTTTTTATAATGTATGTTTTCACTTTACTACAATTAGCTAATTAGATAATTAAGCTTGCAAGAAAACGTGCAATCGAACAACTTTTACTCCATGACGTTCTTATTTACGCAATAGTGGACTCACTGTACACAGCATCCGCGTTTTGCTTTAAAAGAAACAAAATCCCGATCAAATGTTTACTAGTCTAACAAAATGAAGGTCTTTTAAATTGTTACGATTAAGAATTTTCGCAGACCTTTTTAGCTTTGCAGTTTTTAGTTTGGTGATTGCAAACATGAAAATATGACAAAAAAGACATGTTTGAGTGTCATGCAGGTTTGAAATTGTTAAAATAAGCAGTGATAGATTTTGGCATTTTCCATATTTAAAACTCTTGTAATTTGGGCTGCATGGTTGTAAGAACAACAATGACATCAACACATGACATCAATCGTCCCAAATCTCTGGTCAACAAAACTTAACGTTTGCTTAAGTTTCCGGTATTAAGTACTACATTGGTACGTAATTGATACGTCGATACATGTACAGATCTGTGAAATATTGCAGCAGGTATGAGGAGTGTGCGGAATGAGAAGGACTGATAATCGTTTTCCTTACATTCTTGACAAAAAATGGGTTTCTTGATCATTAATCACTTGAATCTGGAGGCTTCTCCGTTTACTAAAATGAACGTTTTGCTTGCATGATTTGAGTATTGCTTTGGAATTTTGCGTGTTCGAACATACTTTGTCGATGGATAATTTGACTATAACACCTCTAAGTGTGAGAATCTTGTAAAATTGCTTTTTGAATAAGTTGCTGCTAAATATGATTGAAAAACATTTCCCTGAAGGATTATTTAAAATATGAGAATGGGATGGATGTTCTTTATATGTTTTTAAACTTTTCAAAAGAATTTATAATTACCGTATTGCGTGCAGGATAACATCCAAGGAAAATTCAATCATTTATTATATTAGACTGTTTTCTAAGCTTCTGTACCATGCTTTTTGATCATCAAAGGTAAAGAAGACAAAAAGGCTAAACCTCTCGAAAAATATGGTGAAGCTACGAAAATAGTTCAGGGTAAACTACGACTAAAATTTCAAAAAATGCCAGCTCACTAAGTACGCTTTCTTGTACATAAACATATCTGATTTGATAACAAGTCACTATACTCACGGAACAATGATAATATTGGAGACATCAAGCAATCCAGGTTAGTTCAATTCAATCTTAGGTTATGCTGTTATAAATTTTTGTTAATGTGGTGCGTGAAAATCAGTGGAGTGGAGACAAAACTGAACTAAATAATTTTCAGTATATGAGTGCTCGTGCCGACATGGTGGCCATTAAAAATCGAATATCGATCTAATTAGTTTGTGCGTGTTAATTTTTTCAGAAAATTTCATTTTTCCTTAAAGAACAAAGTTTTATAAAGTTGATTACAATACTAATGCTCTTAATAACCAGGACAAGCAGACGATTTCAAATAATACAAAATAAAACAAAGTTCGAAGAGGGACATCTCGTTTTCTTGATATTCAAGATATTACAAGAGTTTGAAACAAAATAATGTGTAATATTTCATCTTTATTCCAAAGACATCATCAGTCTTATGGTTTACAATGCAGGCTGCGAAACGTTTATATATTTACAAGCGGAAATGACAGTTCTGTAATTAGAGAACTATAGGACTAAACAATATACTAACATTAAAATAGAGATAGTTTCTTACAAGCTTTAAGACCACTATTAAGTTGTGGCATATTGCGTTTTCTCAAAAGTGCTTCTAAGATGAGAAGTTGATTAGGATTATTATTTTTACAGTGATATAATATTTTGGTGTTACTAGGAAACAAATTACAAGGATTAAGTGGCACGCGTGTGAGATCGGGGTCGGAATCAGCGTCAGGAAGTGAGAAAAGGTGTGAGATGTAGATGGCGTCTGGACAAATGAGTAAATGTTGTGAGATGGCACTAGAATTATTGTAATTAGTAGCATATTGGGTTAGTCTTGTGTTTAGGTTTCGTTCAGTTTTGCCAATGTATGTATGACCACAGCCTGGACATTTAAATTCATATATAACATTGGCTTTACAGAACTCCGGAATTTTATCCTTTTTGGGACAGAAAATTGATGTCTTTTTTATTTCATATATAACTATAGGTTAATGGGAAATTTTAAGCTACGGCAAATTTTACGAAGAAGATTGAAAACCAAACGTTCACCCTGTTTGCCTAGATATGGTATTCTAATGAATATTTTACGAAGGTCATTCTCAGTATTTTGTTTAGAGGGGTTATTTTCAGCTATGATTTTGGTTTTGAGTTTATGAATCAAGAATTTCCGAACTGTAGGAGGGAAACCATTCCATGACATAAAAGACTGGAGTGTTTGAATTTGTTTTTTGAATAATGTTTGGTTAGAACAAATCTTAAATGCGCGAAAAAATAGGGAATTGATCCAAGTAGTTTTGCGGTTGAAAGGCTCGAAACTTGAAAAAGGTGTATATTGGCCAGTATGAGTTGTTTTACGGAATATATCAATGTCATTGTTGGTTATTTTGAGGTCTAGAAAGGCGACATGTGAGTCAGAAAAATCATCAAAAGTAAATTTAAGATTTTTATCAAAACTATTAAATTTGGCAAGAACATGCGGAATGTCAAAATGTCGCATAAAAACAAGAGTATCATCAACATAATGTCGGTAAAACTTAAGGACACCTGAGTTGATCAAATCAGTGACAATAATGTTTTCAATCTCAGTGAGAATTATATTAGCTAAGACGGGACCGAGAGAAGACCCCATGGAAACCCCGTCAAGTTGTTCATAAAAAATACCGTTGCAAGAAAATATAGTTTTGGTGCATGAATCAATAATAAGTTTTTTGAGTGTTGATTTTCGGAGTGTGGTATTAATAATATTTTGTTTGTAAATGCGATCCAGTACAATGTTGATGGTTTTACGCAAAGGCACGTTGGTGAAAAGGGATTCAACATCAAATAAGACAAACTTATAACCTTGGGAAAATAGATCTTTAGGTATAGATTTAATAGCATCAGTAGCATCGAAAGAGTCTTGTAATGAAAATTTATTTAGGGTGAGTGGATTCAAAAGGTTTGCAATGAATTTGGCAGAAATCATTAATCTGTCTAAACAGATGTATGTTTTCATGGCAACCGACGTTAGCTTTGGCTTGTTGGCAATAAAAACGTATTATTTTCAATTTAGATTGTAATTCATCATTATTTTTAAAGAAATATCGTGCTTCTTAAAGTGCATTGATAATAAGTCAATAATTTTCGAGAAGAAACGTAATCGGCACGAGTTGAGGACGATTCGACCAACTAGTGCAATGTAGAGATTGCCAAAATTAGATAGAACACGTTGTTTAAATGTTGAAATCATTACATATAAAAATTTCATCTTTTTCAATCAATCTTCTCTTGCCAAAATACATTCATACCTGTTTTAAAATTCATCACCACTCTGTTACTATACTAAAATATTCTTTTTAATCTTCCCGAACCATGTACCGTGGTTCAGACACATTTTTGACGGTTTATTATTTTCCCGTAATCGACCACGGTCCAAAACGCGTAATTTTACTGTCAAATGTAAACAAACTTCGTAATGCAAACAGCAAAACGCAAAATAAACGAAACAAAAAACCATTTACGAATGTGATTTGAAGAAAAAACACTTGGAAAACAGTTAAACTATCCAGACGATTCAATTTGAAACGATTTGTTTTTTATGGGCGAAAACTAGAGAAGTAAAAGCCAACACGTAAAAAACAGCAAAGACGAGAATGAAAGCAATCTTGGTTTTAGGTCGAATAATGCTATATAATAAACCTTTTAATAACCTCCATTTCTCGGTCTTTATTGAGAAATATCGGACCTTTGTCTTTTTGTAGAAACCTTTTGTACAGGCTCGGTCTGTACAAAAATATCTCGATCCGATATTTCTCCGTAAAGACCTCGAGCTCGGTAATTAGGGGCTTAATAATTATCTTTTCTTGATACTTAAACCAGCCATTACAAACATAATTGTCGAACAGTTTCAACAATCATTAAGCCTTAATCTTTTTATTAACTCTTATATGTTTTGATTCGATCACCCAAATTGTAACCAATCAGCTTTTAAATCATGGATATTTTCATTTTTCTCAAATATTGCCATCATGTATTATTACAGGTCTCCAAAATGACCATTAGATTCTTCTTGTGAGACCTTTCAACTCAAACCTACTTCCAGTAAACTTTTACTGCTACCATTAATGTGGTCACCCAAACATCGGAAAGTAACCATTGTCTTGTGGAGTCTTGTATTTAACATACAGTGCATTTTTGAGAGTTTTACAAAACTTTTTCATCAACCATAAAAAAACTTTAACAAAATCAATAACTACAGTCTGTTCCCAATCTCAAGGCTGATGTGCCAGCCATTCTATACAGACAAGAAGCTCAACTTATTCTTTAATTTATTGTAATATTTGAAACATAAATAAACTTTCATATTCATAGGTAGTATGAAAAAAGCATTCTTATGAAGAAAGTAAACGAATAATCTATCAAATACCTTCAAATCCTTTTTCTTGGCTAAATTATATGGGTTCATCTTTTGCTCTTTAACTATACACGAAGTGTATAAGTCGACATTCCTTCATCACGTGGCTCTCACATCGTTTTATAATGATATCCTATACACTCAGCAATATTTCCTTAGATCGGAAGCACCGTGCAACTTACCACAAGATCTATAATAAAGCTGTTAATTACTGAAATGTTGATTGATGACTTTAATCAACGGCTCATATACGATAGTTTTGTCCATAGCAAACATGTTTTAAAATATATTCGTGGTAAATTAAAGCCCCGTTTACACGACAACTGTTTAGGGCTCGGCACGACTTAATTTAGGCACGCGGGCCACAATTAGTGGCACGGCACTCTTAAATTTTGACGTGTAAACGGCTACGTAGACGGCTCGCGTGCCAAAACATTTTGGCGTGCCGAGACCTTCTCCAGAGGTAGTCTCGGCACGCCAAAAACACGGCACGCGGACCCAAAATTTTACGCACTTTATAAAGAAAGATGGCAGCTAAAACAAGAGGAAAGCAGTTGTCAGACGAAACAACACATTGTTTAATATCATTGTAGGCAGAGGAAACTATTTAAGTATCATTGGATGCATGCAAAAGTGTGCAGGCAACGTGTAACGTGTATAAAATATTGCTGGTGAGTCATTAAAGTTTAAGATTTGATTTCCATTTTCTAACTATTCATTTATATTGTTTTTAATAAATATTAATGTATAAAGTGTGTGAATATGTAAACAAATACATAAATGCACAAACTATGCTGCAGTCTTAATGAAATATTAACATAGCATTTTCTGCCGGACGTTTTGAAACTGGATATACAAGCATTCAGCTTACTAATTGGATATCGTGATTCAATTCATTCAGCTTTATCATTAAATTTATATATGCCAAAGTATGCAGTAAACGAATGAATTTTCAATCTTGCAGAAGTTCAATTTGCCTATCCACTGTTTTCACTTGAACTAAACTTTGCACAAAGTATTATTTATATGCCATTAATATAAAGAAAATATTATTCTGTGTTGTTTTGCAGTCTCAGTTGAAGAAAATTGATATAAAGGGGTTTAAATTAAAGGAATTGATAAATAAAATAAACAAATTACGCCAGAGATATAGAAAAGAAAAAGATAAGTCGGCAAACAGGAACAGGTGTCTTAAAAAAGTGGAAGTTTTTTAACGATATTGATGCTTTTCTAACTGTGTGACATAACGTCAATCCGTTAAAAATCATCAACACTATGACAGAAGGTGATGAACAAGATGTGCATGAATTTGATGATGGGAAACAGGGAAGGTTAGAGGATAGCAGTTTCGACCCTGGTATATATGAAGTCATCTTTTTTAAATTAAAAATATTTTTAATGTTACAGTATGTATTGCAGAAATGTATTACAGTACCCCGGTATGTATTTAACGATTAATGCAAGGAATGAGGTACTGTATATTTCGAACGTGCATGAATATATGTGTTGACATGTTGGCAGCTTTCTGTGACTTGAGTTGACAACAGAAAAATTGTTAGAAAATGGTCTTGATAAATTCGATATGGCAGGGAAAAAATAATCTCGCGTATTTAAGTTTTACGAAATTTTTGTTATTGACATTGTAAATTGTCTTTAGGTATCAGAAGTTTGAACAGGATCGCATTGATAGAGAAAATGAATTTCGATTAAAGCAAATTCAGCTTAAAAATGAGAGAAGTAGAGAGGAACGGTTACTTGAGCTAAATATGATGCATAGGATGTTATCATCACTAGGTCAACAGACTTCTGCTCCGATAAATGGTTACCAACAACATAATTATCATATTGGGTACATGGTTGACCAATTTGGTTCACAACTTTATCCACGTGACCACAGCGTTCAAAGTGATTCAAACACGGAAAAAACGTTTATGCAATTGTACTACTTTGTTATCATTTAAACTGTTGATAGTTCTACATTATGTTCTTTTTTTTACCTGTCATTCACTGAACAGGTGGACATGTTTTAGATGCTTCAGTAACTGCTTTTTAACAAGTTATGTCGGTCGTTTAACGGCACGATGAGAAAATGCAGGGTCTTTACAACTTACAAGTGTCTTCCAAATTTAATTTTTGGTCTTTATTTCAACATTAGCCTCATTCAAATGATTTTGTCAATAACATTTTGTGGAATTGTGGAATTCATGTAGCGTTAAATTTCAAAAGAATATTGAAGAACTGTTTAAGAAAAATAGTTTGATAAAGCAGCACCAATATCTGAGCATCTTCTGTTTTGATTTCCTCAATTGGCACCACAACAAAAGCATCATCATAAATTTATACCGCTTCCCAGTCGGGCATGAATTCATTCTTCATTACATATGTTATGTAAAATGCATGATAAAAGGATAATATCGACTGAAGAAGCTACTTCCATATCTAGCCTTTTACTAAATCTTACATGGCATCCTTTCCATCTCTCAAATGTGTTTTCCACGGTCATTCTTGCACGACTAAGATTGTGGTTAAGCTTCTTCTGTCTTTCAGTAGCCTCATTTATCAACCACGACAAGAGATGGTAAACTGGGTAACCTAGAAGAAACGGTGCGATTTCCACTCCGCTAATTTTCTTCACATTATCGAGAGAAAAGACGTTTCTTATTTCCATTTGAGAAAAGTGTAGAATTAGAAAGAACTCGCGCATCATGGACGCTATCAGGCCATCCTATAACCACCTACCGGAACATATAACTACAGTGAGCGACCACTTGCATCACGATACTGTGAAAACCTCGAAGATTCACGTACTCTATATTGGTATTAGCTGGTGCTAATATTTGTATGTGCGTTTATCTATTGCACCAGCACACATAGGAAAACCCCAATGCTCTTTATAACCTTGCAAAACTTGAAAGAGGTCGTCTCCCTTATGAAAAGTGACTGCTTTGGGAAAGTGTTTTATTATTGCACGAACACACTAATGAACGCGAGACGCAAAAAAGATTAGCAACAGTTCGATACTCTGCGCTACACGATAAATAATACAACATTATGGCCAGGCGTCGTTTTGCAGAAACTGGATTACGCATAGGAGTAGTTTTACGATCTATTTCTTGCCGAACACTGTAAATTTAAGCGTGCTTTTTTTCACGCTAAAATTTTCGTACCACAGTTCATTGTTGTAGAGTTCATCGACCATATCAGACCAAACTAGTGAACGTGAATGCATCCACAACAACCTTTCTCGTGGTTGATGCAAATAGGCCAATAATGCTATGATAAAGGAAAATCAACGCTTCTTTCTCTAACGAAATGATATTACCGAAGGATAGCAGCTTCTAAACTTCGGATGAACGGTTTTCTGTCGTTTTTGGAAGTGCATGTACCATGCTAAAGCTATCTTTACTTCGTCATTATGTAAGTCCGCCATGTTTGAAGTTTCAAATAATCCGTCAAGTTAATTTTTTTTGTGATCTGCCGACACTCATTTTTCGGCGCTCATACTTTAAGCTGGCTGTTTCTATAAATCAGGCGTGCCTATTAAAAAAATGGCCCGCTTAAGAAACTAACGTATAAACAAAGCGGACTTGATAAAAGACAGTGGCCCGCGTGCCAAAATTTCGTCGTACCGTGCCCAAAACAGTTGTCGTGTAAACGGTGCTTAACAGACGGACGTGAGCTCTGAATTGTATTTGCCGATTATGAACTTAATTTTCCTCTTCATTTTATTCCTTATATTCAATTGTGAAAGCAAAATGTACGGAGTGCCGTAGCTAGCCGGAAAATTTGTTCATGCTATGGAAACTTTTCATCATTATCATTATTCATTTCCTTAAAAAGTCTCTTTCTATTTAAAGTGAGTGAACACATAAAAATTTACAATGATTGAACGAACTTGTAAGCTGGCCACACTGCTACATCTACAAATATTAAAAAAAGAAACATGACGCCACGTCCTATGTTTCTATTTTTGATTATTCAAACTTTAATGAGGATTCCCATTTTTTTAGTCGTTATTCTGATCGTTTTCAGGTAATAATCATAAACTGGCAAATTTAAGAGTTAGTTGTACAATTCTGAAAAGCTAGTAAAGATAATTAAAAGTGAGTTGCTCTCCAGCATCCGGGAGTCAATATGTAAACGTGTAAAGGCGCAATGCATGATGGTAACTTAAGAGTAATTAGTCATATAGTCATTTAGGTTCATGTATTATTCATTTAATAATTTTAGTCAATACCAGACGCACCTACATGCAGCTAAACTTCTGGTTTTAGTACATTTCGTTAAGTTTACATCACAGCTAAAAATAAATATGCGAAGAAAAAAAATATGTAATGCTATACTTCATAGGAGTCATGCTGATAGAGCACGAAGACTATGAAAGCAGTACAGTTTCACTAGGTTTAAAATTAAGTGAAGACATTATTTGCACAAGATTAGAGAATGTTGCCGTGTGCTTTTCTATAGTTTTATTTATACTATAAAAAATTAAAACTACGTAATAAATTACCAAAGTCGTTTATCGTTTAATTTAACCAATTTAACTCTTGTTAAATTGCGTTCGTTTGGTGTGACACAAAAGATAATTAAACGGCTCGTAGCAACTTTATGAAAAAATTGCCATTGAATACACACCTGTCATGTAAGCTATAATCAGTATACGTGGTATCTTCGTTGGGCGTTTCTGTCTATAATACTACCAAATGCACTCCTTGGTTCGTACTCTTATAAAAAACATATGAAATGCATCCAGCTATTGTTATCCTTACTATTCCTGTTGCCATATTTGGTGTCATTGGCAACTCTCTTGTTATTATCTCAATATTTCAACGACGACGGAGTTTGTTGACGAGCAACTACTACTTTCTCGTTTTACATCTTGCTATTTGTGATGGTATTTGGTTGGCTCTACATTTTGTGTATTTAATGAGCGAACTTATTAAAAAAAATGTGGTGCACCATAAAGCATTTTGTCTTATCACTGAAACAGGAGTAATGTTTGCTGAAGCAGGATCCATTATGATGTTTATGATTTCAGTTCTACGTTACCGTGCAACTGTATATCCTTTGAAATCTCCTATCAGTAAACGAAGAATGAAAGTCAGTTGTGCTGTGGCTTACGTTGTGTCGTTCATACTAGGTTATGCAATGTCAATTCCTTTCTGTGTGAACATAAATGACAATTCTGTGACCTGGAAAATACAAACTTATTTAGTTATCTTTGGTTATTGCTTTCTTGCCAAAGCAACAATGTCTTTAATTTATTATAAAATAGTCAAAGAGCTTTATAAACAAAAAAACTTTTTCCAAATTTCACGTAATACGAATGAAATTGACTCATCGTTCAGGAAACAAAGATATTGGCGAAATCGTAAAATAGCTTATGTTTGTATCTTAACAGTCATCTTCTACGCAATTGGAGATATTCCAATCGCCATCTCACTCTTCGTTATAATGAACAAATATTATTCCTTATCAGTACTCAGTTTCGACATCACCCGACTGCTTAAAATTTTCGCAACACATGCTGTCAATCCTCTTATCTATGGATTGTTGGACAAAAAACTTCTGACGTTTTGGAGGCACTGCCGAAAAAAAAAGATGAATGTTATGTTGGAGGCTCCCATCGAAAGGAATGGAGAACATTTTTAAGGTTACTAAATTTACGAGTAATAATTTGTACATAGTGATAAATAATGCTTCGGTTAATCAACGACTGCCACTAATCAAGTGAACAACAACGAAAAATAACTGACGTTCAAACATTAAACGTTTTCGCATGTTTAAAAGCACTGCAATCGCTGAATTATCAACCATTGTAGCTATATTAACTGTTAAACGTGCATCCGCAATTAGTGTTCAAACATATTTTCAGAGGATATAAACATTTCAATATAAACATTGCTTTTATATTCTGGCTGCTAAGATCCAATATTGTTCACTTTGTAATAAAAACATGAAAATTATTATGATTAATGAGTTTATGAAGGGAATAATTTGAAATATAAGGCCCCTCAAAAGATGTCCTTCAAAGCAAGTGCAGTGCATGCTCCAAAATAATGAAGTAATGAAAACAAGATTAAAATTTTTAATTCATTTAAAACGTTAAGAAACCTTGTTAAGTGTAGTACGGTGGCTGAAAAATATCAATTGATCAGTGAAAAGATAATTGGCACGTAGCTACTCTGAAAGATTAGTGGTCACGAGGCATGATTGAGATGCTTAAGTATAAAAACGTCTTGTTAATAAAACTAGCATTTCTGTCAAAAAAACCAGAAAAAAGTAACTTGGTCGTTATTACTCGTCTAAGCAACAGACAGTTAAACACTGAAAATGGCGTATGAACTACATGCAATCATTGTTATCATTTTCATTCCTATTGCCATATTTGGCATTATTGGCACTTCTGTTGTTATCATCTTGATATTACGACGATGAAAAAGTGATGACGAGCAACTACTACTTTGTTGTTCTACATTCAACCATTTGCGATGCTCTTTTTCTTGTTCTACATTTCGTGATCTTGATGCGCCAACTTTCTAAAAGAGCTGTAGCAGATGACAAAACAATTTGCCTTGTTAATGACATATGCTGGATAATTGTTTGCTAAAGCAGGAGGTCTTGTTACGACGTTATTTATAGAGAAGACTTGCTATAGCCTAACGTTGTTGATGATCGGACTTTCCATAATTTTTGTGGATATCTTAATTACAGAGATGCAAAATGAGAATGAACGTGTAGAGCAAAAATAATAATCAGTGATCGTGAAAAGTTTTGATAAATATGTTATGACCAAATTTTCATTTTAAACTGTTTGCATGTTTTTTAGTTCCAAACCAAATTTTTAGCAATATGCAGCTGCACGCTCCTAAATATAGAGATTCAGAAAACACACTTTTTTAAGCACAGCTGTTGATGTTGCGTGAGATATAGTAGATAAGAATATGCGTGAAATATTGGGTGAAATTTGTAGAACTTGCTCCTCAAATTTGTATGTATTGTACAAAGATAAATTTAGTAATGATTGTTAAAGGCATCTGCTATTGCACTGAGCAAATAGACTCAGGCCGACTACATCACGGTGTATGCATAATATGTTATATTAAACCATTTCAACTTTTCACCTCTAGAAGACCACTGTCTAGTGGCGAAAGCGCACCGTCTTAAATTATTTATATTTAGTGAGCGAGTGCTTTACATTAACCATGCTTCATCCATATTCACGTGACAGAAAAAGCGTAAATTTCTGGAAAAAAATTTACTTGAAGATTTAACGTTTTTTTACGAACATCATAACTTTATTTTGCACATTCATCTTACGTATAAATTATTTTGTCTTTATACACAAATGGTTTTAAATAAACGTCTTTCGTTTAAATCTATTTTTAAAGCATGATGTTTATGACATAAGGTGCATGATATTACTAGAACTTTGTTATTAACTGCAGAGTTCAGTCTATCTTACTTTCTTATATTCATTTGTGAAGGCAAAATGATGCACACGTCATTTCTTTATTTTTCTTCTACTCGAACATTAACAAGTCTTTTCTTTCTTTCTAGTTTTAGTTTTCCTGATATGTCTGTGGCATAACAGATCATTTGACGACCAAATTAGTTTCTATTTCCACAATCTATTTCTACGACTATGATAAGGAAAAGATGATAAAAAGTCATTTTCTTTGCAACATTCGTATGTCAATATGCAAACATAAATTAAGTTGCAATGACTGAATGTTAAGCCAAATTAGTTTCCAAATATTAACTCACTAGAAACAAGTAAATAATTTTTTTTGCGTTTTGACAGCCTAATTCAAACCTTGGAAACGTATGTGACAGCTCTCGAGCAGGTGAAGAAAAGCTTCCGCCTTATTTACGTCACATTTGTTCGAGCTGTCCCATAAATTCATACTGCTTTATTCATAGATAATTCATATTTTCAAATATACATTTAGAAAAATTAATGAGAAAATGAGTAATTTTCAGCTTCATTATGTGTCAGCAAGTTTCTTCTGCAAAAAATGATAAGAACTTTATTGGTAGTTCCTATATGAGCATAAATAAAGCAGTATAATTTATGCGACAGGTAACGGATATAACATACGCAGGAGCAAGCTTTTTGTCAACACTTTATAGGTCACATACGACAACTATGGGTCTATGACGTAGGTTATTGAAAATAGCGTTCACATGAAGTTAAAGTATAAGTGTACGCAGCTTTTTAAACGTTTTAAAAAATCGGTTGACCTGAAGTTCTACTATGTATTTTTTTCTTTTAAGACCAGACAAGTTTGGATAAATCGTCTGCGTGGTTTGAAGTTTTTTAAGCTACATATTATGCCGCTCAACATTAACATTCAGTATATTCCGTTGACTTAATAAAACTAAAAGTAGACATGCAATGAATCAAAGTTTCAATTTAGATCGTTTTGAGCATCCTCAAGTAGCACAATCATTTTGCTAAATGTTTTTAGCTAATAACGTTAACTATCAACGTTGATATTCTCCAATGTAGCTAAATATAACGTTAAAATTAACGTTGTTTGAATGTTGCCAAAGACTGCTGAATTAAAACGGTGCTAAAACTTTAAGATAAAACACTGCAGAAATTGAGATTTTGACGCTATTTCCGAATGTCGAAGCAACGTTGAGAAAACGTTTGTCAATTATGAACACATAGAAGAGCGTTGTGCAACGGTTGTCTCAAAGTCAAACATCATTTTCCTACAACCTTAGGAAAATCTTGGTTTAATCACTTTAACTTGCTGTAGGCAAAGTTAGTATAACGGTACGTATTAGCATAACAAAATCGAATGTTAATAAAATATTATTAGACCACCAGTAGCTTTCTCGTTCATACCATAATTAACGTTCTTGTTGTATGTTGTATGGGTGCTTCTCTTCATTCAACGACCAAAAACTAATTCAATAATTCGCACTTCAGTCAGCGACTGACAGTGAAACGTTCAACATGGCGTATGAAATACATCCAACGATTGTTAAACTTACTTTTCCAATTGCCATATTTGGTATTATTGGCAACTCTCTAGTTATCACATCTATATTACGACGACATAGTTTGTTGACAAGCAACTACTACTTTGCTGTTCTACATCTTGCACTTTGTGATAACCTTTGGCAGGTTGTATGTTTTTTGAACCTCACGACGAAGCTTTTTAAGAGAGACGTTGCGTACGATGAAACATTTTGTCTTTTTGCTAAAACAGGATACTTTTTCCCAGTTGCTAGATCTTTTATGATGTTGAGTATTACAATTCTAAGTTATCGTGCAACAGCATATCCTTTTAAGCCTCCAGTCAGTAAAAGAAAATTGAGAATCATTTGTGCTACGGTTTATATTGTATCGTTCATATTGAGCTATGTATTGTTTGTTCCAAATTATGTGGAAAACGATGACCATTTTGTGATCATTAAAATTCAACACTATATAATTATGTTAGGCTCCTTTCTCGCCACTGCAGCAATGATAGTAATTTATTTAAAAATCGCAAGAGTACTTTTCAACCAACAAAACAATTTCTCAATTTCACATTATCAGAATGAAGTCACATCTTCATTCAGCAAACAAAGACATCGTCGAAATTGTAAATTATTTTTCGTTTGCATCACGACAGTCATCTTCTACGCAATTGGACACATTCCTGTCTCCATCGCATTCTTTGTAGAAACAAACAATTATTATTCATCGTCTGTATTTTACGACGTTGCTCTACTGTTTAGACTTTTCACTACGCACGTGGTTAATCCTCTTATCTATGGATTGCTAGACAAAGAGGTTGTGATGTTTTGGAGAAATTGGCGAAAAAAGAGACAAATGTTATGCTGGATGCTACTAAAGCAAAGAATGTTGCTTTGCTTGATGAAAGACTGCAGCTAAATAGGCATACATTAATAAAAAGTAACTAAAGGCCAAACCACAGAATAATAACTATATAGAAGGGTCACTCCAGTGTGCACCGCGTCCTCGCGGCCGCCATAATTCCAGCAAGATACTAAGCGTTTTTCATTTCTTTCCACCCACTGCAATAACGTGATGTCGTGTCATTTAGTGGTTGGAAACAAGTGAAAAGCACTAAATATCTTCCTAGAATAATGGCAGCCAATGTGCAGGACACAATATGCGTGAGTACATAAACATAAAAAATTCCGACGCGAGTGACTATTCTGTCTATTCCATATTCTGTGGCCAAACATTAAACGTTTTTAAAGGCAACTTGAAGGGGAGAGGGGAAGGGATTTTACTACATTCACTTTGTCTCGAGTGCCCAATAGTTCAGAAAAAAAAATCTTTTGAAAATTCGTGACCTTGAGCAAGCAATTTAGATATTGTCGAAATCAAAAATATATACTTTGCGCAACTGGTAATATTCCAACTGCCATTGTATTTTTAGTTTAATCGTTCGTCACCAGTGTCATTCATCATCAAATTTTAGGAAGCAAAAGAGCTTTTGTCCTAGTAATAATATATGTAACATACATATGCACGTTGCTGGTAAAATTTTCTGCACCAGTGAGCTTATAGCGATGGCCATTGAAATCATGGTAATACGTAAAGGACTTCTTTTGTCGCACAACCTGCAGATGATTTGCTTTGTTTACACTTTCCTGGGAGGCAGATTGGTCATTAAAAGTGGATGTTTAAAGCACTCGACTAAATCTGCTTGCCATCATAACGTAAACATAGCCATTTGTCTGTTTTTCAACAAACACCACTACCTCAAAAAGAATGAATATCCAACTATAAATGCATTTGATTATGAGGATTCTGTAATCTTAGTGAATTAAAATACATTTATCTTTCATTATTTTCACCACTGATTCAAGTGAGGATCATGAAACACAATCATCAATGCTAATATGACGAATATAAACCATTTTCAGTTCTATTGGAAAAGATCGAGGCAACGTTTAGTAGAGTAGAACTTTTCGACGTGCATGCAATAATACTATCGATCATATTGCTAATCAATTGTGATTTAATCGACAGCCAACACTTCGAAATAACTAAATCATTGAATTGCCATGAAGCAAGTCTTGTCGTAATTGACGCGATGAAGATGATTGTGACAAAATGAAATTGATTTGTTATTCTCGATGTTTAAGGTGTTTTGGCATTTTCCATTGACAGTGTTCTGGTGTTAAACTGAAGACCAACTGAGATATCAATGTTTCTTAAACTTTCTTCACTTTGAAGGAATAATACCATCAACACATCTCTTGTCTTTAAATATGGGCACCGCTTTTTTTCGTTAAAACGAAATGAAAGCGGAGGGAAAACCAGCGGATCCAGTGAAAAACCCTCTAATCGAAAACAGATAAAAAGTAATAAACTATACCAACGTTGAGCACATTTTTAAGATCCCAAAGTTTTACAAGAACTTTCTTTTCAATGAGGTATGATGATCCCAATGATCTATTGTACTATATACTGACGTACACGCAAAAAATGCTTTGAATTCAGATAAATTAAATTCAAACAATCCATGCAGATATAATGCCTCAAGCGCATGGATAAGCAATGAAATCATCCCGTGACGTCATGAGCAGCCACAATTATAAAACAGCTTAACATTGTTTCAAATTTTGACATTTTCACAAAATTTTTACAACTTTGTTTACTAAAATAATCGGTCATAGCTGGCTTTCACTTGCAAGTTATTTCCTAATGTTAATTTTGATAAAACTATTTGAAAAAGCTTAGCACCAAATTATAAGTACGAACCATTAATCTTGATCCTGATAGACAATAAAAAAACAAAGTTTTAAACAAGTACGTGTTTAACAACTTACCAATGTTTCGTACAATCGGAACAGTCATAAAAAAACAGCTCTACTAAAGCATAACAAACGCCTTCATCTACAGGAATCAACTTATCTACATTGCATGATCCTTGTAAAATGATGAGTGCTCGATATGTCTACTGTCTTTTCTGGCTTTAAATTCATTTTATGATGCGGGATCCATGCAAAATACATATCAATGACTGGAAAATTTTCTTTGCTTACCCTATCAAAAAACTTAACATGTGCGCACAATCACCATGAATTTTCCCTAACACAAAGCAAAGAAGCTATTTCATTTGAATGGATCAATGCATCTGTATTTATATGCCTCACTTTGCAAAGCATCGTATGAAATATATGTTACATTCTCATCGCTCAGAGAGTTGCCATCGAGAAACCATCAAAACAACTTAGCTGATAGCTACATATGCTGAACAAGTTTTTTCATCGGAAAAGATATATAGGCAGAGAGTCGGATATTTTTAAATGAATTAAAGCCTACCTCGATTGTAAATGAATTTATGTTCAAAGAGAAGAATTTCTTCTCCTGAAGATGGTTTCTCCACAAATTTATCACTTCTTGTACTTCACACTTATTTCCCTGGTGGACGGATAAAATTTCAGCACAATAACATCTCTTATTCTGTAACGTTGGAAGTTCATAGCTTGAAGATGGACAATTTTAAGTACGTTGAGATGAATATGTCATCATTAAAGCTTCTATTCTGATTGGTTCAAGAGGATCATGCCGCTTCTCGGGGAAGCCATTTAAAAATAGGCTCATGGTTATTTGAAATGCTAAGTAGCGATGATAAAAAAGGGATAAACCAATTATATGACAGTTGTGTGAGTAAATGTTTATGATTGGTTGAAAAAACTAGGTTATGATAAAGAGCATATATAGAAATGGAAACTGTAAAGAGCAAATACAGCATATGTATGTCATTTAAATAAAAAAAAGTTCATTAACGGGCTTCACAGTTCAAATAAATAAAGACAAAGTTCAATTGTTGCAACCGTCCTCTTGAGATTTACCAAACAATGTTGCTCGCCCACGTCGGCTGGAAACCAGCAATAACACTGATGAAATATTCTTTTGTATCATAACACCAACATGGCTGAATGGCAAGTGAAGAATAGCGGACTCACGCTGTTGACTTTCGCTATGCAGAACGCATAATGAAATGTCTTATTAAATGTACTCGTTTGCCATATTGATGTAACAAAAATGCTATTGAGCTTTATCTATACGTAATTGAGCTGTTTAACGAGTTAACTTTGTTCTTATCTAAGGCCGGTTTCAAACGGCGCATTTTATTTGAGCCGAATGCATAAAAACAAAAAAAATGAGATAAAATTTCTAATTATGTTTTGTTTTAAATGCATTCGGCTCATCTAAAATGCGACGTTTGAAACAGGCCTAAATGACATGCAAATGTTTTAATTGTTGTGTTTGTCCCCATTGTTTCATTGATCAAACAGGAAACTCCATTCTCTTAAGTAGGTTGACCTTCATAACAGAATAGGAAACAAAAAATGGGCCACTACAATAAGCAGTTATGTGGTACGCATATCTTATTGCACATGTGACTGCAATTACGGTTATTCCGAAAATTGACCTCCGTCCCAATGTCTTCGGAACACGAAGAATAATGACAATAACAACTTTGGTTTCTTAAACAATTTTTATTCTTACTCCTCAATGTATCCATCCAGGTGTGTCTGACTCTTCCTCACAGAGTGGATTTCACCTGGTCAACTGTCTGACTGCTTCAGTAAGCTTGGAAAAGTCCCAACTTTCTCATTCTGGATCATTTCTAACAAGGTCCCCACGCATGGCTGGGAGTTTGTCTAGAGTCATGGAAACATTTCCTTGGACATCTTTCAGTTCCAAAGCTTGGACACTGTGATTTAACTTCTTACTAAATTCGGCAATCTTTCTCGGGTTTGCTCCGGAGATATGAGGCAAGTCCATGATCTATTTTATGTAAGCTTTTATAATTTCCGAATTCTTCCCATACTGATCTTTTAAAATTGACTTTGCTCTGTTGTATCATTCGGTGGTAAAAGGTAATGATTCTACTCGTCGCTTAACTTTGGGCCCAAGGAAACCACACAGATATGTGAATTTGTTGATGGCAGCTATATTTGACTTGTCCACCGTCTCCGTAAATTGCCCCCAAAATCTGGGCCAATCCATGTATTCCCCCTCAAATTTCGTAATATTTATTTTTGGTAATCTCACCGACATACCTTCATCACTTATTTTTGAGTCCCTGGACTTTGAATTTTGAATTTACTTGTGCCTTTGTTTCTTGAAGCTTTACTTCAAATTTAAGTTGCTCCTCGCGAGCGTGATTTTCCTCTTCTAATTTCCTATTGTTCAGCCAGTGTTGCAGCTTGTTTATTTCGTCTTCGGCTTAGCTTATTTTTGTTTCGATTTCCACATTCCAATCGCTGATTTCTTCAAGGTCGTCTTCTCTTTCGATTTTCGTTGCTTCTACAGCTCTTTTAAAATTGTCAGCTTTGTTCATAGTTGTTTTGAGTGCGTTCAGTTGTCGTTCGATAGTTTCTCGCTTTCCCGAATCTAATATTTTAGCTGTTCTTTGAGCAGATAACTTTAGTTGAGTTAATTTTATGTTGAGTTTTGCTTCGTCGTTTGCCATGTTTGTATGGGACGCGTAATATCTCGTACGAAATTTTCACAATTTATCACAATAACAATCCTTCGTCGGTAGGTGACACGTATTCCGAAAATTGACCTCCGTCCCAATGTCTTCGGAACACGAAGAATAATCACAATAACAACTTTGGTTTCTTAAACAATTTTCAGTATTACTGAAATAGCAAAACACAGCCAGAAATCTAATTAAATTACTATACAGCATGGAGTTGCACAGTGAGGTCATTCTACTGTTTATGTATTCATTGCTATCTGTTTGCAAGCAATCCTCTTGAATTAACTAAGCAGTAACGTTTGCATATGCTCGATGGGTGCCCTAAAAATACATTAATATAGTATTCATTTACATAGAGAAAACTTCCCCCATTATCTTTTGTTTTGAATGCGTTCGGTTCATGTAAAGTTCCACGTTTATGCGTGTGTCATCGGCTTTCCCAACCCTGGGGACCCGAAGATTTAGTGGGGCCTTTGAAATTATAAATTTAAAATTCCGCACTATTTCCCTACCCTAAGATTTTTATTACTATGCAAAGAGCCCAACCATATGTCCAAACCATTCATTTTTGGTATAATCAGGCAAAAAATTGTTTGCAAGATAGTCATGATACAAGTTCTAATTTTATTTAATTTCCTCAGAATACAAAGCCTATATATTTATATATCAACAAAACATTTCTTAAAAACAACTAAACACTATTATGAAGTATTTTTTCCTAAACACAAACCACAAATGTATTGTTCCATTGCATCTGCTTCCTCCTGATTTACATCAACGCATACTCCGTGAAACCACTGGTAGCAGCCATCACACTGAGCAATTAAGCGTTCTTCTTCCTTTCGGCAGATACAATAAACTTTCTGTTCTGTAGTCTCAGGATCCGCTGTTTTTTCATCATTCCTTCGTTTAATTAACTAGGCCAAAGACATTCAACATGGCCGACGGACAGAACTTCAATACCCTGCCATCTCAAATAGTCCGTGTGAACGCATAATAGCCGTCTTGTTTTCATTATATAAGTTGATTATTGTGAGTTCATTTTTAATTTTACTTTCTTTATAAAATTAAGATTCAGCAATAAAGTATGAAAGTGTCGTATTCCTTTTGATTTGAGCAATAAATTTGTAATAAATTTCTTTCGCTCGCTGTGAGATCAATCATCCGCTGATTAATCACTCTGGAGAGGACTGGGCTTTAGCGTCGCGTGTTTGTTGCGTCTGTATGAAAAAGTTAATTTTTGTTTTTAGATTTTTGATCAGTGCAAGCACTTTTTGAAATTTAGCCAAGAAAAGAAGGGGTTAAATTCAAGGAATTTAATTTTTAGATAACTTAAATGTGCATTTATACGAGGTCTTAATGATTCAACGTAAGTTGTTTGATAAATATGCTTTTTATCATTAAACGGGTTGGATAAGCTGAACTTCTGCTCTTAATCTGTTTAAGCCACAGCACCTGCCGTAAATATAATGACCTGTTCTCAAGTTAACTCTATAAAATTGAAATTAGGAATAAATATATATTATTTAAACCGCTAGTATCCACAGTGACAAATGTGAAACACTAATATCAAAGTCAATCTATAAAATGCTCGGCTCTTAAAAGGTTTAATAACCACCTCCTAAAAACAAAAAAAATTTATTAAAAATATTAATCATTCTATGTGCATTCACCGATGTCAAACATAATTTTTTTATATCATAGAAAGGTTTTTTAATTATGTTAGCTTTTTTAATGAATTTTTATGGCATGTTTTAATATTTAGAATACTTTGGTCCTGCTTACGTGAGATCGAAACGAAGTCAATACGGTACCAGCTCGTGTCGGTTACAGTATTATTTATAGTAAATGTTTACACGGGACCATTACGAAAATGATACAGAGCGGTCTGAAATCGTACGGCCATCTGAACTGATCCCACTGAGTTCAGAACGGTATTAATTGAAACCGGCATCAATGTAAACTCAAATTAATGCTTAGGCCAGACTGAAATGGCAACAACCTTGCGCCCAAATTGCAAAAACAAAATGGCCAGCAGGTGTAAATCTAGCCTGAAAAGGAGGAGTAATACAAATAAAGATTTCTCGAGATTTCTCATGTCCTATGTAAAAAAGTAACAAATGTTTATTTTCATTCCGGTTTGACTTCGTTCCGGTCTCATGTAAACAGGGTCTTAGTTAACCTGCTTTATGATTTGACAAGATTATGGTGTGAATTTATATCGGAACGTTATCTTATTTTTAATAGTAGCATGTTTTTATCACTTAACTTTGTTTTGGCTAAAGAGAAATGAACTGAAATAGCGTCAGTTGAATTTAAATTTAAGTATCTGCAAGACGAAACTAAATATATAATATGTTGCAGCTTTGTTAATAAACATATCCTTTTTTCCACTTCATTAATTAGAAGCTATTATAGCATGCATTTTAATATGTGAGCTCTGCAATAAAGCTAGCAATTAGAAAAACAATCTAGCTTTTCGTATATACTCTTCAAAGACGCAACAAACAGTAAACCTAAAAATGGCATATAAAAGGCACATAGCTGTTGTCGAATTTACGATTCCTATCGTCATATTTGGTATCATTGGCAACGTTCTTGTTATCATCTCAATATTACGACGACGAAGTTTGTTGACGAGCAACTACTACTTTGTTGTTCTACATCTTGCCATTTGTGATCTTATGTTGCTGGTCGAATTCTTTGTGCACTCAATGACAAAACTTTTCGAGAGGAATGTTGAGTATTATGAAACATCTTGTCTTTTTTTGCAGACAGGATACTTGTTTGCATTAGCAGGAGCTCTTATGATGTTGATAATCGCAATTCTACGTTATTGTGCCTCTGCATATCCTTTGAAGATTCCTATCAGCAAACGAAAATTGAAAGTTTTTTGTGCTATGGTTTACATTGTATCGTTTATACTAGGGTACGCAATATATATTCCAATATGTGTGGACAACGGTGAGCAGGGTGCGCTGGTTAAAATACAGCGTTTTGTATTCATCTTTGCTTGCATTTTTACCACTTCTGTCTATGCAGTAGTTTATTACAAAATTGGTCGAGTAATTTTTATCCAGGGAAACAATTTCTTAACTTCACAAGGTCAGAATGTAGCCACCTCCTCGTTCACCAAACAAAGATATCGTCGAAATCATTGAGCTCTATAAGAACTGGAGGGGCAAAGGGGCCTGGACCCCATGGTCAAAAAAATGGTGGTAATAGCGGATGTTGGTGGTCAAAACTTCCACTTTAAACATTTTTTTCAATATTCACTACCTCCTGATTTCCAATACTGTTTATATGAACGTTAACAAGTGGAAAAAAAACAATTAGATACCGACAGCATCATGTGAAAATGCTTCAGCATTGCGTGAAAACACAGTACACACACATCAAAATAAAGAAAATCGACGGTAGAGAAACGCATATTTTGGCTGTAACATTTATGTTATTTTATGACATTTTAACCTTTTAAAAGTGAAAATCAAACGGCATTAGTAGACCTGTCAATCTCGTCAAACTTATACATTATTTCATGCTTCTGTGTGTTTGACTGTTTGTAAACAGTTTGGTGCAACTATTTTTCTTGCTCAAATGGATAAATCTGTGTAAAAATGCGTCTGAGGAAGCGATAAAATGTTTGCTTCAGTCCTACGACATAAGTCAACTGAAAATTTACCATGGATAAGTATCATAAGTGTATTGTCATTACCTGATAAATCTACAGAAAACTCATAAAGAAAATACGTTGAACTTGAAGAGCTATAAAAAAGAAAACAATTCAAAACACCATGATGCTGCTGCTTGGTAATTTGTATTTTGTAAACAGCTTGGCAGAATCTTGGATCTATTACAGAACAGAACTACATTCATTTTCCATTGAATTACAAACTTGGAAACTAAAGTGCATTGGTTTCTCTGACAAAAACACTCTGTCTATTGCTGCATGAAGGCAAAATAGTTATTTGACAGTGTACGTGAAGAAATTTATCAAGCTCTATACATATTATTGTGCGTTACTTACAGTTTTTTGGAATTGTGTATATATGTCAAGAACAAGATATAATTTTTCAAAAGTGCTAACCCCTTCGAGCACTACTACTCTTTTGTTTTGCTTAAACAACTTACAGCTACCAATACTAATTATTTATATGTACAAACTAACATTTGGGAATCGAATGATAAACAACTTGTTAAATCTTTGTATTTTACATCAAGCCTTTGAATTAGTTACTTTTATCTCTTGGTTAAAAAAAATATTAATGAAAGACTTACAAATCAAGTTTCTTGAAAATAGTATTTTGTACAAAGAAACTAAATAATTGGAAAGGTCACATGTTGAAGACAGACTTTGCTTCTTTGACTAGGTTGCTTGACCATGAGCAAATTTAAATTTGTTTACAATTTGTTTAAAGAATTCTTTTTATTGATTTCTACTAATTCTTCATAAGACACAAAGAATTTCTTTCCCATCTATTTTTGCTTCTTCTACATTCAACTTCATTGTAACCAATGCATCCGATGTGAATTTGTGGATCACCTGGAATCATACCAATTATGGATATGATGAGATGAGACAATATGTTTAATTTTTCATGCATATTAATGATATAATCATAAGCTACTGTTGAACAAAAATTTCAAGGTAGAAACAAATCTTAGCACATTGTTCAACACATTACTTTTATCTTGGTTTTGAAGTAATAACCTGTTTACTATAACAATAAATACTTCATTTACAGAAACGCTAAGTAGTACTTTAAAACTGTTTGCATAAATCCAACATTCCAATCCCATTATAATTTTCTACACTATACAGTCAGTCAAATTGAGCAGGCAAACAGTTTAATACTTATTTTTATTATACAACATATACCATAGTTCTCATTAATTTTGCATGGCACTGCATTCAATTTCAACACAACTCTGTTGTAAACTTTCCCTTCATCTTTTAAAAAAAAACATGAACAAATTATGCCCCATTTTTGGGAGGTAAACTCAATTCAAATCAGGAGAGTTTAGCTTGATGCCTTGATCATGATACAAGATGGATGCAAAACTCGATAAAAATTGACAGCTTCGCCACGTCTGGCGATCGATTAAGTGAAGAACAAACAAGACTGGACCAAAATAACTTTAAATTATAACTTAGTAGTAGAAACACTCTTCAAGTACCTTGTTAAAAACAAAATAGTAAAACTAATACTGTACTACTTACCGGAGTCAAGAAATGTTCCCTTTTCTGTCGCTATTTCAGCATCCGCAAACCACAGAAGTTGGCAGTTTAATAAATAAAATTTTAAAAAAGTGTTTATGTTAGGAAAATAAATAGTTTTGATATTTTCTATACTCGCAATCGTGGTGGTCAAATCAGGGTGGGCGACAAAAATTTTATTTCATGAGCCCGCGTCTCTCCGCTGACTTTGACCACCAAAATCCGCCATGTTTTTCACCACGCGGCCGCGCGCTAATAATTTATACTAATTTTGTTGACGTTTCCCCTCCAGTTATTATAGAACTCAATGGTCGAAATCGTAAAATATTCTTTGTTTGTGTCATGACAGTCATCTTCAACACAATTGCAAATATCCCAGTCGCTATGGCTTTCTTTGTCGACATGAAAAGCGATTATTTATCGTCAGCTTTTTTCGACATTGCTTTATTGCTTAGATTTTTCAACCCCTTTATTGCTTAGAGTTTTTAACCCCTTTATCTATGGATTGTTGGACAAAAAACTTCTCCTTTTATGGAGGAACTGTCAAAAAAGGAAAGCGACTATTATGCTTGCTGCTCCCATTGAAAGGAACGGGTAAAACTTTTAGAAGAAACCACTGTATGGATTTTCTTGAATGTGAAGAGTGTTATTTCGGTTTATGAACGACGATAATTTCAATAAAGAATAATTCGATTTATGCAATTCCACTCTGCAGCTGTTCAAGGATTGTACTGAATAGTTTACTATCCTATTGTAATACCTTGGTCAAAACGTTTCCAACTGAAAACAGCATTATATCATGATTTAAGTTGAATTCTGTTCTTTTTGTGGCTCACCAAGTTCAGGATATTTTCTTTACATATACTGTGTAGAGCTGTAAGCCAGTATGAAACAATTTTACCCAAAATTTATCGAGACGCATAAGCCATACTTAAAACTTTTTTGACTGTTGTCAAGATTCAGGAATAAAGATTTAACTAGACGTTGGGGTTTTTCTCGTGTCTTTCTGTGCATACTTTCCAACACTTGTAGATCTCATCGATAAATACATTTTTATTAAGCGCTTTACGAATACATATACTGATATACAGAGATCAATGTTTGTATATAAACTTTAAGATTTTTTATTTTTACGGTCCCACTGTCTACTGTTATTTTTAACCTAAATTGTTATTTCTGTATAGTTGAAGTTCCTTTACCGAAGATTTTCTTCGTATAATTGCGTGTGTATTTTATAAAACGCTATAGCATATCTTTGCATCGAAAGCATAATAGTTCTTGAGTTTTTAACACTGATAGAATTCGATAAGTTTATTAGAAATCAGGAGGCAGTGAATGGCGAAAAAAATTTTCAAAGTGGAAAATTTTCATCCACAATTTCCTATTCGCCACAATGTCAAAGCAACGTTGAGAAAACGTTTGTCAATTATGAATACCTAGAAGAGCGTTGTGCAATGGTTGTCTCAAAGTCAAACATCATTTTCCTACAACCTTAGGAAAATCTTGGTTTAATCACTTTAATTTGCTGTGAGCAAAGTTCGTATAACATAACGTATTAGCATAACAAAACTGGTGTTAATAAAGTATTAATAGCTCACCAGTAGCTTTCTCGTTTGCACCATAATTAACGTTTTTGTTGTATGGGTGCCTCTCTTCATTCAACGACCAAAAACTAATTCCCTAATTCCTACTACAATCAGCGACTTACAGTGAAATGTTCAACATGGCGTATGAAATACATCCAACGATTGTTAAACTTACTTTTCCAGTTGCCATATTTGGAATTATTGGCAACACTCTTGTTATCACTTCTACATTACGACGAGGTAGTTTGTTGACAAGCAACTATTACTTTGCTGTTCTACATCTTGCAATTTGTGATAATGTTTGGCTGGTTGTATATTTTGTGAACCTCACGACGAAGCTTTTTAAGAGAGACGTTGCGTACGATGAAACGTTTTGTCTTTTTGCTAAAACAGGATACTTTTTCGCCGTTGCTGGATCTTTTATGATGTTGACTATTACAATTCTACGTTATTGTGCAACAGCATATCCTTTTAAGCATCTAATCAGTAAAAGAAAATTGAAAATCATTTGTGCTACGGTTTATATTGCATCGTTCATATTGGGCTATGTATTGTTTGTTCCAAATTGTGTGGAAAACGATGACCATTTTGTGATCGTTAAAATTCAACACTATATAATTGTGTTAGGCTCCTTTCTCGCCACTGCAGCAATGATAGTAATTTATTTTAAAATCGCAAGAGTACTTTTTAACCGACAAAACAATTTCTCAATTTCACATTATCAGAATGAAGTTACATCTTCATTCAGCAAACAAAGATATCGTCGAAATCGTAAAATATTTTTAGTTTGCATCACGACAGTCATCTTCTACACAGTTGGACACATTCCTGTCTCCATCGCATTCTTTGTTGAAACAAACAATTATTATTCATCGTCTGTATATTACGACATTGCTCTACTGTTTAGAATTTTCACTACGCACGTGGTCAATCCTCTTATCTATGGATTGCTGGACAAAAAGATTGTGATGTTTTGGAGAAATTGGCGAAAAAAGGAGACAAATGTTATGCTTGATGCCACTAAAGCAAAGAATGTTTGCTTTGCTTGATGAAAGACTGCAGCTAACTAGGTATACATTAATAAAAAGTAACTAAAGGGCAAATCACAGAATAATAACTATATAGAAGGGTCACTCCAGTGTGCAAATTTATATATGCCAAAGGATGCCATGAACGAATTAATTTTCAATCTTGCAGAAGTTCAAATTGCCTATCCACTGTTTTCATTTTGCACAAGGTATTATTTATATGCCATTAATATAAAGAAAAATATTATTCTGTGTTGTTTTGTAGTCTCAATTAGAAGAAAATTAATATAAAGGGTTTACCTTAAAGGAATTGATAAATAGAATTCAGAAATTACGCCAGAGATATAAAAAAGAAAAAGATAGGTCACGGCAAACAGGAACAGGTGTCTTAAAAAAGTGGAAGTTTTTTAACGAGATTGATGCTTTTCTAACTGTGCGACATAACCTCAATCCGTTAAAAATCATCGACACTATGGCAGAAGGTGATGAACAAGATGTGCATGAATTTGATGATGGGAAACGGGGAAGGTTAGAGGATAGCAGTTTCGACCCTAATATATATAAAGTCATCTTTTTTAAAATAAAAATATTTTTAATGTTACAGTATGTATTGCTGTAATGTATTACAGTATCCCGGTATGTATTAAATGATTAATGCAAGGAATGAGGTACTGTATATTTCGAACGTGCATGAATATATGTGTTGACATGTTGGCACCTTTCTGTGACTTGAGTTGACAACTGCAAAATTGTTAGAAAATTGTCTTGATAAATTTGATATGGTAAGGAAAAAAACGAAAAATTACAAAATGATGATCGCATATGAAATATTCTCGCGTACTTAAATTTTACGAAATTTTTGTTATCGACATTGTAAATTGTCTTTAGGTATCAGAAGTTTGAACAGGATCGCATTGATAGAGGGAATGAATTTCGACTAAAGCAAATTCAGCTTGAAAATGAGAAGAAAGGAACAGGTACATGAGCTAAATATGATGCGTATGATGTTATCATCATAGGTCAACAGCCTTCTGCTCCGATAAATGGTTACCAACAACATAATTAACATATTGGGTACATGGTTGATCAATTTGGTTTACAAGTATATCCACGTGACAGCAGCGTTCAAAAGGATTCAAACACGGAAAAAATCTTTATGCAATTGTAATACTTTGTTATCATTTAAACTGTTGATATTTCTACATTATATTCGTTTTTTTTACCTGTCTTTCACTGAACAGGTGGACATGTTTTAGATACTTCGGTAACTGCTTTTTAACAAGTTATGTCAGTCGTTTAACGGAACGATGACAAAATGCAGGGTCTTTACAACTTGCAAGTGTCTTTCAAATTTAATTTTTGGTCTTTATTTCAACATTAGCCTCATTCAAATGATTTTGTTAAAAACATTTTGTGGAATTGTGGAATTCATGTAACGTTAAATTTTAAAAGAATATTGAAGAACTGTTTAAGAAAAATAGTTTAATAAAGCAGCGCGAATATCTGAGCATCTTCTATTTTGATTTCCTCAATTGGCACCACAACAAAAGCATCATCAAAAATTTCTACCACCTCCCAGTCGGGCATGAATTCGGGCATGAATTCGTCTTACGTAAAATGCATGATAAATGGATAATATCGACTAAAGAAGCTACTTCCATATTTAGACTTTTACTAAATCATACATGGCGTCCTTTCCATCTCCAAAATGTGTTTTCCACGGTCATTCTTGCACGAATAAGATTGTAGTTAAGCTTCTTCTGTCGTTCAGTAGCCTCAATTTTGGGATACCCCTTTATTAACCATGACAAGAGAGGGTAAACTGGGTAACCTAAAAGAAACGGTGCTATTTCCACTCCCCTAATTTTCTTCACAATATCGAGGGAAAAGACGTTTCTTATTTCCATTGGAGAAAAGTGTAGAATTAGAAAGAATTCGCGCATCATGGACCCTACAGGCCATCCTATAACCATATCCCGGAACATATAACTACAGTGAGCGACCACTTACATCACGATACTGTGAAAACCTCCACGATTCAAATACTCTATGTTGCTATTAGCTGGTGCTAATATTTATATATGTATTGCACCAGCAAACATAGGAAAACCCCACTGCTCTTCATAATCTTGCAAAACTTGAAAGTTTTCGTCTCCCTTAGGAAAATTGATTGCTTTGAGAAAGTGTTTTATTATTGAACGGCTTACTTCTTTAATGCACTAACACACTAATGAATGGGAGACGCCAAAAAGATTAGCAAAAGTTCGATACTCTGCCCTACACGATAAATAATACAACGTTATAGCCAGGCGTCGTTTTGCAGAAAGTGGATTACGCATGGGAGTAATTTTACGATCTATTTCTTGCCGAACCCTATTAATTCAAGCGTGCTTTTTTCACGCAAAATTTGCGTGCCACAGTTCATCGTTGTAGAGTTCATCGACCATATCAAACCAAACTAGTGAACGTGGATGCATCCACAACAACCTTTCTCGTGGTTGATACAAATAGGCCAGTACTGTTTTGATTAAGGCAAATCAACGCTTCTTTCTCTAGTAAAATGATATTACCGAAAGATAGCAGCTTCTAAACTTCGTATGAACGGTTTCCTGTCGTTTTCGGAAGTGCATATACCAAGCTAAAGCTATCTTTACTTCATCATTATGTAAGTCCACCATGTTTGAAGTTTCGAATAATCCGCCAATTTAATTTTTTTTCGTCATCCGCCGACACTTATTTTTCGGGGCTCATACTCTAAGCAGGCTGTTTCTATAAATCAGGCGTGCCTGTTAAAAAAATGGCACGCTTAAAAAACTAAAGTATAAACAAAGCGGACTTGATAAAAGACAGTGGCCCGCGTGCCAAAATTTAGTCGTACCCTGCCCAAAACAGTTGTCGTGTAAACGGTGCTCAACAGCCAGTTGTGACCTCTGAATTGTATTTGCCGATTGTGAACTTAATTTTCCTCTCCATTTTATTACCTTATATTCAGCTGTGAAAACAAAATGTACGGAGTGCGTAGCTAGCCGAAAAATTTGTTTATGCTATGGACACTTTTCATCATTATCATTATACATTTATTTGAAGTCTCTTGCTCTTGAAAGTGAGTGAACACATAAAAATTTACAATGATTGAACGAACTTGAACGCTGGCCACACTGCTACATCTACAAATATTGAAAAAAAGAAACATGACAACACGTCGTATGTTTCTATTTTTGATTATTTAAACTTTAACGAGCAGTCCCATTTTTTTAGTCTTTATTCTGATCGTTTTCTGGTAATAATCATAAACTGGCAAATTTAAGAGTTATTTGTACAGTTCTGAAAAGCTAGTACAGATAATTAAAAGTGAGTTGCTTTCCAGCAACCGGGAGTCAAAATGTAAACATATAAAGGCGCAGTGCATGATGGTAACTTAAGAGTATTTAGTCATATAGTCATTTAGGTTCATCCATTATTCATTTAATAGTTTTAGTCAATACCAGATGCACCTATATGCAGCTAAACTTCTGGTTTTAGTACATTTCATTAAGTTCACATCACAGCCAACAATAAATATGCGAAGAAAAAGTTATGTAATGATATACGTCATAGGAGTCATGCTGATAGAGCACGAAGACTATGAAAGCAGTACAGTTTCACTGGTTAAAATTAAGTGAAGTCATTATTTGCACAAGATTAGAGAATGTTGCCGTGTGCTTTTCTTTAGTTTTATTTATAGTTTATAAAATTAAAACTACGCAATAAATTACAAAAGTCGTTTATCGTTTAATTTAACCAATTTAACTCTTGTTAAATTGCTTTCGTTTGGTGTGACATAAAAGGTAATTAAACGGCACGTAGCAACTTTATGAAAAATTGCCATTGAATACACACCTGTCTATAATCAGTTTACGGGTTATCTATCTATAATAGAACCAAATGCACTCGTTGGTTCGTACTCTTGAAACAAACATATGAAATGCTTCCAGCTATTGTTATCCTTACTATTCCTGTTGCCATATTTGGTATTATTGGCAACTCTCTTGTTATTATCTCAGTGTTTCAACGACGACGAAGTTTGTTTTCGAGCAACTACTACTTTCTTGTTTTACATCTTGCTATTTGTGATGGTATTTTTTTGGCTCTACGTTTTGTGTCTTTAATGAGCAAACTTATTCAAAAAAATGTGGCGCATCATAAAGCATTTTGTCTTATCAATGAAACAGGATTAATGCTTGCTGAAGACTGAGCCATTATGATGTTTATGATTTCAGTTCTACGTTACCGTGCAACTGTATATCCTTTCAAATCTCCTATCAGTAAACGAAGAATGAAAGTCAGTTGTGCTGTGGCTTACGTTGTATCGTTCATAATAGGTTATGTCTATTCCTCGCTGTGAGAACATAAATGACAAGTTTGTGACCAAGAAACTACAACTTTATTTAGATATCTTTGGTCATTGCTTTCTTGAAACAGCAGCACAGACGGTAATTTATTATAAAGTAGTCAAAGAGCTTTATAACCAAAAAAACATTTTCCAAATTTCACACAATCGGAATTCAGTTGACTCATCGTTCAGCAATCAAAGAAATCGGCGAAATCGTAAAATAGCTTTTGTTTGTATCTTGACAGTCATTTTCTACGCAATTGGAAATATTCTAATCACCCTCTCATACTTCGTTATGTTGAACAAAAGTTATTCATCGTCAATAATTTTGGACATCACCCTACTGCTTAAAATTTTCGCAACACATGCTGTCATTCCTCTTATCTATGGATTGTTGGACAAAAAACTTCTGACGTTTTCGCGGAAACGCCGAAAAAAAAGGGTGAATGTTATGCTGGAGGCTCCCATCAAAAGGAATGGAGAACATTTTTAACGTTACTAAATTTAAGAGTAATAATTTGTACAAAGTGATAAATAGTACTTCGGTTAATCAACGACTTCCACTAATCAAGTGAATAACAACAAAAAATAAGTGACGTTCAAACATTAAACGTTTTTGCATGTTTAAAAGCATTGCAATCGCTGGATTATCAACCATTGTAGCTATATTAACTGTTAAACGTGCATCCGCAATTAGTGTTTAAACATATTTTAAGAGGATATAAACATTTCAATATCAACATTGCTTTTATATTCCGGCTGCTAAGATCCAAAAATTGTTCCCTTGATAAAAGCATGAAATTTAGCATTATTACTGAGTTTATGAAGGGAATAATTTGAAAAATAAGGCCCCTCAATGATGTCCATTAAAGCAAGTGCGGCGCATGTTCAAAAATGATGAAGTAATGAAAACAAGATTAAGATCTTTAATCGATTTAAAAGGTTAAGAAACCATGTTAAGTGTAGTATGGTTGCTGAAAAATATCAATTGATCAGTGAAAGGACAATTGGCACGTAGCAACTCTGGAAGATTAGTTGTCACGTGGTATGGTTGAGATGCTTAAGTATTAAAACGTTTTGTCAATAAAACCACAAAAAAGTAACTTGGTCGTTATTACTTGTCTAAGCAACAGACAGTTAAACACTGAAAATGGCGTATGAACTACATGCAATCATTGTTATCATTTTCATTCCTATTGCCATATTGGCATTATTGGCATTTCTGTTATTATCATCTCGATATTACGACAATGAAAAATTGTTGACGAGCAACTACTACTTTGTTGTTCTACATTTAACCATTTGCGATACTCTTTTTCTTGTTCTACATTTTGTGATCTTGATGTGCCAACTTTCTAAAAGAGCTGTAGCAGATGACAAAACATTTTGCCTTGTTAATGACATATGCTGGATACTTGTTTGCTAAAGCAGGAGGTCTTGTTATGTTCATAATTTCCATTCTAGAAGACTTACAAGCCATGTATTTTCTTTCAATGAAACTGATGGTATATGTACACTACAGTTGTAGAAAAAAAGACTGGTAACGTTTTTACCAGTCTCTGTTTTCATTTCATATTTATAGAGAAGACTTGCTATAACCTAACGTTGTTGATGATCGGATTTTCTATAATTTTTATGGATATCTTAATTACAGTGATGCAAAAAAAGAATGAACGTGTAGAGCAAAAATAATGTAATCAGTAATCGTAAAAAGCTTTAATAAATATGTTATGACCAAATTTTCATTTTAAACTGTTTGCATGTTTTTTTAGTTCCAAACATAATTTTTAGCAATATGCAGCTGCACGCTTCTAAATATGGAGATTCAGAAAATACACTTTTTTGAGCACAGCTGTTGATGTTGCGTGAGGTATAGTAGATACGAATTTGCGTGAAATATTGGGTGATATTTGTAGAACTGTCTCTACAAATTTGTACGTATTGTACAAAGAGGAATTTAGTAATGATTGAAAAAGGCATGTGCTGTTGCACTGAGCAAATAGATGCAGGCCGACTACATCATGGTGTATGCATAATATTATATGTTAAACCATTTCAAATCTTCACCTCTATAAGACCACTATCTAGTGGCGAAAAGCTCACCGCCTTAAATTATTTATAGTTAGTGATCGAGCGCTTTACATTAACAATGCTCTACCCATATTCACATGACAGAAAAAGCGTAAATTTCTGAAAAAAATTGACATGAAGATTTAACGTTTTTTTACGAACATCATAACCTTTGTTTTGCACATTCGTCTTACGTATAAGTTTTTTTCTCTTTTTACACAAATGGTTTTAAATAAACGTCTTTCGTTTGAATCTATTTTTAAAGCATGATGTTTATGACATAAAGTGCATGATATTGCTAGAACTCTATTATTAACCGCAGATTTCAGTATATCTTATTTTCTTATATTCATTTTTATCTACGTAAAATTATTTCTTTTTAGACGGATTTGGTTTTAAAAATCTTTCATTTGGATATATATATAACGTACGTTGTTTATGACATAAAATAAAAAATCTTGCCTGAACTCTGTTATAAACTTAAGATTCATCTACATTTTATTGCTTTATATTCAGCTGTGAAAACAAAGTAAACGGAGTGGCGTTGCTAGCTGAGCTGAATAATTTTTCAACATTATCATTGTTCGTTTCTTTAAAAAGTCTTTTAATTGCTTTTTATAGTGAGTGAACACATACAAATTTACAATGCATGAACGAACTTGCAAGCTGGCCACGCTGCTACATCTTCATGTACATATATTGAACAATAGAAAAATGACGTACGTTGTATGTGTCCGTTTTTGATTATTCAAACATCAACGAGCTTTCCAATTTTTTTATTTTTATTCTGATCGTTTTTTGGTAATAATGCTAATGAAACTGGTAAATTTGATGGCTATTTCTACAATTCTGAAAAGCTAGTACACATAGTTAACAGTGAGTTGCTTCCCAGCATCGGTCAGTCAAAATGTAAACATGTAAACGCGCAGTGCATGATGGTAACTTAAGACTAATTAGTCATATAGTCATTTAGGTTCATCTAATTTTCATTTATAATTTTAGCTATCACCAGATGCACTGTCATGCAGCTAAACATCTGGTTTTAGTACATTGCGTTAAGTTCACATCACAAATAACAATAAATATGCAAAGAAAAGAATAATGTATTGCTATACTTCATAGGAATCATGCTGATACAGCACGAAGACTATGAAAGCAGTACAGTTTCACTAGGTTTAAAATTAAGTGAAGACATTATTTGCACAAGATTAGAGAATATTGCCGTGTGCTTTTCTATAGTTTTATTTATACTTTATAAAATTAAAACTACGCAATAAATTACAAAGTCGTTTATCGTTTAATTTAACCAATTTAACTCTTGTTAAATTGCTTTCGTTTGTGTGACACAAAAATTAAAGGCACGTAGCAATTTATAAAAAAATTGCATTGAATACTCACCTGTCGTGTAACTTATAATCAGTTTACAGGTTATCTTCGTTGGGCTTTTCTATCTATAAAACCACCAAAAGCACTTGTTTGTTCGTATTCTTCTAACAAACATATGAAATGCATCCAGCTATTGTTGTCCTTAATATTCCTGTTGCCATATTTGGTATCATTGGCAACTCTCTTGTTCTTATCTCAATATTTCAACGACGAAGGAGTTTGTTGACAAGCAACTACTACTTTCTCGTTTTACATCTTGCTATTTGTGATGGTATTTGGTTGGCTGTACATTTTGTGTATTTAATGAGCGAACTTATTAAAAAGAATGTGACGCATCATAAAGCATCTTGTTATATCAGTGAAATAGGATTAATGTTTGCTGAAGCAGGATCCATTATGATGTTTATGATTTCAGTTCTACGTTACCGTGCAACTGTATATCCTTTGAAATCTCCTATCAGTAAACGAAGAATGAAAGTCAGTTGTGCTGTGGCTTACGTTGTATCGTTCATAATAGGTTATGCAATGTCTATTCCTTTCTGTGTGAACAAAAATGACAAGTTTGTGACCAAGAAACTACAACTTTATTTAGTTATCTTTGGTCATGGCTTTCTTGCCACAGCAGCAATGGCGGTAATTTATTATAAAGTAGTCAAAGAGCTTTATAACCAAAAAAACAGTTTCCAAATTTCACACAATCGGAATTCAGTTGACTCATCGTTCAGCAAACAAAGATATCGGCGAAATCGTAAAATAACTTTTGCTTGTATCTTGACAGTCATCTTCTACGCAATTGGTAATATTCCAATCGCCATCTCATTCTTCGTTAGAATGGACAAATATTATTCATCGTCAATAATTTTCGACATCACCCGACTGCTTAGAATTTTCGCAACACATGCTGTCAATCCTCTTATCTATGGATTATTGGACAAAAAACTTCTGACGTTTTGGAGGAACTGCCGAAAAAAAAGGGTGAATGTTATGCTGGAGGCTCCCATCGAAAGGAATGGACAACATTTTTAAGGTTACTAAATTTACGAATAGTAATTTGTACAAAGTGATAAATAATCCGGCAGCTAAGATCCAAAATTGCTCCCTTGATAAAAGCATGAAATTTAGCATCATTACTGAGTTTATGAAGGGAATAATTTGAAATACAAGGCCCCTCAAAAGATGTCCTTTAAAGCAAGTGCGGCGCATGCTCCAAAATGATGAAGTAATGAAAACAAGATTAAGATCTTTAATCGATTTAAAAGGTTAAGAAACCATGTTAAGTGTAGTATGGTGGCTGAAAAATATCAATTGATCAGTGAAATGACAATTGGCACGCGGCAACTCTGAAAGATTAGTGGTCACGTAGCATGATTGAGATGCTTAAGTATAAAAACGTCTTGTTAATAAAACCAGCCTTTCTGTCAATAAAACCCCAAAAAAGTAACTTGGTCGTTATTACTCGTCTAAGCAACAGACAGTTAAACACTGAAAATGGCGTATAAACTACATGCAATCATTGTTATCATTTTCATTCCTATTGCCATATTTGGAATTATTGGCAATTCTGTTGTTATCATCTCGATATTACGACGATGAAAAATTGTTGACGAGCAACTACTACTTTGTTGTTCTACATTTAACCATTTGTGATGCTCTTTTATTGTTCTACATTTTGTGATCTTGATTCGCCAACTTTCTAAAAGAGCTGTAGTAGATGACAAAACAATTTGCCTTGTTAATGACATATGCTGGATACTTGTTTGCTAAAGCAGGAGGTCTTGTTATGTTCATAATTTCCATTCTAGAAGACTTACAAGCCATGTGTTTCCTTAAAATGAAACTGATGGTATATGTACACTACAGTTGTAGCAATTTAGACTGGAAACCTTTTTACCAGTCTCTGTTTTCATTTCATATTTATAGAGAAGACTTGCTATAGCCTAACGTTGTTGATGATCGGATTTTCTATAATTTTTATGGATATCTTAATTACAAAGATGCAAAACGAAAATAAACGTGTTAAGCAAAAATGATATAATTTTTAGCAATATGCAGCTGCAAGCTCCTAAATATGGAGATTTAGAAAATGCACTTTTTTGAGCACAGCTGTTGATGTTGCGTGAGATATTGTAGATAAGAATATGCGTGAAATATTGCGTGAAATTTGTAGAACTTGCTTCTCAAATTTGTACGTATTGTACAAAGATGAATTTAGTAAGGATTGTTAAAGGCATCTGCTGTTGCACTGAGCAAATAGACTCACGCCGACTACATCACGGTGTATGCATAATATTTCATATTAAACCATTTCAACTTTTCACCTCGAGAAATGCACATCTAGTGGCGAAAAGCTTACCTTCTTAAATTATTTATAGTTAGTGAGCGAGTGCTTTACATTAACCACACCCCATCCATATTCACGTGACAGAAAAAGCGTAAATTTCTGAAAAAAATTTGACATGAAGATTTAACGTTTTTTTACGAACATCATAACCTTTATTTTGCACATTCGTCTTACGTATAACTTTTTTTTTCTTTATACACAAATGGTTTTAAATAAACGTCTTTCGTTTAAATCTATTTTTAAAGCATGATGTCTATGACATAAAGCGCATGATATTGCTAGAACTCTGTTATTAACTGCAGAGTTCAGCATATCTATTTTCTTATATTCATTTGTGAAAACAAAAAGATGCACACGTCATTTCTTTATTTTTCTTCTACTCGAATATTAACAAGTCTTTTCTTTCTTTCTAGTTTTTATTTTTCTGATATGTCTGTGGCATTACAGACCATTTGACGACCAAATTAGTTTGCTATTTCCATGATCTATTTCTACGATTATGACAAGAGACAGATGATAAAAAGTCATTTTCTTTGCAACATCCGTATGTCAATATGCAAACATAAATTAAGGCGCAATGAATGATGTTAAGCCAAATTAGTTTCTAAATATTAACTAACTAGAAACAAGTAAATAGGTTTTTTGTGTTATGACAGGCTAATTCAAACCTTGGAAACCTATGTGAGAGCTCACGATTAGGTGACGAAAAGCTTCCCCCGTATTTACGTCACATTTGTTCGAGCTGTCCCATGAATTCATACTGCTTTACTCATAGATAATTCATATTTTCAAATATATAATTAGAAAAACTAAGGCGAAAATGAGTTATTTTCAGCTTCATTATGTGTCACCAAGTTTCTTCTACCAAAAATGATAAGAACTTTATTGGTAGTTCCTATATGAGCCTAAATAAAGCAGTATAATTTATGCGACTGGTAACGGATATGACGTACGCAGCAGCAAGCTTTTAGTCAACACTTTATAGGTCCACATACGACAAATATGGGTCTATGACGTAGGCTATTGAAAATAGCTTTAGCATGAAGTTAAAGTATAATTGTACGCAGCTTTTTATACGTTTTAAAAAAATCGGTTGACCTGAAGTTCTACTAGGTATTGTTTGTTTTAAGATCAGACAAAGTTTGGATATATTGTCTGCGTGGTTTGAAGTTTTTTTAGCTACATATTATGATGCTCAACATTAACATTCAGTATATTCCATTGACTTAATAAAACTAAAAGTAGACATGCAATGAATCAAAATTTCATTTTAGATCGTTTTGAGCATCCTCAAGTAGCACAATCATTTTGCTAAATGTTTTTAGCTAATAACGTTAACTATCAACGTTGATATTTTCGAATGTAGCAAAATGTAACGTTAAAAACAACATTGTTTGAATGTTGCCAAAGACCGCTGAATTAAAACGGTGCTAAAACGTTAAGATACAACGCTGCAGAAATTGAGATTTTGACGCTATTTCCGAATCTCGAAGGAACGTTGAGAAAACGTTTGTCAATTATGAACACCTGGAAGAGCGTTGTGGAATCTTAGACCTTAGGATCTTACAGAATCTTACAATCTTAGAATCTTACAATCTTAGGAAAATCTTGGTTTAATCACTTTAATTTGCTGATGGCAAAGTTCGTATAACGGTACGTATTAGCATAACAAAAATTGATGTTAATAAAATATTAATAGCCCACTAGTAGCATTCTCGTTTACACTATAATTAACGTTTTTATTGTATGGGTGCCTCTCTTCATTCAACGATCAAAAACTAATTCACTAATTCGTACTACAGTCAGCGACTGACAGTGAAACGTTCAACATGGCGTATGAAATACATCCAACGATTGTTAAACTTACTTTTCCAATTGCCATATTTGCTATTATAGGCAACTCTCTTGTTATCACGTCTATATTACGACGACGTAGTTTGTTGACAAGCAACTACTACTTTGCTGTTCTACATCTTGCAATTTGTGATAATGTTTGGCTGGTTGTATATTTTGTGAACCTCACGACGAAGCTTTTTAAGACAGACGTTGCGTATGATGAAACATTTTGTCTTTTTGCTAAAACAGGATACTTTTTCGCCGTTGCTGGATCTTTTATGATGTTGACTATTACAATTCTACGTCATCGTGCAACAGCATATCCTTTTAAGCCTCCAGTCAGGAAAAGAAAATTGAAAATCATTTGTGCTACAGTTTATATTATATCGTTCATATTGGGCTATGTATTGTTTGTTCCAAATTGTGTGGAAAACAATGACCATTTTGTGATCGTTAAAATTGAACACTATATAATTGCGTTAGGCTCCTTTCTCGCCACTGCAGCAATGATAGTAATTTATTTTAAAATCGCAAGAGTACTTTTTAACCAACAAAACAATTTCTTAATTTCCCATTATCAGAATGAAGCCATATCTTCATTCAGCAAACAAAGACATTGTCGAAATCGTATATTATTTTTTGTTTGCATCACGACAGTCATCTTCTACGCAATTGGACACATTCCTGTCTCCATCGCATTCTTTGTAGAAACAAACAGTTATTATTCATCGTCTGTATTTTACGACGTTGCTCTTCTGTTAAGAATTTTCACAACGCACATGGTTAATCCTCTTATCTATGGATTGCTGGACAAAAAGATTGTGATGTTTAGGAGAAATTGGCGAAAAAAGGAGACAAATGTTATGCTGGATGCTACTAAAGCAAAGAATGTTGCTTTGCTTGATGAAAGACTGCAGCTAACTAGGCATACATTAATAAAAGGAACTAAAGGCCAAACCACAGAATAATAACTATACAGATGGGTCACTCCAGTGTGCACCGCGTCCTCGCGGCCGCCATTATTCCAGCAAGATACTAAGGGTTTTTCACTTCTTTCCACACACTGCAATAACGTGACGTCATTTCTTCGTAATGAAATCGAAAATATTTCAATATAAAAAATGATGTCGTGTTATTTAGTGGTTGGAAACAAGTGAAAAGCACTAAATATCTTCCTGGAATAATGGCAGCCAATGTGCACGACACAACATGCGCGAGTACATAAACATAAAAAATTCCGACGCAAGTTACTATTCTGTATGCTCCATATTCTTTTGCCAAACAGTAAACGTTTTAAAGGCAACTTGAAGGGGCATTTTACTACATTCACTTTGTCTGGAGTTCCCAATAGTTCTGAAAAATAATCTTTTGAAAATTCGTTACCATGAGCAAGCAATTTAGATATTGTCGAAATCAAAAAATATATACTTTACGCAACTGCTAATATTCCAATTGCCATTGTATTTTTAGTTCAAGCGTTCGTCATCAATGTCATTCATTATCAAATTCTAGGAAGCAAAAGAGCTTTTGTCCTAGTAATAATATGTGTAACATACATATGCACGTAGCTGGTAAAATTTTCTGCACTAGTGAGCTTATAGCGTTGGTCGTTGAAATCATGGTAATACGTAAAGGACTTCTTTTGTCGTAGAACCTGCAGATTATTTGCTCTGTTTACGCTTTGCTGGGAGGCAGATTGGTCCTTCAGAGTAGATGTTTAAATCACTCGACTAAATCTGTTTGCCAGCATAACGTAAATATAGCCATTTGTCTGTTTTTCAACAAACACCACTACCTCAAAAAGAATGAATATCCAACTATAAATGCAATTGATTATGATGATTCTGTAATCTTAGTGAATTAAAATACATTTATTTTTCATTATATTCAACACAGATTCAAGTGAGGATCATAAGACACCATCATCAATGCTAATATGACGAATATAAACCATTTTCAGTTCTATTAGAAAAGATCGAGGCAACGTTCAGTAGAGAAGAACCTTTCGATGTGCATGCAATAATACTATCGATGAGATTGCTAATTAATTGTGCTTTAATCGACAGCAAACACGTCGAAATAAGTAAATTATCGAATTGCCATGAAGCAAGTCTTGTCGTAATTGACGCAATGAAGATGATTGGGAAAAAATGAAATTGATTTGTTATTCGGGATGTTTAAGGTGTTTTGGCATTTTCCATTGACAGTGTTCGGGTGTTAAACCGAAGACCAACTGAGATATCTATGTTTTTTGAACTTTCTTCACTTTGAAGGAAAAATAGCATCAACACATCACTTGGCTTTAAATATGGCTACCGTTTTTTTTGCTAAACGAAATGAAAGCGGAGGGAAAACCAGCGGATCCAGTGAAAAACCCTCTAATTGAAAACAGATTGAAAAGTTAACAAACTATACCAACATTAATCACATTTTTAAGATCCAAAAGTTTTACAAGAACTTTCTTTTCAATGAGCTATGATGATCCCAATGGTCTATTGTACTATATACTGACGTACACGCAAAAAATGCTTTGAATTCAGATAAATTAAATGCAAACAAACCATGCAGATATAATGCCTTAAGCGCTTGGATAAGCAATGAAATCATCCCGTGACGTCATGGGCAGCCATAATTATAAAGCAGCTTGACATTGTTTCAAACTTTGACATTTTCACAAAATTTTTACAACTTTGTTTACTGAAATCATCGGTCATAGTTGGCTTTCACTTGCAAGTTATTTCGTAATGTCAATTTTGATAAAACTAGTTGAAAAAGCTTAGCACAAATCATAAGTACGAACCATTAATCTTAACCCTGATAGACAATAAAAAAACAAAGTTTGAAACAAGTACGTGTTTCACAACTTACCAATGTTTTCTTTAATCGGAACAGTCATAACAAAACAGCTATACACACCTTCATCCACAGGAATCAATTTATATACATTTATATAAATTGTTATGTGTTACGCATATATTAATGCACGTGTGATTACAGTTACAGTGTCCAGTCAGAAGAATTTACCAAATAGTAACACTGAAATGGCATAACACAGCCCTAAATCTAACTAAATTACTATACAGCACGGAGTTGCTCAGTGAGGTCGTGCTACTGTTTATGTATTTATTACTCTCTGTTTGCAAGCAATACTTTTGAATTAACTAAGCAGTAACGTTCACATATGCTCGATAGATGCCCTCAAAAGACATTAATAAAGTATTCATTTACCTAGAAAATGAGATGAGCTTCCCCATTATCTTTTGTTTTTTATGCGTTCGGTTCATGTAAAGTTCCACGTTTATGCGTGTGTCATCGGCTTTCCCCACCCTGGGGACCCCAAGCTTTAGTGGGGCCTTTGAAATTATAAATTTAAAATACCGCACTATTTCCCTACCCTAAGATTTTTATTACTATGCAAAGCTCCCAACCCTATGTCCCCACTATTCATTTTTGGTATAATCAGGCAACAAATGTTTGCAAGATAGTCATGATTCAAGTTCTAACTTTATTTAATTTCCTCAAAATACAAACCCTATATATTTATATATCAACAAAACATTTCTTAAAAACAACTAAACACTATTTTGAAGTATTTTTCCCTAAACACAAACCACAAATATATCGTTCCATTGCATCTGCTTCCTCCTAATTTACATCAACGCATACTCCGTGAAACCACTCGTAGCAGCCATCACACTGAGCTATTAAGCGTTCTTCTTCCTTTTGGCAGATACAATCAACTTTCTGTTCTGTAGTCTCAGGATCCGCTGTTTTTTTATCATTCCTTCGTTTAATAAACTAGGCCTAAGACATTCAACATGGCCGACGGACAGAACTTCAATACCGAGCCATCTCAAATTGTCCGTGTGAACGCATAATAGGCGTCTTGTTTTCATTATATAAGTTGATTATTGTGTGTTCATCTTTAACTTTACTTTCTTTATAAAATTAAGATTAAGGAATAATGTATGAAAGTGTCCTATTCTTTTTAATTTGAGCAATAAATTTGTAATAAATTTCTTCGCTCGCTGTGAGATTAATCATCCGCTGATTAATCACTCTTGAGAGGATTGGGCTTTAGCGTCGCGTGTTTGTAGCGTCTGTATGAAAAAGTTAAATTTTGTTTTCAGATTTTTGATCAGTGCAAGCAGTTTTTGAAGTTTAGCCAAGAAAAGAAGGGGTTAAATTCAAGGAATTTAATTTTTAGAGTACTTAAATGTGCATTTATACGAGGTCTTAATGATTTTACGTAAGTTGTTTGATAAACATGCTTTTTATTATTAAACGGGTGGATAAGCTGAACTTCTGCTCTTAATCTGTTTAACCCACAACACCTGCCGTAAATATAATGACCTGTTCTCAAGTTAACTCTATAAATTTGAAATTAGGAATAAATATATATTTATTAAACCACTAGCATCCACAGTGACAAATGTGAAACACTAATATCAAAGTCAATGTATAAAATGATCGGCCCTTAAAAGGCTTTATAAGCGCCTCATAAAACAAAAAATTTATTAAAAATATTAATAATTCTATGTGCATTGACCGATGTCAAACATAATTTCTTTATATCATAGAAATGGTATTTTAATTATGTGAGCTATTTTAATGAATTTTATGGCATGCTTTAATATTTAGAATACCTAGCTCCTGCTTGCGTGAGATCGGAACGAAGTCAAACCAGTACCAGCTCGTGTCGGTTACAGTATTAGTTATAGTAAATGTTTACACGGGATCATTACGAAAATGACTCAGAGCGGTCTGAAGTCGTGCATTAACCGATGATGACTCGGCCATCTGAACCGACCCACTGAGTTCCGAACGATATGAATTGAAACAGGTACCAGCTCGTGTCGGTTACAGTATTACTTATAGTAGATGTTTACACGGGACCATTACCAAAATGACTCAGAGCGGTCTGAAGTCGTACGGCCATCTGAACCGATCCCACTGAGTTCAGAACGGTATGAATTGAAACCGGAATCAGTGTAAACTCAAATTAATGCTTAGGCCTGTCTGAAATGGCAACAACCTTGCGCCCGAATTGAAAAAAAATGGCTAGCAGGTGTAAAACTAGCCTGAAAAGGAGGAAGTACGCAAATAAGGATTTCTCGAGATTTCGCATGTCCCATGTAAACAAGCAACAAATTTTTGTTTTCATTCCGGTTTGACTTCGTTCCGGTCTCATGTAAACAGGGCTTTAGTTAACCTGCTTTATAATTTGACAAGATTATGGTGTGAATTTATATCGGAACGTTATCTTATTTTTAATAGTAGCATGTTTTTATCACTTAACTTTGTTTTGGCTAAAGAGAAATGAACTACAATAGCGTCAGTTGAATTTAAATTTAAGCATCTCCAAGACGATACTAAATATATAATATGTAGCAGCTTTGTGAGAAAACATCTCATTTTTCCCACTTCATTAATTAGAAGCTATTATAGCATGCATTTTAATATGTGAACTCTGCAATAAAGCTAGCAATTAGAAGTACAATCTAGCTATTCGTATATACTCTTCAAAGACGCAACAGACAGTAAACCTAAAAAATGGCATATAAAAGGCACATAGCTGTTGTAGAATTTACGATTCCTATCGTCATATTTGGTATCATTGGCAACCTTCTTGTTATCATCTCAATATTACGACGACGAAGTTTGTTGACGAGCAACTACTACTTTGTTGTTCTACATCTTGCCATTTGTGATCTTATGTTGCTGCTCGAATTCTTTGTGCACTCGATGACAAAACTTTTTGAGAGAAACGTTGAGTATTATGAAACATCTTGTCTTTTTATGCAGACAGGATACTTGTTTGCATTAGCAGGAGCTCTTATGATGTTGATAATCGCAATTCTACGTTATCGTGCCTCTGCATATCCTTTGAAGATTCCTGTAAGCAAACGAAAATTGAAAGTTTTTTGTGCTATGGTTTACATTGTATCGTTTATACTAGGGTACGCAATATATATTCCAATATGTGTGGACAACGGTGAGCATGGTGCGCTGGTTAAAATACACCGTTTTGTATTCATCTTTGCTAGCATTCTTACCACTTCTGCCTATGCAGTTATTTATTACAAAATTGGTCGAGTACTTTTTATCAAGAAAAACAATTTCTTAACTTCACAAAATCAGAATGTAGCCACCTCTTCGTTCACCAAGCAAAGATATCGTCGAAATCGTAAAATATTCTTTGTTTGTATCATTACAGTCATCTTCAACACAATAGGAAGTATCCCAGGCGCTATGGCTTTCTTTGTCGACATGAAAAGCGATTATTTATCGTCAGCTTTTTTCGACATTGCTTTATTGCTTAGAGTTTTCACAACACATGCAGTTAACCCCTTTATCTATGGATTGTTGGACAAAAAACTACTCCTTTTTTGGAGGAACTGTCAAAAAAAGAAAGCGACTATTATGCTTGCTGCTCCCATTAAAAGGAACGGGTGAAATTTTTTAGAAGAAACCACTGTATGGATTTTCTTGAAAGTGAAGAGTGTTATTTCGGTTTATGAGCGATGATAATTTCAATAAAGAATAATTTCGATTTATGTAATTCCACTCTGCAGCTGTTCAAGAAATGTACTGAATAGTTTACTATCCTATTGTAATACCTTGGTCAAAACGTTTCCAACTGAAAACAGCATTATATCATGATTTAAGTTGAATTCTGTTCTTTTTGTGACTCACCAAATTCAAGATATTTTCTTTACATATACTCTGTAGAGCTGCCAGGATATCTGAATAGACATAAGCCAGTAAGATACAATTTTATCCAAAATTTATGGAGATGTATAGGCCATACTTAAAATTTGTTGACTGTTGTCAAGATTCAGGAATAAAGATTTAACTAGACGTTGGGGTTTTTCTCGTGTCTTTCTGTGCATACTTTCCAACACTTGTAGATCTCATCGATAAATATATTTTTATCAAGCGCTTTACGAATACATATACTGATATACAGAGAGCAAAGTTTGTATATAAACTTTAAGATATTTTAATTTTACGGTCCCACTGTCTATTGTTATTTTTAATCTAAATTGTTATTTCAGTATAGTTGAAGTTCCTTTACCGTAGATTTTCTTCGTATAATTGCGTGTGTATTTTATAAAACGCTAAAGAATATCTTTGCATTGAAAGCATAATAGTTCTTGAGTTTTTAACACTGATAGAATTCGATAAGTTTATTAGAAATCAGGAGGCAGTGAATGGCGAAAAAATTTTCAAAGTACAAATTTTCATTCAAAATTTCCTATTCGCCGACATGTTTTTTTATAACCGGTTCCAGGCCACTTTTTCCACTCGAGGCAATTTAATAGAACTCAATGGTCAAAGTCATCCAAAATCCATTTAAAAAACTCCCCCTAGAAGTGCAAAAAGTGGCAACATTGGAGAGCTGGAACATCGCCATGAAAAATTTAAATTAAAATTTGTTTTCAGACTCGTGTTCATAGCAACGACTTCTTTATGGATAAACTAAATTATTAAGTGTCAAAAGTGGAAGGTTAGATTACAGCAGCAATTTAACTATTGTTTGTTATTTATTAATAACGAACTCGTATCATGTTCTGTAAGTGGTTCAGTATACACGTTTTCATCGATCACAGGTATGGGACATTCTAAACTTTTCGCATTGATCTGTTGATGAAACAAATTTTTGCAAATGAAAATAGCTAGTTTCCTATAAGCCCCAAGCCAGCCTTAAATAACGTTAACCTGCCATAAATAACCAATCTCGTTAGTTCACTAAACAAAATTGAAAAGCAATTAAAAGAATTAAATTAATTTTTCAACTCTACTCATATAAATATTTAGAATAGTTGGTTTTTATTTGACTTCATTATAAAGTCATAAGCTGAGACGTTAGTTTATTCATATTAACAATGTATTTTTACTGCTGAACTATGTTTTCGATTTCGTTTACACTACTCAGGATCGGTCTGAAAACGAAGCTAAAAAGTAACAGAACCGGGTTTCGTTTATACTACACTGGAGCGGAATTGTTTGGAAACGTCACTTTCCCGGAGCGATACAACCACACTTTCTAAACGTGGTCAAACGAAAACGGATCGCTGCAAATTGTAGTGTAAACAGCTAAACGATAATATTTCGCTACACTTTAGATACCAGTTCTCTTTAGCTAATTCGTCAAGTGTGGTAGCGGATAATTGAAAATGGTAAACATTTAATGTTTTTAATTAGTGGTTTCGTTGTAATTATTACAAATAATTGTTTTTGATTACCTATGGCTAGAGATATAAACACTTAGGAATATACAAATAAGAAATGGTACTTTCTTTCACAAACAACTAACGAATTTTGACAGCGAGAGACAGTTAGTGTAAACACCCTCAAAACTATAGCGGAATTTAAACGGATCAGTGTTAACTTAGCCAAATTCTGCCGTCACTTTCTCGCTCCGGCGTTGTGTAAACGTAGTCTTAACGTGGTCGAACAAAAAACGGAGCGCTACGCATTGTTGTGTAAATAGCAAACCGTTAATATTTCGCTACACTTTAGATACCAGTTCTCTTTAAGTTGTCCCGTGTTGTGATGCATAATTAAAAATGGTGATCTTTTTATGTTTTGGAAAGCTTTTAATGACTGACTCCGTTGTAATTGTTACAAATTATTATTTGGCAAGCGTCACTTCCCACAAAATGGCGCGCTTTAATTGACTCAGAAACATTTTTGCCGGTCCATTATTTTCCCGTAATCGACCACGGTCCAAAACGCGTAATTCCGCTATCAAACGTAAACAAACATCGTAATGCAAACAGCAAAGCGCAAAATAAACGAAACAAAATACCATTTACGAATGTGATTCGAAGGAAAAAAACTTGGAAAACAGTTCAACTTTCCAAACGATACGATTTGAAACGATTTTTTACTGACAAGAACTAGAAAAGTGAAAGCCAACCCGTACAAAACAGCAGGGACGAGAAAGAAAACAAGCTTCGTTTCAGGTCAAATAATGGCATATAATAAACTTTTAATAACCTCGCTTTCTCTTTACTGAAATATCGGACCTTTGTCTTTTTGTACAAACCTTGCCCTACGGGTTCGGTCTGTACAAAAATACCTCGGTCCGTTATTTCTCCGTAAAGACCTCGAGCTTGGTTATTAAGGGCTTATTATTGTTTCTTACAATCTATGGCTAGCGATATAAACATCTAGCAATATACAAATAAGAATGGCGCCATCATTCACAAAACATTAACGAATTTTGACATTAAGAAACGTTATGTGTAAATACCCGCTAAGCTGCAGCGGAATTCAAACGGATCATTTTTGTGAAAACAGGATACTTGCTTGCGAAAGCAGGAGTTCTAATAATGTTGATAATCGCAATTCTATGTTATCATGTCACTGTGTATCCTTTAAAGCTTCCAATAAGTAGGCAAAAATTAAAAGCTCTTTGTGCTATGGCTTACGTTGCATCGTTCATACTGGGCTATGTAATGTTTATTCCATCTTGCGCAGACAACAGTGAGCATAAAATGATAGTCAAAATGCACCGACTGATCTTCGATTCGTTTTTGGGACAACAGCAATTGCCTGTTGAAATGCGCCTTGCGTGCAGTAGATTTCTTGAAATGAATGACTGTTTCTGTTCATGTACGGCTGAACATATTATGCAAACGTAATATGAACTGCTGTATGTCCAACCGTCAAATATATTTGCAAATCTCTTACGCAACTAGTTTCCTAGCAGATATATGACATAGAGTTAATATATAAAAAAATATGATACATGACATGTGTATAGACGAAAGAGATGAAAGCGAAAGCTATTTACAATAATACATTTATTAATCAACTCTATGTAAATATTTCATTCATTATACTGCACTGAAGATGGAATAAGTTTGCCGAAACAAGTATGCAATAAAAAATTTAAAAAAAGTTGTCGCTTACGTTAAATTTATCATTTCAATAGTGCTGCTACGGAATTGTGGAAATATATATTACACTGCAAACATTCACTGATAAAATATTCTTTTGTATCAGACACTGGCTTATACAAACCTCGGAGGAGTTTGTGAGATCTCTTGAGCAGGTGCAACTCTCAACCTTTGGTCTCGGGTTTGCATTGATCTGCTCTCAAGTTCTCCCAAAGGTCTCTTCGGTTTGCATAATCTTGTGTAAACACAGTAAAAATCTTTTATTTCTATTATAAAATTTAAAATTTTAGTACACTTTCACCGTGTTTAAAAGTTACTTGTATTGCCTTAGAATTAGAAGAGGTCTTTTTGTTCTCCTCTCACTTTACAATCTGACTTTCTTTAAATAAAGTACATTTTTTTCACGTTTGATAAAGCAATCGACTGCATAAATGCCAATAAATTATATTCAAAGATTGGCAATGAATGAATACATGAAAGCGCATTGTATTTCCTAATTCCTTCTCGAACGTAGTTATTCTCTAAGCATAGCACACGTGATCATCCTTTAATCTTTAAGTAAGCATCATATTCATCTAATTTTCGAAAAGCTAGAATAAGACACCATTAATGAAAACAGGTGTGATCATTCTTCGTTAAATCACATAAAGTATCCCATTTCATTTTACAGAGTTATCCACACTGACGACAAAAATCTTTAGTCGTTGTAACAGTGATGAAAATAATTCATCTGGTCAAAAACCTTGATATCCTACATAATACCTGAATTTCCATGTAATTTCAGTACATTGACCCTTTAATTAGTGCTTTTGAACAGCAAAAGCAGGTGGAAAATTTGCACATTATAAAGATTATATGTACAAAGCCATTAATATTGTTAAAGTAACGTTTCATATTGTCTCTCTCATTGGTTTTGCTGGCAACTGTTCTTATACGATCACTATAAAAATTAATTTGAATCGGAAGTTTCTTTGCCTATCTGGTGATAATCGCCCCCGAATTTTAAATCAAAACAAAGGTAAGTGTGATTGTTTTGTTGACGTCATTGTTTTAGACGTCTCTGCATTTTACTGTGCACATTTAAATGCGAAATGTTATCGCCGATTTTTATATTTTCGTCTACAATGCATAAAGATTTTAAGGTTTTCAAACTGACCACACCATTTAACATGTCTTTTCATCCTATACAGAGGAAGACTTGCTCACAAATTGTCTTGATAACCCTTGCAGACTCTCCAGTTTAACATGACCATTTAAGCCCTACATTTACAATGTTAACGATGGCCTAATGGCTAATTTGCAAATATTTTCTTCATTTTTTCATGGCATCAAGTTCATGGCGCTTTTATTTGCTTCGTTTACAAAATTGAATGTTATGTTGCAGGTTTATGAGAACCTTTCTCGTAAACTTGATGATGCACCTGCCTTCTCATTTGCAACGATTTTCATTTTATCTTAGAGCGGCGCTTCACATATTCAAATGCATGCCAAACAACTAATTTAACAATCAATACTTCTTTCACAGGGGACAGACCACCACGTTCGTAACATGGAACAGAATATCCATCCAATCGTCATTAAACTTACGATGCCTATTGCCATATTGGGTATCATTGGCAACTCATTTGTTATCATATCGATATTACGACGACGAAGTCTATTGACAAGCAACTACTACTTCTATATTTTACATCTCGCCATTTGCGATGATTTTTGGCTGTTTCTACACTTTGTGTATTTGATCCAGTTACATTATAAAATAGAAGTTGTGCATGATCCCGTATACTGTCCCATTTTCGCACTATCTGTCTCGTTTTCCGAAGCCGGATGTTTAGCGATGGTTACCATTTCAGCTTTACGCTATCGTGCAACGGCACATCCCTTTAAAAACCCCGTCAGTCGAAGGACGTTGAAAGTTCTTTGTGCCTTGATGTACATTGTATCGTTCATTATAAGCTACGCAACAGTCCTACCTTACTGTTTGGGTATCGAGGACCAAATTTGGCTGAACATACTTATGGGCGTATTTATCTTTGGTTTTTCCTTCTTCGTTACGTTAATGATGGCGGTCATTTATTGCAAAATAGCTCGAATTCTTTTCCACGAAAAAAACATTTTCCCAATATCTCATGATCAGAATGCATTCGCCGCTTCGTTCAGCAGACAAAGATATCGCCGAAATCGTAAGATATTTGTTGTTTGTATCATGACAGTGATCTTCTACGCAATTGGAAATGTTCCTATTGCCATTGCCTTGTATCTTCAACAAGAAAGGACACATGCATCGCCTGTGTTTTTTGACATAAGTCGCTTTCTTCGAATTGTCACAACTCATGCTATCAATCCCTTTATCTATGGATTTTTGGACAGAAAACTGATGAAATTTTGGAGAAATTGCCGAAAAAGATGGTAAATGTCGTACTTTCTGTTTCAATGAAGATCAACAATCGTTTCAAAATATTCTGTACTGCAGCCTACAGAATTGGTGGACTTGCCATTTATAGGAAGATGAACTACAGTTATCGTGTAACTTTAGTGAATCAGATGATCTTTTCGATTGCGCAAAATTGAAACTTTCTACTTCTAAATTTCAAGATTTCCAGACTTTCAAAGGAAACTTACAAGGATGAAAGCACATTCCATTATTTATACGTCAAGTACATGTTCAACTTGTGGGATGCAGCTTTGAGTTAAACATTCTAATTTCAAATTAAATGCAAAGTCCAAAACTGACAGCCGTTGAAAATGACTGTGATTTTTCCTCATGTCATAAAGATCCTGTTACGCGGTTCTCATTTAAAGCAACTACTTATAATCACTGATCTCTTAAACATGTCTCCATCTGTGCTGTTAAGTGAGAAGAAAACGATTTGTTTGATTAAGCCTCGTATTCTATTTTATATCTGGGCAGCAGTTGCCATGCAATTTTAGCATAGTTGTTCGATAATTAGTACTTCTCAAATGCAAAGGCAGGTGATCAATTTGCACATTATAAAGATTATATATACAAAACCGCTAATGTTGTTAAAGTAACGTTTTCTGTATTGGCCACTCATCTTATTGTCCCACTTGTCGTCCTATTTCCTCTGTGGCAACTGTCCTTAAAGGAACTCAATCATATTTCAAATATACAAGAGCGATTTTACAGTGTTCCCCTCGAATTATAAAGATATGTCATAAATGAAAAATTATTTCTGAAGAGAGCAGTTTCTTTGATGAAGTTAGTTTGCCTTGCAGCCTATATATAAAGTGCCATAAAGTCATTAAAGTGAAAACCTCTTGTTGTAAGGCCTGTGTCAAACGTCACAATTTACATGAGCCGACTGCATTTCATACGAAATATAATGAGGGATTTTATCTCATTTTCTTTTGTTTTAAATGCATTCGGCGTATGTAAAATGCGACGTTTAAAACGGGCCTAACAATAAATTTCTTTTGCCAGTTTAGTAAGAATGAGAAGAATGCAAAATTTGAAATCAAATCACATCTGACAGTGCAATAGTCGTCATCATTCTACATGTTTATAATTTCGACAATCCACTCTAAAGCGACGTGTTAAAATGTAATCATTCGAGGTGTTTCACGAATCAAGAAGCCTTATTAATGCACAAGTTCTGTTGTTCTACAAATACACGAAATCTATCTCAAGCCCGAACCTTTTATCTCAAAGTTCTAGGTTTTTGGCGAACATCATGAAAAGAGACTGGGTTATAACGATGAACTTTCGTTATTGTAGAACATATAGTTGACCTAGCATGGGGTAGGAAAGGTGAATTGTATGTTGGTTGCAGGTAATCTGATCAATTAGAATTTGTTTGTGGCAATAAGTCCATAATATAAATATGCAAGTCTCGTGCATTAACATGAACTTATTAAATGGCAAGCGTCACTTCCGGCTAAATGTCACTCTTTGATTGGCTCCGAAACATTTTGCCGGTGCATTTTCCCGTAATCGACCATGGCCCAAAACGCGTAATTCAGCTATCAAATGTAAAAACGTCGTAATGCAATCAGCAAAACGCAAAATATACGAAACGAAAACCATTTACGAATGTGATTCGAAAGAAAACACTTGGAGAACAGTTTGACTATCCAGACGATACAATTTGAAACGATTTACTTTTATGGACGAAAACTATTAGGTGAAACCCAACCAGTAAAAAACAACAAGGACGAGAAAGAAAGCAAGCTTAGTTTCAGGTCAAATAATGCCATATAATAAACCTTTTAATAACTTCTGTCTTTTTGTATAAACCTCGCCTGTATTCGGTTATTAAGGGGTTACTTATAATTAGAGCAGGTACTACAAGTTGCATATTTCCTGGAACTAAGAAAGCAGCAATAGGGAATAAAGAAACATGAACAGTTGGCTTGTGAAAGAAAGATAAAAATTGTGCTTGATTGATGCGATAATAAGTTATAAATTTTTTGATAAGCTTGGGCCAGTAGTATCAAAGGCAAGTCAAAATTAATAGACGCTTTAAATTAAGTCAATATATTGAAACAATTGTTTAATAGATATTACACTTAGGTTTTATGATGGTTAATACAATGACACGAAAAACGATTTCATAAGTTATTGCATGTAAGATTCTTAATAGAATTCTGTTTAAGATCTTCTGTGAAATTTGACGTTGCAGGATCTTATGTAAGATTGTCGCATGGTCATATTCAACATTCTTAAAGATCTCATAGATTCTTAAACGATCTAAAGTAAGTTCCAATAAGATCTTAATCCACCTTTCCAACAGTAAGCACATTTGTCAAAAAATACGAGATCAATATACAAAATTAGGACCGTCAATTAGTCGAACATAGTATTTGTATTTGTAGAATAGTGGCAATAAAATTGAAAGAAAATGCTCTTGGGGCATTCGTAAATCTTAATTTAGATATCCAGAACGACTAATTATAAAGGCAGAAGGTGTAACAGTGAGTAAAAACCATTTTCTCTCAAATCAAAGGAAAGCTTGGATATGACATGCAATAAATATGCAGATACAAAGTTGTAGAGAGAAAGAAAATCATTTTTGAAGTGTTGATCGGTTTGATATACGCATTTATCAAAACAAGCTAAAGAAGATAAAAAGCGCGTCAAAAATATATGATTGAAAACTTTGCTCAGCGCATCTACAAGCACCGATTTGAGAGCTCGCTTGGTCACAATTTAATTGAGAATTACTCTGAGTATGCGTAGTCAACCCCACCAGCTCTCTAAGCTTATGATCATGGCAGCAACCAACTGTATGTACTAGTATTTATTTTGGAGTAATTAGCCTGCTCAATCACAAATTTTTAGATTATCATCTGCAAATGCGCCGTCGATATATTTCAAGGTCATGGCCCACGTTCATGGTCATGGAAATGACCAACTACATCTACTAGCACTGACTTTGAAGTAAATAGAATGCTTAGTAACAATTTAATAGAGAAATCATTTGTGCATGCGCTCGAGCGTATCGGAAATCATGGACGGAAAACGGGATTTTTTGTTTTCAGAATTTACCTTTTCTCTTTAAAAGAATTCTTCTCATAAAAGAAACAATTAACACAGATTTTAAGATCTAAAGACCCTATAAGATTTTAATTAAGATTCCATATGATCATACAGGATCTTGTAAGATCCTATGGTAAAATCTTACCTAAGATCCTAATAAGATCCAGTGTAGGATTAAGTATAATATAGTAGCTAAGATCTTTGCAAGATGTTTAGACCGTGATCTGTGCCTCAAAAATTTGCTTTAAAAATTAGTTTCGTTGGACACCTCAAGAAAGGACCCAAAATTTTCAAAATAGATAGAAAGTCACTTGTTGTTTTTATTCTTTTTTATTGGTACTTCTGAAAAGATGCATTTTTTTAGTATTTTGCAGTTTAATTTCAAAATTCCCCGCTCCTTTAATTTAATTGTCGCCATTTTTTTGCGCAAAACTTCATGTAGAATTAGAAAATTGAACGAGACTTACCTAAAGTTGAGTTTCGATTGGGATTCTATTAGCATCTACAGAGCAGAGATTACACGAGATACTACGCATGCGCACATTGGTCATATTTCAAAGATAGTGGCCACATGAACCGCCTAAATGTTCATATAAACAATATGTAGGGAGGCAGTAACATGATGGGTTGGCGTGTAATCTCTGCTCTGTAAATGCTAATAGAATCCCAATCGAACTTCAACTTCAGGTAATATCGTTCAATTTCCTAATTCTATTAGCATCTACCGCAGAGATACCACGAGATTTGAAAGTCATGTGGACACACTTCATGCCTACACGCAAATACGACATTAATTTATAACTTATTTTAATTGGAGATGTGTCAAACATACCCAGAAATAGTAACAAATATGAGCATCACCAACTTATGAGTTAGCTGTTGTGGAGTTAAATCTTCTAGTGCGGGATATGTCTTTAAATACTCTTAAACAATGGAGGTGTCCCAGATTACTTGATATCTTGGTAGTGCTGGTCTAGAATGGAACACTATCTTCATAAATCCTATAACATATGGTGTGTACCAATCGTAATCCCTTCAGTAATAATGAATACATACTTCGAGCAGTGTTTATGCAACTGTAACTCATCCCTTGATCAAATAGTTGCTGTAGAAAGTCTTGAACTACCTGTAAAGTTCGATGAAGGGGATCTTCATTCTGTTTATTAACATAGAGTTGCCACTTGTTAAGATACACACGATATTGTTTTGTGTTCCCCGCCAGGAATTAAGTATTGCTGGTTGAGCTTGTGGTGAAATGCCCTTACTTGAAAGTGATCTCCGGATAAGAGACAAGCTATCAGTCTCAGTCTCCCTTTAAGTGGATGTTCTTTTGTTTGATTGGATGGCAAGCTCACGTTGCTTGTTTTTGGGTAGGAGAATGGTTCGGTGAATCATTAATCTTGCAAGCATCGGATACCAGGATTGAGTTGGCCAATTCGGCACGATGAGAATTGTGCTACTTTTCTACTTTTTGTAAAACTTGTGATATAACACTAAAAGGTGGAAAAGCATAAAGAAACAATTTACTCAATCAATGCAAAGCGTCAATAGCCCATGCCTGTGGATCTGGGTGCCACGAGACATAGGGCTTAAAATGGATAGTTTAGTCTAAAAGCAAACATGTCAACTTCTGGGGTCCCAAAGTATGCTGGTATTTCAAGAAATAATTCAGCATCAAGCTTCCATTCTTTGGAATAATAACATGTTCTGGAAGCTTTGTCAAGCCACCATTAAGTTTCCCAGGATATATACATAGTGACCATATGTCACTGATTCTTCCCCACGCCCATATTTCCCTTGCAATTTTATTGCAATGGTAGAGTGGCAGCCACCCATGTGGTTAAT